>NC_080418.1:111109358-112498524 GCF_029873635.1 Malania oleifera | reverse complement strand
AAAAGGCCATGAAAGCCACTACTTGGGACAACATGAGTACAAGTAGTTCAGGAAATGAATCAAATGATCAAGAGGTTCCTTATACATGCTTTATGGCTTGGGAAGATGAGAGAAGCTCCTCATCTAAATCTTTAAATAATTATTGTAGTGATGAATCCAATGATGAGTGTATGTCATCTTATGAAGAACTTCAAAATGATTTATTCAAAGTACATAAGATGCTAATCAAAGTAACTAAAGAAAATACTTCATTAAAAAAAAAAAAATGAAGGTATAATGAAAGAGTTAGAATCCCTTAGAATTGCTGAAAGAGAAAAGGATTCAAGAATCAAGAAAATAGAAAGTAAGAATGGAAAAAATGATTGAAGACCTTTGATCCATATCCTCTATAGATTATAAGAAAGACGTATATATTTCTGAATTAGAAGATAAAATAAAAAAATTATCTCAAGAAATAGAGAAATCACTAAAGAAGGTTGACGATAAGAAAGAGATAGAGATAAATGATCTCAAAAATCAAATTGTAAATAAAGAAAAGATCATCTATAACTTTACAAAAGGAAAAACAAACTTTGAAAAAATAATAGGCTCACAAAAGATGACCTTAAACAAAGAAGGTATTGGATTTAATGGGATTGAAAATAAAAAGAAAAAGAATCTTTACATGAGTTATTTTTCAAAAGCATCCAAAGATTATGCTAACACATCTTCTAATGCCTACACTAACACTATATGCTATCAATGTAAGAAAAATGAGCATATAAAGTTTGAATGTTCATTTAAGAGGAAAGATGTGAAGACTAAACAAGTTTGGAAAATTAAGGAAATATCCTTTATTAAACCAACCAGACACCATAAAGTATGGGTCCCAAGATGAAAGACTAGTTCATAAATGAAAAACTCTATGGATTAAGTCATTCCCCTTTAAAAATTGAGAAAGTAACTTAATTCGTGATCAACAAACGTGAAATAAGGAATAACTTCCCAAAAGGGGGGGGGGGGTGAATTGGATTCTTTTAGATTTTAATGATTTTTAAGCTTTTGATTTTAATATCCAGAAAAAAAAATATATAAATGATAATCACACTTAAAAATACTGAAATTTAAATTCACAAGTCAATTAATGAAATCAAAGTAATTCAGTCACTCAACCAAGAATATTAGAGCTTTTGTTGATTTCCTTGTAAGCTTTTAGTATGCACTTCTCTTGATTAAGATTTTCACAGATTAACCAACGTACTCCCTTTTGGGTTTCCGCAAACGGTTAATCAAAAATGTACTTTCTAAATATCAAGTAACTTTGTTTCTTTCTCACTTAAAAAAAACTGCAACCTGCACTTTTAAGCCATACAACAATAGCAAGAATATAAAGTAAAGCAGAGAGAAAGACACAAGATTTTTACGAGGTTCGGCTTCAACACAGCCTACGTCCCTACCCTTGGCAAAACACCAAAGGGTTCCACTATATCAGTTCCATTACCGGGTGGAACAACACCTGTTTACAACCACTCCTTCTATTAGGCTAGAGCCCGCCTCTCCAAAATGACAATCCCTCGTTTGGTCAAACGATTCAACAACTTTGAATCATCTAAGAATCAAGATAAAGAGATTTTGGTGTACAAAAGAAAAACTCTCACAGTAGAGTAGATTAGTACAATAATCAGCACAATGATACTTCAAGCTAATTCAAATATAAAAGAATTTGAAGCTCAATACTTCGTATGAATCACCAAATAATTTTCAAAAGATGAAAGATTCTGACTTTTGAAAACTTTGCCTCAAAGTATAAATCTGTAGCAAATTAGTAATTTGAACACAAGAGAATTTGAGCTCCTTTGAGAGTTTTGAATGCTTGAAAATTGCTTGATCTCAAAACCTTTGAAGATTGCCTGATCTAAAAATCTTTGAAGGTTGTTTGATCTAAAAACCTTTGGAGGTTTGCCTGATTTCAAAAACCTTTGAAGATTGCCTAAGTTCAAAAACTTTTGAATATTGCTACAATATTTTTTTTTCTCAAAAAACCTTTGAAGATTGGGGCTATTTATAGATGTTTAGAAGCTATTCATTACTCCCAAAGTTTTCTTAAAATAGTTTCCAAGAATTTTAAAATAATTATGTCCAAAAACGTGGTTTAAAAGATCTTCCCGTTGAGAGATTTAATGCCAACGTTCAAGTGGCAGTCACCTGCCATGACTTGGTAGTCACCTGTCACATAACAAACTCTCAACACAGAATGCTGGCAGTCGCCTGGCTTGTTCACGCAGGCTCCTGACAGGTTTAGGCAGTCGCCTATCTTGCTACTAACTTTTTGAAAAATTTTTTACTTAATTTGGCAGTCGCCTGCCACATCATGGTAGTCGCTTGACCCTTCTTTATTTGAAAAGTTTTCCTTTTTCAAAAACCCTTTCTTTTCATTGATTATAAAACTATTTTTTTTAAAAGTATTCAAAAGTATATTTCTGAATTACTTGAGAGCTTCAAATAAAGTTATACTTGAAATTTACTTTGAAGTACTTACATTTAGAACATCCTTGAAAAATATAATTCTTCAATCTTCAATCTTTGTTCTTTCATCATCTTTGTGGTTTCAATCTTTTCTTTGAGCTTTTCACTAGTATAACTTTATTCCTCATGCTCTTTGTAATTCATAAGCTTTATTATGTTCTTCAAGAATTCTTTGTAATCCATAGGCTTCCTTATGCACTTGAGCTTTGTCACTTTCCTAAAAAACTTTCACTTGAGCCATATTAAACATATCATTGATTTGTTATCATCAAAATAAGAATTATAAGCCTTATTAGGCCAACAAAACGAACTAGTTGAAATAGAAAAACTTAAAGATGAGTTTAAGAGCTTATTATAACAAATTCAAAATGGCATTGTTGGCAAACATCATAGGATGATTTTTACAAGGTTTAACTTAAGAAAATATTAAAAAAAATATCAAATTGAGCTTATTACATAAGTATCTTAGTTTTCAATATGCTATATGCTACACGTGTATGACTTGACTTATATTGAAAATTTATGGCTCACTATGTTGAAAATTTGAGCATGAGATTATTTTTGATATGAGATTAATTCTTGACCATGCATGCTATTGATGAATCACATGGATAAACTTACTGCTCTTTATATTGATATTTATGAGTTATGAAAGATATAATAGTTATATTGATATCTATGAGCTATGAAAGATATATAATAGTTATATTGGTATCTATGAGCTATGCATGATAATGACTTTGGTATCTATAAAATACTTTGGTATCCATGAATATTTTAATTGATATTAAAATTTAAAAGCTCACTTGGTATCACAATCTAAAAGTTCAATTGGCTTTTGAGCATGACAAGTATGATTATATCTATAAGCATGATATGACATTAATGATATTGACATGATATTGATATTTGATACATGATGTAAATAAATGTTTTGAAACATGGGATGATAAAAGCATAATTGGTAACAAAATTGAATGTATTGAATTCAGGGGGAGTGTTATGACTTATTGCTTATATTATGATTGTTTCCCTATTTAATCAATTAGTATCATGAATTAATAAAATTTTAAATTGATATAATGAATAAAATATAAAATTTTAAATTGGTATAATAAAATCAACAATTGGTATCTTGACTAATGTCAAAAGGGGAAAAAGCTGTTAGTAAAAATACATGACTATTAAAACACACTACACATGATATATTGAAAAATAATAAATTAAGTGTGTACATATGTTTGATGATATGCTCAAAATGTGATTTTATTTGAACTTAATCATTTTTTTTTCTCTTTTTGATTGATGTCAAAAGGGGGAGAAGTTTTAAGCAAAAATTGAGCATGATATTGCCAAAATTGAGTATGAACATAATATATATCAAAAGGAGGAGAAGTATTTGATATTTTTTGATAAACTTGAACTTGAATGAAGTGATGAGCATGATTGTAAAAGAGTTTTTGAAATTGATATTGATTTTACAAATATTGTTAAGATGATGCTTACTGAAAGGGGGAGTCTTTTTAAGGCTTACTCCAATTTTTGCTTCTTATTTGTCATCATAAAAAAAAGGGCGATTGTTGGCCTTACAAGGCTTAATATTCCTTAATATCCTATTTTGATGCTAACAAACAAGTAGAACTTAACATGCTTTGTTTAAGTGATGTATTTTCAGGACTCATTGATGAATGCAAGGTTAAAGAATTCATGAAAGCTTGTACTTCAAATAAGGATGATTATATCAAGCTTGAGGCATGGATTAAAACTTTGAAGATCATGAGAGCATTGATATTAAAGAAAAAGCTTCAAGAATAAAAGCTCAAATGATCAACATGGAAAGCTCAAATATCAATGAAGCTCAAAGTCTGAATTAGTGATGAAAGATCAAGAGAGATAAAGAATTGAAAGCTCACATCAAATTCAAGATCATTGAAGCTCAGCAATAAAGAAAAGAGGAGTCACCTCAGTTCATAGGACAGGTTTTTGTAAGCACTTCAAGAATGGTTTAAATACGACTTTTCATTTTGAAGCTCATTAGGAAAACACAAACTTAGAGACCTTAGTTTATGTCTTGGAACATACTTTTTCAAAGTTAAACAAGTTAATATTCCAAGATAAATTAAGCAGTGAAGAGAGAAATTAAAAATGTCTTAAAATAAGAAATAACTGGTTGACAGACAACTGTCTGTCTATGGATAGCCGACTGGCATCTTAAAGGACTTAACCAAGTATAAAGAAGCTTGACATACGACTGTCAAGTACTTGACAGACGACTGCCAGTGACAACTGAGACGACTAGGTGAGTTTTGCCAGCTGACTGCCACTTTTCTTAATGTTTTAAAAAAACTGAGTTTTTCAGTGAAAGACGAATGCCATAGGCGACTGCCACCTTACTGTTTGGAAAATTTGTATTTGAAATGTATGGACAACCGACTGCCAGAGATCAAACAGTCATCTGGCTCGCGGCAGATTTTAAAATACTCAACGAATATATTTTTGAAATTTCAATTACTTGTGACCCAAATTAATATAAAACTTGGACCCTAATCCAAGTAAACATGGTGAACAAGTTAGAAACCTTTCTACATCTATAAATACCCTCAAGTTACATTGATTTGATAACCAAGAGAAAACCAAGAATTCAATTTAGTAATCAAATTTCTCTCAAGCATTCTGAAATTACAAAAGCTCTCTATTGCTCACATCTTGCACGAAATATTCTGAAGTCTTGCTGAATTCTCACCGATATTGTGCTTCAACTATCAATTATTTCATTCATAGAAAGAATCAAACGGTGAAAAATTTCTAGAGCTTCAATCTGAATTTCGTATTCTAAATTTTATTGAAGTGTATAGTTTTGAATTGTTGTACTAATCTGCTCTTTGAGGAGCAATTCTTTGTACATCTATTTGGTTTGTATTTTTTAGATTGTTGATTCCAAGGATTGTTTGGATCGTTGGCTAAGTAAGGGAATATTGCTTAGAGAGGCAGGCTCTAGCCTAATTAAGGAGTGACCGAACGAGGGTACATCGTTTGGAGAGGCAAGCTCTAACCTTTTTTGAAGGAGTGATTGAATGAGGGTACATCATTCAGAGAGGCGGGTTCTAGCCTACTGAAGGAGTGTGTAAAGGTTTGTTCCCCTCGGTAAAGGAAGAGGTTTAGTGAATCCTTTGGTGGTTTGCCAAAGGCGAGGACGTAGGCTAGGTATAAGCCGAACCTCGTAAAAATCTCGGTCTTACTCTTTCTTCCCTACTCTTTACTTTTCAACAAAGTTTATAAATTGCATGGATGCTTTATAAATCTCTAAAGATAATTTGTTTTGGTTTGATCAACATTGATTGCGGAAACTGAAAAGGACTACGTTGGTTGATCATCCTTAACTTATTAAACTGAAAGTTTATTCAAAAGCTGAACATTGGGAAGAAGTGTGTTTGTGAATGTTTTGTTGAAAATCATATTGAAAAAAGCAAATCCATATCAGCAAGCATAAATTATCATTCACTATAGGGCTTGATTCAAATTTGTATTCATAGGGCTTATATAAACAAACAACCATCTTAAGTTCTTACATTACCCAAAGTGTTATATAGTTTCATCTTGGTTTGGTTGCTTGCTTTCAAATTGTGGTTGATTGATTTGGTTGATTGATTACTTGAATGATTGGATGTTTGTATGGTTGTGGATTAAATAAAGAAATAAGTTTTTGCTGAAGGTTTGAAAAATCAACAAGTTAAGAATTCATTAAAAATATTGAAAAGAAAGTTTAAAATCCAATTCACCCCCCCTCTTGGGACTACACCTTGTTTTTCAAGTCTTAGTGTCTCTTCGACGAAGAGATACCGAGAGGGGGTAATTTAGACCTATTGGTTCGTCGATGAGCCCTTTACCTTCGTTGACGAACTCCCTTCTTCGATTCGTCGACGAGTCCACGTGTCTTGTCGACGAAGTCACGTGGCAAGCCATCTACAAATATGCTCAGATTGGATTTTCAGCTAGAAAACCTCTCTCTCTCTCTCTCTCTCTCTCTCTCTCTCTCTCTCCCTCTCCCTCTCACTAATTTTCACTCTCTACATTTCGGTTCCTCCACCTTCTCTCTAAGATTCTTGCCCCATTTTTCCCTGGTTCGATGATTAGAAGCTACCATGATGATCTGGGGAGATTCTCTATAACTTAATTGGAGTAGAATTTTAGTTTAAGGAATTTGGACACCATCCCAAAATTTGGGTAAGTAAGTTGTTTAAGGGTTTAGTAGTTATCAGGCTTTTCTGAATCCAAATTATGGGTCAGATGGAAATATATTGGTGTTTGGGTTGATTAAATTAGAGTGTTGAGATTGCAGGGTTTGGGTTTCCAAACACCTCAGGTATGGGTTAAGGATCCCAGCAGGTGTTTTCCCAGTAACTCAAGTAATATTGATAAATAATTAATACTTAAAAAATTTTATGAATAAAAGATAAATGTGAGCCTAGGTAAAAGGTAGATATGGTTATTATTTTGAGATGGGTTAATTGAATTGGGAAATGTATATTATTACAAGATTTTATGTTTGGCACAGCGGGCATAGGAATATAATTAGAGTCAGATCTCCTAACCAGTTAGGTAAGGGAAATATGCTATGCTAGTAAATTATAGTATTTGATTATGAGATACGAAGTATAAATTATACAGTTATACAAATTTCAGTATATGAGTTCTGTTTATTAATTATGTGGCTTTAGTCAGTAATTATTCATTACACTATTCATATAGTTTTTAGAATATCATGATCTACAGTATTTATGTACAGAAATATGTTTTACCAAATTTATTGAATCATGATTTACAGTATATACACAGACATATATTTTACAGTATTCACAGAATACTATGATTTCTAGAATTACAAAAACATAACACTCAGATATTATAGTTTATTTAGTTTAGATATTATAGATTATACAAATAAGATATTACAGATATTTCAGCTCAGATAATACAGTATATTCAAATCAGTTTTACAGTATTATGGTTATTTTGGAATCATGATGAAACAGTAAGATACATATATAATAGTATTATATAGTATCAAATCCCTAATGAATCAGTTCAGTCAGCAAAACACGATACCGTAGGTATTTCAGATCAGAGTGCAACCACATATCTCAAATAGTGTGTGGATTTCAGTCAACCGTGTCTTAGAGGGATTGCAGGGTCCCTAGAAGTTTAGGTTGAGGTAGCCAGTTTAACGAGGGAGATATCAGTTACCGTGCCTTTGGAGGGATTACAGAGTGGCTGGTCTGATGATGATAGAGTTTCAGTTGACTTATCTTGGTAGGCCAATCAGTGTTAAGTCCCACCTATGGGCCGCACAACACTGTCATGAGGGGTTAAATCATGACATACAGCTTTTCAGGGAAGTTTCACAGTTATATATATACAAAAATCAGCAAACTTACCTATAGATTATAAAAGTATGATTAAATAGTAAGTTCAGAAACTACTGTATTTTAAATCACATAGGTGTGAGTTACACAGTATTATATTTTACTTGTTATCTTAGTTCAGTTATTTGTTAGTTTATAGTTAATGTAAGCTCAGATGTTACACACTGGTAATAGCATATTTCTTCTTACTGGGAGTTGTTTCATCTCAGTAATTTAACATTTTTCAAGTGATCCAGCTAAACGAGTAGATCAGGCTCAGAGATAGAGAGGTCATTTACACTGCCTCGTTTATAGGGTAAGTGTTTTCAGGGGGACATATTTTTGGGTAGCATTCAGGTTTTGTTTTTTTTTTTTGTTTTTGTGGTAGATTTGGCTGCGAAGATGTGTAGTTATGTATATATGTTTTGGGGATAATACTAAATTCTGGTATTGTAATAATGGTTGTATTGTTTTATGTTTTCCGTTGCATAGGTGTTTTCCAGTAGTCATTATAGGGGTATCAAAGTAAAAGGATTATTAGTCTGTATATATATATAGAAAAAAATGGTATGAATTTGAGGTCGTTACAATTTTGGTATCAGAGCCTAGGTTGCTAGGTTCTGTAGACTCTAGTGTGCAACAAAAAATAATACCAGAATATACGAATGAAATTTTAAGAAGGATAGAATAGGATATCAGTGAGTTAATGTTGGGAAAATAGAATGAGAATTTAGGGTTCTGTTCTGCAGTCTGGAAACAGGAACTTCAGGGTGGTTTTTGTATTTTTCCTTTGGTGACGATTTCAGGAAAATCATAATAAACTATCGTCAGTTTCTATTTCCATATGGTAGGACTAGACCTTAAATTAGTAATAGGTAGTATGAGGGCATTTTAGTTAGATGAAAGTAAGGATAGTATTATGAGGTTCGAATTCTTAGAATAATTTGTTATTATTGCAGGATGGACCCTAGAGGTAGTAGTGTTGATGCTAGTGGCGATGATGGAGCAGGGCCTTCTAGCATGGGTGGTGGGGACTTAGATGCTGTTTTACATAGCGTAGCTTAGCAGGTCATGGCTGATATTACACAGAGCTCTAGGGGGCAGGGAGGCCCGTCTGCAGCCCAGGGGTGGACCATAGAAAAGTTTATGAAGATGAACCCTCCCGCATTTTCAGGAGCAGTTGATCCTGCAGTTGTTGAGAACTGGATGCAGGAGATGGAGAAAGTACTGATGGTGCTTCATTGCACCAATGAGCAGAGGTCCTTTATGCCACGTACAAGTTGTCAGGTGAGGCCGAGAGATGGTGGACGACCATGAAATTATTGGAGAAGTAGAGACCCATACTAGAGCCTATGACCTGGAGCTGTTTTAGAGAGATATTCTTTGATATATATTTTCCCGCCACTATTAGAGAGGCTAAAGTGCAGGAGTTTCTAAGTTTGACTCAAGGGGCATTGACAGTTTAGCAGTATGTGGCCAAATTCATCGAGCTATCACGATTTGCTCCATATATATTTCTAGATGAAGCTAAGAAGGTCAGGATGTTTAAGAGGGGCTTGAGATGAGATATATATAAACAAGTGGCATTTCTGAAGATGCAAGATTTCTCTGAGCTAGTTGACAGAGCCACAGTAGCAGAGGAGAGCGAATAGAAAGATGTGGGAGTACTGAGCCAGAGGAAGAGGCCCACGCCTCCGAGTTTCTAGGTAGGTCCCAATCGGGACCCATAGAGGAGAGACCGGTTTCGTGGAGGCTAGAGGCAAATAACGGGACATCATGGTTTTCAGGGTGAGCAGAATCATCCCATCTACTGCAGATGTGGTCGGAGTCATCCAGGTGAATGTAGGATGGGAGAGAACGTCTGCTATCGGTTTGGGAGACTCGATCATAGGTCTTGGTCATGTTAAGGACCGCCGGCTCATGCACCAGTTCACAGACCGTTCCGGGGTGGTTACCAGGCGCCTCGTGGAGGCCAGCAAAGGAACACAACACTAACGAGGGTCTATGCATTGATGCCAGGAGACGCTTAGGGTGCTGGAGACATCATGACAGGTATTCTTACTGCTTTACCATATAAAGTTGTTTTTTTTTTATAGAGGTGCCACCCATTCTTTCGTGTCATTGGGATATGCTAAATTAGTTGGGGTTGAGGCACATTTGTTAGATGTTGAATTGTTAGTAGCCACGCTTGCTGGATCAGTAATGAGGTGTGTGAGGGTGCTTAAAAATTTCCCAGTGGGCATCGAAGAGAAAGTACTACAGTTGATCTTGTGGTATTAGATATGCAGGGGTTCGATGTGATATTGGGTATGAACTGGCTGGCAGCTAATCACGCTAGCATAGATTGTCTTCGAAAAGAAGTGATTTTCAAAACCTTAGGTGAGCAAGAATTTAGATATATGGGTTTACGTGTACACACCTCGCCACAGTTGGTCTTAGCTATTCAGGCGAGGAGACTACTTCAGGGTGGTTGCCAGGGGTATATTGCTTACATAAAGGAGTTTCAGAGGGAAGAATTGAAATAAGCTGATATTCAAGTAGTCAGAGAATTTCCAAATGTATTTCCAGAGGAATTACCTGGCTTACCATCAAACCGAGAGAATGAATTTACTGTGGATCTTTTATCAGGGTCTGCACTAGTATCTAAAGTGCTGTACAAAATGGCTCCAGCCGAACTGAAAGTATTGAAAGACCAATTGCAGGAGTTGATGGATAAAGGATTTATCAGGCCTAGTGTGTCACCTTGGGGAGCACCGGTCCTATTTGTAAAGAAGAAAGACAAGACTATGAGAATGTGCATAGATTATAGAGAGTAAACAAACTGACAGTCAAGAATAAATATCCTCTTCCCAGAATTGATGACTTATTTGATCAACTCCAGGGGACCCAAGTTTATTCTAAGATTGACCTTCGGTCAGGATACCACCAGGTGAAAAATAGAGTAGAAGACATTTTGAAGACAACATTTCGAAGCAGGTACGGGCACTACAAGTTTTTGGTAATGCCGTTTAGATTGACTAATGCAACGGTAGTGTTTATGGACCTAATGAATCAGGTGTTTTGAAATTAGAATAGCTTTCCCAAGAGGGGGGGGGTGAATTGGATTATTTAAAAATTTATCCTTTTAAAAATTTTTTCTTGTCTAAATGCAACAACAAGAAAGCAACTTAATCAGCTTATAATTACAACCAAATCACACCACAAGGTACTGAAAAATTAAACACACAATTCAATCAACCAGTCAAACAATCATTCAAGATTTTTTATGCTTTTTGTCAGCTGCCCTGTAGTTGTTTGCAAACTTGCTTTGAATGAAATTTGTATTGCTCTACTCTTGATTAAGATTTCCGCAAATTAACCAACGTAGTCCCTTGTGGGTTTCTGTAAACGGTTAATTAAAATGTACTTTCTAAAAATCAAGAGTCTTCTTTAAATATGGATTTTAAGCCCTCCAACCTGCACTTAGCATACATAAGCATATATTGTGTAGAAAATAAAGAGTAAGGAAAATATAGACACAGAGATTTTACAAGGTTCGGCTTCAACACAGCCTACGTCCTCGCCTTTGGCAAACCACCAAAGGATTCCACTATCTTAGTTCCTTTACTGGGTGGAACAACACCTTTACAACCACTCCTTTAAGTAGGCTAGAGCCTGCCTCTCCAAACGATGTACTCTTGTTCGGTTAATGATCCAACAAGCCTAGAATCGTCCAATAACTACAAGAGAAACACAAGTGGATGTGTACAAAGAGTGCTCACACATAGAGCAAGTTAGTACAATTCTAATCTATATACATCAAAATTTAAATATCAAAGATGAAATACAATTTGAAGCTCAAGATTAGAATTCACCAAGTTCCATTTTCTCCAGATGAGAAATCAGTATGTAGAACTCAGGGATTGATGATCAACACTTTCAGAATGTCAGCACTTTCAGATTGCAAGTAGTTGAACAAGTAGAAACTTTGTATGCAAGAGAGCTCAGAGCAGATTTTTCAATTCTTGGTGTGTTTTGATTTGAAAAATCATGTATTTATAGGCTTTCAAAAGTGTTTTCGTGCTGCCCAATTTTACTTGGAGTATTTTGCAAGTTTTTAGAAAGTTTGGGGCACAAGCAACTGATATTTAAAATTTAAAACATTTAAAAAATTTTCCTGTTAACAGTGTTCGGTCGTCTAAAGTATCGGGGTTAGACGACTGAAGTCCTTTTATGCTTTAAAAATATTGAACTAGACACAGGGTCAAACGTCTGATCTTGGGGTTCAGACTTTTGAGGTGCTTCTGCTAGTTTCTATGTTTCACCAATAATTCTTCAGACGAATGAACTTAATCTTCGGTCTTCTGAAGTAATTCTTTAGATGACTGAGCTTAAAGTTCAGTCTTCTGAAGTTGACACTTCAGTCTTTTGAGTAGAAATTTTAGTCTTCTGAACAGTATACTTTCTGATTTTTTTATTTCAATTTCAAAAACATGTTTTTCTCTCTTTCTTTAATCTTTTAGAAAACATTTTCTGGGGTTTTAAAATAGGTCTCTAAGTCCATAAATTTCCCTTAAAGAGCTTCAAATGATATTTAAATAGATATTTAACTTTGAAGTACTTACATTGTTCTTCCTAAAACCTTATACTCTAATCTTGAAATCTTCCATTTCATGGTTACTTTGAAATCCCTTGAACTTTAGCTTGAGCTGGTTTTAGTTTCCCATGCTTTGATCAATCTAGTGTTGCTTTGAGCTTTTCTTGGATTACTTGTTAATGAATGTAGCTTGATGGTCCATAATGATCATTGTTTTCTTGTTAAACCTGAAACACCATTACTCAACCATTCCAAGTTAGAATATCCTTTGTTTGTTATCACCAAAATTGATTGAAAAGCCCAGTTAGGCCAACATGTTCCATTAGTACTTAGACTATTTTGTTGTGGTATTTATTGATGATATACTGGTTTACTCGAAGAGTTTTGAGGAACATGAGGATCATATGAGGCTGGTCTTGCAGGTGTTAAAGGAGAAAAATTTATATGCTAAATTCAGGAAATGTGAATTCTGGTTGAGGCAAGTTACTTTCCTCGGGCATGTGATCTTCGGGGACGACATATCAGTTGACCCGAGCAAGATAGAAGTAGTAGTGAGTTGGGTGAGGCCGGGGAACGTACAGGGGGTCAGGAGCTTTCTAGGTCTGGCAGGATATTACAGACATTTTGTGGATGACATCTCCAGATTATCGGGTCCACTGACATGAATCACGAGGAAAAATGTGAGGTTTGAACGGACCAATAATTGTGAGCAGAGCTTCTAGGAATTGAAGCGACGGTTGGTCATTGCACTGGTATTATCTATTCCATCAGGAGAGGTTGAGTTTGTGATATACAGTGACGCATCCCAGAAGGGACTCGGGTGCATATTGATGCAACATGGGAAAATTATTGCCTACGCTTCTCAACAGCTTAAAGAGTATGAAAAGAACTATCAAGTACATGATTTAGAGCTAGCTGCAGTGGTGTATGCTTTAAAGATCTGGAGGCATTATCTTTGTGGTGGGAAATGCGAGATCTTCACTGATCATAAAAGTTTAAAGTATTTCTTCATTCAGAAAGAATTGAATATGAGGCAAAGAAGTTGGTTAGAGCTTATTAAGGATTATGATTGCACTATTAGCTACCACCTAGGGAAAGCAAATGTGGTGACTGATGCACTGAGCCGGAAAGCAACAGAAGCGGTGATGTCTGTAGTAAAAATTCAACATCCTATTCAAATGGATTTGGAGAGGCTAAGCGCGAAGCTGATAGAGGGTGATCACCAGACATTCATTGCCAACTTGGTGTTACAACCTACCTTGCAAGAGAGAATTAAAGCTGCTTAGAAAAATGACCTAGAATTGGTAAAACTGATAGATAAAGTGTAGAATGGATAGGGAGAGGAGTTTACAATATCAGATGATGGAGCCCTAAAGTTCTATACCAGACTATGCATTCCGGAAGATGCTGATATTAGGAGGGCTATTTTAAAGGAGGCTCATAGATCCCTCTACACGGTTCATCTTGATAGCACTAAGATGTATTAGGGCCTTTGAGAATCTTTCTGGTGGAGTAGTATGAAGGGAGAGATAGCCGAGTTTGTGGAGTAGTGTTTGACGTGTCAGCAGGTAAAGGCTGAGCATTAGAGGCCAGCAGGATAATTGCAGCCATTCCACATCCCCGAGTGGATGTGGGACCATATATCTATGGATTTTGTCATTGGGTTGCCACCATCGCTGCATGGTCAGAACACCATTTGGGTAATTGTAGACCGACTGACGAAGATTGCCCACTTCCTACCTATTAAAGTTAGCTATCCTATGAACAAACTAGTAGAGATATACATTCAGGAGATAATTCAATCTCATGGAGTGCCAGTATCTATAGTTTCAGATCGAGAATCACGTTTCACATCACGATTTTAGAGGAGCTTACAGGAGGCTTTGGGGTATCAATTATCATTCAACAAAACTTTTCATCCTCAGACTGATGGGCAGACAGAGAGGACGATCTAGGTATTTGAGGATATGCTACGAGCATGTGTGCTGGATTGTGGGGCTAGTTGGACCTAGTGTATGCCACTGGTTGAGTTCGTGTATAATAACAGCTATCAGGCCAGCATCAGGATGACACCTTACGAGGCATTGTATGGTAGGAGGTGCCATTCTCCACTATACTGGGATGAAATGGGTGAGAGGCGAGTTTTGGCACCAGAACTAGTGCAGCAAGCGTACGATAAAGTACGACTAATTAAAGACAGGATCAGTGCTGCTCAGACTCGGTAGAAAAGCTACGCACATACTTGCCGCTGGAAGTTGGAGTTTGATGTGGGAGATCTGGTGTTTTTGAAAGTAGCACCACTGAAATGAGCTATGAGATTTGGAAAGAAGGGTAAGTTGAGCCCTAGGTTTATTGGCTCATTTGAGATACTAGAAAAAGTGGGTCTAGTGGCTTACAGGCAATCTTTACCACTAGATTTATCTAGAATACATGACGTATTTCACATTTCTATGCTGAGGAAATACGTCCCAGATTCCTCCCACATGATCTGTTTCGAGGAGATAGAGCTCAGAGATACACTGGCATATGAGGAGACGCCAGTGCAGATCTTAGATAGAAAAGATCAAGAGTTGCGCATCAAGAAAATACCATTAGTGAAAGTCCTGTGGAGGAATCACGCAGTAGAGGAGGCCTCGTGGGAGCTAGAGGAAGAGATACAATAGAAGTACCCACATCTTTTTGGTGGAGATCAGTTGTAGTTAGGGGTAACAATCTAGATAAAATCAGTATTATTTATTTCAGTGCAGAGTAGTTAGAATATGATTTGTATATTAGATTATAGGGTAGATAGTGTTTTTAGTTTTGGGAGAATTTTCTTCTATGTATATGCTTGTAATCTCCTAGAACCCTGATTGTAACCACGGTATTCCTCCACCATAAGTGATGGGTAATTAATAAAATAAGTAGTAAATTTTCCTCAGAGGATGGTGCATAGCACAGATAGTAAATTTCGAGGATGAAATTTTATAAGGAGGAGAGAATGTAGAGACCCAAAAATTATAATAATTAAATAATAGAGAGAAAGGGAAAATTTTAAAAAAGGTAAAAGCAGGGTTCGTCGATGAATGCCCTAGTTTTGCTAACAAACTCCCAGTAGGATTCGTGGACGAGTCTCAGTGTCTCGTCGATGAAGAGATACTGAGAGGGGGTAATTCAGACCTATTAATTGGTTCATCGAAGAGGCCTTTATCTTCGTCGATGAACTCCCTTCTTTGATTCGTCAATGAGTCCACGTGTCTCGTCAACGAAGCCACGTGGCAAGCCATTTATAAATATGCTTAGATTGGATTTTCAGCGAGAATACTTCTCTCTCTCTCTCTTTCTCATTTTCTCTTTCTACATTTCGGTTCCTCCACCTTATCTTTAAGATTCTGGCCCCATTTTCCCCCCGTTTGATGATCAGAAGCTACTATGATGATCCTGGGGAGATTCTCTACAACTTAGCCAGAGCAGAATTTTAGTTTGAGGAATTTGGATACCATCCCAAAATCAGGGTAAGTAAGTTGTTTATGGGTTTAGTAGTTATCAAGCTTCTCTGAACCCAGATTTTAGGTTAGATGGAAATATACTGGTGTTTGGGTTGATTAAATTAGGGTGTTGTGATTGCAGGGTTTGGGTTTCCAAACACCTCAGGCGTGGGTTGAGGATCCCAGTAGGTGCTTTCCTAGGAACTCAGGTAATATTGATAAATAATTAATAGTTCATAAATTTTATGAATAAAAGATAAATGTGAGCTTGGGAAAAAGGCAGATATGGTTATTATTCTAAGATGGGTTAATTGAATTGGGAAATGTATATTATTACAAGATTCTGTGTTTGGCATGGCGGGCGTAGGAATATAATTGGAGTCAGATCTCCTAAGGGAAATATGCTATGCTAGTAAATTCAGAATTTTTATCAGTAAATTATAGTATTTGATTATAAGATACAGAGTATAAATTATACAGCTATACAAATTTGAGTATATGAGTTCTGTTTATTAATTGTATGGTTTGAGTCAGTATTTGTTCAGTACAGTATTTATACAGTTTTTAGAATATCATGATCTACAATATTTATGTACATAAATAAGTTTTACCAGATTTATAGAATCATGATTTACATAATATACACAAATAGATATTTTATAGTATTCACAGAACACTATGATTTCCAGAATTACAAAATCATAACACTTAGATATTATAGTTTATTCAATTCAGATATTATAGATCATACAGATCAAATATTACAGATATTTCTGCTCAAATAATACAGTATATTTAGATTAGTTTTATAGTGTTATGATTATTTTGGAATCACGATGAAATAGTAAGATACATATATAATAGTATTATATAGTATTAGATCCCTGATGAATCAGTTCAGTCAGCAGAGTATGGTACCGTAGCTATTTCAGATCAGAGTGCCACCATATATCTCAGATAGTGAGTGGATTTCAGTCACCCATGCCTTGGAGGGATTGCAGGCTCCTCAGAAGTCTGGGTTGAGGTGGCTGGTTTGACGAGGGAGATGTTAGTTACCGTGCCTTTGGAGGGATTGCCAAGTGGCCAGTCTAATGATGTTAGAGTTTCAATTGACTTATCCTGGTTGGCCAACCAGTATTAAGTCACAACCCTATCATGAGGGGTTAAATTATGACATACAGTTTTCCAGGGAAGTTTCAAAGTTATATATCTATGCATGAGGGGTTAAATCATGACATACAGTTTTCCAGGGAAGTTTCACAGATATATATATATATATATATATGTAGATTTATAGAAATCAACAGACTTACCTATAGATTATGGAAGTATGATTAAATAGTAAGTTAAAAAACAACTGTATTTTAATAGGTGTGAATTACATAGTATTATATTTTACCTGTTATCTTAGTTCAGTTATTTGTCAGTTTATAGTTCATGTAAACTCAGATGCCACACACTGGTAATAACATATTTCTTCTTACTGAAAGTTATCTCATCCCAGTAATTTAACATTTTTCAGGTGATCCAGTTAGATGAGCAGATTAGGCTCAGAGATAGAGAGGTCATTTACACTACCTTGTTTGTAGGGTAAGTGTTTTCAAGGGGACGTATTTTCGTGTAGCATTCTAGGATTTTTTTTTTTTTTGGTGGTAGATTTGGCTGGGAAGATGTGTAGTTATGTATATATGTTTTGGGGATAATACTAAATTCTGGTATTGTAATAATGGTTGTATAGTTTTATATTTTCCGTTGCATAGATGTTTTCCAGTAGTCATTACACGGGTATCAAAGTAACGGGATTATCAGTCTATATATATATAGAAGAAAAAATGGTATGAATTTGAGGTCATTACATTTCATTAAATGATTTGGATGAGAACTTTGTATTTCGTCATCGTCCCATGCCATAAGACAACCATTTGCAACCTCTTGATCACTTGATTCACTCTCTGAACTACTAGAACTTATATTGTCCCATGTAGTGGCCTTCATTGCCTTTTTATTTTTCTTCTTGAAATCCTTCTTAAGCTGTGGACAATGTGGTTTTATGTGTCCAATTTTATTGCAATTATAGCATGTAGGAGGTTCATTCCTTTTTTTCTTTTTATAGGTTTTGCATTCATCTGATTTTGAGTCCTGGAATTTTTTAGTAAATTTATTTTTCTTTCTAAGGATTTTTACAAGTCTCTTGGTTATGAGGGCAATATCATTTACATCCATTACCTCTTCATCTTCATAGCTAGAGCTTTCATTTGAGGCCTTAAACACAATGGATTCCTTGGTTTTAGATTTTCCACTTCTTTCATTTATTTCCATCTCATAAGTGAGAAGAGATCCTATCAATTCATTAAGGGAGGTGTTTTTCAAGTTTCTTCCTTCCGTTATTGCAGTTGCCTTAGGTTCCCAAATTGGTGGTAGTCCTCTAAGGATTTTTCAGATCATTTCATAAGTTGAGTAATTTTTCCTTAAGGCATTGAGAGAGTTTATTATATGGGTTAACCTAGTGTACATACTAATGATGGTTTCATCTGGGTTCATCCTAAATGCTTCATACTCACTTGTGAGCATATCGATTCTACTATCTCTTACATCAACCCTTCCTTCATAGGTTACCTCTAGTTTATCCCATATTTCTTTAGCTGATTTGCATCCCATTATTATATTGAACTCATTTACGTCAAGAGCACAATATAGTGTATTCATAGCACTTGAATTTACTTGTAATATCTTAAGATCATTGTCAGTCATCTCTTTTTCTTCTTTAGGTGTTTCTTTACCATCCACGGTTTTAGTGGGAATGAGGTCACCATGTGTGACTACTTTCCAAGCTTTCCAATCCATAGTTTGTAAGTATATTCTCATTCGTTGTTTCCAAAAAGTGTAGTTAACACCGTAGAAGATTGGTGGTCTAGAGGAGGATTGACCCTCAGCAAAAGGAGATACACCTAGGTGTGCCATATGGATCTTTATGTAGCTTCTATTTTAAGATTTACTACTACCCCTCTCTGATACCAATTGAAAAGTAAGGTGTACTCCCAAGAGGGGAGAATGAATTGGGTTTTTAAAATTTCTTTAGAACTTTAATTTAATATAACCCGTTTTAAACTTAAGTTGATTACAATCACACTTAACAACACAACTCTTATCAACCACCTTATTTATATTAATCAATGATTGATATAATGTAAAGATGATATTACTTATTCAACTTTTATAATTTTAGAAAATAAATAATCAGATCAGATTTATATATCAAGGACAATATTAATTTCATAAAATTATTTTAAGTGTCTTTGTAATTTTGTTTTAATATAATGATTTATTGCACAAGATTAAACTTAGTCTTAATACTTAGCACTTTAGAATTTGAATCCAATGCTTCAATACATAACCAAATTGCAAAATCAATAATTCTTCTCAGTTATGAACAATGATTGCTTTAATATATAACTTCAATACACCAATCTAAAGTGTCTTGTAAAATAGACAAGGTAATCACACAAGATTTATATTAGCCGTGCATTCAACAATTTCAACTTTCAAGGCTTTAACAAAAAAATTAATTCAATCAAACTTCTTGATTAACAATCAAGTATAGTCGATGTTTATTCCAAGTTCAATTTTTTTATGTTAAAGACCCATTGATAATTTTTAAGTATCAATTTATGATCAAATCTTAGAATTCTTTTTGAAGTAAAACTCAGATTTAATGAAATATTATTTCAGAGATTTGATTTTGTGAAACATACAACTCAAAATACCTTTCAATTGTTGATATTCAAAAGCAGAGTATTACCTTTGAATATGTCAATCAAACCAATTAACCACTATTATAGAATGTTGATTTCAAATATGGATCAAAATCAAAAACTTCAACAACTCTTAAGATTAAGCAAGTAATTAATGATCTTACACATAGGTTATATGCTTGTAGAAAATTAAAAAGAGTAGGAAAGAAGAGCTAAAGACCATATTTTTAACAAGATTCGACCAGCAGCCTACGTACTTGCCTCAAGCAACCGCTGTGAGGATTTTCCTTTCCAACTTCTTTACAGGCCAAGTTACAACCTCTTTGTATCAGGTGGAGATCCCTCTCTAATGAGAATACCCCTTCTTGTTAGTCTTTCAACAACCCCAAACTATAAAAAAAATCAAATCTCTCTCTAACAAGAATACCTTATTTCTTTAGCCAGTGATTCAACAATCCTGAATCGTCAAACAATAAGAGAAACAAGAAACAACTTGCATATAAACAACACTCTCAATAAGAGCAAATTAGTACAATTGAATATCATTATACTTCAATCAATAATCAATATAAAAATATGAAGCTTAAGTAAATATTATCGGGGGTTTTTTTTAGATTGAAATACTTAGTAGAAGAGCTAAGAATCGAGAACATTTATTAGCAAAATCACATAAGGTACTTTAGCAAAAGTATTAGCAAGAGAGCTTTAGAGAGTAGAAAGAACTTAGCTTGATTTCTATTTTTAGGAATGCTTAATCTTTAGGTTTCACATGTATTTATAGATAGAAAAACTTAATTTTCGTATTCCCTAAGTTACTTGTAGTGTTTCCTAAGTTTTCACAATGTTTGGGGTTCAAGCAATCAATTTTGGAAACTTTCCCTTGCTGTTTTAAATTTAAATAACCGAAGGTCAATCGACTGAACTATCGGGGTCACTCGCCCGTGCCTTTATAGTTCAATGAAAATTTTAGACATAGAATGGGGTCAGTCGCCTGATCCCGAGAGGTCAGTTGCCTAATGCTATTCTGTCTGCTCAATTTATTCAGCATAAAAAATGTCAGTCAACTGATCTAATATGGTTAGTCACCTGAGCTTGCATCTTTCCAAAAACTTCGATTTTCAATATTTTGATCCTTATATGAAACTTTAATTTAAAAAATATTTTTCAGGTTTTTCAAAAATTGGTCTCTAAGTCAATAAAGATTCCTAAGATCTTCAACCATTTATATTGACTTGTATGAAGTACTTACATGAGACTGTTTAAAAACTATAACTTTCTAAGCGCTAAGTCTTCATGTATTTGCTTTGATTCTTTATGTTTGTCTTGACTTCAATCTTCAATAGATTCTAAGATTCATAAGATTTTGTAGCATTAAATTTGAGCTTTTAATAGTGTTGTTAAGCACTTGATATTGATCACTTGAGTCACTTGAAACTTTGCTTAATCAAATATGTTAAGTTCCTTTGATTTGGTATTATCAAAATAAGATTCTAAGCCTTTTTAGGCCAACAAGACTCGTCCACATGTTCAAGTGTGCCTGGTAGGACATTAGTAATAAAAAAAGTGGGATAAACATGGATGCCTACTTTACCAGTGTCAATTTTAGCAAGACATGGTATCAAAATGACCCTTTTTTGCTAGCGATGTAGGTAGGACAAATGTTCTACCTTAAGGACATAAAATTGAAGGGTGAATCACATATGGCCTAAAAAAATTCCTCCTCAAAGTTTGTATGATATTACAAAAATCGCAGATGGGGAGAAGAGTGTCAGTAAGGATGCTTTCCAAGAAGATGAACCATTTGTCAGTGCAGCAATGCAATCTACTTTCAATGTTGCTGATTACGCGTCAAAGTTGCATATTTAGGTGTTTAAGAGCATTGATTAAGTGTTAAAATTTTACTTAAATTCCTAATTATGTCCATTATTTTAACATTGAGCCTAATTGATGATCTTGTGATAATTATCTTATCTTTGTCCATAAATTTACAACAATTGTGTTTAATTATTGTAGGGTGATGCTCAGGAATTAAAGAGGAAATTAAAAATGCATGTGAAAGATGGTAGGCTCGCCAAGGCTTCGGTCCTTAACTACCAAAAATAATATTTATACTACCTAACAATCCCAAGTTTAGTAGAAAGTCAGGAAGTCGGGTGTCGATCCATAGCGACTAAATCGTGAAGTTATAAACCTTTTCTTAATTAGTCTATTATTGCCTCATATAAAAGAAAATGAAAAAGATGGTATTTTTTCAATGGGTGTTTTCTAATAACTACTGGAAAGCATGTAAAATCTAAGTTAACCCTACTCCTACAAAGCAATGCTTAGACATGAAACAGAATCAGGACGCCATGGCTCTGACTACACTCAACCAGATATACATAAGAGTACTAACCCAAGTATCTCATGCCAAATGGGAGAGGGTCATTCGAGGGCACAGGGTAACAAGGGTGCACCAACCGTCCAAAGTACTCTCGGGAACCAGAGTATACCCTGTCTTAGTGATCACACAATGACCTCTGCAGTTCCGTAGCCAACTACTTCTATCTGGTTGAGATTGTAGTAGTGCTTATCCTAACATGCAAGACCTCATCAACATCAAAGTAGTAAATAAAAGTAATAAATTAAAGCATGTAAATTGAAAGCATGTAAAGGGAAGATGGAAAAATGATTTCTTGTTGCAAACGGATTTGTTTGTCACTAACAATTAGAAATACACAAGAGAACCACAACAGGAATGTAAAGGAAAGCAAGTAAATATACTCTACGGTGGTTCTCAATGACATTCTAGGTTTGTCACTAACCCAAAATTGGCCAAAGAGGAACCTAGAGCTCATGTTCGTAGTGAATATTTATAGGCTCTAGGGTTTACAAGGTTTGATGTTCAGTTTAGGAAAGTTTGCAGCAAATCTCACGCAGAAGATCATCGCTGTCGACCAAGTCACTCCCATGCTTCCCTTGATCGTGCCGTGGTCGAGACTCACGGGAAATTAGGGGTTTGAATCTTCAACACTTTTGACTAAGTCGCTCCATAGGGTCTTGCTAGTCGATTTGATGGTCGAGACATGTAGTATCTCGAACTTTATAAAATATTAGGAACACGACATAGTCGTCCCCCATGATCTCTCTGGTCGAACACTTTGTCGATACTCTTGATAGTTTTGCCTTTAGTATGCTTCAGTATCTTGACGTGGTCACCATTTAGAGCAACTTGGTCAAAGACTTGGTTGATCCTTGTAGCAATTCTTCTTCAGTCTAAAACCTTGGAGTCTTCAGATGATGACTTAGTTGCCCCTTGTGTTGCTAGTTGCACCACTTGGTCGAATGTAGTATTCTTCTCCTTTGATGATCCGAGGCTTTAGGAACTTGGCTGAACATTTGAATTGAGCTTTGTGAACTCCAAATTCTTCTTTAGCTTCTCATATGCCTAACTCCATGGTTTTAACTTGTTTTTTCTGAAAAAAAAATCAACAAACCTTGCATAGCTCTGAACAATGATAATAATGGGTAAATACATAATAAAGTAAGGATAAACAAAGGTAGATGAGGGTCTAAAATAATGCATTTTAGGTACTCATCACAACCTTGAACTTAGACTTTGCTAGTCTTCGAGTAAAGCAAAATCTAAGAAAATTCTAAAATTTTATCTACCCTTATTTTGTGGGAAACACTGTTGCATTTACAGTATGCAACAAGGCTTTAAACCCCTTGGTTGATCCTAGTGGACGAGTTCTAGTCTCGTTAGGGTTTCTAGGGCGATACCCACAAGGGCCAATTCCAATGAACATTAAATGAAAATACATGCAACACAGATATACCATTTCATATACAAGAATATCACCTAATTACATATAAGCTCTTTCATACATAACTTTGCTATACACGTAACTCCGAAGCAAATCACTCATGCAAGTCTAAACATTATACCACCATCAAGAACATCATACTCACTGAGTATTAATCGGTAATTACACTTCAGAGTTAATATAAACATATATATTCAAGTATAAATAGGTGAAATCATAAGGCATGTGTAAAGTGCAGGACTCGCTACACTCAAGATATCCAGGGACACCTATAGAACCATCATCTTGACTCAGCCTCATTGGTATATCCTAAAAAATGCTCAAAAAGATGGGTTCACTCATCATATGTGAGGAGGAGTGTCATGATCAAACATCCCACATATTTTAAGGAGCAAACACTAAAGATATATAGTGGACTAGTCTAAAGGGAATCCAACCTATTTTTGAGTTGTCAGGTCCTTCACCTTAGCATATTCTCACCTACTGGCCATATCCAACCAAGACCACCCTAGATCGACTTATTCATAGGCTAGGCTTACATTTTAGGCATTGGGGAGCTGAAGAATCTTCATATGTGCAGAACATACGACGTGTCCCTAGCTTGACCTTTGTTGTATTCATGGAGCAGATGTTCTATTCATTCTTCTACTCATTTTCTTCATTTTGCATATTTCATTTTCATAGTTAGCTAGGACAATCATTACACCTCTTCGTGTCTTCATACCACTAATGGGAATTAAAATCGAACAGGAGTCTATGAAATAAATCTATCTCCAGGGGTGGCTCAGTCTTCACATCTTGAGTGCGCTACAAGACTTAGGTTTCTATCTCCCCAATAGATGTCACCTCTAAGCTAGCAAGTCAAGAATAAAGACTAGTATACAAAGAATAACCAGAAAAAGGAAAGTTGAGTTTTAAAAACTCATAGTTTGACGTCAACAACTCAAGAAATGAATGAACAACTCAACAATACCTCATAAGGTGCCATAGTCACCACAGGTGTTCTCTTAGTGCTCTTAAGGACCCCTAAGTGCTACGAATCATGCGAAATGTGTTTTCAGCCTTATGAGATACCATGTAAATACAAGAGTTTATATAGCCAGATTAACACAAATGAACCCCTAGTCAACCTACGTAGAGTTACAAATCTCAGATTAGCCATATAATGAGAAACTAAACACAAGTAACCCACTACATTGTTAATTTGCATAACAGGGTCATGCTAGTGATGGGCCTAAACATGTAACTTCTAGGTTATATACAAGTATGTAAAGGGTATAGATTAGTCTTAATCATGACATAATCAACAATGTTCACTGAAATTTTTTTGAATTTGTCATTTTTGTGCTAAAAAGTGCCATGTAGTGTTTTCCTATCCCCTACCCCCAACTTAAAACTTTAGCATCCACATTGAAGTGTGGAAAGAAAGGACCTGGGATGAAAGGGAAGGAAACACGGCATGGGGCACATAATATCAATCGGTGTACCTGCATCAAATACATACAATCCAGAAATAGCATGCATGTAATAATGTATTGTAGTACAAAGGACATATAGAGCATCCAAAAGCACCATGTATATTTCATTGTTATCAAGAGGGTAGCACAATATGATTTGAGCGTTATAGGTAGATGGACTACCAATATAGGATTCTTTGAGATGTTTATTGCTTTCGTATTATCGTATCTTATAGGAACTGTGTCATAGAGTAATCCAAAATCCATAAGTTGTTGTTTCATGTAAAGAATTTGAGCACAATAACTTCCAGCCGCTATATATTCTGCCTCGGTTATGGAAAGAGCAACTGAATTTTGCTTCTTTGAAAACCAAGATACTAAAAAATGTCCTAAGAAATGACATGTGCCACTCGTACATTTTCTATCTACTTTGCTACTGGCAAAATCTGCATTCGAATAGCTGATAATCTCAAAGGAGGTATACATAGGATACCATAATCCAATTTTAATGGTTCCAATCAGGTATCTAAGTATTCTTTTGATAGCTAATAAATGGGACACTTTAGATGCAACCTGAAATCTTGCACACAAACATACACTAAACATTATGTCAGGCTTGCTGGCAGTCGGATATAGTAAGCAGCCAATCATCCCACGATAGAGTTTAACATCTACTAGTATGCCTTGTTCGTCTCTATCTAAATTTAAGGAAGAGCTCATTGGTGTTCCTAGAGTTTTACCATCTTCCATATTAAAATTTTGAGGAAGTCTCCAATATACTTCGATTGATTTACAAAGATTCCATGTTTTGCTTGTTTGATTTGAAGTCCTAAGAAGAAGTTGAGTTCTCCCTTCATGCTCATCTCAAATTCATTTTGCATACAACTGGAAAACTCATTGCACAACTCTTCATTTTTCGCTCCAAAGATGATATCATCTACGTATACTTGTACTAGGAGCATGTTGTCGTTCTTAGATTTGATGAAGAGTATTGTATCTATCTTTCCTCTAATAAATCCATTATCCAGTAGAAAATTGCTTAGCCTTTCATACCAAGCTCTAGGAGCTTGCTTTAAACCATACAAGACTTTAGTTGTCTATAAACTTGACTTGGATGCTTATGGTTTTCAAAATATAGGGGTAGTTCTACATATACTTCTTCACTTATGTAGCCATTTAAAATTGCGCTTTTGACATCCATTTGATACAGCTTAAAATCTGCATAAGCTAACAGCATTCGAATGGCTTCCATTCTAGCTACAGGTGTGTAGGTTTCCTTAATATCTATTCCTTCTTCCTAGTTATATCCCTAAGCTACTAGTCTTGTCTTATTTTGAATAACTATTCCATGTTCATCTTTCTTGTTCTTATATATCCATTTTGTTCCAATAACTGTCTTATCCTCAGGACTAGGAACTAATGTCCAGACTTTATTTCTCTCAAACTGATTTAATTCTTCTTGCATAGATATTACCTATGATTCATCCTCAAATTCTTCAATCCCATTCTTAGTTTCTTTTTGAGATAAGAAAACAAAATGACTAATCATATTTCTAAGTGAGGATCGTGTAGTTACTCCATGAGATGGTTCTCCTATAATTTGATCTATAGGATGATTCTTTATGTACTTCCATTCTCTAGGTGGTTCATTAATCTCTTTTTCCACTTGATTATCTTCAAAAGATGTTTCCTTAACATCAGAGTTCTTATTTGAGTTATTTTCAATAGACAATTTTTCAAATTCTTTATTCATCTCAATTTCATCTTCATCAGTCTTTTGAGTAAATGGATTGGATTCATCAAATACTACATGAATGGATTCTACAATGGTTAATGTTTTTTTGTTATATACCTTGTAGGCTTTACTATCTAAGGCATATCCTAGAAAAATACCTTCATCAGATTTAACATCAAACTTCCCTAAATGTTTATTGTCTTTAAGTACAAAACAATTGCAGCCAAAAACATGGAAATATGAGATGTTTGGTCTATGCCCATTCCATAATTAATATGGAGTCTTATTTAGAGATGGTCTAATTAGGACTCTACTCAGAGCATAACAGGCAGTATTTACTGTCTCAACCCAGTAGTACTTAGGTAGTTTATGTTCGTTAAGCATAGTTCTGGCCATTTCTTGTATAGACCTACTCTTTCATTCAACAATAACATTCTGTTGTGGTATTCTAGAAGCTAAAAAATTATGAGATATTCCTAATGAATCACAATATTCTTCCATACAATGATTTTTAAATTCTTTACCCTTATGACTTTTGATTTTAGTGATAGCGTATCCCTTTTCATTTTGAATTTTCTTGCACAATTTAATAAATTGTTCACATGCTTCATCCGTGTGACCTAAAAATAGTACCCATTTAAATCTTGAATAATCATCAATGATAAAAAATGTGTATGATTTTCCTCCTAAATTCTGAATTGGGTTTGGACCCAATAAATCTAAGTGTAGCATTTGGAGTGGCCTAGTAGTAGAGATTACTTTCTTCTTCTTAAAACTAGATCTTGCTTGTTTTCCTAGTTAACATACATCACAGATTTTGTCTTTCACGAATTTTATCTTAGGCAATTCCTTAACTAAGTCTCCCTTAACTAGTTTAGATATTAAGTCCATGTTTGCGTGTCCTAGTCTTCTATGCCAAATCCAACTAATTTCATTCATAGTAGAGAAACATGTCACACGTTAAGAAGTTAAGTTATCAAAGCTGGTGGTATATACATTTTCATGATGCTCAGCAGTGAATAGAATTTTGTTATCAGTTTTATGTCCAACAATGCACTTGTCATGTTCAAAAGATACTTTATAACCTTTATCACATAGTTGACTCATGCTTAATAAGTTATGTTTTAAACAATCAACTAGTAAAACATAATCTATAAAGAGTGATGAATCGTTACCAACTTTACCTACACCTATGATCCTTCCTTTTGCATTGTCCCCAAAAGTGACAAATCCTCTGTCCTTTGGTGTGATGGATGCAAATTTAGATTTATCCTCAGTCATATGACGCGAACATCTGCTATCCATATACCATCTATCTTTTGAGAAGGATGATCTCAAGCACATCTGCAATAGACATTTAAGTAATTGTTTTTAGTACTCATTTTTTCTTGGGTCCATGGGGGTTAGTGCTTGACTCTCCTTTAACTCTCCATACCTTTTTCATTTTAACATCTTTGTTCTTAAAAGGACAATCGAATTTTATGTGACCCATCCTTTTGCATTTAAAGCATGTATATATTTATAAGAATCTTTTGATGGAGCATAAATTTTTGATTCTTTTACAGAATAACCCATGTAAAGATGTTTTCGTTTCAAATTTTCGTTTCCATTAAAACCAAGTCCTTTATCTAGGGAGTTTCTTTGCGCTCCAAGAAGTCTTTCTAAGTTACTTTGGCCCTTTGTGAATTTATGAATAATTTTAGAATTGTCTTTCAAATTTCTTTCCAATTCCTCAATTTCTAATTCCTTTTCTTTTATCACAGATGCATGGGACTTACTCTGTTTTTCAAAAAAGTTTGAGAGTTCTTTAACTTTACATTTCAAATCAAAAATTATTTTAGTTTTCTTCTCAAGAATTTTAAGCGTGTACAAATATTCTTGTTGCAATCCATTATAAGAAAGCATGCTATCTTCATTTTCAGAATCACTGGAATAACAAGAAGATGTAGAGAAAGATAATTGTATCTCAAGGTCATCATGTGCCATTAGACACAGATTGGCTACCCGATCATCACTGGACTCGGCGTCTGAACTGCTTGTGTTGTGCATGTCCCAACTGACTTTTAGTGCCTTCTTCTTTTTCTTGGAGACTTTCATTAGTTGAGGAAATTCAGGCTTGATATGTCCAACCTCCATGCAATTGTAGCAAGTTGGCGAATCTTCTTTCTGTTTCCTCTTGCTAGACTCCCCTCTTTCTAATTTCGAGTTCCGGAATTTTCTGTTAAACTTCTTATTCTTCTTCAGGGACTTTCCGAATTTCCTTGTTAGCAAAGCCATGTCATCTTCTGATTCTGAGTCACTTCCTTCACTAGAGCTGCTAGACAATGCCTTAAGAGCTGTAACTCTCTTTGCTTTATTCTCTTCATTTTTCCTCTCAATTATTGCTTGCTCATAAGTGATGAGCAATCCGATCAGTTCATCTACTAACATCTCTTTCAGATTCCTTCCTTTGGCTATAGCAGTAGCTTTAGCTTCCCAAACTCACGATAGTCCCCTAGGGATTTTATTGATCAACTCATAAGTAGGGTAAGATTTACTAAGAGCATTTAATGAATTTGTGATGTGTGTGAATCTAGTGTATATGGATTGAATAGACTCATCAATAGTCATTTTAAATGCCTCATATTCAGTAGTAAGCATATCTATCCTACTATCTTTTACTTCCTTAGTGCCTTCATATGTTACTTCTAATTTTTCCCATATCTCTTTAGCAGTTTTACAGGCCATTATCCTATTAAACTCATTAATGTCTAGTGCACAGTATAGAAGGTTTATTGTAGTAGCATTTATCTGAATAGATTTCCAAATTTTCATCAGTATACTCATCTTCAGTCTTAGGTACATTTACTTTATCAACTACTTTGATAGGAACATGATTTCCTTTAGAAACTATTCTCCACACTTTCCAATTAACATTTAAGAGATATATGCTCATCCCTCATTTCTAGTAGGTGTAATTTACTATGCAAAAGATTGGTGGTATAGTGGACGAGTGTCCCTCACTAAATGGGGTTACACCGGTGTGTGCCGTTGTGATCTTTTACAAATATAACTGTTAAGTCTATGTAAACCCACTCTGATACCAAATGTAAATTACGGTGTTATCCCAAGAGGGGGGTTGAATTGGGTAATTTCAAAAATTAATTCCTTTAAGTTCTAATTTTGAAAACTATCAATTACAAACTTGCAATCTACTTAATACCTAGCTTATTCTTTCACAATTAATCAATTTAATGTGTGTCTTTGTCAAGCATACAATTTTACCCAATTACACACAAACTTATCAAATTCCCAACTCATACACAATAAATAGATAATTTAAATGCAAGAGGAAATTAAAAAGAGTTAAGGGAAGAGAGAAGACAAGCACGATTTTTATGAGGTTTGGCCTACCCCAGCCTACGTCCTCGCCTTGAGCAACCCACTCAAGGATTCCACTAAAAATCCACTCCTTTAACTGGGACAGAGCTACCCTTACAATCTGCTACTTGTAAGAGGCGTAACTTCCTCCTCAACCCCGGTTCACATCCCGAACCGTGAATACAATAGAAAATTACAATTTCTGCAAAAACTCAAATGCTTCTACACAAAACTAGTGAGTACAATAGAAACCTAATACATACTCATATAATAAAAGTTGAAGCTCAATGTGTGAGTATGATATTCAATGATATTTCTTGAAATGAGCTATGAATTATTGTTGTATAAAATATGTAGGACAAAGATGCTCCAACGATCTAATAAACTATATGGTTTTTTTTAATTAAATTATTTGAATAGCAAGTACAGTTCAGAAATCTAAATAATATGTATGATCTTCACAAAAATTACTCGGGCAATTGATTTTCAGTAAAGATAAAAGAAAAAAATAGTCTTTATCAAAATACTAGGTCAATAAGTTTTCTTTAGAATATTAAATCAATTATGCTAAGATGAAATATTTAAGTAAATAATAAACTTGATAGTTTTTCAAAGATTTGAAATGTTAACAACAACTTTTCTCAATAATGATCTTTCATAAAATGTATATATAATTAATAACTAAAGATCAATCTCTCCAAAAAATATTCAAGAATAAATTTGTGAGAGGAAAAAAATCTTTGAGAATAAGCAAACAATTAGTTTGATCACCAAATCTCAATACCCAAGTTGTTTGCACAATATTTGCTGGACGCCTTTTGAAAATCAATGTAACCCAAGCTCAAATTTGATTTGAATGCTTTGAAATCGCAGGCAAGAGCTTAGCAGTGTGTTCAATGCTCTCAAGAGATGTGCAAAAGTTTAAGGCTCCCAATAGATGTGCAAAAAGTGCTGCTCTAGGATTTAGAGTTTAGGTTTATAAGCAATCTCGCAATCTAAACAATTTCTAGCCTTTAGATCATTTAAAATATCATATTTACATTCGTGTTTTCACTAGAACATCATTTTGTGCTGTGACCTTCGTCAACGAATGTCTACATTTGTCGATGAGTGTACAACACTCGTTCATCGACGAGGCCATGAGTTCGTTGATGAGAGCACTGTCTGAACTTTTTGGGCTCTCGATATTTTTTCGTCGATGAGACAACACTGTTCATTGCTGAGTGGCCTTCATACATTCGTTGACGAGGCCATCAGGTTTGTCGACGAGGCCTCTAAAATTTGCCTTGAAAAGTTTATTCAACCTAGAACTAATGTAAATGAATCTTTCATGAAATGCATGAGTCCTAAGGTCCGTCTAAGGTATATTTGAGCTTCAAATTAAATCATATGAAATATATAAATACATTCAATTCTAAATACCCATTCCCATTGAAGATCTTTAACTTGACACTTGCATCATCATTCTTCTACTCTTCTAGTTCCATGGATTAATCCAAATGGTATGTTCTCTAGATTCCTCGTGGCTTCCATATCATGCTTACCATTCGTGCATTCTAACTTATGATCCTATTTACAAACTCAATTGCATAGGTCAAATACCAAGTGATTTGTCATTATCAAAATAAGATTGGACTCATAGAGTCAACAATCTCCCCCTTTTTGATGATGACAAACACACGATCAAAAATGGGTTATGCCTAAGAAGGCTCCCCCTAAGATAATGTATAATTTAAAATTCAGCAATAGCAATATAGTTTACAGACAATGAAGTTCATACACATTGTAGAATATGCAATATTTTGCTACTATATACTTCTCCCCCTTTATTTCAAAGGAAAAAAAATGTTGCTAATTTCTCCCCCTTTTTGACAAAAGAACAATCATTTTGCTTACTAAACTTCTCCCCCTTTTGACATAAAAAAAAAAAGGTATACAAAGAATGTGCTGATACAATTATATCTCATCTTTGCAATCAAAATACATTGTAACCTCTATGTTTCAAGATTGTACTATGGAATATATCTCCCTGTGTTACTCAATTTACTTCTCCCCCTTCCTAATGTATATTTGTGTTGTTAAATCAAATTTCAATGTGAACATACATAGTATTGCAATGTGCATAGACATAGAAAAGCAAATCAGTCCATTAAAGTTCAAAATTTTATGTGAGCATCAACATGTGTCATGTACCCATAAAAATTTAACATGCATTAACCATTTGTTAAGTTTCATACCAAATGTAAAACAAATTAGTCAAATGTGAAAAATTTTAACCACATGTGAATTTTAGTTTACATTTCTCTTCCTTAATTATGTAGTCTAATGTAACCCTAGGCAACTTCTCGACTATGCCTCAGGCCTAATTCACATCTAATTTGGATAAACCTATCCTTCGAAAGTGGTTTCATGAATATGTCTACGCATTGTTCATCTGTGCATACAAACTCAAGTGTCACATCTCCTTTTTGCACATGGTCACAAAAGAAATGATGTCTAATTTCTATGTGTTTAGTTTATGAATGTGATATAGGATTCTTTGAGATGTTTATTATACTCACATTGTCTCATCTTATAGGAACTACGTCATAGAGTAATCCAAAATCCATAAGTTGTTGTTTCATAAAAAGCGCTTGAGCACAACAACTTCCAGCCGCTATATATTCTACTTCGGCTATGGAAAGAGCAACCGAATTTTGCTTCTTTGAAAATCACGATGCTAAAGAATGTCCTAAGAAATGACATGTGCCGCTCATACTTTTTCTATCTACTTTACTTCCGGCAAAATCTGCATCCGAATAGCTGATAATCTCAAAGGAGGTATACTTAGGATACCATAATCCAAGTTCATTGATTCCAACCAGGTATCTAAGTATTCTTTTGACAACTAATAAATGGGACTCTTTAGGTGTAGCTTGAAATTTTGTACACAAACATACACTAAACATTACGTCAGACCTGTTGGCAATCAAATATAGTAAGCTGCCAATCATCCCACGATAGAACTTAACATCAACGGGTATGTCGTTTTCTTCTCAAGCATATTAAGAGTGTACAAATATTCCTATTGCAGTTCATTATAAAAAAAAGCATACTATTTTCATTTTTAGAATCACTGGAATAATAAGAAGATGTTGAGAAAGATTATCATACCTCAAGGTCATCATGTGCCATAAGACACATATTGGCTACCTGATCATCACTGGACTTAGTGTCTGAACTGCTTGTGTTTTGCGTGTCCTAACCGAATTTTAGAGCCTTCTTCTTTTTCTTGGAGGCTTTCTTTAGTTTAAGACATCTAGGCTTGATGTGTCCAACCTCCCTGTAGTTGTAGCAAGTTGGCAGATCATCCTTATGTTTCTTCTTGCTTGACTCTCCCCTTTCTGATTTCGAGTTCCAAAATTTTCTATCAAACTTCTTATTCTTCTTCAGAAACTTTCCAAACTTCTTTGTTAACAAGGCCATGTCATCTTCCGATTCTAGGTCACTTCCTTCACTAGAGGTGCAAGACGATGTCGTAAGAGTTGTAACTCTTTTTACTTTATTTTGCTCATTTTTCCTCTCATTTATTGCTAGCTCATACGTGATGAGTGAACAGACCAGTTCATCAACAAACATTTCTTTCAAATTCCTTCCTTTGACTATGGTTGTAGCTTTAGCTTCCCAAACAGGCAGTAGTCCCCTAAGGATTTTCTTGATTAACTCATAAGTAGGGTAAGAATTACCAAGTGCTTTTAATGAATTTGATATGTGTGTGAATCTAGTGTACATGGATTGAATAAATTCATCAATAGTCATTTTACATGCCTCATATTCACTAGTAAGCATATCTATCCTACTGCCTTTTACTTCCTTAGTGCCTTCATATGTTACTTTTAATTCTTCCCATATCTTTTTAGCAATTTTACATGCCATCACCCTATTAAACTCATTTACGTCTAGTGCACAATATAGAAAGTTTATTGAAAAGATTTGCAATCATCATCAGTATACTCATCTATAGTCTTAGGTACATTTACTTTATCAACTACTTTCATATGAACATGATTTCATTTAGAAACTATTCTCCACACTTTCTAATCAACATTTAAAAGATATATACTTATATTTCGTTTCCAGTAGGTGTAATTTACATCGCAAAAAATTGGTGGTCTAGTGGATGAGTGTCCCTTACCGAATGGGGTTACACCGATGTGTGCCATTGTGATCTTTTACAAAAATAATGGTTAAGTCTATATAACCTATCTCTGATACCAAATGTGAATTTCGGTGTTAACCCAAGAGGGGGGGGGGGGTGAATTGGGTACTTTAAAAATTAAGTCCTTCAAGTTCTAATTTTGAAAACTTTCAATTACAAACTTGCAAACTACTTACAACTAGCTCAATGTTCTTCAATTAATCAACCCAATGAGTGATTTTGTCAGTCAATCAATTTTACCCAATTACTTTACAAACCTACTATATAATCAAAACATTCACACAATTCACATAAATAAATTTACGCGAAAATTAAAAGAGTTAAGGATAAGAGAGATGCAAACATGATTTTACAAGGTTCAGCCAACCTAGCCTACTTCCTCGCCTTGAGCAACCCACTCAAGGATTCCACTAATCCCTGCTCCTTCAACTGGGAGGGAGCTTCCCTTACAGTCCGCTACTTACAAGAGGCGTAGCTTCCTCCTCAACCCCGATTCACAACTTGAACCATGAATACAATATAATGAATTCAATTTCTGTAAAACTCAAAATGCTTCTAACAAAGTTAGTGAGTACAAGATAAATCCTAGTACATAATCATATGATAAAACATGAAGCTCAATATGTATGTAACGATAAGATCGTTATATGAGTAATGAGATGCTTCCCAAATTTACCTTTAATCATTATCTCCCAAAAATAATTTCTTAAAAATGAGTGCTTTGGAGATCTTAGGGTTTGATGTCAGATCACTTTATGCAAGTGTAGAAAATAATATCATTTTAAAAATAATCTTGAATAATACGCAGATCTATGTTCTCGCTATCAAATAATTTGTAAGATTAAATCTTTGAATCAAAATATAACTTTGAATATTGTAAAGATTTAAAAATATTTTTCAAAATATATTCCTCCAGAATATGTATTTAGAAGCTCTTAGAATTTTCAATTAGATAGTTTTTGCAATAACCAAATATCAAATCTTTGAATGAAAATATAGTTTTAATTATCTCAAAGATTTTAGTTTTAGAAAAACTTTTCTCAAGTATTTTATTCAATAAATGAATATAAAATACACAGATTATGATTTTTTCTCCCAAGAAATATATTAAATATAATGAGTGTGGGAAACAAAAAAAATAGGATTTGAATGCTCAAAATACTCAAACCTCAATACTAACGACGATTGTAAAATATGTGTGTGAATGAATATAAAATACACAGATTATGATTTTTGCTCTCAATAAATATATTAAATATAATGAGTATGGGAAACAAGAAAATAGGATTTGAATGCTCAAAATACTCAAACCTCAATACCAACCACGATTGCAAAATATATGCATGAATGCCTTTTGATAAATGTAAAAAATGCCCAAACTGGATGTGAATGCTTTTGGAGTGCAGGAAAAAGTTTAGCAATATGTTCAAGGCTCTCAAAATGTAGGCAAAAAGTTCATGCTTTAGGGTTTAGAAATTAGTTTTATAAGCATTCTCGGTAGTTGATCAAATCCTAGGCATTGGATCATTTAGAATTAAAGAATTTCGTTTGTGTCCGCGCTAAGACTACATTTAGCACTGCGACATTCATCGACAAGAGGATACTTTCATCGACGGGAACGTGATTTTGTCGACAAGAGTACTGTATGAAAATTTTGAGCTCTTAGTATTTTTTTGTCAACGAGAACAAACTATTGATCACCGAGTAGCCTTCATGCGTTCATCGATGAGGCCATGTGGTTCATCGATGAGGCCTCTAAAGTTTGCCTCTAAAAATTCATTCAACCTAGAACTAATGTAAATGTATCTTTCATGAAATGCATGAGTCCTAAGGTTTGTATAGGGTATATTTAAGCTACGAATTATATCATATGACATAAGTAAATACATTCAATTCTAAATACCCATTCCCATTGAAGATCTTGCACTTGAAGCTTGCTTCTTCATCCTTCTTTTCTTCTAATTCCATGGATTGATCCAAGTGGTATGAACTCCGAGTTCCTCATGGCTTCCATATCATGCTTACCATCATGCATTCTAAATCATGATCCTATTCACAAACTCAATTGCATAGGTCAAATACCAAGTGATTTGTAATTATCAAAACATGATTGGACTCATAGAGTCAACATGCTGTTCTCTAGATCTTACTTTGTATCAGAGGGACATTGTAGTAGAGTATATTACTACCTTCTACATCTACTTTAGATAATCATGCTTATTCTTATGCTAATTGGGCTGGAGATCCTACAGACTACAAGTCCACGACTAGTTTTTGTATTTTTCTTGGCGGCTCTCTCATTTCTTGGAAAATCAAGAAGCAATCTATAGTTTCTGAGAAGTAAGGTGTACTCCCAAGAAGGGGGGGGGGGTGAATTGGGACTTTAAAAAATTTCTTTTAAATCTTTTTATTAAGTCTTTCCCAACTCTTTTATATTCAGCAATCACACAAGCATAATTGATTTGTAATGATCAACAATCAATCCAAGATTTAGTATTTATTAATGAATGATAATAAAGATCAAAACTTCAATATTTAGAATTTTGCTTTTCAATATATCAATTCAATCAATAAGGTAAGCTATAGTTCATAATAAAATAGAAATTTTAGCAAGCTTCCAAAATTCACATTTTGAAATCTAACAAGTTGCTTGAGTTTAAGTATGTTAATGAACTTTGATATTTATCAATGTATTCCTTTAATACAGGTTTCCGCAATCAACGTACTTCCTTCAAACAAGGTTTTTGCAATTCTCAATAACTATTTAATTTCCAACAATTAAGTAAACATCTATGCAATTTATATATGCAAAAAATTCAAAGAGATTTAGGAAAGAGAAAAGCATCGAGATTTTACGAGGTTTGGCTATACCCACCTATGTCCTCGCCTTAGGCAAACCACCCAAGGATTTCACTATACTGCTGCCTTAACCAGGTGGAGTAAATCGTTTACACACTCCTTCAAGTAGGATGAAGATCTCCTCTCCAAGCGAAACCCCACACTCTGTAGTCCAATGATTCAAAAATCCTGAACCATAAAAAACAACAAAAGAAACAAGAACAATTCTTGTGTACAAAAAAGACTCTCTCAGCAAGAGCGTATTAGTACAAGTGAATATCACAATATACTTCAATCACAATCAATATAGAAAGATGAAGTTCAAGAATTTATCACTGGGATTCTTTTTTGGATTTAATGATTCAGTAAAACATGCAAAGAATCGTGAGCTTTTCTCAGCAAAATCACAGCGAGTTGATCAGCAACAGTATTAGCACAATAGCTTTGGGAAGTAGAGAGTATATAGCTTGATTACTACTTGTTGGTGTATTAAAATTTAGGTTTAGCATGTATTTATAAAGAGAAAAACATAATTTTCGTATTCCCCAAGTTACTTGGAGTATTTCTCAAGCTTTCTCAAAGTTTGGAGCCCAAGAAATCAAATTTGGAAAGTTTCCAACGCTGTTTTTAAAACTTAAAACCCGAAGGTCAGTCAACTTAACTATTGGGGTCAGTCGCCTAATCCTAAGAGGTCAGTCGCCTGACTCAGCTCTGTTAAAATGTCAGTTAACTGATCAAATATGGTCAATTGCCTGAAGTGCTGTCAGCTTTAACCACCCTTCAGTATTTTGGGTATAACTTTCACTATAAAACTCCAAATAAGACGATCTTGGTATCAACAAAAAACTAATAAAAAATCCTACAATTTCATGTTGAATAATTTTGAAGATAAAAAATCATTGATAGAGAAAATGGCACATCAATGCAAATATATAAAAAAATGAGAATTTGGAGAATTCTGTTTTGGTGCTTTTCATTCCAAAAATAATTTGAACCCTTTTCAAATGACTTTTGACCTTATAAAAATATTTTTCAAGTATTTTAAAAGGTATCTAGGTCCAAGTAATTAACCTAAGTTCTTCATACATCCATATTGAAATCGTTTGAAGTACTTGCACGAGACTTCTTCAAAGACTATAACATACAATATATTGCAGTATTTTTAACTAGAATCATTGCATGCATCACTAATAGTATTATGAGCAGATGATTTAGCATACGATACATCATAGCATTCAACACAAGAATCATCAACAGAGATAGAGATAGAATCATATACCTCAACGTCTGATAAAGCAATTACCCTATTATTCACCACTTCTTGAGTGGTGGTCTCATTCTCTTGGGACTCTCCATATTTCCTTCCGAATTCATCCCAGATATCCTTTTCAGTCTGACATGCCACAAACTTAACAAAAATATCAAAATCTAATGCAAGATATAACATGTCCATGGCATATGAATTTGCATGCATAAAATTAATATCATTTTCTACTAGCATACAAATTCCTTAATCAATCACCTACCAGGCCCTCCAATTCATAGATTTTACAAATATGCTTATTCTAGTTTTTCAGACAGTGTAATCAACACCAAAAAATGATGGAAGACTAGAAGGTGATCGTTCCTCTAAGAATGGGGATACACCAAATTGAGCCATTGCAATCTTTTACAAAAGCTGTTAAGCCTGGTGCAACGAGGCTTTGATACCAAATGTTAGCTTTGGTGTATTCCCAAGAGGGGGGGGGGGTGAATTGGGTATTTAAAAATTACTTCCTAGGTTAAACTAGATCAGCAGTATTACGCAATCCTAGGGTCTGTCTATGCAATAATAAACCCAATCGTTCACAATAAAATAGACACGTGTAGTAAATAAATTACGAAAATGTAAAGCACACGCACAATATATTATCGAGGTTTGGCCAACTGTGCCTACGTCCCCGCCTCTAGCTCGCAAGCCCGAGGATTCCACTAAAGCTCACTTAATGGGTGGAGCGACACCAATTACAACCAGGTCAATTAGCACAGGACTGACCTCAACCTTTACAAATTCTCTTTGTGGGCCAGAGAAGGCCCTAGGTCAAATTCACAGGGCTGACCCCAACCTAATCTTTTCGAACTAGATTAAACCCCCTTAGGCCATGCCTGGAAATACAATAGTATTTTTCTCAATAAGACTGGTACAGTGATTATGCTTTTCAAGTAAACCAGATATGTACCCCAATATGCACAGTATACTCAATCAATCATACATCAACAATATAGGTAATGTAAGCTTACTTATGTGATTTTGTGCAAGCAACACTCAACAAGATATGATCGCAAGATGCTCAAAAGTGTTCTAATCAAGCTATTTCTTTGAAACAAGTCATATCAAATTTCAATAATGAATTACAGTTTCAAAGATGCTGCAACAATCTTTAAATCAACTCCAAAATATTTTCTTCAATGTAATATGCTCAAGAATTGTTTGAAAGAATAATATAGCTTGTTAAAAATTATTTTGCACAAAAAAAAAAATCAAGCTATAGGAATCTTTGCAATGACAATGCAAAGATCCTTAAGCTAATGAGTTTTTCCCAACACTATATTTATCAAATAAAATATTTGGGAAAACTCTTGCTTGACTCCCCAAAAACAATAACAATCAATCAATAAAAACAATGGGAGTATAAGCAACCTCTAATAAGCACTAGCCTACTCAATAAGCTCTCACAATGCTAAAATGTATCAAAGGAATAAGTATTTGAGAGTATTTTGGGCAATATGGGTTTTTGAGAAAGAGAGGATTTGCACTAATAATTTTTGCTAATTGTTGCTAATTCACACAAATGAACTCATATTTATAGACTAGGGTAAAATTATAACCGTTTAGGACCTATAAGGTATTATTAAAAAGGTTCCAAAATGCTTAAGCACTGTTAACCCAAATTAACTCAATTTTACCTCGATTAAAATAATTTTAACCCAATAAGGTTCAGGTGGCTGAACTGAGGTTCGGTCACCCGAACAGACACATTTTTAAATGGCCTTAAAAATAGCTCGGCAGCCCGAGTGTAGGTTCGGTATCCCGAACAAAAGTTAGAAACATTTGTTCATAGGTTCGAGTGCCTGGTCCTAGGTTCGGCAGCCCGAATACACGTGTTCGGTCACCCAGGGCCTAGTTGAACTAAAAGGCTCGACAGCCCAAGTTGGTGAAATGTCTTTTTTAAAGGGTTCGAGCGCCTGAGGGTGATGTGTTCATTCTGGTTTGATAGCCTGAACCAAGGTCAAACTGCTGACTTTCCAGCAGTTCGGGCGCCCAAGGAGTTTTAAATTCCAGGGGTTCGCTCGCTCGACCTCTTATAGTTTTTCCTATTAAGTCCATTTTTAAGCCAATTGTTTCCCCTAATTATGTATGTGATATGGGGACTATTTGTGCATTTGTTTAGGGACCTAAGGTCTTTCTATCCTAGTGGAAAAATTTAGCGTCAGTCGACTAAAGGGTGCCCTAAGGTCATTCGGTACCTATGGTCAGTCTATGGCATTTCTGAGCTTACAAACCTACATGCATGACATGCAAAGACTATTACAGACCATATCCTTAGTTACTATTATAGACCCATATTACGTTAATTGACTTTACAATATGAAATAGAAACTTTAGGGTCTTCAAGGTTCACTTCAGGTTGCCGCATGCCATTATATGAGTATTTGCCAATAAGAACCTGCATACAAACTTGGCAACCCTTAAATACTTGAGCATTTGTCATAATCAAAAAAGGGTATGACCCATGGGGTCAATAAAAAGTTACTAAAGGTCAACTGCTATAGATGTCTCCGGCATAAAAAATTGTTATGGACATGATTTAATTACTTGGTTAGCAATAAAAAAATATAGGCTACTAACACTAGAATAGCAATTTTTCTTGGGAAAGATTGAAAAAGCAAATTGCAAATAATGCCATGACCAAATTGAAACAAGAAATCACCTCTTTATGAGTGTGGTTTTATAGATTAGATTGTTAAAAGGTGATGTCAAAAAAGGGAATTCAATTCTCAGTAGGGAGCTGAGAGATTATCATAAATTGGATATCTGATGTTGATGACTTGAGAAAGAGCTTAATGATCAAACTCATTTGGGCCTCTACGTTTCACAACATCTGGAGCATGATAAATTTGAGATTTTTTTTTTATATGTTACAACATCCAAATTTTGTAGGTAGGCAGATTGTAATTGATGTAAAATTGGTTGTTCTGTAGTAGTTGTTTTTGAATGTATTTCAAGTACTTGGTTGTATTGGCTTAAAGCTTCTTATCCCTCTTGGTAATGTATTGGATCTAATCTTTGCTTTAAAAGTTATGGGTGCATCTATATCGGAATAGAATGCCGATATACCCTTTGAAAAGAGGGATCAAGCCACTTGTAGTCCCTCAAAACACTTTTGTTGATTTAGGTGTAATCCTAAGAGGGGGGGTAAATTGGGTATTTTAAAAATTCTTTGAAACTGATTACCACGTAATCCCTATTTGTATATTTAACAAATCAATTACAGAGATTTAAGACTGAATTAAATTTATTTTATCAATGAGTTCTTTTTACCCAATTAAGTGCGTGCGGAGTTACTCAACATACATATGCAAGCTAGATATTGAAATATGATGTGGAAAATAAAAATATAAGGGAAGAGAGAAGAAAAACACGATTTTATGAGGTTCAGCCAACCCGGCCTACGTCCTTGCCTTGAGCAACCCACTTAAGGATTCCACTAAAATCCCTGCTCCTTAAATTAGGACGGAGCTTCCCTTACATCCGCTGCTTACAAGAGGTACAACTTCCTCCTAACCCTCTACTTACAAGAGATACAACTCTCTCCTCAAACCCGATTCACAACCTGAACCTTGATTAGAATATAATATCAAATCTGCAAAACACTCAATGTTGCTTCTAACAAAGCTAGTGAGTACAATTGAAATTCCTAATACACAATCATATGATGAAACATCAAGCTTAATATGTATGTAACGATACAATCGTTAATGAATGATATGCTTCAACACACAAATTCGCTTTTTATCAAAACTTCCAAAATATTTGTATAAGTAATAGCTTTGAAGACAATATGCACAAATATCAAATATGATCTTGTTAAAAAAGTTTATCTTGAATATTATAAAGATCAAAATAAAGAAGTTTACTTCCAAATTTTCAACCACAATGTGATCTTTGTAATATGAATATATATATTCCAAAAATCAAAAACCTAATACAATATTTTTCAGAAAATATCCCTCAATAATATATTGTTATGAACACGAAGGATATTCAATCAAATAGTTTTGAAATATTGAAAATATCAAGTTTTTGAATGAAACCACACTTGAATAAAAAATATCTAATCAATGTCCAAAGCTTTTCTCAAGTTGTAATTTTATCTAAATGATCTAATATATGCACACTCAAGATCAACCTCTTAACAAATATTCAAAAATGGATTTCACAATGACAAGCTATTTGAAAGATAAATATCAATCAGCAAATAAGTTTAGATAAAGAAACTCTATGAGAATAACTATTAACGAGCAGATCGATTTACCAAACCTCAATACCAAAATGAAATCAAGATGTGTATATGAAGTCCCTTTGTTTTTCTGAGTTGATTTTCCCAAGCTTGATGAATAAAAGTTGGAGTGCCGACAATCGTACAACAATATGTTCAAGTTTCTCAATTATCTTTCAAAAAGATGTTCTCTTCTATTCTTGTTGATCTTAGCTAATGCACTAGGGTTTAGATGTTTAATATATAGGTATCTTGCCCTTAAAATAAATCTCAACCATTGGATCAAAAAATATCTCGCGCGTTCTTTCATTAAAAATTAGATTTTTAAACATTCCTGTAGGTTCAGACGACTCAGGTAGAAGGCCCGAATGACTGAAGTTCCTTAGAGCGTCAAAAAGTTAACCTGGACACAAGGTCAGACAACTGAAGTTGGGGTTTAGTCTTCTGAAGTTTCAGGTTCAGATGACTGAAGTCTGAGTTCAGTCTTTTGATTTGCTTATGCCAGGTTCTGTGTTTCACCATAAATTCTTTAGGCGACTGAACTTAATCTTCGGTCTTCTGAAGAAATTCTTCAGACGACTGAGCTTAACTTCGGTTTTCTGAAGTTGCAACTTCAGGCGATTGAACGTTGAGTTTGATCTATTAAAGTGACCTTTTCCTGGAATTTTTTCTTTCTAGTTTAAAAATCTGCTTTGCTTTCTTTCTTTGCCCTTTTATAAAAATATTTTACAGGGTTTTGAAAGTATATTTAAGTCCATAGATATCCCCTAATGATGTTCATGAAATGCATGAGTCCTAAGGTCATTCTAGGGAATATGTTGAGCCTCAAATTAAATCATATGAATATGTAAATACATTAGCTCTAAGTACCCATTCCCATGGCGATCTTGAACTTGCTACTTGCATCTTCATTCTTATACTCTTTTAGTTCCATGGATTTTTCCAAGATATGTATGCTTTAATCTTCATGGCTTCCATGACTCGTTATCCTTCCATGCATGCTAAATATAGTTCTTGTTTACAATCTCAATGCACAGATCAAATACCAAGTGATTTGTCATTATCAAAATAGGATTGGACTCATAGAGTCAACAATCTCCCCATTTTTGATGATGACAAATACACGAGCAAAAATATAGAATAAAATGGGTTATGCCTAACAAGGCTCTCCTAAAATAATGTATCAAATATTCTGAAATTAGGAATAGCTTCCCAAGAGAGGGGCTGAATTGGCTTCTAAAAATTTCTTTTAATTCCTTTTAAGATACCTTAAACTTCTTTTATTTCTTTTAACCAATTCTTGATTTGTTTGTTTAATTCTTTAATCAATCAAGAACTTAGTTCTTTTATCCAATCAATAACACAATTAAACAACCAATCAATTAAACACAATCTTCAAGCCAAACAATCAATTTATTTGCCAAGTACAAGTTAAACAACAAATTACCAAACCAAGATATAAGGTATTCATCACTTTGGTAATAAAAGATCTTGAGATAGTTTGTTTGTTTATATAAGCCTTGTGATTATGAATTTGAAAACGTTGTGAAGAATGTAATTTAATATTCAACAATCCTTTCACAAACACAATAAAACTTTTGTTGTCAGCCCTAGAAATAAATTTGAATCAAGCCCTGTATATATGGATTTGCTTAATATAATGTCCAATACAACATTCAATCACTCTTTCCAAATATTCAAAACTCAAATAAACTTTCAATTAATTTATCTTTGAGTGTTTAACCAAGAAACGTACTCCCGTATGGTTTCCGCAAGATATGGTTTAACCAACGTACTCCCTTTCGGTTTTTGCAACCTAAATAAAAATTAAACTTTAAGTTTACTAGATTTCCAAATATGCGTAGATTATATGATTTTCAAATTTAAACCATCCATGCAATTTAAATATGTACTGAAAATAAAGAGTAGGGAAAGAGAGAGTGAGACGGAGATTTTTACAAGGTTCGGCTTATACCTAGCCTGCGTCCTCGCCTTTGGCAAACCATCAAAGGATTCGCTAAACCTGTTTCGTTGATGGGTGGAACAAAACCTGATTATAAGCGATACCCCACGCTCAAACACTCCTTCACTAGGCTAGAGCCCGGCTCTCCAAACGATGTCCCCTCATTCGGTCACTCCTTTAGGCCAGAGCCCGCCTCTCTACCCCTTTCTTAGCCAACGATCCAAACAATCCTTGGAACGTCAAAGAACTAGAAGAAACACAAGAGAAAATCTGCGTACAAGTATACTCTCTCAAAGAGCAAGTTAGTACAATTTCAGCACTATATACTTGAATGTAAAATATTAATATGAAATAGAATGAAGCTCAAGTGTAGAATTCACCAATATCCTTCTTAGATGAGGATTAGCAATAGGAATTCAGAGAAGGAAGGATTAGCACTTTAGAATATCTCAACAAAAGAAATTTGCAATGAGTGAGCAAGAGAACTTTGTTTGCTGAAAATTTCTTGGTGTGTAAAACCTTTGAAGTTTAGGGCTATTTATAGATGTTTAAAAGTAGTTCCTTACCCCCAAAGTTTCCTTGAAGTAGTTTCCAAGTTTTTCAAAATAATAATGTCAAAAAACTTAATTTAAAAAATCTTTCCGTTGAGAGTTTTTAAGCCAACGTTCGAGTGGCAGTTGCCTACCATGACTTGGCAGTCGCCTGTCATAGAACAAACTCACAACACAGAACACTGACAGTCACCTATTAGAACCAAGGCAGTCGCCTGGCATGTCCACTTAGGCGCCTGGCATGTTTAGGCAATCGCCTATCTTGCTAATATAGCTTTGAAAATTTCTTTACTTAATTTGGCAGTTGCTTGCCACAATAGGACAGTCGCCTGGCCCTTCTATTTTTTCAAAGATTTTCTTTTTCAAAAATCTTTTCTTTTCATTGATTATAAAAGCATTCTTTAGAGTATTCTGAATATCTTGAGAGCTTCAAAATATTTCAAATGATATTTTAAACATTAAAGCACTTACATGAGACTTCTAAGACATTAACATTCTAGGTTCTCGAGTCTTCATGCTTTGTCCTTGAATTAAGTCCATCTTTTCTTTAAGCTTCCATATTCTTTGAGCTTTTTCACTTTGCCTTTCTTTGACTCTTTTGACTTTAATATTCGTTGGCTTTCAACAACTCATTCATGTCCTCATAATCTTCAAGGTTTAATATATCATCTTTAAATCCATGCTTTGACCTTGTGAGCTTCATTTGATCCTTGTGAGCACCTTAACCTTACATTCTCATATGTGAGCCCTAAAATAACATTACTCACACAAATATGTTAAATTCCACTTGTTTGTTAGCATCAAAATAAGATAAGAAGATTTTAAGCCTTATAAGGCCAATATATTCAGTAAGTGAAATATGCTCGTGCTCATATGCACGTTGTTTAACTAGATTCCAAATGAAATATGTTCATGTTCATACACAAGTTGTTTAGCCTCATTCTTCTCCTATAGCTTGATTTTTCTCCCCCTTTACACAATTAGTTTTTCCATAGCTTGATTCTTATAACCTGATTCATCTTATAACCTGATTCTTCTGCCCCTTTACACTATTAGTGTTGTCAACCATTTTTGCCCATTTTTTCCTAAAGCCTGATTTTTCTCCCCCTTTCGACATCAACAAAAAGGTGTATAATACTAATACATGAGTGGACATAGTCTTATATTTTTTCTCCCCTTTAACTCTTAGAGTTTTGAACTTATTCAACCAGCATCTGTGAAAGGATTGTACTGTGAAACATATCTCCCTGTGTTACTTTAAATTACTTCTCCCCCTTGCTAGTGCAGACATCCATGTTGCTGAATTTACATTTCAATGTGAACATATATAGTGTGATAAATGTCATATAAGTGTATAAGTAGACACAATCATTAAACTTCAATGATTATGTGAGGATTAATATGTGATACCAAATGTTACCAAATGTGATATCAAATGAGAACAAATGAGTTGAAAGTGAAATTTTTAACCAATTGGGAATATTAAGCGGCGTTGCTCCCCCTGAATTATGTTATCTATTATAATTCTAGGCAACCTCTCAACTATGCATCAGACCTAATTCATGCCTAATTTGAATAAACCTATCCTCCGCAAGTGGTTTCGTGAATATGTCTGCCCATTGTTCATCCGTACATACAAACTCAAGTGTCACATTTCCTTTTTGCACATGATCACAAAGAAAGTGATGTTGTATTTCTATATGCTTAGTTCATGAATGTAATATGGGATTCTTGGAGATGTTTATTGCACTTGTATTGTCACATCTTATAGGAATTGTTTCATAGCTTAATCCAAAATCCGTTAGTTGTTGCTTCATGTATAGCATTTGAGCACAACAACTACCTGTCGCTATATATTCTGCCTCAGTTGTGGAAAGAGCAACTGAATTCTGCTTCTTGGAAAACCAAGAGACTAACAAATGTCCTAAGAAATGACATGTACCACTCGTGCTCTTCATATCCACTTTGCTACCCACAAAATCAGCATCTGAATAGCTAATAATCCCAAAAGATATATACTTAGGATATCATAACCCAATTTCCACGGTTCCTATCAGGTATCTAAGTATTTGTTTAATAGCTAGAAAATGTGACTCTTTTTGTGCTGCCTGAAATCTTGTGCATAAACATATGCTAAACATTATGTTAGGTCTGCTGGAAGTCAAATATAGTAAGCTACCAATCATTCCATGATAGAGCTTGACATCTACTAGAATACCTTTTCTTCTTTGTCTAATTTCAATGAAGCGCTCATAGGTGTTCCTAGTATTTTTCCATCTTCCATATTAAACTTTTTGAGTAGATCTCCAATATACTTCAATTGATTTATAAATATTCCATGTTTCGCTTGTTTGATCTGAAGTCCTAGGAAGAATTTTAGTTCACCCATCATGCTCATTTCAAATTCATTTTGCATAGTACTAGCAAATTCATTACACAATTCTTTATTTGTAGCTCCAAATATGATATCATCTACATATACTTGAACTAGGAGAATGTCATCTTTCTTAGACTTTATGAACAGAGTTGTATCTATCATTCCTCTGATAAATCCATTTTCTAATAGAAAACTGTTTAGCCTTTCATACCAAGCTCTAGGAGCTTGCTTTAAACCGTACAGGGCTTTTGTCAGTCTATATACGTGATCTGGATTCTTATGATTTTCAAAGCCTAGGGGTTGTTCTACATATGCTTCTTAACTTATGTAGCCATTTAAAAATGCACTTTTGACATCCATTTGATATAGTTTGAAATCTTTAAAAGCAACATAGGCTAAAAGCATTCGAATGGCTTCCATTCTAGCTACAGGTTCAAAGGTTTCTTCAAAATCTATACCTTCTTCTTGGTTACATCCCTGAGCTACTAGTCTTACCTTATTTCTAACAACTATCCCATGTTCATCTTTCTTGTTCTTGCATATCCATTTTGACCCAATAATTGTCTTATCCTTGGGTCTAGGAACTAGTGTCTATACTTTGTTTCTCTCAAACTGGTTTAACTCTTATTGCATGGACAACACCCACGATTCATCCTCAATTGTTTCACTCACATTCCTAGGTTCTTCTTGAGATAGAAAGGCAAAATGACTAATCATATTCCTAAGTGAGGATCATGTGGCTACTCCACGTAATGGTTCACCTATTATTTGTTTAATGGGATGATTCTTTATGTACTTCCATTCTCTAGGTGGTTCATTAACCTCATTTTCAATTTGATTAGTTTCAATGGATGGTTCCCTGATTTCGTTTTTCTTTTCTGAATCATTCTCAATGGATAGTTTCTCAAATTCCTTATTTATCTCAATTTCTTCTTCATCAATTCTTTTGGAGAAGGGATTTGACTCATTGAACACTACATGAATGGATTCTATAACCATTAATGTTCATTTGTTATATACTTTATAAGCTTTACTATCTAAGGCATACCCTAGGAAGATACCTTCATCTGATTTCACATCAAACTTTCCTAAATGTTCATTATCTCCAAGTACAAAACATTTACAGCCAAAGACATGAAAATATGATATGTTTGGTCTATGGTCATTCCATAATTCATAAGGAGTCATATTTAGAGATGGTCTAATCAAAACTCTATTTAAAACATAGCAGGCGGTATTTACTACCTTAGCCTAGAAATACTTAGGTAATTTATGTCCAGTAAGCATAGTTCTGGCCATTTATTGTATAGACTTTTTTGGTCTTACAAGGCTTAACATCTAGTTCTAACAAAAAAGTAGAACTTAACGTGCTTTGTTTAAGTGACGTATTTTCAGGACTCAATGATGAATGTAAGGTTAAAGAATTCCTGAAAGCTTGTACTTCAAATAAGGATGATTATATCAAGCTTGAAGCATGGATTCAAAAATGGATTTAAAGATAAAGCTTGAAGATCATGAGAGTATGAGGATTAAATAGAACTTGATGAAAGCTTAAAGAAAAATGAAGCAAGCATAAAAACCTCAAGAAATTCAAGAATTGAAAATTTGAAAGAGTCTATAGGAAATTTCATGTAAGTACTTCAAATAATTTCAATACGGATACATGAAACTCTTAGGTTAATTTATTGGACCTAGATACCTTTTAACATACTTGGAAAATATTTTTATAAGGTCAAAAATTATTTCAAAAAGGTTAGAATCATTTTTGGAATGAAAAGCACCAAAAAGAGGATTTTCCAAATGCTACCGCATTAAGGTGTATTTTTCTCTATCAAAAACTATTTATTTTAAAATGTGTTCAACATAAAAGTTATATGATTTTCTATTATATTTCATTTGAAACCAATATCATCAAATTTGGAGTTACACAGAAAATGTTATGACCAAATTTCTGAAGGGTACTTGAAATTGACAGCAACATTGTGTTCCACTAGTAAACTGCCTGAACCATGACAAGCGCCTGAGTGGTCAAGCCAGGCGACTGCCTGTGTCCTGACAGGTGACTGCCACCCTACTACCCCTTTAAAATAAACTAGGCAGGCGATTGACCAAATCAGCCAATCTACTGCCACGCGGCTGTTTTAAAATTTCTCTAACGGATAAATTTTTAAATGTGGTTGCTTAGGGCTCAAACTTTGTAAAAACTTGGGGAATAGTCCAAATAACTTGGGGATCAAGTTACTTACTTTTTTAAGTCTTTAAATAAGCCTCAAAGATAATTGAATTAATGAACTAAGAACCAATAATCAAATTCAGCTATCAAATTCTCTCAATTGTTCTCAACACTCAAAAGCTCTTTCACTCTCATCTTGTCTACGAAATTTGCCGAGGTCTTTCTGATTCAATCACCAATCTTGTGCTAAAAAGTCTAAATCTTTCAATCATTGAAAGAATTAATCGGTTATATACTTCCTTGAGCTTTAAGTTAAATTTCATATTGTTATTTACTTTGAAGTATATTATAGTGCTGAATTGTTATACTAATCAGCTCTTTGTGTGAGCCATTCTTTGTACACAAATATTTGATTTGTATTTTGTAGATTGACGATTCCAAGGATTGTTTGGATCGTTTTCTAAGCAAGGGGATATTGTTTAGAGAGGCGGGCTTTAGCCTAATTGAAGGAGTCACCGAACGAGGGGATATCGTTTGGAGAGGCGGGCTCTAGCCTACTGAAGGAGTGTGTAAAGGTATTGTTCCGCCCGGTAAAGAAACATGTTTAGTGAATCCTTTGGTGGTTTTCCAAAGGCGAGGACGTAGGCTGGGTATAAGCCGAACCTCATAAAAATTTTCATCTCACTCTTTCTTTCCCTTACTCTTTATTTTCAGCATATTTAAATTGCGTGGATGGTTTAAATTGAAAATCATATATACTACGTATATTTGGGAATCATGTAAACTTAAAATTTAAATTTGATTTGGGTTGCGGAAACCGAAAGGGAGTACGTTGGTTAAACCATATCTTGCAGAAACCATATGGGAGTACGTTACTTGGTTAAACATCCCAAAGATAAATTAACTGAGAGTTTATTTGGATTTTGAATATTGGGAAGAGTGTGAATATAGTGTTGGATTTATATTACACATCATATTAAGCAAATCAATTAATACAAGGCTTCACATCAGCAAACATAAATTTTCATTCACTACAGGACTTAATTCAAATTTATATCCACGGTTGACAACAAAATCTATATTGTGATTGAATGGTTTAAAATTTGATATTGAGTGGTTTGTGTTTATATTTCAAAGAGTGTCGAATCTTGCAAATTTCCATCAATCTAAATTGTACTGCAGGTAACTTGTGCTTGGCAAATCATTTGATTGTTTGTTTTCAAATTATGGATGATTGACTTGGTTACTTGAATGATTGATTACTTGTTTGGCTAAGCAATAGTGTTGTTGATTGTTTAAAAAAACTAAGTTCTTGTGTGATTAGTAAATCAAACAAACAAGTCAAGAATTGGTTAAAAGAAATAAAAGAAGTTTAAGGATTCTTAAAAAGAATTAAAAGAAATTTTTATAATCCAATTCATCCCCCTCTTGGGACTACACCTTGCTTTACAGACCTATTTTTCCTTTCAACTACACCATTCTACTGTGGTGTTCTAGGAGCTGAAAAATTATGAGCTATTACTAAAGCGTTGCAGTAGTCTTCCATGCCTTGATTTTTAAATTCTCTACCCCTATCACTTTGAATTTTAGTGAAAGTATATCCCTTTTCATTTTGGATTTTCTTGCACAGGTTTATGAATTGTTCACATGCTTCATCTTTGTGACCTAAGAATAGTACCCATGTATATCTTGAAAAATCATCAACTATGACGAATGCGTATGATTTTCCTCCTAAACTTTGAATTAGGTTTGGACCAAATAAGTTTAAGTGTAACATTTGAAGTGGCCTAGTAGTGGAAATTTCTTTCTTCTTCTTAAAGCTCGTTCTTACTTGTTTTCCTAGTTGACAAGCCTCACAAATTTTATCTTTGACGAATTTTGTCTTAGGCAGTCCCTTAACTAAGTCCCCCTTAACTAGTTTAGATATTAAGTCCATGTTTGCGTGTTCTAGTCTCCTATTCCAAATCCAACTAATTTCATTCATTGCAAAGAAGCATGTCACACTCTGTGAGGTTAAGTTATCAAAAATGGTGGTATATACATTTTCATGATGCTCGGCAGTGGACAATATCTTATCATCAGTTGTGTTCAACAATGCACTTGTCATGTTCAAAAGACACTTTGTAACCTTTATCACACAGTTGGCTTATACTCAATAAGTTGTACTTTAAACCATCAACCAATAAAACATCATCTATAATTAGTGATGAATCATTACCAACTTTACCTACACTTGTGATCCTTCCCTTAGCATTATCCCCAAAAGTGACAAATCATTCATCCTTGGGTGTGATGGATGTGAACTTCGCTTTATCTCCAGTCATGTGATGTGAACATCCGCTATCCATATACCATCTGTCTTTTGAGGAGGATGATCTTAAGCATATCTGCAAGACACAATCAGAGAACTAATTTTGGTACCCAGATTTTCTTGGGTCCATGGGGGTTAGTACTTGATTCTTCTTTGACCTTCATACTTTCTTAATTTCAATATCTTTATTTTTGAAAGGACAGTCAAATTTAATGTGACCCAACCTCTTACTTTTAAAACATGTAATATTTTTATGATAATCTATAGTTGGAACATATGATTTTGACTCTCTTATAAAATATCCCATGTAAAGATGTCTCTATTTTAGATTTTCCCTTCCATTATAACCAAGCCCTTCCTTTTCTAAGGAATTTCTTTGAACTCCTAGGAGTTTTTCAAAATTATTTTGTCCTTCAGTAAATTTACAAATAATCTTAAATTTACCTTTCAAATTCTTTTCTAACTCCTCAATTTTCAAACCCTTTTCTTTCATGTGAGATGCATGTGATTCATTTTGACGTTCAACTAAACTTGAAAGTTCTTTGAATTTATTTTTCAAATTAGAAATTTTCTTAGTTTTCTTCTCAAACATTTTAATAGAGTACAAATACTCTTGTTTTAGTTCATCATATGAAAGCATGTCATTCTCATTTTCAGAATCACTATAATAATAAGAAGATGATGAGAATGATGATTTTACCTCAAGGTCATCATGTTCCATTAGACACAGATTGACAATCTCGTCATCACTAGATTTAGATTCTGAACAGCTTGTGTTGTGTGTATCCCAACCGAATTTTAGCAACTTCTTCTTTTTCTTGGAGGCTTTCATTAGTTTGGGTCACTCAGGCTTGATGTGTCCAACCTCTCTGTAGTGGTAGCATGTTGGTGGACCTTCTTTCTTTTTCTTCATGTTTGACTCTCCTATTTCTGATTTTGAGTTCCAGAATTTTTTGTTGAACTTCTTATTCTTCTTCAAGAACTTTTCGAACTTCTTTGTTAGCAAGGCCATGTCCTCATCTAATTCTGACTCACTTCCCTCACTGGAGCAGTGAGATGATAGCTTAAGTGTTATGGCTTTCTTTGCTTTGCTTTGCTCATTCTTCCTCTCATTTATTGCAAGCTCATGGGTGATGAACGATCCAATGAGTTCGTCAACAGACATCTCCTTGAGATTTCTCCCTTCTGCTATTGTTGTAGCTTTCACTTCCCAAACTGAAGGTAGTCCCCTAAGTATTTTCCTAATCAACTCATAAGTAGGGTAAGTTTTCTAAGTGCATTTAAAGAATTTGTGATGTGTCTGAATCTAGTGTACATGGATTGAATAGATTCATCAGCAATCATTTTAAATGCTTCATATTCACTAGTGAGCACGTCTACCCTACTATCTTTTACTTCCTAAGTGCCTTCATGTGTAACTTATATTTTTACCCAAATTTCTTTAGCAGAGTTACATGTCATTACCCTATTAAATTCATTTACATCTAATGCATAGAAAAACAAGTTCATCGCAGTAGCATTTATTTGCATTGATTTCCAGTCCTCTTCAGTATACTCATCTTCAGTTTTAGGTACATTTAACTTATCAATTACTTTCATGGGAACATGATTTCCCTTAGTAACTATTATCCATACATTCCAATCTATATTTAACAAGTATATGCTCATCCTACGTATCCAAAAGGTGTAATTTAGACCACAAAAATTTGGTCGTCTAGTGGATGAGTGTCCCTCACCAAATGGAGTTACATCAATGTGTGTCATGTGATCTTTTTACAAATGAACTATTAAGTCTATATAAACCCGCTCTGATACCAAACGTTGATTTAGGTGTAATCCCAAGAGGGGGGGGGGTGAATTGAGTAATTTAAAAATTCTTTGAAACTTATTTACCACTTAATCCCTATTGGTATATTTAACAAATCAATTGCAGGGATTTAAGACTAAATTAAATTTATTTTATCAATGAGTTATTTTTACCCAATTAAGTGCATGTGGAGTTAATCAACATACATATGCAAGCTAGATATTGAAATACGATGCGGAAAATAAAAAGATAAAGGAAAAGAGAAGACAAATGCGACTTTACAAGGTTCAACCAACCTGGCCTACGTCCTCGCCTTGAGCAACCCACTCAAGGATTCCACTAAAATCCCTGCTTCTTAAATTGGGATAGAGCTTCCCTTACATCCGCTACTTACAAGAGGTACAACTTCCTCCTAATCCGCTGCTTACAAAAGATACATCTCTCTTCTCAAACCCAGCTCACAACCCAAACCTTGGTTACAATATAATATCAAATCTACAAAACACTCAATGTTACTTCTAACAAAGCTAGTGAGTACAATTGAAATTCCTAATACATAATCATATGATGAAACTTGAAGCTCAATATGTATGTAACGATACAATTGTTAATGAATGATATGCTTCAACACACAAATTCTTTTTTTATCAAAAGTTCCAAAATATTTGTATGAGTAATAGCTTTGAAGACAAGAGGCACAAATATCAAATATGATCTTGTTAAAAAGTTTATCTTGAATATTATAAGATCAAAATAAAGAAGTTTACTTCCGAATTTTCAACCACAATGTGATCTTTGTATTATGCAAATATATATACGATATGTATTCCAAAGATCAAAAACCTAATGTAATATTTTTCAGAAAATATCCCTCAATAATATATCGTTATGAACACTAAGGATATTCAATCAAATAGTTTTTAAATATTGAAAATATCAAGTCTTTGGATGAAACCTCACTTGAATAAAAAAATATCTAATCAATGACAAAAGCTTTTCTCAACTGGTAATCTTATCAAAATGATCTAATACATGCACACTCAAGATCAGCCTCTTAACAAATATTCAAAAATGGATTTCGCAATGACAAGCTCTTTGAAAGATGGATATCAATCAGCAAATAAGTTTAGATAAAGAAACTCTATGAGAATAACTATTAACGAGTTGATCGATTTACCAAACCTCAATACCAAAATGAAATCAAGATGTGTATATGAAGTCCCTTTGTTTTTCTAAGTTGATTTTCCCAAGCTTGATGAACAAAAGTTGGAGTGCAGGCAATCTTACAACAATATGTTCAAGTTTCTCAATTCTCTTTCAAAATGATGTTCTCTTCTCTTCTCATTGATCTTAGCTAACACACTAGGGTTTAGATGTTCAATATATAGGTATCTTGCCCTTAAAATAAATCTCAACCATTGGATCAAAAAATATCTCGCGCTTTCTTTCATTAAAAATTAGATTTTTAAACATTCCCGCAGGTTCAGACGACTCAAGTAGAAGGCCCGGACGGCTGAAGTTCCTTAGAGCTTCAAAAAATTAACCTAGACACAGGGTCAGACGATTGAAGTTGGGGTTTATTCTTCTGAAATGTCGGGTTCAGACGACTGAAGTCTGAGTTCCGTCTTTTGAGGTGCTTCTGCTAGGTTCTGTGTTTCACTATAAATTCTTTAGGCAACTAAACTTAATTTTCGATCTTCTAAAGAAATTCTTCAAACGACTGAACTTAACTTCGGTCTTCTAAAGTTGCAACTTCAGGCGACTGAACGTTGAGTTCAGTCTACTAAAGTGACCTTTTCATGGATTTTTTTCTTTCTAGTTTAAAAATCTACTTTGCTTTCTTTCTTTGCCCTTTTATAAAAATATTTTACGGGGTTTTGAAAGTATATTTAAGTCCATAAATATCCCCTAATGATGCTCATGAAATGCATGAGTCCTAAGGTCATTATAGGGAATATGTTGAGCCTCAAATTAAATTATATGAATAAGTAAATACATTAGCTCTAAGTACCCATTCCCATGATGATCTTGAACTTGTTGCTTGCATCTTCATTCTTACACTCTTTTAGTTTTATGGATTTTGCCAAGATATGTATGCTTTAATCTTCATGGCTTCCATGACTTGTTATCCTTCCGTGCATGCTAAATATAGTTTCTATTCCCAATCTCAATGCACAGATGAAATACCAAGTGATTTGTCATTATCAAAACTGAATTGGACTCATAGAGTCAACAACTTTAAAATTTACTTTAAAAATATTTTGGAGTTTTGAAATAAAACTTGATATCTTGGGGAAAAATCAATATTTTTTTTTTTTGACAAGAAAACATGATTCTTTAGAAATTATTTAGATAAACATAGACTTGAAATCTCTAAATTTTTAGAAAAAAAAACATTTTTCTACCCTAAAGTTTTATCGTAAGTTGTAACTAGAAAAAAACGACTTATTTTCCCAAAACAAACTTGAATTATTGGATTTTTTTTTATCTTTATAGGAGCACCACAAGCTTACCTTGAAAACACTTGAACCAAAATAATATCATTATCTCCAAAAACTACATCATGGACATTCATTTCAAAAGAAAAACTCTTTCTTTTTTAAAGAAATTCTTGAAAAAAAAATTATTTTGGTTTTTAAAGGAGAAAGCCATAAAACCAACATGATTCAGATAGTCAGCAGACTCTACCAAACACTCCAACATGTGTACAAATGATGACATTTTATTAAAAACAAACATCTATGTCCATCTAACCCACTCCTTTAATACTGGTCAAACACCCATCCAGAGCTACTACAAAAGCACTTTAAGAAGTAAGATGTGCTAAACTAGAAAACAAGCATCTATGCCCATCTAAACAATGTAAATGTAGGCAAGGATCCTCTCTGCTAGTTTGGCTCTTGAAGGATGAGAGAAACCTTGGTTAAAATTAATAGCTGGGTTATTCTTTATTGAATTAAGGTAGTAAAAGAGGAGATGGTTCAAGCTCATATAAATTTCACTATTTGAATGTATATTCCTTTCTTATTAGTGTATTGTTTACCTTATGAATGTTGTGTTAAGACTTTCTGCTCTTATTGAAATTATATTGCATCTCTTGTGAAAATACTAGATTGAGCTGCCATACTGGTTGTGAATATGTCTTCTGCATGGCTGATGCAGATTTGTGTATTGCATGCTGGTAGTGAATCTAGGTTCTCGCATACTCTTATATATAAACTTTTTTTTAGGTAAATTATTTTTTTTGGAAATGTTCACTTTATGGTCGGCATGCTACTGAAATTTTGTTAAAAACTTTTCCAAAATATAAGATAATAGATGTTGAAGTATATAACTATATAAGCACCAAATGTGATGAGTAATGTTCTTAGAACCACAAATAGCTATTACTTGTTGGAAATCAATCTCAAAAGAGGAAACTATGTCCATAATTTTGGAAACTTGCCCATTTAGTGCATCATCTCATTAAATTGCTTTTGATCTTCCATTAAATATATATTTGAATTCAAATTTCTCACCATTTTCAAGACTCATTATTATTTTTGATTTTCTAAGTCAATCATTATTATTTATAAATTTTCTAATTCAAAGTCGCTAACCAACACATCTGTTGTATATTTTAGAACTATGATATAATATAATGGATGCATGTCTTTGAATTCAGAACCCATCTAAGCATATCTATATATATGATTGCAATGTGGATACTATCAAAAGATTACATTTTCAGTTTTATTTACACAAAGTGATTAGAAAAATCACATGGGTTGGACAATTTTTTTGTTAAGATTTACGTTAGTGTGTAGTCATTACTCCTATTATTGTTTTTTCCTTCTACAATTCTTCTAAATGCACTAATATGCTTAAAAATTAACATATACATACTTTTTTATTCTAGATTTAGAAAAATACGCATACGGTTATTTTCTAGTTTATATTTTCAAAAAATATGTTAAGCACATTGTATTTGTCAAAGTTAAAAATGACAACTGTATTCATGTCTATGTTTGAGCTGGCCAGAGTTGATCACTTGACCACATCCACATCATCGTGGCCGACTTCATTCCAAGCTCTCGACTACATCAATGCATGAGGATGATCCAATGTCCTCAAGATCAGCGGAGCACGTCGGTCCTGATGCGGCACCATCATTGTCTGAGCCATCGGCACCTCGACCAAACATGGATACCACAATTGGGAATGAATTGTAAGGTGAGTTGCCCACCATGGTGAGCAGCGTTGGTAAGGTTATGATTAGTTTATTTAGATTTAAACTATTGATGGTTATTCACATGTATGACTAAAATATTGTTCTTAATTTAACTCTTCTTTCAGCATGGACATCCACGGTGAGGTCAGGCCGTGGTGTAGCGAAGAACACGACATTTAAGAAGCACCTCGAGAGGATAGGGCAGCGGATTTGGATCGACATTCCTCTAGGCTTCATGGCCCCGCTTGACAATTGGTGCCTAGCGTGGACACAAGAGCTCGACATTATATGCTAACAATATGCTCTAATCACCACCTTCAGCTGGCCGCAAGTGACTAAGGCGCAGCGCATGGTTCTTTACATGCGCATCTTGGTAAGTAATCCTAAACCCTTTTTTTTTTTTTTTTTTACTTTTAATATACTAGCCAAACAACTGTCTAACATTCTAAATGTATTACCTATGCAGGAGGAGTTCGATATGGACATTCTTCATGCAAACCATGTGAACAGGGTGGTGGACGTGCAACTGTGTAATAAATTTAAGACCTATTGTGCCAAAATGCACAAACATTTTCGTGTGACGGGAGATCAAGCAGAAGCACACCCATATGATAAGATATCCCAAAAGGATTGGGAGGTGGGGTGTGGCCATTTTCGCGACCCACACTTTCAAGTGATGTGTTTGTATTATAATAACTACTTTTTCACATTGATGTGGCTAATAAAAAGTCATTACATCTTTTTTGTAGGCTATATGTGAAAAAAATGCCATGAACCGCAACAAACTCCCTACGACGTATTGTGGTGGGTCGAGGTTATTCGTAAATCATCGAAGGGTAATTGCTATATATAAAACTATCTGACCACTACCTGGATTAATATTAACGATGTTTTATATGATAATGTAGCGTGATCCTGAGATTGGCGCAGAGAAACCGCTTCCAGATCTTTATCAGAGAACACACGAAAGGCGATTAGGGGAGTGGTGCAAACGTGTGCTGGGCAAACTTGCTAGTAGTTTTGTTGCTAGTTTAATTTTATTCATATGTTGAATTGTGAATTGTTGGGAGATATTGGAACTGTATTGCTTGTGCTATTAGGATTTAATTTATCTTTTCTGCAATTTCATATATGCGTAGACATACCCTAGGTTTTGTACTACTGCTGCTGGCTTAGCTAAACCTAGGAAAAGCTTTTGTGATTTGCAGGTTTAGGAAATGTTCTATTTATAGACGGCATGTTGTAAAAAATTTGTTAAATTCCAACGCTTTCTTAACCTCCTCCCAAATAAATCTTCTAAACACTATAGCCTAGAAGTAATATAGGATCTTCCCAACTCCTTAATTGAAGATCTAATAACACTAAACTCCCAACTTAAGACCCAATTAGGGAAACAAAGATCAAGAGCATACATAAAATTTAGTCAAAATAAAGATCTATATCCATAACAAGTAGATCCATTGATTTAGAAGAAGATGACTCCTCTCATTAGAAGGTCTGTAGAACATAGTTTGAACTACATTCTGGTAGTTCTGTTGCTTGTTTAATTCTATTCATATGATGAATTGTGAATTGTTGGGAGATACTGGAACTGTATTGCTTGTGCTGTTAGGATTTGATTTATCTTTTCTACAATTTCATATATGCATAGACAAACCCTAGGTTGTGTACTACTGCTGTTGGCTTAGCTAAACCTAGGAAGAACTTTTGTGACTTGCAGGTTTGGGAAATGTACTATTTACAAACAACATGCTGCTGGAAATTTTGTTAGCTTTGGTGCAACCCTAAGAGGGGGGTAAATTGGGTATTAAAATTTATTACCTAGGTTAACTGGTTTTATCAACTGTGCAATTTGGCCTAGGGTCAGTCTACGTAATTATCAAACAAACATACATGTGCAATAAATGTAAAGTGCGGAAAGTAAACTGTACACGCAATATGTTATCAAGGTTTAGCCAAATTGCCTACATCCCCGCCTTGGCCACACCAGCACAAGGATTACCACTATAATGCTCACTTAAACAGGAAGAGCGACACCTATACAACCAGGTCAATTTAAGGGGTTGACCTCGACCAAGATGCCTTAACAGGATGGCATACCTAGCTTTCCTAACTAGGTCTAAGCCAATTCGGAACTATTCCACAGGACTACTCTCCCTCTTCAGGCCCGCGCCTGGAATACAACCAATGTTTATATAAAGTTTGTACACAGAAATACGCTTCTAGACAAGCAGATGTGTGCACCAATACAGCTCAAACAATATTGCAAGCATGAATGATATGTAAATATGCTCAGTGCTCTAATGTGTGCTAAACACTCAATCAAGTATATATTTTCAGTTCAGATCTAGAGTGTATATCCAAGAAATATTTGAAACACAATATATGAATAACACAAAATCAGATCAGGGTTTCAAATATGCTAAGCAAGTTGAATCAAACAAACAAACTCAATAAGATATTTCAATATACAAAGCACAATGGAGCTTTTTGAAAAACTAGTTTTTTGAAAAGGATTTTTGCACACCAAAATCTAGGTTTAGGTAACTTGCAATGACAATGCAAGAACCACAACCCTCAAAGTATTTCCACACTAGATTTATTAAATGAAATCCGTAGAAGAACTTTAATGTTAAACTCTCAAAGAAAATTAATCAAGTAATAATACACATGAGAGTTCTAGTTAGAGAGATTAAGCACAATAGCCTTAGAGATACTAACAAAGCTTAAAGAGATCAAAAGTGAGGAGTATGTGAATGTTTGGAAGAGTATTTGGCTAATATAGGGTTTCAGATGTTGAGAGAATTTTGCCCTAATCAAATTTTCTAATCCTTTTCTAATTAAGACAAATGAACTGGTATTTATAGGCAAGGAGGATTTTTTGACCGTTGGGGACACAATGGGTATAATTAAAATTGTTTCAAAAGCCATTAAGAAAATTAACCCACTTTACCCCATTTAAAATATCAGTAAAAATTATTTTAGCTCGCAGGCTTCGGTCGCCCGGCTAGAGGTTCGGGTGCCCGAATAGACAGTCATAAAATAGTTCAGTCACCTGAAATTATGCTTGGGTGGTTGAATGAAAGTCAGTAGCCAAATGTTCGTTAGTTCGAGTGCCCAGTTCTAAGTTTGGTTAACCAAACTAACTACTTCGGTCGCCCGGGTAGTTGAAAAAGTGCTCTAACATAAGTTTAGGTGCTCGGGGAAGACACACTCAAATCAGGTTCAGGTGCATGAACACCAAGTCAACATTTTGATTGATTCGGTCGCCCGTGCCATTTTACACGGCATAGGTTCAGTCACCCGAACCCTCTCAACAATTCAATTTCAGTTTTTTTAGCCAAGATTGATTCCCTTGATATGATAAGTGATGTTGGGGACTTGTGTACTTAGTATAGGTACCTAAAGTCCAACTATGGTCAATTTGAGCATTTCTACCTACCATGCATGATGCAAATTATTATGAGCCATAGAAGTGCATAGTCCATAATTAAATTTACATCCCATAATGAAGAAATGAAATAATGAATACAAATACACAACACAATTCTTCATTCTTTGGCACGAACACCGCACGTCATCATGATATGTCTTTTAGTCCAAATACACATGCAGAGTGTGTCTGCATGCAAGTCTTAGTACAACCATCAGTACCAAGAGTATTTGTCATGATTAAAATTGGGTGTGACCTCTCAGGTCAACAGTCTCCCCTTTTTTGATTATGACAAATACTTTATGAAAAAGTGGGTACAGCCTAGAAAAGCTCCCCATGACTTTATGCATAAAGATAATTAAAGTAATGGGTAATTAAAGATTAAGGACGATTAAGCATTGTTTTACCCACTTTTGCCTCTTCTCCCCCTTTTGAAAATAGCAAAAAGGGTTAAGCAATGAAGCGCGAAGGCAAAGGATGTCATTTAGATACATAAGGTATATTGGGAGAAATTTTAAAAAATTCGATAACATGTCGTTTGAAAATAGAACAGTCCCAATCATAACCCTGTACCTAAGTGACCTATTTGGAGTTTTCATAAACAATATATAGAAATTTTCAATTAATTAACCTAAATAGATTGTGCATCAAGGAAGTAAGAGTGACATGCAGCACATTAATAATCTTAATGTTCTATACTCCCCTAATGGATGATTATGCAAGGATGAAGATTAAATTTTCATTTAGGTTTCACTCTTCCTTTCCAAAATATTTAATGTAAATTTTATCACAATCATCTTTGGTTGTCAAAACAAACATGTATTTCCACAAGGTATAGTATAATGAAAAAATGTGTGCCTGATACCAAGTGTTATAATTTCGTTGTAGTGAGGATACCAACTGTTAAAATACCAATTGTTACCAATTGTTAGAATACCACTAGTTGTAAAGGTATGTTGTTTTGAAATGAATGTGATATCAAACAGGTGTTTACCTTATAGGTCACACCCGGTTTTGATAATGACAAATACTCTTGTATCTAATGAGTATCTAGCTCATGTACAGGTTTATATTAGCAGACACATTAATGGCATGTGAAAAGCTTAAAGCTTGAAGACCAGTTTGTATTTTCAGTTGTAATATATTTAGTGGTCTATTTGTTTTGTAATAGTAATTAGGACATTTGGTTTGTAATAAGAACACACAACACATGCATGTTTTATCTTGTAAGCTCAAACCAAATCATAATGCAAAATGACCTTAGCATGACCTTAGGGTTCGGTCGACGGACACCGGACTTTTTGGTGTCTTCAAAATTGGACCCCAAATGACCCTAGGACACACAAATTTGCATATATTTTTGTTAGGCACTAGAATAGGGTTTGATTGTGTCAAGACGGGACCGAAATGCACACTTGGTGCACTTTCGGTCGACTGGCACAGTCAGTTAATTTTGGCCTGGGTCAACAGTTGACCAAGGCCCTGGTCGACCGAACCAGGTAGTTCAAAAGGCCCTGGTCGACCGAAACCCCCTAGGGTCAAAAGTTTGACTATCTGGTCGACCGACCCTTTTTGTACTCCAACTACCTGGTCGACTGGAGAGTCCTCGGGAGAAATCCCAGCGGTTTGGTCGATCGAACCAGGTAGTTCAAAATGTCCTAGTCTATCGAACCTCGAAAAATTGAGAAATTGCCCTCTCTTGGTCAACCGAGCCTTCAGTTCAAAAGTCCCCTGGTCAACCGAAGCATATGAGACTTGGTCGACTGAACTTGTTATGGTCGACCAGACCTCTCGGGTTGCCCTGATTTTTACCGTGTGTTAAATATTTTTAAATAGGGTTAAATTGATTTAAATGTCATTAAACTTTTCCAATAATTACTAATAAGTCCCCAACGGTCAAATATTTTGGTATGTCTATATATACCCTTTCATTTGAGAGAATTAAGCATCGATTAGCAAAAAGATTAAGAAAATTTCTCTAAAGCAAAAATACTCTCTTTTGATTCCCATTTGCTCATACTCTTCCAAATACACTCTAGCTTACATTCAAAACTCATTAAATCATCTGTAAGTGTTCTTGAGTGTTTAGATAGGAAGGTTTGCTCTCTTTTGGTTGTGAGATTGATCTATTTTTATTGAAAGCTGAACCAAAAGGATTCTTAGGGGACTTAGCCAATAAGTTCATCCTAAGAAGACTTTACTAGGTCTTCTGAGATTGCATATTCGTTGCAATATCTTGAGAAGCTCATATTTGCTTTTGGTTACGAAATATTTTTAAAATCATTTACAAATATCTATTGCTCTTTATTTTGAAAATCATTTGAGGAGATATTTGTGTTTGATGTGAAACATCTTAGTTGCAATATTTATTCACTCATATATTTTTGCTGAAAACAAAGATCATAAATATTTTGCAATCCAAGCATATACATATTCATGTGATTGAGATATTCTATTAATTGATATTCTTGAGGCTTGTTTGGTATTCTGTGTGAACACATTTGATTGAAACATTTTGAAATTCACAGATTGTTATTGATACTCTCACGTACTCACTACACTGATAGAAAACATCTTTGAGAGTTAAACTATCTAGACCACACTGAGCTTGCATTATTAAATCATCTATGGTGTTTGTGATTGTGCGTATTTGTGGTACAAATTTGCTTTACGTGAAAGCACCCATACATTGTACCTTTTGATTGTATATTTGAGAGATTCCTGGTGTGGCTTGAGGGAACGGTAATCCGGCCGGGTGAGGATTGGTGTAAAGGTTGAGGTCAGCCCTATGATAATTTGACCTGGTTTGTATAGGTGCCGCTCCACCCGTATAAGTGAGCAAGTTATTGTGATAATCCTTGTGCTGGTTAGCCAAGGCGAGGACGTAGGCAGTTGGCCGAACCTCGATAACATATCTGTGTGTTACCCTGTTCATTACTGCTTTCTGGTGCTTATGTAATTGATTAAACTGCTTTAATTAACTTCTGATATTACTTGCACTAGATTGACTATAGGGTTGTGAACATACTACTGTTAGGAGGAACACCTAGGGGATAGAAATTTAAAAATATCAATTCACCCCCCTCTTGGTATCACGGTAAAGCTAACAATTGGTATCAGAGCTACATAGCATAGACTAGTTGTTATTTTGCAAAAATATTACATATGACTCATAGCTCTGTGACCCCTTTCCCTGAGGGACCATCTTCCACACGACCTCCTATTTTTAGTGGTGTTAATTACACCTTCTGGAAACAGAGGATGCACTTCTACCTTCAGAATACTGATTGGAAGGTGTGGAGGATTGTCTCTAAGGGAAATTATGTCCTCACGAAAATTGAGGGTGCAGCTAGTGTTCCTAAAACTGAGGATGAATATGATGATGATGATATTAAAGTTGTTAGTCTTAATGCCACTGAAATAAATATTTTATACTGTAGTCTTGATGTAAATGAATTTAGCAGGAACATGGCATGTTATACTGCAAAAGAAATATGGGATAAGTTAGAGGTCACATATGAGGGTACTAGAGATGTGAAAGATAGTAGGATAGATATGTTAACAGTGAGTATAAGGCCTTTAGGATGAATGTAGGTGAGTCCATTCAGAGCATGTACACTAGATTCGCACACATCATAAACTCATTGCATGCATTAGGAAAGACCTATCCCACATATGAGATGATCAGGAAGATCCTTAGAGGCTTACCTCCTGTTTGGGAAGCCAAGGCTACGACCATTGCTGAGGGTAGAGACCTTAAGGCCATGAGCTTGGACGAACTGATAGGTTCCTTGATCACTTATGAACTATCCATAAATGAAAGACTTAATGAGCATAACAGGGCTAAGAAAGTGACTACACTGAAAGCATCTAATGGCACATCTAGTGAATATAGTGAATCTGACACTGATGATGAAATGGCCATGCTAACCAAAAAGTTCAGCAGATTTTTCAGGAAGAATAGGAAGTCATTTAGAAAATACAGAGACTCCACTAATGAGAAGGGTGAGTCCAGTAAAAGAAAGGAAAAATCAAATGCTCTTATATGCTACAACTGCAACAAAGTGGGGCACATCAAACCTGACTGCCCACTCCTGAAAAAGGAGGCTAAGAAAAAGAAGAAAGCCATTAAGGCTGGGACTTCATGGGACCAATTCAGCAGCAGCGACTTGGATTCGGATCATAGTGACACGGAGGTCTCTAATCTGTGCTTGATGGCACACGAGGATGAGGTATTGTCTTCTAATTCATCATCTTCTTATTATTCATCTGATGATTGTGATTCTAATAGCATGCCTACATTTAGAGAATTACAATTTGAATATATTCATGTTTCAAAATTGCTAAGCAAAATGACCAAAAAGAATAATGATTTGAAAAATAAATGTGAAAATTGGTCAAAATTGTTTAATATGGCAAAAACCTCTCATGCATCTATTTTAAAATAAAAAGATACTACTATTGATAAGCTTGAGAGGAAATTGGAGGATAGCTCCAAAATCATTTTTAAATTCACAAAGGGCAAAGAAAATTTTGAAAAATTACTTGGTGCCCAATGAAATTCCTTAAGTAAAGAGGGTCTTGGTTTTAATGGCATTGAAAATGTTAGATGACCTAATCTTTACTTAGGACATTTTACACGTGAGTCAAAATCTCATATCCCTTCTAAAGAACCTAAGTGTAGATTGAAATGTTTTAAATGTAAACAAATTGGTCACATTCAATTTGATTGTCCACTTAGGAATAAGCATGCTAGAATTAGGAAGGTATGGGTAGCTAAGGGAGATCCTGCTACGAACCCCTGTGGACCCAATAAAATTTGGGGACCAGCATCAGTCACTTAGCTTATTTTGCAGGTATGCCAAAGATCATCCTCCTCCAAGGACTGGTGGTACTTAGATAGTGGGTGCTCACGGCACATGACCGGTGACAAGGGAAAAATCACTTCAATTGTTCCCAAGGATGGAGGCTACGTGACATTTGGTGACAATACCAAAGGACGCATCATCGGGGTAGGTAAGGTTGGTAAGGATTCCTCTCCTACTATTGATAATGTTCTGTTGGTTGATGGACTGAAACATAATCTACTTAGCATAAGTCAATTGTGTGACATAGGATATAAAGTATCATTTGAAAATGACAAATGCATAGTAGAAAATAAAACAGACCATAAAGTGTTTTTTACTGCTAATAGACATGAAAATGTCTATACTACCTCACTTGATAATTTAACTTCACAACAAGTAACATGTTTTTCTGCCATAAATGAAACTAGTTGGTTGTGGCATAGGGGTTTAGGACATGATAGTATGGATTTATTGTCTAAACTTGTTAGAAAAGAATTGGTTAAAGGTCTTCCTAAAATGTCTTTTGTAAAGGATAAAATCTGTGATGCATGTCAAATGGGTAAGCAAAGAAAATCTAGTTTTAAGAAAAAGAAATTCATATCTACTACTAGACCTTTGGAGATGCTTCACCTAGATCTATTTGGGCCTAATTCTGTGCAATGTCTTGGTGGTAAATCTTATGCTTTTGTAATTGTGGATGATTTTTCTAGATTCACATGGGTGTTATTTCTTGCACATAAAAATGAATCATATGAACATTTCACCAAACTTTGCAGGAGAATTCAGAATGAAAAAGGATATAAAATCACCCACATAAGAAGTGATAGAGGCACGTAATTCAAAAGTGAAAGCATAGAAAAATATTATGACTTAGAGGGCATATCACATAACTTTTCTGCACCTAGGACACCTCAACAAAATGGTGTAGTAGAAAGAAAGAATAGGTCACTGTAAGAAATGGGTAGAACTATGTTGAATGAGCATAACTTACCTAAATATTTTTGGGTCGAGGCCATTAATACTGCATGCTATGTTATGAATAGGGTGTTGATTAGATCATCAATTAATAAAACCCCTTATGAATTGTGGAACAACCACAAGCCAAATATCTCCTATTTTCATGTGTTTCGTTGTAAATTCTTTGTGCTTAGAGATAATGAACATCTAGGAAAATTGAACTCAAAATCTAATGAAGGTATCTTCCTAGGATACGCATTAAATAGCAAAGCATATAGGGTTTTCAATAAAAGAACGTTAACTGTTATTGAATCTATTCATGTTGTGTTTTATGAGTCTAATCCATTTTCTAATAAAGATGATGAAGACGATATTGATATTAGAAAATGCTTAGAGAAAATGTCCATTGAAAACAATGCAAGTGAAAATCAAGAAGCAAACGAAAAATCACTTGAAGATAATGAAAATGGAAATCAGGAGTTGCCTAGAGATTGGAAATACATTAGAAGTCATCCTATAGATCAAATCATAGGCGAACCATCCCGTGGAGTAGCACAAGATCCTCATTGAGAAATCTAGTGAATCACTCCGCTTTCTTATCCCAAGAAGAACCTAAAAATATTAAAGAAGCCATTGAAGATGAATCTTGGGTGATGTCCATGCAAGAAGAACTTAACTAATTTGAAAGAAGCAAAGTATGGACCTTAGTTCCTAAGCCTAATGAGCACACCATCATTGGAACTAAATGGGTATATAGAAATAAGAAAAATGAGAATGGGGTAGTAACTAGGAATAAAGCTAGACTAGTTGCCCAAGGGTATAACCAACAGGAAGGGATTGACTTTGATGAAACATATGCTCCTGTTGCTAGATTAGAAGTCATTCGTATGTTACTTGCCTTTACCGCTTTTAAAAATTTTAAATTGTTTCAAATGGACATTAAAAGAGCTTTTCTAAATGGCTACATTAATGAAGAGGTATACGTAGAACAACCACCTGGTTTTGAGAATCAAAAATATCCCGATCATGTTTACTGGTTGTCTAAAGCCTTGTATGGATTGAAACAAGCTCCTAGAGCTTGGTATGAGAGGCTTAGTGGTTTTCTACTAGAAAATGGGTTTACTAGTGGCAAGATTGACACTACACTTTTCATCAAGTCCAAAAATGATGATATGCTCCTTGTTCAGATTTATATGGACGATATCATTTTTGGAGCAACTAATGGTGAGTTGTGTAATGAGTTTGCCAAATGCATGCAAAGTGAATTTGAAATGAGCATGATGGGTGAACTTAGTTTCTTCTTAGGTCTACAAATTAAGCAAGCTAATCATGGAACTTTTATATGCCAATCTAAATACATTAGGGACTTGCTAAAGAAATTTAATATGGAAGATTGTAAAATTCTTGGCACACCTATGAACTCTTCCATTAAGCTTGATAAAGATGAGCAAGAAATCCATGTTGACGTAAAATTATATCGTGGCATGATTGGAAGTCTCCTATATCTCACTGCTAGTAGGCCTGACATTATGTTTAGTGTGTGTATGTGTGCTAGGTTTCAGGTTGCTCCTAAGGAATCTCATCTAAAAGATGTTAAATGAATCCTTAGGTATCTAGTTGGGACTATAGAGTTAGGATTGTGGTACCCTAAGCATACTACCTTTGAGATTGTTAGTTACACTAATGTTGACTTTGCCGGTAGTAAGGTTGATAGAAAAAGCACTAGCGGCACTTGTCATTACCTAGGACAATCTCTTGTTTCTTGGTTCTCCAAGAAACAAAACTCAGTTGCCTTATCCACATCCGAAGCTGAATATATTGCAGCTGGAAGTTGTTGTGCCCAAACTCTTTATATGAAACAACAACTTGTGGATTTTGGATTGCAGTATGAAACAATACCGATTAAATGTGATAATACTAGTGCAATCAACATCTCTAAAAATCCTATTTCACATTCTCGAACTAAACACATTGAGATTAGACATCGTTTCCTTCATGATCATGTGCAAAAAGGAGATGTGGCTCTTGAGTTTGTATGCACAAATGAACAGTGGGCCGATATATTCACTAAGCCACTACCTGAGGATAGATTCATACAAATTAGACGTGAGTTAGGCTTAATGCATAGTAGAGAAGCTTCCTAAACTTAAATGTCTCATAACTTGCATAATTTTAGTGGGAGCTCTCTCATGATAACTTTCCAAGTCTTAGCAACTAATTCTATTGTTGACTTATCTTCTTGCTTCAGACTTTGTGAAAGTCGTTTGTTGATTGTGTGCATATGTTATACATATATCTATTGCATGATTATATTGATTATCATCTATGTTGCACAACCTATCCAATTCATGCTCATATTGATAGTTTATTTGTTGTATTGGACCATATTGAACTGTTTGAGTAGTTGTGGGTAAATTGTTAGGAAATTTAAACTCAAACAGGTTACATTTATACAGGTTTACTTTTGGAAAGTCTGATTTACAAACGGAACTCTGTCGAAATTTTTCAAAAATTCTTTCCAAAATTACTCTTATATAAATGTACTAAACACCCATTGCCTAGGATTTTAATTCAAATGACCCTTTTTGCTGTTGCCAAAAGGGGGAGATGGAAAGAGGCAAAATAATGGGCAAAATAATGGGTAAAAGAACCTATGTTTTCAACATACATCGGATACATATTGTGAGGGGGAGCCTTCTTGGGCTTGACCCTATATTTTGCCAAATTGTATTTGTCATCATCAAAAAAGGGGAGAATGTTGACCTTATAGTTCACGCCCGATTTTGATAATGACAAATACTCTTGTATCTAATGAGTATCTAGCTCATGTACAGGTTTATATTATCAGACACATTAATGGCATATGAAAAGCTTAAAGCTTGAAGACCAGTTCGTATTTTCAGTTGTAATATATTTAGTGGTCTATTTGGTCTGTAATAGTAATTAGGACATTTGGTTGTAATAAGCACACACAACACATGCATGTTTTATCTTGTAAGCTCAAACCAAATCATAATGCAAAATGACCTTAGCATGACCTTAGGGTTCGGTCGACCGACACTGTACTTTTTCGGTGTCTTCAAAATTGGACCCCAAATGACCCTAGGACAGACAAATTTGCATATATGTTCGTTAGGCACTAGAATAGGGTTTGATTGTGTTAATACGGGACCGAAATGCACACTTGGTGCACTTTTTGTCGACCGGCACAGTTAGTTCATTTTGGCCTGTTTGACCGAAACCAAGCCTGGGTCAATAGTTGACCAAGGCCCTAGTCGACCGAACCAGGTAGTTCAAAAGGCCCTAGTCGACCGAAAAACCCTGGGGTCAAAAGTTTGATTATTTGGTCGACTGACCCTTTTTGTACTCCAACTACCTGGTCGACCGGAGGGTCCTCGGGAGAAATCCTAGCGGTCTGGTCAACCGAACCAGGTAGTTCAAAATGTCCTGGTCGACCGAACCTCGGAAAATTGAGAAGTCGCCCTCTTCTGGTCGACTGAGCCTTTAGTTCAAAAGTCCCCTAGTCAACCGAAGCATATGAGACTTGGTCGACCGAACTTGTTCTGGTCGACCGGACCTCTCGGGTTGCCCTGATTTTTACTGCGGGTTAAATATTTTTTAAACAGGGTTAAATTGATTTAAATGTCATTAGAATTTTCCAATAATTACTAATAAGTCCCCAACGGTCAAATATTTTGGTATGTCTATATATACCCTTTCATTTGGGAGAATTAAGCATCGATTAGCAAAAAGATTAAGAAAATTTCTCTCAAGCAAAAATACTCTCTTTTGATTCCCATTTGCTCATACTCTTCCAAATACACTCTAGCTTACATTCAAAACTCATTAAATCATCTGTAAGTGTTCTTAAGTGTTTAGATAGGAAGGTTTGCTCTCTCTTGGTTGTGAGATTGATCTATTTTTATTGAGAGTTGAACCAAAAGGATTCTTAGGGGACTTAGCCAATAAGTTCATCCTAAGAAGACTTTACTAAGGTCTTCTGAGATTGCATATTCGTTTCAATATCTTGAGAAACTCATATTTGCTTTTGGTTGCAAAAAATTTTTAAAATCATTTACAAATATCTATTGCTCTTTATTTTGAAAACCATTTGAGGAGATATTTGTGTTTGATGTGAAACATCTTTGTTGCAATATTTATTCACTCATATATTTTTGCTGAAAACAAAGATCATATATATTTTGCAATCCATTCTATTAATTGATATTATTAAGGCTTGCTTGGTATTCTGTGTGAACACATTTGATTGAAACATTTTGAAATTCACAGATTGTTATTGATACTCTCACGTACTCACTACACTGATAGAAAACATCTTTGAGAGTTAAACTATCCAGACCACACTGAGCTTGCATTATTAAATCATCTGTGGTGTTTGTGATTGTGCGCATTTGTGGTACAAATTTGCTTTACGTGAAAGCACCCATACATTGTACCTTTTGATTGTATATATGAGAGATTCCAAGCGTGGCCTGATGGAGCAGTAATCCAGCCGGGTAAGGATTGGTGTAAAGGTTGAGGTCAGCCCTATGATAATTTGACCTGGTTTGTATAGGTGCCACTCCACCCATTTAAGTGAGCAAGTTATTGTGATATCCTTGTGCTGTTTAGCCAAGGCGGGGACGTAGGAAGTTGGCCGAACCTCGATAACATATCTATGTGTTACCCTGTTCATTACTGCTTTCTGGTGCATGTGTAATTGATTAAACTGCTTTAATTAACTTCTGATATTACTTGCACTAGATTGACTATAGGGTTGTGAACATACTGCTATTAGGAGGAACACCTAGGGGATAGAAATTTAAAAATACCAATTCACCCCCCCTCTTGGGATCACGGTAAAGCTAACAATAAGGATTTACCAAAATATGCGCATTGATATCACATTGTTAATGTATTTTCCAAATGATATATGGAATGAAGGCACAATACATATTTATTTCTCAGGGCCCAATGATTTTAATGTTAAGTGACCCCCATAAGAATATACATTTTCTTTATAAATCAACTTGAGTGTAATTCAAAAATTATTTTAAAATCACAACTCAAGTTTTAAGAAGTTTAGCATTACAGATGATTTTGAGTTATGTGCAATAATTTTGAAAAATTTTGGCAGCATTTTGTTTGAAAATATGACCAATCCATAAGAACCTGCCAGTATCTAAGTACTTTAAATACATACGCATAACTAGCTCCAAGGAATTTAAATTGTTAAAGCAAATGAGCTAAGCGTAAATATTTAAAATCTAAGATTAAATTTCATATGCACACAAAGTTTTCAATTTTAAAAATCATTTCAACATTTTGGGCAAATATCTACAGAAAATTTGGCAGCATGTCGTCTGTAAACAAGACATTTTCCCATAAAACTTGTACCTAATAATGGGTTGTTTTCAATAGATAAATCATATAAAGCGAGCAACAACCTAATATCCACAACTAGCATGCAAATTATATCACTGCATCCGTCATGCAGGAGGCTTTCAACACAAGCATGCTTTCCAGTAATTCAATCAACAACTTATAAAAGAAATGAACTATCCAATAAATGATATGAACAATAACTAACAATGGATAGTTATGGGATTAGGGCAGAATTGTTCTCACATAGGCATACAGACATATAAACATAAATAAAAATTGAGAGCACTTTAATGAGGATAGATATGAAAGATGAATGCTCCCCCTTAATTATGCACTCGACTCATTTAACATCTTTTTCTTATTTTTTAAATCATTTAGCCAAGAGATCTAGATTTTTAATGATATATGCTTGGCTTTGAGTTCTTAGGCTTAACAAACCAAAAAGTCACAATTGTATATTTCTTTAAGAGTTCTAAGTCTATATTTTCCTCTTTTCCTATGATTTACAATACGTGAGAGGCCTAAGTTCAAATGGCTTTGAATGTTAAGGTTCGTGCATAGGTTTCTTTGAATTTTTTCCATCAGCTAGATTGAAACCTATATTAATCATTTTAGCCATTTAACTTAATTCACAAAACTGAAGCTCTAAAGGATTTGGTTTAATGTTTGAGAGCTTATAAAAGAAATTTTGGATTAATACTCTTGAAAAATTAAAATTTATGTTATGTTCAAAGAGTATTCATTATGAATGGACATGATTCAAGATATTTGCATGGAAGAGGAAATGTCCAAACAATTTAGATAAAGAGCAACTAGAAGAGTATGAATTTTGGAACATTGCTCTTTGGTGATTGGAAAGTATCCTTTAGATATGATCACAATTTTGGAGCAAGGATACAAACCAATGAGAGGGTGGATCTTTACCTGATGTGATTGTGGTTAGTAAAGATTCCCTGTGGAGGATACAGTGAACCAAAATTAGAAGATTTTAATATTTTAAGTACAATAGGGAATATTTTAATTAATCAGTGAAACTAGAATCCCTTAGTGGTTGCCTCTAATTTTGATTATGGAAAGATGTCTTTTAATAAGCACCAAAAATATTTGGAATTTATGATCAATAGTGCTTCAAGCCTAGAATGATGACTAAACCTTTTATGAGGCATTTTAGGCTTTCAAGATGAGTTTAGGACAAGATTTTTAATTTCATTTCCTAAAACTCAAACTTGTGCAATGGACAAAGTATGCTTAACTTTAGATATTCATATTTAAGCGTGAGTTAAGCAATTTGAAATTTAAATACAAGGCAAACATGCCATGTCCATTTGGAAGGGGATTTTTATTCAAGTAGCCAATAACTTCGTATTTTAACCATTGAATATATGCATTATGTTTAAATTGGTTATATACTTGCATTTCCAGATTGGCTTGATTTTTCAAAATACTTAGTATGTAAAATTTTAAATAGTGGACATACACTTAGTTTTTACATTTTCAGCCCGAACCTCTTCCTAAGCCTTTAGTCAACACTACCCCCTATGGCTAATCCTAAATGCTAAGAAAGAATTATGTGATCATGTAATTCCTGTTTGAGTAAATTCTTCATTGAATTTCAAGGGGTTTGACTTCTTAATAACCCATACCATTTTTCTATCTCTTATTCTTGATGGGTTACGACACGGTGGTACTTTGACTCTCCAAACCTGTTTGCATTTTACACCTTTCCTTTTAAATGGACAATCAAATTTTGTGTGCCCCTTCTTTCTACATAAAATGCATGCAGTGTGAGTATAAGGACCGGAGGAGGTACTAGCATAGTGTTTTGATGCTCTTACAAAGTACCCCATGTATAGGTTCTTCCTTTTCCTATTTTCAATTCCATTAAAACCTATACCTTCTTTATCTAAGGTCATCTTTTGTGAACCTAAGAGTTTGTCAAAATTTTCTTTACCTCTAGTGAATGTATGGATGATCTTAGACTGGTCTTCTACTTTCTTTTCTAGATCTTGCATTTTTGAATCTTTCAAGTCTTTGCAAACACTTATATAATTTAAAAATCTCTTTAGTCATGTTATTTGTTTTGCATTCAAGTTCTGCAATAAGAAGATCTTTATTATTATCATTTGAAGTTTGAGATATTTCTGCTTTCAATTCTTTTTCTATTTTTTCATTCTTGTTTACTAACTCTTTGATTTTAATAACATTTTCCCTTCCAACAAGAACTTTTGATTCACATTCTTTCTCACATGCCTCATACTTGTTCATTAAAGCAGTATATCTTTTATTAGCTTTAACAAGTGACTTATGAATTCTAATATATTCAAATTACAGTTCTTTATAAGTAGGCATGCTCTCACTATCACTACTACCATATGATTCACAATCAGACATATCATTCAATTTAGCAAATGAATCATTTTCATATTTGTCTTCAAAAGTAGAGGGATAGAAATAACGTCATCATCAGTTAAAACAACAAAACACTGGTTACCTCCCTCGAGATCAGTGGAGCCTGAGTCGCACGGAGAGATGACTTCCTTTTGCATGGATGCATCATATTTCCTCTCAAGTTCATCCCAAATTTGCTTAGCATTACTACACACCATAACCTCACATAAAACATTAGAATCTAAAGCATGCAGTAAGGTATTCATGGTATCAAAATTTACCTGTACTAAGTTCCTATCATCGTCATCCATTTCACACTTAAATTTAGGAACATCAGTACACCCAATAGATTTCATAGGCACACAATCACCCGAATCAATGACTTTCCAAAATTTCCAATTTAGGGCTTTCACATACACAGTCATTTTGAATTTCCATATAGCATAGTTATTACCACAAAATATAGGTGGGTGGGTGACAAATCTTCCTTCACATAAATGGGATACACTAACACAAGCCATCATGATCTTTTACTAAATGATGTTTAAGCCTAAGTTACGAGGCTTTGATACCAATTGTTAGCTTTGGTGCAACCCCAAGAAGGGGGGTGAATTGGGTATTTAAATTTATTGCCTAGGTTAATTGGTTTTATCAACTGTGTAATTCGGCCTAGGGCCAGTCTACGCAATCATTAAACAAATATATACGTGCAGTAAATGTAAAGTGCGGAAAGTAAATAGTACACGCAATATGTTATCAAGGTTCGGCCAAATTGCCTATGTCCCCGCCTTGGCCACACCAGCACAATGATTACAACTATAATGCTCACTTAAACGGGTGGAGCGGCACCTATACAACCAGGTCAATTCAAGGGGCTGACCTCAACCAACACGCCTTAATAGGATGGCGTACCTAGCTTTCCTAACCGGGTATAAGCTAATCCGAGACTATTCCATAAGGCTAGTCCCCCACTTCAGGCCCGCGCCTGGAATACAACCAATGTGTATATAAAGTTTGTACACGGAAATACGCTTCCAGATAAGCAGATGTGTGCACCAATATAGTTCAAACAATATTGCAAGCACGAATGATATGTAAATATGCTCAATGCTCTAATGTGTGCTAAACACTTAATCAAGTATAGATTTTTAGTTCAGATCTAGAGTGTATCCAAGTAAGATTTGAAACACATTATATGAATAACACAAAATCAGATCAGGGTTTCAAATATGCTAAGCAAGTTGAATCAAACAAACTCAATAAGATATTTCAATGTACAAAGCACAATGGAGTTGTTTGAAAGACTAGCTTTTTGAAAAGAATTTTTGCACACCAAAATCTAGGTTTAGGTAAGTTGCAATGACAATGCAAGAACCACAACCCTCAAAGTCTTTCCACGCTAGATTTATCAAATGAAATCGGTGGAAGAACTTTAATGCTAAACTCTCAAAGAAAATCAATCAATTAATAATACACATGAGAGTTCTAGCTAGAGAGATTAAGCACAATAGCCTTAGAGATACTCACAAATCTAAAAGAAATCAAGAGTGAGGAGTATGTGAGTGTTTGGAAGAGTATTTGGCTAATATAGGGTTTTGGATAATCAAATTTTCTAATCCTTTTCTAATTAAGACAATTGAACTGGTATTTATAGGCAAGGAGGATTTTTTGATCGTTGGGGACACAATGGGTATTATTAAAATTGTTTTAAAAGTCATTAAGAAAATTAACCCAGTTTACCCCATTTTAAAAAATCAGTAAAAAATATTTTAACCCACAAGGTTCAGTTGTCTGGCCAGAGGTTCGAGTGCCCGAACAGTCACAGTCAAAAAACAGTTCGGTCGCCTGAAATTATGCTTGGGTGGCTGAATGAAAGTCAGTAGCAAAATGTTTGTTAGTTCAGGTGCCTGGTTCCAAGTTCGGTCAACTGAACTGACTACTTTGGTCGCCCGAGCCCAATTGGAACGTAATCATTCGGTCGCTCGGGTAGTTGAAAAAGTGCTCTGATATAAGAGGTTCCCAGGGAAGACACGCTCAAATCAGGTTCAGGTGCCCGAACACCAAGTCAACATTTTGACTAATGCGGTCACTCGAACCATTTTACACGGCATAGGTTTGGTCGCCCGAACCCTCCCAACAATTCAATTTCAGTTCTTTTTAGCCAAGATTGATTCCCCTGATATGATAAGTGATGTTGGGGACTTGTATACTTAGTATAGGTACTTAAAGTTCAACTATGGTCGATTTGAGCATACCTACCTACCATGCATGATGCAAATTTTTACAAGCCATAGGAGTGCACAATCCATAATTAAATTTACATCCCAGAATGAAGAAATGAAATAATGAATACAAATACACAACACAATTCTTCATTCTTTAGTGCGAACACCACACGCCATCATGATATGTCTTTTAGTCCAAATACACGTGCACAGTGAGCATGTATGCAATTTTTAGTACAACCATCAGTACCAAGAGTGTTTATTATGATCAAAACTGGGTGTGACCTATCAAGTTAACAAATTTGTTAAATTCCAATGCTTTCTTAACCTTCTCCCAAATAAATCTTCTAAACACTATAGCCTAGAAGTAATACAAGAGCCTCCTAACTCCTTAACTGAAGATCTAAGAACATTAAACTCTCAACTTAAGACCCAATTAGGAAATGAAGATCAAAGGCATGCATAAAATCTAGTCAAAATAAAGATCTTTATGTATGTATGCATGTATGCATATATATTTGTGTGTGTGTGTGTGTGTGTGTGTGTGCGCACGCGCGCGTATAAATTTAAATAGATCATAGTGTTTCAAAGCTTACTATTTTTTTTGTACTACTTATAAGATGCAGTCATTATTGGTTGGATTATTCTAAATTGTTTAGTGTAAACATCCAGTTTTGGAGCATATCTCTATGGAAAATGTCCTATTAATAGGGGAAATGCTGCCAAATTTTTTCAAAACTTCTATAATTATGGAAAACATAATCCTATGGACTTTCATGCATATTATTGTCTTTATTTTTGAGTCATAAAGTTGTCTTGAGCACATTGAGCATTTGTATGATGCCAAAATCTTCTGAATTGCATGCTTTTGTAACTTGCAGGTTTAGGAAATGTTCTATTCATAGAAGGCATGCTGCCAAAAATTTATTAAATTTCTCCCAAAATAATCAAAGTCATATGCCATATTTGTGAGAATGATTATAGTGTGCTGAATGTTAAAACATTTTTGAAAGGATGAGTGAAGTTCAAATGAATTTTGAACATCATTTCTAAATTTACTTTTGCATATACTAAGTGAAAATTCTATCAATAATGGACTCATTTGCATTATTTGATTATTATAGTTATTTTTGAGTCCTAAAGAAGCCATGTAAACCATTATCAACATCACATTCTATTTTTTCATAGAACTATAGTCTGATATAGATTGTTTGTGGGATGCATAAACGCATTACATTATTTAATGCTGATTATATGAAGATCTTGTGCACTAGTAAAATTCATTAATTATTGTGAACTGTTTAGTGTAAACACCTAGGTTTCGAACATATCTCTATGAAAAATGTCCTATTTACAGGGGAAATGCTGCCAAAATTTCTCAAAACTGATAAAAATTAGCTATTAAAGATAGTATCATTTTTTTTTTTAACTTTGTCGCAATGTCCAATTATATTTCTATCAAATCATTAATACTTATAGTACATACATTGTCAAAAATCATATACTAATTTTTTTTTTTTTTATAATTCTTAATTTGTAGGGTTTGTGGCTGTCACAACATCAACACGATGTCATGCACTATAGTCGGATGCAGCTTTTGATTTTATTTTTTGTATTTTTTTTTGTTATTTGAACATATGGGATTCATGTATAAAACATTCAGAATTTGTATAATGCATTTTTTTTTTTTGAATTAGAATTTTTAATAATTTATGAATATTTTTAATAATTATAGTTTAATGTTATCTATGCGAAAATGTAATTATAGATTTTCACAGGAATTAATGATTAAAAAACATATTAGTTTTAAATTATTAGTGACGGTTTGAAAACCATCACTAATAATTGGTCTATAGATATTAGTGAATGATCAAAACCGTCACTAGAACTATACTATCAATGACGAATTTTGATCCTTCACTAAAGACCAAGTATTAGTGATGATTTTTATCCTTCACTAAATCCCAACTCTTAATGACAAATTTAAAACCGTCACTAAAACTACACTATTAGTGACGAATTATGATCATTCACTAAAAACCAAGTATTAGTGACAGTTTTGATCCTTCACTAATACTCTACTACTAGTAATAGTTTCAGGATTCATCACTAATAGTAGAGTCTTAATAACGGTTTTGATCATTCACTAATATTACACTATTAGTGATGGTTTTGAAATTCGTCACTAATACCCTACTATTAGTGACGAATTTGTTCTGAGCCAAAATAGAATTTATAGTGACGGTATTGGGGTTTTAGTGACGATTATAATCCGTCACTAATACTACATTATTAGTGACGGTTTCAAAATTTGTCACTAATAATTAGTACTAACGGCAGATGTAGCAACTAATTTAAAACTGTCACTAACACTTAAAAATTTGTCACTTATACTATTAGTGATGGTTTTATGATTATTAGTGAGGGTTTTGATCCTTCACTAATAACCTTATTTTTTGTAGTGTATATTTGCTTTGCTCTCAATGTCTTCACATGTTTGCTTTGACTTCCTTCATGTTTGACTTGACTTTAAGCATCAATAATCTTTAACTTCGTAAGATCTTGTATATTTGAGTTCGAACTTTTAAAAGACTTTGTCAAGCACTTGTTCTTGAACACTTGAGTCCTGAATCATCACTTAACCAAATATTTTAAGTTCCTGTGCTTTGTTATCATCAAAACAAGATTCTAAGCCTTGTGAGACCAACAAATAAGGATCAACTTTACAATATTTGCTATATCACGATCATTTTTAATAAGCAAATCAGAATTCACAATCAATTTCAATATCATGCTCATATATCTCATTTCATAGTTGAGCTAATATATATGCTTAGGTATACATTGTCATGCTCAATTTTTGCCCAAAAATTCTCCTCCTTTTGACATCAATCAAAAAGAGTAAAAAAAATAAAAAATAAAAATATCAAGGCAATGAGCAACCATAAGCAAAAGTATATATCCAGTGAAGGCACAAAACAAAGACTTTGCATTCATCATGCATAAAAAGATAGACAATGAATCCCAAAATAGCATGAGAAAATACAAAAGATTGTATATATGAATTTTCAATAATTTCCAGTAATGAACATAAATCATGATATCATTACTTAACAAGTATAACTCCTCCTGAATGAAATGTATTTCATATTCAATAGATTTAGAATTTCATTCTTAAAGGACAAACAACGTATCCATGTATAGTATGAGTGTAAATGTCATGTGAAGCTATCATCATTATCAATCATCATTAGCAATCATCATTATCAATCATGCTTTAAAATTTATTATGCCATGCTCATGCACAGTTTGCTAAATTTTTTCCCCCTTTTTATATCAACAAAAGGGTTATCCGAAAGAAATATTATACAAAAGTACTAAGGACCAAAAAAAAAAAAAAATTTCGCATTTAGATCACAATAATAAGTTCCATAAGCTAGCATATATTTCAATCAAAACATGGTCATCCATTATTTAGAATGTGACAGATATATAACATAATCCAAAATAAGCATGTGAACTAAGATGGTCAAGAGAAATAATCGAGCTAGACAATAACAGAGTCAAACATTACATCCCAGATTAATGTTTGGTTTACGAAAATATTCATGCATCTACAGTTCCATCAGATTGTATGCTCATGCTCATGCTTGCATGCTCTAGAGCAGTTCCATCAGATTGATATGACTTAAATGTTCATGCTCAATCCTTATGTTTTCGCTCAACACATATCCTCCTTATTACATTACATTAATCAAAAGGAGAATGTAAGAACCCGAACCGTGATAAATGGGTTTAAATAAATAAGAGAGGGAAAAATTGGGAATTTGGCACATTTCGTCAACGAAGCCAGATTTTGTTGACAAAGCTTTTGTTCTTCTTGTCGACAAAATTCAGAGACTCGTCGACAAGGAGAAGCCGAGGAGTCTTAGAAAAATCGGTGATCTCAGATTTGTCAACGAGGTCATCGGTTCGTCGATGAAGGTAGTGGAAGATTCGTCGACAAAGGCACCATTTCGTCAACGAATTAGGTTGGGTCAAAGGGCTATAAATAGAAAATTTCATTACTTCTTCATTAAGAAAATTCAAACATATATCTCTCTCTCTCTAAAACTCTCCCTACTCACTCTTTCTCTAGATTTCTTCACCGATCGTTGATGGAATCGAAAATCTGAAGTTACCATGAGGATCGTGAAAGGATTCTTTACAATTTCTATGGATCGGAATCTCGTTTCAAAGATTTTTGGGTTTTGGCAAAAAATCGAGGTAAGGCTCGGTTTTCAATTCTGATCCAGTAGTTTTGTAGGTAACTTTCTTGTGAGCAAATTTTATACTGTAATTTGTGGGTTTTGGAACTCGGTTCACTGTTTAGTGGCCTTGGAGTTTTGGATTTGTTATTCGGGGAAAAGGTAAGGGGAACTATGTTTATATTGGTTATTTTTGAAATCGGACTCGGTGGAACTGTGGTCCCCGGTCCTCTGTGTGTTTTGCCTACTCATTTGGGGGGATCTAACAAGGAAAACTATGGGTTTTTCATTTTTACAGTTTTGGGAAAAAGGGGGCGACGAGCTGCATCCGTGTTTTTTTTTAAAACCGTGGGTATATGTTGATTTATACTATGATATTGGGATGGTCGTGCCTTGACTTGTTTAAACTGTATTTGTTTGAAAAACCATGATTTAGATTACCAAATGAGTGTGCTTTGTTTGGTTATATGAGCATGCATGTGTGTGTGATATGTTGAAATGCTAGTAGGAACGGGGTTCCGAATTGTTCCAGGTATTGAGAGTGTTCGACTCTATATTCGAGGGTGTGTGTTTATCGCCTGCCACATAGGCAAGAGTGTCCAACTCGATATTCGAGGGCGTGAGCCTATACTGGCAGATCAGGCCGAAGGGTGTGGATCCACCAGTTAGCGTCGGTACAATGCCATGGGAGTCAGGGACTAGCCATATGCCGGTGGTGCCATGCTTTGCGGGTTGGCCGGGCCAACATCGGATTGTCGCAGACCGGCTTCGGGCTGAAGGATGTGATAACACTGGGATTGCTGATCATGTGTTGCGTGTGCGTGTATGCATTGTATAAATTAATACTGGATTGCATTCAACTACGTGTATGTTGTATCATGATAACACTCAAATACCACACATCAATATAACCTGTGTTCTTCCTTACTGAGAGGTGTCTCACCACTGCTGTACGTACATTTTTACAGGTCCTTCGAGTAACCAGAACTAGTGTTTTGGTGTAGGGAGCGTAGTGGCCGGTGTATTGCGTTTAGCGCTTAGGTAAGTGCTAGGACTGTATTTTTGTTGGGTTGCCATTTGGAGATGTATTTGGGCACCCAGTTTGTACGTTTTGATAGAGCCATGTTCTACTCTTGTATAGACTCTGGTATGGTACTGCATATGTGTATATAGACGACTTTTTTTCTACTGCGTATATGTTTGTGATTGGATGTGTTTAGGGTGCCTAGGAACCCCACGGGGTCGGACCCTCATCCATTGTACTGTATCTTTGGATGTTTTATCAGATACAGGGATAGGTTAGGTTACATTTTCACCCCTGGGTCCCATTTCAGGGTTTGGGGCGTGATAGAGAAGGTCATCAATAAGCATATACAATCAACATAAAATAGGTAAATGACTATTTATCATGCTTAAGAAGATAATCAAGAATCCCAAAATAGCATGAGAAACATCAAATGATCAGAAAATATCAGGTGCACAGTTTAGTATATAAACTGCTGTCAGTCAGTCAATTGAAATAGAGGAGCAATCGCCTGATATTTTATTTATTCAATTTTTTCTCCAATTAGTAGAGCTTCAGTCAACTGGACCCTAGAGAGTCAGTCACCTGACTTTACTGAACCTGGGAATTTTAGGAAGTCTGAGAGCAACCAGTTCACTAAGGGTAACATGTCAGTCGATTGTACTTCAGTGATTTTTTGACTTACCTACTTTCCTCAACCATTTATCCTTGTTCCTTTAAAAAAACTTATTTATTATGCAATAGCTCATTTTCTTTTGCATATGGATTTACCAATCTTCAAATATCTTTCCAAATTGTCTATTGAAGCATATAATTCTTTGAATGTAATTCTTTTGAAGCCTTCTACAATTCATCCTTTTTTTTGTGGCCAAAAATGTCATTCTTATGTTCTTGTTGCAATATAATAATCAACAATAAGCTCAAAAACTTATGCTTAAGATTTTCATAACTCATTTCAATTTGTTAAGATTAAGTGATTTTCCATAGATAAAACAATAATAAATTTTCTACTTGGAATTTGTGAATTCTCTGGATTTCTTAGTAGTGGCTTCTGATCTAATCATTGAGAGGAGGATTTAAAATATCCAACTTAATAATTTCAAGAGACAACTTAGTTGAACTTTTCTTCTTGAATCAGCCATATGTTGTCAGTCATATGTTGTGAGTTTCAAATTCTTCACTTTGGAGCTTCTTTTAGTGTTTGGTCACTTTACTAAATCTCTTTTAATTGGATCGTATGGATCTCAAGTATATGCAAATAACAACATATGCTATGCTCTTAAAAACTTTATCCTTAAGTGTTCATGGATTATCTTTGACAATACAACTAAGGTCACCAACTTTTGTCCATGAGAGATGAATTTTCTGGGTTATACTATCTTTATTCCTTTATCTATAGCTAATATAATGAATTATTTACCATGATATGCATAGTTAAGATAGACTTTCAGTTTATGCATTATATTCTCAAGGTCTCTAATATAGTAGACATATCTATTAAGAACTACCTACTAACACAGCACACAAGATCTCTTCTTATGTTTGAATTAGCTACCTTAAATACTATAGACTATAGAGGCATCCCTTTTCATTTTAGCTTTCTTAATTTCGAAAAAGGGAATGACTATTCTTAATATCTTTGGAGTCCTTAGTTCATGAATTAGGCTTTTTATCTAGGTACCCATACTTTCTTGGGTCCATATGGTTTAACAAGAGATGTTTCTTTTACTTTCCAAACTTGTTTAGTTTTCACACACTTTCTCTTTAATGGACATTCAAAATTTATGTGTCCCTTCTTCTTACATAGGAAGTATGTGGTGTGAGTGTAAGCATTTGAAGAGGTCCTAGCTTAATCTTTGGAGGCTTTTATAAAGTACCCCATGTAGAGGTTCTTTTTCCTTGTGTTCTCATCTCTATTGAATCTTATGCCTTCCTTATCCAAAGAGATTCTTTGTATTCCAACCATTTTATCAAGGTTTTCTTTTCCTCTAGTGAAGTTGTGGATAATTTCGGCTTGATCCTCGATTTTACTTTTAAGATCACGGATTTCTGAGTCTTGTATATTTTTATCCTTTACTTGCAACATTACTAGATCTGGAGACATTTTATTTATTTTTATTTCTAATTCAGATATATACAGATCTTTCTCATGTTCCATAGAAGATTGGGATCTTGGATCTTCCAATTCTTTCATCACATTTTCATTCTTGCTTTTTAATCTCTTGATTTTTAAATCCTTTTCTCTTTTAGCAAGATGTTTAGATTATAATTCTTTCATTACAGCTTCATTCTTATTTTTTAATGAAGTGTATCGTTTAGTCATATTAACTAGAATCTTATGAACCTTGAATAGTTCACTTTATAGTTCTTCATAAGATGACATACTCTCATTATTGGATTCATCAGATGAACTAGATTCATTGCACGAATTATCATAAGATTTGGATGAAGAGCTTTGTTCTTCATGATCGTCCCATGCCATAAGATAAGCATTAGCAACCTCTTGGTCGTTTGATTCACTTTCTAAGCTACTAGAACTTATATTGTCCCATGTAGTTGCCTTCATTGCCTTTTTCTTTTTCTTCTTAGAATCCTTCTTGAGTTGTGGACAATCCGGTTTTATGTGTCCAACTTTTTCTTACAATTATAGCATGTAGGTGGTTCATTCTTTGTTTCCTTTTTATTTGTTTTTCCTTTATCTGATTTGGAGTCGCTAAATTTTCTTGTAAATTTATTCTTCTTTTTAAGGATTTTTGTAAGTCTCTTGGTTATGAGGGCTACATCATTTACATCCATTGTCTCTTCATCTTTATCGCTAGAGCTTTCATTTGAGGCCTAAAGGCAATGGATTCCTTGGTTTTAGATTTTCCACTTCTTTGTTTATTGCCATCTCATATGTGAGGAGAGAACCCATTAATTCATCTAGGGAGGTGTTTTTCAAATTTCTTCCTTCAGTTATTGTAGTGGCTTTAGGTTCCCAAATTGGTGGAAGTCCTCTAAGGATTTTTCGAATCATCTCACAGGTGTTGTAGTTTTTCCCTAAGGTATTAAGGGAGTTTATTATGTGAGTGAACCCAGTGTACATACTAGTAATGGTCTCATTGGGATTCATCCTAAAAGTTTCATACTCGCTAGTGAGCATATCGATTCTATTATCTCTTACATTAATAGTACCTTCATAGGTTACTTCAAGTTTATCCCATATTTTTTTAGTTGATTTTCAGGCCATGATCCTATTGAATTCATTTACATCAAGAGCACAATATAATGCATATATAACACTTGAATTTACTTGCAACATCTTATGGTCATTGTCGATCATCTTTTTTTCTTCTTTAGGTATTTCTCTACCATCCACAATTTTAGTAGGGATAAGGTCACCATGTGTGACTACTTTCCAAACTTTCCAATCCATGGTTTGTAGATAGATTCTCATTCGCTGTTTCCAAAAGGTGTAATTAATACCGCAGAAGATGGGTGGTTTATAAGAGGATTGACCCTCGGCTAAGGGAGATACACCTAGGTGTGCCATATAAATCTTTATGTAGCCTCTAGTTTAAGATTTACTACAACCCCTCTCTGATACCAATTGAGAAGTAAGGTGTACTCTCAAGAAGGGGGGTGAATTGGGTTTTAAAAAAATTTCTTTTATATCTTTTTATTAAGTCTTTCCCAACTCTATTATATTTATCAATCACACAAGTATAATTGATTTGTAATGATCAACAATCAATCCAAGATTTAGTATTTATTAATAAATGATGATAAAGATCAAAACTTCAATATTTAGAATTCAGATTTTCAATATATCAATCCAATCAATATGGCAAGCTAGATTTCATAATAAAATAGAAATTTTCGCAAGCTTCCAAAATTCAGACTTTGAAATCAAACAAGTTACTTGAGTTTAAGTATGTTAATGAACTTTGATATTTATCAACGTACTTCCTTTAATCAAGGTTTCCAAAATTCCCAATAACTATTTAATTTTAAGAAATTAAGTAAACATCCATGCAATTTATATATGCAGAAAATTTAAAAAGATTTAGGGAAGAGAAAAACACCAAGATTTTACAAGGTTTGGCTATACCCGCCTACGTCCTCGCCTTAGGCAAACCACCCAAAGATTTCACTATACCGCTTCCTTAACCAAGCGGAGTAAATTGTTTACACACTCCTTCAAGTAGGATGGAGCCCTCCTCTCCAAGTGATACCCCATGCTCGGTAGTCCAACGATTCAACAATCCTGAATTGTCAAAAACAATAAGAGAAACAAGAACAATTCTTGCGTACAAAAAAGACTCTCTCAAAAAGAGCAGATTAGTACAGGTGAATATCACAATATACTTCAATCACAATCAATATAGAAAGATGAAGCTCAAGAATTTATCACCGGGGTTCTTTCTTGGATTTAATGACTCAGTAAAACGTGCAAAGAATTGTGTGCTTTTCTTAGCAAAATCATAGCAAGTTGATCAGCAAGAGTATTAACACAGTTGCTTTGAGAAGTAGAGAGTGTATAGCTTGATTGCTGCTTGTTGGTGTATTAAAATTTAGGTTATGTAACAACCCGAAATTTTTGCATAGGGTTCATCGCCGAATACGGGGGATTCATCGATGAGCGCATAAGGGATTTTGTCGACGAAGCCATGTCTTATCAATGAGAAAATACCGAGAGAGGTTTTGGGCCAACCAAAAATTTGTCGACGAGGGTGGAAGTTCGTCAACGAAATTATTGAAGAACTCGTCAACGAGGTGACGTGTCTCATCGACGAATCTGGCCCTATAAATAGTGAAAACTCATATTTTTATCCATTTTTAACGCCGCTCTCTCTATCTCCTCTCTCTCTCTCTCTCTCTCTTTCTACATCCCTCTCTCACTTCTCTCTTCGTTTCCGGGCTTATTTCTCGTCGGATTGAAGATCTGACGCTACCACGACGCTCCTGGCAAAGTTCTTTACAAGTCTGCTGGAGCTGATTGTTGGAAAAGTTGATTTGGATTTCATCCCAATCTCAGGGTAAGACATTTTACTTAGTTCTTGTCTTTCTCTCAGTTATGAGAAATATTGTAGGTAAGCAAATACTGATATTTTGTTCTGGGCGATTGTGTTTTCAGGATATTGAGCTAGGAACCCTGCGGGTATAGAGCCATAATTTTATAGGTGCTTTTCAGAGTTAAGGTAAGGGAAATATGCTATGCTAGGGTTTTAATAATATTAACAGAGTTTTAATAAATACATATATACCAATTAATATGCAGTTTCTATAGAATGAATGTTTTAATGTTGTGTAGCCTGAGTAGATATTTATCTGATGTAGATTTATATAGATTTTTATTCAGTTTAGTATATCATAGTTTCACAGAATGTTATGTTTTCCTGAATACCATAACACACAATTTATAAAGACAGATTATACAGTTATAGCATCGAGATGCTACGGTTACTTAGATTTTACAGTATAGAATTATAGCGTATGGTTATTTTGGGAACATAATGAAAACAACAAAGGTATAATATATATAGATGTACTTATATAGTATCAGATCCTTGTGGAGTTATTATAGACAGATACAGTTTACAGAGCACGATATCGTTCCTATATACATATAGAGTGCAACCACATATCTCAGATAGTGTGTGGGTACCGTCTAACCGTGCCCGGAGAGGATGCAGCTCTCTAGTACACTAGGTAGAGGGGGTCGGTTAGATGAGGTAGCAGCAAGTACCGTGCTTAGGAGTGGATGCAGTTTGTCCGGGCTGAGGTAGTGTAGAGTATGATGACTTACTTGGAGGGCCGACCAGGTTAAGTTCCGCCTACGGGCCACACAACCTTGTCATGAGGGGTTAAATCATGACATACAAAGTCTCAGGGAAAGAACACAGTTATATATATATATATACGTATACAAATTTATATTTTTCATTGTATATAGTATATTATAGTAGTATGAATGATAAAAAGCTCAGATGATACAGATGTTTTAAAGGACAGTTGTTTTAAGCCTTTATACACGTGTTTTATAGATTTGCTAAATCATGCAGTTTTTAAATACTATTATTATAATTTTATGACTCGGTCGCCACACACTAGTAATAGCATATTTCCACTTACTAAGTATTGTCTCACCCCATTACATTATCATTTTTCAGGTGAGATAGCCGGGCGAGTAGATCAGGCTCGTGGATAGAGGGTATATCGATTACCCTGGTTTAAAGGGTAAGTTTTGCGTACGGTTTTTATTTTTTTGTGTAATAGGCACTGGGGTGAGAGATGTATTATAAAGCTATGGTTGGAAATACTGAATTCTGGTATTTTATATACATGTATGTGTGGTTATGTGATTTATGTTTTTCCGCTGCATAGGGATGCCCATTACATGCAGGTGTTGGAATAATTTATTATAAAAAAAAAAAAACGTTGAAAATTTTGAGGATGTTACAATTTTGGTATTAGAGCAAAGGGCTAGTTACCCCGATCCTCGGGAACTATCGCTTATGAATGATTGTGGCGAAGTAAGATTCTCTGCCCAGGGGCTTATTGAATTGAGGGAGGGCAATACGTAACACCTCAATCTCAGTGAGTGCTCTGATAGGTACCCGTTGTTGCCATGGACGCGAGGCCCATAAGGAAAGTGACAACGCCTGAAAGGGGGACGTCACAATTTTGGTATCAGAGCTTAGGTTGCTAAGTTTTGTAAACTTTAGAGTGCAGCGGAAAACAATACTAGAATATAGGAGAAAGATTTGAGGTTTTATCCTGTGATTTGCATACAGGATTTCGTGATTGTTTCTGTGTTTTTCCTGGGGTGACAATTTCAGGAAAACCATAGTAAACTGTCAACGAGTCATGTGTTTGGGTTGCAGGAGTGGATTTTGGGGCTAGAATCAGGAGGGATAGTTAATAGAGGATTTGGAGTTTTAGTTGAATAAGTTGGGTCTATAAGAAGATAGAATTTTTGAAACGATGTTCCATGTGTTTGCAGGATGGACCCAGGAGGCAATAGCACTTATGCTAGTGGGGATGATGGTGCTAGTCCTTCTGGAGCAGCAGGTGGGGATTCAGATGCTGTGCTACATTGTGTGGCTCAGTAAGTTATGGCTGAGAAAGCACAGAGCTCTAGGGAGCAGGGAGATCCATCTCTAGTTCAGGGATGCACCATAGAGAAATTCATGAAGATGAACCCGCTAGTTTTTTCTAGAGTGACTGACCCTGCAGTTGTTGAGAATTGGATGCAGGAGGTAGAGAAGATCCTGACACTTCACTGCACTGACTAGCAAAGAGTTATATACGCCACGTACAAACTAGCAGGGGAGGCTGAGAGATGGTGGACTGCCACTAGACTATTGGAGGAGCAGAGGACGACTCTAGTGCCGATGACCTAGGCCCGTTTCAGGGATATATTCTTTGATAGATACTATCCTGTTTCGGTCAAAGAGGCCTGAATTTAGGAGTTCCTGAGCCTATCCCAAGGGTCAATGACATTCTAGCAGTACGCGGCAAGATTTATCGAGCTCTCGCATTTCCGCCCATATATCGTCCCCAATGAAGTGAAGAAGGCTAGAATGTTCGAGAGAAATTTGAGGCGAGATATCTGTAGGCAGGTGGCGGTACTGAGGATCCAGGATTTTATAGAGTTGGTTGACAGGGCCATTATAGCAGAGGAGAGTCTACCTAAAGAGATTAAGGCACAAAGTCAGAAGAAGAGGACGGCACCCTCGAGCTTTCAAGCGGGTCCTAGCCGAGGCCTTTGGAGGGAAGCTAGGTCTGGTGGGGGTCAGAGACAGATAGTAGAGCAGGGTGGATTTCAGGGTAGCAGCCTCCCGCCACTTGTACCAGATGTGGACGGAGACACCCGGGTGAATGTTAATTTGGGGAGAATGTTTGCTACCGCTGCGGGAGACCCGGTTATATTGCTCAATTCTGTCAGATGACACTAGGTTATGTACCGGCTCCTAAGCCATTTCGGGGAGGATACCAGGTGCCCCGCGAAGGTCAGCAGAGAACACTATGCCAGCGAGGGTCTATGTGTTGACACCAGGAGACACTGAAATGGCTGGAGACATGGTCACAGGTACCCTTACTACTTTACCATATACAATTATTGTTTTGTTTGATACAGGTGTCACCCATTCCTTTATATCGGCGGGGTAAGTCAAAATAATTCGGGTAGAGACTCAACTACTAGATGTAGAACTATTTGTGGGTACGCCGATGGGGTCTGTGGTTAGATGTAGAAGGGTACTTCGAAATTTTCCAGTAAGTATTCAGGAGAGAGTGTTGTCAACCAATCTTGTGGTCCTAGATATGCAGGGGTTTGATGTGATACCGAGCATGGATTGGTTAGCAACTTATCACGCAAGTATTGATTGTCATCTGAAGGAAGTGATTTTTAGACCCCCGGGTGAGTCAGAATTTAGATTCGCGGGTTCACGTGTACATGCCTCACCATAGCTAGTGTCGGCTATTCAGGTGAGGATATTGTTACAGGGTGGTTGCCAGGGGTATGTCGCATACATAAAAGAATTGCCAAAAGAAGAATTGGGACAAGCTGACATACCAGTAGTGCGGGAATTCCCAGATGTATTCCTAGAAGAATTGCCTAGTTTGCCACCAGATCATGAGATTGAGTTCACCATAGACTTGTTACCGAGATCTGCACCAGTATCTAAAGCACCATACCGTATGACACCAATTGAGTTGAAAGAACTAAAAGATCAGCTACAGGAATTACTGGATAAGCGTTTTATCAGGCCCAGTGTGTCGCCTTGGGGTGCGGCAATTCTGTTCGTGAAAAAGAAAGATGGAACCATGAGGTTGTGTATCGATTATAGGGAGATAAATAAATTGACAGTCAAGAATAAATACCCTCTCCCTAGGATTGATGATTTATTTGATTAGCTCCAAGGGACCCAGGTTTACTCTAAAATTGACCTACGGTCGGGTTACCATCAGGTGAAAGTTAGAGCGAAGGACATTTCGAAGACCACCTTTCGTATCAGGTATGGGCATTACGGGTTCTTAGTGATGCCATTTGGTTTAACTAATGCACCAGCAGTGTTCTTGGATTTGATGAATCGGGTGTTCCACCAGTATTTGGACCAGTTTATGGTTGTGTTTATTGATGATATACAGGTCTACTCGAGGAGTTTTAAGGAGCACGAGCATCATTTGAGGCTGGTATTGCAGGTATTAAGGGAAAGGAAATTATATGCAAAATTCAAGAAATGTGAGTTCTGGTTAAGGCAAGTTACTTTTCTCTGGCATGTGATCTTAGAAGCAGGAGTATCAGTTGATCCAAGTAAAATAGAAGCAGTGGTGAGTTGGGAAAGGTTGAGAAATGTTCAGGAAGTCAGGAGTTTTTTGAGATTAGCGGGTTATTATTGGCGCTTTGTGGATGGTTTCTCTAAGCTATTAGGTCCATTAACACGACTTACGAGAAAAAATGTAAAATTTGAATGGACTGATGACTGTGAGCAGAGTTTTCAAGAGTTAAAGCAGCGGTTAGTTTCAGCTCCAGTATTGGCTATTCCATCAGGGGAGGATGGTTTTGTAATATACAGTGATGCCTCTTTGTAGGGTCTTGGATGTGTGTTGATGTAGCATGGCAGGGTCATTGCTTATGCGTCCAGACAGCTTAAAGAATATGAGAAGAATTATCCTGTCCATGATTTAGAGCTTGCTGCAGTGGTGTATGCTCTTAAGATTTGGAGGCATTATTTATATGGTGGAAAGTGCAAGATTTTCATGGATCATAAGAGTTTGAAATATTTCTTCACTCAGAAAGAGCTAAATATGAGGCAAAGAAGGTGGCTAGAACTTATTAAAGACTATGATTGCACGATTAGTTACCACCCAGGAAAATAAAATGTAGTGGCAGATGCTCTGAGCAGGAAATGAGGGGGATCCATATTGGCAACTATGGAGATTCAGCACTCGATTCTAGTGGATTTGGAGAGGCTTAGTATAGAATTTGTGGAGGAGAGTCCTCAGGCAGTTATTGCCAACCTAGTGGTTCAGCCAACAATTTACGAGAGGATTAAGGCAGCTCAGGGTGATGATGTAGAGTTAGCAGCGGTGATAGCTAGAGTACGTGATGGTCAGGGTGAGGAGTTTAGCATATCAGATGATGGAGCTCTGCGATTCCGTACTAGGCTATGTGTTCCCGCAGATACTGAGATCAGGAGAACTATACTAGAGGAGGCTCACAGATCCCTATACACGATCCATCCCGGCAGTACTAAAATGTAAAGGGACCTGCGAGAGTATTTCTGGTGGAGTGGAATGAAGAGGGAGATTGTCGAATTTGTTCAGCAATGCTTGACGTGTCAGCAAGTTAAAGCTGAGCACTAGAGGCCAGCAGGGCAGTTACAGCCGTTGTTTATTCCATAGTGGAAGTGGAACCACATTTCGATGGACTTCGTTATGGGGTTACCCCTAGTGCGACAGGGATTGAATACGATTTGGGTGGTCCTAGATCATCTGACGAAGATCGCTCATTTTATCCCTATTAAAATCGGTTATTCCATGGACAGATTGGCAGAGATATATGTTCAAGAGATAGTTCGGGTTCATGGAGTACTAGTATCTATAGTCTCGGACCGAGATCCTCGGTTTACTTCATGATTCTAAAAAAGTTTTCAGGAGGCTATGGGTACACAGTTAGCATTTAGTACAACTTTCTATCTATTGACAGATGGCCAGACTGAGAGGACAATTCAGACCTTAGAAGATATGCTTCGTGCTTGGGTGCTTGATTTTGGGGGCAGTTGGATCCAGTTCATGCCTTTAGTTGAGTTTGCTTGTAATAATAGCTATCAGGCTAATATCGGCATGGCTCCATACGAGGCATTTTATGGTAGGAGATGTCGTTCTCCCCTTTTCTGGGATGAAGTAGGTGAAAGGCGAGTTTCGAGTCCCGAGATAATACAACAGGCATCTGACAAAGTTCGATTAATTAGAGAAAGAATCAATACAGCACAGAGTCGGTAAAAAAACTATGCAGACACTCACCGCCAAGGGTTGGAATTTGATGTGGGAGATCGAGTATTTTTGAAGATAGCTCCTCTGAAAGGAGTTATGAGGTTTGGAAAGAAGGGCAAGTTGAGCCCTAGGTTTACTGGCCCTTTTGAGATACTTGACAGAATAGGGTCAGTTGCCTACAGGCTAGCTTTGTCGCATGCTTTGGCTCAAATTCATGACGTGTTTCATGTTTCCATGTTAAGGAAATACGTCCCAGACCCATCTCACATCATCAGCTATGCAGAGATAGAGCTTAAGGATTCGTTGGCATATGAAGAAGTACTGGTACAGATTTTGGATAGAAAGATACAGACTTTACGTACTAAAGAAATACAATTAGTTAAAGTTTTGTGGAGGAATCATGCTATAGAGGAAGCTTCTTGGGAGCTTGAGGAGCAGATTAGACAGAGATACCCGCAGTTGTTCCAAGAAGTATAGAGGTACTCAGGTAAAGTATAATAGTTAGATAAGTTTTCTTGCAGGTACATGTACTGATTTTAGTTAGTAGATAGTTTTTTTTTTTAGTTTTATATATGTAATCTCCCAAGACGATAATGTAACCACGGTATTCCTCCGCTACAAGTGAGGGCAGGTAATAAAATAAGTAGACCTTTTTCCTTTACGGAATGATGGAGTATATAGATGAAGATACAGATAGTAAATTTTGAGGACAAAATTTTATAAGGAGAGGAGAATGTAACAACCCGAAATTTTTGCACAGGGTTCGTCGACGAATACATGGGATTCGTCGATGAGCGCATAAGGGATTTCGTTGACGAAGCCACGTCTCATCAACAAGAAAATACCAAGAGAGGTTTTGGGGTAGCTTGAAATTAGTCGATGAGGGTGGAAGTTTGTCGACAAAATTATTGAAGAACTCGTCGACGAGGTGACATGTCTCGTCGACGAATCTAGTCCTATAAATAGTGAAAAATTAGGTTTTTATCCATTTTTAACGCCGCTCTCTCTCTCCTCTCTCTCTTTACGTCCCTCTCTCACTTCTCTCTTCATTTTCGGGCCTATTTCTCGCCGGATCAAAGATCTGAGGCTACCACGACGCTCTTGGAAAAGTTCTTTGCAAGTCTGCTGGAGTTGATCGTTGGAAAAGTTGATTTGGATTTCGTCCCAATCTCAGGGTAAGGCATTTTACTCAGTACTTGTCTTTCCCTCAATTATGAGAAATGTTTTCCAAGTATTTTAGAAGGTATCTAGGTCTAAGTAATTAACCTAATAGTTTCACGCATCTATATTGAAATCGTTTGAAGCGCTTGTATGAGACTTCTTAAAAAACTATAACTTTCTAAGCGCTAAGTCTTCATGTATTTGCTTTGCTCTCAGTGTCTTCAAGTATTTGCTTTGACTTCCTTCATATTTGACATGACCTTAAGATTCAATAGTCTTTAGCTTCATAAGATCTTGTATCTTTGAGTTCGATCTTTCAAAATACTTTGTCAAGCACTTGTTCTTGAACATATGAGTCCTAAATTATCACTTAACCAAATATGTTAAGTTCCTTTGCTTTGTTATCATAAAAAAAAAATTCTAAACCTTGTGAGACCAACAGTTTCTTGTTTTTCTACTGAGGTTGAGTATCGTGCCATGGCTTCAACTACTATTGAAACAGTTTGGTTATGTTGGTTAATAACTTGCGTACATGGGTGTCTTGCTTGTTGAACCCACTCCTATGTATGGTGACAGCACCAGTGCTATTCAGATTGCTTATAACTTTGTCTTTCATGAACGCACTAAGCATATTGAAATTGTTTGTCATCTCACATGTTATGATCTTTGCCTTGGTACCATCTCGCTCCCATTCATTTCTTCTACCATGCAATTGGCTGACTTCTTCACAAAGTCTCACACTATTAGTCGTTTGTAGTTTCTACTTGGCAAACTCTCGATGCTTCTCGGTGCACCATGGTAAGTTTGAGGGGGGATGTTAGATAATATATATATATATATATATAAGTAATATTTTAGTTAAGGGGCACTTTTGTCTTTGTATCATTACTAGGATAAGGTTTATTAGTTCCAATTGTGTTCAATTATGTAATTTTTGACTTGCCATTGTGCGTAAACTCTCTCTCTCTCTCTCTCTCTCTCTCTCTCTCTCTCTCTCTCTCTCTCTCTATCTCTCTCTCTCTCTCTCTCCTCTCTCTCTCTCTCTCTCTCTCTCTCTCTCTCTCTCTCTCTCTCGCATTGGATCATGAATCTTATTTGTTTGTAGGTTATATGGGATAAGAAAGAAAACCTCTTGGATGGCCTGCTGCATCTAATTTATATATCTAGAAAGTAGCACTCAAATCATCAACATCATTACAAAGCATGTGCCATGAATGTTTCGGTAAGAAGCTAGTTTCTAATAATGTGTTCATTTTATGATAGTTCATGTTGGCTACAACCAATAAACTTCTTAGAGATAAGGTAAGGGGCCGTTCAGTATATCATCACCAAAAATTGGAGAAATAAAAACTAGAAATGAAAAATAAAAAACTAGAAACCAACAACTTGTTTGGTTAACATTTATGAAGCTAATACAAATTAAAATTTTAATTAAAACAATTCTCATTTTCATCTTTAAATCAAAATATTATAAAAAATATGATTAAAACAATAAAATTTCAAATAATACACATTAAAAATAACTATAATAAAAATAAAATTGATTATAATTATTTTACTTAATTTTTCTACTTTCAAAATTTACTTTACAAACAAAATTTTATTAGACATAACAATTGAAAAATAGTAAAAAGTATTTTGTAATTGGATTTATTATTATCTTTTAAAATTTATGTTCATTTTTATTTTAATTACATTTAAATTTATATGATAATTTAATTTTGATTTTAATTTAAAAGTGTATAAAATGAATAATTTAATCCAAAAAACTATTTTTGGATATTAAAATTTCTAGCAACAGGTTGCCAAATTAAGTGAAAATCATAAAATCTGATTTTCAATTTTTTATTTTTATTTTTTGTAAACAATTGAAAACCATTAACTGAAACAAAGAATTGACAATAGAAACAAACGCGTATTTATAATTAGTTTTTTCACTATGTAGAAACAAAAACAGAAAAAGAGAAAGAAAACAAGAAACAATAACAATACTAAATAGACCCTAAGTTATCAAAACAGAGTATATAATAAGCATACATAATGTTCTTCATAGATGACCCATATTGATCTTTTTCTATTAATTATGGGTATGATAACTCTTACACCCACCCCAAATCAAAATATGAATAGGAGGCTTCTTCGTATTCTCACATGGTGTATGATAAAACATACCAGAGTCTCTGGGGTGATTGCAAATGCTCCATTCATTCTGAACACAGACTGTGATATGTGTTCCACGACCCTCAGAGTGTTCTTTATGCCACACTACAAAAATTGGTATTTAAAGTGACAAAATTATTAGTCACGGAGCAAAAATCGTCACTAATAATGGACTATTAGTTGCAAAAATTTTATTCATCACTAATAGTTAACGTATTAGTGACGCAAATCTTAACCATCACTAAAAATGCATTATTAGTAATGAAAATGCAATCGTCACTAATACTTTCGTCACTAAAAGTAGATTTTCTCTTCAAACTATTGCGGGAAAATATTAACAACTTTTTCTTGGGTATTAATGACGAAAATTTTCGTCACTAATAGTAGACTATTACTGACGGTTATTATCCAACACTAATAGTCTACTATTAGTGACAGTTTATGAAAACCATCACTAATAATTATGTTTTAGTGACAATTTTTATAAACCTTCACTAATTGTTGGGCTTTAGTGACAGCTTTTGAAACCGTTGCTAAAACCCTTATTATGCAAAAGGGTTATTTCCCCTTTGCACTACAATCTGCAAAAACCCCAAAATTTCCCCTTCCTTCTCCCAGAACCCCCATGTGAACCCCAAAATTTGCTCTTCCCTCTCCCAACTCCCTCGCATGAACCCCTACTCCATCCCCCCCCCCCTGTGTTGTCACTACCCACCGCCACTGTTGGACGCTCACAATCACGATCTCCTCCCCTTGTGCACCACACAGCCAAAACCTCCACCCCCAAATCAGGCATACAAGGTCCAAATAGAGTGGGGTTAATCCCAACACATGTGTGACATTGAGCTTGACGCACAGGAGTTGACGGTACCCAAAAAATCCTCCCCGGTTGAAAATTATATGCTTAGATGCGAAATTAGTAATATTAATTGATTGTAATCACTAAGGTGTCAAATTCGGGCATATAAGGTCCAAACTAAGTGGGGTCAGTCTCGACATATTCGTGACATTGATCTGCACATTCTGAAGCTGGCGATTTTAAAGAACTCCTCTCGGGGAGCTTTTTACGCACTTAGAAGTAAAGTTAGAATACAAACAAACGTAGTAAATTTAACCACTCAGGTGTCTAAGTAGGGCATACGAGGTCCAAACCAAGTGGATCAATCCCAACACGTCCATGACATTGAGGTGGATGGTCCGGAGCTGACGGTACCCAAAAAATCCTCCCTAGTTGAAAATATACGCTTAGAAGTGAACTTAGTAAACTTAGTTTATTTAAGCACTTATGTGTCCAAGTTGGGCATACGATATCCAAACGAGTGGAGTTAGCCTCGACATGTTAGTAACATTAAGCTAGACATATCGGAGCTGATGGTACCCCAAAACTCCTCCCCGATTGAAAATGTTGTGCTTATAAGCTAACCTAACAAACCTAGTTGATTTTAAGTACTCAAGTGTCCAAGTCGGGCATATGAGGTCCAAATTGAGTGAGGTTAGTCTCGACACATCCGTGACATTGAGCTAGATGTGCTGAAGCTAACGGTGCCTAAAAAATCCTCCTCAAGAGCTTTTTATGCACTTAGAAGTAAAGTTAAAATACAAACAAACTTAGCAAAATTAATGGATTTAAGAACTCAGGTGTCCAAGTCAAGTATATGAGATCCAAATTGATTGGGATCAATCCCGACATGTTCGTGACATTGAGCTCGATGTACCAAAGTTGATGGTACCCAACCCCGATTGAAAATTATGTGTTTAGAAGCTAACTAAGAAAACTTAGTTCATTTAAGCACTTAAGTATTCAAGTCAGGCATACGAGGTCCAAACCGAGTGGGGTCAATTCCGATTGATCAAAATTTTATATTTAAAATTGTATCATTTTTTGTTTAACTATGTCCAACCATTCTTGCTATCAAATCATTTGTACTTATTGTATGTACATATTCAAATATTAAATACTAATTTTTTGTATAATTATTACTTTGTAGGGTCTGCGACCTGTCACAAGAAAATGAGGACGATGTCAAACACTACAGTTGGATGCAACTATTTTTTTGTTTGTATTTTTTTTTATTTAAACAGATCATGTATATATGATGTTTCTGAACAATTTGTTATGTATATCTTTTTTCATTTTCTGAACAATTTATGAATTTTTCATTAATTCTGGTTCAATATTATGTGTGCAGAAATTTAATTACAGGTTTTTACATGGATTAATTGGTGATTTAAAAAATTATTATTATTTTAAACTTTTAGTGGTGGTTCTATAACCGTCACTAAAGGTTGAGATAGTGAGTAAAAGTTACACTTTTAGTGACAGATTCCTAAACCATCACTAATAGTGGCTTTTTAGTAACAGTTTCAAAACCATCACTATTAGTATGACTTTTAGTGACGGTTTGGAAATCTATCACTAATAGTATGTCTTTAGTGACGATTTTCAGTCGAGAGAATGTGCCAGTTATAGTGATGGTCTTAGGCTTTTAGTGATGGAATGAAACCATCACTAATAGTTAGTTATGACCGCTATTTTAGTCACCACTCTATAACCGTCACTAAGCCGTCACTAATACTTATTAGTGACAGTTTGCTATTATTAGTGATGGTTTCAAACCGCCACTAAAGGCCTTCCTTTTTGTAGTGCCATGTGTTTGCTGCTTGGTTTCAATAAAGTAAAACATTTCAGATTCGTCCATTTTCTATAAGAATTCTCCAATCGATCAAAGGTTCAACCATTTAAAGATTTATTCGTGGTTATGTAGCGAGTACACAAATTCATTTAACCTGTTATTTTGCCAATTAAATAAGAGAACAACTGATCATTCTGTATTGATTAACCATTTTTTACGCTTCTATGGAAAGTTAATCCTTATTGCTTATTAAAGGGGCTTGGGCGAATTCATGGAGCTCCCTATGTAGGATCTGGATGTTCCAACAGAAGAAATATGGTTTATGGTTTGCTGCTGGATGACCCCAAACTTAAAGGTGTTAGAAAAGGTGTAGTCTCAAGGGGGGGGGGGGGTGGTAAATTGGGTATTTAAAAAATTTAAACTCATGCTTTAACAATTTTAACCACAACTTAAGCATGTGGTCTAAATGAGCAAATGCAATTAACAGTCACAAAAAATATGAACAAATATAAATGTCCTTACTTTAAAGAGATTAGGGAAGAGAGAATAAAACCCATATTTTTACAAGGTTCAGTAATCCTTGCCTCAAGTAACTCACTTGAGGATTCCACAATGTGATTCTTCAATAGGTGTAGAAAACCTCTCTTTCAGTAGATAGAGAAGCCTTTAAAATCCCTCCTTGAATAGGTAGAGTTACCTCTCTCCTTCACTAGGCGAAGTCACCTCCTTCACTAGGCGAAGTCACCTTTCTCCTTTGCTTAGGTGGAGTAGCTTTTCTCCTTCAATAGGTGGAGATGCTTTTACAATGTGGAATCAAAGAAGTAGATGTACAAAGAATGCTCCGAACTTGGGCGGATAAGTACAATAAATATAGCAAGCTAATACACTCTCAAATGATTATGAATGAAGATCAAGGAGTAACTTGAAGGTCTCTCTTCAACGATCAAATTTCATAAGAGAATTATGAGCAAGAGAGTAAATGTGCACTTGAAAAATGAACTAGAAATGCAAAGTGCTTGAAAAGGATTTTCAAACAAGTTAAAAACCTTGTATTTATAGGCAGGATGGTCTACTAGCCATTTTATGGCCGCTGGGCTTTGAAAATAATTAATCATTTTGAAAACTGGTTGTTTTCTAACCGTTGTAGCTTTTTGCTGCGAGGTTCGTGACTCACTCGAAAAATGAGCAGCTCGGAAGTTATCCCAAGTATAGGGGTTACGTCGTGTAATATTCAGCTCAAGGGTTAGATCGTCTCCTCGGGAAATGCGTTTTAATCTCAAGTTTCACGTTCGTCCAATCGAAAATAAAAAGTTACTGAACTCGGTTCAGATTTAGGGAATTCAAGATTATTGAGATTTATTCTGACCAATTAAAAAAATAGACAATTTAAAAACTTAAAACTAACAAGTACTAAATTAACGAGCTAAGATGGAAACCCTAATCTACTCAGAGAAACATTGGGACATGCGCTAATTAAAGATGGCAACTTTGAACACGTAATTAAACATATAGGAATGGAAACTCAATCAACACATACGCGTGCAATAAAAATCAGATCTTTAACACGAATCAAGAATGCAAATTAAAATTAAGCTACCAATCGACGTAACCGATAACAAAACACAATAAAGACTCAAACTTCAATCAGATAAACCCTAACGAAAAAAAAAAAAACACCTTTTTTTTTTATATTTTCCCTTTTTTATTTATTATATTTTTTTTTTACATTTTTTTTAAAAAAAAAACAAAATTTAATTTAAGAGAATGATAAATAAAAACAATCAATTTAAATTCTTCAAAGCTAATGAGAACGTCAATTAAAAGCAAGGTAAATAAATAAGGATTAAACTTCAACTTCAGTAACAAAAAAAAAATTAAAATCACATAACCCAATATTCAAATCCTAAACTACACAATGAACCTTAATAAAAAATAAATAAAACATTCAATTGCAATTTAAAAAGAAGAGGAAAGAAAAGAAAAGAAAAGAAATGGAAGAGAGAGAGGGAGCGTATAAGTATGTTTGCAGGGGCGGAACAGAGCTTGAGGGTCTTCGGGTGGTGCTCATGGAGGTAGCCTGGAAAAGGGTTGGGAAAGAGTGGTGGTCGGGAATCTGCTGGTGGTTCTTGGTGTAATCGGCCATGGCTGCTGCAGCTGCTGGTTTGGTGGAGGCTGGCTGGAGTCCTGGCTGTGGCTGTGTTGCAGGCTGGGGAAGGGTTGTTCTGGTGGGGATGGATCTGCTGCAGTGCTGCAACAGCAGGTTGTTGCTTTGTATCTCTCGAGGCCAGCAGCAGGGATGGTATGGTGGCTGAGGGTAGAGGGAGACAGGGGAAGATAAAACAGAGAGCGAGAGAGAGAGGGAACTGAGAAATAAGAGATTAGAGGGGAGAGGACGAGAGAGAGCTTGAGGGAGAGAAGAGACCAAGGAAGAGGAAAGAGACAAGAGAAAAGAGAAAGGGAAGAGATAGAAGGGAAGAAGGGGGAGCCCTCGGGCTTCCTACGGGAAAGAAGAAGAAGAAGAAAATATAAAGGGGAGGGGGATGCGCTGCCCTACCCAATTTGGTGACCCGACCTGGTTGGAAAGAACTGACCCAGCTTGCATGGTAGGGTCACATCACCAAGTAATATATGTATTTTTTTTTTCATTTCTTGTTCTCTGTTTATTGCCAAATTTGACCCTTCTGGAGCCCGTTTCTCATGAAACGCAAAACACAAAAGTTGTAGATAATATTTTCTTCTTTCTTTGAAAATTTGAATCGTCTCGATCGGAGCTCGGACAGAAAAGTTATACATGAAATACAAATAGGTGTCGGTTTTGGTTCTCGGGACTTTTCCTGCGACAAAAAATTACCAAAAATTCATAAATTGTGCAATAAAACTCAAGAATAATAAATCTGGCACTTTATTAAAATATTAGACATAATTGGACATTTAATTAAAAATATAAGTCGTAAAGACCGGATTAAAGTGCCCAATTACGCAATTTTGATGCGTAATCACACCCTCCAACTAACGTTTTGATAGTCTCTAGCAAATGACGTGAATGAATCTTAGGGCGGTGTCTACAACTACAAACTCCTGTGATCATGAAATCAATACAAATGCGACACAACCATACAATTTTGCATACAAGAATATAACTGAATTTCACACAAACTCGTTCATATTCAATACGCACAACTTCAAAGCACGTTACTCATGCAAGTTCCATCGTTTATATGTCATTTAAGAGCAATACACTCACAAGAAGTTAATCAGTGGCACATTTCAGAGTTAATGCAGTCATATAAGTCTGAATATAAACAGATAAACTCTCAAGGTGTGTGTGATGTGTGTGACTCAGTACACCTAAAATACTAGTGAACACCTACAGAACGGTCACTTTGACTCGACCTAACTGGTATACCCTAAAAAACACTCAAAGAAGATGGGTTCACTTGTCATATGAGAGGAGGAGTGTCGCGATCAAACATCCCACATATTGAAAGGAACAAACGCTAAGTATATGGAGTGGACTAGTCTGGAAAGGATCTAACCTATCTATGAGGTGTCGGGTCCTTCACCCTAACATCTTCTCACCTACTCGCCATATCCAACCGAGACCACCCTAGATCAACTTATTAACAACTTGTCGTGAATACATTCGAGGCATTAACCAGTTGACGCATCTTCATACGTGGAAAACATATGTCGTGTCCTTGACTTTTTATGATATGTATGTGGACCGGCATTGACATTTCATTTCATGCACATGTTTATTTCTTATTCTTTCTTTTACTCATTCTTTATTTTATGTCTTTTCTTGAGCAATAATGACAATCTTAACACTTCTTTTGTAATCTTCATACCATCAATGGGAATTGAGCTCGAATATGGGTTCATAAATTAAGTCTATCTCTAGGGGTGGCTCAGCCTTCACATTTTGAGTAGGCTACAAGACGTAGGTTTCTATCTCCCCACTAGGTGTCACCTCTAGGTTAGCAAATCAAAACATAGACTAGTGTACAAAGGATATCCAGAAAAAAAAAATTGAGTTTCATAAACTCTGATCTGACGTCAAAAACTCAAAAGAACAATAATTGGCTCAACAATACCTCACAAGGTGTCATAGTCGTCATGGGTGTTCTCTCAGAGCTCACAAGAAATCCTAAGTGCAATGAATCACGTGAATGTTTTTATTCAGCCTCGTGAGGAGTCGTGTAAATACAAGAAATTATATAGTCAAATTAACACAAATGTACGACCAATCAATTCTTCATGGAGTCATACGATCATATAAAGAGAAACTATGCATGATTGACTCAAGTGTGTAATTCGTAAGTTATATGCAAGTATATGAAAGGTATGAGTCAGTGTTAAGCATGGCATAATGCAATGTAATTCTTCAGTGCTCCTTCTTTCTTTCTCTCTTTCTTTTTGATTTTTTTGTTTTTATTTTTATTTTTATTTTTTTTTATAATATAAAACTCGGTACGTGTACGTGCATAATGTTACATGTGAATGCTCACGCCACCCCCAACTAAAGTGGAACATTGTCCTCAATGGGAAAGCATAGGGGAAATAGAAAGGACTATGCACGGGAAAAGTAAAGCGTACTTGAGTGACGGGGTAATGAAAAAGAAAGACTGAACTATGAGAAAATAGACCTGAAAACTAACTAAAATAAAATAAGGTAAAATAAAAGGAAAAGAAGGGAAATAAAAACATCACAATTGTATGGCGGAGGCTCAGGGGGAATTTCGTCTGGTGGTCGCATGTCTATAAATTGCACCGGCGGTTCTCCAAATTTTAGCCGCCACAGTGGATCAGTCTTCATACCTGCACAAAAATCAGCCTTAAATGAATGAATACGCGTCAATATACCAAACAATATGTATGCAGGTCGACCCTCATGTGTTGACAAGAAAGGGTCTTTATTCAACATTGTGTTCAAGAAATTTGCTTCTTTACGAGCTAACATGTGATGGGAAGTTATTGGAACAATTACCTGTAATTCTTCAAAAGCATTAACATTAAAGGTTTTACCTGATTCTTTGAAAATTATATTCTCACCAGACTGGTCACCCTCTTTATCGGGTGCACAAATCATCGTACCACTGCAAGAGTCTACCTCCAAATTGGGGTTCTTGACTTCTGATTCAGGTGGGAGTGACGGTTCCACGGTTTCTAGGCTCTGAGAGGGAGGTACCATAGGTTGGTACTTTTCATTGGTATCAGTCTCCGCATTAACTGACTACTCCGCTTCTAAGCTCGTTTCATTTGATTTTTCTTTGAATTTATCTATTTCAGCCGTAACTTCCAGTGCTGGGACAACTGTTTGCTCGATGATGAGCATTTCAGATTGGGGATCTTCTTTCTCACTACTCAAGGTGATGGCGACCTCTACTGTCTTAAGAGAAACATCGTGTATTTGTTGTTGTGGCTGCTGGTACTTTTGAGGACTAGGCTAAGGTTTTGCGAGCAATTCTTCTTTTTCTAAGATGTCCAACTGTGTGCTTATCGCATTAATGGTGTCCTGTAATTCATTGAAGTCCTGGGTATTCTGAGTATACTGATTGATCTGGATTTGCATGAACTGCTGGAGCAAGTTCACCATCGGTGTCATGCTTTCCTCAAAAAGGTCTGACGGCGTACAACTCTGAGGGATCTATTGTGGCTGGTATTGAGGCGGATGATCATCTGGATAATATGTTGGCTCATATGCTTCTCTACCACTAATTGTGCTAATAGGGTGTGCAATCATGGGTGCCTGATTGTATCATGTATTCCACTATGGGACATTGTCAGCTAAGTAATTAAAGAATGATAGTACCTGATCTGGATCCTCGCTGACGGGCTCTCCATTAGACATGGTCTGGACAAAGTACTTGCAATCAGGGGTAAGAGCAGTATAAAAATAATCAGCTAACCACCATGAGTCAAACCTGTGATGTGGGCAAGTACTTAGTAGATCCTTTAATCGCTCCCAGCAAGCCTGAAATGTCTCATCATCCTGTTGCACAAAATTAAGAATTTGTTCCTACAAAAATTGAGTTTTCTGTGAGGGACAAAACGCATGCAAAAATTCACGCTCCATATCAGACGAATTAGTGATAGAGTGAGTCTCAAGAAATGAAACCACATCTGTGCCCTATCCTTCAAAGAGCCAAGAAATAAATGCAGTCTAGTAGATTCATTAGTTCTAGCACGAAAAAAAAAAAAAAAAATTCCGAGTCATCTTGAACTCTAATAGGTGCTGATAAGGGCACTCAGATTTCATCCCATAGAACTGAGGTAGCAAGGATTTCCTCCCGCGCTGCCTCATAAAATCAAGTTCTTCATTAGGCAAAGTGAAAGAGGATGCAATAACATATTCAAGCTGCAAAAAGTTCATTTTCATGCGCGGTGTAGGTGCAGCCATTTTTCAAAACTCAATTTTTTTTCTATTTTTTTGTTTTCTGTTTTTTTTTAAACTAATAAAAATGACGGGAAAAACATTAATTTGAGACTAAGACCGACATTCTCTGGCAACGGCACCAAAAACTTGACTCACTCGAAAAATGAGCAATTCGGAAGCTATCCCAAGTATAGGGGTTACGTCGTATAATATTCAGCCCAAGTGCTAGATCGTCTCCTCAGGGAATGCATTTTAATCTCAAATTTCACATTCGTCCAATCGAAAACAAAAAGTTACTAAACTCGATTCAGATTTGGGGAATTCAAGATTGCTGAGATTTATACTGAACAATTAAAATAACAGACAATTTAAAAACTTAAAACTAACAAGTACTAAATTAACGAACTAAGATGGAAACCCTAATCTACTCAAAGAAATATTGGGACATGCGCTAATTAAAGATGGCAACTTTGAACACGTAATTAAACATGCAGGAATGGAAACTCAATCAACACATACGCGCGCAATAAAAATCGGATCTTTAACACGAATCAAAAATGCGAATTAAAATTAAGCTACCAATCGACGTAACCGATAACAAAACACAATAAAGACTCAAACTTCAATCAGATAAACCCTAACTAAAAAAAAACACCTTTTTTTCTTCTTTTTTTAATATTTTCCCTTATTTATTTATTATATATATTTTTTTACTTTAAAAAAAAAATAGAATTTAATTTAAGAGAATGATAAATAAAAACAATCAATTTAAATTCTTCAAAGCTAATGAGAACGTTAATTAAAAGCAAGGTAAATAAATAATGATTAAACTTCAACTTCAGAAAAAAAAAAATATTAAAATCACATAACCCAATATTCAAATCCTAAACTACACAATGAACCTTAATAAAAAAAATAAAACATTCAATTGCAATTTAAAAAGAAGAGGAAAGAAAAGAAAAGAAACGAAAAAGGAAAAGAGAGAGGGAGCGTATAAGTATGTCAGCAGGGGCAGAACAGAGCTTAAGGGTCTTCGGGTGGTGCTCATGGAGGTAGCCTGGAAAAGGGTTGACCGAAGAGTGGTGGTCGGGAATCTGCTGGTGGTTCTTGGTGTGATCGGCCATGGCTGCTGCAGCTGCTGGTTTGGTGGAGGCTGGTCGGAGTCCTGGCTGTGGTTGTGTTGCAGGCTCGTGAAGGGTTGTTCTGGTGGGGATGGATCTGCTTCGGTGCTGCAAGAGCAGGTTGTTGCTGTGTATCTCTCGAGGACAGCAGATGGTATGGTGGCTGAGGGTAGAGGGAGACAGGGGAAGATAAAACAGAGAGCGAGAGAGAGAGAGAGAGAACTGAGAAATAAGAGATTAGAGGGGAGAGGGTGAGAGAGAGCTTGAGGGAGAGAAGGGACCAAGGAAGAGGAAAGAAACAAGAGAAAAGAGAAAGGGAAGAGATAGAAGGGAAGAAGGGGGGGCCCTCGGGCTGCTGCGGGAAAGAAGAAGAAGAAGAAAATATAAAGGGGAGGGGGATGCGCTGCCCTACCCAATTTGGAGACCTGACCCGATTGGAAAAAACTGACCCGGCTTGCATGGCCGGGGCACATCCCAAGTAATATATGTACGTTTTTTTCTTTTCTTTTTTTCATTTCTCGTTCTCTATTCATCGCCAAATTTGACCCTTTTGGAGCCTGTTTCTCACAAAACTCAAAACACAAAAGTTGTAGATAATCTTTTTTTATTTCTCGATAAATTTGAATAGTCTTGATCGGAATTCGGATGGAAAAGTTATGCATGAAATACGAACAGGTTTCGATTTTGGTTCTCGGGACTTTTCCTGCGACAAAAAATTACCAAAAATTCATAAATTGTGCAATAAAACTCAAGAATAATAAATTCGGCACTTTTTAAAAATATTAGATATAATTGGACATTTAATTAAAAATATAAGCCGTAAAGATCGGATTAAAGTGTTCAATTATGCAGTTTTGACACATAATCAGTTCGCTCGACCGAGTTGGGGACTCGATCGCCAAAATGGCCAAGAGATTTCAGTCACGATTTTCCTGAGACACCCTTCAGTATTGGAGGCATAACATTTTCTAGAGAGCACCAAAAAGGGCGATCTAGGTATCCACAGAAAGCTAAGAAACAGTCCAATAACTTTTGTGTTGAATATTATTTAATATGGGAATTTACTGATAGAGAAAATCACACATCAATGCGGTTGCAAAAAAAATATAAGGGATTTGGAGGATCTTGTTTTAGGGTTTTTCATTCCAAAAATGATTTTTACATTTTGAAATAATATTTGCACATTTATAAAATAGTTTTCATGAAACTATAGGGTGCCTAGGGTCCAACAAAGGTCACCTATGAGTTTCTTCACTTAACCAATGATAGTGTACTCACATATATAGGTCATATTTGTAAAATACGTGACATAAATTCTTTTAATTTCTTCAAGCTTTGACTTCATGTTCTCCATGATCATAGCCATAGTCTTCAAGCTTGGTTTTTATAAGCTCCATGCTCATAGCCAAATAACATTGTCTTATACTCTTCATGACTTTTCCATTTGCATCCTTTTTTGTGCTTAATACCTTAATATTTGTGTACACACTTAGTAACACAATTAGATGCCTTGGTTTCTCATTATCAAAACAGGATGAAACCTAGAAAAGCCAATAATCTCCCCCTTTTTTATGATGACAAATAAAGAGAAAAATGTGGTAGCCTTGACAAGGCTCCCCATCACAATATGCATAAATAAAAAATAAAATAAAAAAGCAATGTTAGGCATATTGAGATTTAGACTTAGAATTTTTCAATTTATAGTTGTTTACGCTCTATTTTAATTAGCTTACAAAATGTATTTTGCTTATAATTATAATTCTTCCAAATTTAACCATATTAATAATCATACTTCTCCCCCTTTTGACTTAGAATTCAAAATTATTTTCTCCCAAATTTAGTCATATAATCATTTTGCTGATAATTCTCACCCTTTTGACATCAGCAAAAAGCGTCATCTAATCATGACATCTTCAAAAATTATAGTATGACTTTAGAAGATTTTTCGACTATTTCTTGTATACTTAGATTTTTGAGTTTCATGACAGAGATTTATATTTCCTAATATTTTTAACACAAAACATCATGAATACTTTTAATTCTCCATCATGCGACTAGAATTTTCTTCCTTTTGATATTATCAACATAAGATTTCTGAAATTAAAGATGTATTCCCAAGAGGGGGGTGAATTGGGTAATGAAAAATTTCATAGTGGAATTTCAGTTTACTTTAACCCTTTTTAATTTAAATCACCACAACCACGCAATCACAATAATTAATCAGCGACCGTACTATACCAATCAACAATCCTAGTTATATATGAATATGAAAGTTGAAATTACCAATCAAACTAATCCTTCAATTAATTCAGTTAATAAAATATTAGAATATGATTTTCAGCAATAGTCAATGATATTCTTAAGACATCAATTCATTAATGCAACATAAATTTTCTTACCACTTATGCTTCAATGGGATGATCAGTCACAAACCCTTTACCTCAGCTATTTCAACCAAGAATTGAGATATTAATCCTTATATGATTTTTAATCAAACAGCATAAACCAATATTCAAGATGATAATTTGATTTAATCACAATCAATTCCCAATATTCAACAAGTTCCCAATAAATATAAAATCATACACACAGGTTATAACTTGCATAAATTAAAAAAGTAAGGGAAGAAGAAGATTGAACACAAGATTTTTTACTAGGTTTGGCCAGCAGCCTAAGTCCTTACCTCAAGTAACCCGCTTTGAGTATTTTTCCTTTCCTACTTTGTTAACCAGGTGAAGCATCCCTCTTTAACGAGAACAACCCTCTTGCTAGGCAACGATTCAAAGCCTTGAACCGTCAATAACAAAAACAGCAAAACAAGTTTGTTTGTATAATAAATATACTTTTTAACAAAGCATAATTTGAACACGTTAGAGCACAATATACTTCAATAAATCAATAAAGAGATTAAGCTCACAAATATATAACCAATATTCTTATTGTAGAGTGTGAATTTCAAAAAATCAAATCAGAATTTCGCAAGGTTTTAGCAAGAATGCACAACAGCCTTTTCAGAAAGAATTTCAGCAGTATAACACAAGTTCATAATCGTATGTGAGTAATGAGTTAACCTAATTTGTGAAAAGATTACCTTTATATAGAGTCTAAAGATTTCTTACCGTTTTCCCCAAGTTTTCTCTAGAAACTCAATCATTCAAGTTTAGAAACAAAATCCATACTATTAAAAGTTTGAAACATTGACATCAGTTGACTAAGCCATTGGGTCAGTCACCTGAGCTCTTTAAAAAAAACGTATAAGGACAATCAGTAACAGGTGAGTCGCCTAACCCCGATGGTTCAGTGACCTCATCCCATTCTATTCTTCAATTAACAAAGTCAGTAGCATATCAATTGCCTAACCACTTAGCCGCTTATTGTTTTTCAAAGTTTGGTTCCAAAACTTAACTTGTAACTTGGAAAACTTTATTTTAGACTTTATGAAAATATTTTCTATGTTTAAAAATAGTTCTCTAAGTTCATAATGAATCCTAAGAGCTTCAACTTCAATATTGAGAATCGAAGTACTTATACGAAACTTAACTAAAATAAAACTCTTTAAGTTTTTAAGTCTTCATATTGTAAGGCTTTCAGTATCCTTATGAGTTTTGATCAATACTTCAATGTTCTTCATGTTCCTCATGACTTGTAGCTCTAAGTCTAAGCTTCAACATATCTCTTCAAGTAAAATCACTTGATTTCATTAAAACAATTTAGCCCTTAAACTTAACTTAAACCAACACATTAAGTAACCTTGATTTGTTATCATCAAAACGAGTTTAAGCCTTGTTAGGCCAACAATCTCTCCCTTTTTTATGATGACAAATAAAAAGCAAAAATATAAAAAAAACCATAATAATGCTCCCCCTTTACATTAAGATTGCCCTTAACAAGTCATTATATGAATATCAGAATTTTCAAAACTCATATTAGAATATATATCAAGCTTTCAGCACTTTCAACATATGTCATGTTTTATTAAGTATAACTCCCCCTGAATGAACTATTTCTCTAAACACATTCAATGCTCAATAAGGTCATAAATTCATTTGCTGACTCTATGAGTCTAATCCGGTTTTTGATAATGACAAATCACTTGATATTTGATTTGTGCATTGAGTTTGTGAACAGGACTTACACTGAGCATGCACGAAAAGATAACGAATCATGGATACCATAAAGTAAAGATTACACATTTTAGAAAGTACCATGGAACTCAAAGAGTATGAGAATCAAGATGCAAGTGGCAAAGGTCAAGAATGTTTTGGGAATGGGTATTTAGAACTCATGTACTTACATTTTCATATGATTTATCTTGAGGCTTAATACAACTTATAATGATTTTAGGATTCATGCATTTCATGTAGATCATTAGAGTACAAACATGGGCTTAGAAATGTTTTTAAAATCATGGAAAACTTGTTTTATAAAAGACCCAAGCAAAGAATCAAAGTAGAATTTTAAACTGGAAATGAATATGTGTGAAAAAGGGCACTTCGGTAGCCTGAAGTTATCCTCAGGCGCCTGAAGAATTTCTTCGGTAGCCTGAAGATTAAGTTCTGTAGCCTGAAGTATTAAAGGGGAAAGGCAGAACCAAGCAAAGGTACCTCGGTTGCCTGACCTTGGAACCTCAGGCGCCTAAAGTTGCCACTTCAGGAGCCTGAAGTCGAGCTCGGTTGCCTGAACTCGCGGGAAGGCCTAAAAATCAGTTCTTTATTAAAAAGACACGTGAGGTATCTTATTGATCCAACGGCTGAAATCAATCCTAAGGGTAATATACTATATATTATGAATATCTAAACCCTAGAACAGAAGCTAGACACACAAGAAAGAGAAGAACACACCTTGTTGCAAGATTGTCGATTATCTACTCTTAGTGCTATTCGATTGCATATACATCAATCTCAAATCTTCAAGCTTGGGCAAATCAAATCAGTTTTTCAAAGGGAACTTGTTTACTCTACTGTACTTCAATCTAGTATTGAGGTTTGATCTTTCAAGTTATTAGTCTTATGAACTTTACATCTCATTCATTGCTTGTTCTTGACTAGTATTGAAAAGTATTGATCTTGAGTGTGCTATTCGTACAAAAATTAATTTTCTAAAGAGATCATTACTTAAGAAAGTTTATCTAACTTGGTAGATTAAATTTTGATTCAAGAGAATATAAATATACATATATTTTCTCAAAGAGCTTATTATTGAAAAACCTAGTTTTGATTGAAAGGGTGATCTTGAAAGTACCCATACATATGCAAAGCTATTTTAAACAAGATCATTATTTGATTTATGGTGTGTGATTGATTGAAAGGTTTGATTCAAGTGTGCGGTTTCTAAAAAGATCTATCTTTAGATACATTAGAGCTTGATTTAATATCCTTGGTACGTAGAACTATAATTTTAATGGAGGGATATGTCCTGCAAATTAATATACTCAGTTTTGTGATTGAGTACATGAAATAAAACTTTGTGATTTTGATTGAGTGTATATTCAAGACAAAGTTTTTTCTAAGTAGTTCACTTCAATTATATAAGTGTGCAATTTTGTAAAGTGAACCAGGAACCCTAGTTTATTCCAAAATAGTTTGAATTTATCTTTACTTGAAAGTTTTGGTTAAAAATGGATTTATGTGTTGAGGCATATCATACATAAAATGATTTTATCGTTTTCATTCATTCACGAGCTTCAAGTTATATCATATGTCAATATTTTAGGAATTTGAATTGTACTCAGCTTTTGTTAGAAGCATTGTTTTTTAGTGTATTTTCTAGATTCTATTGTATACACGGTTCGGTGTGTGAATCGGTGTGAGAGGAGAGAGTTGTATCTCTTGTAAGCAGTGGAGTAGGAGGAAGTTGTGCCTCTTGTAAGCAGCGGATTGTAAGGGAAGCTCCGTCCCACTTTAAGGACTAGGGTTTTAGTGAATCCTTGAATGGTTGCTCAAGGCGAGGACGTAGGCCAAGTAGGTTGAATCTCGTAAAACTGTATTTGCCTTCTCTCTTCCCTTCACTATTTATTTTCTGCATCGCATTTAATTTACTACTTGTTTGTGTATGTTGAATAACTTTATATGCACTTAATTGAAGAAAAAGGAATTCATTGTTAAAATACCTTTAATTCAGAAATAAGTTCCTATCATTAATTAGTTAAACTTAGAAATAAGAATTGATTGGTAAATAGGTTTCAAAAAAATTTTAAAATACCCAATTCACCCCCCCTCTAGGGATTACACCTTAATCAACATTTGGTATCAGAGAGGGTTTACTTAAACTTGATAGTTAATTTGTAAAACGATCACATGGCACACATTGGTGTTAGCTCCATTCAGTGAGGGACACTCATCCACTAGACCACCCATTTTCTGTGGTGTAAATTACACCTATTGGAAACGTAGGATGAGCATATATCTACTAAACGTAGATTGGAAGGTTTGGAAAATTGTGACTAAGGGAAATCACATTCCCATGAAAGTAATTGATAAGATTAATGTACCTAAAACTAAAGATGAATATATTGAAAAGGATTGGAAGTCAGTTCAAAGTAATGCCACTGCCATGAATATACTTTTCTGTGCACTAGATGTCAATGAATTTAATAGGGTAATGGCATGTAATTCAGCTAAAGAACTTTGGGAAAAATTAGAAGTTACATATGAAAGCACTAAGGAAGTAAAGGATAGCAGGATAGACATGCTTACTAGTGAATATGAAGCATTTAAAATGACAGTTGATGAATCCATACAATCCATGTACACTAGATTCACACACATCATTAACTCTTTAAATGCTCTTGGAAAAACTTACCCCTCTTATGAGTTGATCAAGAAAATACTCAGGGGATTACCTCCAGTGTGGGAAGCTAAAGCTACTGCAATAGCTGAAGGGAGAAATCTCAAGGAGATGTCGGTGGACAAACTGATTGGATCACTCATCACCTATGAGCTGGCGATAAACGAGAGGAAAAATGAGCAAAGAAAAGCTAAGAAGGTCACTGCACTTAAGGCATCATCAAGCTATTCAAGTGAAGGAAGTGATTCTGAAACGGATGATGACGTGGCCTTGCTTACAAAGAAGTTCGAGAAGTTCTTGAAGAAGAACAAAAAGTTCAACAGAAAATTTCAGAACTCTAAATCAGAAAGAGGAAAGCAAAGCATGAAGAAAAAGAAGGAGGATCCACCAACATGCTAAAATTGCTGAGAAGTTAGACACATCAAGCCTGAGTGCCCCAAACTCATAAAAGCTTCAAAGAAAAAGAAGAAGGCGCTGAAAGTCAGCTGGGATACACACAACACTAGCAGTTCAGAATATGAATCCAGTGATGACGAGGTTGCCAATTTGTGTCTAATGGCACATGATGACTTGGAGATTTGCTTAAGATCAGCATCCTCGAAAGACAAATGGTATATGGATAGCGGATGCTCACACCACATGATCGGAGATAAAGAAAAATTCTCATCTATCATACTCAAGGATGAAGGGTTTGTTACTTTTGGAGATAATGATAAGGGAAGGATCACAGGTGTCGGTAAAGTCGGTAATGATTCCTCACTAATTATTGATGATGTGTTATTAGTTGAAGGTTTAAAGCACAATTTATTAAGCGTAAGTCAACTATGTGATAAAGGCTACAAAGTATCATTTGAACATGACAAGTGCATAGTTGAACACAAAACTGATAATAAGACATTGTTCATTGCTAAGAGTCATGAAAACATATATACCACAAGCTTTGACAACTTAACTTCACAGAGTGTAACCTACTTATCTGCTATGAATGAAATAAGTTGGATTTGGCATAGGATACTAGGACATGCAAACATGGATTTAATCTCAAAACTCGTTAAGAAAGAATTAGTTAAGGGACTGCCTACGACTAAATTTGTGAAAGATAAAATTTGTGATGCATGCCAACTAGGAAAACAAGCAAGAACAAGTTTTAAGAAGAAGAAAGAGATCTCCACCACTAGGCCACTTCAAATGCTACACTTAAACTTATTTGGACCAAACCAAATTCCGAGTTTAGGAGGAAAATCATACGCATTTGTCATAGTTGATGATTTTTCACAATACACATGGATACTATTCTTAGGTCATAAAGATGAAGCATGTGAAAAATTTATAAATCTATGCAAGAAAGTACAAAATGAAAAGGGATACACAATTACTAAAATTCGAAGTGATAGGAGTAGAGAATTTAAAAATCAAGGCATAGAAGACTATTGTAACTCATCAGGAATTGCCCATAATTTTTCAACTCCTAGAACACCACAATAGAATGGCATAGTTGAAAGAACGAATAGATCTATACAAGAAATGGCCAGAACTATGCTTAACGAACATAAATTACCTAAATACTTCTGGGCCGAGGCAGTGAATACCGCCTGCTATGTGCTAAATAGAGTTCTGATTAGACCATCACTTAATAAGACTCCTTATGAATTATGGAATGGCCATAGACCAAACATATCATATTTTCATGTCTTTGGCTGTAAGTGTTTTGTGCTTAGAGAGAATAAGCATCTAGGAAAGTTTGATGTGAAATCAGACGAAGGTATCTTCCTAGGGTATGCTTTAGATAGTAAAGCCTATAGAATATATAATAAATGAACATTGATGGTCATAGAATCTATTCATGTAGTGTTCGATGAGACAAATCCCTTCTCCAAAAGAATTGATGAAGATGAACCTGAATTAAACAAGGAACTAAAAGAACTATCAATTGAGAATGATTTAGAAAAGAAAAATGAACTTAAAGAACCATCCATTGAAATTGATCAAACTACAAATGAGGCTAATGAACCACCTAGAGAATGGAAATACATAAAGAATCATCCCATAGATCAAATAATAGGTGAACCATTACGTGGAGTATCCACTCGCTCCTCTCTTAGGAATATGATGATTCATTGTGCATTTTTATCTCAAGAAGAACCTAAGAATATGAGTGAAGCTATAGAGGATGAATATTGGGTGCTATCCATGCAAGAAGAATAAAATCAATTTGAAAGAAACAAAGTATGGACTTTAGTCCCCAGACCAGAGGATAAGTCAATCATAGGGACCAAATGGATATACAAGAATAAGAAAGATGAACATGGAGTAGTTGTGCGAAATAAGGCTAGATTAGTAGCTCAGGGATATAATCAAGAAGAAGGTATAGATTTTGAAGAAACATTTGCCCCTGTAACTAGGATGGAAGCCATACGAATGTTATTAGCATATGTAGCTTTTAAATATTTCAAGCTATATCAAATTGACGTCAAAAGCGCATTTTTAAATGGCTACATAAATGAAGAAGTGTATGTAGAACAACCCCCAGGCTTTGAAAATCATAAGAATCTAGATCATGTGTATAGACTGACAAAAGCCTTGTACAGTTTAAAGCAAGCTCCGAGAGCTTGGTATGAAAGGCTAAGCGGTTTTCTATTAAAAAATGGATTTATAAGAGGGAAGATTGATACAACCCTGTTCATAAAATCTAAGAAAGATGATATTCTCCTAGTGCAAGTATATGTAGATGATATCATAATTGGCGCTACAGATAACGAATTGTGTAATGAATTTGCCAATACCATGCAAAATGAATTTGAGATGAGCATGATGGGTGAACTAAATTTCTTCCTAGGACTTCAGATCAAACAAGCAAATCATGGTATATTCATAAATCAATCAAAGTATATCAGAGACTTACTCAAAAATTTTAATATAGAAGACGGAAAAATACTTGGTACACCTATGAGCACTTCATTGAAATTAGATAAAGATAAACAAGGTATACTAGTAGATGTCAAACTATATCGTGGAATGATAGGTAGCTTGTTATACCTGACTGCCAGTAGACTAGATATAATGTTCAGTGTATGTTTGTGCGCAAGATTTCAGTCTGCTCCAAAAGAGTCTTACTTGCTAGCTGTTAAACGGATACTTAGATATTTGATAGGAACCGTGGACATTGGGTTATGGTATCCTAAGTACACATCCTTTGAGATTCTTAGTTATTCAGATGCTGATTTTGTGGGTAGCAAAGTGGATAGGAAGAGCACTAGTGGTACTTGTCATTTCTTAGGACACTCCTTGGTCTCTTGGTTTTCCAAGAAACAAAATTCAGTTGCACTTTCCACAGCTAAGGCTGAATACATAGCAGCCGGTAGTTGTTGTGCTTAAACGCTTTACATGAAGCAACAACTGAAGGATTTTGGATTAAATTATGAAACACTCCCTATAAGATGCGATAATACGAGTGCAATAAATATCTCAAAGAATCCCATATTACATTCACGAACTAAGCACATAGAAATACAACATCACTTTCTTCGTGACCATGTACAAAAAAGGGATGTAAGACTAGAATTTGTATGCACAGATGAACAATGGGTAGATATATTCACAAAACCACTTACGGAGGATAGATTTATCCAAATTAGACGTGAATTAGGTCTCATGCATAGTCGAGATGTTGCTTAGAATCATGTTAGATGATATAATTCAGGGGGAGCTACATCACTTAATAATCATCACTTGGTATTTACATTACTCAATATTTGGTATCAACAATTGGACACATTTCAAAACCGTAAGATTTCTAAGGGGAGAAGAACATAAGGGTACGTTTACTCTTGATTTAGTTAGTTTACAACTTTTTGTTGATGTAAAAAGGGGGAGAAAATTTGAAAGAAAAAATAATACAATGGAAGCACAGGTGGAGAAAAATCTATTGAAAGTTATGCAAAGCGTGAGATAAGGAGAGATCTCGAAAATTTCAAATTTATCATGTGTATATGAATAATGAGCATGTTGTCAATTTACTGGTTATTTGATGCATTAATTGAGGGGGAGCCTTGTTAGGTGTAACCTATTATATATTTTTGCTCATGCATTTGTCATCATCAAAAAGGGGAAGATTGTTGACTCTATGAGTCCAATCCGGTTTTCGATAATGACAAATCACTTGATATTTGATCTGTGCATTGAGTTTGTGAACAGGACTTACACTGAGCATGCATGGAAAGATAACGAGTTATGGACGCCATAAAGTAAGGATTATACATTTTAGAAAGTACCATGGAACTCAAAGAGTATGAGAATCAAGATGCAAGCGGCAAAGGTCAAGAATGTTTTGGGAATGGGCATTTAGAACTCATGTACTTACATTTTCATATGATTTATCTTGAGACTTAATAGAACTTAGAATGATTTTAGGATTCATGCATTTCATGTAGATCATTAGAGTACATACATGGGCTTAGAAATGTTTTTAAAATCATGGAAAACTTGTTTTATAGAAGACCCAAGCAAAGAATCAAAGTAGAATTTTAAACTGGAAATGAATATGTGTGAAAAAGGGGACTTCGGAAGCCTGAAATTATCCTTAGGCGCCTGAAGAATTTCTTCGGTAGCCTGAAGATTAAGTTTCGTAGCTTGAAGAATTAAAGGGGAAAGACAGAACCTAGCAGAGGTACCTCGGTTGCCTGACCTTGGAACCTCAGGCGCCTGAAGTTGCCACTTCAGGAAGCCTGAAGTCGAGTTCGGTTTCCTGAACTCGCGGGAAAGCCTAAAAATCAGTTCTTTATTAAAAAGACACGCGAGGTATCTTATTGATCCAATGGCTGAAATCAATCCTAAGGGTAATATACTATATATTATGAATATCTAAACCCTAGAACAGAAGCTAGACACACAAGAAAGAGAAGAACACACCTTGTTGCAAGATTGTCGATTATCTACTCTTAGTGCTATTCGATTGCATATACATCAATCTCAAATCTTCAAGCTTGGGCAAATCAAATCAGTTTTTCAAAGGGAACTTGTTTACTCTACTGTACTTCAATCTAGTATTGAGGTTTGATCTTTCAAGTTATTAGTCTTGTGAACTTTACATCTCATTCATTGCTTGTTCTTGACTAGTATTGAAAAGTATTGATCTTGAGTGTGCCTATTCGTACAAAAATTAATTTTCTAAAGAGATCATTACTTAAGAAAGTTTATCTAACTTGGTAGATTAAATTTTGATTCAAGAGAATATAAATATACATATATTTTCTCAAAGAGCTTATTATTGAAAAACCTAGTTTTGATTAAAAGGGTGATCTTGAAAGTACCTTTACATATACAAAGCTATTTTAAACAAGATCATTATTTAATATCCTTGGTACGTAGAACTATAATTTTAATTGAGGGATCTTTTCTGCAAATTAATATACTCAGTTTTGTGATTGAGTACATGAAATAAAACTTTGTGATTTTGATTGAGTGTATATTGAAGACAAAATTTTTTCTAACTAGTTCACTTCAATTATATAAGTGTGCATTTTTGCAAAGTGAACCAAGAACCCTAGTTTATTCCAAAACAGTTTGAATTTATCTTTACTTGAAAGTTTTGGTTAAAAAGGGATTTGTGTGTTGAGGCATATCATACATAAAACAATTTTATCATTTTCATTCATTCATGAGCTTCAAGTTATATCATATGTCATTGTTTTAGGAATTTGAATTGTACTCACCAGCTTTTGTTAGAAGCATTGTTTTTTAGTGTATTTTCTAGATTCTATTGTATACACGGTTCGGTGTGTGAACTGGTGTGAGAGAAGAGAGCTGTATCTCTTGTAAGCAGCGGAGTAGGAGGAAGTTGTGCCTCTTGTAAGCAGTGGATTGTAAGGGAAGCTCCATCCCACTTTAAGGAGAAGGGTTTTAGTAAATCCTTGAATGATTGCTCAAGGCGAGGACGTAGGCCAAGTAGGCTGAACCTCGTAAAACTATGTTTGCCTTCTCTCTTCCCTTCACTATTTATTTTCAGCATCGCATTTAATTTCCTGCTTGCTTGTGTATGTTGAATAACTTTATACGTACTAAATTGAGTAAAAAGGAATTCATTGATAAAATAACTTTAATTCAGACATAAGTTCCTATCATTATTTAGTTAAACTTAGAAATAAGGATTGATTGGTAAATAGGTTTCAAAGAATTTTTAAAATACCCAATTCACCCCCACTCTTAGGATTACACCTTAATCAACATCATTCGTAAGTTATACTTCTCAAAAATTTAAAATATGCAGCTCACATATATGCTATATTCTCAAAAATTATGTATATGATATATGTTGTATTCAGTCTTATATATGTATGTGCTATATGTTGTATTCAGTCTCAACATATATATGCAATCTCAATTTCATGCTCTCATTTGCAATACTTCTCACCCATCAACAAAAAGGATAACTAATAATTATAATAACATGCAAGTCAACTTAGGATAAAAAATCAGTAATCAGTTCTCAAATACATGGTCCAAATTCAGCATGCAATTCTCAAGAAAAATCCAACAAGATGTCCAATAGGATATCCAACAATCAACATGCAAGGAGTTTTCAGTAAAAACCATAATCAGCATGGATTACTACCTATCCAAAATAAAAACAGTAAGAGAAAGTAGCAAAAGATAAAAGAGTATTGTTAGGATCTATATCAAACACAAATATTACAACCCAATTGTGTTTAGTGAAATAAGATAAATCTAAGCATCATCGCCACCATCAGTTTCCGTACCCTCCTCCTCATCATCATTAGCATCATAATCATCACCGCTCGAGCCTATCTCCATGGGAGCCTTCCCTTGCGAAGAATAAGAGTCGTCCATATAGCTTTCAATATGCCTAAGCCTCTGATCAAAAGCAGTGAAGTTGGAAGTGAAGTTAGAATGAAGTGCACTAAAATTAATGTTCATGTCTCCAAGAATTGCACTCAGCTACGAATCCATATGTTATTGATAATTTACAAACCATAAGGGAGCATCAGCTGCTGGTGTTTCATCTTGTTGGGGTTCTGGAACTTGTTGCATATCTTCTTGGAATCCTGCATCAGCCCTACGTGCCCTACCACCCTTAAGCAACCATCCATGTTCCTAATACTTTTCATAACCCATTTTCTTAACGCTAGTGGATGAAAAGATATCATAATGTGTTCGTTTGATAAACAGGGTGCATGGGGCAGTTACTCCTAGATGTTCAAAGATCAGGGTTAAAATTCCTCCATAAGGAAGAATCACCCTTCTTGTTTCTTCTCTTGAAATCATCCATTTCAACATCAGGCTAGTGACAGTTATGGTGTGATCCCAAGAGGGGGGTTGAATTGGGTTCTAAATTTTTTTGGCTAAATTAAATTTACGCCAATTCATCACATATCATATCCCATTCAGACTTTACATATGTATGTATGTAAAACAATTAAATAGTACATGAGTGGAGAATATCTCATTTAACTTAAATGTGTGTATGCAAAATAGTTATAACCATAAATGAACAAGCATACACATATTGAATTTAAAGTGTAGAATTTAAATAAAATAGAGAGAACATGAAATAGAGAGAGAGACACACACAAATTTGTTATCGAGATTCGGCCAATACTGCCTATGCTCCCACCTTGGGCTTACCCCCCAAGGATTCCACTAACCTGCTCACTTAACTGATTGAAGTAGAAGTCGTTTACACTCTCCTTACGAGTGGATAATCCCTAGCTCAATTACAGGGCTGAGCCACAACCAGTACTCCTTACGGGGCAGAGTCTCCCTAGCTTATTTACAGGGCTAAGCCACAACCAATTCTCCTTATGAGGTGGAGACACCTCGGTTCACTTTCAAGGAGGAACCAAGTCGTACACCCTTTACATGATGGTGTGCCTTCTAGCTCAATTACCTAGGCTGAACCAAACTAGTTTCTCCTTACGGGGCGGAGTCTCCCCAGTTCAATCCTAAACTGAGCCAAACCGTTACCATTATCATTTTTGTACAAAACAAACGCTTCTAAACATAAGCAAGGATGTACAAGTTGAAACTCGAAATGCACTCTCTAATGATATGAAATAATGCTCAGTAGAGTAAGGGTGTTTTTCTCAAAGTAATTTTTCAATTTTAAAAATGATGTATATGACAAATACTCAAAGATTTGGCCCCAATAAAAATTCTCCCAGAAATATTTTTCGATAAAAATATAGGAGAACTTAGGGTTTTTCTTTCAAGGCTTTTTTGCAAACAATGATGATGATAATCTTTGAGTAAAAATATATATGAATAAGTGCTCAAAGATTTCAATAGAATAAATTATTTCTCCCACAAAGATTTTAACCATAAATGATGCAAGGAGAAATTTTACATTTTTACTCACAAGAATGTTTGCAACAAGAAGAGCTTTTGAATCTTGCAATGGAAGTACTCAAAGATTCAAAAACCACAAGAGGTTTCTCCAAAAATATTTATCAAGAAAAATATGTGGAGAAACCACAAGCTTTACTCTCTAAAGAATGATTTTCAAAATAAAGATTTAAGTGAGAGTAAAAGCTATAGATGAAGAAATAAATGCCTTAAAATAAATGCTCTCTTTTCCAAAAAGATTTTTCAAAATGATAAGTGGAAGAGAGTCGGAGAGAGTGTACAAAAATTTACCCCAACAAAAGATTTTTGCAATAAAATGAGTTTTGGAGAACATTGATTTAAGAAATAGCCTAAAATATTTGAGAGAAATTTTTGGCTACTCAAAGTTGTTAATAAAGCTTATGAGAGGGGTATTCATAAATTTTCAACCAAAAAAAAAAAAGATCGTTGGGGAGGTGTTTGGTATTTTTAAATTTGTTTAATTTAAAATTAAACGTGTTTAAGCGTTGAAAAATAATTTTTTTTCCGTGAGGGTCGATTGGCTAACCTTACTTAAAAATTTGAAAATTTTAAGGGCTCGGTTGACTTAGGAGAGCAATGGTCGGTTAGCCAAAAGCAATTCCGAACCTTCGTAGGTTTGGTTGACTGAGGCTCAAGACCGGTTTGCTGTGTGAATAATGTCGGTCGGCTGAGCCTTCATTGAACTAGTTTGCCAGTCAGTCGAGCCTTTGAATTTGGTCAACTTTTTTAGGTTGGTCGGCTAGGGCTTTCCTGTTATAAAGATGGTCGGTCGGCTGGTGGTCAGTCGACTGAGGCATTTTAAACCTTATACGACTAGTTAACTGATGTCTTTATAAAACCTAAGTTTGGCCCTATTTTTGACCCTAAATGATTAAAACCTTTTTTGTATGATTTTAACATTTTCTGAAAAAGGTTTTTCTTAAAAGGTTAGGTCCCCTAAGGTTAGTCTACGGTCTTCTAAGCTTATGCATCATATCATGCTGATAATGCATTATTACACACCAAATATAAATATCAAATGCATTTACAATTAAAAATATATGTCTTCTTTTTCTTCTTTGCTCCAATCTTCCATGGAGTACGCCGAACAATATTGGTCTTTAAGTCCTTCAAGCTTTTATTTCTCCTATACCTCATGTGTGTGCTGAATCGTAAACCTGATCACATACTAAATGCACACATAAGATATTGGTGCTTTTTTAGTATCAAAATAGGGATCAAACTCAAAAAGTCAATAGTTAGGCAAGTTAAGACGCTTGCCCTTATACAAACACCATATTATAAAGCAATCTAAGTAGGATATATGGTCATGGGACCCTACCCTAGGTAAGATGTTATATGCAGCGAGGTTGTGCAAAATTTGGGCTTCCAGATTGAGCTGTAGGTACAAAGGAGAGTGATCAAAATAAATGGGTTCTATTGACCTTATAGGTCACGCCCAGTTTTGATGATGAAAAATACTCCTATATTTAATAAATATTTAGCTCATGTGCAGGTTCATATTAGCATATCATCAATGGCACGAGAAAGCTCAAAGCTTGAAGACCAGTTCGTATTTTCAGTTGTAATATATTTAGTGGTCTATTTGGTCTGTAATAGTAATTAGGACATTTGGTTTGTAATAAGCACACACAACACACGCATGGTTTATCTTGTAAGCTCAAATCAAATCATAATGCAAAATGACCTTAGCATGACCTTAGGCCGTATCCTTCGGTCGACCGACACCGGACTTTTTTGATGTCTTCAAATTAGATCCCAAGTGACCCTAGGACACACACATATACACATTTGTTTGTTAGACACTTGAATAGGGTTTATATGCTTCAAGATTGGACCGAAATGCACACATGGTGTACTTTCGGTCGACCAGCACATTCAGTTCATTTTGGCCTAGTCGACTGAAACCAGGCCTGGGTCAACAATTGACCAAGGCCCTGGTCGACCGAACCAGAATAGTTCAAAAATCCTCGATCGACCGAAGCCATTTTTGGTCAACATTTTGACCACCTGGTCGACCGAACCAGGTAGTCCAAAAGGGCCTAGTCGACCGAAACCTCCCTAGGTCAAAAAATTTGACCATCTGGTCGATCGACCCTTTTTGAACTCCAACTACCTAGTCGACCGAAGGGTCCTTGGGAGAATTGACAACTGTCTGGTCGACCGAACCTCAGAAAATTGAAAAATCACTCTCTTCTGGTCGACCGAGCCCTTAGTTTAAAAGTCCCCTGGTTAACCAAACCATATGAGTCTTGGTCGACCGAAACTGATCTGGTCAACCGGACCTCTCGAATTGCTATAATTTTTATTGCGGATAAATAATTTTTAAATAGGGTTAAAATGGTTTAAGTGTCATTAAACTTTTCCAACAATCCCTAATAGGTCCCCAACGGTCAAATATTTTGGTATGTCTATATATACTGTTTCATTTGGGAGAATTAAGGAGGATTAGAAAAAACCAGAAATCATTTTTCTCTCTCAAGCCAAATTCTCCCTACTGCTTATACTACTTCCAAATCCACTCAAACTTACCTACTTCATCTCAGTATCATTTGTAAGTGTGTTTGAGTGTTATTGGTTAGAGGTTTGCTCTCTCATTTGGTGAGTGTGTGAATCGATTTTTCTAACTAAAGCATAATTTAAGTATTCTCAGGTGGCTTTGCTAATAAGCCTATCCTAAGAAGGCTTGTTAAACTTCCAAGTGTTGCATTCTCATTGCAATAACTTAGGAAGGTTGTATTAGTTTTGGCTTGCAAAAATATTTTCAAAAGTACTCAAATATCTTGTGGTATTCATATTGATATATTTGTGAAAAGATATTTGTGTGTGTTATATTAATCTTTGTGGAAATATCCATTCAAGTCTATACCATTTCTTGAATTACAAAGATTACATATATCTTGCAATCCAAGCATATACACATTCATATGATGGAGATAGTCTATTGATTGATATTCTTGAGGCTTGTTTGATATTCTGTGTGAACACGTTTGATTGAATATTTTGAAATACACAGATTATTATTGATACTCTCACGTACTCACTACACTGATAGAAAACATCCTTGAGAGTTGAACTACTAAGACCACACTGAGCTTACATTTTAAATCATCTGTGGTGTTTGTGATTGTGCGCATTTGTTGTGCAAATTTGCTTTACGTGAAAGCACCCTTACATTGTACCTTTTGTTTGTATATCTGAGAGATTCCAGGCGTGGCCTGAGGGGGCGATAATCCAACTCGGTAAGGATTGGTGTAAAGGTTGAGGTCAGCCCTGTGCTAATTGACCTAGTTAAGGTTGAGGTCAGCCCTGTGTTAACTTGACCTGGTTTGTATAGGTTCCGCTCCACCCGTTTAAGTGAGCAAGTTATTGTGATAATCCTTGTGCTAGTTAGCCAAGGCGGGGACGTAGGCAGTTGGCCGAACCTCAATAACATATCTGTGTGTCATCCTTATCTTTACTGCTTTCTGGTGCTTACGTAATTAATTAAACTGTTTTATTTAATTTTTGATATTACTTGCACTAGATTGACCATAAGATTGTGAACATACTGTTGTTAGGAGGAATATCTAGGGGATAGATTTTAAAATAACAATTCATCCCCCTCCCCCTTTTGGGATCACTGTAAAGCTAACAGGTTCTTCAGTCATAATCGTGGGTAAGAACTCCTTGGGAGTGAAGTATTGGGCCATTATCCAAGATTTTCCAAGTTGTGGACATTCGAACTCTCCTTCTTGGATTCTAAGCCTAATGGCTAGTATTTGAGGAGGTAAAACAAATGATTTATTCATAACCATAGTGGAGTACAAATTTTCACCCTTTGTCATGTTGGCGTAGAACAGCCTAACTAAGTTGGGATAAATACCTTTAGCTTGATAAATGATAAATTTTTCCCAACCCAAAGTATTAAACATAGGAAAAATATTGGGAAAATCTTCTACAACCTTACCGAGAATGGGTTCGGTAGATTTGATGTGTTCCCAATACATTCTTCTATCTTGGGGGCTAACCAACCACTTCTCTATGTCTTGGGTATCATCTTTACTTAAAATGGAACCTTTGTTGGCAAGTTGTTTGGTCTTTGGCATGATTTATGAAGAAAATATTCGGTGGAATCCTCTAAAAAGAGGGTAGAATGAAAGATAGAGAGATATTTTAAAGACTAAATGGAGAAATCTTTGTGATAGATCACTTGGATACGAAGGAGAGGACTTCGGGAGAGTGGAGAATGAGGGTCAATTGACTAATGTTCGAAAAAGTTGGGGTTTTTATGAACATACAGTATATATACCTCTGTAGGTTAGTCAACTGACTTAATACTGTCAATCGCCTAACCTGTGTATTTGTTAAAATTTCACAAGTTAGTAATGAGTCGGTCGAGTGCTTTCGAAGAGTCAATTGCTTGATATTCCTAAATTTGAGATATTTGTAAGTCAGTGTAAGTTTAGTCGACTGATGGTAAAGATTCCGTCACCCGTCCTTTAGGATTTTTGACTTACTTGTTCATTTAACTCAACCACTCATTCTTACTAACTTCTCCTTCTCAAATCACCTCTCTACTGTGCAATAAACCTAATTCTAATCATATAGAGATGAACCTATCCTCTGAAAAAGGTTTTTTTCAAAAAAAAAAATATCTACCCAATTTTCATCCATATTTACAAATTCAAGAATAATATCTTCCTTTTGCACATGATCTTTAAGAAAATGATGTCTAATGTTAATGTACTTGGCTTTAGAGTGAGATATAGGATTTTTGGAAATATTTATAACGTAGGCGTTGTCACATTTAATCGACACAACCAAATATTCCAAATTCAAAACCTTGAACTGTTGTTTCATGTACAATGTTTGTGCACAACAACTACCCACTGCTATGTATTCAGCCTCAATAGTAGATAGTGTCATGGAATTTTGTTTCTTGGAAAACCAAGATACTAGAGATTGTCCTAAGAAGTGGCAAGTACCCCACTTGTACTTTTTCAATCTATTTTACATCCGACATAATTTGCATCTGAATAGCTAATCATTTCAAAGGCTATATCTTGAGGATACCATAAACCTAAGTCTATAGTACATATCAAATATACTTATCAAATACCTCAAGATCATCTTGACTACTATTTGGTGAGATTCTTTAGGAGCCGCTTGAAATCAAGCACACATGCAGACACTGAACATAATTTCAGGTCTACTAGCTATTAAATAAAGATGACTACCTATCATGCCTCCATAGTATTTAACATCTACCGACTTTCCTTACACATCTTTGTCAAAACTAGTAGAGGTGCTCATTGGAGTTCCCAATGGCTTGCCACCTTCTATATCAAATTTCTCGAGTAGGTCCTTTATGTACTTTGATTGATTGATGAATGTACCATTCTTACCTTGCTTGATTTGAAGACCAAGGAAATTTGTCAATTCACCCATCATGCTCATTTCGAACTTATATTGCATGCATTTAGCTAATTCCTTGCATAATTCCTCATTTGTAGCACCAAAGATAATGTCATCAATAGAGATTTGTATGATGAGCATATCATTGTTCTTAGACTATATAAATAGGGTGCTATCCATTTTTCCTCTAGTGAAGCCATTTCCTAGGCACTTAATCGTTCGTACCAAGCTCTAGGAGCTTGTTTTAATCCATATAGGGCTTTTTTTAGTCTAAATACATAATCAGAAAAATGAAAGTTCTCAAAGCCAGGGGGTTGTGCTACATATACTTCTTCATTTATGAATCCATGCAAAAATGCACTCTTCACATCCATTTGGTAGAGTTTGAAATTCTTGTGAGATGCATAGGCTAGTAGCATTCTAATTGCTTCCATTCTAGCTACAAGAGTAAAGGTATCATCATAGTTTATACCTTTTTCTTGATCGTAACCTTGAGCTATCAGTCTAGCCTTGTTACGAACTACAATGTTGTACTCATCCTTTTTATTCCTAAAAACCCATTTGGTGAATATTATCGAATGATCAGTAGGTCTAGGAATTAACTTCCAAACTTTATTTCTTTCAAATTGATTTAGTTCCTCTTACATGGCTACTATCCATGAATCATCATTTATTGCTTCATTGATGTTCTTGGGTTCCTCTTGAGATAGGAACGCACAATGATTGCATAGATTCTTCAATGATGATCTAGTGGACACCCTTCATGACAGTTTACCTATAATTTGGTCCTTAGGGTGATTCCTTACGAACTTCCATTCCATAGGCAATTCAGACTGATCTAGAGAGTTGTCATTCAAAGGTGTGCTAGTTTCATTACTCTCATTCTTCATTTCTTGAATTGCTAGGCCTTCTAAACTTTTTCTAATTTCTACTTCATCAATGTTAATAGGTTTAGAAGAAAATGGATTAGCCTCATCAAATGCTACATGAATGGATTCTACAACTGAATGGGTCCTTTTGTTGTAGACTCTAAAGGCTGTGTTATTCACAGCATATCTTAGCTGGGAAAATTCCTTCATCTGATTTAGCATCAAATTTTCCTAAGTCCTCTTTATCATTTAAGACAAAGCACTTACATCCAAATACATGAAAGTAAGATACATTTGGTCTTTTACCCTTCCAAAGTTCATATGGGGTCTTCTCTAGGCTGGTCTTAAGGGAAACTTTGTTCATCAACAGGCGATGTTCATCGCTTTGGCCCAAAAAAATTTAGGTAGGTTATGCTCGTTTAGCATGGTCCTAACCATTTCCTGAAATGACCTATTCTTTCTTTCAACAACTCCATTTTGTTGAGGTGTATGTGGTGCTAAGAAGTTGTGAGACATTCCATGTTCATCACAAAAGTTCTCAACATCTTTATTTTTGAATTCTCTACCTCTGTCACTTCCAATGTTTAGAACACCATACTCCTTTTCAATTTGAAGAATCTTACATACACTACAAGAAATAAGGTTATTAGTGATGGTTTTAAATTGTCACTAATGATCAAAAAATCGTCACTAATAGTATTAGTCACGACTTTGTCAGTATTAGTGATTTTTCTAATTTTGTCACCATATTTGCAGATACTAATACTAATTAAGGACGAAATATTCAAATTGTCACTAATAGTGGAGTAGTAGTGAGGGAAGACAACCGTCACTAATATTGTAAGATCGTCACTATAAATCATATATATTCTCTCCTCAAATTTGTCACTAAAGCCGAAGTATTAGTGATAGTTTTATCAACTATCACTAATATTACACTATTAGTGATAGTTTTATCAACTATCACTAATATTACACTATTAGTGACGCTCAATAAATCGTCACTAATGTTTCGCTTTTAGTGACGATTATTAAAACCATCACTAATAATATACTATTAGTAATTATTATAAAACCACTACTAATATTGTGCCTTTAGTTCACTAATAATGTACTATTAGTAATGATTATAAAATCGCTACTAATATTATGCCTTTAGTGACGAATTTGAATACAGAAAATGTTGATTCTATAGTGACGATTTTAGACTTTTAGTGACGATTAATAAATCGTCACTAAAAGTTCATCCTGCTATTATTAGTAACGACTTTGCAAACCGTCACTAATACTTTGAAATAAATAATTTTTTTTTAAAAAAATTCCAATAAAAACCTGAAATTACATTTTGGCATACACAAAATTAAATGAAAATTACTAAAACATTCATAAATTATTCAAAATTCAAATACATAAATACAAATACAAATTTGATATTAAAAGATAAAAAGTAATTCTGTTTAGAAAGTACAACATACAAGGAAAAGTAAAAATAAAGTTGTAGTGCATTGACTGGACTGTAGTGTTTGTCATCATCATAGTGGTCTAAGAGCCACAAACCCTACAAAATAATAATTATATAAGAAATTAGTATACAAAATTTGAATATATATGTATATACTATAATTAAATATGAATTGATAGCAAAATGATCGGACATATGGGCATAGTGTAAAAAAATGATACAATTGTAAATAAATAAATTTGATCAGTCGAAAGTCACCCCACTCAGTTCGGACCTCATATAACCGAATTGCAAGCAATGTTTACTAATTAGTTTTAAATTTTTTGTATTATAACTTTGCTTCTAAGTGGGGAAAAAGCTCTCATGGAGGAGTTTTTGGGTACCGTCAGATTCAACACATCTAGGTCGATGTGACAGACGTATCAGGATCGACCGAACTCAGTTTAGACCTCGTATGCCCAAATTGGACATGTGGGTGGTTAAATTCAACGAAGTGTATTAAGTTCACCTCTAAACATATAATTTTCAATTGGCATGGAGTTTTTGGGTACCGTCAGATTTAGTATGTCCAGTTCAATGTGACAAACGTGACGAGACTGATCACACTTGGTTTGGACCTCGTATGCCCGATTTGGACGCCTGAGTGCTTAAAATGAACCAAGTTTACTAAGTTTGTTTGTATTATAACTTTTCTTCTAAGTGGGGAAAATTCTTGGGGAGGATTTTTTGGGGACTGTCAGATCCGGCCCATCCAACTCGATGTGATAGACATGTCAGGGCTGACTAAACTCAGTTTGGACCTCGTATGCCTTAATTGGACACATGGGGGGTAAAATTCAACTAAGTGTACTAAGTTCGCCTCTAAGCATATAGTTTTCAATTGACGTGAAGTTTTTGGGCATCATTAGATTTGACACGTCTAGTTTGATGTCATGGATGTGTTGAGACTGACCACACTTGGTTTGGATCTCATATGCCCGATTTTGACACCTAAGTGCTTAAAATGAACTAAGTTTACTAAGTTTGTTTCTATTATAACTTTGCTTCTAAGTGGGGAAAAAGTTCTCGGGGAGGATTTTTTGGAGACCATCAGATCCAGCATGTCCAGTTCGATGTGACAGACATGTCGGGACAGACCAAACTCAGTTTGGACCTTGTATGTCCGAATTGAACACATAGATGGCTAAATTCAATTAAGTGTACTAAGTTCGCCTCTATGCGTATAATTTTCAACTAGCGTGGAGTTTTTGGACACCGTTAGATTTGGCATGTCTAGTTCGATGTGACAGACGTGTTGGGACTGACCACGCTTGGTTTGGACTTCGTATGCCCGATTTGGACAACTTAGTCCTTAAAATGAACTAAGTTTACTAAGTTTGTTTTTATTATAACAATAAAAATATTGTTATATGAATTCATACAGAAATTGGATCTATTAATTTATTGCATACACAATATATATATATAATAAAATATGAAAATATAACTGCATAATTACATCGTGTAATTTAGAACAACTCAATTTCAAAACTCCCCACACAAATGAATGACCGCATACTGAGTATACCTTTTAATGAGAGGAGGAGCCACCCGCATCATCTGGACGAGATTGGCGCAACATTTGTTCCATCTGCGCTTTCTAGTTCTTCATGGCTTCCATATCCACTGCAACATTGGACACCTTTGCTTTCCAGGTGAACACCTCTTCTTTATGCTGTTGGTTTTCCATTTCCATTGTCTGCATCCAGAGAACCATATCCTCCCTTTGAGATTCGGCATCCCTAAGTGCTCGATCAAGCTTAACACAAGATGCCGTGGCTGAAGAAGATGACGATGTTGGGGCGATGTATCCATTTCCAAGACCATTCAACCATCCCCCACACGTTCCCCAAGCACCATCCTGTAGATGTCGTCATCTGAAATTGGCTCACTCCCCTCTAGAACCGGTGCATTCCTCAGCTCGACCATCCTCGCCTGTTTTCAGTCATGAAAATGTAGAAAATGAAGAAATAAGAATACAACTTTGATGTTTTGAATAAAATGATGAACTAAATAATATATTTGATGTACATGTTTGCTCTCAGCACCCATGCACCACTCCCATAATGGCTTTTGATGTGTTCTTTGATAAAGATTCGGCATCGGCTCTAGGTCGCAAGTCTGGGGATCACGCTATATTATCATGCAAAATGTAATTAATATTAATGCAGAGGTGTAAACATAAATAACACTCTTCAGGTAATGATTAGACATATAAATATAAAAATGACCTTTTGATGCCTGACGAACAGCTTCGACCCATCACAATGCATCGTCTCTAGTTTGTTGCGGTTCTCAGCATTTCTCTTATAGATAGCCTACGAAAAAAAAATGACTAATCATTATTTAGCGAGATCAATACAACAAAGTCATTATAATTGTTAGTTGTCCCAGCCCGATAGTATATAGTCCAAAGGGGAGTGAATGGACTCTTTTGAGGAATTACAAACTTTCTCTACAAAATAAAACACTTGACAAGATGCAAGCAATTATATCACAATATATGAAATTTAAATCATACACAAGACAAATAATAAAGAGTATAGGGAGAGAAAATCAACACCGGTATTTTTACGTGGTTCGGCACCAAGCCTACATCCACGCCTTGAGACCAACTCAAGGATTCACTACACAATCTCCTTCACCGGTGGAGAAGCCTTACAACTCAGGAACAAATCCCTACCCGCTCACTAAGAGCCTCTTTGGTTCACAAAGAACTTTCACCAAATGGTCCATAAAGAACCTTACAAGAAGATGATGGAAATATAATATGATGCTCCTCAAATGAGCAAATATTAAATACAAAACAAACGTCACACTATCTCTCAAGTAATGAATCAAACACAATTAAAGAGCAAGAGAGAATGAGCACTTGTGAATGAAGAACAACAATACAAAGTGCTAGGTTCTTAGGTTTTGGTGTAAAAAGATATTTTTCACTAAGAATGATCAAAAGCCTTCAAAACAACGTTAATACAAGTCTAATAGCTTGTGTTTATAGCCCAAGAGCCTTAAGAGCCGTTAACTAGACATTAGGGGGAAGAAAAGATATTTTATTTTGTAAACTAGCCATTTTCCGCCCGTTAGTGTCATTCTGCCCATTGGACTCATCGACTAATCATATACTGCAACTCGTCGATGAATCCCCTGTGTTCGTTGATGAGGTCCCTAAATTAGAAAAAGTCATCAACATAAGAGTTGTGGCATTTTGTCATAGCTTTCCAAGTACACCAAGATCGTCCCATTTGGACTTTTCTTGCAAACATTATACCTAAAATTCCAAAATTTGTTCAGGACTCAATTCTGCACTACAATAGTGACGATTGCTTTGTTTTTCCTTATCAAAAAGTGTTTTAATGACTCAAAACATTCTTGGACAAAAAGTATATGAAATATATTAAGTCTAATGATGATTAAAACTTGTCCAAAAGAGTTTCCTTTTGAATATAAGATATCTTAATTAATAAAACACGTTTGAAAACCCATTTTGATATCTTATATGCTTAGTATGTCCTTTTATAAATATACTTGACTTTCTTTGAACCTTTAGGACATAAAACTTGTTTTAACACAATCGGGACTAAGTATAGAAATGTTCTTAAAACTAGGATATTAAAAACTTGTCCCTTTGAAAACATATTTGAGTTTTAGGATTCATTTGACAAACTCTTGTTTTAACTTAGAAAACTATGAATTATGAGTTTGTTACTTTTGTGCAGATCCTATATGCTTATGTGTCCTAGTATGGTTATGCAATGGCTCAAATCTTATTCATAAATCATGCAAGACACACACCACAAGAGTTACAATATGCACTCACTCACACAACCCTTATTACAATTAATTTATACACAATAAAAAGTTCAGGATGTGCTTTGGTGCTTCCGAGTCAGTGTCCTTCCAATCTTTCCTATTTGATGTCTACTCGGTCCGATCTTTGCTTCTGATTTGGTACCTCCATGTATCCGACACTTTGTACTTGTACTAGATAAGATCTGCAAGGATGGAAAATACTAGGAACAACAAATAGGTTAATATCATCAAAACATATAAACCAAGATAGTGTAGTTGTCAGGGCTAACATTCTCCCCCTTTTTGATGATGTCTAACCTATTAAGAATCTACATAATTTTTGCATTTGTGTTTGTTCTTACTAAGGCTTATTGTGCAAAGATAAGCTTACTTAGAACCACTAATTTGTTGTTATCATCAAAATAAGACAATTAAGCTTACGTAGCCTCTAAGACTAACATTCTCCCCCTTTTTGATGATGGAAAATCATTGGTGTTCTCCTATTGGATATATTTTAAAGCTCCCCCTCAATTTATTCATATTCTTAGATAAGACTAACATTTTCTCCCCCTTACTATATGCATATAAGGTAAAAATATTTATCTATATTTTTCATATCTATTAGAGCTTTAAACATGCATACCATAAAATAGTTCATTTAAGATAAAGCTATAAGCAAAATGAACTTATCATATCACCATATGCATTTTACCCCCACATGCATTTCACTTCACCTCCACACATAACATCAAACATCTTATTCCTAACATATAGGACACCAAAAATCTTCTCCCCCTTCGATCATAATCAAAAAGAGTGATGCAATTCATTTTAGCTAAAAATGATTTCTCCCCCTTAATATAAGATTCCATGGTGGTGAGGTGAGTATGTGCTAAACACATAAGCCAATTGTTGGTGCTAAATTATAACATGTGAAATTCCCAGATTGGCTTCCTTACTTACTCATGAATGATGATTTCTAAGGTTTATTTCCACTTGATGTTGAATCAATCATTTAATGATCATTCAAAAATGGACATTTTCAAAATAAGCACAAAATATTTATGCTTGTAATTTAAGCATGGTAAATATGTCCTAACAACTTGGCAAAGAGCATGTAGATGTAAACTTGGCTTTATTTGACAATGCTCTTTAGAAAATAGGAGACATGTTCTCCTAATTTGCCACTAATAGGAAAGTATTCTTCAAACATAAGATATTACAAATAAATGCTTCATTTTATAATATCACTTGTTGTTATGATTATTTTTACTAAAATTCAATTTTTAAGAATGTTATGTTTTAGATAACCAAACTAAAGCATATATCATCAAAACAATTCACATGAGAAAAACAAGGTTTTTCCATTTATCACCCATAAAATTTATTTTTAACTAACAAGCTTTGCATGCTATTTGATCCAATAAATAATAGCCAATAAAAGGAAATAAACCAATTTTCAAGATGAATACAATTCAAGAAATCATATTGGTTTTAGAATTTTCATTCATCAACATTAGTTTGATCATCAAGAATTCCCAATAAGTAATTTAATAATTTAGAATGCATAAATTGGGATTTTATCCTTTAAGCACATCTTAGTCATCATATTATTTTTACCTAGGTAAAGTAAAGTCTACCTAAAACTAATTCCTATTCCTAGGTTCTAACAAAACAAGAATTCAAAGATCACGTGTATCCTTTGGGCACCCATTCTTCCTTGGGTGCCAATGGGCTTTTCTTCACTACCCATTCTAACTTCTTTTGTTTTCCTCTATTTCCTTTATGAGGGCAAAAATATCTTATGTGACCTTTTCTTTCACAATATAAACAAATTTTATTTTCATATGAGGGTCTTGACTTAGTTGTATTATTTTTGCTTGTTGAGGCATGATCATGTGGTTTAAAATTATTTTTGCAAAAATTATTTTTCTTAACTCCCAAAAATGCTTTGGAGTTTTCTTTTCCTTTAATGGTTTTTCTATAATATTCCTTTTTCTTTTTCAAGAGAGTCTTTTCTTTCGTAATATTTCCAATTTGATTTTTCAAATTTTCAACTTGCTCTTGAAAAATTTTATGGTCTTTTTGAGCTTTTTCATTAAGCTCCTCATTTTCTTTTCTAAGGGAAGCATTTTCATCTTTCAAGGAGGAACAAAGACAAGGTTCTTTTCCTTTGTATTTTGACAATTTTTCCTCCAAGTTTTCTATCTTTACTTGCTCCTTTTGAGAATTTAAAACAAGCTCCTCATTCTTCTTTTTAAAAGAATTATTTTCTTCTATCAATGAGGATTCCCTATGTTTTGACAAAGTAAGTTCTTTCTCCATATTTTTATTCCTTCTTTTTACTAAAACTAATTCATCATATAATTTAGCAAAATTTTCTATTACTTCATCATAAGAAGGTGTATAATCCTCCTCATCCGAACTTACTTCACCTTCTTGTTCATTAGCCATTAAGCATGGATGTGCTTTTTTCGCATTTTTTTTTCTTATTTCTTCTTTCCTAAAGTGTTGTTTTTCTTCAAGGAATTTTCTGAAGTCATTTATGAGTGATTCCATATCATCCGTACTATCCTCATCATTTTCTAGCATTTCTTTGAATTTTGGACTAGATGATTTAAGAGCAACACATTTATCCTTCCTAGGCTTTTGAGGATCCAAAGTCGTATTTTTCTTAAGTTCATAAGTCATAAGCGATCCAATAAGCTCATCAAGTATGACTTTGGTTAAATCATTTGCCTCCTCAATGGCGGTAGATTTAGCATGCCATGACTCGGGTAAAGATTGTAATAATTTTTGAACATTATCCTTCATAGAATAAGTTCTACCGAGTGCTTTTAATTCATTTATGATGTGTGTGAACCGAGTGAACATGGACGTGATGGATTCTCCCTCATACATTTTAAAATTTTCATATTCATTGACTAACATGTAAATTTTGGACTTCTTAACTTGTGAAGTACCTTCATATGTGACTTCAAGTTTTTCCCATATTTCTTTACCGGTATCACAACCACAAATACGATTGTATTCATTATCACTTAGAGCACAATAAAGAAAATTTTTGGTTTGAAAGTTAAGCTCAATGAACCTTATTTCAATGTCCAACATCTCCTCAAGATTTTTTTGTTCACCCTTGGTATTTTTGAATTTGTAATTTTCCTCTGAGATGACCCACCACATTTTGAGATTGTGTGCTTGGATGAAGATGGTCATTCGATTTTTCCAAACTGGGTAGTTTGAACCATTGAACAATGGAGATCTTGCCACAGATTGTCCTTGGGAGGAGGTACTCACCAAATACTCCATTTGATCTTTACGCTTTGAATTTTACTCCGAAAATACAAGCGCCTCGCTCTAATAGCACTTGTTAGTTGTCCCAGCCCGGGAGTATATAGTCCAGAGGGGGGGGGTGAATGGACTCTTTTTCGGAATTACAAATTTTCTCTACAAAATAAAACACTTGTCAAGATGCATGCAATTATATCACAATATATGAAATTTAAATCATACACAAGACAAATAATAAAGAGTATAGGGAGAGAAAATCAACGCCGGTATTCTTATGTGGTTCGGCACCAAGCCTACATCCACGCCTTGAGACCAACTCAAGGATTCCACTATATGATCCCCTTCACCAACGAATAAGCCTTACAACTCAGGAACAAATCCCTACCCGCTCACCAAGAGCCTCTTCGGTTCACAAAGAACTTTCACCAAATGGTCCATAAAGAACCTAACAAGAAGATGATGGAAATATAATATGATGCTCCTCAAATGAGCAAATATTAAATACAAAGCAAACCTCACACTATCTCTCAAGTAATGAATCAAACACAATTAAAGAGCAAGAGAGAATGAGAACTTGTGAATGAAGAACAACAATGCAAAGTGCTAGGTTCTTAGGTTTTGGTGTAAAAAGATATTTTTCACTAAGAATGATCAAAAGCTTTCAAAACCATGTTAATACAAGTCTTATAGCCCAAGAGCCTTAGGAGCCGTTAACTAGACATTAGGGGGAAGAAAAGATATTTTATTTTGTAAACTAGCCATTTTTCGCCCGTTAGTGTCATTCTACCCATTGGACTCATCGACTAATCATATACTGCAACTCGTCAATGAATCCCCTATGTTCGTTGATGAGGTCCCTGAATTAGAAAAAGTCAGCAACATAAGAGTTGTGGCATTTTGTCTTATCTTTCCAAGGACACCAAGATCGTCCCATTTGGACTTTTCTAGCAAACTTTATACCTAAAATTCCAAAATTTGTTCAGGACTCAATGCTGCACTACGGTAGTGACGATTGCATTGTTTTTCCTCACTAAAAAGCGTTTTAATGACTCAAAACATTCTTGGAAAAAAAGTATATGAAATATATTAAGTCTAATGAAGATTAAAAGTTGTCAAAAAGAGTTTCCTTTTGAATATAAGATATCTTAATTAATAAAACACGTTTGAAAACCCATTTTGATATCTTATATGCTTAGTATGTCCTTTTATAAATATACTTGACTTTCTTTGAACCTTTAGGACATAAAACTTGTTTTAACACAATCAAGACTAAGTATAGAAATTTTATTAAAACTAGGATGTTAAAAATTTGTCCCTTTGAAAACATATTTGAGTTTTAGGATTCATTTGACAAACTTTTGTTTTTAACTTAGAAAACTATGAATTATGAGTTTGTTACTTTTGTGCAGATCCTATATGCTCATGTGTCCTAGTATGCTTATGAAATAGCTCAACTCTTACTCAAAAATCATGCAAGACACACACCACAAGAGTTATAGTACGCACTCACTCACACAACTCTTATTACAATTAATTTATACACAATAAAAAGTTCAGGATGTGCTTTGGTGCTTCCGAGTCAGCTTTTGATCTTTCCTATTTGATGTCTACTTGGTCTGATCTTTGCTTCTAATTTGGTACTTCCGTGTATCCTACACTTTGTGCCTGTACTAGATTAGATCTGCAAGGATGGAAAATACTAGGAACAACAAATAAGTTAATATCATCAAAACATATAAACCGAGATAGTGTAGCTGTCAAGGCTAACAATAACAATACAAACGCAACACCTTATAGGCCAAATCGCGGAAATGGCGACATGCCACCTCCCAATCCTCCAGGGAGATCTTATCGAATGGGTAAGCCTCAACTTGATCTTCCATCACCCTAAAATTCTCACACATTTCACTGCAATAGCTCTTGAATCAAGCTCACAACTGAGTTTTCACTTCCTTTTTTACATGGTTGGCGGTGAAAATTTCCATATCAAACTTTACCTACATATGAAATTCTTATAGAATGTTAGAAATTTAATTGTGTAGTATATTAAAAGTAAAAGAAATGGTTTATAGTTACTTACCAAGATGCTCTCGTAGAGAACCAAGCACTGAGCCCCTGTCACGTCTAGCCATTTGAAGCAGGTGATGGAGCATATTGTCAGCATATAATGCTGAGCTCCCGTGTCCATCTCATGCACCAATCATTTAGCAGGGCCATATAGCCTGAAGGAATATCAATCCGGATCCGCTGCCACCCCATTCCTCTCCATGTATTTTTTTAGGACCATTTTTTTTATTGCACCATGACCTGACCTTGTCGTCTATGTCCCTGACAAGATCGATGCTACAAGGAGAGTTAATTAAGAACAATATCTTTATCATGCACGTGTACGACCATAACTATATTATTCTGAACCAAATACTCGTAACCTTACCAATGTGACTCATTGTGGTGGGCAACTCACCCTGTAGCGCCCCAAACTCTTAAACCCTGGTCCGGTGCGTTATACCTTATCATATCCTCATAAATCATATTCCAAAACATACGCAGCGGAAAAACATGATCATAATCTCCATATAACATAATACCAGAGTGTACTAATTCTAACTATAATCCATATTAAATCAATCATCCACCAGTATTCAATTATATACATGTCTCCAAAACATTATCCACTAATACCAGTATGTTTCACAACTATCCTTTCATAACTGAGTTAAAACATAAAGATATAAAACATAAAATATATATATCATAATTAACATAAAAATATACCCTTTTCTTTTACTATTTCCCAATAATGTTATAGAACCTCGAGCTCTCTAAGCTCGATCTCGATGAAATCCTGAAAAAAAGATAAATTTATATTCGGGTGAGACACATCTCAGTAAGGGAAGAAACCATATATTAAAGCAGTGTGTGGCCAACATGAGTTTATATATAACATAATATTTAACATTTGAAAATCCTTAACATAATTTTCAAAATCATTCCCTGATCCTAATCAAACACATGCAAGTGTTTAACCCATGAGATTACCCGAGGATAGGGGTGATTACTCGCCCATACAAGTAGCACCCCTCTGCTCTGATACATTTGGCAACCCAAAGGTCACAACTAAAGCATACCAGGGCACTCACCTTACTCAGTAAGCCCTCAAGTGATAAATAGATCTCGTACTCACACAGTTCATACAAAAGTTTACCGGCAAAGGCCCTAAGGATAGGGAAATCTACCCGCCTATACAAGTAGGTTCCCTCTGCCCTAGTACATTATGCGGCTAATGCCACATCTGTAGCTACTAGTGCACTTGCCTTACTCAGTAAGCCCTCAGGCGAAAGGTATGCCTCGCCCAATCGTAACATGTTCTACGTACATACATATTTCTAATATCATAATACATCATTCTTTTCTGTCATTATACATTTATGCACATTCATTCCTATTCATAACTTAACTTTGCATTTCGTTTCACTTTAAGTGACTCTTTCCCATTTACATCATTTACCTTTGTCATTTCATTTCATTGCCATTTCATCGGTCATTTCATTGCATAACATTTCATTTCATCACTTCGTACTACAGCCATCATCAGTTAGTCTACGTAGAAACGTGCTAAATCTTCTAACACAACTCCTTTTAGCTGTCATCAGTTAGTCTACATAGAAGTGTGCTAGATCTTCTAACATGGCTCTCTTTTAGCTGTCTTACATTTACATGGTTGCATTTAACATACACAGGCAACATTGTCCATATCATATTTTATTTTCATTGCTTTACTTACTTAGCCTGCATCTCATACATTTAACATATATTTGCACAAAATCTCATGCCACACAATTTAACAGTAAAATTCATACATTGCCTGTAAAATAAGCCAACCAACATTTAATGTTTATATACTAAAAATACCTTTCATTTCTTACTTAATTATCCTGAAAATATTTCCCACTTTCATCAGTTCATTTTCACATATACATATCTAATAAACAACCCTAAACTTGGAAAAAAATATAATTTAAACAGTTGGCATTTTACCCATATCGAAACATATACACGTACATATAACACAATTTATTTTTCCATTAAATTCATAAAAATTCTGATTTAATATATATTTTTCCCCTTACCTGATTTCTTGAACTACGCCAACAGGGACTTCGAAAAAATGCCTGCGGCGCTCACCCGAACCCTGAAATTAAATTCCTAATTCCAATAAATTATTCATGAATAAAATATTAATTTAATACTTCCTAGGGCCATAATTCCTAAATAAATAATAAAACCCTTAAATTTAGCCAAATTGCCAAATTTCGCAAATCCCACTCTCGCTTTGGAGTAGGACCTAGAAAATCCCGATTGACAAATTACCTACGTCAAAACGATGGTGACGACAACTAGGACCCCGTGGTGGTGTCCGTTCGTCGATTTAACCACATATTAATGGCGAAATTGAGAAAATGGGGAAAAATTACCTTTCCCCAGGAGCAGTGCCTAAGCCGTTCCCACGAAAAATCTGCTCCAATAGAAATGTCGGCAGCAGAACCAGGAATATAACAGCACCTTCTGTTTCCTGATCCGTCGCAAACTTGCCGAGTAATTGAAAGAAGAAGAGAAGCGGAGACGGAGGACTAGCGCGCGCACAGGAAAATTTCACCGGGGGGGGGGTCTGCGCCTGATCTTCTTCTTCCTTCTTCTTTCTTCTTTCTTCTTTCTTATCTTCTGTCAGATTCTTAACTTTACATATATATATATATATATATATTATATATTACTTTAACTTATAAATATATATATATATATATATATTAACTTACGTATATATATATATATATATATCTTATTTTAATTATTATTTTTTTAAAATCCAATGTAAAAATATTTAATTTAATAAAAAATTATTTAATTAATTAATTTATCTTAATTTAATTTAATTTCTTTAATTTTATTTTTTTTTCTCTTTTCCCACGTCATTCCTTTTATTTATTTATCTATTATTTTTTTATTTATTTTTTCTAAATTATTTTAATCCTTTTTAAATTTCCGAGTCTTTACACACCCTAAGTCGGATGCCTAGCTGATGGATCAACATCATCGGGCAGGGGTCCCAAGGGATCTTAAGGTACCACATGAGGACCGACATCCTCCGCCGATCTCGAGGACATCGGATCATCCTCTGGGATGATGTAGTTGAGAGTCTAGACTAAACTCAGCGATGACAACCTCTTGGTGCAATGTCTGCAAAATAATACACAAGTAAATATAAGAAGATTGGATATCAGATAGATGCATATTTTCAGTTATTTATACATGTCACGTATTTGGTGACAACATAACATGTTTACCCCCTATACGTCCTTAATATCGATATCATCCTCACTTTCTAATATGTCGTCCTCTTCACTACAGTACTCGACCATAGTTTCATCTTCTTTATCAGTTTCATCATTGTCGATGAAGTTAATGTCTTCATAAGGTTCAATTCCAATGTCAACAGTTCTATTGACTCTATGAGTCCAATCAATTTTTGATAATGACAAATCACTTGGTATTTGATCTGTGCATTGAGTTGTGAACAGGAACTATATTAAGCATGTACAGAAGGATAACGAGTCATGGAAGTCACAAAGTAAAGCTAACAAATCTTGGCAAGCTCCATGGAAATCAAAGAGTACAAGAATTAAGATGCAAGCAACAAAGTTCAAGAACAACTTGGGAATGGGTATTTAGAACTCATGTACTTACATTTTCATATGATTTCATTTGAGGCTCAACATAACTTAGAAAGACTCTAGGATTCATGCATTTCATATATAATATATATATATCTTTAGGGGACATTCATGGACTTTGAAAGGTTGTTAAAATCTTGGAAAAAGTTTTTATAAAAGAGCCAAGAAAGAAAGCAAAGCATATTTTTAAATTAGAAAGGAAAAATTGAGAAAAAGGGCACTTCGGTAGCTTGAACTCAACTTCAGTCGCCTGAAGAATTTCTTCGGTTACCTAAAGATTAAGTTCGGTAGCCTGAAGAATTAATGGGAAACACAGAAGTTGGCAGAGGCACTTCGGTCACCTGAACTGAGGACCTCAGGCACCTAAACTTGCCACTTCAGGAGCCTGAACCCCACTTCGGTTGCCTAAAGTCGCGGGAAAGTTTAAAAATCAGATTTTTATTAAAAGAACTCGTGAGCTAATTTATTGATCCAATGGCTGAGATCAATTCTAAGGGTAAGACACTATATATTCTGAATATCTAAACCCTAAACAATGGCTAATACACACAACAAGAGAAGAACACATCGTATTGCAAGATTGTAGAGAAACTTAAGCTGATTGTCTGCACTTCATTCTACTTTCATTGTCTTTGGGCAAATCCATTCCGAAAATCAAAGGGCATTCATTCATTCAACTGTGCTTAAATCCAGTATTAAGGTTTGATCTTTCAAGTTTTTATTCTTAAGAACTCTCATCTCATTACGTGTTCTTAATTATCATTAGAAAAGCTTTGATCTTGAGTGTGCATATACATATAAAAATTATTTTAAAAGAACATTACTTGAGAAAGCTTGTGTAGCTTGGTTGATTGGTTTTTGATTCAAGAGTACAAATATACATATATATTTTTCATTGAGCTTATTATTGAAAAACCTATTTTGATTACAAGATTGATCTTGAAAGTGTCTATACATATACATAGTTATTCTAAACAAGATCATTACTTGATTTAGGATGTGCGATTGATTGAAAGGTTTGATTTAAGTGTGTGTTTTATAAAGGATCTATATTTTAGATATATTAACACTTGATTAAAAATCCTTGGTACTTATACCTATATATTCTATTGAGGGATATTTTCTGAAAAACAATATACTCAATTTGTGATTAAATACTTGGAAGAAAAAAAACTTTGTGTTTTCGATTGATTTAATTTTCAAGACAAGGTTTTTATTAATAAGTTCACATCAAACTTATTTTGGGCATTTTTTCAAAGTGAACTAAGAATCCTAGTATACTCCAAAACATTTCAAATATATCCTTACTTGGGAGTTTTGATTAAATAGGGATTTGTGTGTTGAAGCATATCATACATAAAACGATTGTATCGTTTTCATACATTCATAAGCTTCAAGTTTAATCATATGTTAATGTATTAGGAAATTGAATTGTACTCACCAGCTTTTGTTAAAAGCATTGTTTTTAGTGTTATTTTTCATATTCTATTATATACACAGTTCGGTGTATGAACCGGTGTGTGAAGAGAGAGTTGTATCTCTTGTAAGCTGCGGAGTAGGAGGGAGTTGTGCCTATTGTAAGAAGCGAATTGTAAGGGAAGCTCCGTCCCAATTTAAGGAGAAGGGATTGAGTGAATCCTTGAGTGGTTGCTCAAGGTGAGGACGTAGGCCAAGTCGGCTGAACCTCGTAAAACCTTGTTTGTCCTCTCTTTTCCCTTTACTCTTTATTTTCAGCACTGCATTTAAATTGCATATATTGCATGTATAGGTTGGATAGCCTTACACATAAGTAATTGAGTAACAAGAATTCATTGGTAAATATATAAGAAGGGTTTAAAAGGTAAATAAGTGTCAAAGAATTTTTTAAATATCCAATTCACCCCCCCCCCCCTCTTGGGATTATACCTAATTCAACAAGTTCCTACGAGTTCTTCTGTGGCACCAACCCTATTCAATGGTATAGGATCGGATCCTTCCTCAATACATTAACAACAAATTGCATTGCTACACTGATAGATGGCTCATCATCTTAGAAAGTATTAGCATCTAGAACTTCTGTAATATCTTATAAACTTTGGGGAGGAATTTTTTGGGTCACATGCCATTCACCCTTCAATTTTGTGTCCATAAGGTAGAAAATTTGTTCTGCCAATGTCACTAGCATAAAAGGGTCATTTTGATATCATGTCTTGCTAAAATTGACACTGGTAAAGTAGGCATCCATGTTTATTCTAGTCTTTTTATTACTAATGTCCCACCAGGTACACTTGAACATGTGGATGTGTCTGTTGGCTCCATAGTGAAGCTCTATAATGTCATCCAAGACACCAAAGTAGTCAATTTTCTACTCTCCTTCTATATCTAGCACTACAACCCCACAATTATGGGTTCTTCTATGCAGTTTAACGGACTTCATATGAAATCGTAAGTCATTGACAATGCAACTGCTATAGCGGTTAACTCGTTGATCGGGGCCACGTGCCAACGCGTACAAATCTTTACTTGTCGTTGGTTTTTTATTGTAATACATGACTTTCATCTATTAATTAAAAAAGGAGTTTAGATAAGTAAACTATTAATATTGAAAATGTACATTGCTTCGAACTTACATAAAATTTGTTACTTACACGACTCCCAAACCAATTGACAAATTCCTTCTTATGTCTTTCGTCAACATTCCTTTCATTTTGGCTTAGAAGTTCATATTTATGTTCACTATATGCAACAATTGTACAGGTTAATGGCAACTAAGTATATATATCTATATATGCGTACGTAAATACAATGCAAAGTAAGGAGTTTGGAACCATGTACTCGATATATGGAACAGTTTCATCACAATTATTGAGGATGTAAAAATGGGTCTTTCATAGGTCGTCCATATCAATGAAATTGTAAACCCGTGCACCGAACGACCGAACATTTCCTCGAAATATAGAGGTTCTCCATCTTCGGCATTAATAGCATAAACGTCTACATTTCACTCCTCACGAGTGAACCTTATGTCAATAACAAGTAGATACATAGAGAAAAATGCAAGACATTCATTGTCAATGTATGCTTCAATGAGTGAACCTTCCAGTCGTGCCTTATTGCACACATACTCCTTCAAAGTGGACAAGAACCTGTGCACTTTACATAGCATTAGTGACTTGTACGCACAAAAAAAAAAAAAGTGAGGAAATCACATGAAAATTGTAAAAATACTTTATAATTTACCTCTCAATAGGATACATTCAACAATATTGCACCGGTCGTCCAATTATGCCCTCCCATGGTAAATGGGTGGTTAGGTGGACCATCACATCGAAGAATGCTAGCAGAAATATTTTCTCTAGCTTGCATAGTATGATCACGATGTCCTCCTCTAACCATGCAAGTACGTTTATGCTCAATTTTTTGAGTACAACTGTCAGAAGAAGATCCCCAGCTCAATTAGCACTGAGAAAACATCTTCATACAAGTGTCCACGAAGGAAAATGGGTAGAAGGACGTGATAGTCATGACTTTTCATTCCTAACATCTTCCTTTCCTTCGTGATTATGGATTGAGCTATTTTCGATACATTTCCATCAGGGAACTTCACTGATTTCAACCATTTGAAGAAATTATTCTTTTCTTCCTTCGAAAATGTGAAACACGCTGATGGCATGAGAATTTTGTCCCCACCATTAATTAGATGCAACTCAAGCCGTATTCCCATATCTTCCATATCCCAGCGAGTATTTGTGGTGTCATTTGTCTTCCCATTTATATCCAGCAATATACAAATGACATTCTCATAAATGTTCTTCTCGATGTGCATGATGTCTAGGTTGTGGCGTAGTGGACGATCTTTCTAGTATGGCAACTCGAATAAGATGCTTCTTTTTGTCCAATTCAACTCCCACTCAGCACGTTTCCTTTTTCTACTACTCGGTGGTTTCTCAAATTTCACATCTTCAATCAAAGTGAACTGGTTTAATATCTCTTCCCCACTTAGTCAGTTTGGCTACAACCTTCATTCAAGTTTTCCATTGAAGCTTCTAACACCATAATTCCTCTAGGGATGTTCGTGTCATAGAAAACAACGATGACACATAAAGCATAACTGGAATCCATGCTTCAAGGATAAGGACTCGGCATCCTTATTACACACTGGGCATGTTAAGTATCCTTTTTGCTCCAGCCCAAAAGGTTGCCATAAGCGGGGAAATCTTCAATTGTCCACAACAATACAACATGCATGGTAGGTTCACCATGGCTTGGGTCCTTAACTACTAGAAATAAAATTTATAAAACCTAACTATCCCAAGTTCAGTAGAAAGTGGGGAAGTCAAGTATCGATCAAGGAAGACTTAAAGCGCAGTTATCAAACCACTTCCAAATTAGTTTATTATAGCCTAGTCATTAAAAATAAGTAAAATGTGGTATTTTTCAATGGATGAATTTGAACCAACTATTGGAAAGCAATTAAATAAAAGCAAGTAAATCTATATTAACTCAACTCCTACAAAGCAGTGTTTAAACATGAGTATAGTTTAGGATGTTGTTCTGCTTACGACAAGTTCAGTGAGCTTACCGTACTAAACTAACTGAAACCCGGCTAAACAATCCAAGGAGCCATTCGAGGGCATAGAGTAGGAAGGGTACACCAGTCGTTCGGAGCACGGTAGGGAATCAAAGTATACTCTATCTCAATGATCACGAGAACCTCTATAGGATACTTTAGCCTAATACATGTACCTGACTGAAGCAATAGAGGTGCTAATCTTGTCACTAAACATCATCACCATCTAAACTATAAATGAAAGTAGTAAAGCAAAGTTGTAAATAAAAGCATGTAAAAAGATCATCCCTTTGCATTCATCACGTCTATCACTAACGCCAAGAAGTACAAAAGAAGACCAAGTAATATACAGTGGAAGACACACGAACACCGCCGGTTGTCACAGGTCATCGGACATTTCATGCACAGCACATAAATCTACACTACTCCAAATCTAACTTGGATCTCAGTGACGTCCTAGGTCTACCACTAACCTAAGAGAGGCCAAAGAGGAACCCATAGCTTGTGTTCATAGCAAATACTTATAGGTTCTAGGGTTTACAAGGTTTGTTTTACAAGTTAGGAAATTTTGCAGAAAATCTTGTGTAGAAGATCATCAATGTCAACCAAGTCGCCCCTTTGTCATTCTTGTGTGCACCTTAGTCGAGACTCGCGGGAAATCAGGGATTCAAATCTTCAATGTCTTCAACTTCGTCGTACCTTAAGGTCTTGCTAGTCGAGCTGATGGTTAAGACTTGCAGGATATCGATTTTTAGGAAATCTCAAGAATTCGACATGGTCCCCCCTTTAGGTATCTTGGTTGAACACTTTTTCGAGACTCTCAATTTTTTTGCTCTCAATTATGTCTCAGTATCTTGACACAGTCGCCCTAGAGAGCCACTTGGTTAAGGACTTGGTTGAACCTTACAACATCTTGATCTCAGTCTGCACCTTGGAACCTACGGTGGAAGACTAAGTCGCCCTTATATGTTGCTGGTCGCGCCAGATGATAGAGCATCATATCCTTGTCCATTGATGATCTAAAGCTTCAAGAGCTTGGCTAAACATCTGATTTGAGAATTAAGTCCTCTAAATTCTCCTTGACTTCGTGTAATGTCTAACTCCATGGTTTTAACCTGTTTTTCTGGAAAAGACAAACAAACCTTGCATAGCTCTGAACAATGATAACTCTGGGCAAATACATAATAAAATGAGGATAAACAAAGATAAATGATGGTCTAAAATCATGTATTTTAGGGACTCATCACAATCCCCAACTTACACCTTGCTAGTCCTCGAGCAAAGCAAAATCTAAGAAAACTACCAAATCCTACCTACATCCTCTTTTGCGGGAAACACGGTTGCATTTACCATATGCAATAAGGCTTTAAACCCCTAGGTTAATCCTAGTGGACAATTTCTAGTCTCATAAGGGTTTCCAAGATGATACCCACAAACACCAGTTCAGTAAATAAAAGATGGAAACACATTCAGCATAATCATACCGTTTTACATACAGAGATATAACCTTATTACATACAGATTCCTTCATATATGACTCCATTATACACACAATCCGCCACATTTCAATCATGCAAAGTTCAACACAACACATCCATCTCAAGACATGACTCTCTAAGAATCAACCCATGATTATAATTCAGAGTTAACATTTGCATGTAAATCCAAGTATGAATAGGTCACTTCACAAGGCATATGTAAGGTATATGATCTTTGTAACTCATAGTGCTCTGGGACACCTATAGAATGGTTGTCTTGACTCAGTCTTTCTAGTTTATTCTCTCAAAATTCACTCAAGAAAATGGTTTCACTCTCATATGTGAGGAAGAGGGTCATGATCAAGCGTCTCACATATTTGAAGAACTAACACTAGAAATGTGGAGTAAACTAGTCTTATAGGAAAGGAAATCAGCCCTTATTGAGGTGTCAGGTCCTTCACCCTAGCATCTTCCCACTTTCTCGCCATACTCAATCAAGACCACACTAGATGAACTTATTCCTAGACTAAGTGTGAATTCAACAAATGCATTGGCCAAAAGATCCTTCATACGTGTAGAATTGTAGTGTCGTGTCCTTAGCTTGACCTCTTTATCTTTGCTCAAAGCATGCGTATATTCTTATTTACATTTTTCTCTACTCAGGCTTTTCATCTTTTTTCATTTTCTTTCCTTGAATGGTTGGTTAAGACAATCATCACATTCTTATGTTGTCTTCATGTTTCCAATGGGAATGTAGCTCGAACAGGAGTCCATGGAAAAAATCGGTCTCTAAGGTTGGCTTAACCATTATGTTTTGAGTAAGCTACAAGGCCTAGATTTATATCTCCCCACTTGATGTCACCTCTAGGCTAGCAAATGCAAAGGCAAAGACTAGTTGACAAAGGTAATCTAGAAAAAGGAGGATGGTTGAATTATATAAACTCAGAGTTTGACGTCAAAAATTCGAGAAATGAACGAACAGGTCAACAATACCTCACAATGTGTCATAGTCACCACAGGTATTCTCTTAGTGCTCTCAAAGAACCCTAAGTGCTAAAAATCACATGTAAGTGTGGTTTTAGCGTCATGAAGCACCATGTAAATACAAGAGTTTACATCGCAGTATTAACCCAAACAAAGCACTAGTCAACTACCTAGAGTAGTATCAAGTAGTCAGCAATGTTTTTCGAATTTTACGCAACTAATTTACTACATTATTAGTGAGCATAATGAAATCATGTAGCTAAGAAGCTTATGCATGTCACTAGGTTATATAGGTGTATGTAGTGGTTGTAAAATATATGTTAGCATGGTTCACTGAAGATTCTCAAAAATTTTAAGCTGTGTCATTTTTATGTATGAAATGTGCCACGTAGTGTGCCACCCCCTACCCCCAACTTAGAACTTCAGTGTCCTCACAAAAGTGTAGGAAGAAAAATTGAACCCAAGCATGGGATAGGACAGTGCATGGTGCTAGTAATAACAAATAGTGTACCTGGAAAATAAAATATCCAGAAATAGCATGCATACAAAGATATGATGTAGCACAAAAGGCATGTAATTGTCAAAAGCACAATGTAGATTCATTTATAAGTGATGAATCCCTAAAATACATGATTTTAGACCCTCATTTATCTTTTTTTATCCTCATTTTATTATGTATTTACCTAGAGTTACCATTGTTTAGAGCTATGCAACGTTTGTTTGTCTTTTCAGGAAAAACAGGTTAAAACCATGGAGTTAGGCATTACGATAAGCTAAGGAGGACTTGGAGGATTCAAAACTCAATTCAAATGTTCAGCCAAGTTTTGAAAGCTTCAGATCATAAATGGACAAGAAGATGATGCTCGACCATGTGGTGCGACTAGCAACACATAAGGGTGACTTAGTCTTCCACAACAAACTCCAAGGTTCAGACTGAGATCAGAATGCTGCAAGGTTCAACCAAGTGCTCGACCAAGTGACTTCCTGAAGTGACCACGTCGATATACTAAGACATAACTGAGACTAGAAATACCGTGAGTCTCAACAAAGTGTTCGACCAAGAGACCTTCAGGGGTGACCATGACAAGTTCCTGAGATCTCCTGAAGATTGAGATAGTGAGAGTCTCGACCAACTCGACCAGCAAGACTCTAAGGCGCAACAAAGTTAAAGACATTAAAAATTCGAATCCCTGACTTCTCGCGAGTCTCGATTAGGGCACACACAAGAATGACAGAAGGGCAACTAGGTCGATAACGATGATCTGCTGCGCGAGATTTGCTACAAACTTTCCTAACTTGTAGAACAACCCTTGTAAACCCTAAAGCCTATAAGTATTCACTACGAACACAAGCTCTGGGTTCCTCTTTGGGCTCTCTTAGGTTAATGATAGACCTAGGAAGTCATCAAGAGCCAAATTTAGAGTAGAAGTAGAGTAGTTTAGGTTTGCGTAGGAGTAGAGTAGTTTAGGTTTGTGTATGGAGTGTCCGACAGTCGATGACAATCAGCGGCATTCATACAACAGCCGTGTATATTAGTTGATCTCCTCTTGTACTTCTGGTGTTAGTGACAAACGTTTTGAATTATAAAAGGATGATCTTTTTACTTATGCTTTCATTTACTACTTTCAATTTACTGCTTTCCATTTACTTGTTGTGTGTTTGATGAAAGATTGTAGATAAGGATAAGCACTGCTATGTATCATTTAGATGGAAATAGTCAACTACGAAACCGTGGAGGTGTTCATTCTCATTGATATAGGGTATACTCTGGTTCCCGACCATACTTCGGATGATTGGTGCACCCTTGCTACCCTGTGCCCTTGATCGCCTCTCTCCCGCTTTGGCTCGCTCGGGTTAGTACTTCTATGGAAGTCTGGATGAGCGTAGTTAGAAGCTTGGCACAATACGTCTGATTCGGACCACAGTATCGCTTTGTAGGAGTAGGATAACTTAAAAATTTACTTGCTTTTCAGTAGTATAGATTTACTTGCTTTCAGTTACATGCTTTCCAATAGTTGTTAGACAATCACCATTGCAAAATACCATCTTTCACTTCTTTTTCATAACAAGGCTTTAGTAAACTAAAATGGAAGTTGTTTAATAACTGCGCTTCAAGTCTCCATGGATCGATACCAAACTTACCCACTTTCTACTGAACTTGGGATAGTTAAGTTTTATAAATATTATTTTTTATAGTTAAGGACCCAACCCATGGCGAGCCTACCAAATTTTGGCGTCGTTGTTAGGGACTTGGCTACGGTTATAAGCCAACTTCTGCTTTAGAGTATTATTTCCTTGTTCTTTTGATTTGCTCTCCTTTTGTTTTCACTTTCTTTGTTAATTTCTATTTTCTTTATTTTTGTTTTATGTTTTTGAAGTCTGAATCTATGTGCTTACAAGTGTGTATGTTTGGTATGCATTCTTTGGAACCTAAGATACTTACCATAGATCTTGAGATTGAAAAATCTCGTAGGTCCCTTAGGAAACCTATCTCTAATCCAAATGAGGCTAAGTATCTGAACTAAAAGCCATGGCCAAAAATAACCCACTAGTTCCCACTGAACAAATCCCGGAACCCTATGCTCCCCACCTACCCATGGTAGGAGAGCAACATCTTCAGCCTCTTAGGGACTACTTTGTACCTAATGCATACACCACGCCATCCTGCATTAGGTTCCCAGATGTTTAGGTAGCACAATTTGAGATAAAGACTTCAATCATCTTGATGCTGCCCAACTTTCATGGGAACTCCACTGAAAATCCTTATTAGCATCTAGATGAGTTCTTGGAAATTTGTTCCACTATCCGCATACCTAATTTCAGTGATGATGATCTCTATCTTAGGCTTTTCCCATTCTCTCTTAAGGATAAAACCAAATATTGGCTGACGTCCTTAGAACCGAACTTGGTGGCCAACTAGGCCACCATGCAACATGAATTTCTTAAAAATTACTTCCCAATTGGGAAGACTAACCAGCTTAGGAGAGTCATCCCAAGTTTCTCACAGATGGATGGGGAACTCTTTGTCGAGACTTAGGAACATTTTAGGGACCTGCTCCGAAAATGCCCACATCACCAGGTCCCCAAATGGCAATTAGTGTAAACATTTTACGAAGGGTTAGATGAAAGAGATAGGTCTATGGTTGATGCATCATACAGAGGTACTTTCCTCACTAAGCACGAGAACGAGGCCTGAGGTTTTTTTGAAAATCTAGCTAAAAATTCTCAACAGCACATGGCTGCCACCCATAGACTACTAACTCCATCAAACTTTACACCAAAGGGAGTTTACGAATTGGCCACTAGCCAAGACCTAGCTCCTACCCTACATGTCATATCCAAAAAATTAGACCAGTGTTTGTCCTTAGGACTGCAAACAATGGCATATGCAGAGGTATGTGCAATCTGCTTTGATCCATCCCATACATATTACAATTTCCCTTACGCACATCCCCAGCCTAAGCTTGTGCACGAGGAAGTAAAGGTCACCCACAATCGGTACGATAAGCTAGCTAATGACCCTTACTTGAATACCTACAACCCTAGGTGGAAACAATATCCTATCTTCTCGTGGAGTCTGCAAGTTACGGGTTTTCAATCTCAAAAACCACCACAAGCTCCGAATGCCCCGCCTCCATGACCATATCAAAATTTACAGAGTCACCCTAACTCCACCCCTAAATCTTCAGTATTACAGCAGCAGCCTCCACCGCAACACAAATATGATTCATTTCAAGAGATGGTGCTGACAGCCCTTAAGCAAATCGAAGCTAACCATCAAGTGGATTGGCAACTCCTTCACTCACATTCCTAATCTATCGCAAAGCTAAAAGCCACCATGGGGCAACTAGCTGCTACCTTGAGTTATAGAGATGAAGGCAAGTTGCCAAGTCAGCCTATAGTAAATCCTTAGGGACAATATGGGGTAGAATGTGAACTGGGCGTTTGCTGCTCATCCAATTCTGAGCAGTCCCAGGTGATAACCACATTCCAAAATGGCAGGCTGATAGCTGGACAAGGCGAGGAGCAACTAAGCACGGGGGAGACCCAAGATGAAAAATGGGAAGCACCCAACGGGGACTCATGCACTCTCTCTTCCTCAAATCGGGTACACAGACCTTTGAGTCTCACACCCACCACTAGAACGACCACACCTCACTTTGCCCCCCATAGGGCTTTTCACGGCTCCTTAGTGACACATCCTGCAACTTCTCTTCCACCATTTATATTTAGGAAAAAGGCTTCCACTAAGTCCATCTGGGAAATATTTAATCAAGTTAGAATTGATAAGCCTCTCCTCGAGGACATCAAGCAATCACCCGCATTCACAAAATTCCTTAAGAACTTGTCAACGCCAAAGACAAGGTTAAGGGTGCACATGGATGGGTTGGTTAAGCATGCCAGCATATGAGCTCCATGATACTAAGGCACCTTGTTCCTAAACTAAAAGACCCCAGCTCACCCACTATTTTATGTGTAATTGGCGGTTACACCATTGATAGGACTCTTTTAGACTTAGGAGCAAGCATGAACATTCTTCCTTACTTGGTCTATCAGAAGCTTAACCTAGGAGAATTGAAGCCCACCTCGGTCATATTGTGTCTTGCTGATAGATCTCTTAAGCAACCTCAGGGTGTGGTAGAAGACGTGGTAGTCAAGGTGGGAGATTTCCATTACCCGGTTGAGTTTATCATTTTAGATATAGAAACTTCTGCAAATTTGATACCAGTCCTTTTGGAATGACCATTCCTAGCTATAGCCAATGCTTGCATTTAATGCAGAATGGGGATCATGGATATCTCAAAAGGCCATAAGCAATGAAGGCTAAACATATTTACTGCCTTCCACCATCCACTTAACGTCATCCAAGCTGTGGACGAAGACGTGATTGACAAAATTGTTAGGGAAGCAACTCCTTCAATGCTATGGAAACACCCTTGGGATAGTACACTTCAGCTTAATAGCCCTTCCGCTACTCAATTTGAGGACCCTTTTGAGCAATTTACAACAACACTTGATTGGGTCCCCAATTTTGAAAATAAGCTAGGGGTATGCAACTTTGGGTGTAAGGAAGAGAAGGGTGAAACCAATATTAACTAGGAACCAGGTTGAGTTCAAGTTGAGCTTCAAAGCATCTGGCTGAAGACGGTAAACTTAGCGCTTCCATGAGGCAACCCGATAGTTTTTCTTTTCTTTTTGAGTCCTTAGGGTAGTTAGAGTAGGCTATCTAGGGTTCAAAGTCTTTGGAGTAGGTTCTAGTATAAGTTGGGGATGCAACAAAGTAAGCGACCATCACGTGTGTGAGCGATTTAGTCTAGCCCCTACGCTGTTCTGAGATTGGAAACTACTAAGAGGGTTGACTAGACCCGCGACCAACATTGAGCTTGGTGCGCCCTGGTCGAGAAACAATGAGAAGTTGTTTAAAACCTGCTCGACTTCGACTCTTCATCTCCTACCTCCTCATTAAGCTTGGGCGAGCATAGTTGCCCTCTTCTCGCACTTGCTACCAGAGCGAGCTGTGGCCACATTGCACTCCCTTGAAATTTCTTATCCTCCTGAGTCATCTCCGGTATCCTCCCATGCATCACCTCAACCCGCTACCAAGAGGCAACGACTTCGAGCCTTGCCATGGCGGGGTTCTTTATCGAGGGGCCGACAGAGTTTAAAAACGCAGGAGGAGGTTGTGTATGTGGTACGGGCACCTCACAGACATCTATGGTAGATACCATGATGGGGTTTGGCCCTGCGACTATTGAAGCTCATTGTGCTTAGTAACACCATCAATTGTGGACTCGACCTCTATCAGTCTTCATGAGGTCTGGTTTCCTCACCCCCTATCATTCCAACAATTCCATCCTACCATGCCATATATTCCACCATTGGAGGTCTTCAATCCTCCCACAGCTCCTAGGCCTGACCCAAAACCATGACCATACCCCTTTTAATCATATCAATCCCTCCCGCCAAGTACCATGCCTGATAAGCCGAGGCCACTCTAGGCTGTACAGCCACGGTGGACTTGACCTCCACTCTCTCCCCCCGGCTTCAATACCTGTAGGAAATGGGTCCTACTCATGACGCGACATTAGCCAAGACATTGATGTTTTCATCTGATTCAGATTCTAACTCTGATTTTGTCTAAAATCAACATTGTTGTGTCATTTACTATTGGGTCTTGTATTGTGCCTCTACGACATAGGGTTGTTTTCTTTTTTTCTTTTTCTTTCTTGCTCTAGTTCACCATGTTTCTGTAGCTATTTCAATACTTTTAATATACCCTTCTAAATTGTATTGACTAGAATATCAATGAAAACTTTCATGGTACTTTTGACGAATATCTGTCTTTTGTGCTACAGTGTAGTTATGCATGCATGCTATTCTGGTCACTATACTTTACAGGTACACTATTAAGTTCTTACTGAATCCTTGCACTGTCCTATTCCATCCCTAGGGTTCTATTTTTCTTTCCATAATTTAGTGAGGACACTGAAGTTTTAAGTTGGTGGTAGGGGTGGCACACTGCATGGAACATTTTATGCACAAAAATGACACATTTTAAAATTTTTGAACACAACTTCCATTGAACCATGCTAACATATTTTATACCCTCTACTTACACCTATATAACCTAAGGTTACATGCATAAGCTTTGCAATTATATGATTTCATTATGCTTACCAACAATGTAGTGAATTAGTTGTGTAAAATTTGCATAATATGGCTGAAAACTTAATATTACTTTAGGTAGTTGACTAGTGGTTTGTTTGGGTTAATACTGCAATGTAAACTCTTGTTTTTACATGATACTTCATGGGGCTAAAAACACACTCACACATGATTTATAACACTTAGGGTTCTTTGAGAGCACTGAGAGAATAACTGTGACGACTATGACACCTTGTGAGGTACTGTTGAGCCATCCGTTCATTTCTCAAGTTTTTGACATCAAACTCTGAGTTTATAAAACTAACTATCCTTCTTTTATTGTATTTCCTTTGTCAACTAGTTTGTGCTCTTGTATTTGCTAGACTAGAGGTGACATCAAGTGGGGAGATATAAATCTAGGTCTTGTAGCTTACTCAAGATATGAAGATTAAGCCACCCCTAGAGATCAACTTTTTCCATGGACTCCTGTTCGAGCTACATTCCCATTGGAAACATGAAGACAAGATAAGAATGTGATGATTGTCTTAGTTGACCATGCAAAAAAAAGAAAATGAAAAAGAAAGAGAAACCTGATAAAAAATAGAAATAAAAAACAAAAACAAAAATATACACTTGCTTTGAGAAAAGATAAAAAGTTCAAGCTAAGGACACACACTACGAGTCTATACGTATGAAGGATCTTTGGACCAATGCATTTTCTGAATTCATGCAAGTCTGGGAATAAGTTCATCTAGTGTAGTCTTGATTAAATGTGGTTAGTAAGTGAGAAGATGCTAGAGTGAAGGACCCGACACCTCAGTAAGGGTTGGATTCCTTTCCTATAATACTAGTTCACTCCACACTTCTAACGTTAGTTCTTCAGATATGTGAGACGTTTGATCATGACACTCTTCCTCACATATGAGAGTGAACCCATTCTCTTGAGTGAATTTTGAGGTGATAAACTAGTGAGCCTGAGTCAAGACGACCATTCTGTAGGTGCTTCCGAGCATTCTGAGTGAGACAAATCATATAATTTACACATGCCCTATGAAGTGGCCTATTCATACTTGTATTTACATGCTAATATTAATCTTGAATTATAATCATGAGTTAATTCTATGTGACTAGTATCTTGAAATGGTTGTGTTGTGTTGAGCTTTGCATGATTAAAATGTTGCAGAGTGTGGGTATAATGGAATCGTGTATGAAGGAATATGTATGTAATAAGATTATATTTCTATATGTAAAATGGTATGATTGTGTTGCATGCGTTTCCATATTTTAAACTGGTGTTTATGGGTATCGCCCAGAAAACCCCCACGAGACTAAAACTCGTCCACTAGGATCAACCTAAGGGTTTAAAGTCTTGTTGCATATGATAAATGCAACTATGTTTCCCGCGAAAGAGGATGTAGGTAGGATTTTGTAGTTTTCTTAGATTTTGCTTTGCTCGAGTACTAGCAAAGTGTAAGTTAAGGTTGTGATAATTCTCTAAAATACATGATTTTAGATCCTTATTTATCTTTTTTTATTCTCATTTTATTATGTATTTACCTAGGGTTATCACTGTTCAGAGTTATGCAAGGTTTGTTTATCTTTTCAGGAAAAACATGTTAAAACCATGGAGTTAGCCATTACGAGAAGCTAAGGAGGAGTTGGAGGATTCAAAGCTCAATTCAGATCTTCAGCCAAGTTCCAAAAGCTTCATATCATCAATGGACAAGAAGATGATGCTCAACTATGTGGTGCGACTAGCAACACATAAGGACGGCTTAGCCTTCCACAAATAACTCCAAGGTTCAGACTGAGATCAAAATGCTGCAAGGTTTGACCAAGTGCTTGGCCAAGTGACTTGCTAGAGCGACCAGGTCAAGATACTGAGATAGAACCGAGAGCAAAAATACCAAGAGTCTCGACGAAGTGTTCAACCAAAAGACCTTCAAGGGCGACCATGTCGAGTTCCTGAGATTTCCTGAATATCAAGATACTGCAAGTCTCGACCATCACCTCAACCAGCAAGACCCTGAAGCACAATGAAGTAGAATACATTGAAGATTTGAATCCCAGACTTCTCACGAGTCTTAATCAGGGCACGTACAAGAATGGCAGAATGGCGACTTGGTCGTCAACGATGATCTGCTGCGCGAGATTTGTTGCAAACTTTCCCAACTTGTAAAACAACCCTTGTAAACCCTAGAATCTATAAGTATTCGTTATCATTGAGATAGGGTATACTCCAACTCTCGACCGTACTCTGTACGATTAGTGCACTCTAACTACCCTGTGCCCTCGATTGCCTGTTTCCCACTTTGGCCTGCTCGGGTTAGTACTTCTATGGAAGTCTGGATTAGTGTAGTTAGAAGCATGGCATCCAGCTTCTGATTCAGACCACAATATCGCTTTGTAGGAGTAGGGTAACTTAGAAATTTACTTGCTTTCCAGTATTATAGATTTACTTGCTTTCTGTTACATGCTTTCCAGTAGTTGTTGGACAATCACCATTGCAAAATAACATCTTCCACTTCTTGTTGATAACAATGCTTTAGTAAACTAAATTGGAATTGGTTTAATAACTGCACTTTAAGTCTCTGTGGATTGATATTCGACTTACCCACTTTCTATTGAACTTGGGAGAGTTAGGTTTTATAAATATTATTTTTGGTAGTTAAGGACCTAAGCCTTGGTGAGCCTACCAATATGCTAGGAAATAAAATGTAGAAAGGAACATTACAAGTTGTGAGAGTGCTACAAAAACATGGTGAACCAAGGCAAAAATATTAAAAAAAATAACGAAAATAAAAATATGTCGCAGAGGCACAAGATAAGACCCAATAGTGAATGACATAGCTATGTTGATATTAGACGAAATCAGATTCAGAATGAGAATCAGAATTTGAATCAGACGAAAACATGAGTGGTTTGGCTAATGTTGCATCACGAGTTGGTGTCATTTGCAATAGGTAATGAAGCCGATGGGGAGAAAGTGGAGGTCGAGTCTGTCATGGCTATAGAACTTGGAGTGGCCTCGGCTAATCAGGCATGGTACTTGGCAGGAGGGACTGATATGATGGGAAGGGATATGGCAATGGTTGTAGGTCAAGCTTGGGAGCCAGGAGCTCTGTGGTGGGATCATTGGTGACCTACAACAGTGTAATATATGGAATGGTAGGTTAGAATCATTGGAATGGCAGTGGGTGGGGAAACTGGACCTCATGAAGACCGGTGGAGGGCTAGTTCACGAATGATGGCGTTATAGATTGTGGTGCATGAATCTATAAGTCCTCATTAGGTGCCCATGGCATCCCCATGGTTTGTGTCGAGCCTCTTGGTCGTAGGGCTGAAACCCGCCGTGGTATCTATCGTAGATGTCTGTAAGGTGCTCATACCACGTACACAACCTCCCTATGTGCTCCTAAACTCTGTCGGCCCTCGATGAAGAACCTCGTCATGGCAAGGCTTGAAGCTATTGATGTTTGGCAGTGGGTTGAGATGATACGTTGTAGAATGCCGGAGATAAATTAGAAGGAGAAGACATTTCAAGGAAGTGCAATGTGGCCACGACTTGCTTTAGTGGCAAGGGCAAGAAGAGGGTGACTATGATCAACCAAGCTGTAATGAGAAGGCAGGAGATAAAGAATCGGGGTCAAGCAAGTTTTAAACAAATTCTCGGTATTTTTGACCAAGGTGCATCCAGCTTAGTGTGGGTCGTGGACATGGTCAACCCTCTCAGTATTTTCCAATCTCAAAACAGCACAAGGGCTAAACTAGTTCGCTCCTTCTAGTTGAACCCCCAACTTATCATGAGACCTACGCTAAACTCTAGTTAGTCTGTCCTAAATACCTTATGGACTCAAAAAGAAAAGAAAATCTATCGGGTTGCCTCCCGAAAGTGCTAAGTTTACCGTCTTCAGTCAGACACATTGAAGCTTAACCTGAACTCATCCTGGTTCCTGGTTAACAATGGTTTCCCCCTTCTCTTCCTCATACCCGAAGTTGCATACCCCTAACTTACTTTCAGAATTGGGGACCTAATCATGTTTTGTTGTAAATTGCTTAAAAGGGTCCTCTAATTCAGCATTAAGTGGATTTTTGAGCTGAAGTATGCTATCCAAAGGGTATTTGCATAGCATCAGAGGAGTTGCTTACCTAACAATTTTGTCAATCATGTCTTCATCCACAACTTGGATGGCGTTAAGTGGATTTTGAGAGGCATTAATATGTTCAGCCTACGTTGCTTATGGCCCCACAAGATGTCCATAAGTCCCGTCCTACATTGAATGCAAGCATTGGCTGTGGCTAGGAATGGTCGTCCTAGATGGACAAAGATTGGATTTGTGGAAGTATCCATATCTAAAATGATGAAATCAACAAGGTAATGGAAATTTTCCACCTTGACTACCACATCTTCTACCACACCCCTAGGTTGCTTAAGAGATTGATCAGCAAGGCTTATTATTATCGGGGTGGGCCTCAGCTTCCCAGGGTTAAGTTGTTAATAGATCGAGTATAGACGGATATTTACACTTGCTCCAAAATCTAGAAGAGCCCCATCAATGGAGTAATTGCCAATTACACACGAAATAGTGGGTGACCCAGGGTCTTTTAGTTTAGGAGCAAGGTGCTTCAAAATTATGGAACTCATGTGCTCGGCCTACTTAACCAAACCATCCATATGTACCCTTGGCTTTTGCTCCTGCGTTGATAAGTCCTTAAGGAACTCTGTGAATGCAGGTGATCGCTTAATGTCCTTTTAGAGAGGCTTGTTAATTTTTACATGTTTAAACGTGTCCCAAATGGACTCAGTTGAAGCCTATTTCCTAAATATCGAAGGTGCAAGAGGGGCCACAAGGTGTGCCACTAAGGAGCCATGAAAAGCCCTATGGGGGGCAAAGTAGGGGTTGGTCCTTCTAGTTATAGGTGTGGAACTCGAGGGTTTGTGTACCTAACTAGAGGAAGATAGGGTGCACGAATCAACATTGGGTACTACTCTCTTTTCATCCTCATTCTCTCCCTTACTCGGTTGCTCCTTACCTTGTTTTTCTATCATCCTGCTACCTTAGAAGGTGGTCACCACTTGGGCTTGCTCAGCATATGATGAAGAACCATCTTCTAGTTTACATTCCACCCCATATTGTCCTTTAGGATTCACTATAAGCTGACTTGCTAACTTGACCTCATCTCTTGACTCGAAGTAGCAATTAGTTTCCCTAAGGTGGCTTCTAGCTTCGCGATGGAGTGGGAGTGAGAATGAAGCAGTTGCAGATCAGCTTGACGATCAGCCTCAATGTTCTTGAGGGTTCTCAACACTGTCTCCTAAAATGTGTCATATTTAGGCAGATACGGAGACATCTACTACCTAGTTGCAAATCTAGGGGCTGAATCTAGATGATTTTGGAAATTTTGGTATAGGCATGGAGGCAAAGCATTAGCATTTTGCTAAGTTCTTTGGCTTTGAAAACCCGGAGCTTGTGGCCTCCACGAGAAGTTAGGATGTCACCCAGGGTTTTAGGTATTCGAATAAGAGTTGTTGGACGGCTTATCGTACTAATTCTAGGTGGCCTTTGCTTCCTCCTACATAAGCTCAGACTGGGAGTGCGCATGAGGGAAATTATAACATATATGGGAAAATCTTCAAGAACTCATCTAGATGCTGATAAGGATTTTTGGTTGAATTCCCATGAAAGATGGGCAGCATTGAGATGATTGAAGTCTTAATCTCAAATTGTGCCACCTAAACATCCAGGAACCGGATGCAGGATGACGATGTGTATGCATTAGGTACAAAGTAGTCCCCAAGAGGCCGAAGGGGTTACTTCCCTACCATAGGTAGGCAGGGAGCATGGGGATCCAAGATTTGTTCAATGAAAATCGATGGGTTATTTTTGGCCATGGCTTTTAGCTCTGACGACTCAACCTTATCTTGATTAGAGATAGGATTCCAAGGGTACCTATTAGATTTTTCAATCTCAGGATCTATGGGAAGTATTTCAGGTTTCAAAGAATGCATACCAAACATACACACTTGTAAGCAAAAAGATTCAGACATAAAAAATAGTAAACAAAAGTAAAGAAAATACAAATAACAAAGAAAGTGAAAATAAAAGGAGAGCAAGTTAAAAGAACAAAGCAACAATACTCTAAAGCGAAAGCTAGCTTATAACCATAGCCAAGTCCCCAAAAATGGTTCCAAAATTTGGTAGGCTCACCAAGGTTTGGGTCCTTAACTACCAAATATAATATTTATAAAACCTAACTATCCCAAGCTCAAAAGAAAGTGGAGAAGTCAGGTATCGATCCATGGAGACTTAAAGCGTAGTTATCCAACCACTTCCAAATTAGTTTATTATAGCATTGTTATGAAAAAGAAGTAAAATGAAGTATTTTTCAATGGGTGAATTCTAACGACTACTAGAAAGTAATTAAATAAAAGCAAGTAAATCTATATTAATTCAACTCACACAAATTAGTGTTTATACATGAGTATAGTTTAGGATGTTGTTCTACTTACACCAAGTTCAGTGAGTTTACCATACTAAACTGACCGAAACCTGGCTAAACAATCCAAGGAGTCGTTCAAGGGCATAGAGTAGCAAGGGTGCACCAACCGTCTGGAGCACATTCAAGAACCAGAGTATACTATCTCTCAACGATCACAAGAACCTCTATGGAAAATTATAGCCTAACACGTGTACCTAACTAAAGCAATAGAGGTGCCAATCTTGTCACCAAACATCATCACAATCTAAACCATAAATGAAAGCAATAAAGGAAAGTTGTAAATAAAAGCATATATAAAGATCATCCCATTGCATTCAGCACATCTGTCACTAATGCCAAGAAGTACAAAATAAGACCCAATAATATACACTGGAAGACACACGAACGCCGCTGGCTGTCACAAGTCAACGAACACTTAATGCACAGCCCAAAAATCTATGCTACTTCTAATATAACTTGGCTCTCAATGACATCCTAGGTCTGTCACTAACCTAAGAGAGGCCAAAGAGGAACCCAGAGCTTGTGTTCTTAAAGAAAACTTATAGGATCTAGGGTTTACAAGGCTTGTTTTACAAGTTAGAAAAGTTTGCAGCAAATCTCGTGTAGAAGATTGTCACTGTCAATCAAGTCGCCACTCTGTCATTCTTGTGTGCGCCTTAGTTGAGACTCGCGGGATGTTAGGGATTCAAATCTTCAATGTCTTCGACTTCGTTACGCCTCAAGGTCTTGCTAGTCGAGCTGATGGTCAAGACTTGTAGGATCTTGATCTTCAAGAAATCTCAAGAATTCAACACGGTCGCTGTAGAGACCACGAAAAATTATAACTATTAAAATAATTAGGAAAAGATAATAAATGGAATAGATAAATAAATGATAAGGAAAAAATGGAAGATTTAAAAGAAAAAGACAGCAGACCTCATCGACAAATCTTTTGTCTTCATCGACTAGTGTCCTTCTAGAGATTGTCAACGAAGTTCATTCCCACATCGATGAAGAGATCCCAAGTGAGTGAATTTCAAATTTTAGGTTTCATTGACGAATGCATCTTCTCATCAACGAATTCCCTACTGTGGTTCGTCGACGAACCCTATCTTCTCATCAACGAAGTCATGTGGCAACATCATGTATAAGAAGATCTCAGGTTGCTTCTCTACGAAGAAATTCATTTCCCTTCATTTTTCTCCCTCTAAAATGTCTCTCTCTGCCTTCTCTCTCAGATTTCGGCCAGGATTCAGCCTGAATCAACAAACGAAAACTACCATTGTGTTCTATAAGAGATTCTCTACACATTTAGCGGAGCATATTTCTAAACTAGGCTTTCCAGGCATCGCCCCAAAGTTGAGGTAAGGGTTAGGATTCGTAGTTTTGGGGTTCAAAACGTTTATTCAAGGTTTATGGGTTGAGAATATGTTGAAATAGTAGGTTATTTGGGGTTCATTTGATTAAACCAGGATTTTTTATTCAGGGTTCGGGTGAGTGCCGCAGGCATCATTTTAGGGGTCCCTGCTGTCGTAGTTCAGGAAACCAAAAAAGGGGAATATATTAAATTAGTATTTTTTTAGGAAATAACTGGTGAAAATGGAAATATTACGTATATATGTATATGATTTTCATGTGAGTTCTGAAAAGTCAACCGTTTGAATTGTAAATTTCTAAGCCTAAGGCTATGCTACTAAATATTATTTGTGAAAATGGAAAGTTAAAATGACATATTTTCTAGTTAATTGTGTAAGAAATTGATTACGCGCTAAAACTACATAATTAGGCATCTTAATTTAGCCATTAGGGCATATATTTTTAATTAAATGCCTAATTATGTCCAATATTTTATTAAAGTGTCTTACTTATAATTTATGAGTTTTATTGAACAATTTATGAATTTTTGGCAATTTTTTGTCGCAAAAAATTCCCGGGAGCCAAAAGCGGCACTAGTTCGTAATTCATGCATAACTTTCTCGTTCAAGTTTCGATCGAGACAATTAAAATTTCTAGAGAAAGAGAAGATAATTATCTACAACTTCCATGTTTTGAGTTTTGAGAGAAATGGGCTCCAAGAAGGTTGAACTTGGCCATAATTTTGAAAAAAAAAATGAAAAAAAAAATATATATATATATATATATATATTAGGATGATGTGACCCAGCCATTCCTTCCAAACGGGTCACGGGTCTCACCGAGTGTAGGGCAGCAATCCCCCTCCCATCCTTATTTATTCCCCTTTCTTTTCCCTTCTTTCTGGTGCCTCCACGCACCCTCTGCTCTCTCTCTCTCTCTCTCTCTCTCTCTCTCTCTCTCTCTCTCTCTCTCTCTCTTTTTCATTCTCTTTTTCTCCTTCCCAGCTCCCTCCCTTGCTCCCTTAGTTTCTCTCCCCTATCCCCTGTTCCTCTCTCTATGCCTCTGCAACTCCACACTCGATACCAAAAACTCCTCAAGCCAGCAGTCCCAACACCCGACCTCTGCAGCACCAGCTCTTCTCCAGCTCGTGCCAGTCCAAGCCTACACTACAGCAGCCACCTTGCTCTGCTACCAAGCCACTACCACAGCAGCTGCAGGCCACAACAACTTCCCTACTCAATTGCTTGTTGGTAGCTCCACTCAAGCCTCCACCTTTCCTGCAGACACGGCCATGGCAACAACCCCTGCAGAAGCTACCGGCCATCCTGCAGCAGCTTCTCATGCTCTCTCTCTCTCTCTCTCTCTCTCTCTCTCTCTCTCTCTCTCTCTCTCTCTCTCTCTCTCTCTCTCATTTCTTTTCCTTTTTTCTTTAGTTTTTTTTGTCATACCTTTAAAAGAGTTGCAAGTTTATTACTTTCTTTTGGTTGAAATATAGTTAAAGTTTTGATTTTTAATCTTGTTTGGATATTATAATTAAGGTATATTTATTATTTTTTTTCCTCTCTTTCTCTTCTTATTTGTTGTTAGTATTAGATTTAAGTTTTTTTGCTTCAGTAATTTTTATTTATTGATTAAAATCTGGTTTGGCTTCTTGAAGAAAAAAAAAAGAAAAAAAAAAGTTAATTTAATTTCTTATCTTTTAGTTGGTTATCTTAAATGCTTCAAGATTGAAATAATTAGTTGTTTTAATGTTATGTTTTTTGTTTTTACAATGAGCCACCATGGAATTAATTTGACTCGAAAATTGTGGATTGCAAGCATGAGTGGCTAAGTTCGGTAACTCGGGTTGTGGGTCAATGTCGTTTGCTTTCCATTGTTTGTTAGTTCTCCTATGATATTATTGATAAACTTTTATTTGGTTAAAACCAAAAATTGAAGGCTTCGTTGATAAATCGATGGCTCTTATTTCTTGTTTTGTTGTTGACGTTAGGCACATCAAAACCTTGATTTAATCTAGGATTTTCATCAACTAATTTTTACATGAAATTTGGTTAATGCTTAATAAGAGTTTTTATTTTCTTCCGTTTGGATGTGGCAAATTTACTCGAGCTTTAGTAATAAAATTTCATCTTATTAATGCCTTGATTGGATTAACAAGAAGAGGAGTAAGGCCTAGGGAATTAGTAAACGGTGGAAGTAAACAAACGTTGAATACGTAACCCGAGTGTTTGGTAAATTGTTTCAATTAATCATTTAGTTTGGTTGCGTTAGTAGGTTTATATTTTTGGAAATTCGATAAAAGTTCAGTCACATTTTAGCATTTTTCTCAAATACCTCCCATTTTGTTTATTGTTTTCAAAATCATAAAAGACCAAAAAAAATTTCAAACCACATTTTACAGCAATAGGATTTCACTAAACTTTCAAAAATACTTTGGCACTCAGTGGTCCCCGTGGAATACGATCCTGGACTCATCCTTGATAGAACTTAACACTTCTGCACTTGGAAGCACAACTCAAAAAGAGCCAAGTTTTTGCCGCCGTTGCTGGGGACCAATTGGTGTCATCAAAGTGTTTATCAGATTTTAGAGAGGGTGTTTATAAAGTAGTGAATGTCTTCACAGCCTGGGTGATATGTACTTCCTCTCCTTTAACCTATTTGCTTTTATTTTTGTTTTATTGCATTTATACTGAGTTTGTATGTCTAGTTGGGCTAAAGATAACACATTTATACTGGTTAGGACAAACTCATCCATCTCATCATCGAGTGAATCTGTTTCACTTGAATCACCATCTGACACGCATAGCATCATGGCTGAGAATGAACCTCATGATAGGGAGAACCCTAATAGGACACTCAAAGAATATTTGCAACCTGTTCGGACCAACAACCCATCCTGCATTTTTCTAGCTTTGAATACAAATGTTTTTAATTTTAAACCTGGGATGATTTCATTGTTACCTCATTTTCATGTCATTGAATCTGGAAACCATATTTGCATATCAAAGAGTTTGAAGAAGTGTGTTTCACATTCATGGATAGAACATGCACTGAAGAGGTAATAAGACTAAAACTGTTTCCATTTTATTTAAAAGACTAGGCAAAAACCTGGTTGAATTCCCTAAGACAAAATCCATTGGGACATGGCAAGAAATGCAAGCCGTCTTTTTAAAGAATTTTTTTCCTATGCAAAGAAATAATGCATTGAAAAGACAAATCATGAATTTTTGCCAAAAGGATGTGGAAACATTTTATTAGTGTTGGGAATGTTTCAAAGCCCTCTTAAATGCATCTCCTCACCATGGGTATGATAATTGGAGGGTCATCAGTTTTTTTTATGAGGGGTTGCAACCAAAGATGAGGCAATTTGAAGAAACAATATGCAATGGTAAGTTTTTCAATAAAGGGCCTGAAGAAGCGTTTGACTATTTTGATATTTGGCTAAAAACGCCCACTCTTGGGATGCCTCTCATATGTATGATAGATTTTAAAAGCAAAAATGCATTAGTGGGGGTGGTAAGTATCAATTGAAAGAAGTTGATGATTGGAATGTTAGGCTTGCATTGATGTCCAAAAGGTTAGATTCCATTGAGCTTGAGAAAGTAAATGAAATGCATTTTTACCATCATCTTCTGAAAAATGCAGCATATGTGAGGATCCAGGGCATGTGACTGATGCATGTCCAACTATTCCTACGTTTAAGAAAGTTTTTCTTGATCAATCTAACTCGATGTATATGGTTTCTGAGATTTCTTCTGAACCTTATTCTGGTACTTACAATGCAGGTTGGAGGAGTCATCCAAATTTCAGCTGGAAAAATGGCCAAGTGGGGCCATCTCCACAGGAACAAAGTCAATACATTCCTTATACAGCAACTAGCCAAGGCTCGGGACCCTCTTTGTAATGACCCGGCCCTTTATACGGACCCAAGTTGCCATCCAACATACATAATAACCTGTACCTGATCGACATACATGAACAACCTGCCCTAAACAGGGAAATATGGGTGTAAATCATACAAAATTGGGTTATAACTAGCGTGGAAAAACATAAATATCCATCGAGATTTATACTAGGTATATACCAAAGTCTACCAACTGTATTCTTAAATTCTCAAACATCCAACTTAATACATAAATCAGTGTTTACAACCTCAAAAAAGATGCTTCTAACTAAGTTTATTACATAACCAAATACACAACTAAACCAAAAACCACGCTCCCAGTCGCTTTAACTACTAGGACCGACGTCATGAAGGACCTGAAAATAGAGGTTGTTTAACGGGGTGAGACATTTCACAGTAAGGAAGAAAGTATTACAATCAGTTTGTGACCACATGTGAGTATTTCAATTTAAAACATATATCCATATATATAAAACAAAGGCTTTCAATATTGAAGCACAACACAAATATCAATATAAACAATATCGTTTTTCCATATCATCTTTTAAATCATGTATATGAATATAGAACAACCAACAACTTGGTATCACAAATAATGCCTATCTTACCTCGTGGCACGAGTTGTGCACTAATATCCCTAACAATGCCATGTTAGTGCAGGCACTATCATGTATCTCATATATAGTCTAACTACCTCCCCTGGTCCATTATTCACCAGTGATTACAAACTCCTGCAAACCGACCATCTTTGTATCCACAACGTTTAGCATGTGTGGTTGCACTGTACTCACTGGCAATGAAATCCGAGTCTTTTGGTATCGGGACTGTAAACCCCTTTACCCTAAAGTATTTCAACTCCAATTCGGTAGTGTCTTTTAACTCCTTAGTCGGTAGTATCTTTCAACCTCTTAGGTGGTAGTATCTTTCAACTCCAATAGTCGCAAGTTGTGGTTTCACTTATCATATATACAATTTATAACAAAGCATGATAACCTGTGCAAATCCAGTATTTTCACAAACTCATATATCCATATCTGGTATAAACCGGCACACACCTTCTTGGTTTACCCTTTTTGCATAATTAGCACGATATATAACCGGCACCTGTTTTTCAACATTTTCTAGTATAACAATTTAGAACTCCATTCCCATAATCCATATCAATCATATCAAATGGTCGCAAGTTCATTTTCATCCAAATGTCACACTAATTTAAACAAAAATCTGCTATATAGTATATAATACAATAAACACCATTTAAGTAAAAATAAGGGATTCAGGTATCTCCTTCATATACAAATAAAGAAGTTTTGAAACATTTGGAGATCATACACCAAAACCCGTATTTTTACCAAAATCGTAAAATCACGAAACCCGGCATTTCAACCCGGTGAAATTTAGTAAAATAGTAGTCAAATCAATCATATGAATGTAAACTATATTTTTAGTGGTTTAGTTTTACGAAATAACTGTTGTAATCAATTTCCCCTTACCTTAAACCTAAAATCGAAACACGAACGAACCAATCAAAAACAACGACTCGATGTCCCCAAAATCTAAAAATTAAAGAACAATACTTCAATATAATTTCCTATACTACGGATCTACCGACCCGAAACCGAATTCAGACCGTTACCTCGATTTTATGGAAAATCCCGAAATTCCATAAACGAAGATCTGTTCCACAATAAATGTAGAGATTCTCCTCCTGATCCACGTGGTAACGATGGATCATGGATTCCGGCATAAATGGCGCAAAATCCTAGAAAAAGAGAGAGAGAGAGAGAGAGAGAGAGAGAGAGAGAGAGGAGTGAGAGAGAGAGAGAGAGAGAGAGAGAGAATGAGAGAGTTTATAGAATAAAACCTAACTTAACCTTTAAGTAATCTAAATAAATATCTCCTCCAAGATATTTATATATAAATATCTCAAAATATCTCTTTTCAAAATATCTTCTCCAAAATATCTCCTCCAAAAAATCTCTTTATTTATTTATTTATTATTCATTATTTATTTATTTATTATTTGTTTTAATTTTTTATTTTTTTTATTTTTATTTTATTTTTGGGTCGAGTTACTACAATCTCCCCTCCTTATAAGAATTTCGTCCCCGAAATTCACCAACCGATACCAAGCATACTTTACCTTACGTCGGAGACCTACAAAAGAGTCGTTTGCCACCCACAAAGCAACTCCGGCCCAAATTTATTATCTACCCTCGCTTATGGCGGAGGAATACCGTGGTTACAATGCAATGCTTCGGAAGATTACATACACACACACACACTCAAAACTCTCCCGAAGACCATACAACCTATACTACAATACATAACTACGTACCATCAGAAAATAATTGTGGGTACTTTTGGCGTATCTCTGACTCTAACTCTTATGAAGCTTCTTCCACTGCATGGTTACGCCATAAAACATTCACTAGCGGTATTTACCTAGTTCATAACTGCTGAACTTTCCGCTCTAATATCAGTACTGGTACCTCCTTATATGATAAAGCATCACTAATCTCTAAAGGTTCATAACTCAGCACGTGCAAAGGATTCGAAACGTACTTCCTCAGCACCGAGATGTGAAACACGTTATGGACTCTAGATAGTGTTGGAGGCAAAGCCACTTGATAAGCAACTGAACCTATCCTTTCCAGGATTTCAAAAGACCCGATATATTGAGGACTTAACTTCCCCTTCTTTCCGAAACCTCATCACCCCTTTCATTGGAGCGATCCTTAGAAACACCATATCTCTTACCTTAAATTCCAGATCCTGTTGATGAGTATTATCATAACTCTTCTGCCGACTCTAAGCTGCCTTAATTCTCTCCCTGATCAACTCAACCTTTGCAGAAGCCTGCTGAGCCAGTTCCGGAACCAGTATCTGCCACTCACCAACTTGATCCCAAAATAACGGAGATCGACAATAGTGACCATACAATGCCTCATAAGGTGCCATCTCAATGCTAGCCTAGTAACTATTGTTATATGCAAACTCGACAAGCGGTAGATACTGTATCTAACTATCACCAAAGTCTAGTACACAAGCCCGCAACATATCCTCTAACGTCTGAATAGTCCTCTCAAACTGTCCATCCATCCGCGGGTGGAAAGACGTGCTGAACGTCAATTGTGATCCCAAGGCATCCTGTAGACTCTTCCAAAATCGAGACATAAACGTGGATCTCAATCCGAAACTATAGAAACAGGAACACCATGGAGTCGTACAATCTCCTACATGTATAACTCTGCCAGCGTATATAGAGAATGGCTGACTCTGATTGTAAGGAAATGTGCAGTTTTTGTTAGCCGATCTACCATAACCCATATAGCATTCTGCCCATGCACCGCCGCAAGCAATCCCGTTACAAAATCCATCAAAATGTGCTCCCACTTCCACTCGAGGATGGCAAGTGGCTAAAGTGGTCCTGCTGGCCTCTAGTGCTCTACTTTGACTCGCTGACAAGTCAGGCACTACTCTACAAAAAGGCGATCTCTTTTTTCATGTTGGACCACGAGAAGGACTCCCTTAAATTCTAGTACATCTTCATACTACCAAGATGTACGGTGTAGAGCGAACGGTGTGCCTCTTCCAGAATGACCCGTTTAATTACGGAATTATTCCGTACACAAACCCTATGGCAAAATCTCAATATCCCATCACCATAGATATTGAAATCCGACCTCAATTCACTCTGAACTCCTCCCATAAGCTCAACTAATTTCGGATCCTCCTTCTGCGCCGCACGGATCCTCTCCTGTAAGGTCGGCTGCACCACCAAGCTTGGAAGAACAACCTAATGATTCCCTTCCACTGCCTCCAAGCACAACCTTTCCAGGTTTATACAGATCTGATGTTAAACCCCCACTGCTGAGACCGACGCATCAACAGACTTCCGACTTAGAGCATCAGCTACCACATTAGCCTTTCTAAGGTGATAGCTAATAGTGCATTCATAGTCTTTTATCAACTCAAGCCATCTGCGTTGTCTCATGTTCATTTATTTTTGGGTGAAGAAGTACTTTTTACTTTTATGATCAGTAAAAATCCAGCACCTTTCACCATACAAGTAATGGCTCCAGATTTTTAATACAAACACCACCGCTACTAATTCCATATCATGTGTCGGGTAGTTCTTCTCGTACTCTTTAAGTTGATGAGAAGCGTAAACAATTACTCTGCCTTGCTACATTAGAACACAGCCAAGACCATTTTTAGAGACGTCACTATAGTTAACAAAACCTTCATCCCTAGATGGAATGGTCAGGACTAGAGCAGTAACCAGTCGTCGTTCCAGCTCCTGGAAACTCAGCTCGCCCTCGTCAATCCAATCGTACCTCACATTCTTCCTCTTGAGTCACATCAAAGGACCTACTAAATTGGAGACCCCTTCTACAAAACGTCGATAGTAACCTGCAAGACCAAAAAAACTTCTGACCTACTGAACATTCTTTGGTCTTGCCCAGTCCACTACAACCTCAATCTTACTTGGGTCCACTAATACACCTTCTTTGGACATGAGGTGCCCTAGAAATGTAATATGTTCTAACCAGAACTCGCACTTCTTTAGTTTAGCATACAACCTCTTATCCCTAAGCATTTGCAATACTAACCTCAAATGAACTTCATGCTCTATAGTGCTCCTAGAATACACTAGGATGTCATCAACAAATACCACGACGAACTGGTCTAAATATTTGTGAAAGACCCTGTTCATCAAATCCATAAATGCTGCAGGTGCATTAGTCAAACCAAAAGGCATAACCATAAATTCGAAATGGCCATACTGAATTCGAAATGCTGTCTTCGTAATGTCCTCCGCTTTCACCTTCAACTGGTGATACCTAGATCGTAGATCAATTTTAGAGAAGATCAACGTGCCCTGAAACTGATCAAATAGATCATCAATCCTGGGTTGTGGATATTTATTCTTTACCGTTACCTTGTTAAGTTCTTTGTAATCAATGCACATTCTCATCGACCCATCCTTCTTCTTCACAAATAACACCGGTGCTCCCCAGGGAGAAACACTAGGTCGAATGTACCCCTTGTCTAGTAGATCCTACAGTTGTTCTTTCAACTCTCTTAATTCATCTGGAGCCATACGATACGGAGCTTTCGAAATTGGCGTCGTATCTGTAGCTAATTCTATAGCGAATTCCACTTCACTATCCAGAGGTAATCCTAGCAAGTCCTCTGGAAACACATCAGGGAACTCGCGCACTACTGCAATCGCCTCCAGCTTACGTTCTTTAGTCGGCGTGCCTTTCACAAACGCCAGATACCCTTGGCGACCCTCCAAGAGTAACCTCCTAGCTTGCAAAGCTGAAAGAATCTGTGGTGCAGAACGCACACACGATCCTAGGAACTTAAATTCCCACTACCTTGGTGGTCTAAATATCACCTCCCTCCTACGGCAATCGATACTGGCATAACTGGCGGATGGCCAATCCATCCCTAGGATGATATCATAGCCATACATATAAAACGCCACAAGGTCAACTGGTAGTACCCTTCCCTGAATTTCAACCGAGAAGTCATAGAGTACTTTGCTACACCCGACTACTGATTCTAATGGCGTAGCCACAACCAGTTCATTATCTAACAATTGAACCTCCAATCCACACAATTTAAAAAATTCCCAGGATATAAAAGAATGTGTTGCCCTAGAATCAAATAATATGACAGCTTTATCAGAATACATCCAAATGATACATGTGACTACATCACCAGCATTCTCTACATCGCCAAGTGTCATAATACACCCTAACCTGAGTTATACCACCTTGCTAACCACCATGTTGTGCCTGAGTATTTCCTCTGTATGACTGTTGCAAGGTTCGACTATTTCTTTGCAAGTGACAATCTCTCACCTTATGTCCTTACCTACCACATCGCATACAAGCCCCCGTAGTCAGCCAACATTGACCAGTGTGCTTCTTACCACAAAGAGAGCAACCATGGGAAGCTGCGGTGTTCTAAAACGTACCACCACTATTCCTCTTCTAGTTACCCTGCCTCACCCTAGACAAAGAACTAGGAGGTGCTGGCCTCTTCTTAGGGACCTGAACCTCCACGTCCTCCAGCAGGCTCTCCTCTGCCACAGTGGCTTTGTCGACCACTGTAGCAAAGTCTTGTAACTATAAGATCACTGTCTATCCATGGATCTCCTTCCTTAGACCCCTCTGAAACTTCCAAGTCTTCCTCGCTTCATCCGGTATCATGAATGGAGCAAATCGGGATAGCTCCTAGAATTTGGCAGCATACTGGGGAACTGACAGTGACTCCTAAAATAGGTTCATAAATTCCTCCATCTTCGCATCTCTGACCGTGGTCGAAAAGTACCATTCAAAGAATATATCTCTAAAACGGGACCACATCTTCGCTATTGGTATCAATCGGTGTCCCTCCATCGTCTTAATCGATACCCACCATCTCTCTGCCTCCCCTGACAACTTGAATGTTGCAATTGTTACTTTTTGCTTCTCCGTCTAGTTCAAAACATCTAGGATTTTCTTGATCTCTTGGATCCAATTCTTAGCATGAACTGGATTTGCACTTCCTACGAACACTGAAGGCTTCAACCTGGTGAACTGATCAATGGAGCATCCCATCTCAGATGTGAGACGGTCCTGCCCCTTATTCGTTTGCACCACCTCAGCTATAAGTTACTGTGCGAAATCCCATAATAAGAACGTAGAGTCACTGCCAGCCTCTTGGCCAGCACCCTCACTACTACTGCCTCCTATGTTGGCAGTAATGTCCCTAGATTCCATCCTGAAAGGCAAAAATGAAAAACCATTAGAAGGGTAAATGCCTAAATATCAGCTAATACTATTTTACTATAGACTCAGTCCCCTAAAATCATATTTTCAATATTGACGTACTCCATTAATTTAACGTCATCATTCTAACTTAAATCCTGCCATTCTTCTTGGAAACAACACTATCAATAGACTGCCATGATTTTCTGAACCCTTCGAATGATCCAAAAAAACATAGAAGTCTGCCAAGGGAATTCCATCTTCAGGCGTACAAAACAAAACCCGAGGTCTTATCCATGTCCTATACTTTAGTATATTATAGACTACAGAACTAGAAAATTCTTAATTCTGAACATATCCCTAACCAGGCAGCATGATTTAAATCACACTTCCGACTGGTTAAGGGCTCTGATACCAACTGTAACGACCCGGCCCTTTAAATGGACCCAGGTTGCCAACCTACATAAATAATAACTTGTACCTGATAGAAATACATGAACAACCCGCCCTAAACAGGGACATACGGGTGTAAATCATACAAAACTGGGATATAAGTGTTGTGGAAAAACATAAATATCCATCAGGATTTATACTAGGAATATACTAGAGTCTACCAATTGAATTCTTAAATTCTCAAACATCCAACTTAATACATAAATTAGTGTTTACAAAATCCAAAATGATGCTTCTAACTAAGTTTATTACATAACCAAATACTTACACAACTAGACCAAAAACCACCCTCCCAGTCGCTCTAGCAACTTGGATCGACGTCTTAAAGGACCAAAAAATAGAGGTTGTATAACGGGGTGAGACACTTCTCAGTAAGTAAGAAAGTATTACAATCAATGTGTGACCACATGTGAGAATTTCAATTTAAAATATATTTCCATATATATAAAACAAAGGTTTTCAATACTGAAGCACAACACATATATCAATATAAACAATATCGTTTTTCCATATCATCTTTTAAATTATATATGTGAATATAGAATGACCAATAGCTTGGTATCACAAATAATGTCTATTTTACCCTGTGGCACGGGTTGTGCACTGTTATCTATAACAATGCCCTCTTAGTGCAGTACTGTCATGTATCTCATATATAGTCCGACTGGCTCCCCTGGTCCATTAATCACCAATGATTACAAACTCCTGCAAGCCAACCATCTCTGTACCCACACCGCTTAGCGTGTGTGGTTGCACTGTACTCACTGGCAACGGAATCCGAGCCTTTTGGTATGGGGACTATAAACCCATTTACCTTGAAGTATTTCAACTCCAGTTCGGTAGAATCTTTCAACTCGTTAGTCGGTTGTATCTTTCAACCCCTTAGGTGGTAGTATCTTTCAACTCCAATAGTCGCAAGGTGTGGTTCCACTTATCATATGTACAATTTATAACAAAACATGATAACATGTGCAATTTCAGTATTTTCACAAAATCATATATTCATATCTAGTATAAACCGGCACACACCCTCTCAATTTACCATTTTTTCATAATTAGCACAGTATATAACCGGTACCTATTTTTCAACATTTTCTAGTATAACAATTTGGAACTCCGTTCTCATAATCCATATCAGTCATATCAAATGTTCACAAGTTCATTTTCATCCACATGTCACACTAATTTAAACAAAAATCCACTATATAGTATATAATACAATAAACACCATTTAAATAAAAATAAGGGATTCAGGCATCTCCTACATACATAATAATACAAATAAAGAAGTTTTGAAACATTTGGAGACCATATGCCAAAACCTATTTTTTTTACCAAAATCGTAAAATCACGAAACCCGGTATGTCAACTCGGTGAAATTTAGTAAAATAGCAGTCAAATCAATCATATGAATGTAAACTATCTTTTTAGTGGTTTAGTTTTACGAAATAACTGTTGTAATCAATTTTCCCTTACCTTAAACCTAAAACCGAAACATGAATGAACCAATCGAAAACAAAGAATCGAGGTCCCCAAAACCTAAAAATCGAAGAACAATACTTCAATATAATTTCCTATACTATCGATCTACTGAACCGAAACCAAATTCAGACCCTTACCTCAATTTTAGGGAAAATCTCAAAATTCCACAAACAAAGATCTATTCCACAATAAATGTAGAGATTCTCCTCCTAACCGACGTGGTAACGACGGATCGTGGATTTCGGCAACAGATGGCGCGAAATCCTAGAGAGAGAGAGAGAGAGAGAGAGAATGAGAGAGTTTATAGAATAAAATCTAACTTAGCCTTTAAGTAATGTAAATATATATCTCCTCCAAGATATTTATATAAAAATATCTCAAAATATCTCCTTTCAAAACATCTTCTCCAAAATATCTCCTCCAAAATATCTTTTTATTTATTTATTTATTATTATTTATTTATTATTCATTATTTATTTATATTTTTATTATTTATTTATTTATTTATTTATTTGGGTGAGGTTACTACAATCTCCCCTCCTTATAAGAATTTCGTCCCCGAAATTCACCAACCGATACCAAGCATACTCTACCTTATGTCGGAGACCTACAGAAGAGTTGACAACAACCCACAAAGCAGATTCGGCCCGAATTTATTATCTACCCTCGCTTATGGTGGAGGAATACCGTGGTTACAATGCGATGCTTCAGAAGATTACACACACAAAAAACTCTTCCGAAGACCATACAACCTATACTACTATACATAACTATGAACCATCGGAAAATAACTGCGGGTACTTCTGGTGTATCTCTGACTCTAACTCCCATGAAGCTTCCTTCACTGCATGGTTACTCCAAAAAACATTCACTAGCGGTATTTCCCTAGTCCATAACTGCTAGACTTTCCGATCTAATATCAGTATTGGTACCACCCCATATGATAAAGCATCACTGATCTTTAGAGGTTCGTAACTCTGCACGTGCGAAGGATTCGACACGTACTTCCTCAGCACCGAGACGTGAAACACGTCATGAACTCTAGATAGTGTTGGAGGTAAAGCCACTCAATAAGCAACCAAACCTATCCTTTCTAGGATTTCAAAAGGCTCAATATATCGAGGACTTAGCTTCCCCTTCTTTCCAAAACTCATCACCCCTTTCATCGAAGTGATCCTTAGAAACGCCATATCTCCTACCTTAAATTCTAGATCCCGTCAACGAGTATCAACATAACATTTCTGCCGACTCTGAGCTGCCTTAATTCTCTCTCTGATCAACTCGACCTTTGTAGAGGCCTACTGAACCAGTTTCGGACCTAGTATCTGCAGCTCACCAACCTGATCCCAGAAAAACGGAGATCAACATCGGCGACCATACAATGCCTCATAAGGTACCATCTCAATGTTAGCCTGGTAACTGTATTTATATGCAAACTCGACAAATGGTAGATGTCGTGTCCAACTATCACCAAAGTCCAGTACATAAGACCGCAACATATCTTCTATCGTCTAAATAGTCCTCTCAGACTGTCCATCCTTCTGTGGGTGGAAAGATGTACTGAACGTTAGTTGTGATCCTAAGGCATCTTGTAGAATCTTCCAAAATCGAGACGTAAAATGCAGATCTCGATCTGAAACTATAGAAACAAGAACACCGTAAAGTCGTACAATCTCTTGCACGTATAACTCTGCCAGCCTATTCAGAGAATAGCTAACTCTGATTGGAATGAAATGTGCAATCTTCATCAGCCGATCTACCACAACCCATATAGCATTCTGCCCATGAGCTGCCGCAGGTAATCCCATCACAAAATCCATTGAAATGTGCTCCCACTTCTACTCAGGGATGGTAAGTGGTTGAAGTGGTCCTGCTGGCCTCTAGCGCTCTGCTTTGACCTGCTAACAAGTTAGGCACTGCTTTACAAAATGAGTGATCTCTCTTTTCATATTGGACCACTAGAAGGACTCCCTCAAATTCTAGTACTTCCTCGTACTACCAAGACGTACGATGTAGAGCAAACGGTGTGCCTCTTCCAGAATGACCCGTTTAATTACGAAATTATTCGATACACAAACCCTGTGGCAAAATCTCAATATCCCATCACAAGAGATACTGAAATCCGACTTCTACCCACTCTGAACTCCTCCCATAAGCTCAACTAATTCTGGAGCCTCCTTCTGCGCAGCACGAATCCTCTCTTGTAGGGTCGGCTGCCCCACCAAGTTGGCAAGAATAGCCTGATGATTCCCTTCCACCACCTCCAAGCACAACCTTTCCAGGTCCATATAGATCTAATGTTGAACCCCCACTGCTGACACTGACTCATCAACAGAATTCCGACTCAGAGCAACATCTACCATGTTAGCCTTTCCTGGGTGATAGCTAATAGTGCAGTCGTAGCCTTTTATCAACTCAACCCACCTGCATTGTCTCATGTTTGGTTTTTTTGGATGAAGAAGTACTTCAGAATTTTATGATCAATAAAAATCTCGCACCTTTCACCATACAAGTAATGCCTCCAGATTTTTAATGCAAACACCACCACTGCTAATTCCATATCATGTGTCAGGTAGTTCTTCTCATACTCTTTAAGTTGACGAGAAGCGTAAACAATTACTCTGCCCTGCTGCATTAGAACACAGCCAAGACCCTTTTTAGAGGCGTCATTGTAGATAACAAATCTGCCATCCCTAGATTGAATAGTCAGGATTGAAGCAGTAACTAGTCGCCGTTTCAGCTCCTGAAAACTCACCTCGCACTCGTCAATCCAATCGTACCTCAGGTTCTTCCTCGTGAGTCGCGTCAAAGGACCTGCTAAACTAGAGAACCCTTCTACAAAACGTCGGTAGTAACTTGCGAAACCCAGAAAACTTCTGACCTCCTGAACATTCTTCGATCTTGCCCAGTCCACTACAGCCTCAATCTTACTTGGGTCCACTTATACACCTCCTTTGGACATGACGTGCCCTAGAAATGCAATCTATTCCAGCCAGAACTTGCACTTCTTTAGTTTAGCATGCAACGTCTTATCGCTAAGCATTTGCAATACCAACCTCAAATGAACTTCATGCTTTGCAGCGCTCCTAGAATACACTAGGATGTCATCAATAAATACCATGACGAACTGGTCTAAATATTCATGAAAGACCCTGTTCATCATATCCATAAATGCTGCAGGTGCATTAGTCAAACCAAAAGGCAAAACCATAAATTCGTAATGGCCATATCGGGTTCGAAATGTTGTCTTCGTAATGTCCTCCGCTTTCACCTTCAGCTAGTGATACCTAGATCGTAGATCAATTTTAGAGAAGATCTGCGTGCCCTAAAGCTGATCAAATAGATCATCTATCCTGGGTAGTGGATATTTATTCTTTACCATTACCTTGTTAAGTTCTCTGTAATCGATGCACATTCTCATCAACCCTCCTTCTTCTTCACAAATAACACCGATGCTCCCCAAGAAGAAACACAGGTCGAATGTACCCCTTGTCTAGTAGCTCCTACAGTTGTTCTTTCAACTCTCTTAATTCATCTAGAGCCATGCGATATAGAGCTTTTGAAATTGGCGCCATATTTGTAGCTAATTCTATAGCGAATTCTACTTCACAATCCGGAGGTAATCCTGGCAAGTCCTCTGGAAACACGTTAGGGAACTCGCACACTACTGCAATCGCCTCCAGCTTACATTCTTTAGTCAGCGTGTCTTTCAAAAAGGTCAGATACCCTTGGCAACCCTCCCGGAGTAACCTTCTAGCATGCAAAGCTAAAACGATCTGTGGTGCAGAATGCACACACGATCCTAGGAACTTAAATTCATGCTGCCCTGGCAGTCTAAATATCACCTCCCTCTTGCGGCGATCGATACTGGCATAACTAGCGGATGACCAATCCATCCCTAGGATGATATCAAAGCCATACATATCAGATGGCCCAAGGTTAACTAGTAGTACCCTTCCAAGAATTTCAACCGAGAATTCACAGACTACCTTGCTACACCCGACCACTGATCCTGATGGAGAGAGCCACTACCAATTCATTATCTAATAATTGAACCTCCAATCCACAGATTTTAACAAATTCTCAGGAAATAAAAGAATGTGTTGCCCTAGAATCAAATAATATGATAGCTTTATCAGAATACATGTAAATGATACCTGTGACTACATCACCAGCATTCTCTGCGTCGCTAGGTGTCAAACAATACACCCTAGCCTGGGCTGTACCCCCTTGCTGACCGCCACGTTGCGCCTCTGTATGATTGTTGTGAGGTTCCACTGTTTCCTGGCAGGTGACAATCTCTCGCCTTATATCCCTACCTACCGCACCGCATACAAGCCCCTATAGTCAGCCAACACTAACCAGCGAGCTTCCTACCACAAAGAGAGCAAACTTGGGAAGTTGCGGTGTTCTGAAACGTACCACGACTATTCCTCTTCCAGTTACCCTGCCTCGCCCCAAAAGAACAACTAGGAGGTGTTGGCCTCTTCTTCAGGACCTGAACCTCCACGTCCTCAAGCAGACTCTCCTCTGCCACAGTGGCTTTATTGACCAGTGTAGCAAAGTCTTGCAACTACAAGATCGCTGTCCGTCTACAGATCTCCTTCCTCAAACCTTTATGAAACTTCCAGGCCTTCCTCGCTTCATCCGGTATCATGAATAGAGCAAATTGGGATAGCTCCTAGAATTTGGCAGCGTACTGCTACACCGACAGTGACTTCTGAGACAAGTTCCTAAATTCCTCCATCTTCGCGTTTCTGACCGTGGCCGAAAAGTACCGTTCAAAGAATAGCTCTCTGAAACGGGACCACGTCATCGCTACTAGTATAAGTCGGTGTTCCTCCATCTTCTCAACCGACACGCACCATCTCTCTACCTCCCTTGACAACTTGAACATTCCAAAGGTTACTTTTTGCTTCTTTGTGCATTTCAAAACATGTAGGATTTCCTCGATCTCCTGGATCCAATTCTCAGTATGAACTGGATTTGCACTTCCTACGAACACCGAAGGCTTCAACCTGGTGAACTGATCAATGAAGCAACCCATCTCAGATGTGAGACAGTCCTTCCCCTTATTCGCTCACACCACCTCAGCCATAAGTTACTGAGCAAAATCCCGTAATACACTCGTAGAGTCACTACCGGCCTCTTGGCTAGCACCCTCACTACTACTGCCACCTATGTTGGTAGTAATGTCCCTGGATTGCATCCTGAAAGGTAAAAAAGAAAAACCATTAGAAGGGTAAATGCCTAAATATCAGCTAATACTATTTTACTATAGACTCAGTCCCCTAAAATCATATTTTCAATATTAACGTACTCCATTAATTTAACATCATCATTCTAACTCAAATCCTGCCCTTCTACTTGGAAACAAAACTATCAATACACTGCCATGATTTTCTGAACCCTTCGAATGATCCAGAAAACATTGAAGTCTGCCAAAGGAATTCCGTCTCCAGGTGTACAAAAAAAAACCTGAGGTCTCATCCATGTCCTATACTTTAGTATATTCTATACTACAGAACTAGAAAGTTCTTAATTCTAAACATATCCCTAACCAGGCAGCATGATTTAAATCACACTTCCAACTAGTCAAGGGCTCTGATACCAACTGTAGCGACCCGGCCCTTTAAACGGACCCAGGTTGCCAACCTACATACATAATAACCTGTACCTGATAGACATACATGAACTACCCACCCTAAACAGGGACATACGGGTGTAAATCATAAAAAACTGGGATATAAATGTCCCCTGAAAAACATAAATATCCATCAGGATTTATACTAGGTATATACCAGAGTCTACCAACTGTATTATTAAATTCTCAAACATCCAACTTTATGCATAAATCAGTGTTTACAACCCCCAAAATGACGCTTCTAACTAAGTTTATTACATAACCGAATACTTACACAACTAAACTAAAAACCACCCTCCCAGTCACTCTATCAACTAGGACCGACGTCCTAAAGGACCTGAAAATAGAGGTTGTATAACGGGGTGAGACACTTCTCAGTAAGTAAGAAAGTATTATAATCAGTGTGTGACCACATGTGAGTATTTCAATTTAAAACATATATCCATATATATTAAACAAAGGTTTTCAATACTAAAGCACAACATAGATATCAATATAAACAATATCGTTTTTCCATATCAGCTTTTAAATCATGTATATGAATATAAAACGACCAACAGCTTGGTATCACAAATAATGTCTATTTTAACCCATGGCATGGTTTGTGCACTGGTATCTATAACAATGCCTTGTTAGTGCAAGCACTGTCATGTATCTCATATATAGTCCGACTGCCTCCCCTGGTCCATTATTCACCAATGATTACAAACTCCTGCAAGCCGACCCTCTCTGTACCCACACCGCTTAGCGTGTGTGGTTGCACTGTACTCACTAGCAACGGAATCCGAGCTTTTTGGTTTCGGGACTGTAAACCCTTGTACCCTGAAGTATTTCAACTCCAGTTCGGTAGTATCTATCAACCCCTTAGTCAGTAGTATCTTTCAACCCCTTAGGTGGTAGTATCTTTCAACTCCAACAGTCGCAAGTTGTGGATCCACTTATTATATATACAATTTACAACAAAACATGATAACCTGTGCATATCCAGTATTTTCACAAACTCATATATCTATATCTGGTATAAACTGGCACACACCCTCTCGGTTTACCCTTTTTGCATAATGAGCACGGTATATAACCGGCACCTGTTTTTCAATACTTTCCAGTATAACAATTTTGAACTCCATTCCCATAATCCATATCAAATGTTCACAAGTTCATTTTCATCCACATGTCACACTAATTTAAACAAAAATCCGCTATATAGTATATAATACAATAAACACCATTTAAATAAAAATAAGGGATTCAGGAATCTCCTACATACATAATAATACAAATAAAGAAGTTTTGAAACATTTGGAGACCATACGCCAAAACCCGTATTTTTAGCAAAATAGTAAAATCACGAAACCTGGCATTTCAACCCGGTGAAATTTAGTAAAATAGTAGTCAAATCAATCATATGAATGTAAACTATCTTTTTAGCGGTTTAGTTTTACGAAATAACTCTTGTAATCAATTTTCCCTTACATTAAACTTGAAATCGAAATAAGAATGAACCGATCGAAAACAACGACTCGGGGTCCCAAAAACTTAAAAACCAAAGAACAATACTTCAATATAATTTCCTATACTACTGATCTACCAAACTGAAATCGAATTTAGACCCTTACCTCGATTTTAAGGAAAATCTCGAAATTCCACAAACGAAGATCCGTTCCACAATAAACGAAGAGATTCTCCTCCAGACCCACATGGTAATGACGGATCGTGGATTCTGGCAACGAATGGCACGAAATTCTAGAAAGAGAGAGAGAATGAGAGAGTTTATAGAATAAAACCTAACTTAACCTTTAAGTAATCTAAATAAATATCTCCTCCAATATATTTATATATAAATATCTCAAAATATCTCCTTTCAAAATATCTTCTCCAAAATATCTCCTCCAAAATATCTCTTTATTTATTTATTTATCATTCATTATTTATTTATTTATTATTTATTATTTATTTATTTTTATTTTTTCTTGGTCGGGTTACTACACTCTTACTTTGCAATTTAGCCTCCTCCAATGCAGAGAAGGGAAATGGAAGATCTTATATAGCAACTAAGTGTTAGCTTGCAAGAGTTCATGGCAAGCCAAAATGTGATCAACTCTTAAACTTCTCAAGCCATCAACGAGACAAGCACTGATTTGATTAGGCTGAACACATTATTGAATGCTTTGGAAGTAGATGAATCCCAATTTCAAGCCTAGCCAGATACTCAAGTGCAGATTGCAATCATGGAACTATCATCTTCTATTGAAGCGAATGTCAATGATTGCAATGTCGAAGCAAATCTCAGCAATAGTAAGGTGACTGGTGCACCAGATGAAGAAGTTGAGTAGCATGGTGAGAGTTTAACCTTCAAGGAACCAGGTACAAACTTTAATGTTGATGCTTCTGAAGAACCAAAGGTAATTGTTCCAAAAACTTTTCCTCAAATACCGGTTTTTAAGGAAGTATATTTCCTGGAAACTATACTGGATAAGGATCATTTCTTGTTAAAACAAGAAAGACAATTTGAAAATGTGTTGTTTGATATTGTGGAGAGTATTGATTTATTTAGAGATCACTTCTGTGTAGATAACAAAACAAACTCATTGTGACGACTCAAATTTGGAGACCCACCAGTTCAATTTATAAATCTACACCCACCAGACAAAATTCCTCTCGAGCCTCCTTCAGACACACTATGACATTTTTTCTTTCCTTTGTTTTCATTTTTTTTCATTCTGTCTTATTTTTAGTTTATTGATAGGTACATTTCCCTTTAGTTCAGTTTTCCTTTTCCATTACTTCTCCACCCAGGTACACCCTACATTTCCCATGCATAGTTTTTCTATTTCCCCTATGCTTTCACATTGAGGACAATGTTCCATTTTAGTTAGGAGGGTGAGCATTTGCATGTGACACTGTGCACGTACACGTACTAGGTTTTATATTTAAAAAAAAAAAGCAAAAACAAAAACGAAACAAAACAAAACAAATTTCAAGAAAAAAAAAAAAGAAAAGAAAGGAAGAAAGAGTAGCAAGGAATTACACTGAAATATGTCATGCTTAACACTGACTTATACCCTTCACGTACTTGCATATAACCTAATAATAAGACACTTGAGTCATTTATGAATAGTTTCTCTTTATACGACTTTGTAACTCCATGAAGAATTGATTGGTGGTACAATCGTGTTAATCTGACTATATAATTTCTTGTATCTACCTGGTATCTCACGAGACTGAATAAACACATTCACATGATTCATTACACTTAGGGTTTCCTGTGAGCACTGAGAGAATACCCGTGGCGATTATGACACCTTGTGAGATATCCTTAAGCTATTTATCGTCCTTTTGAGTGTTAACATCAAATCAGAGTTCATGGAACTCAAATCTCTTTCCTTCTTGATGATTCCTTGTACACTAGCCTCTGTTTTTTATTTGCTAGCCTAGAGGTGATATATAGTGGGGAGATAGAAACCTAAGTCTTGTAGCCTACTCAAGATGTGAAGGCTGAGCCACCCCTAGAGATAGACTTAGTTCATGGACCAATATTCGAGCTTAATTCTCGTTAATGGTATGAAGATAACAAAAGAAGTGTAAAGATTGTCTTAATTGATCGAGAAAAGACAGAAAATGAAGAATGAGCAAAAGAAAAAATAATAAATAAAAATGCGCATGAAATGAAATGCTAATGCCTGCTCCACAAAAATACCACAACAAAAAAAGTCAAGGACACGACACATGTTCTCCACGTATAAAGATTCTTCAACCAGTTAATGCCTCAGATGTATTCACAACAAGTTTATGAATAAGTTGATCTAGGGTGGTCTCAGTTGGATAAGGTGAGTAGGTGAGAAGATGCTAGGGTGAAGGACCTGACACCTCATAGATAGGCTAGATCCTTCTCAGACTAGTCCACTCCATATACTTAGTGTTGTTCCTTTCAGTATGTGAGATGTTTGATCACAACACTCCTCCTCACATATGACGAGTGAACCCATTCCTTTTATGTGTTCTTGAGGGAATACCAATTAGGCCAATTCAAAGCGACTGTTCTATAGGTATGCATTGGTACTCTAGGTGTACTAAGTCAGAAACATCACACACACCTCGAGACTTTACCTGTTTACACTCGAACTTATATGACCGTATTAACTCTGAATTGTGCTGCTAATTAACTTCATGTGAGTATACTGTTCTTAAATGACATAAATGAAGAAACTTGCATGAGTGACGTGCTTCGAAGTTATGTGCATTGAATATGAATTAGTTAGTGTGAAATTCAGTTATATTCTTGTATGTGAAACGTTATGGTTGTGTCCCATGTGCATTAATTTCATATTCACTAGAGTTCATAGTTGTGGGCACTACCCTGAAATTCATTCATGTTATTTGCTAGAGACTAGCAAAACGTTAGTTGGGAGATGTGATTACGCGCTAAAACTGCGTAATTAGGCATCTTAATTCGGTCATTAGAGTTTATACTTTTAACTAAATTCATAATTACATCCAATATTTCAGTAAAGTGCTTTATTTATAATTTATGAGTTTTATTGAACAATTTATGAATTTTTGGCAATTTTTTGTCGCAGGAAAATTCCCGAGAGCCAAAATTGGCACTAGTTCGTAATTCATGCATAACTCTCCCATATGAGCTCCGATCGAGATGATTCAAATTTCTAAAGAAATAATATAGGATTATCTACAACTTCTATGTTTTGAGTTTTAAGAGAAACGGGCTCTAGTAAGGATGAAATTGGCCATAACTGCGTAAAGTAAAAAAAGAAAATATATATATATATATTAGGATGATGTGACCCGGCCATGCAGGCCGGGTCGGATCCTTCCAAACGGGTCGTGGGTCTCCCCAGGTCTAGAGCAGCAATCCCCCTCCCATCCTTATTTATTCCCCTTTCTTTTCCTTTCTTTCCTGCTCCTCCGCGCACCCTCTGCTCTTTCTCTCTCTTTCATTCTCTTTTTCTCCTTCCCAGCTCTCTCCCTTGCTCCCTTAGTTTCTCTCCCCTATCCCCTGTTCCTCTCTCTATGCCTTTGCAACTCCACACTCGATACTAGAAACTCCTCAGGCCAGCAGTCCCAACACCCAACCTCTACAACACCAGCTCTTCTCTAGCTCTTGCCAGTCCAAGCCTACACTACAGCAGCCATCGTGCTCTGCTGCCAAGCCACCACCACAGCAGCAGCTAGCCACAACAACTTCCCTGCTTAGCTACCTATTGGTAGCTCCACCCAAGCCTCCACCTTTCCTGTAGACATGGCCACGACTATAGCCCCTGCAGAAGCTGCCGGCCATCCTACAACAGCTTCTCATGCTCTCTCTCTCTCTCTCTCTCTCTCTCTCTCTCTCTCTCTCTCTCTCTCTCTCTCTCTCTCTCTCTCTCTCTCTCTCTCTCTTTTTTCTTTTCCTTTTTTCTTCAGTTGTTTTTGTCATACCTTTAAAAGAGTTGCAAGTTTATTACTTTCTTTTGGTTGAAATTTAATTAAAGTTTTGATTTTTAATCTTGTTTGGATATTATAATTAAGGTATATTTATTATTATTTTTTTCTCTCTTTCTCTTCTTATTCGTTGTTAGTATTAGATATAAGTTTTTTTCTTGAGTAATTTTTATTTTTTGATTAAAATCCGATTTGGCTTCTTGAAGAAAAATATAAGAAAAAAATTAATTTAATTTCTTATCTTTTAGTTGGTTATCTTAAATGTTTCAAGATTAAAATAATTAGTTGTTTTAATTTGTTGTTTTTCATTTTTGCAATGAGCCACCATGGAATTAATTTGACTCAAAAATTGTGGATTGCAAGCATGAGTGGTTAAGTTCAGTAACTCAGGATGTGGGTCAATGTCGTTTGCTTTCCATGGTTTGTTAGTTCTCCTATGATATTTTTGATAAACTTTTATTTAGTTAAAACCAAAAATTGAAGGCATCGTTGATAAATCGGTGGGTCTTATTTCTTATTTTGTTGTTGATGTTAGCCACATAAAAACCTTGATTTAATCTAAAATTTTCATCAACTAATTTTTACATGAAATTCGGTTGATGATTAATGAGAGTTTTTATTTTCTTCCGTTTGGATGTGGCAAATTCACTCGAGCTTTAGTAATAAAATTTCATCTTATTAATGTCTTGATTGGATTAACAAGAAAAGGAGTAAGAATTAGTAAATGGTGGAAGCAAACAAACATTGAACCCGTAACCCGTTGCCCGAGGGTTTGCTAAATTGTTTTAGTTAATCTATTTAGTTTGGTTGCATTAGTAGGTTTATATTTTTGGAAATTCGATAAAAGTTTAGCCACATTTTAGCATTTTTTCTCAAATACCTCCCATTTTGTTTACTGTTTTCAAAATCATAAAAGACCAAAAAGATTTTCAAACCACATTTTACAGCAATAGGATTTCACTAAACTTTCACAAATACTTTGGTACACAGTGGTCCCTATGGAATACGATCCTAGACTCATCCTTGATACAACTTGACACTTCTGCACTTGGAAGCACAACTCAGAACGAGTTAGAAATTAAATGTATATTTTTAGTATATGAACGATGATTATGGGTTGGCTTATTTTCGGTGAACATATGAATATATGTTGTTAAATTGTGTGGCTTAAGTAAAATGAAGTTTCTATGTTGAACTATGATATATGTATGAGATGCAAGAATTACTGGAAATGTATTGAGAATTAAAATGTGATATGATTTATTTTGCACGCGATTGGTAATGTTAGATTACGATGTATGGTTTGAGAACTTCGATGGACCAGAATTGGCACAATACTATTGCGAGTAATTATGGAAGCACTAGTGCACCCACACATATTAGATAGAGTGTGGAGATGGGATGCTCGATTGTGCTGGGAAGGGTAGTGTCCCCCTGGAGTCTAGACCAGTATGGGAATAGCGAATCCAACTTACAGACTTTAGAATGTGGTTGAACTCTAGAGGGCCGACCACGGTTAAATCCAGCCTTCAAGTCGCACAACCCGTCATGGGGCGGAAGCATGACTATGATTTTTCACCAGTATAGAGAGTTTTAAATGCATAATTATTAATTTAACCATTGATAATATGAGAACAGCAGATATGGGAATAGTATATATGAGAACAATGGATATAAGAACAGCATACGAGAATGATATGAAGACAGAATATGTAAAAGCAGACATGAATATACGAATGAGAAATGTAGAATATGAATGTGAATATAAAAAGTGAAATGTGAAGTGAATAATACAGAGACAATAGATACAATGTAAAGAAAGAAATGTATTTTATATTGCATTATAGTATGTATTTGAGGCAAAGTATACACTCCGCATGAGGGCTTGTTGAGAAAGACGCCCTAATAGGTATCAAATGTAGCTATATTAGGTTGCATAACGTATTAGGGCGGAGGGAAGCTACTTATATGGGTGGGTAATCTTCCCTAAACTCGAGAACATCTACTAGTAAATCTTTGCGTGAATGCATGAGTATGAGATAAACTAACCACTTGAGGGCTTACTAAGTAAGGTAAGTGCCCTAATATGCTTCAGTTGTGACCGTAGGTTGCTCAAGGTATCAGAGTAGAGGGGTGCTACTTGTGTGGGCGGGTAATCACCCCTATCCTTGGGAACTCTTATTGGTAAAATACCTTGCATGTGTTTGATTAGGAAGAGTGAATGATTTCTTAATTGTGGTTTCATTTGAAAATAATTAATATATATATATATATATATAGTACTTAAACCTCATGATTGTCACACACCGATTTAATGTATTCCATCCTTACTGAGATGTGTGTCACCTGATAGTTGAATTATATCTTTTTCAAGACCTTCGCGTTATCGAGCTTAGTGAGCTCAGGGCTGGTATAGAATTTTTGAAAGAAAGAGAGGGTATAAACTTTGATTATAATTTTTGGGGTTGTAATATATTTATTTTTTAAGAGTTGTGAATATTTGTGATACTGGATGTTGGTATATACTTTTGGGATTATATAGGTTGAAACTCTGGTATATTATGGAAGAATTGTTATTATTTCTGCAGCATAACTGATATAGAGCCAAGTTGAGGTAAATGGAACACGTGGCACCTAGGCCCCACTTGGCGGGTTCAAGGTGTCACAAGGTGGTATCAGAGATATAATTCAAATAACACTTTGGACCCTAGTTTCGGGTTCGGGGCATTACATTTTGGTATCAGAGCATTAGGTTTTGCGATTCTACAGACTTAAGGATGATTAATAACAGAGTATAGGAATAGGTGATAATGAGGATAGGAAATGGGTAGGTTAGGTGTTAAAAAGTATAGGATTTTTTCTTGTAGCCTGGAGGCAAAAATACGTCAACGATTTCCTATGATTTTTCTAAAGCAGTCGACGACCTTAGAAAAGCCATGGTAAACTTTGGATGATTTTGTTTCTGAGCTGTGAGACCGGTCCTAAATTGAAAATTTGGGAGTATATTGGATTTTAATTTAATGATAGTGTTGAGTAGGTTAAGATAATGGAATTCTTATCTCTTTTCTGTCCTATTTTCAAGATGGATCCTAGGGAAGAGGACGTAGAGGTTCAAGGAAGAGATGATTTGTAGACTTCCAGTGAAGAGGATATTGATACCTCCACGATGTTGCGAGGTATAGCCCGACAGGTTAGGGCAGAAATGAGGAAAGATCCTAGAGAGCAGAACTGCCCAATGGTAAATCAAGGTTGTAGCATCAAGGAGTTTATGAGGTTAAACCCTCCTACCTTTTAGGGAGGACCTAATCCAGTGACTACAGAAAAATGGGTTCAACAAATTGAGGAGATACTGGAAGTACTTGGCTACATGGATGAGTAGAAGGTCTGCTATGCCGCATTTAAGATGGCAGCAGATGCGAAACACTGGTGGCTTTCTGTGAACCTGTTAGAGGAACATATGATAGTAAAGATAACTCTGACGTGGGATTGATTCAAGGAGATATTCTTTGATAGGTATTTCCCCTTATCTATCAGAGAGGAAAGGATTGAAGAATTTACTAATCTGACACAGGGGAATATGACCGTGGGAAATATACGGTTAAGTTCATTGAACTATCACATTTTGCTCCGTTCCTGATCCTGAACGAGGCAAGGAAGAACAGAAAGTTTGAAAAAGGCCTGAGATGAAGGGTATATGAGCTTGTAGTAGGGTTCCAAGTCCAAAACTTTTTTGACTTTGTGGATAAGGCTTCGGTGCTGGAGAAGAGCATCAGGGCAGTACAGAGCCGACAAAACAAAGGAAGAGGCCTGCACCTTCCAGTTTTCAAGCTGAGGGTAGTCAAGGATCGTAGAAGAGAGAGAAAGATACTGTGGGCCCGAGGCAAGAGATGGGAGATTGGGGTTATTCTAGTTATAAGGATAATATGTCTTGCTCTTTATATCATAAATGTAATAAGAGGCATAGGGGTGAATGCCGGATCGGAACTCCTAACTGCTATAGGTGCGGTAAACTGAGGCACATTAGGAGGAACTGTCGTGAATTTATGCCTATTGCACCTGCACAAAACCATATCAGGGGAAATCAGCAAGTACCCCAAGGTGGAGGAGGTCCAGCATGTGTGTATATGATGACCCTGGACAAGGTAGATAAAGCCAAGGAGGCAGGCATGAGTTTATCTTTAAAATAAAGAAATTTTTATTTGATTATTGTTAATATAGAATTTCATATGATGGTATATATTGAACTGTATGAGATATAGTGAGTTAACAATTGTAAGAATGTGGAAAATGAATGATTAACAAAATTTCGAGGAAGAAATTTTCTGAAGGAGGGGAGAATGTAGAGACCCAGAAAATTATAACCATTAAAATAATTAGGAAAAGATAATAAACAAAATAAATAAATAAATAGTAAGGGGAAAAGGGAAGATTTAAAAGAAAAAGACAGCAGACCTCATCGACAAATCTTCTGTCTTCGTCAACATCGACGAGTGTCCTTCAAGAGATCATCGATGAAGTTCAGTCCCTCGTCGACGAAGAGATCCTGAGTGAGTGAATTTCATATTTTAGGTTTCGTCAACAAATTCCTTTATGTGGTTCGTCAATAAACCCTGTCCTTTCGTCGATGAAGCCACGTGGTAGCATCATGTATAAGAAGATCTAAGGTTGCTTCTCTAGAAAGAAATTCATTTCTCTTCATTTTTCTCTCTCTAAAATGTCTCTCTTTACGTTCTCTCTAAGATTCTGGCTCGGATTCAAACCCAATCAACAAATGGAAACTGCTACAATGTTCTAGGGGAGATTCTCTATCAATCTAGTGGAGCATATTTCTAAACTAGGCTTTCCAGGCATCACTCCAAAGTTGAGGTAAGGGTTAGAATTCCTAGTTTTGGGGTTTAAAATGTTTATTCAAGGTTTATACATTGAGAAAATATTGAAATAGTAGGTTATTTGGGGTTTATTTGATTAAACTAGGATTGTTTATTTAGGATTTGGGTGAGCGCCGCAGGCATCATTTTGGGGGTCCTTTGCTGACATAATTCAGGAAACCAGGTAAGGGGAATATATTAAATCAGGATTTTTTAGGAAATAACTAGTGAAAAATGGAAATATTATGTATATATGTATATGATTTTTGTGTGGGTTCTGAAAAGCCGACCGTTTGAATTGTAAATTTCTTAGCCTAGGGCTGTGCTACTAGATATTATTTATGAAAATGGAAAAGTTAAAATGGCATATTTTCTGGTTAATTGTGTAAGAAATTAAATGTATATTTTCAGTATATGAACGATGATTATGGGCTGGCTTCTTTTCAATATATGTTGTTAAATTGTGCGGCATGAGTAAAATGAAGTTTCTGTGTTGAACTATGATATATGTATGAGATGTAGGAAATAATGGAAATGTATTTTGAATTAAAATGTGATATGATTTATTTTTCATGTGTTTGGTAATGTTAGATTACAATGTATGGTTTGAGAACTCCGGTGGACTAGAATTGGCATAGTACTGTTGTGGGTAATTATGGAAGCGCTAGTGCACCCACACATCTTAGATAAAGTGTAGAGATGAGATGGTCAATTATGCTAGGAAGGGTAGTGTCCCCCTGGAGTCTAGACCAGTATGGGAATAGCCAATCAGACCTACAAACTATAGAATGTGGCTAATTTAACTCTGGAGGACTGACCAAGGTTAAGTCCAGCCTTCAGGCCGCACAACCTGTCATAGGGCGAAAGCATGACTATGATTTTTCACTGGTATAGAGAGTTCTAAATGCACAATTATTAATTTAACCATTGATAATATGAGAACAACAGATATGGGAAAAGCAGATATGAGAACAACGGATATAAGAACAGTAAACGAGAATGATATGAAAACAGAATATGTGAAAGCAGACATGATTATACGAATGAGAAATGTAGAATATGAATGTGAATGTGAAAAGTGAAATGTGAAGTGAATAATACAGAGATAACAAATACAGAGTAAAGAAAGAAATGTATTATATACTGTATTATAGTATGTATTTGAGGAGGAGTGTGAGGGCTTGCTGAGAAAGGCGAGTGCCTTGATTGGTATCAGATGTAGCTATATTAGACTGCATAACGTATTGGGGCTAAGGGAAGCTACTTGTATGGGCGGGTAATCTTCCCTATTCTCGTGAACTTCTGCTAGTAAATCTTTGTGTGAATGCTCGAGTACGAGATAAACTAATCACCTGAGGGCTTACTGAGTAAGGTAAGTGCCTTGATGTACTTCAGTTGTGACCGTAGGTTTCTTAAGGTATCAAAGCAGAGGGGTGCTACTTCTATAGGCAGGTAATCACCCATATCCGTGGGAACTCTCGTTGGTAAAATACGTTGATGGCCCTAGAAAAGCAACGGTAAACCTTAGATGCTTTTGTTTCTGAGCTATGAGACTGGTTCTAAATTGAAAATTTGGGTGCATATTGGATTTTAATTTTATGATAGTGTTGAGTATGTTAAGATAATGGAATTTATATCTCTTTTCTGTCCTATTTTCAGGATGGATCCTAGGGATGATGACGTAGAGGTTCAAGGAAGAGATGATTCGAAGACTTCCAGTGAAGAGGATATCGATACCTCCACGATGTTGCAAGGTATAGCCCGACAGGTTAGGGCAGAAATGACAAAAGATCCTAGAGAGCAGAACTATCCAGTGGTAGATCAGGGCTGTAGCATCAAGGAGTTTATAAGGTTGAACCCTCCTACTTTTAAGGGAGGACCTAATCCAGTGACTGTAGAAAACTGGGTTTAACAAATTGAGGAGATACTAGAAGTACTTGGCTACACGGACGAGCAAAAGGTCAGTTATTTTAATTATGGCACAGGATGCGAAATGCTAGTGGCTTTCTGTGAAGCTGTTAGAGGAACATAGGATAATAAAGATAGCTCTGACGTTGGATCGACTCAAGGAGTTATTCTTCAATAGGTATTTCCTCCTATCTATCAGAGAGGAAAATATTGAAGAATTTACTAATCTGACATAGGGGAATATGACTGTAGGGGAATATGCGGCTAAGTTTGTTGAACTGTCACATTTTGCTCCATTTATGATCTTGAACGAGGCGAGGAAGGCCAGAAAGTTTGAAAAAGGCTTAAGATGAAGGGTTTATAAGCTTGTAGTAGGGTTCCAGGTCCAGAACTTTTTTGACTTCGTTGATAAGGCTTCGGTGCTGGAGAAGAGCTTCAAGGCGGTACAGAGCCGACAGAATAAAGGAATAGGCCTGCACCTTCCAGTTTTCAAGATGAGGGTAGTCGGGGATCATGGAAGAGAGAGAAAGATACTGTGGGCCCGAGGGAAGAAATGGGAGATTGGGGTTATTCTAGTTATCAGGATAATCGATCTTACTCTTTATGTTAGAAATGTAATAAGAGGCATAGGGGTAAATACCGGATCAGGACACCTAACTACTATAGGTGTGGTAAATCAGGGCACGTTTGGAGGAACTATCACGAATTGCTTCCTATTGCACCTGCACCAAAACAAATTAGGGGAAATCAGCAAGTACCCCGAGGTGGAGGTGGTCCAGCACGTGTTTATACGATGACCCCGGACAAGGCAGATAAAGCCAAGGGGGTAGGTATGAGTTTATGTTTAAAATAATGAAGGTTTTGTTTGATTATTGTTAATATAGAATTTCATATGATGGTATATGTTGAAATGTATGAGATAGAGTGAGTTAACAATTGTAGGAATGTGGAAAATGAATGATTAGCAAAATTTCGAGTACAAAATTTTCTGAAGGAGGGGAGAATGTAGAGACCCGAAATATTATAATTGTTAAAATAATTAGGAAAAGACAATAAATAAAATAGATAAATAAATAATAAAGAGAAAAGGTAAGATTTAAAAGAAAAAGACAGTAGACCTCGTCAACGAATCTTCTATTTTCATCGATAAGTGTCCTTCAAGAGATCGTCGATGAAGTTCAGTCCCTCGTCGACGAAGAGATCCTAAGTGAGTGAATTTAAGATTTTAGGTTTTGTCAATGAATGCATATTCTCATCGACGAATTCCATTTTGTGCTTCGTCTACGAACCATGTCTTCTCGTCAACGAAGCCACGTGGCAACATTATGTATTAGAAGATTTGAGATTGCTTCTTTGCGAAGAAATTCATTTCTATTTGTTTTTCTCTCTCTAAAATGTCTCTCTCTACTTTCTCTCTAAGATTCCGGCCCAGATTCAGCCTGAATCAATAAACAAAAACCGCTACGATGTTATAGGGGAGATTCTTTACACATCTAGCGGAGCATATTTCTAAACTAGGCTTTCCAGGCATCGCACTAGAGTTGAGGTAAGGGTTAGGATTCCTAGTTTTGGGGTTTACAATGTTTATTCAAGGTTTATGGGTTGAGAAAATGTTGAAATAGTAGGTTATTTGGAGTTTATTTTATTAAACTAGGATTTTTTATTCAGGGTTCAGGTAAACGTTGCAGGCATCATTTTGGAGGTCCCTGCTGGTGTAGTTCAGAAAACCAGGCAAGGGGAATATATTAAATGAGGATTTTTTAGGAAATAACTGGTGAAAAACAGAAATATTATGCATATATGTATATGATTTTCATGTGGGTTCTGAAAAGCCGACCATTTGAATTGTAAATTTTTGAGCTTAGGGTTATGCTACTAGATATTATTTGCGAAAACGAAAAAGTTAAAATGGCAGATTTTCTAGTTTATTGTGTAAGAAATTAAATGTATATTTTTAGTATATGAATGATGATTATGGGTTAGCTTATTTTCAGTGAACTTAGTGTTGATTTAGGTGTAATCCCAAGAGGGGGGTGAATTGGGTATTTTAAAAAAATCATTGAAACTTATTTACCAATCAATCCCTATTTCTATGTTTAACTAATTAATGGCTAGAATTTGATGTTGATTTGAATTACTAAATCAGTGAACTCTTTTTTACCCAATTAAGTGCATGTAAAGTTATTCAACAAACACAACCAAGCTAGAAATTGAAATACGATGCGGAAAATAAAAACGATAAGGGAAGAGAGAATGCAACCACGATTGCACAAGGTTCAGCCAACCCGGCCTACGTCCTCGCCTTGAGCAACCCACTCAAGGATTCCACTATAATCCCTGCTCCTTAAATTGGGATGGAGCTTCCCATACAATCCGCTACTTACAAGAGGTACAACTCCCTCCTAATCCGCTGCTTACAAGAGGTACAGCTTCCTCCTCACACCCGATTCACAACTCAAACCGTGTTTACAATTTAGGCTCAATCTGCAAACGCTCAATATTGCTTCTAACAAAAGCTGGTGAGTACAATTCAAATTCCTAACACATTAACATATGATAAAACTTGAAGCTCATGAATGTATGAAAACGATACAATCGTTTTATGTATGATATGCTTCAACACACAAACCCTCTTTAACCAAAACTCCCACGTAATGATGTATTTAAAATGCTTTAGAGTATATTAGGGTTCTACTTCACTTTCTAAAGATGCACAATTATGTCTATTGTGAACTTGTTAAAAGTCTTATCTTGAATATTTTATCAATATATATCAAAAAGCTTTCTTTCAAAATATTTAATCACAACCCGATCTTTGTAATATGTAAATATATATATGATATGTAATTCAAAGATCAAATATAAGGTTTTCCAAACAAAGTATCCCTCAATAAGATAAATATTTATGAACACCAAGGATATATATATATATATATATATATATATATATATTCAAGTGTTTTAAAATATCTAAATAATGAATCCGTTAACGGAAAACACACTTGAATCAAACCTTTCAATCAATCACACAACCTTAATCAAGTAATGATCTTGTTTAAAATAACCCTTAATCAAGTAATGATCTTGTTTAAAATAACTATGTATATGTATAGGCACTTTCAAGATCAACCTTTTAATCAAAATAGATTTTTCAATAATAAGCTCTATGAACAATATATATGTATATTTATATACTCTTGAATCAAAAACCAATCAACCAAACTAAACAACTTTTTCAAGTAAGGATCTTTCAAAAAAAAATTCTTATATATATGTGCACACTCAAGATCAAACTTTTCTAATGATAATTAAGAAGATTAAAGTAGAATGAAGTGCAGGCAATTAGCTCAAGTTTCTCTATAGTCTTGCAATAAGGTGTATTCTTCTTTTGTTGTGTGTCTTAGCTTGGTTCTAAGGTTTAGATATCTAGTACTTATAGTCTTACCCTTAGGATTGATCTCAACCATTGGATCAAAGAAATAGCTCGCGAGTTCGTTTAATAAAAATCTGATTTTTAAACTTTCCCGCAACTTCAGGCTACTAATGCTGAAATTCAAGCTCCTAAAGTGACTTCAGGCGACTGAAGTTCTAGGGTCTGGAAACCGAAGTACCTCGACCTTCTTTCTGTGTTTTCCCGTTAATTCTTCAGGCTACCGAACTTAATCTTCACGCTCCTAAAGAAATTCTTCAGGCTACTGAAGTTCCCTTTTTCTCAATTTTCTCTTTTTTTAATATAAAAATCTATTTTACTTTCTTTCTTGGCTCTTTTATAAAGGTACTTTCCAAGGTTTTAAGAATATTTCTAAGTCCCTGAAAGTCCCCTAATGATATACATGAAATGCATGAATCCTAAAATCATTCTAAGTTATGTTGAGCCTCAAATTAAATCATACGAAAATGTAAATACATGAGGTCTAAGTACCCATTCCCAAGATGTTCTTGAACTTTGCCGCTTGCATCTTGATTCTCGTACTCTTTGAGTTCCATGGATCTTGCCAAGATATATATGCTTTACTTGATGGTTTTCATGACTCGTTATCTTTCCGCGCATGCTTAATATGGTTCATGTTCACAAACACAATGCACAGATCAAATACCAAGTGATTTGTCATTATCAAAATAGGATTGGACTCATAGAGTCAACACTTAGGAATATATGTTGTTAAATAGTGTGGCCTGAGTAAAATGAAGTTTTTGTGTTGAACTATGATATATGTATGAGATGCAGGAAATACTAGAAATGTATTGAGAATTAAAATGTGATATGAGTTATTTTGCACGCGTTTGATAATGTTAGATTACAATGTATGGTTTGAGAACTGTGGTGGACCAGAATTGGCACAATACTGTTGCGGGTAATTATGGAAGTGTTAGTGCACCCACACATCTTAAATAAAGTGTGGAAATGGGATGGTCGATTGTGCTTGGAAGGGCAGTGTTTCCCTGGAGTCTAGACCAGTATGGGAACAACCAATCGGACCTACAGACTATAGAATGTGGTTGATTTAACTATGGAGAACCAACCAAGGTTAAGTCCAAACTTCGGGCCGCATAACTTGTCATGGGGCGAAGACATGACTATGATTTTTCACCTGTATGGAGAGTTCTAAACGCATAATTATTAATTTAACCATTAATAATATGAGAACAGCAGATATGGGAATAGCAAATATGAGAACAACAGATATAAGAACAGCAGACGAGAATGATATGAAAATAGAATATATGAAAGCAGACATAAATATACGAATGAGAAATGTAGAATATGAATGTGAATATGAAAAGTGAAATGTGAAGTGAATAATATAGAGATAATAGATACAAAGTAGAGAAAGAAATGTATTATATGTTGTATTATAGTGTGTATTTGAGGCGAAGTATACACTCCGCCTGAGGGCTTGCTGAGAAAGGCGAGTGCCCTGATAGGTATCCGATGTAGCTATATTAGGTTGATAACATATTAGGACAAAGGGAAACTACTTATATGGGTGGGTAATCTTCCCTAAACTCGAGAACATCTGCTAGTAAATCTTTGTGTGAATGCGTAAGTACGAGATAAACTAACCACCTGAGGGCGTACTGAGTATGGTAAGTGCCCTGATATGCTTCAACCTTCAGTTGTGACCGTAGGTTGCTTAAGGTATCAGAGTAGAGGGGTGCTACTTGTATGGGCGGGTAATCACCCCTATCCTTGGGAACTCTCATTGGTAAAATACCTTACATGTGTTTGAGTAGGAACAGAGAATGATTTCTTAATTGTGGTTTCATTTGAATATAATGAATATATATATATATATATATATATATATATATATATATATTGTACTTAAACCTCATGATTGCCACACACTGATTTAATGTATTCCATCCTTACTAAGATGTGTCTCACCCTATAGTTGAATTATATCTTTTTCAAGACCTTCGCGTGATCGAGCTTAGTGAGCTCGAGGCTGGTATAGCATTTTTGAAAGAAAGAGAGGGTATAAAATTTGGTTATAATTTTTAGAGTTGTAATATATTTATGTTTTTAGAGTTGTGAATATTTGTGAATATTGGATGTTCGTATATACTTTTGGGATTATATAGAGGCAAGGAAGCTGAATTGGTGATTGAATTGTTGCACTTAATTTATGGTCGATGAGTCGAAAGCATTACTAAATATGTTTATTATTAGACCCTCGACTAAGAAGTTGTTTTCTCAGTTAAAAACTTCTATAAACACATGTGCCTCACCATCCATGGAGAGACTACCAGAGTTAGACTAAAGCTGCTTAAGAATGCTTTCACTCCCTCAAAAATCTCTTTTTTTTCTTTTCGTTTGCAGTAAGGAACAAAATTCTTGTTATGGATAATCTTCAGAAAAGAAGATAAAGCCTTGCTTCGTTCTATGTTTCTTGCAAGAGGAATGTCGAGTTTATGGATCACTTGTTCCTCCATTATGTTATCAATGGTGTTGTTTAGGGATCTCTATTTCAATTTATGAATCATTACTAGATCACAATGCTCTTTTAATGACTTCTGCTCTCCTAGAGTTTTTCAATAGGCAAAAGTAATTTTTGATCCTTAAGAAACTCCATCCCTGCTTCCTTAGTTTAGGAATTATGGAAGGAAAGGAACTGAAGAATCTTCCAAGACATTACAAAACCACAACGTTTGGTTTTCAAGAAAGCTCTCTCTAACCTTTCTTCTTGATTCACCTATCTCTCTCCCTCTCCTCTATTATGTAGGATGAATTCTTGTCTAGTTTCCCAACTCTTTGCATGTAAGGCTTTAAGCCATGTTTTTTCTTGTTTAATAATTTATGTTTAACCTCTTAAAAAAAAGGTAAACTTGCCATAAACATTTGAAAATTTTGGGTGATTTTATAAAGATTGGCTGACATATGTATAACCATTAATTGACAACTATCTGACATATGTATAACCATTAATTGACAACTATCTAAAATTGAATGATTTGATTGGGCATCTAAAATGCCATAACTTTATTCTTTTTTTTTTTAAGAGGTAAAAGGAGAAGATTCCATTGCAGGGGTAACAAGCAAGCAACTTGATAGCCAAAGATACAAAAATAAAGAGGTATGTGTATCAGTTTAAATTATAGATCCATAAAGGAAAACGATACCATCCCATCGTAGAAAAACCTGAACTAATTCTACTTCATTGGAAAAGATTACTTAGCACTTTCCAAACTATATCTTGAACTTGTAAGGCTTTCTCCTGAATAATTCTAGCATTTCTTTCTTATCAAACTTTCCGAGCAATTACTTGTGAGCAACTATGCCTCCATATATTTTATGTATATAGAGACATTAAAGATGGATAAATATAGTACTTCTAATCTGTAAATGAATTTTACTTTATAATTGCATCCAGTTGTGCAAATTTAGAATAAGGTGTGTTGTCTCATGTTTAATCATGAACTGTGGAGTATTTGCCACTATTCAAAAGGACCACGTCAAATTTGCAGGTTAAAGAGCCAACAAAATTTTGTTGGGAAAAAATTATATATGAATGATTCCCACAAGTAAATTAATGGTGTAATGAAAATAATAAATAAAAAATGAGACACAAGAAATTTAACGTGGTTCCCTCTAATATTGATGTACGTTCACAAGACACGACGGTCCAAATACACTATCACCAAATTAGTACAAAGTGGGCACAAAAGGACCGGCGATGTTGTTGCATGTAGACATAAAGAGTTGCAGGAAGAAACAGTGTGTGGGAAAAAAAAAAAAAATGGAAAGAGCCTATTGTGCTGCGCATAAAAAATCAGAGTGTGGAGATAAAAATTGGGGATGGCCACTTGTTGTTGTTTATGTACGCTCAATGCACAGTTGGAGAAGCTCAACGGATAGAGATTTGAGGTGGGAAACCAAGCATGCAAGACATGCTTCTTGAGAAGCCAAGCCCACCAATTAAAAAATTGATCCACATTTAATGCATGTCCCCCAGAAAAGGAGGGACACCCAACAAATCTCCCCCTCCTGACTTATGGAGACAACTCCACCAATCCGACCAAAATTCGACACTTCACATGCTTGTTTCTAGACAATGCTTTTGTCATCATGTTCGCACCATTATCATCAGTGTGATTTTTGTCAAGCTGCAACAATTTCTTATCCAACACATCCCGAATCCAATGATATTTGACATCAATATGTTTTGACTTTGAATTGAAGATAGAATTCTTACTCAAATGAATTGCACTTTGGCTATCACAATAAAGAACATACCTTTCTTGTTTTATGCCCAACTCTTTCAAGAATCTCTTCAACCAAAGCAATTCTTTGCAAGCTTTGGTAATGGCAATTAACTCGGCTTCTGTAGTAGATAGAGCAACACATTTCTGTAATTTTGATTGACATGCCATAACTCCCCCTGCAAAAGTCATTAAATAACTCGAAGTAGATTTTCTAGAATCAACATCACCGGCCATGTCAGCTTTCGTGAATCCATGGAGCATAGATTTACCATTTTCAAAGCACAAACACACCTTTGAAGTGCCTCTAAGGTGTTGAAGAATCCATTTTACAGCTAACCAATGCGCCTTTCCCGGATTAGAGAGAAACCGACTAACAACTCCAACAACATGAGCTAAATCTGATCTTGTGCAAACCATTGCATACATTAAAGAACTAACGGCCGAAGCTTAAAGAATTTTCTTTATCTCTTTTTTGTCTTTCTCACTTGTAGGACTTTGTTTTGTACTAAGCTTGAAGTGACAAGCAAGTGGGCAACCAACGGGTTTTGCTTTATCCATATTGAACCTATCAAGTACTTTTTCAATATACCTTTCTTAAGACAACCAAATTTGCCCATTTTCACGATCACGAACAATTCTTATGCTGAGAATTTGCTTTGCCAGTTCCAAGTCTTTCATAACAAAAGACTTGCTCAACTTCAACTTCAACTTGTCAATCTTGGAGAAGTCATGTCCTACAATAAGCATATCATCAACATAGAGTAAGAGAATAACATAAGTACCATCCGAAAAAATTTTTCACAAACACACAATCATCTGAAAAGGTTTTTGAGTAACCATAATCAATCATGAAAGAATCAAATTTCTTGTACCATCTTTGTGGTGCTTGCTTCAACCCATACAAACTTTTCTTTAATTTGCACACTAAATTCTCTTTCCCTTTTTGTTTGAAGTTTTCCGGTTGTTCTATGTAAATTTCCTTTTCCAAGTCACCATGTAGGAAAGCAGTTTTTACATCTAGTAGCTCAACTTCCAAATTCAAGTTTGTTGCCATGCCAAGAATGACCCAAATAAATGACACCTTCACAACCGATGAGAATATTTCATCAAAGTCAATTTCCTTTTTCTAACCAAATCCTTTTACTACAAAACTAGCCTTGTACGGAAGATTCTTTCCATCATTTTTCAACCTAAACCCCCTTCTGTTTTTTGAAGCTTTCTTTCCAAGATGAAGTTTAACCAGATCATAAGTATGATTGTCAACTATGGACTTCATTTCCTCTTGCATAACCTCCATCTATTCAACTTTATTTTCATATTTCATGGCTTCTTGATAGTTTTCGAGCTCCCCTTGATCTGTTAGAGTAACATAATCACTTGATGAATATTTTGTTGAAGGTCTTGGCTCTCTTGAAGACCTTCTCAATGGAGCTTGCTCTTGAACATGCTGCTCCCCCTCATTTTCATCTTCAACATCACTAGAAATTTCATTATTTCCAACATCTTCAAGAGGTGGGTGAACATCTTCTATATTTTCATCATGTGCCAAAGGTGGATAAGGTGACTCTAAGTCAACAAAATCATTCCCATTAGACTGTGGTAGCTCAACCGTGCCAAAATCTTCAATTGTTTCTATAGAGACCCGGGAAAAAGAAATAATAAAAATAATTGAAAAAAAATGGATTTTGGCTAGGAAAAGAGAAAACCGTCGATGGTTTTTTGGAAAGGAAGAAAATCGACGATGGTTTGGAATTACTGCGGGTCAATAACTGGGTAAACAGTAAGAACTGAGCCAGTTAAATAGAAAATCGGCGATGGTTTTCTGAGAGACCAAGAAAATCTACGACGATTTTTGTCAGCAGACCTAAAACTATAAACAACCGAGAGTCATTTGAAAAATAATAAAAAAAAAAATCTCTCTCCTCTCCCTCATGCAAGCCCACGACCCTCCAACCTTCCACCATCGATTCTGGCTCTATTAAGCTACATTTCAATGATCAAGAACCACCACGGGATTGTTAGGAAGATTCTCTACAACCTACGCGGAGTAGATTTTCGGTTTGAGGTTTCGAGGAATTATCCCAAAATTAGGATAAGTAAGGTATTTTTAAGTTTTATTCTTAATATGGAATATATATATATATATATATATATATAGGGCCTAGGGAATGATAAAATAGCATTTTATTCAAGTTTGGATTGATAAACTTGAGTTTCTGAATTAGGATTTGAGTGAGTGCCGCAAGCGACGTTTCAGGGTTTTTGCAGGCATAATTTAAAAAAATAGGTAAGGGGAATTAATTATAGTTAGTTTTTATTAAATTTTAAACCAGTTAATTTAGGTATACAAAATATATATGTTTAGGTATGATTTATTTGAATAGATAGGCATTTGGAAAATATTGACCTTTGATATTTTATATATATATATATATATATATATATATATATAAGTGGAAAAGAAATTGTGTGACAGGAATACAACTTTTACAATTTAACTGGGGGATGTGAGTACAGATTGATGAAATATGCTGTTGGTTTGTGAATATTGGATAGTTGCGAGTACAGTTTTTGGTAAATAATGATTGTTTGTGAATACTATTTCTTGAGATTGCTGCGTGACAAATAATGTGATGTGTGAATATGGGTCATTTTGTGTGGTTATTCGTGTGTATCACAATATCACGTTGGCAGGCTTGAGGAGTTCATTATATTGCCTAGATGTAATCGCGATATATGTTGGCAGGCCTAAGGAATTCATATATTGTCATTACATATTGGTGTAAAGCATTGGCAGGCCTGAGGAGGTTATTCTATCGATATATTACGGATAGGTCATGGGGATTGGTACTGGTGGTTAATGGTGCCTATGTGGACCACGACATGTATTCTGTGAAGATGTTAGTCTTGTGTGGACCATATACTCTGTGAAGATGTTAGTCATATGTTGACTAGTCGTATGTGGACCATGTTTCTTTGTGATGTTAGTCCTATGTGGACCATGTATTCCGTGATGATGTTAGTCCTTTGTGGAACAGTCCTTTGTGGACTGTGTATTTTGTATAAATGAGAGTCCTGTGTGGAATATTTATGTGGAATGTGAACTGATAAGATGAATGGTATATTAAATTAATAATATGTATATTGATGGCAAGGTAGAACCTTCTGCCAAAAGCTTGCTGAGAAAGGCGAGTGCCCTGGTATTTTCAGTTGGGTACTAGAGGAGAGGGAAGTTACTTATATCGGAGGGTAACCTTCCCTATTCTTGGAGACTTTGCTTCTATACATAGCCCAAGGGCTTACTAAGTAAGGTGAGTGCCCTGATATTAGTATTAGATCATAGGGAAGCTACTTGTATGGGCAGGTAATCTTCCCTATTCTCGGGTATTATTATTAAAAGATATTTATGAATGCAAGCATGATATCAGATGATGGTTTTGTTGTTAATGATGCATTTTCTCAGCTGCTATGGTTAGTGATATACAAATGAATATATATTCTGTAATATTTAAACTCTTTGCCACACATTGCTATGATTTGTTCTTCCTTACTGAGATGTGTCTCACCCTAGCGGATGATCATATTTTCAAGTCCATCAAGAGATCGAGCCTAGGACTCCGGTAGGGTAGTGTTTTGGTAATTTTGGGGAGTTTGTAAAAACAACTTATGTATAATTTATGTTTTGAAATACTAGTATATGATATAAACAAATGGTTGTAGTTGTTTATAGGATATATATATATATAGATAAATAGACTCTGGTATTTAATTAGAGGTTGTTTATCTTATTTCCGCTGCATGATTATGGTGTTTGGTATCATAAGCAGGTAATTGAAACACGTAACCTTCGGACCCCACTTGGTGGGTTCAGGGCATTATAGTTGGTATCAGAGCCTAACGATCTTGCAAACTTTAAGGATGATTAATACCAGAGCATAGGTTCAAGTTAGGATAAGGATAACAGTGGGTAGGTTATAAGGAATAGTGGTTTGGAAACTTGGAGGCTGTAATCCCTTGATGGTCTTCTGTATTTTTCTAGGGGTGATGATTTATGGAAATTTACGGTAAATCCATTAATGATTTCATTTCTGAGTTGAGAGACTGGAATTTGGGCATGTAAGTTGGAATGGTAGGTCAGTTGAGCACGTAGTAGTGTTGGTGTTATGATTCTATAGTAAGACGATATGAATAAATTTTGGATTAGAACTTATATGTTATAGTAAGTTTTCGTGTCAAACTTGTCATAGATATAATAAATGAGGGATTATAAGCTTATCTTTATTTTGTTTTCAGGATGGATCCTAAGGGGAAGGATGTTGATACTGGAGGAGATATACACGTGAATACCTCCAGTGACAATGACGTTGATGTTTCGGAGGTGCTGCGCAACATAACACATCATGCTAGGAAGGAAGCTCAAAGAGAGCAGGGTCAACCATTAGCAGTTGGGGGTTGCACATTTTAGTAGTTCACCCAAACAATTCTGCTGGCTTTGAAGGAGGGGCAAATCTGATCGTAGTTGAGGACTGGATTCAGGAGATGGAGGAACTTTTGACTGTTCTACACTGTACTAAGGAGCAGAAGGTACAATATGCAACCTTTAAACTGGTTAGGGAGGCCAAGAGGTGGTGGAGGTCAATGAAACTGGTGGAGGAGCAGCATCGAGGGTATACATTTATTACCTAGAGCTGTTTCAGAGAGGTCTTCTTCAGCAGATACTTCCCGATTGCCACTCGAGAGGCGAAAGAAGAGGAGTTTCTACATTTGACCTAGGGGTCCATGACAGTGCAACAATATGTGACCAAGTTTGTGGAGATATCACATTTCGCTCAACACATGGTACCAGACGAGCATCTAAAAACCTGGATGTTTGAGAAAGGATTGAAGTCAAGGATACGCACTTAGGTGGTGGCATTGATGACTCAGAGTTTCTCTAAGCTAGTGGACAGGACCATGGCAGTTGAGGTCAGTATATAGGAGTGTGAGGCAGAGGAGAAATAGAAGAAGAGATCCATATCTTTCACCTCACATATTGATGTCTGACATAATTCCTAGAGGGGAGATCGTGATACTAGGGGTCAGAAGTCGGATAGGGCTGATCGAGATTACCGGGAGAATGCATTCCGCCCCCTTTGTGCCAGATGTAATCGGAGCATTAGGGGGAATGTCGGGGTGGGAATACCATGTGTATTAGTTGTGGCAAACCTAGCCACATAGCTTGTGATTGTCGTGCTCCATGAGGCAATGCACCCGCTCCTAATCAGAATAGGAGGAACAACCCGGTGCCTCATGGCGGCGGTGGCTCGGCGCATGTTTGCATGTTTGGTACGACTGAGGGGGATAATGTTAAAGGCATAGGTAATATATATTTATGATTGTATAAATGATAGTCTTGATTGATTTTAAATAATTTGATGATTTATATGTTAGAATAGATTGAATTGTGTAAACATGGTTAATTAGCTTTCAAGATATGGAAAATGACAGATTAACAAAATTCTAGGACGAAATTTTATCAGAAATGGAGAATGTAGAGACCCGGGAAAATGAAATAATAAAAATAATTGGTAAAAAATGGATTTTTGGCTAGGGAAAGAGAAAACCGGTGACAGAAAATCGGCGACAATTTGGAATTGCTGCGAGTCAGTAACTGGGTAAATAGTAAGAACCAGGCCGGTTAAATAGAAAGCTAGCGATGGTTTTCTAAGAGACCAAGAAAATCGGTGACGGTTTTTGTATGCAAACCTGAAACAATAAACAATAGAGAGCCATTTGAAAAATCAAACAAAAATCTCTCTCCTCTCCCTCATGCAAGCCCACGACCCTCCAACCTTCCACTGTCAATTCCGGCTCTGTTAAGCTGCATTTCAACGATCAGGAAATCATGAGATTCTTGGGAAGATTCTATGCAACCTACGCGAAGCAAATTTTCAATTTAAGGTTCTAGACCACCATCCCAAAATCAGGGTACGTAGGCTATTTTTAAGTTTTATTCTTAATATGGAATATATATATATATATATATATATATATATATATATATATAGATATAGGGCCTAGGGAATGATAAAATAGCATTTTATTGAAGTTTAGATTGATAAACTCGGGTTTTTGAATTAGGATTCGGATGAGTGCCGCAGGCGATGTTTCGATGTTTTTGTGGGCGTAATTTAAGAAAAAAGGTAAGGGGAATTAATTATAGTAGGTTTTTATTAAATTTTAAACCGGTTATTTTGGGTATAAAAAATATATATGTTTAGGTATGATTTATTTAAAAAGATGGGCACTTGGAAAATATTGACCTTTGATATCATTTATATATATATATATATATATATATGTGTGTGTGTGTGTGCGTGTGTGTGTGTGGAAAAGAAATTGTGTGGCAGGAATACAACTTTTACAATTTAATTGGCGGATGTGAGTACAGATTGATGAAATATACTGTTGGTTTGTGAACATTGGATAGTTGCGAGTACAGTTATTGGTAAATAATGATTGTTTGTGAATACTGTTGTTTGAGATTGTTGCATGACAAATAATGTGATGTGTGAATATGGGTCATTTTGTGTGGTTATTTGTATGTATCACAATATAATATTGGCAGACCTGAGGAGTTCGTTATATTGCCTAAATGTAATCACGATATACGTTGGCAAGCTTGAGGAGTTCGTATATTGTCATTACATATTGGGGTAGAGCATTGGCAGGCCTGAGGAGGTTGTTCTACTGATATACTACGGGTAGGTCATGGGGATTGGTATTGGTTGTTAGTGGTGCCTGTGTGGGCCATGACATGTATTCTGTGAAGATATTAGTCTTGTGTGGACCAGTCATGTGTGGACCATTTATTTCTGTGAAGATGTTAGTCATGTGTGGACCATGTTTCTATGTGATGTTAGTCTTGTGTGGACCAATCCTGTGTGGACCATATATTATGTAAAGATGTTAGTTCTATGTGGACCAAGCATGTGTGGACCATGTTTTTGTGTGATGCTAGTCTTATGTGGACCAGTCCTATGTGGACCACATATTCCATGATGATGTTAGTCCTGTGCAGACCAGTCCTTTGTGGATTGTGTATTTTGTATAAATAAGAGTCCTGTGTGGAATATTAATGTGAAATGTGAACTAATAAGATGAATGACATATTAAATTAATAATATGTATATTAATGGCAAGGTAGAACCTTCTGCCAAGAGCTTGCTAGGAAAGGCGAGTGCCCTGGTATTTTCAGTTGGGTACCAGAGCAGAGAGAAGCTACTTGTATGGGCAGGTAATCTTCCCTATTCTTAAAGACTTTGCCTATATACATAGCTCAAGGGTTTACTGAGTAAGTTGAGTGCCCTGATATTAGTATTAGAGTAGAGGGGAGCTACTTGTATGCGCAAGTAATCTTCCCTATTCTCGGGTATTACTATTAAGAGATATTTATGAATGCAAGCATGATATCAGATGATGGTTTTGTTGTTAATGATGCATTTTCTCAGCTGCTATGGTTAGTGAAACACAAATGAATATATATTCTGTAATATTTAAACTCTTTGCCACACATTGCTATGATTTGTTCTTCCTTACTGAGATGTGTCTCACCCTAGCGGATGATCATATTATCAGGTCCATCAAGAGATCGAGCCTAGGACTCCGGCAGGGTAGGGTTTTGGTAATTTTGGGGAGTTTGTAAAAACAACTTATGTATAATTTATGTTTTGAAATACTAGTGTATGATATAAACAAATGGTTGTAGTTGTTTATAGGATATATATATATATATATATATATAGATAAATAGACTCTGGTATTTAATTATAGGTTGTTTATCTTATTTCCGCTGCATGATTATGGTGTTTGGTATCAGAAGCAGGCAATTGAAACGTGTAACCTTCGGCCCCCACTTGGTGGGTTCGGGGCGTTACAATTTCATCTTCAAAAAATACAACATCCCGACTTCTAACAACTTTTGTTGTCAACTTGATCCCATAATCTATATCCAAATTCATCATGCCCATAGCCAAGAAAAATACATTGCATTGTCTTGTCATCAAGTTTTGATTTTTCATCTTTCGTAATGTGAACAAATGCATGACAACCAAACACTTTCAAGTGAGCATAAGTGGCATCCTTACCTTTCCAAAATTTTTTGGGAACTTCACCAAGTACACGAGTTGAAGGAGACAAATTAATCAAGTCCACCCCTATTCTCATTGCTTCACTTGAAAAAGATTTTGGCAACATCGCATGAGAGAGCATACATCTCATTCTCTCATTCTCTCTAATATGGTGCGGTTCATCCTTTCAAAAATTCCATTTTGTTGAGGGGTTTTCTTGACGGTTTTGTTGGTTTTTTTAGTCCAATCTCTGTTTTGATGCTGAAAAACCACCAGCATCTTATGTGTGCGTTTAGTGTTTGAAAAGGTTGTCATTTCAGCACGAACATAAGATACTGAAAAATGGAAGCCAGTAGGGACATAAAGCTCACACACTCCTGGCGAATTCCACTGAAAATGAAGAGCAAGAGAAGAAGACATTTTGAGTTTAAATTTGTATTGCATTTAGCTTTTATATCTTTGGTCTGTAATAATGCATACATCTTGCATGACATGTTTTGAATGCTCAGATGACCGTAAAATGACCTTAGGGACCCTTCGGTCGACCGACGCCAACCTTTTGGCCTTAGATAGACCTTAGGTTCCCACACTTGAGTGCACAAAGTCCCCAACATCACTTTTCATAACAGGGGAATCAAATCAGGGCTAAATTGATCTTAATTGAAAATATTGAAAGGGTTCAGGCGACCAAACCCAGACCGTGTAAAACGGCTCAGGCGACCAAACTAGTCAATATGTTGACTTTGTGTTCAGGCACCCGAACTCGTTTTGAGCGTATCGTCCTCGAGCTCTCGAACCTATGTCAGGGCACTTTTCAACCACTCGAGCAACCGAACGACACGTTCAAATTGGGCTCGAACGGCCGAATTAGTCAGTTTGGTTAACCGAACTTAGCACTGGGCACCAAAACCTACGAATGAAAGTTTTTGGCTTTTGTTCAGGCTACCGAACCTGCACTCGGGCACCTGAACTTCAAAAAATGCCTTTTATCTTTGTGAGTGTTCGGGCGACCGAACCTATGGCTCGGGCGACCAAATCTCTCAGGTTGCAATTTTTTAACTGGGGTAATTAGGGTTGAAAATTAATTAAACTTTTCTAATAATACCCAGCATGTCCCCAATGGTCAAAAATTTCCCTGAGTCTATATATACCCCTTCATAAGCCAAGATTAGTAACTTTGATTAGCATTAAAATTCTTTCAAATTATTTTGTAATCAAAGTTCCCCCAAACAACCGTTTTATTGCAAAATCTTTTTGGGGTCAATCTTTGTTATACTTTCCAAACTCTCTTTTATTTTTCTTGAAAACCAATTTTACAAGACAGTATTTTATTTGGGCATTTACTTGCTTTGATTTGCACATAGATTTTCAAACGCATGTATTTTGTTTGTGTGCAAAATAATTTGAAACCAAAACCCTAGGTTCTCTAGTTTGTTCTTGAAAAATATTTTTGGAGAAAATTTCTTATTAGGGTTTGAATATATTTACACACCCTTACTTTACCGAGCATTATTGCATATCATATTAGAGTGCATTTATTTGAGCTTAAGCGTGTACATCTCTGCTTGTATTTAAGAACCATATTTTATGTATAAAATGGTTTTATTGTAACGGTTGGGTTCAGCCCTTTAATTGAATTGGCGAGTCTCAGCGCTGTAAATGAGACCGGTTTGGTTCAACTCGAATTAAACTGGGGAGTCTCGGCCTAGTTATTGAGCTGGGGTTTTCCTCGCCCCGTAAGGAGAGGATGTAAAAGGCTTCTGCTTCACTCAGCTAAGTGAGCAGGTTTAGTGGAATCCTTGGGGGTATGCCCAAGGTGGGGACGTAGGCAATATTGGCCGAACCTCATTAACAAATCTGTATGTCATTCTCTCTTTATCTTATTTAAATTCCTGCACTTAAATTTCAGCATGTGTATGTATGTTCATATTTTGTTATAACTATCTTGCATACACAAAGAACTGATTTAAATGAGATACGTAGTACACATGTATGTATGCACATACTGATCACTTAATCATTGTACGTACACATTTTTCAATATTGAATGGGATATGAACTATGGTGAATCGGCGTAATTGTTTAAATTAGTGAAAAAATGTTTTGAAACCCAATTCACCTCCCCCCCCCCTCTTGGGATCACACCAATTCCAATAGGTTTTTTGATGTCTAATGCCTTGGCTATAACAATATGCATCAAATAGGCCAAGGTACTCTCCACCATTATCTGAGCGCACACATTTCACCTTCTTTCTAGTCTCCCTTTCAACTTTGACCTGAAAATGCTTAAACACATCTAAAACTTGATTTTAGTTTTCAAAGTGTAAGCCCAAACTTTTATTGAGCAATCATCAATAAAAGTAACAAAATAAAGTGCATCACCATGAGACTTAACTTTCAAAGGACCACATACATCAGAACGTATCAAATCTAGAACATTAGATTTTTTAGTAACAAACTTTGTACGAAAAGGAGCTCTATTTTTCTTATCAGCCAAACAATGAACACAAGCTTAAAGAGGGGTACCTTTCATTCTGAGTAGAAGCTTCTTTTTGAACAAAATTTGCATTCCTTTTTCACTCATGTGCCTAAGCCGCTTATGCCACAAATCAGTGGAAGAGTGACTCTCAATTGTATTCAAAACATCATTACCAATTTTACCTTGCATCATGTAACGTGTACTAATCTTCTAGCCTTTAGCCACCACCAAATTACCTTTTGTGAGCTTCCATTTTCCATCACCAAAATGGTTGTCAAACCCTTTGTTATCAAGTTTTCTCATAGATATCAAATTTAGTCGAATTTAGGGTATATGTCTCACATCTTTGTGCACCAACTTGCATCCTAGATTTGTTTCCAAACAAACATTTCCATGCCAAAATTTTTTGACAAACCTTTATTTCTCATCCGAATAACTCCATAACTTCCTTTGGAATAGAAAGTGAAGAAATCTCCCTAAGAAGTGACATGGAATGACGCACCAGAATCTATAACCCAATTAGTCTCTTGACTTGTCAAATTAATACAACTTTCATCACAAACAACCATAAGATCACCATCAAATGTAACTAAAGTTGTGTCTTCATACTTTTTCTCAAAAATTTTCTCATTGTTTTGCCCTTTGAATTTCAATTTTTTACACTCCCACTTCATATGCCCTTTCTTATGACAATAGTGACTCAATATCCTTTTCTGAAATTGAGCTTGACCAACCTCTTGATTTATCATTATGGAGAGAAGATCTACTCTTGCTTTTGCCTCTCCCCCGGTTTTTTGTCACAAGTGCCTCTGAATGAGGAGAGCCAGCCGATTTTCTTCTAATTTCTTCATTCATCAAGTTACTAGTTACTTGGTTCATACTAACAATTTCATCAGGAGCCAAATTACTAACTGTCACAACGAAAGTCTCCTAACTTTCTGGCAAAGAGCTAGGAAGCATTAGGGTCTACAACTCATCATAAAAAACTATTTTCATAGTAGCAAGTTGATTGATAGTATTTTTCATCTCATTCAAATGCTCGGTAATAAGACCACCATCTTTATATTTCAAGTTCACCAATTTTCAAAAAAGAAAAGTTTTATTTGTAGCCGACTTTATATCATTAAGACCCTCCAATTTTCTTCACAATTCGTGTGCTGAAGTTTCAATTGAAACATGATGAAAAAAACTATCATCAATTCATTGCCGGATGACACCAACAATTTTTCTATTAAGCCTCTTCCACTCATCATTACTCTAGTCTTTAGGCTTTCTGCTATCACCCTCAATAGGTCCATCCAAATCTTTGCAAAATGAAAATCTTACATTTTTGTTTTTCAAATTACCCAATTGCTTCCATTGAAGTTAATCATACGACCAATATTACCATCCATGATTTACACAATTCTAATGAGTTCAAATAACACGACACCGATACCACTTGTTGGGAAAAAAATTATATATGAATGATTCTCACAAGTAAATCAATGGTGTAATTCAAATAATACATAAAAAAAATGAGACACAAGAAATTTAATGTGATTCCTTCTAATATTGAGGTACGACACGACGGTCTAAATCCACTCTCACCAAATTCGTACAAAGTGGGCAGAAAAGGTACAAGTCTTACAAATACACAAATGTGCATAACAAATGCAGTAAGATGAAAAGGCCTCAACAATGTTATGAATAAAGCTCCCAAAATAATAACCAATTAAAAGAGCACAACAAAAAAAATCCCAATATGCTGATAATAATACATAGTTGGAGTTATAGGAGAGAAAAGCAGCAGCGAAGAAGGTGATCGGCGCTGGTGCTGCCTGCAAGCGTGAGGAGCTACAAGTGGAAGCAGTGCTGTGCAGGAAAAAAAACCATAATGGAGAGAGTCCAATGTGCTAAAAAATTAGAGTGTGGAGATAAAAATCGGGGGCAGCCACTTGTTGTTGTTTTTGTGCGCTCAATGCACAGCTGGAGAAGCTCAATGGATGGAGATTTGAGGTGGGAGACCATGCAAGACAAAGCCAAACCCACCAATTAAAAAATTGACCCAAATTTAAAGAAAATCATATGGTAATTCAGGAATTAGGCCAAGAATTTGCTCCTCATATTCTTTGTCATTCATCCTTATCTTCATATTTTTGGCAATTTCTCCTACCTGGAGTATTGCACTATTACCAATTATAACTCGAAGATTTTCTAATCCCCAATTCACTTCTGGAAATCTAATTCGTGTGCAAGACCAAGTACATTCAGTATTGATAAGGGCTGTACATTCTACCTTACTAATAGAAATGTTTACAAGCGTTGCCCATTCTTCGACTTTGGCACTCAAAATGGATGTTCCCATGTATGTTACTTGAGATTGATCTTCTTCCTCATTTGCATAGATAGGGATTCTTATGGTTCTTTGACCAACTATCCTTCTACTTCTTGAAGATCTTAAGTCAGATGGTCCAGATTCTTTTGACCTGGCTTCTGAATTAACATCTTCCTCTCTAGATACACTCACTCTATTAGAAGTATAGTCACTTAGAGGTTCTATTATGATCAATCTGTTTGCCTATTGTCGTACTGACTCTGGCAATAGATTTTTCAATCTCTCTTCAATTCTTGGGGTTACCCAAATCTGCGGCCAACTTTGTGCTCTTGGATAAACAACTTCTGGTTGTAAACCTCTGACTGAGTCAGTTTGATTTGACTTGAAGAGTTGGGTAAATTTACTAACTCCCATTCTGAGAGCTGGTTTCCCTGAGTTATAGAACTTCAAATATAATCTAGCAATAAGTCTAATGCACCTCCTTTCTAGGCTACATTTTAACATATTCTGCCAATCCCTTGTGTTGACTCTAATATGCAGAGTATTCTCCACACTTTTATCTTGAAGATCAACATGTAAATCTGGGTTTACTTTTATCGAGGCTACTCCTGAATGCAAGTTAGCCCTTGCTCCTCCTAGTAAGGACCTACCAAAATTACCGATACTTCCATCTATAATTGCAACAAGGATAGGAAGATCTTGTCCCTTTCTTACTAATGGATCTATCCCAACCTAGATGATTCCATAATGGACATATCTTGCCTTTTTATCCATGGCTTTCTAAACTTCTTATGTGGTTAGTAATGGAACTATGAACGTTCCTGCATCTGTGTTGGATACTTCTACTGTTACTTCTTTCTCGATAATCTTTACAGTTTCTTTGTAAAGTATCCATGAGGTTTTGTATGCTTCATCCCAACTAGCTCGAGGCATCCTCCATTCCTGACAATCCCTACTTTCTAAAAGAATTCCAGTTTCTGCAGTCTACACTGGATCTTCTTCTTCTCCTGCTTGAGAAACTAATTCTGGTGCTTTATCTACTACTCTCATTATAGCTAGTCTTAACTAACTCAACTGGATATGATGAGGAGATTCTTCTTCTGAATCTTCTTCTTCTTCTAATTCAGAGTATTCTGAGAAAATAAAATATATGCTCTCATCATCTGAGTCTATTTCCTCTCCCCAAATTGGTTCATATAACAATTCTGAGGAATCTTCCATTAAAATCCTTTTAAGGCTACCTTTCCTCTTTTCCTCCTCTAGAAAATTATTAGCTTTATGACCCTTCTTGCCACAAAACCAACAATAATCACAACTTTCCAGTGATTTTCCTTACGGACACTTAGGATACCGTCCATACTTTTTCTTGAATGATTCCTTGACATCTTCCCTAACTCTACTGGGTCTAAGATATCTTTTTTCTAGATTTTTCTACCCTTTTCTAGAGATCTTCATTTTTCCAAATCTTTTCTAGGTTTTTTCTTTAACCTTGGAGGATCTAATATTTTTATGGCACATACCTCCTACACAACTAGTTCCTCCTCTTTCTAAGTACCTAATTGGCTTTTGGGTACAACCATATCTGCCTGCAACCCCACTTGTTTTAGTGCAGCATGCTGGATTCATGAATGGCATACTTCTGACGTCCTGCAAGACATGCCTCTACATACAGTAAAGCCTTATCATTTGCCTTACTGTTTCTGCTCGTACTCTTAAAGTATCTAATACTTCTGTGTCTCTCTCTATTCTTTGTTTTATGGCTTGAGCTACCAATCTTGGCCAACTTCCTAGAAGTTTCTGCACAAAAACCTTTTTGGCATAAGCTTGGTCCTGGGGGCCTAATTGATAATACCAATGTTGAAACTCACAAAGCTATTCTTCAAAATAACACATATCACATATATGAATTTTTGTGATTGCCATTCTGGCTTTCTCTTCTAATTCATCTCCCCCATCCACTAGCGAATATCCTACAAACTCCTATTTAAGAAAATATGTTATAATGGCGATTACTTCATCTTGGGTCTTAATAGTGTCTAGGATTATTGCACTTACATCTTAATTTCTCAGCAATATTTCCCAAAAATTTCCTACATTTCCCCTCAGGGTAGATATTGCAAACTTATAAGCTCGTTCTACGTTCCAAGTTTCAATGCCATGACTTGGGATATTGTATCTAATATCCATAGCCCAATCATCTATCATGACTACGAGATCCTTTTCACAGTCTATTATAAGTATTGTCCCATTTTGGGGTACTTCTTCTGAATACTCTTCTCAGGTCTAAATTCTTCTTGGATAATTCAAAACAGTCTTCTGCTGTTTTGCTATAGTCTGGAGCATTTCTTTGAAAGATAATTTCTTTCACTCCCACAGGCGAGGCTCCAATCTTAGGGTCTGCCATACTGGTTTGGCATCCCAAGATGAAACTTCTATAAAACTTACTATTTTTGAAAATCCTGATGGTCCTGCTTCTTCAATTCCACCTCCTATAGATCCCTTACTAGTCTTTGCAAGAATTTTTTCAGCACTGGCTAGTTTCTTAACCTTGAGGTCTTCTACCTCATTTAGCTTATTATTGATTCTTTTCTGAATCTCCGAGACTTCATTATCTGTCTATTTTTTCTCAATGTAGAAGCTTATCCAACTCATCCTGAGCTTTCTGGATATCTTATGTTATGTCTGATAGGACTTTAGTTTTGTTTATATCTCTTAGGGCACTTTGAACCTCCTGTTCCTATGCTTCCTCATAGTCTCTAAGCGTATATCTTTCTGATATACTGCTTCTATCTTCTTGAGTTTGCTCAAGATCTGCCATCCTATCTTCATAACTTTTCAATATTTCTCTAATTTTACTCGTAACAAACTTTTTATCAGTCATTTTTGAAGATTAATGAGATCTTGGTCATCTAATTCTGATCCTAAGGTTTTGTGGAGTTGCCCTAATTGCCACTCACACTGCCTAATTCTAGATTGATAGAGATGAATCTGCTCTTCAATCTTTGCTAGCTGTGATTCAAGACCTGACTTAACTCTTTTTAAATTAGGTACTATAGGATCTAATTCAAAATTGACTCTAGAAGAAGGTAGTCTAAAAAATTTTTCTCTCCACACTTCTTCAATTAAGTTCTCATAAAATCTTATATTAGACTTCATAGAAGCCTTTTGATAAAAAAGTGACCCTTTTTCTTTTTCTCTTTTACTGATCATAGAACCACAACCAGGTTCTGATACTAATTTCTCGCCAATCCTGCTTGCTAGACTCAAAAATTTAGGAAAAGAAAAGAGGGGGAAGAAGAATTAATTAATAAAAGTGTATTACCTATACTACCTATATCTTGGCAATCTCTCTTAAACCTGTACGAAGCTATATCAAGCAACCTCTTGATTCCACTATTATGCTTGGTGTCTAACCAAAACCTCTATGAACACCCTCCTCAATGAGATTCTTTGGGCTTCCTTAGAGCTTCAATTATCACACAATGATGTTTGAATAAAAAGAAAGATTTCGAGAGAGAACTTTTGGACTGAATAAACTTTTATTAATCTGTCTCAATTTTTCCTCCCCGAACAAAGGGTTAGAGATCCCTTTAAAAAGACTCCAAGGGATAAGCACAACTTGCTTTCTCCTTGATTGACAGACTTACTTTTAAAAAAGCAACTTGCAACTTTACTTTAATGAAGCAACTAACATCTTTACTTTAATAAAGCAACTGACATAAAAAAACACTACGTAGATATATAGCCTACCAACCTACTTTAATAGCCTACCAATATTGACCTTTTAATACATCAAGTACACATCATACTTTAATAAAGTTGCTGCAAAGATAAGTAATGTAACCCAATAATACAACAAACTATAATAAAGCTGCTTTAAAGATAACTTGATATGGCTTGTCGAATTGTCCATTCTGCAATGCCTGGGTATGACACGTGTCTGGACAAGTGTCTGATATGACCCTACTGACTATTCCAATCAGTTTGGCCTGGGATATGATGAAAACTGGACTATCATCTAAGTTGTACACTTATCAAGATCTCGTCCTGCTTCAGAGATCTTCCAAAGCTGCAATGATTTCTTCATCATGCTCTTTTCTTGCTAATTCTACTAGTACAATCTGAAGATCACTCTTCATAGCCTAAGTTGAAGGAAGATGACACTCCCAATTCTTAATTTGATTGATTGTTTTCTTTGCTTCAATTGCAAGTTCTGCTAAACTAGCTTCTTCAAATTGCTGGAGATACTTCCCCTCAATAGAAATTAAAGTTTCATGGTCTGCAAAGAAAATGCAATTTAATGCCATTCTTGCTTCAAGGAGATAAATTCCCCAAAGATTTTGAACCAATTCATAGAATTTCCTATGTCTCTAGAAATCCTCCCAGCCTGGTTTTTCTTCGTGGAAGTTTGATATGGGACCTTCTTTCAAGTCTTTTGGCAACAAATTCCTAAACAAAACCTTTCTCGTTTTTAATTCAATGGGTTCAATGTATCCAATCCACCATAATCGTCCTAGATTAGTGAAAGTAAGGTGTAGTCCCAAGAGGGGGGTGAATTGGATTTTAAAACTTTCTTTTATTTCCTATGAGAACTTCTTCTTGGTTAAATAATTTTAGACTTATTTGTTTAATTTACCAATCACATAAGAACTTAGTTTCTTTTGTACAATCAACAACACAACTATGTAAACATCCAATCAATTAAGCACAATATTCAAACCAAACAACCAATTAATTTCCCAAGTATAAGTTAACTGCAACACTATTAGATTAATGGAAGTATGCAAGATTCAACACTCTTTCGTATATAAACGCATTTAAATTAAAACCATTCAGCCACAATATATCAATATATTAAATTCAACTTTTAGCTTTTGTTGTTAGCCCTAGTTATAAATTTGAATTAAGCCCTGTAGTGAATGATAATTTGTGTTTGCTAATGTGAAGCCTTGTATTAATTGATTTGCTTAATATGATATATAATATAAAATCCAACACAATATTCACACTCTTCCCAATATTCAAAATTCAAATAAACTCTTAGTAAATTTATCTTTGGGATGTTTAACCAAGTAACGTACTCCCGTATGGTTTCCTAAAGATATGGTTTAACCAACGCAGTCCCTTTCGGTTTCCGCAACCCAAATCAAAATCAGACTTCAAGTTTACTTGATTTCCAAATATACGTAGTATATATATGATTTCTAATTTAAACCATCCAAGCAATTTAAATAAGTGCTGAAAAATAAAGAGTAAGGGAAGAAAGAGTGAGACCGGGATTTTTACGAGGTTCGGCTTATACCCAACCTACGTCCTTGCCTTTGGAAAACCACCAAAGGATTCACTAAACATGTTCCTTTGACGAGCGGAACAAACCTTTACAACATTCCTTGGGTAAGGTTAGAGCTCGCCTTCTTCAAACGATATCCCCTCGTCCGGTCACTCCTTAACTAGGCTAGAGCCCGCCTCTCTAAGCAATATCCCCATGCTTAGCCAAGAATCCAAACAATCCTTGGAATCGTCAGTCTACAAGAAATAAATCAAATAGATGAGTACAAATAATTTGCTCCTCAAATAGTTGATTAGTACAACAATTCAAAACTACATACTTCAAAGTAAATAACAATATGGAATTTTAACTTGAAGCTCAATGAAGTATATCACCTATTAATTCTTTCAATGATTGAAAGATTTAGAATTTGTAGCACAATTCTGGTGGAAGAAGATCAGCAAAAACTTAGTTGAATTTGTGCAAGTTGAGAGCAAGAGATAGCCTTGAGAATTTGAGAGCACTTGAGAGAGATTTTGAATTTTTGCTGAATTGAGTTCTTGGTTCATAGTTTCAATGATCTTTGCGGCTTATTTATAGACTTTAAAAAGTATGTCACTTGATCCCCAAGTGACTTGGAGTATTCCCCAAGTTTTTACAAATTTTGAGCCCTAAGCAACCTCATTTAAAAAATTTGACCATTATGAAAAAATTCAAAATAGTCGCGTGACAGATGACTGTCCATTTTTGGCAGTGGGTATATTCAGTTAAACCAAAGGGACAGTAAGGTGGTAGTCAGTTGTCCAAACACGAATAGGCAGCTCAAAGTGCACTGGCAGTCGATTGTCCAGTTCTTGACAATCGTCTGTCGGGCTGTCAACTTCAAGCACCTTTCAGTCCTTTCATCATAACATTTTCTATGTAACTCCAAATTTGATTTTATTCATGTCAAATGAAAGCTAAGAGAAAATCTTAAAACTTTCATGTTTAACACATTTTAAAATAAAGATTTTTTGATGGAGACAAATGTACATCAATGCAGATGTAGAAAAATTGACAGCATTTGAGAAATCCTCTTTTTGGTGCTTTTCATTGCAAAAATGATTCTAACCTTTTTGAAACAATTTTTGACCTTATAAAAATATTTTACAAGTATATCAAAAGGTAGCTAGGTCTAATAAATTAACCTAAGAGTTTCATGCATCCATATTGAAATTCTTTGAAGTACTTACATGACATTTCCTATAGACTCTTTCAAAATTTCAATTTTTGAATTCCTTGAGGTTTTTATACTTGCTTCATCTTTCTTGTTGATCACTTGGGCTTTCATTCTTGAAGCTTTTTATTTTATATAAATGCTCTCATGATCTTCAAGTTTTAATTCGTGCCTCAAGCTTGATATAATCATCCTTCTTTGAAGTACAAGCTTTCATGAATTCTTTAACCTTGCATTCATCATTGAGTCCTAAAAATACATAACTGAAACAAAGCATGTTAAGTTCTACTTATTTGTTAGCATCAAAATAAGATATTAAGCCTTGTAAGGCCAACAATCTCCCCATTTTTTATGATGACAAACAAGAAGCAAAAATTGGAGTGAGTCTTAAAAAGACTCCCCTTTCAATAAGCATCATCTTAACAATATTTGCAAGATCAATATCAATTTCAAAACCTCTTTTACAATCATGCTCATCACTATCAAATACTTCTCCTTTTGATATATATTATGTTCATGCTTAGTTTTTTGCAATTTGCAATACTATGCTTAATTTTTTCTTTAAAACTTCTCCCCTTTTTGACATCCATCAAAAAGGGAAAAAAAATTATTAAGTTCAAGTAAAATCACATGTTGAGCATATCATCAAACATGCATATCAACATATGTACACACTCAATTTATTATTTTTCAATATAGCATATGTAGTGTGTTTTAATAGTCATATCTTTACTAACAGCTTTTTCTTCCTTTGACATTATTCAAGATACCAATTGTTGATTTTATGATACCAATTTAACAAAATATGTGATACCAACTAAAAAATATGTGATACCAATTTAAAATTTAATTCATGATATCAATTGATTAATAGGAAAATGATCATAATATAAGCAATAAGTCATAACATTCCTCCTGAATTCAATACATTCAGTTTTGTTACCAATTATGCTTTTATCATCCCATGTTTCAAAACATTGATTCACATCATGTATCAAATATCAATATCATGCTAATATCATCAATGTCATACTATGCTTATAGATATAATCATACTTGTCATACTTAAAAGACAAATTGAACTTCTAGATTTTGATACCAAGTGAGCTTTTAAATTTTGATACCAAAAAAATTTTTAAAAATGTGATACCAAAAATACTTTATAGATACCAAAGCTACTATCACATCATAGATAGTTTATGGATATCAAAGTCATTATCACATTATGGATAGCTCATGGATATAAATATAATTTATTATATCTTTCATAACTCATAGATATAAAGAACAGCACAAGACAAATTTATCCACTTAATTCATTATTAGCATGCATGGTCAAGGATTAATTTCATGTCAAAATTCATGCTTTGCTCAATAATCTTATGCTCAAATAGTGACCCATAAATTATCAATATAAGTCAAGTCAAGTCAAGTCATACACATGTAGCATATAGCATATCATATAGGCATGTAAGCATGTAGCATATAGCATATCATATAGGCATGTAAGCATGTAGCATATAGCATTTCATTCTCAAATATCTTTTAAAAAATTTAGGTAGTCGCCTATCAACAGGGGGCAGTCGTCTGTCACTAAACAACCAGGTTTTTAAAAATGAATAGAAGGGTGATAGACGTCTGGCAAAACCTACACAGTCGTCTCAATTGTCACTGACAATCGTCTGTCAACAACTTGATAGTTGTCTGTCATGCTTCTGTCTACTTAATTAAGATCCTTTAATTTGTCAGTTGACTGTCCATGACAGGCAGTCGTCTGTCAACCAGTTGTTCCTCATTTCAAGACATTTTTTATTTCTCTCTTCTTTGTTTATTTAGACTTAAAATCTCAATTTGTTCTTCTTTGAAAAATAAGTTCCAAGACTTAAAACTAAGGTCTCTAAGTCTCTTTGCCTAGTGAGCTTCAAAATGAAAAATCATACTTGAATCAACTTGAAGTACTTATGTAATAAGTTCAATTTGATATTTTCTTAATATTTTATTAAGTTAAGCTTTGTAAAAAATCATCCTATGATTTTTCCAACAATGCCATTTTTGAATTTGTTATAATAAGCTCTTTAAACGTATTTGTTAATCATGAATTAAGTTACTTTCTCAATTTTTGATGGGGAATGACTTAATCCATGAACTTTTTCATTTATGAACTAGTCTTTCATCTTGGTACCCATACTTTCTTGGGTCCGATTGGTTTGATAAAGGATGTTTCTTTTACTTTCCATACTAGTTTAGTTTTTACATCCTTTCTCTTGAATGGACATTCAAACTTGATATGCCCCTTTTTCTTACATTGATAGCATATTGTATTAGTGTAGCCATTACTAGACATGGTAGCATAGTCTTTCATGCTTTTGAAAAATATCTCATGCAAAGATTCTGTTTCTTTGTATTTTCAATCTTGTTAAATCCAATGCCTTCTTTATTTAGAGTCATCCTTTGTGAGCCTATCATTTTGTCAAAGTTTGTTTTTCCTTTTGTAAAGTTATAAATGATATTTTCTTTATGTTAATCTGATTTTTGAGATCATTTAACTCTATCTCTTTCTTGTTATCAACCTTCTTTTGAGATTTCTCTAACTCTAGAGATAATTTTCTTATTTTATCCTCTAATTCAAAAATATATATATATATATATATATATATATATCTTTCTTATATTCTATAGAGGATTGGAATCGAAGGTCTTCTATCATCTTTTCATTCTTACTTTCTAATTCTTTAATTTTCAAGTCTTTTTCATTTTCAACAAGATTATTAGATTCTAGTTCCTTTGTCATAGCTTCATTGTTACTTTCTATTTTCTTGATTCTTGAATCCTTTTCCATTTCAGCAGTTTTAAGTGATTCTAACTCTTTCATCATTCCTTCATTCTTATTTTTCAATGAAGTATTTTGTTTAGTTACTTAATTAACATCTTATGCATCTTGAATAAGTCATTTTGAAGTTCTTCATAAGATGGCATGCTTTCATCATTGGATTCATCACTACAAGAATTATTTGAAGATTTAGATGAGGAGTTTTCCTCATCATACCAAGCCATAAAGCACGTATAAGCAACCTCTTGTTCACTTGATTCGATTTTAGAACTACTTGTACTCATCATGTCCCAAGTAGTAGCTTTCATAGCATTTTTCTTTTTCTTCTTAGGCTCTTTCTTAAGTAGTAGTGGACATTCTGGATTTATATGTCTAACTTTATTGCAATTGTAACACGTAGGAGTTTTATTCTTTGATTTCTTGGTGCCAATATCTTCTTCTTTTGATTCAGAGTTTTGATTTTTTCTCTTGAATTTGTTTCTCTTTCTTAGTATCCTTGCTAACTTTTTAGATATGAAGGCTACTTCATCTTCATCCATTTCACTACTTGAGTTTTCTTTTAAGGCTTTAAAGACTATTGATTCTTGGGCTTTGGTTTTTCCACTCTTTTCATTCATTGCCATTTCATATGTGAGTAAGGAACCTATAAGCTCATCTAAGGAAGTGGTTTTCAGATTTCTTCCTTCCGTTATAGCAGTGACTTTTGGTTCCCATTTAGGTGGTAGCCCTCTAAGAATTTTCTTTATCATCTCATAAGTAGTGTAGGTTTTTCCTAGTGCATTTAGGGAATTGATTATGTTAGTGAACCTAGTAAACATATTAGTTATGGATTCATCCGGGTTCATCCTAAAGGCTTCATATTCACTTGTAAGCATATCGATCATATTATCCCTAACATCTATAGTTCCTTCATATGTTACTTCTACTTTGTCCCATATCTCCTTAGCTGATTTGCAAGTCATTATTCTATTAAATTCATTGGCATCTAAAGCACAATATAGAGCATTCATGGCACTAGAATTTACTCACAGCATCTTACAGTCTAAGTCTGTCATATCAATTTTCTCCTTAGTAACTTGTTTTGCATCAACTAATTTAAGAGGAATTTGGTCACCTTCCATGACAACCTCCCAAACTTTCCAATTCATAGTTTGAAGATAGATTTGCATTCTCCTTTTCCAAGAGGTAATAGTTCAAACCACAAAAATGGGTGGTCGGGTTGAAGATTGTCCCTCTCCAAATGGAGCTACTGTAACAACCCGAAGAATAATGGTATTTAAATAATAAAGAGGGAGGAAAATGGAAACAGTATCAGAAGGAGGTAGCCAACTTCATCGACGAACACGACGTTGCACTTTGGATGTAATAATCCCAAGAAATTTTTCCAAGCCTCGTCGACGAACACAGGGGTTTCATCGACGAGGGTTCTACAAAATCTTGTTGACGAGGTCCCATATCATCGATGACAAGATACCGAGAGAGTATTTTTGGGAAGTCTGAAATTCGTCGACGAGGGTGCAGATTTGTCGACGAGCATTCTACAAGACTCATCAACGAGGTGGCGTGGCTCGTCGATGAATCCCACATTATAAATAGCCTAAATCTAGGTTAAATGCATAATTTTTCAATGAAATTCTCTCATTTTCTCTCTCCTACAGTTTCTCATCTCTCTCTCTCTCCCTCTTCGATTTCGGCTTCGTCAATCGTCGGATCAACGATTTGAGGCCACCACGACGCTCCTGCGGAAGTTCTCTTCAAGTCTACCGGAGCGGATCGTCGGTGTGACGAAATTGGATTTCATCCCAGATTCAGGGTAAAGTCTTTTTGTTTAAATTTGACTTTCCAACAGTTGTAGGAAATGTTGTAGACGTAGAAATAGTAATATTTTGTTCTGAGTATATGGTTTTCAGGGTGTTGAGTGGAGAATCCTGCCGGTGTAGGACCCATCATAGTAGAGGATTTTTAGCAGGAATCGGGTAAAGGAAATATGCTATGCTAGGTAGTTTTAGAATGATTTTCCGTGTGAAATGTATATTTTTACCAGATTATTATTCACAACACAACTTTATACAGTTTATCAATTATGTAAAATATGTTTTAAATTAATGTGTGGCTTGAGAATATAGATATAGTATAGAAACATGCTTTATAGTATTTTTTTAGAGTTATGTTTTACATAATATACAAATAGTGGGTATAATTTATACTAATTACAGAATACCATGATTATACAGTTTACAGTACCATAACATACAGTTTTACAGTTCATTTCAGAAATACGATTGATACAAATACAGTTTATCACAATGTCATGGTTAATATAGTTATTACAGAATCATGGTAAAACAGATAGTTGTATATAAAGATGTACTATATAGTATTAGACCCTGATGGACATTACAGATACAGTTTACAGAGCATGGTACCTTAGCTATATATAGTATAGAGTGCAACCACCTATTCAGATAATACGTGGTATGTAAGTCGATCGTATAGAGCCCACGTGTGGACAAACTCTCCATCAGATATGGGTTGAGGAGGGCTGATCAAACTGACGGAATATAGTGGTTTATCCTGGTCGGCCAACCAGGATAGATCTCGCCTACGGGCCGCACAACCCTGTTATGAAGGGTTAAATCATGACATACAGTTATCCATCCAAGGAAGTTTTCAACTATTATTATGTATGTACAGTTTCACAGAAACAGAGAATATTTGTATATCACTATTAAAAGTATTTTGTATAGAAACCTAAAATATAGATATGTTAAACAACATGGGTGATTACGCGCTTAAACTGTGTAATTAGGTGTTCTAATCCGAGCAATAGGGCTTATATTTTTAATTAAATGTCTAATTACATCCAATATTTTAACTAAGTGCCCTATTTATCATTTTTGAGTTTAATTGAAGAATTTATGAATTTTTGGTAATTTTTTATCGTAGGAAAATTCCCAGAAGCCAAAACCGGTACCAATTCGTAATTCATGCATAATCTTCACGTTTGAGCTCTGATAGAGACGATTCAAATTTTTAAAGAAAGACGAGAGGATTATCTACAACTTCCATGTTTTGAGTTTTGAGAGAAATGGGCTCCTAGAAGGTCAAAACAAACCGTGTTCACGGAAAAAAAAAACTGAAAATATATATATATATATATATATATATATTTGTTTTGATGTGACCCAGCCATGCATGGCCAGGTTAGGTTGGCTCGCTGGGTCTAAGGCAGTAGAACCCCCCCCCCCTCTTCTTTATTTAAAAGCCCTTCTTCTTCCCCTGTTTCTTGTGCCCCCGCGCACCAATCCTCTCCCACTTCTCTTCTCCTCCTTTCTCTTCTTTCTTTTCTTTTCTTTGTTCTCTCTTCTCTCTCCCTTTTCTCTTAGCTCTCTGATCCCTCTCTTACTCTCCCTCTTTGATCTCTCTCATTCTTTCCCTCTCCCTATTTCTTCCTTGCTGCACCAGCTCCGCAGACCACCCCAGTTCTCCCCTTAACTCTCATTTCTCAATCTCTCCCTCCTATTATTCCAGTCATTCCTCTACTCTCAGCCACAAGCCACCACACCACCAGGCCATCCTGCTACTGCAGCCGAGAGACCACACAGCAACAACCTGCTATTGCAGCAACTGCAGCAGTCCACAGCCCAGCCACCCGAGAGAAGCACAGCAGCAGCCTTTCTCCAGTTTCAGAGCACCTGAGGCTCTCTCCTCTACCAGCAGTAGTTCCCCTCAGCCAGCAACCACACGGCCTCCAGCGAGGCAGCCATCACAGAACAGCAGACTAGCAGTTGCTCCCCACAGCAACTCGAGGTTGCAGCACCAGCAACCACCTGCCATAGCTCTCTCTCTTTGCTTTTCTTTTCTTTCTTCTTTTGTTATTAAGTTAGTTATAGTTATTGCTTTTAATTATTGGAGTTAATTGAAAAAAATTGAATTTTGAATATTGTTTGAATTGTTTTAGTATCATTGCATTTTAATTATTTATTTGCTTTCTCAAGTAATTTTAGCGGTGAATTAATTTGCATTATTTAAATATTCTACTATGTCCGGTTTGGTTCTAAAATAAAAATTAAAAAAGAAAAAAAGAATAAACTACAAAAATAAAAAATAAAAAGGTGTTTTTATTTTTAAGAAGTTAGAATAGTTGTTCTTTTCAAAATTTAATTTTTTTTGTCGAAGCTCGGTTTAGTTAGGATAGGTTTGATTCAAGTTCGTATTTTTCTTGTATTTCGTTATTGTTCAAGTGTTAGGTTTGTTTTAATTTGTTGTCTTTCGTTTTATTGATGCATTGAGCTACCATGGAATTAATTTGACTCAAAAATTGTGGATTGCGAGCATGAGTGGCTAAGTCCGATAACTCGGGTTGTGGGTCGATGTCGTTTTTTTTCCATGGTTTATTAGTTCTCCTAAGAAATTATTGATAAACTTTTATTTGGTTGAAACAGAAAATTTAAGGCATCGTTGATAAATTGCTGACTCTTATTTCTTGTTTTTTTGTTGATGTTAGGCACATCAAAACCTTGATTTAATCTAAGATTTTCATCAACTAATTTACATGACATTCGGTTGATGCTTAATGAAAGTTTATATTTTCTTCCGTTTGGATGTGGCAAATTTACTCAAACTTTAGTAATAAAATTTTATCTTATTAATGCCTTGATTGGATTAACAAGAAGAGGAGTAAGGCCTAGGGAATTAGTAAACGTTGGAAGCAAATAGACATTGAACCCGTAACTCGAGTGTTTGGTAAAATTGTTTCAGTTGATCCATTTAGTTTTGGTCATGTTATTAGACTTACATTTTTGAAAAATTGATAAAATTTTAGTCTTATTTTGATAGTTTACTCAAGTTCCTCTCATTTTGTTTACTGTTTTCAAAAATCATAAAATATCAAAAAGACTTTCAAACCACATTTTACAACAACATGATTTCATTAACCTTTCATAAATATTTTGATACTCAGTGGTCCCTATGGAATACGATCCTTGACTCATCCTTGATGCAACTTGACATTTCTGCACTTGGAAGCACAACTCAGAACGAGTCAAGTTTTTGGCGCTGTTGCCGGGGACCAATTGGTGTCATCGAAGTGTTTCTTAGATTTCAGAGAGGGTGTTTATAAAGTTGTGAACATCTTCACAGCCTAGGTGATATCTACTTCCTCTCTTTTGACCTGTTTGTTTTTATTTTTATTTTATTGCATTTATACTGAGTTTGCATGTCTGGTTGAGCTAGAGATAACACATTTAGACTGGTTAGGACAAACTCATCCATCTCATCATCAAGTGCACCTGTTTCACTTGAATCATTTGAATCATCATCTAACACTCATAGCATCATGGCTGAGAATGAACATCATGATAGGGAGAACCCTAATAGGACCCTCAGAGAATATTTGTAACCTATTAGGACCAGCACCCCATCTTGCATTATTCTATCTTTGAATGCAAATGTTTTTAATTTTAAACCTGAGATGATTCCATTGTTACCTCATTTTCATGGCATTGAATCTAAAAACCTATATTTGCATATCAAAGAGTTTGAAGAATGTGTTCCACATTTATGGATAGAACATGCACGGAAGAGGTAATAAGACTGAAATTGTTTCCATTTTCTTTAAAAGACAAGGCAAAAACCTAGTTCAATTCCTTAAGACCAAAATCCATTAGGACTTGGCAAGAAATGCAAACTAAGTTTTTAAAGAAATTTTTTCCCATGCAAAGAACTAATGTTTTGAAAAGACAAATCATGAATTTTTTCCAGAAAGATGTGGAAACATTTTGTCAGTGTTGGAAATGTTTCAAAGACCTCTTAAATACATGTCCTCATCATGGGTATGAGAATTGGAGGGTCATCAGTTTTTTCTATGAGGGGTTGCAACATAAGATGAGGCAATTCGTAGAAACAATGTCCAATGGTGAGTTTTTCAATAAAGGGCCTGAAGAAGCTTTTTATTATTTTGATTATTTGGCTGAAAACGCCCAATCTTGGGATGTCTCTGATGTGTATGATAGATCTAAAAAGTAAAAATGCATTAGTGGGGGTGGTAAGTATCAATTGGAAGAAGTTAATGATTTGAATGCTTGACTTGCATTGATGTTCAAAAAGTTAGATTCCATTCAGCTCAAGAAGGTAAATGAAATGCATGTTTTACCATCATCTTCTGAAAAATGCAGCATGTGTAAGGATCTAGGGCATGTGACTGATGCATGTCCAACTATTCCTGCTTTTAAGGAAGTTTTGCTTGATCAATCTAACTCGGTGTATATGATTTCTAAGATTTCTTATGAACCTTATTATGATACTTACAATGCAGGTTGGATAAGTCATCCAAATTTCAGCTCGAAAAATGACCAAGTGGGGCCATCACCGCAGTGACAAAGTCAATACATTCCTTATGCAGCAGCTAGCCAATGCTCAGGACCCTCTTACGTTGCAAATCAACTACCTCCAATGCAAAGAAGGGAAATGGAAGATCCCATACAGCAGCTAACTATAAGCTTGCAACAGTTCATGGCAAGCCAAAATATGATAAACTCTCAAACTTCTCAAGCCATTAACGAGATAAACACCGATTTGACTAGGCTGAACACATTATTGAATGCTTTGGAGATAGATGAATCCCAATTTCAAGCCCAGCCAGATACTCAAGTGCAGATTGCAATCGTGGAACTGTCATCCTCTAATGAAGCAAATGTCAATGATTGCAATGTTGAAATAAATCTCAGCAGTAGTAAGGTGACTAGTGCACCAGATAAAGAAGTTGAGCAGAATGGTGAGAGTTTAACTTTTAAGGAACTAGGTACAAATTTTAATGTTGATACTTCTAAAGAACCAAAGGTAACTGTTTCGAAAACTTTTCCTCAAAGACCGATTCTTAAAGAAGTATATTTCCTAGAAACTATACTAGATAAGGATCCTTTCTTATTTAAACAAGAAAGACAATTTGAAAATGTGTTGTATAATATTGTGGAGAGCATTGATTTATTCAGAGATCATTTCTATGCAGATAACAAAAATGACCCATTGTGGCGACTCAAATTTGGAGACTCGCCAGTTTAATTTATAAATCTGCACCCACCTGACGAAATTCCTCCCAAGCCTCCTCCAAACACACTATGATGTTTTTCTTTCCTTTGTTTTCATTTTGTTTCATTCTGTCTTATTTTCAGTTTATTGATAGGTACATTTTCCTTTAGTTTAGTTTTCCTTTTCCATTATTTCTCCACCCAGGTACGCCCTACTTTTCTCGTGCACAGTTTTTCTATTTCCCCTATACTTTCACATTGAAGACAATGTTTCATTTTAGCTAGGGGAGTGAGCATTAGAATGTGACACTGTGCACGTATATGTATTGGGTTTTATATTAAAAAAAACACAAAAAAAAATCATCAAAAATCAAAAAGAAGGAAAGAAAGAAAGGAAGAGTAGTGAGGAATTACATTGAATTATGTCATGCTTAACATTGACTCGTACCCTTCATATACGTGCATATAACTTAAGAACTACACACTTGAATCATTTATGCGTAGTTTCTCTTTATATGACTTCATAACTCCATGAAGAATTGATTGGTAGTACACTCGTGTTAATTTGGCTATATAACTTCTTGTATTTACACAGTATCTCACGAGGCTGAACAAACACATTCACGTGATTCACTACACTTAGAGTTTCTTGTGAGCACTAAGAGAACACCCGTGGTGACTTTGACACCTTGTGAGATATCCTTGAGCTATTTATTGTCCTTCTGAGTGTTAACATCAAATCAGAGTTCATGGAACTCAATTCTTTTCTTTCTGGATGATTCTTTGTATACTAGTCTCTTGTTTTTTATTTACTAGCCTGAAGGTGACATCTAGTGGGGAGATAGAAACCTAGGTCTTGTAGCCTACTCAAGATGTGAAGGCTGAGCCACCCCTAGAGATAGACTTAGTTCATGGACCATTATTCGAACTCAATTCTCATTGATGGTAGATAACAAACAAAATGTAATGATTGTCTTAATTAATCAAGAAAAGACAGAAAATGAAGAATGAGCAAAAGAAAGAATAAGAAATAAAAATGCGTGTGAAATGAAATGCTAATGTCTACTCCACAGAAATATCACAAAAAGTCAAGGACACAACACATGTTCTCTATGTACGAAGATTCTTCAACCAGTTAATGCCTTAGATGTATTCACGACAAGCTTGTGAATAAGTTGATCTAGGGTGGTCTCAGTTGGATATGACGAGTAGGTGAGAAGATGCTAGGGTGAAGAAACGACACCTCATAGATAGGTTAGATCCTTCTCAGATTAGTCCACTCCATATACTTAGCGTTGTTCCTTTTAGTATGTGGGATGTTTGATCGCGACACTCCTCCTCACATATGACGAGTGAATCCATTCCTTTTGAGTTTTCTTGAGGGTATACCAGTTAGGCCGAGTCAAAGCAACCGTTTTGTAGGTGTCCACTGGTATCCTAGGTGTACCGAGTCACACACATCACACACACCTCAAGAGTTCACCTGTTTATACTCGAACTTATATGACCGTATTAATTCTGAATTGTATCGCTAGTTAACTTTAATGAGTATAGTGTTCTTAAATGACATATAAACGATGAAACTTGCATAAGTGACGTGCGTCGGAATTGTGTGTATTGAATATGAACGAGCTAGTGTGAAATTCAGTTATGTTCTTGTATGTGAAACGGTATGGTTGTGTTGCATGTGCATTAATTTCATGTTCACTGGAGTTCATAGTTGTGGGCACTACCTTGAAATTCATTCACGTTATTTGCTAGAGACTAACAAAACGTTAGTTGGGGGGTGTGACTACGCACTTAAACTGCATAATTAGGCGTTCTAATCTGAGAAATAGGGCTTATATTTTTAATTAAATGTCTAATTACGTCCAATATTTTAACAAAGTGCTCTATTTATCATTTTTGAGTTTTATTGAATAATTTATGAATTTTTGGTAATTTTTTATCACAGGAAAATTCCCGAAAGCCAAAACCATTACCAATTCGTAATTCATACATAACTTTCCCGTATGAGCTCTGATCTAAATGATTTAAATTTTTAAAGAAAGACGAGAGAATTATCTACAATTTCCGTGTTTTGAGTTTTGAGAGAAACAGGCTCCAAGAAGGTCAAAATAGACCGTGTTCGCGGAGAACAAAAACTGAATATATATATATTTGTTTTGATGTGACCTGGCCATGCATGGCAGGGTCGGGTTGGCTTGCCAGGTCTAGGGCAGCAGAACCCCTCCCCCCCTCTTCTTTATTTAAAAGCCCTTCTTCTTCCCCTATTTCTTGTGCCCCCGCGCACCAACCCTCTCCCACTTCTCTTTTCCTCCTTTCTCTTCTTTCTTTTCTTTTCTTTGTTCTCTCTTCTCTCTCCCTTTTCTCTTAGCTCTCTGATCCCTCTCTTACTCTCCCTCTCTAATCTCTCTCATTCTTCCCATCTCCCTGTTTCTTTCCTGCTGCACCAGCTCCACAGACCACCCCAGTTCTCCCATGAACTCCCATTTCTCAATGTCTCCCTCCTATTATTCCAGTCATTCCTCTACTCTTAGCCACAGGCCACCACACCACCAAGCCATCCTGCTACTGCAGCCGAGAGACCGCACAGCAACAACCTGCTGTTGCAGCCACTGCAACATTCCACAACCCAGCCACCCGAGAGAAGCACAACAGCAGCCTTTCTCCAGTTTCAGAGCACCTGAGGCTCTCTCCTTTACCAGCAGCAGTTCCCCTCAGCCAGCAACCACACAGCCTCCAGTGAGGCAGCCATCATAGAACAGCAGACCAGCAGCTGCTCCCCTCAGCAACCCGAGGCTGCAGCACCAGCAACCACCTGCCATGGCTCTCTCTCTCTCTCTCTCTCTCTCTCTCTCTCTCTGCTTTTCTTTTCTTTCTTCTTTTGTTATTAAGTTAGTTATAGTTATTGCTTTTAATTATTGGAGTTAATTGAAAAAAATTGAATTTTGAATATTGTTTGAATTGTTTTAGTATCATTGCATTTTAATTATTTATTTGCTTTCTCAAGTAATTTTAGTGGTGAATTAATTTGCATTATTTAAATATTCTAGTAAGTCTGGTTTGGTTCTAAAATAAAAATTAAAAAAGAAAAAAGGAATAAACTACAAAAAGAAAAAAAAGGTGCTTTTGTTTTTATGAAGTTAGAATAGTTGTTCTTTTCAAAATTTAATCTTTTTGTCGAAGCTCGGTTTAGTTAGGATCGATTTATTAAAGTTCATATTTTTCTTGTATTTCGTTATTGTTTAAGTGTTAGGTTTGTTTTAATTTGTTGTCTTTCGTTTTATTGATGCAATGAGCCACTGTGGAATTAATTTGACTCGAAAATTGTGGATTGCGAGCATGAGTGGCTAAGTCCGATAACTCGGGTTGTGGGTCGATGTTGTTTGCTTTCCATGATTTATTAGTTCTCCTAAGAAATTATTGATAAACTTTTATTTGGTTGAAATCGAAAATTTAAGGCATCGTTGATAAATCGCCGACTCTTATTTCTTGTTTTGTTGTGGACATTAGACACATCAAAACATTGATTTAATCTACGTTTTTCATCAACTAATTTACATGACATTCGGTTGATGCTTAATGAGAGTTTATATTTTCTTCCATTTGGATGTGGCAAATTTACTCGAGCTTTAGTAATAAAATTTCATCTTATTAATGCCTTGATTGGATTAACAAGAAGAGGAGTAAGGCCTAGGGAATTAGAAAACGGTGGAAGCAAAAAGTCATTGAACTCGTAACTCGAGTGTTTGGTAAAATTGTTTAAGTTAATCAGTTTAGTTTTGGTCACGTTATGAGATTTACATTTTTGAAAAATTGATAAAATTTTAGTCTTATTTTGATAGTTTACTCAAGTTCCTCTCATTTTGTTTACTGTTTTCAAAAATCATAAAAGATTAAAAAGACTTTCAAACTACATTTTACAGCAACATGATTTCATTAACCTTTCATAAATACTTTGATACTCAGTGGTCCCTATGGAATACGATCCAAGACTCATCCTTGATACAACTTGACACTTCTGCACTTGGAAGCACAACTCAGAACGAGTCAATGGGAAGGGTGGTGGTTATATTATTTGTACTATATTTACAAATTCAATTATGCATGATTATATAGAAACAGATCTTCATAGTATTGTAACTCATTTGCCACACACTAGCAATAGAATATTTCGTCTTACTGAGTGTTGGCTCATCCCATTACTTTAACATTTTTCAGGTTATCCAGGTAGGCGACCAGATCAGGCTCGCAGATAGATGTGCTTCAGTACTGCCCTGTCAGTAGAGTGAGTATTTTTTGGAGTCTTTATGTATAGCCCTAGCCCAATTGAGGGTATTTTGGAAAACAATCATCTATGTATATTTTGAGAAACATTTTAGCACTTTGGTATTGTATATTTTCTTGATTGTGTTTTTATGAATTCCGCTTCTTACTACTTAGGTTGATGATTTGATCTAGTAGGTATCAGAGCATTATAAATTTCATAGAATAAAAAATAATAATAATAATAAATCTCAATTAATTTAGTAGGATGTTACAGTTACGCCTAAGTTAGCCATTAAGATCTTTTTATAACTACTGATTAAGATTTGCTATAACCGCGTTGCTCTCATACCAATTGAAAAGTAAGGTGTAGTCCCAAGAGGGGGTGGATTGGATTTTAAAACTTTCTTTTAATTCTTAGGAGAACTTCTTCTTGGTTAATTAATTTTAGACATATTTGTTTAATTTACCAATCACACAAGAACTTAGTTTCTTTTATACAATCGACAACAAAATTATGTAAACATCCAATCAATTAAGCACAATATTCAAACCAAACAACCAATTAATTTCCCAAGTATGAGTTAATTGCAGCACTATTAGATTAATGGAAGTATGCAAGATTCAACACTCTTTGGAATATAAACACATTCAAACTTTAAACCATTCAGCCACAATATATCAATATATTAAATTCAACTTTCAACTTTTATTGTTAGCCCTGGTTATAAATTTGAATTAAGCCCTGTAGTGAATGATAATTTGTGTTTGCTGATATAAAGTCTTGTATTAATTGATTTGCTTAATATGATATGTAATATAAAATCCAACACAATATTCACACTCTTCCAAATATTCAAAAGTCAAATAAACTCTTAGTTAATTTATCTTTGGGATGTTTAACCAAGTAACGTACTCCCGTATGGTTTCCACAAGATATGGTTTAACCAACGTAGTCCCTTTCGGTTTCTGCAACCCAAATCAAAATCAGACTTCAAGTTTACTTGATTTCCAAATATACGTAGTATATATGATTTCTAATTTAAACTATCCACGCAATTTAAATATATACTGAAAATAAAGAGTAAGGGAAAGAAAGAGTGAGACCGGGATTTTTACGAGGTTCGACTTATACCCAGCTTACATCCTCGCTTTTGGCAAACCAAAAGGATTCACTAAACATGTTCCTTTAACGGGCGTAACAAACATTTACAACACTCCTTGGGTAAGGTTAGAGCTCGCCTTCTCCAAACGATATCCCCTCGTCCGGTCACTCCTTAACTAGGCTAGAGCCCGCCTCTCTAAGCAATATCCCCATGCTTAGCCAAGGATCCAAACAATCCTTGGAATCGCCAGTCTACAAAAAATAAATCAAATAGATGAGTACAAATAATTTGCTCCTCAAATAGCGGATTAGTACAACAATTCAAAACTACATACTTCAAAGTAAATAACAATATGAAATTTTAACTTGAAAGTCAATGAAGTATATAACCGATTAATTCTTTCAATGATTGAAAGATTTAGAATTTGTAGCACAATTCTGGTGGAAGAAGATCAGCAAAAACTTAGTTGAATTCGTGCAAGTTGAGAGCAAGAGATAGCCTTGAGAATTTGAGAGCACTTGAGAGAGATTTTGAATTTTTGCTGAATTGAATTCTTGGTTCATAGTTTCAATGATCTTTGCGGCTTATTTATAGACTTTAAAAAGTATGTGACTTGATCCCCAAGTGACTTGGAGTATTTCCCAAGTTTTTACAAATTTTGAGCCCTAAGCAACCTCATTTAAAAAATTTGACCGGTATGAAAAAATTCAAAATAGTCGCATGACAGATGACTGTTATGAAAAAATTGGAGAAATCCTCTTTTTGGTGCTTTTTATTCCAAAAATGATTCTAACTTGAAAAAAAATTTGACCTTATAAAAATATTTTCCAAGTATGTTAAAAGGTATCTAGGTCCAATAAATTAACCTAAGAGCTTTATGCATTCATATTGAAATTCTTTGAAGTACTTACATGACATTTCCTATAGACTCTTTCAAATTTTCAATTTTTGAATTCCTTGAGGTGTTTATGCTTGCTTCATCTTTCTTTGAGCTTTCCATGTTGATCACTTGAGCTTTCATTCTTGAAGTTTTTTCTTTTATATCAATGCTCTCATGATCTTCAAATTTTAATCCATGCCTCAAGCTTGATATAATCATCATTTTTTGAAGTACAAGCTTTCATGAATTCTTTAACCTTGCATTCATCATTGAGTCCTAAAAATACATCACTTAAACAAAGCACGTTAAGTTCTACTTGTTTGTTAGCATCAAAATAAGATGTTAAACATTGTAAGGCCAATAAATGTATTTGCTGGATTTGTTGGATTATTGACTATCACTTCTAGCAAATTTCTTTTTTCCTTGGAGATTTCTGGAGTCCTTCCTAGAAAATCTTCGATAACCAAATCAGCTTCGACTGTTTTAACTTCAACTGTTTTTCTATTTTTACTGGATTTTGAAACATTCTTGTTGATAGTTTCCTGGTCAATTCTCTACTTTTCCTTCATGCCTTCTCCTCTTACCTTTTTGGTTATGGGATTCTGAACACACTGAGTACTATAGTGTCCATATTGGCTGCAAACAAAGCATTGAATATGACTTTTATCAATGGGTTTTTCATCTTTTCTAGACGAACTCCCTTTCTTTACCTGGATCTGTTCCAAAGCTAGAAACGAACGTTCTCTTTTTTGAGAAACATTTCTTCCTATGCTACTCCCTTCTCCCTTTCTAGAGTTGGAAGATAACTATCTTTGTTTGTCAACAACTTTAGCAACTGGGCAATCTGCCACCTTATGTTTTTCCTGACAAATCGCACATTTCAAATGGCTACTACTGCTACTGCTACTGCTTGCCATTTGTTTTACAAGAATTTAAATATCTGGTTAGAGTATTAGCAATAATATTATCTCTACCTTTAATATGTTAATAAGAATTTAAATATTTGGTTAGAGTATTAGCAATAATATTATCTCTACCTTTAATATGTTATACATTAAAAGAGTAATATTGTAATTCATTCCTTCATCTATCCAACCTTACTTGAGTGCATTGTTTTAAATTAATTCCCATGAAATGCTTTACATAGGAACTATCTGTTCTAACGATGAAGGATTTACCCAAAAAAAGTTTATTAGTCATAATTCTTTTAAGGACTGCTAATAATTCCTTTTCATGAACTAGGTAATTTAATTCTGCTCCATTGAAACATCCACTCCAATATCTGCTAAGATATTCTGTTTTATTAATTTTTTTAATTTTTAAAACACATTCCTATGCTATATCTAAAGCATCAGTTTCTAAAATTATATCTAATTCTATACCGTCTGGATATTCTAATTTTGGCAAATTTTGAGTTTCTTTCTTTAAGACTTTTACTACTTTCAGTATCCTCTGAAATCTAATTCCAAGGATTCTTTATTGAAACCTTTTTCTAAATTGGTGCTGCATTTTCTGCCAATTTTGTAATAAATTTCCTAATATAATTCAATACTCTTAGAAAGCATTGACACTGCCTTCTATCTTCAAATTCATTAGGAAATTCACATAACCTTTCTGTTATATATGGCTGAAGTTCCTCTTCACTTTCCCAAAATTTTAATCCTAAAAATTCAATCTAAGGTTGCATCCAAATGGTTTTTCTTTCTGTAAGAATCATTCCTTCTTTTTCTGAACACTTGAGCCACCTGTGTCAAATGTTCTAAATGATCCTTAATATTTTTACTAAATACTAAGATATCGTCAATATAAACTGCAACAAATCTAGTCATTCTTTCAAAAACCCGATCCATCATTCTCTGGAAAATTCGTGGGACATTCTTTAATCTAAATAACATAACTAGCCATTCAAAAAGCCCGATTGGCGTCGTGAAGGCTATAAGAGTTACTGCTCTTTCTTTGATTTTTATCTGCCAATATCTTGATTTGAAATCGAATTTAGAATATGCTGAGGGTTTCTCCCTTCTTATTCTATTTCTAAGAGATTCCTGATTAGATAAATTATACCCATCATCTCTTGTTTTTCTATTCAAATCTCTATAATTAATAACCATCCTGACTTTATCACGTACTTGGTCGGTATGATTTGTTACCATGAATGCAGCACTCTTGTGCTCACTCTTACTGTACCTAATAAGACCCAAATTTAATAATTTGAGAATTTGTTTCTCAAATTCTTTTATCATTTCATTTGGATAACTAATTCCGTTACTTCTGATAATTGTATTAGGGTTTTTAAGTACAATATCCGCTTCTGGTATGACCTTCTGCTATAATGCCTGTAGATTTTTTAACCAATTATTTGAAAGCACCTTCTTGACTTCTTCAAGACTATTTTCTTCTTCTGATTAATTTATACTTCTTGATACCAATTCCTTCGGATTATGAAACTTCTTTTGATAATTAGATTTTTCTTGTTTTTCGGCTATTATATAATTATTTATAATAATAATTTTGAAATGAAATGATTATTTAACATTATTTCTTCTGAAAAGTTTATTTTAACTTACTTTCCAAAAGAAAATCACCCAGTAAATTTTTAATGCTTCATAATGACTAAAGGAATACCCAAACTGTAGGGACCATCGGATAGGATTCTCTGCCGCACATATAACGAGTGGCCTTGGATGCGCAGGTCCAACGCATTCCAATGTCATAGAGGAGCCTATATGCATCAAGACAGGCTAGATTGTCCCTCTGCAGTTTGATTTCTGTATTTATTTTTTCAATGCCCAACTCAACCTCTCTCCCTCTCCATGAAAGAATCACATGTAAAAACAACGCACAGAGAGCCCTGGATGTCACCATCCTGTTCCTCCTCCTTTCTCTCATTTCCTATCGTCTCCTCTCCATCAACCGCCACGGATTCGCTTGGCTCGTTGCCTTCCTCTGTGAGTCGTGGTTCACTTTCGTATGGGCTCTTGCAGTTAGCACTAAATGGAACATAGTGAAGAACGAAACGTATCCAGACCGCCTCTCCAAACAGTATGTACCAGATTAATTAATTAACCTTACATTTCTATGCTATCTAAGGTGTTGTTATTCATTTCAAGAACTTTTTTTTTTCTTTTTTTTCTTTTCAAACATCCCAAGATTGGATGAGTTTCCTTCGCACTTGAATCATTAATTTACAGTTTTTAAGGATAATATGTTGAAAATTATGTTTTTCTTTTCTCCCAAAGGGCGTCTGAGCTTCCAGCAGTGGACATTTTTGTAACAACAGCAGACCCTGTGTTGGAGCCGCCTATGCTGACAGTAGACACTGTACTGTCGTTGTTGGCAGTTGATTACCCAGCTCATAAGCTTGCTTGCTATGTGTCCGATGATGGCTGTTCGCCGCTTACCTTCTTCTCACTCGTCGAGGCGTCGAAGTTTGCAAGGCTCTGGGTTCCATTCTGTAAGATGTATGGAGTCCAAGATAGAGCACCCTTTATATATTTCTCTGATGATCATCCCATGTGTCCTAGTGGCGGCGGTGTTCATTCATCATTTGAGTTCCAACAAAATTGGAAAATGATGAAGGTGATTCATTAACTATATGAATAAGCCTTTCGCCCTTTATCCTCTATGATTGGCCCGAAATTAAAATTTTAATTCTTATAATAACACACACACACACACACACACACATATCTACGCATGTATGAATGTATATGTTAGTCTAATTCGTAATCTGGGTTTTTATATCTTTGAAATTTTTTTACAGGATGAGTACGAACAGCTCTGCCAGAAAGTAGAAGCAGCATCCCAAAAACCTACGCCATTTGATCTCACCGGCGAATTCGAGGTTTTCTCAAATATAGAACGCAAAAACCATCCTACCATAATAAAGGTAATTTGCTTTTATATATATATATATATATATATATATATATATATATATATATCATGACCAGGCTTGTTTTCAATTATATATATATATATATATATATATATATCATGACCAGGCTTGTTTTCAATTTTTGTGTGCGACTTAATTGGGCTACATGCCTTTTGTTTGTAGGTTATATGGGAAAATAAAGAAAATGTCCCTGATGGAGGGCCCCATCTCGTTTACATATCCCGAGAGAAGCGTCCAAAACATCAACATCACTACAAAGCAGGGGCCATGAATGTTCTGGTACGAAGCTTGTTCCTACCGATGCGCTTGTTTCACGGGTCTGAATACGTATGCTTGACGAATTAGCTCATTATAGTTCGTGTTTGGTGCAACCAAGATTAATGTCCTTAGATTAGTTTGATTAGCACAATGAAAAATAGGTTAATTTTAGTATATCAATTACCATTTGTTATAAATAAATTATACAATCACTATAAAGCAAATAACAATATGATACATTTTTTGAGTTTATAATAAGAAATAGATAAGGTTTGCTTATTCCCAAATTTGATGTCTATTCTTTTCTTATTAAATGTTAAATTAAATAATTAGAAATATATAAGGAATAATTATTCCCTTAATTCCTAAAATTTAAAGTATATTCCATATTATTTCAATGAATAGTTATTTTGTCAAACCAAATGAACTATTAGATTACGTCGATTCCTAAGAATAAATTAATTTTAGTATATTAACTACAATTCTTTATACAAAAAATTATGTTACTATAAAATAAATAATAATGTGAAACATTTTTTTAGTCCATAATAAGGAGTAAAATAGGGATAACTATTATAAATTTCATCATGGAGATGCATATTCCTTTCTTGTTACATTAAATGAAACAATTAGAAATATATAAGAAATAATTATTTTCTGAATTCTAAAAATTTAAGCCATTATAGTCTATGCCCATGGGCTAGAGCTAGACAATTTATCTCTCCTCGCGTCACCAATGGTTAAGGTATTTTGCTAGTGTAAAGACCAACAACAACAACAAAAAACACTTCACTCTCTCTTCATCTTAACTCTATTAGAGAGAAAATCAAATGATATGATATATCATACCAGTTCATTGCAATATTATTAGTCCTACCAAATCTTTACATCCTTTCTGTGTCATGTCTTGAATTTTTATAATTCAATATTAGATATATGTCATATCAAAATGTCCATTGATGTGCTTACATTCCAATACTATTTAAGGGATCGTTTGAAACTACTTATGTATAAGTATTTTTTTTTTTAAAGTGCTGAATTTAATAAGTGTTAAACTGAAAAAATGTTGAAAGTTATAAGTGTTGTGTTAACTTTGGTGCAATCCCAAGAGGGGGGGTAAATTGTCTTGTGCTGAGCACCCCACTTGTGTCAAACACCAATACTACAACTATTGTTATTAAATATATAAGAAACTAAAGTAATGCAGAATCTAATAATAAAATAGTAAAAATAACAAGACAAGAAATTAATGAGGTTCGGTATAAAATTACCTACGTTCTCGGGCGCCGACGATCAATCAACTACTTTTTGACAAAGTATAATTTTAAGGTGTGTTTTACAAATGAAGAGTTGAGCTTTTTATATGACTTCAACTTCAAGTCCTTAAAACACTTCTTTCCAATGTGGGACAAATAATACAAAAAATTCAAAACAATTTTTTATACTAATGTGGAATTATTCTACCAATGTGAGACAAAAAATAACAAATCTCCACCTTGACGATAAATTCAACAAATTTTTCAGTCACCAACATTTTCTGGAGTTCCACATCATCGGCGTCTTCAAAAAATATTCAGACTTGCAGGATATTGATCAAGTCCAAATAATGTTTGAACTTGATTGTTGTCACAATCTTGGTCAACATATCTGCGGGATTTTTAGTTGTAGCAATCTTCTGAAGAAGTATCTTGCCTTCATCAATAATATCCCGTATAAAATGAAACCGAACGTTGATGTGCTTCGTTCGTGCATGGTAGATTTGGTTCTTTTCCAAATGAATAGCACTCTAACTATCACAGAACACAACAATGTGCTTCTGGATAACTCCCAAATTTTCAAGTAAACTCTGCAACCAAATAGCTTCCTTAACAGCTTCTGACCCTGTCATGTACTCTGCTTCTGTTGTAGATAAGGCAATGGTAGACTGTAAGGTAGACCTCCAACTCACTGGACCATTAGGAAATGTAAAACCATATCCAGTAGTTGATCGATGTTTATCCAAATCACCTGCAAATTCAGAATCCACATATCTAACAACACGTTGATCAATAGTATTATTTTTCTCAAAATATTATATCAACATCAATCGTATTCATAATATATCTCAAAATCTATTTCATAGTTTGCAAATGTCCTTTACCCGGATCATACATATACTTGCTCACCACACTAACAACTTGTGAAATATCAGGTCTAGTACAAATCATTGCATACATTAGACTACCAACAACACTTGCATAAGAAACCTGTGACATATACTTATGTTTCTCATTTGATTTAGGAGATAAAACCGCACTAAGATTGAAATGAAGAGCAAGAGGAGTGCTTACTGGTTTTGACTGCTCAGACATGTCAAAACTCTATACTACCTTCTTCAAATACTGTTTCTGAGACCAACTAACTCTTCCTCTCATTCTGTCTTTGCAAATCTCCACACCAAGTATTTTCTTTGCTTCACCAAGATCTTTCATTTCAAACTCTTGATTTAACTGACTTTTCAACTTGTTGATTTCTTCCTTATTCTTTGAAGCTATCAATATATTATCAACATACAAGAGTAAATATATAAAAAATCCATTTTGTAGTCGGCGAAAATAAACACAATGATCATGTTTATTTCTGATGTACTTCTGACCTATCATAAACTGATGAAATTGTTTGTACCATTGTCTTGGAGATTGTTTTAAACCATACAATGATTTACTCAATTTTCTTTTCCAACAATCTGAAATCCATCTGGTTGAGTTATATAGATTTCCTCTTTCAAATCAACATGTAAAAATGTAGTTTTTACATCGAGCTGAACTAGTTCAAGATCAAATTGTGCTACCAAAGCCAATAAAATTCGAATGGAAGAATGTTTAACAACTGGAGAAAATACCTCATTATAATCAAATTCTTCCTTCTATACGTAGCCCTTAGCTACCAATTTAGTTTTGAAGCGAACATTATTTGCATTTGGAAATTTTTCTTTCTTTACATAAACCCATTTGCAACCAATTGCTTTCTTACCCTTGGGCAATTGGGCTAGCTCCCAAGTTTGATTTTGATGAAGAAACTGCATTTCTTCATCCATCGCTCTTTTCCACTTGTCTGATTTAGAGTTCCTCATTGCTTCTTTGAAAGTGTGAGGAACATTATCATCCACAACCACAACTAGAAGTGCATAAGCCACCATATCAGTATACCGAGCAGGTTTTCGAATTTATCGTCTTGGCCTCTGAGAAACAATTGATTCTTGTTGCTGTGAAGATTCTCGAATTGAAATATCATCTTCTTGCACACTATTCCCCACCGTAATGGGAGTGTTACCTTGTGTAGTCTCATTTCTCATTGGTTTCCCAAAATTGTCTCAACCTCCTCCTGTTGTTGAGTATTACTGGTCTTCTCTTCAACTCGTGACTCCTTGCATATTGTTTTCTTCATTGCTAGTTCATCAAAAGTCACATCCCTACTTAAAATCATTCTTTTCGTCTCTAGACACTAAAAATGGTATCCTTTGACTCTTGTACTTATCCCCAAGAATATTGCTTTCTTGGCTCTTGGATTCAACTTAGATTTTTTAACATGTTAATAAGTCATAGTACCAGATACATGTAAAGAATCATAATCACTAGCAGACTTTCCAGACTATACCTCATAGGGTGTTTTTCCCCTTATTACAGATGATGGTAGACGATTGATGAGATGACATGCATATCTAACAGCCTCAGCCCAAAACCTTTTGTCTAACCCAGCATTAGACAGCATACATCGAACTTTCTCCAGCAAAGTTCGATTCATGCACTCTACCACCCCATTCTGCTGTGGTGTAGCGAACTGTGAAGTGTCAAGCAATACCTTCATCCTGAGATATCTTCATAAATGGGTCACTTGTGTATTTACTACCATTATCTGATCTGAGCCATTTAATCTTTCTGCCAGTTTGAGTTTCAACTAATTTTTTCCACTTAAGGAAAATATCACACTTCATTTTTATGCTTCATAGAATACACCCAAACTCTTCTAAAAAAATCATCAACAAAAGTGATAAAATAATGCATACCACCCGACGAAGCCGTTTTTGTGGGCCCCCATACATCTGTATGGATGTACTATGTAGTCTAAAATACCTTCAGTCTGGTGGATTGCAGTGCCAAATTTCACTCTAGTCTATTTTCTCAGAATGCAATGCTCACAAAATTCAAGTTTGCACACCTTTGCACCCTTTAACGAACATCGCTTAACTAATTGTTGCAAAAATTTTTCTCCTACATGTGCTAATCGCATATGCCATAATCTGGTTGTATCTGAACCTGCATCTTTTTCAGAAACAACAGCTGCTGAGCCAATAACTATACTACCTTGTAAATAATACAAGTTATTTTTCCTTATTCTTTTCATCACCACCAGCGCACCTGATTTAATCTTTAAGGTTCCATCTTTCAAAGTGATAGTGAACCCTTTAGATTCTAAGGCATCCAATGAAATCAGATTTTTCTTTAGGCTTGGAACTTACCTAACATCAATCAAGGTCTTAATAGTTTCATATTGACATTTCAACTGTATTGATCCTATTCCAGTTATTTTACAAGTATTATCATTTCCCATAAAAACAACCTCACCATCTAATTCTTTAAAATTAAAAAACCATTTCCTATTGAGGCACATGTGATAGGAACAACTAGAATAAAAAATCCACTCACCAAAATAATGTGATGAAGATGTTCCAACAAGAGAAAAATCTGACTCACTTCCATCATCATTGGCTATATTGGCATTAGAATGTGCTTTGCCCTTATTCTTCTGCTGTAATTTAGGGTAATCTTTCTTCCAATGCTCTCTCATACGACAAAAGGCTCATTCATTTTTAGTAGGTCTCCCACGAGATTTACTCCTCCCATGAGATTTACTCTTCTTTCTAGGCATACGACTCTGAGAACGTTCCCTTTATTGTTAGTGCTTCTGTTGTTTCCTTATGGACCCTCTGATCCTTTTTTCTGCATTCAGTACTAATCAATGCAGTACAAACAGTATCATAAGTAACTTTATCTTTCCCATATAATAAAGTGGTGGTCAAATATTCATACTCATCAGGGAGAGAATTCAGTAACAATATGACTTTATCCTCATCTTTCACCTTTTCATCCAAATTTAGCAAATCAGCAAAATTTTATTGAAAGCATTTATGTGGCCATTAATCGAAATACCTGGTTGATACTGGAAGCGAAACAATTTCTTTTTCAAATAGAGTCGATTTTCCAGACTCTTGGTCATAAATGTATGTTTCAATGTCTTCCACAATTTCTTTGCAAATGTCTCCCTCATAATACAATATTTATGATTTGTAGCGAGACACATGCTTGACGATTGATCTTTTTCCAATCTCTATCACCCATATCTACTGGTTTATCATCCAAAGCAATATCTAGTTCTTGCTGATACAAGATGCCCATTACCTCACTTTGCCACATACCAAAATTATTGGTACCATCAAATTTCTTCATCTCAAACCGAGCATTAGCTATCGTTTTCGATGATGATGTCGAAGCCGAAAGGGTTGGAGTTCTTGTGGACAGAGTTTTTTCTACTACTGCACTAGTTTCTGCCATGTTCTATATATTCAATAGCAACCAACAAAGTAAAAGGCCTAGGATGAATAGTATGTACTAACTGTGTTTACTCTGTTTTATCCTATGAAATTCCACTTTGACCAGACCGACCTCTAGGGAGCGACTGAATCTCAATGGTCTTTGAGCACTCGTTTAGACAAGGTCTTTCTTAGGCATCAAACGTGGAATCAAGGATCCTAACAGATGAACACCTCCGTATCAACACTATTCAACCTAGTTCTGATACCAATTGTAGTGCCGGGCACCCCACTTGTGCCAAACATCAATACTACAACTATTGCTATTGAATATATAAGAAATTAAAGCAATGCAGAAACTAATAATAAAACAGTAAAAAGAACAAGATAAAAAATTAATGAGGTTCAGTATAGAATTACCTATGTCCTCAGGCGCCGACGATCAATCCACTACTTCTTGACAAAGGACAACTTTGAGGTGTGTTTTACAAATAAAGAGTTGAACTCTTTATATAGCTTCAACCTCAAGTCCAAAAAACACTTCTCTCCAATATGGGACAAATAATACAAAAAATTCAAAACAACTTTTTATACTAATGTGGAACTATTCTACCAATGTGGGACAAAAAATAACAAATTGTATATTTAAAAATTCTGTCCTAGATCAACCAGTCTAACAATAGTAGTACGCAAACTATGGTCTTTTTTTGTAATTGCGAAGCCAACTAGATATTCAACCAATAAACATAAAACATACAAGTGTAGAAAATAAATTGTGGAAGTAAAACTAACACCAGATATGTTATTGAGGTTTAGCCAATCATGCCTACGTCCCCGCCTTGGCTCACCAGTACAAGGATTATACTAAAGGCTCACTTAACGGGTGAAGCGGCACCTAAATACAATTAGGTCAATTAACACAGGACTGGCCTCAACCTTTACAATCAATCCTTCCGGACTAAATTACCGCCCCCTCAGGCCATGCTTGGAATACAACAATATTTCAATACAAATCAGGTACAGTGATTGTGCTTCTTAATCAAGTAGATATGTACCAATAACAATCAATCAAACTCACATCAACAACATAGGAATTGTAAGCTCGGTGATGTGATTATGTGCAAACAACACTCAGTAATATATAATCTCAAATATGCACAATAGTGTTCAAACAAGCTATTCTTTAAAACAAGATATAATAAATCTCAATATTAGATTAGGGTTTCAAAGATGCTGGTAAGAATATTCAAACAAACTCAAAAATATTTTCCTTAATCTAATAAGCACAAGAGTTGTTTGAAATTGAGCTTGTAAAATGTTTTGCACACAAAAACTATTGCTTAAGAGATCTTGCAATAACAATGTAAAGACCCTTAAGCTAATGAGTTTTCCCCACACAAGATTTATCTAGTTAAATCCGTGGGAAAACTCTTGCTTAACTCTCAAAATCAAATACAATCAACAACAACACAAATGAGAGTTTTAAGCAATCTAAAGTGGAGCACTAGCACATTAGGAACTCTCGCAATACTTGGATGATCAAAGAAATGAGTGTATGAGAGTATTTGGAAGTAGTATATGAAAAATAGGCTTTGTAAATTTGAGAGAGTTTTTTGCTAATGATCTAGCTAATCAACCTCTAATCAAGACAAATGAATGAGTATATATAGACAAGAAGGGAAAATTAGCTGTTGGGGACACGCTGGTAATTTTTAAAATTGTTTTAATTATGTTTAAAACATTAACCCTTCATTTAACCCGCGGTAAAATTAAGCCAACCCGAGACTCTCGGTCGATCGAGCCCAAGGTTCGGTCGCTCGAATAGACACAATGGAAAAAACGAGTTTTCCATGTTCGGGTGCCCGAATTTATATTCGGGAGGCTGAACCAGGCGATTTTCCAACCATTTAAGGTTCAGTCGCCTGTTCCTGAGTTCGGTAGTCTGAACTGTTGGGAAAAGTTTGAATAGGATTTCGGTCGACTGAGGAAGATGTGTTCTTTTTAGTTCGGTCGCCCGAAGGTCAAGTCAACGTGCTGACTACGGTTCGGTCTACTGAGGCAAATATACTTGCCAAGTTCGGTCGCCCGAACCCTCATGGATTTTGGGTTAAAGCCCTATATTCATGTGCATTCAAGTGTGAGGACCTAAGGTCCATTCTAGGGTCATTTGAGCTTACAATTACCTATATGCATGACATGCAAAGATTATTACAGACCCATTTGAAATTAAATTAATACAAACCCAATATTATTACGACAAATGATATATATATACCGGGTCTTCATAATTCTTCAAATTGCTGCATGCTATCAATGTGATCCAATTAGTATGATCCGGCACACAAACTTGAAAGTCATCAAATACAAAGAGTAGTTGTCATTATCAAAATCGAAAATGACCTATAAGGTCAATATGTTGTTTGGGTGTTATTAAAACAAAGTGGTATTTGAATACTTATTTTTGTTATACGATATTATAAAATTTGGGTGGAATTAGACAAATTTGAATACAATTTTATTTTACCTCTTATTCAAATTCAATATAAATCCAAATCCAATATCTCTCTAAACATAGTATTAGTGATTTTTTCTAATTTTGAATATGGTAACAATTATTACACTATTAATTCCCAAATCAAAATATGAATTGGAGGCTTCTTCTTATTCTCACATGGTGTATGATAAAACAGACCAGAGTGTCTGGGGTGATGACAAATGCTCCATTCATTCTGAACGTGGACTGTGATATGTATGCCAACGATCCCCAGATTGTTCTTCATGCCATGTGTTTGTTGCTTGGTTTCGACAACATAAGGTATTCCGGATTTGTCCAGTTTCCACAAGAATTCAGCGGCGGATCAAAGGTTCAACCATTTGGAGACATATTTGTGGTTATGCAGCAAGTATGTAGATTCATGAATATGTAATTTTTGCAATTAACACAGAACAAATGATCGTTCCATTTTTACTTAACTACTTTTATGCTTTCGCGTAATGTGTTAATATTGTCAGTACCTATTAAGAGGGTTTGCGGGAATTCAAGGAGCTCCCTATTCAGGAACTGGATGCTTCCATAGAAGAAAAATAATTTATGGTTTACTGCCCGATGACACCAAACTTGGAGGGCCAAATTTTACCTCAGCAGACGGTACATCCATGCATCAACTTTGGTTTTGTTAATTAATTTACTCAAGCTGCTGTATTTCTTATTGTGCTTTTGTCAATTAATACATTTATGCTGTAGATCCAAATTATATTTTCACTTTTTTTTTTCCTGGTGGGGGTGGGGTGGTAGTGAGGTTATCATCAGGAAAATTGGCTGATCTGAGCCTCCAGAAAATATTTGGACAGTCGAGTAAACTCTGCAAATCAGCATCTTACACTTTGTCAGAGATGGGCACGAGGACAGAGTGTGTCCAGAGTCTTTCGGCTTCTGTGAAGGCAGCTTACCAAGTTGCAGGTTGCGACTACGACTATGGTACAAGTTGGGGTACAAAGGTGTGGCTTACGTTTTCCTTCCCTGCTCTAACTCAGTTACCATGGCCCACATTTCACTAATAACATTGGCATTGTGCCCTAAAAATCTTTTTTTTAAAGGATAAATATTTTATTAGAAAAATGGGGAGGACTCGAGCAAAAGGCTTGAGCCCCTTTCAGTACAAACAGCAACCAGGTAGAGACTTGGCAATGAAAACAGTATATAAAGTCAAGATCATAAATCAAAACTTCGAAAGAAGACTTATCTCTCGTCTAGTTAATGGAGGGAGAGGATTTTGTGAAGATCCGCCCATTGCATGGTTTGGAAGGGAGTGAGGGTTTTGCTCCAATGAAACATGTTACGCTGGATTTTCTTCTTGAATTGACTACGCTTTATCCATGCAGATTCTGGAGTTCCTTTCCTTCCATATTTTTCATGCACATGCACATGCCACTGGAATAGTGTGTCCTAGACATAAGTTCAGGTGGTAAGAAGATTCCCTAAAAGGTTGCTTACAATGGTAGATTTGGGGTTCAAAACGTGATGCTTGCGACGCACATATGGATTTATCTCCCAATATTATAAAAAAAAAATGCCATTGGAATAGTGTCTCTAAGTTTGCTTGAAGGGCATTTTGATCATGGGAAGTTCCAAGACTCCATCTGGCCTTCAAGGGTTTTGGCGTGAGGTGGGGGGGGGGTGAATTGGAGATTTAAAAAATCTAGGTCTAATATTTTGCAATCAGTATATCACAACCTAGGGTCTATCTAAAATTCGTATTTAAAAGATCCGATAAATAAATCAGTAATTAATGTGCGCAAATGTTTACTTCAGGTATTTTCAATCAATCACAAATATGTATTCAAAGATAAATTCAGCAGATATATATCAACAAATAAATACTAGAAAATAAAGCAAGCAAAATACGAGATGACACCAGATATGTTATCGGTGTTCGACAACAGTGCTTACGTTCTTGCCTCGAGCCAACAAGTAGGAAGATTTCCACTAAACCTTTGCTCACTTGCAGATGGAGCATCACCAATTACAAAGTCTATCCTTACTGGGTGAGGATTGTCCCAGGTCAAATTTGCAAGCCTGACCCCAACCTTTACAACCTCTCTTTAAAGGGGCGGAGAATACCCACCTCAGGCCACACCTGAATTACAACAGATAATCAAATAATGTATTCAATATTAATATTTCTTCAATAAGCAAATATGTACCAATACAATTAATGCACTCACAGATAATAGAGATTAATGCTCAAGTGAGATTAGGTTAAGCTATATGTCAACTCTCAACCAATGTGTACTTATATATATATATATATTTGTATATATGTGAGAGTGATAACTTTGATTCAAAATAATATATTCAACAAATGAATAATCAAAGGACTTTGAACTTTTAAGTAAATATCTCGACAAATATTTTTCAAATATTAAGCACAATCGAGATTGGGTTTAAGCTTGTAAAAACGTATTTTATCAAATAGCACAAGCAAGCTTTCGAGTCTGGCAATAAGAATGCCAAGACTCAAAAACAAATAAGAATTATTCCCACATGATATTTATCAATAAAATATAATGGGAGTAACTTTAACTTACTCTCAAAAAATCAATTTCAGATAATGTAAGATGAGAAAGTAGTAAGCTTCAAGAATGATGTATGAAAGTATGCACCACAATAAGAAATCAAACTCCCTTTTAAGTTGCAATTAGTTTGCAAGTAAGGAGTTATAAACAGTGATTCTCCTCAAAGATGATTTTTCAAATAAGAGTGTAAGGAGAATGAGTGATTTGCTTGAAAGATTTGAAAGAATATAAGCAATAGGAGCACGAATAATTTCAGAGAGTATTTGCTAATTATTTTGTTAATCAAAGTTGCTAATTAGGAAAAATGAATGAGTATATATAGATATCCTAAAAAATATTACCGTTGGGGGTATGGTGGTCATTTTGAAAAAAAGATTAATAAAAATTAACCCTTGATTAGTGCGGTAAAAAATAGCAAACCCGAGAGGTCCGGTCGACCTAAGCTCGGGTTGGTCGACCGAGGGGAACCGGCAGTCGACTGAGCTCTCATAGCCAATTTGAATTTTAAATTGGTTCGGTTGATCGAGGACAGGCCAGTCGACCTAAAGACTAGAAAATTGAAACCCTTCGTGGGTTTGGTCGACCGTGATAAGGGGACGGTTTGCCATCAACTAGGTTCGGTTGACTGTGGTGGTTTTGAACTATATGTTCGGTCAACTGAGGAAGGTAGCACAAGGTTCGGTCGACCGTGTGAGCTCAGTTCAACACTGAGTCGGTTGATTGAGTCGTGGCCAACAAGTTGACCCAGGCAAATAGTAGTTCGGTCGATCGTTTGATTATAATACATGGGTGGTCGGTCGATCGAGGACATTTGGATTTGTAATTTTGCCCTCAAATTGACCCTAAATAAATATCATTTAAACTTAGGGTAATTTTCATGAAGTAACAAGGGATTTAAAGTCAATCTATGACCTTTTGAGCATAAATACCTATCATGCATAAGATGTGATTATTACATACCATAATTATTACAGACCCAAGAATTTGAATTATGATTACAATAAAGAAAAATGGTCTTCATTCCCTTTTGTTCTTCAATTGCCATCTTGTGATGTGAGCATTTGGTTCCTTATGACAACACTTGTATCTTTACTAGCCATTATGTGCTAAGGTTAATCTTGTACAAAAGCTCAAGGCACATATAAGATACTGAGAGATTTGTCATTATCAAAACGAGATCTGACTCATAGAGTTAACAGAGTTTCAAAAGCAACAAAGCAATTTTAATTATTAAGGTTAACTTAGTTCTGCATGTCTAATTTTAAACTAGAGAGAAGCTTTTGGGTACTGTTAGCTCGGATATGTCCACTTTAATGTCACAAACATGTTGGAACTCACCCTACTCAATTTTGACCTCGTATGCCTGATTTAGACACTTTAGTTCCAAAATGAACTAAATACCTAAATTATGAAAGTCATTTTACTTCTAAGTGTCTAATTTTTAATTGGAGATGAGATTTCATGTAATGTGAGCTCCGACATGTCCACTTCTATGTCATGGATGTGTTGGAACTGATCCGACTCAATTTGGACCTCGTATGCCCGATTTGGACACTTGAGTTCTGAAATCAACTAAGCAATTTTTAACTATTAAGGTTAACTTAGTTCTATGTGCATAATTTTCAAATCGGAAGGAATTTTTGGGAACTGTGAGCTCCGGTATGTCTACTCCAACATCACAGACCAATTGAAATAACCTCACTACTCAGTTTTAACCTTGTATGCCTAATTTGGATACTTGAGTTCCGAAATGAACTAAGTGCCTAAACTATGAAAATCATTTTGTTTTTGTGCGTCTCATTTTCAACTGGAGAGAAGTTTTTGGGTACTATCAGCTCTGGCATGTCCACTTCAATGTCACATACGTGTAAAAACTAACCCATTAAATTTGGGCCTTGTATGCCCAATTTGGACACTTGAGTTTCGAAATCAACCAAACAATGTTAACTATTAAGGTTAACTTAGTTCTACGTGTCCAATTTTCAACTGGGGAGAAGCTTTCGGGACTATAAGCTCCGACACGTCCACTTCAATGTCATGGACGTGTTGAAACTAACCCTATGAAATTTGTACCTCATTTGCTTGATTTGGACACATAAGTTTCAAAATGAGCTAAGTACCTAAACTTTTGTAACTCATTTTCTTTCTAAGTGTCTAATTTTCAATTGAAGAGGAGTTTTTGGGTATTGTGAGTTATGACATGTCCACTTCAATGTTACAAACACATTGAAATTGATTCCACTCAATTTGCACCTCATATGCCTGGTTTGGACACTTGAATTTCGAAATCAACCAAGCAATTTTAACTATTAAGGTTAACTTAATTCTACGTGTCTAATTTTCAACTAGAGAGGAGTTTTTGGGTACCGTCAGCTCAAAAAATATTCACTTCAATGTCATGAATGTGTTGGAATTGACCCCATTCAATTTCGACCTCGTATGTTCGATTTGGACACTTGAGTTCCGAAATGAACTAAGTACCTAAACTTTCGTAACTCATTTTGCTTCTAAGTGTTTAATTTTTAACTAGAGAGGAATTTTTGGGTACCATGAACTCCAGCACATCCACTTCAATGTCACAGACATGTTGGAACTGATCCCACTCAATTTGAACCTTGTATGACTAAGCAATTCTAACTATTAAGGTTAATTTTTTTCTATGTGTTTAATTTTCAAACCAGGAGGAATTTTTGGAGATTGTGAGCTCCAGCATGTCTACTCCAACGTTATAGACATGTTGAAATTGTCCTCACTCAATTTGTACCTCGTGTGCCTGATTTGGACACTTGAGTTCCGAAATGAACTAAGAACCTAAACTATGAAACTTATTTTGCTTCTAATTTTCTAATTTTTAACTGGGGAGGAGTTTCTGGGTATTGTCATCTCTAGCACGTCCACGTCATTGTTATAGACGTGCTTAACTAAGTCCACTCAGTTTGGACCTCGTATGCCCAATTTTGAAACTTGAGTTTCGAAATCAGCTTAGCAATTTTAACTTTTTGGGTAAACTTAGTTCAGGTGTCTAATTTTCAACTGTAGAGGAGTTTTTAAATATCGTAAGCTCCAACACGTCTACTTCAATGTCACAGACATGTTGGAATTGACCCCACTAATTTTGGACATTGTATGCCCAATTTGGACACTTGAGTTCCGAAATGAACAAAAAGCCTAAAAATGCAACAAATACACTCAAAATTTGGCATCGACCACTTGTAGAGGGCCAGTCAATCGCCTTGTAACTAGCGGTTGAATTTTCAAAAACAAGAGGGTTGGTTGACTGTTTGCAATGCAAAAAATCCAATACATGCAGTTTTTTGATACTTAGGCATGCTTTTAATTAGGAAATTGTAAGCAAGACGTCCTAACATCACTAACATGTCATAAACAACATAAAATGGCATAAAAAATTTGACAAATCTAACCATTAGCACGAAATAACCTAAATGCATTATGCATTTAAAATATTAAAGGAAATGAACACAAATTGAAGAGGAAAAGGGTTAGGCATTGATCTTTTTTTTTTTTTTTTTTAATTTAAAAAAAACGCAAACTTTATTGGTATGCCCTCACTTTTGGCGGAAGAATACCGTGGTTATAAGACAAGTATTGAGAGATTACAGATATAGAAATTAAAGCCCTTCCAAAAACAATACCAGCAGCTAATCAAAACAGGACTACAAATCCAAAAAAAGCTAAATAAGAAACAAATCTAAACAGGCCTATCAAAAACAAAAATAAAAAAAATAAAATAAAATCAAAAAATAAAAAAATCTAAACCTACCAAACAAAAATCGAGAGGTTGAACTAATGACAAAAGGAAGTGAGACCCAACCTATCCATCCGAAGGATACCTTTGAGAGAACGTGGTAAAAGATGTTGTTCTTCGTAGATGACATTGTTTCCCATTTCTCCTTCTGTACCGAGAAAATCAGCTGCACTATTGCCTTCCCTATATTGATGGATCACCATGAAGTTCACTCCTTCTAACTCTGCCACGAGATCCTCCCAAAAATCCCAAAGATACCACAAGGTACATCTATTTTTCCGAAACCAATCAACGACAATTCGCGAGTCACTTTCAATAATCACATTAAAATAATGAAGTCGTTTGCATAAACGAATTTCTTCCAGAATTGCTTTCAATTCTGCACTATTGTTTGTACCATTGCCAAAATAGCTTGAAAAAACTGCTTTCACCATGCCATGGCAGTCCCGAATAATTCCTCCGTCTCCTGAAGTACTCGGATTGCCCCCACAGCTCCTATCACAATTAAGTTTTATCCACCCTGCTAGGGGTTTAACTCACGAAATAATTTTTCCATGCCTGACGCAAACTCCCTGCTGCTGAATTTGAAACTCTTTCAAAATCGTAATGTCTGATATCTTCAATTCTCGAAAAGAATTAGAGCTCTCAGCTAAAGAACTAACCCAGTATTGAACACTTCTTCACGTTTGATCTGCACTTTGATAAATTCCTTCCATTCTTGTTTTGCATCTTCGATTCCAGAGGCACCACGTAATCAAACACAGATGGAAGGAAAATGGATAATCACACTATAAATTAAATGAGGATTCCTCTCTCTCTAATCACACCCCAAATACTTCCAACAAGGATGGAAGGAAAAATGGATTTTTTTCCTTTTTTTCGAATGTAACCACCAATAACTACCAACTATCGATTGCTAATGTCAAAACTTGACATGTGGCATCAAAGGGACACATGACATGCCTAAAATCGCCAACCAATCATGTGCAAAGAACTCAAATTTTTGAACTCCAGCAGGGATGGTCGACTACTTGAAGTAGCTAGTCGATTGCCCGTTAGGGCGCCAAGCTAATTTGGTGGGGAAAGTGGTCAATTGACTGCCAAGGTGGCTGGTCAACTGCTTTAGCTAATTTTTTGCTTTTGCATTCTTTACCTTAATTTTTTTATACATTCAAATTGACATTTGTTTTGTAGGATATAAAAAGTGATGGAGGAATTGAAGCAGCAAAAAAATAAATAAATAAATAAAAGAGGATTCTAATTGTAAGATATCTAGTATTACATAATATTTAAATAAGATTTTGGATCAGCTAGTATTGATTGATTTCCTTAATTATGTTGTTGCTAGCGGATGCAATTTTTTAGTTTTTATATTTGGAATCTTCCAAACCTTTGTTGTAGGAAAAGTAATTTAAACTAAAAGATCAAATCTATAGAATTGAGATAAATAAGTTTACTTATCTACTACCAAATTATATTTTCTTGGGATTATGGATTCCTTGTCCCTAAAATAGGGAACTCATGCCTTATTTTGCATGTTATCTTATTTTAAAATTGAGGAATTGCAAATTCTAGTTACAATATGTGTTGTGCTGGAGCCAAGAGACGCTGAGCTGGAGACATGCGTGAGGAGATAAATGACGTGTTGCAAGCTGGAGCCATTTATCCACCATTTATTCACCATTTAATTTAAATGGATGAAACCTCCCATTTGTAATTTATTGTATTAAATTGTAATTGATTCCAGAGCCCTATAAATAGAGAGTTGTGGAGGGTTGTAAGATGTACAAGATAGGCACAAAGAGCAGAGAGAAGAAAGAGAGGAGGAAGAGAGTGAGAGGAGGAAGAGAGTTGTATTTTTCCTGCGAATAGTGAATTTGTGGTGTGCTCCGTGGACGTAGGTCGATCTTGACCAAACCACGTTAAATTTCTGATGTTCATATTTTCCTGGTTGCTCACAGGATCCTAACAATATGCATGCTAGATGTTCTATCCAAGCTATTATACAAATTGTTGCATCTACAATTAGTTATTAATTTTTTAAGGATGTTGCGAAGACCATGTAAGGATATCAAGGGTTGATGATGTAATGCTCTATTAGTTTGATGTTGTTATTAGCTCTGGTAAACACTATTCGTTCACACATTTATTATTTCAAATATAAATATATATATGATAACCTGGGGGGTGAAAGTTGTCTACCCATTGACGCATCCCTAATAATTCATCGTTGTAATGCCTTAAGGGGAAATCCAATCAGTGACCATGGGATCACAAGTCGCCCTTACCACTTGAGCTGACCCGGCTGGGCCCCACACACACACACACACACACACACACACACACACTGTTAGAGCTGGAGCCAGAAGACAACTAGGAGCTGGAGCTGAGTTGGAGACGCGATCCATTCATGGAGCTGAGTTGGAAAACGCGTTGCAATTAATCTCACGCAGTGAAATTAATCTCTCCATTGTAACTTTCCATTTATGTTTATTTGTGATTTAATTGTGATTAAATAGTGAGCTCTATAAATAGAGGGCTGAGAATACAAGAAATGTACAGGAGGGTGAGAAGCTCAGAGAGAGCAGAGAGGAAGAAGGGAGGAAGAGAGAGAGAGAGAGAGAGAGAGAGAGAGAGAGAGAGAGGAGAGAGAGAGAGAGAAAGAATTGTAATTTTTTCAACGAGATAATGAATATTTGGTGTGTGCTCTATGGATGTAGGTCGTTATTGACCGAACCACATTAAATCTTTGGTGTCACTTTCATCTGGATGCTCACAGGTTCCTAACAAGTGGTATCAGAGCCGATGGTTCATAACTCTGGGTGAGCGACATCGTAAAAAAAAGTCGAGACAGGAAGCTAATTCTCCTGACGTGCTAACAGTTGGAGGACCAAGTGTGTGACTGAGGCCAATAAGGATCATCTAGGCATGGATCCGAATAGGGTTAAGACGTGGGAGGTAGGATTGGTTTGGAGGCACGTGGAATGCAATCCGAGGCTTGTAAGACGCCAATGGTAAGGCTTACTTGAGCAGCTGCTGGAGAATTTTCCCAGAAGGGAGACAGTTTTCATTCAAGGGGGAGCAGGAACTCACAAGTGAGGGGGAGATTGTTGAGAATTCCACTTGTGAGCTTGTCCCACATTGGAAAATTAAAGTGAATGATGGGTGCTTATATACATGGATGGACCCAAGACCCAATTAGCTTGAGCTTTTGGGTCAAATTGGTGTTCATCCATGTGTATCAAGCCCACCCATGGGCTCCTCCGGTCCTTACAAGTGGTATCAGAGTCTGGTTGGAGCAGGAAAGCCGGATCGGAAGTGATCTCGAAATTAGAGCTCTGTTCAGTAGATAAAAACTGTGTTTTGAGGTTACCATCACATTTAGTTCGCCTAGACGAAGAGAACCGTGCAAGCCAGAGCTCGAACGGAGTTCAAACAAAGGCTCACGCGCCCTCACGCGCCTTGCCAGAGCAAGACCCCTCTCCACACACCGGTAACCAGCTCCCTCACATGCCGCACGCTTTGCAAGTGTCGTCCTCGCCCGGTCAGCCTCGACCCGACGCGGAAGGAACCCAACCCGACTCGACCCAGACGCTGACTCAGACCGGATCAACCCAAGATCTGGTTCCCGACCCGTAGTCTCAGAACTGGCCACGTCAGCTCCGCTGAGTCAGCTGCCATGCCAGCCGGGCCACGTTAGTTGTGGATGCCACGTCAGCAAGTGGACCCCATTGCCATGTCATCAGTGGGCCCCACATCGCCACGCCAGCAGGTGGTCCCCACTGCCATGGCAGTAGGTGCCACGCCAGCACGTCACGTCAGCAAGTTTGACTAAGTTTGACCAGGTTTGACCAAACTTTGACTGAGCTTTTCGGAGTCGTTTTGGATCCGTTTTTCGAGCGACTTGAACCATTTTTAGGGTTTTCGATTGTTCCGGATCCAATTGCGCTATCCATTTGAGCTAATTTCATTTCTAGATTCGCGAATCGAGATGTCAAATGAAAAGAGCTCAAAAATCGAAATGTTCAATGGGAACAATTTCGGTTTCTGAAAGATGCAAATAGAAGATTATTTGTTTGGGAAGGAATCGCACTTACCGTTGAAGGGTAAGTCAGCATCCATGAATGAGGACGAGTGGGAGTTTCTTGATCGAAAAGCCCTCGGAGCCATCAGAATGATGTTGTCGAAATCTGTGGCGTTCAATATCAAGCATATAACATCCACCAAGTCTCTGATGGATGCGTTCTCTAATATGTACGGCCTTCAACCGCAAACAAGGTACATCTCATGAAAAGACTATTTACGATGAAAATGTCTGTAGGTGAAAGTTTCAGCAAACATTTGAATAACTTCAACGAGTTGTTTGATCAACTCGCCTCAGTCGGGATAATGTTTGATAATGAGATTCGGGCCCTACTGATTTTCAGTCAGCTGCTTGAAAGTTGGAATGGTGCCGTTACTGCCATCAGTAGCTCCGTAGGAAAATCGAAGCTTGTATACGATGAAGTCGTTAGCATGATTTTGACGGAGGAAATAAGAATGCAGTTGAACCATGGCTCCACTTCGAGTTCAGCCTTGAACATGGAGAGTCGAGGCAGAGGAAACAGGCATGGATGATCAAACAACCGTGGCAGATCTAGGCCCAGACAGTCTAAATTCGGAAATCTTAAAGGTACTCAGGACACAGATTCCTAGAGCACAAAAGTTATTGAGTGCTGGAACTGTGGAAAGACTGGTCATTACAAGAACCAGTGCAGGAGTCATAAGAAAGAATTCGAGACGAGGGTAAAAACAGAAGCAAATATTGCTTGTGAGAATGATGAGATGTTGATCTGCTCTTTGGAAAGCAAGCAGGAGTCTTGGGTCTTAGACTCCGGAGCCTCATTTCATGCCACATGCTGCAGAGATTGCCTAGAGGAGTACACACCAGGTAATTTTGGTAAGGTGTATCTTGACAACGATCAACCTTGCGACGTAACCGGCAAGGGAGTTGTGAAGATCAATATAAATGGGTTAGTATGGAAGTTGAAGGATGTCAGGTATATTCCAGACCTGAGAAAGAATTTGATCTCAGTTGGTCAGCTGGAAAATGAGGGATACACGACGAAATTCATTGGCAAGGAATGGAAAGTTTCAAAGGGTGTACTAACGATTGCGCGAGGTAAGAAAAATAGAACACTTTTTCTAGCCTCCAATGCCTCCATATCTATTTTAGTTGCTGCAAGAAATGACGACAGCAACATCTGGCACCAACGGCTTGGTTACATGAGCGAGAAGAGACTCAGGGTGATGCACTCAAAGGAAAAATTGAGTGGTCTACAGTCAGTGCAGATTGACATGTGTGAGGATTGTATAGTTAGGAAACAGAAGAGGGTTAGTTTTTAGATAAACACCCATGCCCCAAAGAAGAAGGGATTAGAATTGGTCCACTCAGAATGTGTTGGGACACATCAGCAGAATGCCGAAAATCCTCAGGTTGAGGAACCAGTGGAGCAGATCGTCGCACCACCGTCTCCTACTCTAGCTCTGGAGTTTAGGAGATCTACTCGGTCTCATATACCAAATAGAAGGTATATTGATTACTTACTTCCTACAAATGGAGGAGAGTCCGAATGCTATGATGAAACATGTCAGGTGGCAGATACGAGCAAGTAGGAGCTTGCGATGAAGGATGAGATGAAATCCCTCACCTCCAACAGAATGTGGAAGTTGTCCAAAGGTCTTCACAACAAGTGGGTGTACAGAATCGAAGAGGAGCATGACGGCTCCAGAAGGTATAAGCCTTGGTTGAACAGAAGGAAGGGATTGACTACATCTGCATCTTTACACTAGTTGTGAAACTGACAGCCATCAGATTAGTCCGCAGGAATCAAGTAGATAGGAAGATGGTGACTACAGAGAAGCTGAAGTTGTGTTCAACTTCAGTTGGTCTTCATGCCTGAAGACATATTATGAGCACATAATTTATTCATGATACTCTGGTTGAGGAGGCGTCTTTGTCTCCAAGTGGGAGATTGTTAGAGCTGGAGTCAGAAGATAACCAGGAGCTGGAGCTGAGTTGGAAAACTGAAGCTGAGTTGGAAAACGCGTTGCAATTAATCTCACGCGGTGAAATTAATCTCTCCATTGTAACTTCCCATTTATGTTTATATGTGATTTAATTGTGATTAAATAGTGAGCCCTATAAATAGCGGGTTGAGAATACAAGAAATGTATAGGAGGGTGAGAAGCTCAGAGAGAGCAAAGAGGAAGAAGGGAGGAAGAGAGAGAGAGAGAGAGAGAATTGTAATTTTTTCGGCGAGATAGTGAATATTTGGTATGTGCTCCGTGGATGTAGGTCGTTATTGACCGAACCACGTTAAATCTTTGATGTCACTTTCATTTGGATGCTCACAGGTTCCTAACACACACACATACACACACACGCACACATAAATATATATATTAAGCTTATAAATTTAACTATGTTGCAGAATCAATGATGTTTAGTAAATTGCATGTTTTGGTTATTTGGTTTTCAGGTTGGATGGGTGTATGGATCACTAGCTGAAGATAACCTCTTTGGAATTACAATCCATTCAAGAGGCTGGGGCTCTGTCTACTGCACACCGAACCGGCCTGCATTCCTTGGGTTTGCACCGCCAGGCGGGCCTTCGGCAATGGCGCAGCAAAAGCGATGGGTCACGGGCTTTTTTGAAATCCTTGCTAGCAGAAGCAGTCCATTTGTTGCCATCTTCGCCACAAAGCTTCAATTTAGGCAAGGCTTGGCCTACATTTGGTTTTATACCTGGGGCTTGCGTTCTGTTCCTGAGCTATGCTATGCTGCTCTTCCAGCATGTTGCATTATCTCAAACTCTTATTTCGTGCCCAAGGTGAGTTGTTTTTTGTTTTTTTTAATTACTTTAATTAAGTTATATATGCTTGTATAGGAAGTTACTTTCTCTTGTGCAAGCTAATACTCTCCTGCATGCCATATAGTTAAAAGTTAATAAAAGTAACTTCTATTCATGAAAAGCAACTTGTGAGTAAAAGTGGGGGTGTATGAACAATGTCATATACTACTTAAATGAACTAATTTTTAATCAATTAATCTTGTAATATATTAATCTTGTTGTGTTTAGAAGTATGAATTTTGAACCTTATATTATATTTTATCCAAATCCGATACAAATCCAAATTTAAAAGCTATCCAAACATAAGATAATATTTTTTTGTTCTAATGGTTAGGCATCACACACATTGAATTTATAAATTCAATCCATTTTACCCTTACCCGCCCTACCTTATTTTGCACCCTATAAATTATATTCTTTGTGGAAAATATTCTTTGCGGCAAATATTCTTTGATCTAATGTTTTTTTAAATAACACTTAAACTAATCCAAAATTCTTTTATAGTTATAAAATATATCATTTGTTAGAAGATATCAATTTTAAGCTTAGTAGTCTATTGTCATATGCATGGTGCCCTACTGATTAGTGACTTAAAAAAATAATAAACTGACTTTGCTAACGCAACAAATTAGATGATGACATTGGTGAGCCTCCTTTCCTTGCTTATTAATCATGAAAATATATTCTAAAAATAAAATTTTTATATCCTAAAACAATCCGTGAAGTAATAACATAAATTCGACATTCAATGCATGGTCAAGATAAGCAATGCATGATTTGGTAATTAAACAAGTAACATTTGTTAGGATTGGAGGAGCCCATGGATGGGCTTAATACACAAGGGTGAACACCAACTTGACCCAAAAGCTTAAGATTATTGGGTCTTGTGCCCAACCATGTATATAAACACCCATCATTCACTCAAATTTTCCAATGTGACAAACTTACAAATGAAATTCTCAACAACTTTCTCCTTACCAATATTTAAGGTCAATTAATTTAAATAATTACCAGATCTTGTAAGGGAACATTTGAATGTAATCAATCTAATTCAAAAGATTTAAATATTCAATCTCGGTGTGTGTAACAACAAATAAGAAACAATTCAAAAATCTCCCATTCTGGAAACAGAGAATACAAATAAAATCTTTCAATGAAAGCAAGCATAATTTAATAAATTGATTTTAAAAATTCAAATATTCAGTTTGATAAACAAAATCAGTTTATTTAATAAAGTATATCACATAGCTAATTGAATTACATCGTCAAAGATATCATACACAGATACACTGCATTAGCAGTTATTAGACACGTCATTAGATGTTCAAGCAAAGTTTAACAGAAAATCCATGGACCAAATATAGAGTCAGATCCTCTTATTACAGTCTAATAAAATATTCATGCACCAGATTTAGAGTCATGTCGTTTCATGCAAAGTGTAATACAGTAAACTAAACATACAAACTCAAATCACATTTGAGCAACACATTCACTAATCAAAGTGACATAAAAGAGTTTGGAGATCATCGAAGAAACTTAGTTGAAACAATCACAAACAACACTAGTTATTCCAACTTTCTTCAAGGTAAAGAGAAGGGTTAACTGTATAGCAGTATAGGTGATGCTGGGTTTTGTTGGGGGTTTAAAAGCTCTCCTTCTAGTCCTATATAAATGCTACTTCAGCCACTCATTAATGCGTGTAATTGTGCCCAAAGTCATTGCATTGGAACATCATAATATGCATATGGTTCCCCAGTATACTCAATTTCAACAATGGTATTCCCGTTTAATACAGAACATCTCCATTTTACATCAATTTTTGCACACATACAGAAAAATAATAGGTTCTTCATTTGCTTTTTTGTAAAGGATTCAAGCTGTGGTGGGGTTTCTAGTTGGAATTTTGTAAAAGTGGTATTTCATAAATCTTTATTACTACTCTCCACGGTCATTTTTAAAATTTATTTAGTTTTAAAATAATTATAAAAACAGTTATGACCTTTTATGTGATCATTGTTATTTAATGTTTTGTAACCGTTATTGATCTTTTACGGCCGTTTTATGATTATATATATATATATATATGTATGTAATTATATCTATGTACTACACATATCTCGAAGTTAGAGATTGATAAGGATGTAACTAGTAGGGCTTTCTTCTTTCTCACAAAATTATTTGCTTTGAAAAACCCTTTGTTAATGGTCAAATGGTGATTCCTTTCTTGTGGTTAATTATAGTTGAAATATATTTTCCGGGTTAAGCAAATTGTGCTGCTTTTGTCCCCCAATTGGTGTGTTGTGTGTTTTTTTTTTTTTTTGTGGCTCATATACTTGATAGATTGCATAAACAAGGAAGAAGACATAGTGAAAAATCACATGTGTTGAGTAGTAAGGAAATAGTCACAGTTTGGCTCTAGAATTCAGACAATTTACATTCTGTCTGAATCAGTTGACCGTGTGGCCCAATCAGTAGATGGTTTGGCTCAAGAACCCATTGTAGATTTTCAAATTTGAATGTGAATGTTAAGTTGGTTGGGTTTTTGGAGGGAACCTCCAAAGTGTTTATAAATATACCATTATGGGTATATTCAGAGTGAAGAAGATCATTGTAAGAGTGATTCTGTTGTATGTTCTTTGACACTTAAATAATGAAACTTTGCCGATTGCTTCCGTAGATGTAGGCATTACCAAACCACGTAAATCTTTGCGTTGTTCTTGCTTTCAGATATACTGCGTGTGTGTGTTCCATATTTGTTCTTCATTAGTTGTTGCGTTTAATTTTCGCTGTGCATTTTCAAGTTTATTCGCAACAATTGGTATTAGAGCGTTGTTGTTGTGGCATCGGGCACTTCATCTGCGAAATTTGATGTTGTCAAATTTGATGGAAAACGAAACTTCGGTTTGTGGTAGAGGAGAGTGAAAACTTTTCTTGTGCAGTAAGGGATGGTGAATACCTTGTATGGTGTTCAACCAGAAGATATGGATGAGGCTAGTTAGAAAGAGTTAAGAGGCAAATGCTGTTGCTACAATACGATTGTATTTCGCCGACGAAGTGCTCTATCATGTCATGGAGGAAGATTCTCCTGTGGCTGTTTGGCAAAAGCTTGAAAGCCGGTGCATGTCCAAATCCTTTACTAACAAGCTATTTCTTAAGTAGTGTCTTTATTGACTTAAGATGGTGGATGGTTCAAACTTGAACCCACACATCAACGCATTTAATCAAATCATAATTGATTTAATGCTGGTTGAAGTGAAATTTGAAGAGGATAATAAGACGTTAATGCTACTGAATTCCTTGTCAACGACTCACACATATGAGAACCTGGTTACCACTCTTAGATGGGGGAAATAGACCCTAAAGTTGGAAGAGGTGACAAGTGCGTTGTTGGGGTTTCATTAAAGGATGAAAGTCTGCGATGAAAATTTACTTGGAGAAGGACTTTTGGTGAAAGGTAACCTTGATCGTGGTAGAGGAAAATTCAGAAATGGATCTAGTCAAAAATCCAGAACTCAATCTAAGAAGAAAAAGAATATCTGGTGTTATAAGTGCGGTAGAAAAGGACAAATTAAACTGGAGTGTCCGGATTGGAAGAAAGGAAATGCTGAAAAGCATGAAAGAACTTCAAAATCAATAAATGTAGTTCAAGAAGAAAAGTCAGTTTGCAGTGATAGTGATGTACTTTCAATTTCGACGGGGTTGGATCGCCTCATGGACTCATGGATCCTAGACTCTTCATGTTCTTACCATATGACTCCAAATAAGTGGTTCAATACTTATATGTTAGTAAATTTAGGTTCAGTTCTTACGGGCAATGATGTCGCTTGTAAAATCATTGGTATTGGAAGTGTTAGAATAAAAATGTTTGATGGTGCTGTAAGAACCTTGAGCAATGTAAGAAACATACCGGACCTACGAAAGAGTCTCATTTCACTTGGCACTTTGAATTGTAATGGATTCAATTATAAGTCCAAAAGTGGGATTATGAAGGTGTGTAAAGGTAATTTGACAGTGATATAGGAAATATTTATACACTACGGGGAACTATTGTTGTCAGTGGAGCTATAGCCGTAGATTCTGAATTTGATGAAACTGTTTTGTGGCATATGCGGCTTGGGCATATTGGTGAACATGGTATAAAAGAACTTCACAACAGGAAATTTTTGAAAGGTATGAAAACATGTAAGATAAATTTTTGCAAGTTGTGTGTTCTTGGGAAACAAAATAGGGCACAATTCAAATAAACTGTTCACAAGATAGAATGTATTCTTGATTATATACATTCTGATGTTTAGGGTCCTGTTAGAGTAGCATCACAAGGAGGACATGTTTATTTTGTGAGTTTTGTTGACGACTACTCATGGCACAAGTTTGATACGTTTACTAGGTTTAAGTTGTGGAAAATTGAAGTGGAAAACCATACTGGGAGGAGAATCAAATGCCTCAAGTCAGACAATGGGACCGAGTATGCTAATTCTAGATTCATGGAGTTTTGTGAACAACAGGGCATTAAGAGACATTTCACTGTTCGCCGGACACCTCAGCAAAATAGTGTGGCCGAAAGGATGAACCGAACTCTAGCTGAAAAGCTCAGTGTCTCAGGCTTAATGCAGGGCTACCAAATAACTTATGGACAGAGGCAGTTAATATGACTTGTTTCTTAGTAAATCGATCGCCAAGGGCATTACTAGAAAGGAAAGTGGTAGAAGTGGTATAGACGGGAAATGCAGTAGACTATTTCGAATTGAACGTATTCGGTTGTCTAGCCAATATTCATGTGTCTAGTAAGGATAGATCGAAGCTTGACGCAAAGTCTAGATGCTGCATGTTATTGGAATATCAAAAGGGTGTAAATGGGTTCAAGCTGTGGGATCCAATGACAAACAATGTGGTGATCAGTAGGGATGTAGTTTTCGATGAGAAAGCTATGGTGAAGTGTACTCAAGAATTTAATTAAGAGAAACAGAGCCAGGAAACTGGAGCAGAGATGAACATATTGTGCTGGTGAAGTTAGAAACTCAGGCCAATGATAATGATCTTGGTCCTCCAGTTGTAGAGAGGTCTAGCTCGGGAAACTAGCAAGTTGATAATATTCCTATATGGAGATCCAGGCGCATTATTAGACCTCCGCCAAGGTATGAATTTGAAGAGTTAGTATCTTATGCTTTCATTATCAGTTGTAATGATCCAACTACTTTTCAAGATGCAGTGCACCGCTAGGAGAAAAGTATGGATGGGTGTTATGATTGAGGAAATGGAATCGCTACATAAGAATAAAACTTGGGAGTTGGTGGAGCTTTCAAATGGGAAGAGGGCAATAGGTTGCAAATGAGTATATAGAAAAAAGGAAGCAATTTTAGAAAATGAATGAGAGAAATTCAAGGCACGATTAGTGGTAAAGGGGTACTCACAGAAAAAGTGAATAGATTATGATGAAATCTTTTCACTCATGGTCCGACACACTTCCATTAGGGTTGTGTTGGGATTAGTAGCACATTATGATATGTATTTGGAATGAATGGATGTGAAGACATTTTTCATTGGTGACTTGGAAGAACAAATTTATATGGTACAACTGGAGTGATTCAGTGAACCAAGGGAAGAGCACTTAGTTTGCAAGTTGGAGAAGTCTCTTTACGAGCTGAAACAGTCTCGAAAGCAATGGTACAAAAGATTTGATTCTTATATAATCAGGGTAGGCTGCAAAAGATGTGAGTATGACTGCTGCGTCTATGTGAAGAAGCTTGATGATGGTTCTCTTATTTTCTTATTGTTGTATGTCGATGACATGTTAATAGCTGCGAGTGATTTAACTGAGGTAAATCAGTTAAAGGATCTGTTGCATAAAGAGTTTGACATGAAGGATCTTGGTCCAGCCAAGAAGATACTTGGGCTGAAGATTTTGCGGAGACAGAACTGTAGGGAGGTTGTGGTTATCTTGGGATGGTTATATGGAGAAGGTGTTGGAAAGGTTTAGCATGACTAATGCTAAATTGGTATGTACACCTCTAGCAAGTCACTTTAAATTTTCTAGTGCTGAATGCCCAAGTACAAATGATGATATTAGGGACATGTCAAAGGTCTCCTATGCTAGCGTCGTGGAGAGTTTAATGTATGTCATGGTGTGTACAGGACCAGAATTGGCAGATGTAGTGAGTAGTAAGTTTCTCTCTAATTCTAGTAGATAGCACTGGGAAGCCGTCAAATGGATTTTCAGATACTTACAGGGTACTTCTAGTTTTGACATCATGTTCGGCAAGCAACATGATAGTCCATCAGTTGTGGTGTTTGTTGATGCTGATTGTGTAGGAGATATGGATGACAGAAGGTCTACAACGGGTTATGTCTCTACCCTTGTGGGAGGACCTATATGTTGGAGGTCCATGGTACAATCCTTGGTGACATTGTTTACAACTGAAATCTGAATACATGACAATGACCGAAGCTGCAAAGGAAGCCTTATAGCTTACCGGTTTGGTCAAAGAGCTGGGTATATAACAAAGTGGGATTCTATTACGTTGTGATAGTCAAAGCGCTATATACTTGGCGAAAAATCAAGTGTACCATGCCAGAACCAAACATATTGATCTAAGGTTCCACAAGGTCCGGGAATTGATTACTTCAAGTGATCTTGTACTAGATAAGGTTCACATATCTGAAAAAGCTGCAGACATTTTGACAAAATCAGTTACTACTGAAAAGTTCAAGCATTGCTTGGACTTACTTCATGTCTCCAAGTGTTAGAAAGGAGACGGACCCAACCTAATGTTCCAAGGTCAAAGTGGAGCAACGAGCTTTGTTTTCATGTTCTCCTAAGGGGTGTATACTCGCCAAGGTAGAGATTGTTATGTGTTTTGTGACTCATATATTTGATGGATTGCATAAATAAGGAAGAAGACAGTGGAAAATCACATGTGCTGAGGAGTAGCAAGGAAACAATCGATGGTTTGACTCTAGAATTCTGACAATTTACATTCTATCTGAAACAGTCAATGGTTTGGCCTAATCAGTCGATGGTTTGGCTCGGGAACCCAGCGCAGATTTTCGAAATTTGAATGTGAACGTTAAGTTGGTTGGGTTTTTAGAGGGAAGCTTCCGAAGTGTTTATAAATATACCATTCTGGGTATATTTAGACTGAAGAAGATTATTGTAAGAGTGATTGTATTGTTTGTTCTTTGACACTTACATAGTTAAACTTTGGTGATTGCTCCCGTAGATGTAGGCATTTCCAAACCACGTAAATGTTTTGGTTGTTGTTCTTGCTTTCAAACATACTGCGCGCGCGCGTTCTATATTTGTTCTTCATTGGTTTCTGTGTTTAATTTTCGCTATGCATTTTTGAGTTCATTCACAACAATTGTTATCAGAGTGTTGTTATTATGGCATCAGACACTTCATCTATAAAATTTGATGTTGTCAAATTTATTGGAACATGAAATTTCGGTTTGTGGTAGAGGAGAGTGAAAGATTTTCTTGTGTAGCAATGGATAGCGAAGCCTTGTATAGTATTCAACCCGAAGGTAAAAGAACCAGAGGCAAAGGTTGTTGCTACAATACGATTGTGTTTGGATGACGAAGTGATTTATCATGTAATGGAAGAAGATTCTCCTGCGGTTGTATGGAAAAATCTTGAAAGCCGGTACATGTCCAAATCCCTTACTAATGAACTATTTTTTAAACGTCTTTATTGGCTTAAGATTGTGGATGGTTCAAACTTAAACTAACATATCAACGCATTTAATCAAATCATAAGTGATTTAATGCAGGTTGATGTGAAATTTGAAGAGGATGATAAGGCATTGATGCTACTGAACTCCTTGCCAGCGACTCACACATATGAGAACTTGGTTACCACTCTTACATGGGGGGAAAGAGACTCTAAAGTTGGAAGAGGTGACAAGTGCTTTGTTGGGGTTTCATAGAAGGATGAAAGTCTTCGATGAAAATTCACACAGAGAAGGACTTGTGGTGAAAGGTAACCATGACCGTGGGAGAGGAAAATTCAGAAATGAATCGAGTAAAAAATCCCAAATGCAATCCAAGAAGAAAAAGGATATCCGATGTCATAAGTGCGGTAAAAAGGGGCACATTAAATCGGAGTGTCCATATTAGAAGAAAAGAAATGATGAAAAGCATGAAGGGACTTCAAAGTCAACAAATGTAGTTCAAGAAGAAAATTCAGTTTGCAGTGATGGTGATGTACTTTCAGTTTCGTCAAGGTTGGATGGCCCCACGGACTCATGGATCCTAGACTTGGCATGTTCTTACCATATGACTCCAAATAAGGAGTGGTTTAACACTTACAGGTTGGTAAATTTAGGTTCAGTTCTTATGGGTAATGATGTCTCTTGTAAAATCATTGGCATTGGAAGTGTTAGAATTAAAATGTTTGATGGTGCTGTAAGAACTTTGAGCAATGTAAGACACATACCGGACCTACGAAAGAGTCTCGTTTCACTTGACACTTTGGATTGTAATGGATTCAATTATATGTCTGAAAGTGGGATTATCAAGGTGTGTAGAGGTAATCTGACAGTGATGAAAGTGCAAAAGTTAGATGAAAATATTTATACACTGTAGGGAACTACTGTTGTAGGTGGAGATGCTGACGTAGAGATGAAACCATTTTGTGGTATGCGGCTTGGGCATATGGGTGAATATGGTATGAAAGAACTTCACAACAGGAAACTCTTGAAAGGTATGAAAACATGTAAGCTGAATTTTTGCAAGCTTTGTGTTCTTTGGAAACAAAATAGGGTACAATTCAAATAAGCTATTCACAAGACGAAAGGTATACTTGATTATATACATTCTAATGTTTATGGGTCTGTTAGAGTAGCATCTTGAGGAATACATGTTTATTTTATGAGTTTTGTTGACGACTACTCATGGAAAGTGTGGGTATACTTCATGCGGCACAAGTCTGATACGTTTGCGAGGTTTAAGTTTTGGAAAGTTGAAGTGGAAAACCAAACGAAGAGAAGAATCAAATGCCTTAGGTCAGACAATGGGACCGAGTACGCTGATTCTAGATTATGGAGTTTTGTGAGCCGCAGGGTATTAAGAGACGTTTCACTGTTCGCTGGACACCTCAACAAAATGGTGTGGCTGAAAGGATGAACCAAACTCTAGCGGAAAGAGCTCGGTGTCTCAGGCTTAATGCAGAGCTACCAAAGAACTTCTGGGCAAAGGAAATTAGTATGACTTGTTTTTTGGTAAACCGATCACCAAGGACATCACTAGAAGTGAAAGTGACAGAAGAGGTATGGACGAGAAATGCAATAGACTATTCTGGATTGAAGGTATTTGGTTGTCCAGCCTATGTTCGCGTGTCTAGTGAGGATAGATCGAAGCTTGACACAATGTGTAGATGGTGCATCTTTTTGGGATATCAAAACAGTGTAAAGGGGTTCATGTTGTGCGATCCAATGACAAATAAGGTGGTGATCAGTAGGGATGTAATTTCGATGAAAACGCTATGATGAAGCGTACTTAAGAATTTGATGAAAAGAAACAGGAGTCAGAAATTTGGAGCAAGGAAGAACATGTTGTGCAGGCGGAGTTAGAAACTCAGGGCAATGATAATGATCTTGGTCCTCTAATTGCAGGGAGTTCTAGTTTGGGAAACCACCAAGTTGATAGTATTCCTATACGGAGATCCAGACTCACTATTAGACCACCGCCAAGGTATGGATTTGAAGAGTTAGTATCTTATCCTTTCATTATCAATTGCAATGATCCAACTACTTTTCAAGAGGTAGTGCACGACTAGGAGAAAAGTAAGTGGATGGGTGCTATGATTGAGGAAATGGAATCATTGCATAAGAATCAAACTTGAGAGTTGGTGGAGCTTTCAAATAGAAAGAGCGCGATATGTTGCAAATGAGTATATAGGAAGAAGGAAGCATTAATTTTTGAAAAGGAATGAGAGAAATTTAAGGGACGGTTAATGGCAAAGGGGTACTCACAGAAAAAAGTGAGGAGATTATTATGAAATCTTCTCACCCGTGGTCCAACACACTTCCATCAAGGTAGTGTTGGGATTAGTAACACATTATGATATGCATTTGGAACAAATGGATGTGAAGATGACATTTCTCCATGGTGACTTGAAGGAACATATTTATATGGTACAACTGGAGGGATTTAGTGAACCAAGGCAAAAACACTTAGTTTGCAAGTTGAAGAAGTCTCTTTACGAGCTGAAACAGTCTCGAAAGCAATGGTACAAAAGATTTGATTCTTATATAATCAGGGTAGGCTGCAAAAGATGTGAGTATGACTGCTGCGTCTATGTGAAGAAGTTTGATGATGGTTCTTTTATTTTCTTATTGTTGTATGTTGATGACATGTTAATAGTTGCCAAGGATTTAACTGAGGTAAATCAATTTAAGGATCTATTGCATAAAGAGTTTGACATGAAGGATCTTGGTCCAGCCAAAAAGATACTTTGGATGGAGATTCACCGGGAGAGAATTGTAGGGAGGTTGTGGTTATCTTAGGGCGGTTATATGGAGAAGGTGTTGGAAAGGTTCAGCATGGCTGATGCTAAATCGGTATGTACACCTCTAGCGAGTCACTTTAAATTGTCTATGTTGAATACCTAAGTATGAATGATGATATCAGAGACATGTCAAAAGGTCTCCTATGCTAGCACCGTAGGGAGTTTAATGTATGCCATGGTGTGTACTAGACTAGACTTGGCTAATGCAGTGAGTGTGGTGAGTAAGTTTCTCTCTAATCCGGGTAGACATTACTGCGTGGATTTTCAGATACTTATGGAGTAGAATGGAGAACCAAACGTTCCAAGGTCAAGGTGGAGCAACGTGCTATGTTTTCAAGTTCTCCTAAGGGCGTATACTTGCAAAGGTGGAGATTACTGTGCTTTTTTTTGTGTGGCTTATACACTTGATGGATTGCATAAACAAGGAAGAAGACATAGTGCAAAATCACATGTGCTGAGGAGCAGCGGGGAAGTAGTCGATGGTTTGGCTAAATCAGTCGACGGTTTGACTCCAAAATTTAGACAATTTACATTCTGTCTGAAACAGTGGACGGTTTGGCTCGAAACCCAACGCAGATTTTCAAAATTCGAATGCAAACGTTAATTTGGTTGGGTGTGTGGAGGGAAACCTCCGAAGCGTTTATAAATATACCAATCTTGGTATATTCAGAGTAAAAAAGATCATTGTAATAGTGATTGTAACGTATGTTCTTTGACACTTACATAGTAAAAGTTTGCCGATTGCTCCTGTAGATGTAGGCATTGACGAACCATGTAAATATTTGTGTTGTTGTTCTTGCTTTCAGATATACCATGTGTGTGTGTTCCATATTTGTTTTTCATTAGTATTTGCGTTTAATTTCTGCTATGCAATTTTAAGTTCATTCACAACAATTGGTGTCAAAGTGTTGTTGTTATGGCATCGGACACTTCATCTTACGAAATTTGATGCTATAAAATTTGATGGAACCAGAAACTTTGGTTTGTGGCAGAGGAGATCAAGTGAAAAATTTTCTTGTATAGCAAGGGATGGTGAAGGCCTTGTATGGTGTTCAACTAGGAGGTATGGATGAGGCTAATTGGAAAGAATTAAAGGAAAAGGTTGTTGCTACAATACAATTGTGTTTGGCCAACGAAGTGCTCTCTCATGTCATGGAGAAAGATTCTCTTCCAACTGTTTGGCAAAAGCTTGAAAGTCAGTACATATCCAAATCTTTTACTAACAAACTATTTCTTAAGCAGCGTCTTTATTGGCTTACGATGGTGAATGGTTCAAACTTGAACCAACACATCAACGCATTTAATCAAATCATATTTGATTTAATATGGGTTGATGTGAAATTTGAAGAGGATAATAAGGCGTTGATGCTACTGAATCTTTACCAGTGACTCACACATATGAAAACCTAGTTACCACTCTTACATGGGGGAAAGAGACCCTAAACTTGGAAGAGGTGACAAGTGTTAGGGTTTCATAAAAGCATGACATTCTGCGATGAAAATTCACACGGTGATGGACTTGTGGTGAAATGTAACCATGATCGTGGGAGGAGAAAATTCAGAAATAGATCGAGTCAAAATCCCAAACTCAATCCAAGAAGAAAAATGATATCTAGTGTTATAAGTTTGGTAAAAAGGGGCACATTAAATTGGAGTATCGGGATTGGTAGAAAGGAAATGTTGAAAAGCATGAAAGGACTTCAAAATCAACAAATGTAGTTCAAGAAGAAAATATAGTTTGAAGTGATTGTGATGTACTTTCAGTTTTGTCGGGGTTGGATCACCTCACGGACTCATGGATCCCATACTCAGCATGTTCTTACCATATGACTCGAAATAAGGTGTGGTTCAGTACTTACAGGTTGGTAAATTCAGGTTTAGTTCTTATGGGCAATGATGTATTTTGTAAAATCATTGACATTGGTGCTGTAAGAACCTTGAGTAATGTAAGACACATAACAGACCTACGGAAGAGTCTCATTTCACTTGGCTCTTTGGATTATAATGGATTCAATTGCTAGTTCAAAAGTGGGATTATGAAGGTGTGCAAAGGTAATCTAACGGCGATGAAAGGGCAAAAGTTTGATAGAATTGTTTATACACTGTAGGGAACTACTATTGTAGGTGGAGCTGCAGCCAAAGATTTTGAATTTGATGAAACTGTTTTGTGGCATATGCGACTTGGACATATGAGTGAACATGGTATGAAAGAACTTTACAACAGGAAACTCTTGAAAGGTACGAAAACATGTAAGCTGAATTTTTGTAAGTTTTGTGTTCTTGAGAAACAAAATAGGGCACAATTCAAATCAGTTATTCACAATACGAAAAGTATTCTTGATTATATACATGCTAATGTTTGGGGGGCTTTTAGAGTAGCATCATGAGGAGTACATGTTTATTTTGTGAGTTTTGTTGACGATGACTTACAGAAAGTCTAGGTATATGCGGCACAAGTCCAATACGTTTGCGAGGTTTAAGTTGTGGAAAGTTGAAGTGGAAAACCAGACAAGGTGGAAAATCAAATGCCTCAGGTCAGACAATGGGACCGAGTATGCTGATGCTAGGTTCATGGAGTTTTGTGAGCAGTAGGGCATTAGGAGACATTTCACTGTTTGCCGGACACCTCAACAAAATGGTGTGGCTGAAAGGATTAACCAAACTCTAGTTGAAAGAGCTTGGTGTCTCAGCCTTAATGCAGGGCTACCAAAGAACTTCTGGGCAAAGGCTGTTAGTATGACTAATTTCTTGGTAAACCAATCACCAAGGGCATTACTAGAAGGGAAAGTGACAGAAGAGATATGAACGGGAAATGTAGTAGACTATTTCGGATTGAAGATATTCGGTAGTCCAGCCTATGTTCACGTGTCTAGTGAGGATAGATCAAAGCATGATGCAAAGTCTAGACACTGTATCTTTTTGGGATATCAAAAGGGTGTAAATGGTTCAAGTTGTGGGATCCAATGGAAAACAAGGTGGTGATCAGTAGGAATATAGTTTTCGTTGAGAAAGCTATGGTGAAGCGTGCTCAAGAATTTGATGAAGAGAAACAGGAGTCAGAAAACTGGAGTAGAAACAAACACGTTGTGCAGGTTGAGTTAGACGCTCAAGGCAATGATAATGATCTTGGTCCTTTAGTTGCAGGGAGTTCTAGCTCTGGAAACCAACAAGTTGACAATATTTCTATATGGAGATCCAAATGCACTATTAGACCACCGCTAATGTATGGATTTGAAGTGTTTGTACCTTATGCTTTTATTACTAGTTGCAATGATCTAACTACTTTTCAAGAGGTAGTGCATGGCTAAGAGAAAAGTAGGTAGATGGGTGCTATGATTGAGGAAATGCAATCGTTGCATAAGAATCGAACTTGAGAGTTGGTGGAGCTTCCAAATGGGAAGAGGGCGATAGGTTGCAAATGGGTATATAGGAAGAAAGAAGCAATTTCAAAAAAATAAGGAGAAAAATTCAAGGTACGGTTAGTGGCAATAGGGTACTCAGATAAAAAAGGAATAGATTGTGATGAAATCTTTTCACCTGTGGTTCGACACACTTCCATCAGGGTAGTGTTGGGGTTAGTAGCACATTATGATCTGCATTTGGAACAAATGGATGTGAAGATGACATTTCTCTATGGTGACTTTGAGGAACAAATTTGTGTCGTATAATTGGAGGGATTCAGTGAACTAGGGCAAAAGCACTTAGTTTGCAAGTTGAAGAAGTCTATTTACGGGTTGAAACAGTCTCCAAGGCAATGGTACAAAATATTTGATTCCTATATGATCAAGATAGGCTACAGAATATGTGAGTATGATTTCTATGTGTATGTGAATATGCTTGATGATGGTTCTCTTATCTTCTTATTATTGTATGTCTATGACATGTTAATAGCTGCAAAAGATTTTACTAATGTAAATCCGTTAAAGGATCTGTTGCATAAAGAGTTTGACATGAAGAATCTTGGTCCAGCCAAGAAGATACTTGGGATGGAGATTCCTTGGGACAGAACTGCAGGAAGGTTATGGTTATCTCAGAGCAGTTATATGGAGACGGTATTGGAAAGGTTCAGTATGGCTGATACTAAATCGGTATGTACACCTCTAGTGAGTCACTTTAAATTGTCTAGTGCTAAATACCCAAGTATGAATGATGATATCAGGGACATGTCAAAGGTCCCTTATGCTAGCGTGGCAAGAACACTTAGTTTGCAAGTTGAAGAAGTCTCTTTACAGGTTGAAATAGTCTCCAAGGCAATGGTACAAAAGATTTGATTCCTATATGATCAAGATAGACTACATAATATGTGAGTATGAATGATGCGTGTATGTGAAGAAACTTGATGATGGTTCTTTTATTTTCTTATTGTTGTATGTCGATGACATGTTAATAGTTGCAAAAGATTTAACTAAGGTAAATCAGTTGAAGGATTCATTGCACAAAGACTTTGACATGAAGGATCTTGGTCCAGCCAAGAAGATACTTGGGATGGAGATTCGCTGGGACAGAACTGCAAGAAGGTTGTGGTTATCTCAGGTGGTTATGTGGAGAAGGTGTTGGAAAGATTCAGCATGGATGATGCTAAACCGGCATGTACACCTCTAGCAAGTCAGTTTAAATTGTCTAGTACTAAATGCCCAAGTACGAATGATAATATCAGAGATATGTCAAAGGTCCCTTATGCTAGCGTTGTGGGGAGTTTAATATATGTCATGGTGTGTACAAGACCAAACTTGGCACATGTAGTGAGTGTGGTGAGTAAGTTTCTTTTTAATTCGAGTAGACAGCACTGGGAAACCATCAAATGGATTTTCAGATAGTTACGGGGTACTTCTAGTTATGGCATTATGTTTGGAAAGCAACAGGATAGTCCATTAGTTGTGGGGTTTGTTGATGCTAATTATGCAGGAGATATGGATGACAGAAGGTCTACAACGAGTCATGTCTTTACCTTTGTGGGAAGACCTATATGTTGGAGGTCCATGGTACAATCCTTGGTGGCATTGTCTACAACTGAATCTGAATACATGGCAGTTGTCAAAGCTGCAAATGAAGCCTTATGACTTATCGATTTGGTCAAAGAGTTGGGGGTATAGTAAAGTGGGTTTGTGCTACGTTGTGACAGCCAAAGCTCTATCAACTTGGTGAAGAATTAAGTGTACCACTCCAGAACCAAGCATATTGATGTAAGGTTCCACAGGGTCTGGGAATTGATTACTTCAGGTGAACTTGTACTGGATAAGGTTCACACATCTGAAAACGCAGCGGACATTTTGACAAAACTGGTTACTATTGAAAGGTTTAAGTATTACTTGGACTTACTTCATGTCTCCAAGTGCTAGAAAGGAGACGGATCCAACCTAACGTTCCAAGGTCAAGGTGGAGCAAGGAGCTATGTTTTCAATTTCTCCTAAGTGGCATATACTTGACAAGGTAGAGATTGTTTTTTTTTTTTTTTTTGTGGCTCATATACTTGATGGATTTCATAAACAAGGAAGAAGACATAGTGGAAAATCACATGTGCTAAGAAGCAGCTGGAAAATAGTCAACGGTTTGGCTCCAGAATTTAGACAATTTACATTCTGTTTGAAACAGTTGACGGTTTGGCCCAATCAGTTGACGGTTTGGCTCGAGAACCTAGCGCAAATTTTTAAAATTTGAATGTGAACATTAAGTTAGTTGGGTGTTTGGAGGGAAACCTCCGAAATGTTTATAACTGTACCATTTTGGGTGTATTCAGAGTGAAACAGATCATTGTAAGAGTGATTGTATTTTATGTTCTTTGACACTTACATGGTGAAACTTTATCGATTGCTCCCGTGGATGTAGGCATTGCCGAACCACGTAAATCTTTGGGTTATTGTTATTTCTTTCAGATATACAACGTGTGTGTGTTCCATATTTCTGCTTCATTAGTTGCTGCGTTTAATTTCTGCTGTGCAATTCCGAGTTCATTCACAAAATGGCGAGCATACGCTAATAGAAAAAGGTTATTGTATCTTGGAAATAGATGTCAACAAGCCTTCCTCATCATATTGGAGGAGCGAAATCTTCCCTAACGCCACTGTTATGCACACCTCAACCAATAAATTTTCTTAATTTTATTTATCACATCTTATGTTCATATTCAATTTTTTCAACAATATTAAGATGTGTTTGGATCAAGGATTTTACTTGGGGAAGGAAAAAGGAAAAGAAAAGGAGAAGGAAACTCGTCTTCAATTGTATTTTCCTTCAACATTAAATACCATTGAAAATGTAATTTTTTTTAATATGATTAAAACTATGAAAAATTCAAATATTAATGATGTATAGAATCAAAATATTGTTCCTAGATTTGGTATGTATTTATTTATTTTATTTTATTTTTTTGTTTCCCTTAGTAACCAAATATAAAAATATGAATTCGTTGATATTTTCCTTTCCTTTCCTTAGTGCTTTCCAAATTCTAAGCAGAGTCTTAGGGAATAGTTAAAAGATTTATTCTAACTAATATGCATGTTGCTCTTCTCAATATCAAGGTTTTTTCCTAATATATTTACAATTAAGAAGTTCGGTGACATATTTTAACATTATTATTATTATTATTATTATTATTATTATTATTATTATTATTATTATTATTATTTTGGGTTTAAATAGTAGTTTTGATTTGTTTTTGTTAATTAATTGGACTGCGTGGATTGTGTTGTTGCATTCAACATTTTAAAGATATAAATAAGTTATTTATACACCTAACATGCATCATCACCTTAGGCTATATGGAAAAACCATAGAATATTTGAATATTGTCCTTTCACAAATTTGTGTATATACAAGTGGCTTTTAAACAATATAGTCATAGTTCCACTAAAATTTAGAATATTATTCATTTTGAAAGTTGCTAGTAAAACAATATAATTTTGTTATGACTTGGCTTGAATTTATTTATAAATACTTGTAGTTGAATTCTTTGATTGCGTTCTTATTTCAATTTGTGAACCATAATATGTGTAATCATTTTCATTTGATTCTAAGGTTAGTTGATCAAATTTTCATTCTTAATAATTTAGATACATAATTTAGGATGAGGACTACTGTTATTTATTACGTGCTTAACAACTAGGAAGTGATATAAATGGCTTAGTTGGGTGAATAAATATTGTTGTTATGGGTTTTTTTTTTTTTTTTCAATTTCAATATTTATTAATTATTGGATTAAAAATAAATGGGATTTAAAAACCAAACTTGTACAACTTATTGGATTAACGAAAATCCTTTTATTCAGGCATTTTATACTTTTTTGTAAATGCAATGTTGTAAATGATCAATATATATTTGAGCATATGAAGGATCTTGGTCCAGCCAAGAAGATACTTGGGATGGAGATTCGTTGGGATAGAGATTCGTTGGGATAGAACTACGGCAAGGTTGTGGTTATCTCAGGGCGGTTATGTGGAGAAGATGTTGGAAAGCCATGCTAAATCGGTATATACATCTCTCGCGAGTCACTTTAAATTGTCTAGTGTTGAATACCCAAGTATGAATGATGAACTCAGGGACATGTCAAAGGTTCCTTATGTTAGTGTGGCAAGAACACTTAGTTTGCAAGTTGAAGAAGTCTCTTTACGGGTTGAAACAGCCTCCAAGGCAATGGTATAAAAGATTTGATTCTTATATGATCAAGATAGACTATAGAATATGTGAGTATGATTGATGCGTGTATGTGAAGAAGCTTGATAATGGTTCTCATATTTTCTTATTCTTGTATGTTGATGACATGTTAATAGCTGCGAAGGATTTAACTAAGGTAAATCAGTTAAAGGATCCGTTGCACAAAGAGTTTGACATGAAGGATCTTGGTCCAGCCAAGAAGATACTTGGGATAGAGATTTGCTGGGATAGAACTGCAAGAAGGTTGTGGTTATCTCAGGGCAGTTATGTGGAGAAGGTGTTGGAAAGATTCAGCATGACTAATGCTAAACCGGTATGTACACCTTTAGCGAGTCACTTTAAATTATCTAGTATTGAATGCCCAAGTACGAATGCTAATATCAGAGACATGTCAAAGGTTCCTTATGCTAGCGTCGTGGGGAGTTTAATATATGTCATGGTGTGTACAAGACAAAACTTGGCACATGCAGTGAGTGTGGTGAGTAAGTTTCTCTTTAATCTGGGTAGACAGCACTGGGAAACCGTCAAATGGATTTTTAGATAGTTACAGGGTACTTCTAGTTATGGCGTCATGTTTGGCAAGCAACAGGATAGTTCATCAGTTGTGGGGTTTGTTGATGCTAATTATGCAGGGGATATGAATGACAGAAGGTCTACAACGAGTCATGTATTTATCCTTGTGGGAAGACCTATATGTTGGAGGTCCATGGTACAATCCTTGGTGGCATTGTCTACAACTGAATCTGAATACACAGCAGTTGTCGAAGCTACAAATGAAGCCTTATGGCTTACCGATTTGGTCAAAGAACTGGGTATATAGCAAAGTGGGTTTGTGCTACGTTGTGATAGCCAAAGCGCTATCAACTTGGTGAAGAATCAAGTGTACCATGCCAAAACCAAGCATATTGATGTAAGGTTCCACAGGGTTCGGGAATTGATTACTGCAAGTGAACTTGTACTAGATAAGGTTCACACATCCGAAAACGCAGCGGACATTTAGAAAAAAACCGGTTACTGTTGAAAAGTTCAAGTATTACTTGGATTTACTTCATGTCTCCAAGTGTTAGAAAGGAGACGGATCCAACCTAACGTTCCAAGGTCAAGGTGGAGCGAGGAGCTATGTTTTCAATTTCTCCTAAGTGGCATATACTTGGCAAGCTAGAGATTTTTTTTTTTTTTTTGTGACTCATATACTTGATGGATTGCATAAACAAGGAAGAAGACAATGGAAAATCACATGTGCTGAGAAGCAGTTGGAAAACAGTCAACGGTTTGGCTCCAGAATTCAGACAATTTACATTCTGTTTGAAACAGTCGACGGTTTAGCTCGGGAACCTAGCGCCAATTTTTAAAATTTGAATGTGAACATTAAGTTAGTTGGGTGTTTGGAGGAAAACCTCCGAAATGTTTATAACTGTACCATTTTGGGTATATTCAGAGTGAAGAAGATCACTGTAAGAGTGATTGTATTGTATGTTCTTTGACACTTACATAGTGAAACTTTGCCAATTGCTCCCGTGGATGTAGGCATTACCGAACCATGTAAATCTTTGCGTTGTTGTTCTTTCTTTCAGATATACAACGTGTGTGTTCCAAATTTCTTCTTCATTAGTTGTTGCGTTTAATTTCTGCTGTGCAATTCCGAGTTCATTCACAACATGGTGAGTGTATGCTAATAGAACAAGGTTATTGTATCTTGGAAATAGATGTCAACAAGCCTTCCTAATCATATTGGAGGAGCGAAATCTTCCCTAACGACACTGTTATGCACACCTCATCCAATAAATTTTCTCAATTTTATTTATCACATCTTATGTTCATATTCAACTTTTTCAACAATCTTAGGATGTGTTTGAATTGAGGATTTTACTTGAGGACGGAAAAGGAAAGGAAAAAGGAGGAGGAAATTCATCTTCAATTGTATTTTCCTTCAACATTAAATACCATTGAAAATGTAATTTTTTTTAATATGATTAAAAATATGAAAAATTCAAATATCAATGATGTATAGAATCAAAATATTGTTCCTAGATTTGGTATGTTTTTATTTTTTTTTATTTTTTTTCCTTAGTAACCAAATATAAAAATATGAATTCTTTGATATTTTCCTTTCCTTTCCTTTCCTTTCCTTAGTGCTTTCCGAATTCTAAACAGAGTCTTAGGGAATAGTTAAAAGATTTATTCTAACTAATATGCATGTTGCTCCTCAATATCAAGGTTTTTCCTAACATATTTACAATTAAGAAGTTCAATGACATATTTTAACATTATTATTATTATTATTATTATTATTATTATTATTATTAATATTATTATTATTATTATGGGTTTAGATAGTAGTTTTGATTTGTTTTTGTTAATTAATTGGACTGCGTGGATTGTGATGTTGCATTCAACATTTTTAAGATATAAATAAGTTATGTATACACCTAGCATGCATCATCACCTTAGGCTATATGGAAAAACCATAGAATATTTGAATATTTTCCTTTCACAAATTTGTGTATATACAAGTGGCTTTTAAACAACATACCCTTGTATTATTGTCACAGTTCCTCTAAATTTTAGAATATTATTTATTTTGAAAGTCACTAGTAAAACAATATAATTTTTTTATGACTTGGCTTGAATTTATTTATAAGTACTTGTAGTTGAATTCTTTGATTGCGTTGTTATTTCAATTTATGAACCATAATATGTGTCATCATTTTCATTTGATTCTAAGGTTAGTTGATATAATTTTCATCCTTGATAATTTAGATGCATAATTTAGGATGAGGACTACTGTTATTTATTGTTGTTATGGTTTTTTTTTTATTTATAATTTCAATATTAATTAATTATTGGTTTAAAAATAAATGGAATTTAAAAACCTAACTTGTACAAATTTTTGGATTACGAAAATCCTTTTATTCAGGCATTTTATACTTTTTTGCAAATGCAACATTGTAAGTGATCAATATATATTTGAGCATATGAAAAGTTGTTGTCATAGATCTACTTGCGCATGGATAGATTCAAAGTAATGAAATGAGATGAAGTTTCCAAGAAAGTAACTATAAGAGTTATTATTTTTTACTTATTTATTTTCTCACTACTTGGTTGAAACTATTTTTTGATTGTGGTCATTTTTTAATCTCTATGGTATATTTTTATTTAAGAGTGAATTTATAGTCTATGTCCGAAACTATTTTCATAAATAAGCATTGAGATTTTACTATGAAGTTCTCTTTTCCACTTTTCATGAATTGAATGATGATAGCAAGGGATGTGCAGTCCAAATCAATTAGTACCGCAAATTGTTTATGGACCTAAAAATGAGTATATTACTCTTCAGATGACTTTTGTCCTAATCTTGGCAAAGTTGTAAGTAGCAGCTGACATACAAAAGAAAATCATGTGTCATTAGAGTATGTCATGGTGCACTTTATCATAGAGGGAAACATGTTTTCATGTTTTTGATTGGTGCAAGCTTACAATTAAAGAAAAATATAGGGGACAATGTATTACAATCTGAATATGCTAAGATAATTGTGACCTTGTTGCTTTTAATGAATTATATTCGCCTAGATCACTCTTGCCAAAATCCTTCAAAAGTGTCGAGGGGAGACACCTATGTGGCGGCAAGACTACAGCAAGTCGAGCCTACCTGTACTCATCCTTTCCAAGCAAACATTGAAGTGTCTAACCTAGTGGTCAAAGCTCATGACTCAACAACCTTTAAACCAAGTAAAGTCATAACTAATGTATTCGACTTGAATAGTAAAGGAAATAACTCACGTTCCACTAGTACTAAGGGTAACTCTCATATCCTCAGCACAACCAGGGCCTCACATGATGCCACCCCACTATATAGTTGATGAATAAGAAAGACATGCATACATCTAAACCTCCATATTGAGAGTACTTGCGCGATCTCGTTCCCAAATGGATCATTCATAGGGCTCCCAATCCCAGATGAAAGCCCAAGACAGACCTTGGGAATCTCAAGCCCCTGAGCACTCCTCATGGTTGCTCATTTAGTACCCATAAATATACTTCGGGAGGTAGGATGCTCACGTGGTGTACCCCCAAGAATCATTCTCTATAGTATTCTCTGTCACATCCAAGTAACTACAAGGGATCTAATGATCATACATCTTAGGTTCTAGAACATCACAATCAGAACTATCCAGACCAACCATGACGTCGCCAATACATACCGAAACCATCCTAGTGACAATAGAACAACTGCATCCAAGTTAACCAACCATACCTCCGACACAATAATTATACACCCAAACCATGTGTTAGGGTCATAGAACTCTAAGACCCTAACATATAATCTATTCACGTCAGCTCACATTGAACAGTTGAGCTTTAGACTCTAATGTGGACAGTAAGCTTAATTGTATGATTTGTAATAGGAATTAGGTTCATAGAGTCTTCATGTCCCACCTTGTTTTGGTGGGTCGCAACTCATATATCCTCCTAAGAAGCCAATTCAATAGCGAAATGAGTGTGTTCATTTCTTTTGTGCATAATTTTTCCACAATATTAAAGGACAAAAGGAAGAATAGGAAGAAGAAGATTTTGATTTTGGGATAACTTGAGGTTTTAGCTCCCGGCCTTTATTTTATAAGCTACACTATTTTCCCCTTATTTTATTTTTCTATTTGTCCATTGTAGAAAAAATGTTTCATTTGCTTGATATTTGCTTGAAATATTTAATTATTATAGATTGTAGAATTGGATTGAAAGTAAATTAATTTACTTGTTGTATATTTCATTTATAATTTGTAGACAAGCTATCATTATTAATACCAAAATATCTGAAGTAATTTACAATGTGATTTATGAGCAAAATTTTGTAGTTTTGGAATAAAATTCTTATGCAAACATAGTTTAATACTTAATTATATAAGTCATGATTTGCTAGCTTTTAGTTTCATTTATGCAACATATTGTTTATTAAGTGATAAATTATTGATCTATGGTGGCTACTTAGAACTTTCATAGTTTCTCTTAGAGTTCATTAAGGACGATTGCCATTGCATGTTTTTTCTCCTAAAAAAAAAAATTAGTGATCTTATGGTTTCAATCATTAATGAAAATTTTTCATGAAAAACATGCTTCTTTTTCTATTACTTTTTACACTATCTTTAAAAAGTTAGTATGCCACTCAATAAAACGATATTATAGATGCATCTTTTCTAAAGTTTAAAAAGATACAAAGAAGTTGTTCACTCCAATTATATTTTCTTGAATATGTATTCTCAAGTATTGATTGACTATGATAAGAGATCATGATAATTAGGTATTTGTTAGAGTTTAAAGATTGATAATGGATGTCTAAAATTTTCATTACAAATGATCAGTTAATAACTTTCTAACTCAAATCTTTAAATATCTAAAATAAAAAATCTTGATAAAAAATTTTATCTAGTCCTACTTAGACCTAAATCTTGACAGAATATTTATCATCTAATTTTAAAATATAAAAATTCATTACTCTAAAAAATAATTCACATGATCTACACTTTCATATATATATATATATATATATATCAAATTGTCTATCTAGATCAAGCATGATTGAATTGGTCTAGCTAAATTTTTAAATAATACTTTATCTTATTTCTAAAAGAAATGAAATGTATTTTTGTGCATAATTATGTCCATTTGTGCAGGTTCATGAACCAGCCATGTTCATGCTGATAGCCATTTTTGCCCTCTACAACCTATCCACTTTGTCAGAGTACCTTAGAACTGGCTTTAGTATTCGTGCATGGTGGAAGGGCCAAACGACATTCAGAATAATCACAGTATCTGCATGGTTATTTGGAGCTTTAAATATAACACTGAAGCTTCTAGGAGTTTCAGAGACAACATTTGAAATTACACAGAAGGGCAGATCTACTCTCGACGAAGATGGCAAGTATGTTGATCCCAGCGAGTTCACCTTTGATGAGTCCCTGGTCTTTGCACCGGGAACCACCCTTGTGCTGGTGCATTTCGCTGCACTGGTTATGGAATTTTTAGGGTTCCAGCGGCCATCGAGCCATCACGGAAACGGGGCAGGGGTTGGGGAGATTATTTGCAGTCTGCTGGTGGTAATAACCTTTTGGCCTTTCGTGAAAGGCCTATTTGGAAGGGGAAGACATGGGATTCCCTCGTCCACCATTTGGAAGTCAACAGTTGTGGCATTTCTACTATTGCAGCTCTGCAAATGGGCCTCAGTGCATGAGACGAACTATTTAAATTAGTTTATCGGAAGGACATAGTTTATTTTGAGGTTGATAAGGTCGTGGATGCATGGTGTGAAGAGTAAAATTATGTAGTTGAATTTTAGATTGGAAGGGCCCGTTTGAATGTGTTGCCTTTGCAATTTTAGCTTTATGTAGTTCCACATTTGCGTTAATAACCAAGACTTGTCCTTTTTCATATTCTATTGTATTACACACACACACACACACACAAATAGGTCATGTATGTGTGTGTGTATATATATACATGTAAAAAAAGAAAATATGGTAAAAAACAATAGATGCTAGTTTGCAGGAGCTAACTGTCGACAATTTGCATGGAACTGTTGACGATTTTGTCAAGGTGAGAAGGAAACAGTCGACTGTTATGCAATGTTTTATCGACTATTTGATCTCGGTTTCAAATCGTTGACGGTATGTCTGAAACCGTTGACAGTTTTATTCGGTTACTCAGCGTTGGTTTTCAAATTTTGAATTGGAAAGTTGTATAGGTTGGGTTTCGGGGGAGGGGGAGAACCTCTGGGAGAGTTATATATACATGTTGTATGATGTAATTCTATGTCTGTGGACACAAGATAGTAAAAATTCACTGTCGTTTGCTCCCGTGAATGTAGGCATTGCCGGTCCATGTAATTTTTTGTGTCATTATTTTATTACTTTAATTATAATCTGCGTGATTGTGTTTTCTGTTTATTTCACTCATAATAAAAAATGAAGTTATTAGTGATAGTTTTGAACCGTCACTAATACTATTAGTGACAGTTATCTCAGTATCAGTGACGGTTCTAAATTTGTCATCATATTTGCGGATACTAATACTTATTAGTGACGGAATATTCAAGTCATCACTAATAGTGGAGTATTAGTGACGGAAAAAAAAAACGTTACTAATATCCTACGATCGTCACTATAAATTATGCATATGGTCGGCTCAAATTCGTCACTAAAGTGCATGTATTAGTGACAAATTTTATAATCGTCACTAATATAACTGTAAGCATGACGGTTAAGAAACCGTCACTAATAGTGCACTTTGTAGTGATGATTATTAAAATCGTTACTAATAATTAACTATTAGTAAGGATTATAGAACCGTCCCTAATATTTGGCCCCCATAAGGTTGATTCTGTAGTGACGGTTTTGGTCATTTAGTAACGGTTTCTAAACCATCACTAATACTTCATATCCCATTATTAGTAACGGTTTTGCAAACCATCACGGATGTTTTAAAAAAAAATTAAAATTTTTTTTTAAAAGATTCTTATAAAAACCTGTTATTACATTTTAACATACATAAAATTGATCCAGAATTACTAAAACATTCATAAATTATTAAAATTCAAAATACAAATTATTCAAAATTAAAATACATACAAGTACAAATTCAAATTAAAATATATAAATTAATTATATTCTGTGAACAAGAAATACAGGAAAAATCTAAAGTTGCACGCATTTGACCTGATTGAAGTGTCTGACATCGTCGTAGTGTTATGAGAGTCGTAAACCCTACAAAATAATAATTTTACAAGAAATTAGCTAGCTAGTATACAATATCCGAACATATATATGTACATAGCATTATTTTGTGTTCATAACAAAAGAACAATCCATATTTAATCATAAAATTTTAAGAGTTGGGTACGATGTTCAGAGTTTTCAATTTAGGATGAAGATCAATCTTCATTTAGCAATCACTCATCCTTTTAATAACGATTTAAGCATGCATCATATTATAAACATTTAGCACTTGACTTTTGGGCTTTGATTATTTTGGAAAAATTTTAACAAAATTTTGGCAACTTGCCGTCTGTAAATAGAATGTTTCCCAAATATGAAAATCAAAGAGAGTATACTGGATAGCCAAGCAGTTTTCTATAGCATATGAAACACAAATCATTGCATTAACCATGCAGGTGGCATTCCAGATAAGGGATGCAATCATGTAGCTTAAATAATAATTCATAAAAAATATAAACCATCAATCAAAGAAACGTATCATTCACTCTGTTTGCAAAAATGAGACACAAATTTTCACTTGCTTATTTGAGTGGCCATCCAAGAACACGCCTTAACTCTGCAAGCACTTATGGGGCAGACGTGTCTAGGATTTTTCTCTTTTCCGTTGCAAGCCTCTTGTGCAGTCACTTATGATGATCTACAAACTCCATGAATAAATCCCTTTCCTCCTTAGCTATCTTGTATTCTGCAGTTCTTGAGTGAAAGAGCTTTAATTCTTAGCCAATTATGGCATTTGTACTCCGTAATTCCTACTACAATATGAGAATCATAAAATCAATTATGCAATTCCACGACAAAGCTCCGACAGTAGCACAAAATATCACTTTTATAGTTGATGACATTTCCTAAAAAATTAACAAAAATGGAAATGAAAGAACGTGCTAGGGACGTCAATTTCAAGTTCCCAATTAATGGTTTAAACAATCCATGCCTTGGTATCTTTTCAGTTATCACCCACGGCCTGTAGAAAATGAATAAAACAATGAAAGCTAACTGAAAAAGAAATATAAGTTCTAATGAAAAAATATTACTCCAAATCCCATATAATTCGATATAGAAATAAAGCAAAAAGCGAATATTGTACAATCAACAATAATAATGCATTAAGTTGATACCTTCATGTTGAAGATGTTATAATGTGCTTTGAATTCTCCAAAAATTCACATAATTTCTCTAGGTTCTCTTTAGAATCCAACACAATGATTCTCCTCGTGTATGTATCTGAAGACAAATTTGAGAAAATGCAGACTTGTGTTGATTTGGTCATCTGCTTCTGTATGAATTCAATAACTATTCTTGGGGACAAGTCTTTCTCCAAATTGTCAATTAACACGAAATGGTCATAGCTAGTGATTCTATTTATAAGTGAAGTTTCCTTACCCATATCTAAATCTTGCCCTATAGACTGAGACAAAATTGACTTGTTCTTGACATTTGAACTATAAATATCCTCATGGTAGGCAACACTTCCAACACTAGAATCACTAGCTTCTTTTGTATATGAACCAGACGCTATTAGGGCGGCCAGTTCTCCATTGTTAAATTGTGTCTAAACAAAATATGTCTAGTTCTGAACAAAGTAAGGTACATTAGTTCATAAATAAAAAAAATAAGTCAACCTCATACCATACAGAATAATAAGGAGTTAATTTGTAGTTTCATTTTGACCAGTAAATCCCCTTTGCAATACTATACAAAAAAGAACATCCAGATCAATGGGTGGGTTGCTTGTGAAGATGAGTACATTTTCGTACGGTCATATGAGACTATCTTCGTAGCAGTGGATAGATGAAAACAATTTCTGATATTATCCAATAAGCAAAACCGGATATATATATATATATATATATATATATATATATATATATATATATATATATATATGTAAGGTGATATATTGGCTATCCTCGCCAGTGTGGTTAACACCACAGAATAGAATATGGAGGAGTTGACGGTAGAATAGAGCGTGCAACCCATGTCATTTTAAATAGAATGCTCGAAGAGAAAGACCATCACCAGCAGTATGAAATTATCTGCTAGCTTAACCTTTACAAGTCGACTCAAGATCCCCAAAAGGGGTGGATTATTAGTGTTGGTTTTACAAACCATCACTAATATAGTGGATTACTAGTGACGGTTGAAAACTAAGGTGTAGTCCTAAAAGGGGGGGGGGGTGAATTGGGTTTTTAAGAAAAAAAATTATTTTAAGTCTTTTTTTATTTATAAATTCACAACCTTTATTAAATTCATCAAACACACAAGAATTTTTTAATTTTAATTCTTAATTTTATCAACCCAAAATTCAATATCAACACAATACAATATCAATCGTCCAACCAAACAATCAATTAATCAACCAAACAAAATACCAATGTATAAGCTACAACACTTTGCAATATTCAACGTTTGCAAAAACTCAAAGTAGAGTTTGAATGATAGCCCTGTATTGATTTTGATTAAAGCCCTATTTAATTTTTGTTTGCTTCCTTTTAACTAAGGTTTTCACAAACGATTTATCAATGTACTCCCTTTAAAATTTCCACAAAAGATTAATCAACGTACTCCCCTAAATTAAAAGTCTTCTCAATCTTAGTTTTTAGCTTCCTGCACTCAAAGACACAATACACAATTTATATATGCATAAATTTAAAGAGAAAGGGTAGAGAGTGAGACCGAGATTTTTACGAGGTTCAGCTTATACCCAGCCTATGTCCTCGCCTTAAGTCAATACCACCTAAGGATTCCACTAAACCATTCCTTTTCGGGTGAAACAAACCGTTACAAGCCTCCTTAAGGTTAGATCCCCCTCTCCAAGCGATAGCCCACGCTTGGCCCAACGATCCAAACAACCTTGAACTCTCAAAGAACTACAAAATAAGAAACAAATATTAGTGTACAAAGACACTCTCACAATAGAGCTGATTAGTACAAGTTAGAGCTGTCACGCCCCCAACCCACAAGTGGGCCCTATGTGTGAATTTAGTAACCTAACTTGTCCTTGTATCAGTTAAAATATACGTGATACTACACTGAATGAGGGTCCGACCCCTTGGGGTACATGTACACCCTATACACATTCACATACATATCCATACTCATCAAATATGCAGGGGAAATATTCTTTATATACATACATCATACCATATTAGAGTCTATACATAACTAGAATATACGTTCCCAAATTGCAATACATACTTTGGGTGTCTATAAACCCAACAATGACAACCCGATTACAAAATCTGCACTTACACAAGTACTCAATGTAGCTAACTGATACCCACGCTTTCGGACACTAGGATGCTAGTTTTGACTACTCGAAGGACCTGAAAAACATTTGTATATTCAAGGTGAGACACCTCTTAGTAAGGAAGAAAGCAGTTTATATCGGTCTGTGGCATACAAGTGTTATTTCAATATAAAACATAACATAATACAGTTCTAATATTTTCACAATTCAGTTCCAATACATACGATACCAAATATATGGTTAGTGTCATCACACTCAAGCAACTGAAACCCTGCAATAACCAAACCCTCACAGTGATATCATGCTAATACAGTGTCCACTCACACCCATTGGTGACCAGCCGAAACAAAGAAGTGATATTTTACACCCTCGGATATAGAGTCGAACACTCAAGCCCATGGTAATTAGCCAAGACATGGCGGCAGCCTACGGTAATTAGCCGCCCCTACCTGTTTTACAAAACCTATAACAATTTTGGAACTCATGTTCCTATACTCATCAGCATAAGGTAATTAGCCGCCCCTAGCTGTTTTACAAACTCTGGAACATTTTACATACAACATTTTATTCCACACTTATTTGAGCATACACAAATCATATCGTTTTCAGTTCGAGAAATACATTTTAATACAAAGACAAGTACATTCATCTCTATACTACCATTTTCTACCACATACGATTTTCCAACAGAAATAGAGATGATACCCGGAACCCCTAATTTTTCCTAAAAACTGTAACTCGAAAATCCCGCATTTTTACCTAATAGATTTTCCCAAATAAGTAGCCAAAATATACATATAATCGTAAACTACAAGTTTATCGATCCCGATTTCAAAAATAACTGATATAAACAGAATCCCCTTACCTTTTCTCGAATACCAAAATATGAACTCTACGGCTCCAAAACTATGAACCGAGTTCCCAAAACCTAAACATTCAAGACCTATATTTTACTACAATTCTTACTACTATATATATATACATATATATATATATATATATATATATATACTGAAATGAAAATGAAATTGGACCCTTACCTTGGTTTTAGGTCAAAACCTGAAAATCCTCGAAACAAACTTCTGATCTCCTAAAAAAGTAGAGCTTATCCTCTTGATCCACGTGGTAACGTTGGATCATTAATTTTGAAAATTGACGGCCTGAAACCCTAGAGAGAGAGAGAGAGGGAAGATTCGAGTTCTAGAGAGAGAGAGAGAGAGAGAGAGAGAGAGAGAGAGAGAGATTTTAGCTTACTTCGCCATGAAGCATCGAAGGAGGATATTTATAGCCCCTTACCCAACCAACCTTGTCGATGAAATGGCGCCTTCATCGATGAATCATCCATATGTTTCGTTGACGAACTGGGTCCTTAAGCGACAAACCCTATTCTGATATTTTAAAATACGTTTGGTATCTCTTCATCGATGAGGCTCTAAATTTTAGTGACGAAGAGTATGAAGGCCTTCGTCAATGAGAACAATGACTTCGTCGACGAAGTCTGCAAAATTTACCTTTTTACACTAACAGTATCTCCTTGGTACGCAGCTTCTAAACTTTACGGTCCAGAATCTAAACGGGTATCTCCTTATACGCCAAAGCATCCCCAATCTCTAAAGATTCATAAATAATCACATGCGAAGGATCCGACACATACCTCCTTAACATGGATATGTGGAACATATCATGGATCCTCGAGAGCGCTGGGGGTAGTATAATCTTGTAGGCCACCTGACCCACTCGTTCTAGTACCTCAAATGGTTCAATATACCTCGGGCTTAGTTTCGCTTTCTTCCTGAATCTCATCACTCCTTTCATCAGAGTGATTCTCAGAATTATCTTATCCCCAACCTCAAATTCCAACTCACGACGGCGAACATTCGCGTAACTCTTTTGTCGACTTTGAGCTAATTTAATCCTATCCCTGATCAATCTGACTTTCTCATAAGCTTACTATATGAGTTCAGGACCCAATACCTGTTGTTCACCGACCTCATCCCAATACAAGGGAGATCGACACCTCCGACCATACAATACCTCGAACGATGTCATCCTGATACTAGCCTGGAAGCTTTTGTTATAGGCAAACTCCACTAGTGGTAGAAACTGAATCCAACTACCACCGAAATCTAATACACAAGCTCATAACATATCCTCTAAGATCTGTATCGTCCTCTCTGACTATCCATCAGATTGGGGGTGGAATGTTGTACTGAAAGTAAGCTTCATCCCAGTGCTTCCTGTAAACTCTTATAGAATTGGGAAGTAAACCTCGGGTCTCGATCCAAAAAAATGGACACCGATACTCCGTGCATTCTAACTGTCTCCTACACATACAAATCTACTAGCCTACTCAAAGAGTAGCTAACCTTCATCGGTACAAAGTGAGTAGATTTAGTGAACCTGTCCACGATTACCCAGATGGCATTCTGCCCATGTAGTGCTGGTGGTAACCCGGTGATAAAGTCCATGGAGATATGCTCTCATTTCCACTCCAGGATACTTAATGGTTGCAACGATTCTACAGGCCTTTAATGTTCAGCCTTTACCTGCTAACACGCTAAACATTGTTCCACAAATCGAACAATGTCCCTTTTCATGCCACTCCACTAGAAAGATTCATGCAATTCCTGATACATCTTCGTACTACATGGATCAACCGTATACAAAGAACGATACGCCTCCTCCAGGATCATCCTCTTTATCCCATCATCGTTTGGAACACACAGCCTGGTCCCAAACCTCAGCACGCCTCCCTCAGAGATGTTAAAATCTGTAGCCAACCCTTGCTGCACTTTCTCTACAATCTCGACTAACTCCGCATCATTAGCTTGTGCGGCTTTAATCCTCTCAAATAATGTCGGCTAGATCACTAATCTAGCAACAAAAGCCTAATAATTACCATCCACCAACTCCACGCTAAGACTTTCCATATCCTGTTTGATATGATACTAACCAACCACTGCAGATACTGACGCATGCTCTAACTTCCGACTCAACGCATCAGCTATCACATTAGCTTTCCCTAGATGATAGCTAATGGTGCAATCGATGTACTTGATCAGCTCCAGCCACCTCCTCTGCCTCATGTTCAACTCATTCTGTGTGAAAAAGTATCTGATCCTCTTGTGGTCCATGAAGATCTCACACTATTCACCGTACAAATAGTGTCTCCAGATCTTCAAAGCATATACTACTACCGCCAACTCTAGATCGTGCGTGGGGTAATTCTTCTTGTACTCCTTGAGTTGTCAAGAAGCATAAGCAATTACTTTCCCCTGTTGCATCAACACACATCCTAACCCGTTCAGCGATGCGTCGTTGTAAATCACAAAACTACCGTCCCCAGATGGAATGGTTAGAACCAGAGCAGTGACCAGTCGGTGTTTCAACTCTTGGAAACTCTGCTCGCACTCATCAGTCCAATAAAATCTCACACCCTTCATCGTCAACCATGTTAAAGGGCCAGATAACTTAGAGGATGCCTCCACAAACCGTCAGTAATAACCATCCAATCCTAGGAAATTCCAAACATCCTATACGCTCTTCTGTTTCACTCGGTCAACCACTACTTCTATCTTACTAAGATCAACTGAGATACTACCCTTTGACACAACATGGCCTAGAAACGCGACTTGCTTCAGCTAGAACTCGCATTTCTTTAGCTTAAGCATACAACTTCTTTTCCCGTAGTACCTGAAGTACCAACCTCAAATGGTTTTCGTGCTCTTCTGAACTCCTAGAGTATACTAGAATATTGTCAATAAATACCACTACAAACTCATCCAAGTACTCATGGAAAACCCTATTCATTAGGTCCATAAATACTTTCGGGGCATTAGTCAACCCAAATGGTATGACCAGAAACTTGTAGTGTCCATATCTGGTTTGGAAAGCAGTTTTTGCAACATCCTTTATCCTAACTTTCACCTAATGATACCTTGACCGTAGATCGATCTTCAAAAAGACTTGCGTTCCTTGCAGCTGGTCAAACAAATCATCTATACGAGGCAACAGGTATCGGTTCTTCACTATTACCTTGTTGATCTATGGTAATTAATGCACATTCGCATCGACCCATCCTTCTTCTTCATGAACAATACTTGTGCTCCCCAGGGCGAAACACTAGGTCAGATAAAACCCTTATCCAGTAGTTTCTGCAATTTCTCCTTCAACTCTCTAAGTTCAGCTAGAGCCATCCTGTATGGAGCTTTAGAAATCGGCGCCTTACTAGGCAGTAGATCAATAGCAAATTCCACCTCGCGATCAGGAAGTAAACCGAGTAAGTCTTCCGGGAATACATCTGGGAATTCATTAACCACTCAGATATCTTCAAGTTTCACAACATCTCGAGGTGGTTCCTTCACACAAGTTAGGTACCCCTGACAACCCTTCAAGAGTAACCTTCTTGCCTGTATAGCTGACAGAATTTGTGGTGTGGAATGCACACACAATCCCATAAACTCATACTCCTACTCCCCAGGAAGTATGAACACTATTACCTTCCTACAACAATCAATCACCGCATAACTAAAGAAAAGCCAATCCATTCCTAGTATGACGTCAAATCCACACATGTCGTACACTACCAGGTTCCCCGATAGTAGCCTTCCTGAATAACCACTGGACAGTTTCCCAACATCTTACTATAGATCATTATACTCCCAGTCGGTGTAGCCATAGACAACCATTCATCCATTACTTGGGTTTCAACCCACACAATTTCACAAAACTAGCAGATATAAACGAATGAGTTGCTCCTGAATCAAATAAAACAGCAACTTTATATGAAAGAAATAACATGGTACCTATCACCACATTCCCAGTGTGTTCTGCATCTGTTGGAGTAAGAGAGTACACCGTTACTGGAACCGTGTTTGCCTGATATTTCCCCTGAGGCATCTGATTACTTCCACGGTTCTGGCTCTGTGTAGGCATATCACTCCTCTGTGCCTGACAGTTTTGGGATATGTGGCCCAGTTTGCCACAATTGTAGCAGTCACCCTAAATCTGCTAGCATTCACCATCATACCATTTACGACACTTGGTGCATGGTGCGGAGGATGGATCCCCTTGAGATCTCTGCTATTCAGCATTCTGGCGATTCCGAACTATAGTTCTTCTTCTTCTTCCACTATCCTTGTCGAGGACCAGTCTGAGAACCAGAAGTTATTGGCCTCTTCCTCTGTTCCTGTACCCCCTCATCCCCCTGGAGGTCAGTCTTAACTATGGTGGCTTTACCCACCAGAATAGAAAACTCTCGAATCTGCAGCATACCCACAAGCCTGTGGATGTCCTTCCTTAGACCCTTCTCGAACCTCCAAGCCTTCTCATACTCGTTCGAGATCAAATACAGCGTGAAACGAGATAGCTCAATATATCTGGCAGCATATCTCTACACCATTAGGGTTCGTTGTATTAGGCTTGAGAACTTATCAGCCTTCGCGTCACAAGTGGAAGCCGAGAAGTATCTCTCAAAAAATACCTCCTTGAAAAGGCTCCAAGTTATTCCAGATGGATCAACTCTCTACTTCTCAAGCAAACTCATAGCCGTCCACCATCTTTCAACCTCTCCTACCAGCTAAAAAGTAGAATAGAAAACTTTTTGCCGATCAGTGCAGTATAGAACTTCTAATATCTTCTTGGTCTTCTGCACCCAGTTCTTTGCTACTATCGGATCGAGTCTGAAATTAGGAATAGTTTTCCAAGAGGAGGGGGGGGGGTTGAATTGGCTTTTAAAAATTTCTTTTAATTCCTTTGTAGAATTCTTAAACTTATTTGTTTAATTTATTAAGAACTCAAGAACTTAGTTTCTTTATTAAATTCTTAACCGTACAAACATCCAATCATTCAATCAAACCAATTAACTATAATAAGAAAGCAAACAACCAAGCCAATACACAACACTTATGTAACTCAAAATGATTGTTTGTTGATATTAACCAAATTTGAACCAAGCCCTGTAGTAAATGAAAATTTATGCTTGCTGATGTAAAGCCCTGTATAGATGAATTCAATCACTCTTTCCAAATATTTAGAACTCAAATAAACTCTTGGTAAATTTATCTTTGGGATGTTAACCAAGTAACATACTCCCGTATGATTTTCGCAAGATATGGTTTAACCAACGTACTCCTTTTCAGTTTCCGCAACCCAAATCAAAATTAAACTTTAAGTTTACTTGATTTCCAAATATACGTAGTATGTATAATTTAGATATTTAAAAACATCCATGCAGTTGTATATGAACTGAAAATAAAGAATAAGGAAAGAGAGAGTGAGACGGGGATTTTACGAGGTTGGGCTTCAACACAGCCTACGTCCTCGCCTTTGGCAAAACCACCAAATGATTCACTAAACCTGTTCCGTTGACGGATGGAACAAACCTTTACAACACTCCTTGGTTAAGGCTAGAGCCCGCCTTCTCCAAACGATATCCCCTCGTCTGGTTACTCCTTACATAGGTTAGGGCCCACCTCTCTAAGCAATATCCCCTTGCTTAGCCAACGATCCAAACAACCCTTGGAATCGTCAATCTATAAGATACAAATCAAATATTTGTGTACAAGAACTTGCTCACACAAAGATAGATTACTACAACAATTTAGAAACTAATATACTTCAAAGTAAATAACAATATGGAATTTAATTTGAAGCTTAATGAAGTATATCACCGATTAATTCTTTCAATAATTGAAAGATTGAGAATTTGTAGCACAAGATTGGTGGAAGAAGATCAACAAAAACTTAGTTGAATTCTTGCACAATATGTGAGCTTGAGAGCAAGAGAAAGCCTTGAGAGTTTGAGAGCAATTTGAGAGAGATGCTGAATTTTTGCTGAATTTTAATTCTTGGTTGTGTGATTCAATAATCTTTGGGGCTTATTTATAGAATTTAAAAGGTAGGTAACTTGGTCCCCAAGTTTGTTGAAATATACCCTAAGTTTCCATAAATTTTGAGCCACAAACAACCCTATTTAAAAATTTGACCGTTGTGAGAAAAATCAAAACAGCCGCGTGGCAGTCGCCTGCCCCAATCCACCAGTCGCCATCCTGTTAAGGAGTGTTGGTTGAGGTTAGCCCCTTGAATTAACCTGGTTTGTATAGGTGCCGCTCCACGTGTTTAAGTGAGCATTATAGTGGTAATCCTTGTGCTGGTGTGGCCAAGGCAAGGATGTAGGCACAGTTAGCCGACCCCCAATAACATATCGTGCGTGTTCTTTACATTTCTGCACTTTACCTTTACTGCATATGTATGTTTATTTTTTGATTGCGTAGACTAATCCTAGGTTGTATTACATTATTGATAAAACCAGTTAACCTAAGCGATAAATTTTAAATACCCAATTCACCCCCCTCTTAGGGTTGCACCAAAGTTAATAGGAACCAACTTGAGAATGAATTTAAATCTATTCTAAAGGGCACCCAAAGAAACTCAAGGTCTGTCACTAACCAAAGAGAAATCAAAGGGGAACAAATCTACGCTACAACTAATCTAACGACAACCCAACAACACTCTAGGGTTTGCCACAAACCAAAGAAGAACTACGGGAGACCCCTAGTCAACTGTTTGAAGCTTGATTTTATGCAAATTAGGCTTTACATGCAATCAATCTTAAATTACGAAACTTTCACCCAAAATCTCGCACAGCAAATTTCTAAACATGACAGCAGTCGACCTAGTCGTACCCTTAACTTCTCCTAGTCGCGCCCTAGTCGAGACACTCTGGAAAATCTTGGATTAATTCATTGTTCAGCTGAAGGCTTGCTAGATCTAGTTGCACCCTAGACTTCTCTTGATCACACCATGGTTGAAGCATTCTATGAAATCCTCAATTAATTAGCACTTTGGAGTCTTCTTATCATGACTTGGTCGCCCCTTGTGACTACTGGTTGCACAACATGGTTGAATAGGTACATGTTGCTTTGGACGGAACAAAGCCTTGGAGGCTTGGTCGAGCACTTGGTTGAGCCTTGTGTTTCCTAATTGCTTCTTTGGCTTTTTGCATTGCTTAACTCCTTAGTTTGAGCTCCAATTTCCTATAACATGAAACTAATCATGTGTAACTTCACACTGGGATAAAAAGGGATAATTACAATGAAAATGAGAACAAAGCATAGGTAAATAGGGACCTAAATAGTACATTTTAGGAACATGTCACAACCCCCAACTTACACTCTACTAGTCCTAAAGCAAAGACAACTAAGAAAAATTTACAAAAGACAAATAAATTCCTAACTACCTCCTCTTTCATGGGAAATACAGTTGCATTTACCATATGCAAGACCACCCTAGATCAACAATTCATACATCAATGTGTAAATTCATCCATATGCATCAGAGCACCCGAAGAAGCTTGATGCTTGTAGGAATATGGTGTGTTGTGTCCCTAGCTTAGCCATTCTCTTTCTATTTTTCATGTTGTATTAGGAGTTGGTATCTACGTATTTTCCATCATTTTCTATTTTTCTTTCTTTCCTCTGCTCATTCTTTTCTTTTCTTTTTTTTTTTCATTTTTTTCCATGATCAGCAAGGACAATCAATAAAACTTATATTTTCTTTGATCTACTAATAGGGACTAATCTTAAAAGGAAAGTTCATGAATTATGCTCATCTCTAGAGGTGGCTAAATACTCACCTCTTGAGTAGGCTACAAGACTTGGGTTTATATCTCCCCACTAGACATCACCTCTAGGTTAGCAAATGCGAATACAGAGACTAGCATACAAAGAATAACCTGAGAAGAAAAGTTGAGTTTCTTGAACTCAGAGTTTATGTCAAAAACTCTCACAAAAACAAAGGGCTCAACAAAATCCTCACAAGGTGTCATAGTCGCCATGGTTTTCTCTCAGTGTTCACAAGGAAACCTAAGTGAAACAAATCATGTGTAAGTGCTAACTAAGCCTCATAATCTACTATGTAAATATGAAAACTTATATAACAACACCAAAACTAATGAACTGACAATTAACTCATTAGGTTGTAAAAAGGAAAACTAGCTACACATCATGAAACAATGCACAAACAACTTACTTCTTTGTTAGTGATCATAATAAAGCTATTCAACAAATACAACATGAACTTGTAATAAAAATGCTATATAAAAGTATGTAAAAGGCCTAGATTGTGCTAGCATGGAGCACTATATATAGTGCTTCACTGAAATTTTAGAACAAGTCATATTTGTACCTTAGATGCAACCTGTAGTGCCTTCCTAACCCCTACAACCCCCAATTAAGACTTCAGTGTCCCCACTGAAGTAGAGATAGAAAATACCTAGAATGCATGGGAAGGAGGCATTGCACGGTGATGACAGGAATACATGTGTACCTGCACAAGAATGCACCCAACATAAAATCTGAATACAATAATGAAAGCATCAATACACAAGGCACAAAAGACAAAAAGAAAATCACCATGTATTCTTATTTATTAAGCGGGCAGTACATATTGAAAATGGATATACAGCAAAATAAAAGTCATGGTGATGCAAAATAAATAAAAAGTAAAAATAAAATAAGAAAAACAATAATGTGCTCAAGCACGGTATGAATACGAGGATGAATAAAAACACAGTGCAATCAGTACTCCTCCTCAATAGATCCACTAGCACCATCATCTGAGTCACCAACCCCCAGATCTCTTGAATCATTAGACGATGTCCGAGCATCGGCAAAGTTGGCATGAGACCTACTAGCATCAGAAGGCCCGCTAGTAGCAGTCGCATCATCCTTAGAATTGTTGATAGATACAGCAGGTAACTCATGAGCAGTAGAAATAGCTGGTGACTCGCGAGCAACTGGTGCAGCGAAGGATTCGGCTGCTCAGGCGTGCACTATACTTTATTATGTGACAGAGGGTAGGAGTATGAGGGGCTTTCGACTGAACTATAGCCAAAGGCACTGAAGGGATGGCAACATCGACTAAAAATATGAGCATGGTCATCATAGGAACGGTCATAAGAGGGTCTGCATTGACACTCTCCACCTCCAAAGGCTCTATGGCGGCAACTGGGGATGACCAAATGGAAGCTGGCTCTTTGTGTAGCTTTGTAGGGGGTGCCAGAGGACTCGCGGGGGACAGGGCCTCGTCCACAGAAGTAGTGGCTGGTGCACTTGCTTCCTCTGGTGGAATCATTGTCTCACTTGCGCTAGAAGACTCAATATCAATCATCAACACCGGGCTTACCCGTGGGGTAATGCATGAAATTAGAGATAGAGGGGAAGGTTGTGTAATGGGATATTGAGGGGCGGGAGGGTGTTGAGCCGATGACAGTGGGGCAGGTGAAAATGTGACCTCATATGTGGTTGTAGCTGGAGATGGCGGGGCTGGAGATGTCGAAGGCCTAGGGTTAGTGGCTAGGGCCTCAGTCTGCATAGGTGGAGATGTAGAAGCTATGAATCCTGGAAAGAAAAATGACTTTGTAGAGTATGGGAAGAAGAATCACAGAATGTTGAAAATCACTCGAAATCCCTACCACATCTTTTGCCGAGTCTCTGAAAGGTCGTGTTGCACTGCCGATGTGAACCTCTGAAAATCCTAGCACAGATGACCCAAGCTATCCCTTATTTGAGGCATAGTAATGGGGGAAGCTGGTGGAGGAGGCGCCGTTTCAGGTGGGGCAACCGATGTGGAGGGCATTGTAGTGGCCCTTTTCTTCTTCTTTGGTGCCCTTGGTGGTGGAGGAACTGGACGATGTAGTTGCTTCTCTGGCCTGAGCTAAAACTTTTGTACTAGAATCTTAGTCCCTGGTTCACCCTCAAAAGGCGCCCATCAATTCACCTCCAATCACACAGTAGCTACCAAACTCAATTGCGTCAGGATTGCCCGGATTAATCTTCTTATGTATTAGGATCACCATAATCAGCTGGGTGTATGATATGAGGGGCCTCTTGGCTCCCTGGTGGGTTGACCGCGCACCAATCTCGGTGGTGGCTTCTTCTGTAACAGCTCGGGAAATTTTTAAATTATTGAAGATAATAAGGAAGATAGAAAGGGAATGAAGAACAAATTCGAAAGGTGGCAGTAAACATTTGTCGACGAACAGACTGATCTCGTTGACGAATGTTCTTCTTAGTTCGTTGACGAATCGATGTGTCTCATCGACGAGGAATTTCCAAGAGGGGTTCTTCACATGACTGAAATTCGTTGATGAGTTGGTTGTCTCGTCGACGAACTGTGTACTAGGACTCGTCGACAAATCGACGTGTCTCGTCGACGAATCCCTGTGTATAAATAGTGGATTCTTTTCATTCCCGTGCGAAATTTTTGCATGTTCTCATTCTCTCTCTAAAAACTTCAGCCATTCCTCCTTCTCTCTTAGATTCCGGGCCAGATTTAGCTCGGTTCGACAATCAGAAGCTACGACGAGACTCCTAGGAAGATTCTCTGCAATATAGGTGGAGTAGATCTTTGATTTGAGTAGTTTGGGAAACATTCTAAAATCAAGGTAAGTGAATTATTTGGGAATTTCCTTATTAAATATTGTCATTTGGAGCCTAGGAAGTGTTATAAGGGTGTTTTAGCTAAGATTTGAGGAATTTGAAATTTCTGAATTACAGGGTCTCGTTTTGTTGATTTTGGGTCGAATATCAAGGAGCAGGTGAGGGGAAATATTTTATAATGGCCTTTTAATAATTTTAAATGACTAGTTTTGCATATGAAATTATATATATGCAGGTATAATTTTCTAAACCTTGTTGGTATTGAAAATATTGTTTTTAGATAGATAAATTATATTGGGAAAAATCGTGTGGTTGAAACCATTTTTGATAAATAAATGATTGTGAATAATGTGGAATGAAGAATTATGGAGAATGTGAATGTTGTTGATTGTGAAATTTTGGCTGATTGAATATGCTAATGTTGGGTATATTGTGGTGACTTCATGGGTATATTGAACGGTTGATTTCTATTGATTCGACTATGGTTCATATAAATCATGATATAGCGTTGGTAGTGGTATGAGGAGGTCGTTGTATCATACCTGGTATAACCGTCATATAACGTTGGCAGTGGTATGAGGAAGTCATTATATGGACGCTTACATTGGGAGGTAAACATTGGCAGTGGAATGAAGAGGTTGTTTACCTATTTACCATGAAAAGAGTGTTGTTTTGTATGTTGTGTGGTTTGATTAGTTCTGTGTGGACATTTATGCTATGTTTTGGTTAGTCCCGTGTGGACCAGTCCTGTGTGGACATTTATGCTATGTTTTGGTTAAGTCCTGTATGGACCAGTCCTGTGTGGACATTTATGTTGTGATTTGTTAGGGTCTTGTGTGGACAATTACATGATATGTGGATATAAACCCTGTGTTGAAATTAGGAATAGCGTCCCAAGAGGGGAGTGAATTGGCTTTTTAAAACTTTCTCTTTAGTTCTTTTAAAATCCTTAACTTCTTTTGTGAATAAACCAATTCTTTGACTTGTTTATTTATTTTGTCAATCAAACAATAACAACTAATCAACAACACAATTAAACACAATTAAACATTCAATCTTCAACCACACTTTTAAAGTAAAAACAATCAAACAATTAATCAAAATTTCCAAACCAACACAACCAATTTGATTGCCAAATATAAATTTACTTCAATACTATAAGATTGATGGAAGCATTCAAGATTAGTATATGTAACTTTCAGCTTTTATGTTGTGTTCAACCCTGTAGTAGATATAAGTTTGAACAAAGCCATGTATACATGAAATTTCTTCTTCAATATAAAATCCAATTACTCTTTCCAAACTTCAGAATTCAAATAAACTTTTAAGTTAATTTATCTTTGGGGTGTTTAGCCAAGTAACGTACTCTCGTATGGTTTCCACAAATAATGGTTCAACCAACGTACTCCCTTTCGGTTTCCGCAACCCAAATCAAAATCAAACTTTAAGGTTTACTTGATTTCTAAATATACGTAGTTTATATGATTTTCAAACTCAAATCATCCACGCAATTTAAATAAGTACAGAAAATAAAGAATAAGGAAAAAGAGAGTGAGACGGATATTTTTACGAAGTTCGGTTTATACCCAGCCTACGTCATCGACTTTGGCAAACCACCAAAGGATTACTAAAACCTGTTTCTTTAACGGGCGGAACAAACCTTTACAACGCTCCTTGGGTAAGGCTAGAGTCCGCCTTCTCCAAACGATATCCCTTCGTCTGGTCACTCCTTACATAGGCTAGAGCCTGCCTCTCTAAACAATATCCCCTTACTTAGCCAACGATCCAAACAACCCTTGGAATCGTCAATCTACCAGAAATAATTCAAATAGATGCGTACAAATAATGCTCACACAAAGAGCTGATTAGTACACTTTAGAAACTAATATACTTCAAATTCAAAATATCAAAAGAATGAAGTAAGAAGCTCTATGTAAATATCACCGGATTACTTCTCTTTGACGAGGATCAAAAACTTAAATCAGATTCTTCAGATAAGTTGTAAAAGCTCAGAGATTTCTCTAAAATTTTGTAGCAATTCAGAGCTTTTAAAACAAATAGCAAGAGCTTTGAGTAAAACAGATCTTGAAAGAATTTTCAATGCTTGGTATATTTGATTCTCATAAACCATGTATACATAGGCTTCACAAACATTTTTATTCATGCTCCCCAAGTTTACTTGGAGTGCCCTCAAAGTTTCCAAAAATATTAGGGTGCAAGTCAATTAGATTTGAAAAAGTGAAGTTTAAAAGATTTGCCTGTTGCCGTTCTTCGGTTGCCTGAAGTGCAACGTCAGTAGCCTGAGGTACGTTCAGGAACCTAAAGACACAGGGTCAGGCACCTGAAGGTACACTGCCTCTTTGATTTTCTTCAGCAAAAAACTTCGGTTGCCTGAGGATTTAACCTCAGTCGCCTGGGCAGTACTGACTCACTCGAAAAATGAGCAGCTCGAAAGCTATCCCAAGTATAGGAGTTACGTCGTGTAATATTAAGCCCAAGGGCTAGATCGTCTCCTCAAGGAATGCGTTTTAATCTCTAATTTTACGTTCGTCCAATCGAAAACAAAAATGCACTGAACTTGGTTCAAATTTGGGGTCTCAAGTTTGTTCAATTTCACTTTTAACGAATTAAATAACATGTAAATTGAAATCCTAAACTAACATGTATTGAACTAAAGAACAAAAACGGGAAACCCTAACCTACTCAAGGAAACATCAAAGCACGCATTAATTAAGGATGGTAACCTAGAACATGGAATTAAAAACACACAATAGAAGCTAAACCAAACACACACGCGCGCAATAAAAACCGAACCTTTAACACGAATTAAAAACTTGAACTAAAATAAACTATTAATGATTTAACCGATAACAGAATACGATAAATAAAAACATAAACTCTAATAAAAACCGAAGCTAAATTAAACCGAACTTCAATCAAAAATCAAATTTTATGAAAGAAAGACAACTAAATTACTTTCTAAAATAAAGACAATTTTTTTTTTTCATTTTTGTATTTTATTCAAGAAATCAAACTTAACATACTCAAACATAAAAAACAAAACCAACAAAAAAAATAACTTTAATGGAAACATAATACTCAATAAAACAAAGAATTTAAATTCCCTAAACAATAACAATTTGACTTAAACTTTACTTGGAATAAAAAAAAAACAACTAAACATTGAAGGAGAATGGAAGAAATAGGAACAAAAAAAATAATAATAAACTAAAATAAAATAGAGGGAGAGAGAGATAGGCAGCCATGAAAGCTGCTGGAATAGCAGCAGCAGAACCAGCAGCTGTGGAGTTGCTTCTCGAGTCTTCAAGTCTCTGCTGCTGCTGCTTCTGCTCGTGGAGCTCTTGCTGCTGATGATGGTGCACGAATGTGTAGCAGGGAAGAAGAGGAGAGGCTGGGCTGGAGAGTTGCTGCAGATGGCCGGGGTTGCAGAGGGGCTGAGCAGGGGCTGTAGAGGGACGCCGCGGCTGCTGCTATGTTGTGGAGTCGCTGGATGTGCGAAGCTGCTGCAACAGATGAAGGGGCTGGTGGTGTTCTGATCAGAGGAGCTGGGCTTAGGGAAAGAGAAAGAAAAATAGAAACAGAGAGAAAGAAAGGATGAGAATAAAGCAAGGTAAAGAGAAAGGGAAGGATGAAGAAGAAGAAGGAGAAGAAGAAGAAGAGCGAGGGGGTTCTCGGCTGGGGGCGGCGCCCAACAAGGGAAAAGGTGGAGAATAGGAAATTTAAATAAAGGAGAGGAGAGGCTTGCCCTAGACCCAAATGGAGATAACCCGACCCAATTGGGTTTGACCCGGCAACTTGACCCAACCCGAATTGTTATATATATATATTTTTTTTTTCATTCTCTGTTCATTGCAAATCTGAATCTTCTGGAGCCCGTTTCTCACAAAACTTAAAACACAAAAGTTGTAGATAATCCTTTCCTCTTTCTCTAGAAATTTGAATCGTCTCAATCGAAGCTCGAAAGGAAAAGTTATGTACGAAATACGAACAGGTGTCGGTTTTGGTTTCCGAGATTTTTCCTGCAACAAAAAATTACCAAAACTTCATAAATAGTGCAATAAAGTTCAAGAATGATGATTTTGGCACTTTATTAAAATATTGGACAATTTTGGACATTTAATTAAAAATATAAACCGTAAAACTCGGGTTAAGATGCCCAATTACACAGTTTTGACGCGTAATCAAGTACACAACCACTTTCCTTTTTTATTTTTCAAAGACATTTGGTTTCTTTGCTTTCTTACTTTTGAAAAACATTTTTTGGTGTATTAAAATAAATTCTATAAGTCCATATTTATCCCCTAATGAGCTTCATTTGATTCACAATGACATTTTTAATTTTTAAGTACTTACATGAAGATTTCCTAACAATATGAACATTTCTTGTTCTTTGAAACTTCATGATCATCTTGAAGCTTTAGGTTTATTTCATCTTCAAATGTCTTCGTGCTTCCCGGTTTGATCACTTCTTGACACACCATACTCCTATAAGCTTTTTCAGATACCTGAAAACATCATTACTTGAACACATAATGCCATTAACCTTTTCTTCATTTGTTATCATCAAAACAAGAGGTGAAAGCCTTGTTAGGCTAACAATCGCTCCCTTTTTTATGATGACAAATAAAGAGCAAAAAATTATAAAAACTTGTAAAACGCTTCCCCTTACAATAAGCATAGATTCTAGTAATATTGCCAATATTTGCATTTGCATAGTTTATTTATATAGTCAATTTTCATATTGCATTTTTACTTGAACATTTAGCATAGTATATAGTCAACATATAATGTGTGCATATTCAATTCAGATCAAATATTCTATTTAGCTCAATATTCCACTTAGCTCAAATATTCAATTCATATTTTTGCTCTCTCTAAACCATCTCTCCCCCTTTGACATCATACAAAAAGGGTTACACAATTTTAATATAAAGAGCAAAGAACCATATAGATATGCATCTAGAGAACCATAAGTTGTACAACTCAAAAACACATCACTAAGATGTGACCTATAGCACCACAATGCATCATAAAAAGAGCTGTTTTTGAGCTTATGTCTTAAAAGCTAAGAAATGATAATATAATGTCCTTCCAATTTTAAAATATAATGCATGATATCAATTGATTAATCGACAAATAATTATACACAAGTGATAAATCATAACACTCCCCCTAACAATTAGCATACTCAAGCATTTCTTTTAAGTCATAAGTTCAGAATTAACATGAACATTAGTACTTATAGGACATTAAACTTATAACAAAACATTTCATAGGTTTAGAGTTTCAGAGCTAGCAATAAATACATATAGAGACTTATAATCTTTGCTTACACATACTTCCCATTTTTACATCCACAAAAAGCAAAGTACATTCAGAATTTAAGCATGTGTAGCATAATAAGTAGCAAAAACACCATCAAAAGTCTATGTATCAAAATCAGTGTCACTATCTTCAGCAATTCCCTTTCCTTTGGATTGCTATGAGCCTCATTTTTCTTCTTCATCATCATCTTCCTCTTCTTTAGTTTCTTCAGCCGATGAATTATCACAACGAGGTATGGAGCTAGTGTCCATAAGATCACCGTGTGAGGAACTGCCCCAAGTTTGCTCAATGTGCATAAGACGCTGATCTAATGAGGAATAATTATCCTATAGAGTTTTAAGACCCTCGCCTATATCTCAGCTAAAAGAGGTGAATTCATTATAGAACGGTGTGAACCATGAGGGGGCCTCAGAGGATGAACCTTCTAGCTGATCCTGAGGTGAAAGAGGAGGTGCAATAGCTGCTCTTCATTGTCTACCTCCTTTTAAGAACCACTCATTATTTCGTTTCTCATATCCCATTTGTTTGAGAGTGATTGAGGTGAAGAGTTCATATCTGGTCCTTTTTTATGAAAAAGTCTAATGAAGATGTTATATTCTGATTTGCAAAGATCATATTAATCGCTCCCCCGTATGGAAGAGTTACTCTTTTTGCATCCATCTTTGCCCACATCCACTTCATAATGAGACTAGCCAAATCAAGCTTCTTCCCTTTTAATAGACACCACAACATAAAACAATCGATATATAAGAGATGATCATAAGATCCAGCTTGTGGCAAAATATTATTTGTGATGATCTTTTGAAGGATTTGGGCTTTCAAATTTAGTTGCTTATAAAGTGGCGGATGTCCAAAGTAGATAGGTTTATTTTCCATAATTAGTGGCAAAAACTCTTCCGGTGTAAACTCTTGTTGAAGAATCCAAGATTGAGCAAATGCAGGACATTCAAACTCTCTTGGAGTAATTTGAAGAATGGGAGCCAACGATTGAGGACTGAGAATTATTTTCCTACCCTTGACTTCAAGTGATAAGCTATCCTCTCCTTGAACTAAATTAGCATAAAATATTTTGACAAGATTTGGAAAAAATCCTTTAGCTTGGTAAATTATGAAGTTCTTCCATCCTATGTTTTGAAACAATGGCAGAATATCCAGAAATTATGAGTTGAAGAACTGAACATCAAGGACCTTACCAAATATGGGATCTATGAACTGAGGACAAGTTCAATAAACATGCTATGCATGAGAGGAAACCAGCCATCGATCGATATTAGGATCATCTCTGCCAGAAGATGAGCCACGATTTGTCATTTGCTTAGTTCGAGGCATTGTGAGGTTTCTTTGAGCAACAGATGGTTTTTTTCAAACCCTAGAGTATGTATGATCGAACTCAGGAGCTTGAAATCTAAGGTTTTTGCACTGGGAATTGAAGGGGGTTTGGTGTTTGGAGCTTTGGGTGAGTGATAGGTCTTGGTTCAGGAGCCTAGAGTTTAGAAGAAATAGGGTTTCGTGCATTTAAAATATGAGGACTTCGCGACTTTAGGCACCTGAAGAATTTTCTGGGCAAAAATTCAACAGGAAGTAGCTATTCAGTTGCCTAAGGTCTAGAGCTCAGGCGCCTGAGGTATATGTAGGAGCCTGAGGTTATCTGTTCAGTCAACCGAAGTGCTTCAACTTTTGAATTTTCCTTATTTCTTTGTTTTGAACCTTTCTAACTTGTTTCCATTATTGTATAATGGTTCAAGTTTCTCTTTTTATTAATATATTCCTATCTTTTATCAGCACTTACGTTATAAGCTTTTAGAGTTCGGTCCACTTGCAAATGCCAATGGGTTCGCCTGGGTGAACTGCTAAAATGTGCAACCCCTATCAGCCACTGGCTGATCCTACTCTCTAGAGTCCCTCCTATTTTCCTTTCTAGCCTACCGCGCTATATTTTACAATAATGCTGAAGTATCAACATCATCCTCACTAAAGGTATCTCCTCCAATCACAACATCTTTTCCCCTGGAATCCATCTTGTAAATGGAATAATGGAATTGATTTGATATACGGGTGCTAATTTAATAATTCATATTCCAATTCTATCACAAAACCATTGAGGTAAAAATCTTCATCCTAACATTAACTTCACACACATACCCACTCATCCTAACATTCCAACCTAAATTTTCTGAGTTATAGTCCCTCAACCCAGAAACGAAACCATCGATAGATTTACCATGGTTTTCTGAAACTCGCAACTGATTCATAAAATCACAGAAGTCTGTCAATAGATTTCTGCCTCCAAGCTTCTAGACCAGAACCCATCTTAACCTACCCACTCCTATCCCTATCTTATCTCAACTTATACTCTGGTAATTATCAATCCTCAAAGTCTGCAGAACCTAACAAACGTAGGCTCTAATACCACCTATAACAACCTCGACCCACCACGTGGGTCTGAAGCTACTTTAGTGATGTCTGTGTACCTAATACCTTATTCATCATATATAAAACACTTATATGTAGGTGAAATAAAATACAAAATCCTAAAATTACATTACTAGAGTTCTAACTATCTTTATACACAAATATATCCACTTTCACATAATTACAACCCATAAAATTCCAAAAAAATAAACTCTCTGTCCATACACACTACCTATATAAATTTACACCGCTAGACCGGCTCCTCTAGCCTGCTAAACCCAATCTCTGTGGTTTCTTGAAAAGATAGTTTATAAAGTAGGGTTGAGGCATAGCTCAGTAAGGGAAAGACTAAGTTAATGTCAGTGTGTGCCCAACATGCATTTAGTGTACATAAAATAACTAGTTCACTAAATAGATATACACATTTATGAAAACATTCTTATTTAACACTCACACACACAATTAGCCGAGGATTGGGAAGATTACCCACCCATACAAGTAGCTTCCCTCTACTTTAATACCATTACTGCTACTAGGGCACTCTCCTTTCTCAGCAAGCCCTTGAAATTATCTTATTAATTATTATATTCATATAAATTAATAGATATGCATATAAGACACTCCATGTGACAAACATGTCATTTACTTCCCCCATGGCATGGGTTGTGCGGCCCAAAGGATGGACTATTGCCTGGGGGATCCACCCAGACAATAGTCATCTGTACTTTCCGCTAACATACTCCACGGGTCTATGTAGCTCCAACTACTGGTCTGATTGCCGTCACTCAGGGGGGGTACATACACCTCACGTAGGCAAATCGGATAAGGCCACTCTACAGCTCTTAGCATAGGTGTGGGCGCACACGACCACATAACAAATCCCTAGCAACGGTACCATGCTCACAATATTACTAGCAACGATACCTGCTAAAAATCCCCTACTATGATTGGTCCTACACCCACAGGGTTCTCCACTCAACACCTTGAAAATCATATATCCCAGAACAAAATATTACTATTTCTACGTCTACAACATTTCCTACAACTACCGAAAAGTCAAATTTCAAAAAAAAGGTCTTACCCTAAATCTGGGATGAAATCCAACTTCGTCCCACCGATGATCCACTCCAGCAGACTTAGGAAGAACTTCCCCAGGAGCGTCATGATGGCCTCAGATCGTCGATCCGGCGAACGACGGGGCCAAAATCGAAAAGAGATGGAGGTGGAGCCGTAGGAGAGAGAGGGAGAGTGAATTTCAGCCATTTTTTCGTAAAAAAACTGAGTTTCGCACTATTTATACTGTGAGATTCATCAATGAGCCATGTCATCCTGTCGACGAGGTCACAAAGAAGGTTCATTGACGAACACCATCTCCTCGTCGACAAAAATTAGAACTTAAAATAACCTCTTGGTATCTTCTCGTCGACGAAACTTGTCTTCGTCGACGAGACCCTCTTGTACTCTCGTCGAAGAATCCCCTGTGTTTGTTGACGAGGACCTGATAAATTTTCTTGGGGTCGTTACATTTCCCTCCCTCTTTATTATTTAATACCATTATTCTTCGAGTCGTTACAAAGTGGGTAGCTAGCTAGTCCATCCCCAGAATCTCCTCGAACCCATGCATCTCTAAAATCACCAAATTAGTTGGTAAAGACCTCCCCTAAATATAGACTAGACAATTCTTGAGTACCTTCCTACATATCCCTACAGCCCCTGTCGGTGTAGCCACTTACAAACTAATATCCAACTGCTGAGTTTCTATCCCACAAAATTTAACAAATTCCAGGGAAATAAAAGAATGAATCACTATTGAATCAAGCAAAGCAGTAGCTTTATATGACAGTGTTGAAATAGTACCTATCACAACATCTCCTATTGCCTCAACATCTCACGGTGTCAGCGCATAAAATCGTGCTGGGGCGGTATTCCTTTGTTGTCTGCCTCGAGGTGCGTAGTAACCTCCTCTATATGGTCTAGGAGCATGCGCAATAGCTGGCGGTGTTTGGCATTGCCTCGTCATGTGGCACGGCTGATAGCACCGGTAACATATCACCTCCCTGACCTGACACTCCCCTGGGTGTCTCATGTAGCATAAGGGAAAAAGAGAAGGCATCTGTCTATCCTGTACTGCCTGATCTCCCACTCCCTATCTCCATGCTCCCTTATTATGCTTCCTCCTCCAAGGCCCTTGACTAGACCTTGCCTGAAAATCCGAAGGCACGGGACACTTTCCTTGGTTCTATGCCACTGCACCTCTTTGCAGGCTATTCTCATTCACTGCAGCTCTATCCACTACCTCTACAAAAAGTATGAGCCTGAAAGCCTATAACCTACTCAAACAAACTCTGTTTCAGGCCCTCCTTGAATTTCCTCGCTTTCCTTTCCTCATCTAGCACCAAATACGGGACAAACCGGGACAACTCAATAAATCTAGTTGCATACTGTTGTACCGTCATCTACCCCTACGTCAAATGCAAGAATTCTGCTACCTTCACACTTCTAACAGTAGTGGGGAAGTATCTCTTGAAAAAGATGTCACTGAAACAGCTCCACGTCACCACTACAGGGTCAGGTCTCTATTCCTCTAGTAGTCTCACTGATCTTCACCAGTGTTTACCCTCCCCAGTCAACTTAAACTTCAGAAATAGTACCTTATGCTCATATGTACATGGGAGAACTGCCAACATATCCTCTATATCTTGGACTCAATTCTTAGCCACGAGTAGGTCAGCTCCTCCTGAGAACGATGGGTGTCTCATATGCGTGAACTGCTCAATCGTGCAGCTCCACTCCCCTGAACCTTTAGCCATCTCACCCATCACCTACTGGGTGACGCTACGTAGTACTGCATCAGGGTCTCCACCACCCATACTAGAAGGCTCTGAATTATCACCTCTAGCATGTGCATTGCTACTTTCAGGCTCCATCCCGAAAATAATATAAAGTAGTCTTAGAACTCTATCATCTCAACGTTACTAATATACTCAACCAACTAAACTCATAAAATATTCCTTTACAATCGTCTATCTCTAATATTCTCAATCACAATTTAAGATTCAGTCCTACCACTCAGAAAAAAAAAAAAAAAAACCAGCAATAGTTTACTATGGTTTTCTTGAAGTTGCCACCTTAGGAAAATCACAAAAATAACCTCGGAACTCCTACTTCCATATCTCAAGATAGAACCCTAATTTTCCAATCTCATCCTCTAACAACACCTGACTCATATCTTAATCTACCCATCTCCTATTCTCCTTACAATCCATTCCTATACCCTGGTATTGTATTATGTTGTTTACTAAAGTCTGTAGAACCTAGCAACTTAGCCTCTGATACCAAATTGTGATGCCCCGATTTTCATACCATTTTTTTTCAATAATAATAAATCAATAATACTCAAATATCGGCCAAGTTAGAATCTCTAATACCGTATCAGCATAACTCAACCCGAAACGAGTACCCGGTAATCAATCAAACTTATATACACAACCCTAACAGCGGAAGTCATTAATTATAAACCATCCAGAATACAAATACCTAGAGTAATAGACATCCATTTTATATACAGATCTAACCCATTTCAAAAATAACAAAATACCCTAGGGGTAACATACATCCCTAGCTCAAAACACTCACTATTGACTCTATGAGTCCAATCCTATTTTAATAATGACAAATCACTTGGTATTTGATTTGTGCATTGAGAATGTGAGCAGGAACATTACTTAGCATGCATAGAAGGTGATGAAGTCATGGAAGCCACGAGAATTAAAGCATACATAACCTGGCATAATCCATAGAACTAAAAGAATAGAAGAATGAAGATACAAGCGTCAAGTTCAAGATCGTCATGGGAATGGGTATTTAGAACTGAATGTATTTACATATTTCATATGATTTAATTCGAAACTCAAAATATATCATACACATGCATCTCATGAAAACTTTCTAGGGGTTATTCGTTAATTTAGAGACTTTATTTAAAACCCCAAAAAATATTTTATGAACAAGCAAAGCAAGAAAGCAAAATTGGTTTTTTGAAAATAAAATAAAAAAATTTGAAGTTGGACTGCCTAGACGACTGAGGATTACCCTAAGAATTCTAAAGATGCAACTTCAGACGAGTGAAGTTTTACTTCAAACGTCTGAAGAATTTCCTCAGAAGACAGAAGAATTAGTTCAATCATCTGAAGAATTAATTTTGAAACACAGAACAGGTAAAACACCTTTAGACGTCTAAACCTTCAGTTCAGTCATCTAAGCTGGGACTTCAAAAGACTAAACCCATAGTTCAGTCGTCTGACTCTATCTGGAAACATCAGACATCTGAACCCAAATCTTCAGTCGTCTGAACCTGTGGGAAGTTTAAAAATATGATCTTTAGTAAGAGAACACACGGGTTATACACTTGATCAAATTGATCCAACGGTCAGTACTTATCCTAAGGCCGAGATAACCTATATAATCAACCTCTAAACCCTAGTGCCTAAACTTTGGGAAAAGAAGTGGGAGCCTTGAACGTATACACATTTCTGAACATTGATGAACTTATTGCTAAGCTCTTGTCTGTGATTTCAAAGCGTTTACATCATATTAAAGCTTAGGCTACGTTGATTTTCAAAAGGGATTCCAACAACTATTGTGCGAACAACTTTGGTATTAAGGTTTGATGATCAAACTAAGTGTTGTTCTCAAAGAGTTTTTCATCTCACAAACTTATCATTGAATATTCATTTTGAGAAGTTGATCTTGAGTTATTATCTACATATATATATATATATATATATATATATTTTATGGAAGATCACTACTTGATAAAATCTTTTGTTTAAAACTAAAATCTTGAAGAATGTTTTAAATATATCTTCGTTCAAAGGGTTGCTATTTAATTAGTGTAAGAAGTATTTGATTGCAAATCCTAAGAACCTCTAAATACATATTATTGAGGGATATTATTTTTCAAACATAGTGTTTAAATCTTTGTTATATTCAAAATTGTTTATTTATTCAAAGATCCAATGTTACATATTATTGATAGCAAGAATATAGATCTGCGCATTATCAAAGATTATTTTTGAAAAGTTAGCTGCTGCATGGAATCTTCCATTTCCCTTCTTTGCATTGGAGGAGGCTGATTTGCAAAGTAAGAGGGTCCCGAGTCTTGGCCAGATGCTGCATAAGGAATGTATTGACTTTGTCCCTAGGGAGATGGCTCCACTTGGTCATTCGTCCAACTAAAATCTGAATGACTTCAACAACCTGCATTGTAAGTATCAGAATAAGGTTCATAAGAAATCTCAGAAACCATATACGCCGGGTTAGACTGATCAAGCAAAACTTCCTTAAGAGCAGGAATAGTTGGACATGCATCAGTCGCATGCCATGGATCCTCACATATGCTGCATTTTTTAGAAGATGATGGTAAAACGTGCATTTCATTTACCTCCTTAAGCTCAATGGAATCTAACCTTTTGAACAACAATGCAAGCCTAGCATTCAAATCATCAACTTCTTCCAATTGATACTTACCACCCCCACTAATACATTTTTGCTTTTTAGATCTATCATACACATCAGAGACAACCCAAGATTGGGCATTTTCAGCCAAATAATCAAAATAGTCAAAAGCTGCTTCAGGCTCTTTATTGAAAAACTCACCATTACACATTGTTTCCACAAATTACCTCATCTTTGGTTGCAACCCCTCATAGAAAAAATTGATGACCCTCCAATTCTCATACCCATGGTGAGGACATGCATTTAAGAGGTCTTTGAAATGTTCCCAACACTGATAAAATGTTTCCACATCATTTTGGCAAAAATTCATGATTTGTCTTTTCAAAGCATTAGTGCTTTGCATAGGAAAAAATTTCTTTAAAAACTCAGTTTGCATTTCTTGCCAAGTCCTAATGGATCTTGGCCTTAAGGAGTAAAACTAGGTTTTTGCCTTGTTTTTTAAAGAAAAGGGAAACAATTTCAGTCTTATTACCTCCTTAGTGCATGTTCTATCCATGAATGTCGCACAAACTTCTTCAAACTCTTTAATATGCAAATATGGGTTTTCAAATTCAATGCCATGAAAATGAGGTAATAATGGAATCATTCCAGGTTTAAAATTGAAAGCATTTGCATTCAAAGGTAGAATAATGTAGGATGGGGTACTGGTCCTAACAGGTTGCAAATATTCTCTGAGTGTCCTATTAGGGTTCTCCATATCAGGAGGTTCATTCTCAGCCATGATGCTACGTGTATCAGATGGTGATTCAAGTGATTCAAGTGAAACAGGTTCACTCGATGATGAGATGGATGAGTTTGTCCTGACTAGTCTAAATGTGTTATGTCTAGCCCAACTAGTCATACAAACTCAGTATAAACGCAATAAAAGCAAACAGGTCAAAGGTGAGGAAGTAGATATCACCCAGGCTGTGAAGACGTTCATAGCTCTATAACACCTCTCTGAAATCTGAGAAACACTTCAATGACACCAATTGGTCCCCGGCAACGGCGCCAAAAACTTGACTCGTTCTGAGTTATGCTTCCAAGTGCAGAAATGTCAAGTTGTATCAAGGATGAGTCCAAGATCGTATTCCACAGGGACCACTGAGTATCAAAGTATTTATGCAAGTTTAGTGAAATCCTGTTGCTGAAAAATGGGGTTTGAAAATCCTTTTTGTCTTTTACGATTTTGAAAACAATAAACAAAGTGAGAGAAGCTTGAGTAAACTATCAAAATGAAACTGAAATTTTATCAATTTTCCAAAAATGTAAATCTAATAACGCAACCAAAACTAAACAGACTAACTGAAACAATTTTACCAAACACTCGGGTTACGGGTTCAACGTCTATTTGCTTCCATCGTTTACTAATTTCCTAGGTCGTACTCCTCTTCTTGTTAATCCAATCAAGGCATTAATAAGATGAAATTTTATTACTAAAGATCGAGTAAATTGGCCACATCCAAACGGAAGAAAATAAAAACTCTCATTAAGCAATAACCAAATTTTATGTAAAAATTAGTTGATTAAAATCTTAGATTAAATCAAGGTTTTGATGTGCCTATCGTCAACAACAAAACAAGAAATAAGAGTCAGCGATTTATCAACGATGCCTTCAATATTCGGTTTTAACAAAATAAAAGTTTAACAATAATTTCTTAGGAGAACTAATAAACCATGGAAAACAAACGACATTGACCCACAACCCGAGTTACCGAACTTAGCCACTCATGCTCACAATAAACAATTTCCGGGTCAAATTAATTCCACGGTGGCTCACTGCATCAATAAAATGAAAAATCATAAGAAAAAAACAAACTTTGATAAAACCGAACCTAATCTAAATTGAGTTTCAACAAAAAAATAAAAATAAATCTTGAACAAAAAGCACAACTAATTTATTTTTCCAAAGGCAAAAACAACTTAACAATTATTTAAAATCTAAAATAAACCTTAATACTAATTTAACCATGTCCAACTTTCAATACAAAAAAAGTAAATAAATAAATAAATAAAAGAAAGAGATAGAAAAACAGAGAGATAGAGAGAGCCATGGGAGTTGCAGTTGGAGTGGTGCTCGGCTAGCCTGGCTGTGCTATGGAGGAGCTTCTGGGGTCTTCAAAGCTCTGCTGCTGCTGCTGCTGGTGTGGGCTTTGGCTGGTACTGTGGAGGGGCTGGAGATGGAGCTTCGGTTGCTACAGAGGGAAGCCTTGAGCTTTGGCTGCCGGTAAGCTGTTGGAGAAGAGCTGTTGCTGTGGTGGCTGAGAAGTTGGTGTCGTGTTGTGGGCGCAAGGGGTCTGCTGGTGGCTGGTGCTCGGGATGCTGAGGGAGTTGGAGCTGCTGGTGTTTTGCAGAGGATGAGGTAGTGTTGTGGCTGGAGCAGAGAATAGAGAAAAGAGAAAAAGAGAGCGAGAATAGAAGGACAGGAAGAAAACCAAGAAGGAAAAGATAAAGAGAAAGGGAATTGGAAGAAGGGAGAAGAGGAGGAAAGCCCTCGGGCTGCCTAGGAAAGAAGGGGGAGAAGAAGAAGAATTTAAAAGAGATTGGGGGAAGCCCTAGACCCGGTTTAGCCAACCTGACCCGACAACTTGACCCGACACAGCTTGCATGGCTGGGTCACATTTTTGCTCTCTGGTCACCATAATATTTAACCCTTTTGAAGCCAATTTCTTACAAAACTCAAAACACAAAAGTTGTAAATAATCCTTTTATTTTCTCCAAAAATTTGAATCGCCTTGATCGGAGTTCGGACGGAAAAGTTATGCATGAAATACGAACAAGTGTCAGTTTTGGTTCCCGGGACTTTTCCTGCGATAAAAAATTATTAAAAACTCGTAAATTGCACAATAAAACTCAAGAATGATAATTTCAGTACTTTATTAAAATATTGGACAAATTTGGACATTTAATTAAAAATATACGCCGTAAAGACCGGGTTAAAGTGCCCAATTACGCAATTTGCACGCGTAATCACTTTGTTATATTCAAAACTGTTTATTTATTCAAAGATCCAACGTTACATATTATTGATAGCAAGAATATAAATCTGCGCATTATCAAAGATTATTTTTGAAAGGATCTTGTTTTCTAATCTTGCTTAAAGTATTCTGAAATTGAACCTTATTTTTTTTCCAAAGCATTTATTTATAAAATCATATTTGGGAGATATTGATTTAAAGGATTGATTTGTAAAGCGTATCATTCATATAAAGATATCATCGTTACATACATACTAAGCTTCAAACTTTATCATATGAATATGTGTTAGGTTTTCCATTGTACTCACTAGCTTTGTTAGAAGTAATATTGAGTTTTGTAGATTTGAAATTTTATATTGTAATCACGGTTCGGGTTGTGAACTGGGTGAGCAGGAAGTTGTGCCTCTTGTAAGCGGCGGATTGAAAGGGAAGCTCTATCCCGGTTAAAGGATCAGGGATTTAGTTGAATCCTTGAGTGGGTTGCTCAAGGCGAGGACGTAGGCCGGGTTGGCTAAACCTCGTAAAAACATGTTTACCTTCTCTTTTCCCTTATCCTTTTAATTTCCGCTTGCATTTCATTATCAGCTTTTGCATGTTTGTATGTTGATTTATATTATATGCACTTGATAATTAATTGGATAAAATAGAATTTATTAAGATAATAATTTGAATTAATTTCAAGCCCCTGCAATTAATTTGTTAAATATTAATTTGTTCAGGTTTAGGAGCCTGAACCTCACTTTAGGCTCCTGACCCTGTATTCCATGTTAATTTTTCAAAGCTTTAAGGGACTTCAGTCGCCTGGGCTTCGACCTCAGTCACTTGGACTTGCGGGAAAATTCAAAAATCTGATTTTTATTAAAAGAACTCGTGAGATATTTCATTGATCCAATGGTTGAGATCAATTGTAAGGGTAAGACACTATATATACTGAATATCTAAACCCTAGTACACGTGAAAAAGAAAGCCAAGATCAATGAGAAGAGAAGAGAACTTTGTTTGAAAGAGAATTGAGAAATCTGAGCATAAAGCTATACAATTGCCTGCACTCTAGCTTATATTCATCAAGCTTAGGCAAATCTACTCCGGAAATCAAAAGGGGATTCATTTACACAACTTTATTTCTTCTTGGTATTAAAGTTTGATTGATTCATTTAGCTTTTCCAAGAGATTCTCATATCAACATATGTTATTGAATATCTTTATAGAAGTTTGATATTCAATTTTTCATATTCATATAAAGATTGTTTTTGACAAGTTGAACACTTGAGAAAGATTTTATTTGGCTATTGTTTAAAGAGTAATCATTCAAGTGTGTTCAAAGTTTAAGACGTGATATTTTGAATACTTCTAAACTAGTTGATTAGATATCCTAAGAAGTGCATAACTATATCTATATATATTGAAGGATAGTTTCTAAAAATCATATATTAAGTTTTTGATCCTTGGTATTCTCATCATATAGATACATACATACATACATACATATATATATATATATATATAGGGAAAAAACTACCAAGATCACATTGAGATTGAAATCTTGAGAGAAATATTGTTTTTGACAAAGTGTGTGTCAAATCTTTGCAATCTTCAAAGTTGTTTTTGTATTCAAAGATTTGACCTAAGTTCTCCAAAGCAGTGACTTATATAAATATCTTTGAGAGATTTGATAAGAAGAATTTTGTGTGTGGAAGCATATCATACATAAACGATTGCATCGTTTCATACATTATGAGCTTCAAGTTTAATCATATGTAAATGTATTAGGCATTTGAATTGTACTCACTAGCTTTTGTTAGAAGCAATTTTGAGTGTTTTACATATTCATTGTATTCATGGTTCGGCTTGTGAACCGGGGTTTGAGGAGAGTTGTATCTCTTGTAAGCAGTGGAGTAGGAGGGAGTTGTACCGCTTGTAAGCAGCGGATTGTTAGGGAAGCTCCGTCCCAATTTAAGGAGCAAGGATTTTAGTGAAATCCTTGAGTGGGTTGCTCAAGGCGAGCATGCAGGCAGGCCGAGTTGGCTAAACCTCATAAAAATTGCATTTGTCTTCTCTATTCTCTTAACTCTTTACTTTCCGCACTACATTATATTATTTGCATTGCATGTGAATGTTAAATTACTTTGCACACAATTAATTGGGTAAAAAGAACTTATTAATCAATTTAAGTTATTTATAAATCCTAGCAATTGATTTGGTAAATATACAAATAGGGATTAAGTGGTAAATAGGTTCAAAGAATTTTAAAATACCCAATTCACCCCCCCCCCTTTTGGGATTACACCTTAATCAACATATATTACGCATAAAATTTTAGTAATTGTAATAGTCTGTTATTAGTGAGGATTTTTCTAAGCCGTCACTAATAGCATGTTTTTAGTGATGGTTTAGAAAAATTGTCACTAATATTACTTTTATTTAAAAAATATAAAAATAATTTACTTACATATTAGTGACAGATTTAAGGTATTAGTGACGGTTTTAAAACCGTCACTAATACTCTAACCTTGTAATAACCCTATGCCCGTGCTGATGAACCCTCATTTCCCTCCCTCCCTCCTTTTCCCTCCTCCCAAATTCCTTTCCCTGCACGTCCCTCTTCCGTTGCCCTGCCGCCGCCGTCATTGCTAGTGGGAGCTCTTCCTGCCACCGCTGCCACCACCACTCACCTGAGGTCATCCCACCGCCATTGCTGCCGCCACTCGCCTGACCTAAAAGGGCCATCTAGTCGAAGCTCCTCGGGTTCTTCTTCTTCTTCTTCTTCTTCTTCGTCTTGGCCTTCTACAAATTGTGAGGGTTCAATGTGTGTTTAAGCATGTGTGTATGTGTGTGTGTGTATCTGCAAATCGTGAGGGTTCAGCATATGTGAGCATGTCTGCGTGTGTGTGTGTGTGTGTGTGTGTGTGTGTGTGTGTGCCTGTATATGTGCATGTGTATCTGAATGTGGGTATGTGAGTGTGTGTCTACGTGGGTGTGTGACTGTGTGTGTGTGTGTGTGTGTGTGTGGATTTTTTTGAGATTGTCTATTATGCTCTAGTTTGGTAAATGGGTCTACGATCTACAAAACTCAAAATGGAGGCTTTCGATACTATTCTGGAATTTTTTTCTTTTTTTCTGTTGCACTTAATATGACATTATTTGTAAGTTTTGCTCCTCTGAATATTCTATGTTCTTAAGTTTCATGTTCTGGTGTTAATCTATGGAGATGTTTTGGTATCTGAGTTTTCGGGGGTTGTATGGCTTTTCACTTTTAGTGGTTTTTTAATCTAAAACTAATGTTAATTTGTAATTATATTAATTCATTTACTTGAGCTATATAAATCTGTCTAATGTTTTCGTTTTCTATATATATATATATATATATATATATATATATATATTGTTCATTAGGGTTTTTGATATTACTGTTGTACATGATCATTATATTTAATGTTAATATTTTTTAATGTTTGTTTGTTTGGATTTCCAAATCAATTGGGATTTATAATTAATATAAGTGATAAATCAATTAGGATTCTACTTTTTTTTAGAATTATTTAATGTTTGTTAGGATTCCCCTATTAGTTAGGATTCGAGGGGATATTTTACAGCCCTAATAGAAGTCAGTTTCTTTACCTTATATATATGTATATGTGACCTCTATAGGGCTTTTGGCATTAAAGCAAGCAATGAAGCAGTAACATAATTCATAGCCATTGGCAAATTTGGAGGCAGATCCCTTGAATGATAACACCTAATTTCCTTTAATATTTTCCATTCTTTAAATTTCACAAATTTATCCATGATAAAACCCCAGGGTCTTATCATTTTGTATCAACGCCAAAATTCTTGTGGATGTCGTTAACCCACCAATACAAACAAGATATTGGAATTCATCACTCATGGAGTTCATATAACAATTTAGCATCAGAAACTTATTATATGAACCTATAAGAGTTGTTTTACATATAGGGCATTTTTGTAAGGATCCCACATCGGGTGTGCCAATTCACCAAACCATATCCCAATTAAAATTAAAGGAGTGTATGCAAAACAATCATACCAATAAATACAAACACACACCTGTGGAAAATCTCCCACAACAATCACTAATTATATTTCATAAGTACATTGAAAGAACTCCCCATTTTACCTTATATCCTCAAGACATATAACAAGAAACCGACCACTTATGTTTCTTCCTAATTCAATTGCAACTAAATGAAGTGCAAGATGAAAATTTTACTTTTCTAGTTTGTTCATACTTATCAAAAGCACATGCAGCGGCATAGGATGTGCACACAACTACAGGCATTTGATCTTTACCTAGGTGCTCCACTAGTATCCTAGATATATAAAAATATTGAAGGATCAAAAAATAAGGATCTCTACATCTTTATAGATCTGAAGTACAGGAAAGTGGGAGAGCAAGTGACTTTATAAATTGCCTTGACCAAGTGGTCACGGATGTGTTCGGACTACCCCACTTGGTTTGTACGTTGTATACCAACTTGGACACCTGAGTGGTAAAAACCACTAAGTTTGCTAAGTTTATTTGTTAGAATCTACAGGGCCTTTCATTGAGCTGCCTAGTCCTTTTACCAAAAAGGGTTAAAAAAAATCACCCACTCACCAGTCGCCACTTAAAAAAAATCGCCCTAACCTCTAATTCCACAAACCCCTTCTTCCAAGCCTGAACCCTCGCCTCTTCTCTCGCCTTTGCACACTCCAAATCCTTCATCTTATTCTTCAGATAAGCAACAGCCTCCTTCTCACCTTCACGAGAACTCCTCGAAGGCCCCAATAACCTTTCACATCCCTCCTTCCTCCTCTTTTCCTTATCACTCGTTACTCTATTATCCTATCTCAAACGAATGATCATCTCTTTAATGTCTTTGTACTTTTTCTTCAAGTATTCCAATTGATCTTCATGGAAGCATTTATTGAGCGCTAGCTCTCCATTCTACTCTCCATTTTTGAGTGATCTTCTGGTGAAAACTGCACTTGTATAGGAGCATTGATCAAGCGTTGTCACTCAGTAAATGCTTGCTTGAAGATCAATTGGAAGACTTAAAGAAAAAGTACAAAACGCTAAAGAGATGATCATTCGCTTGCAAGAGGATAACAGAGTAACAAGTAATAAGGAAAAGAGGAGAAAGGAGGGATGCAAGACATCATTGGGGCCTTCGATGAGTTCTCGTGAAGGTGAGAAGGAGGTTGTTTCTTATCTAAAGAATACGATGAAGGATTTGGAGTGCACGAAAGCGAGAGCCGAGGCTGAGGTTGAGGCTTGGAAGAAGCAGTTTGTGGAATTAGAGACTAGGGTTTTGTGCCTAGAAGAGGATAGGGCTTTGTTGATGAGGTGGGGAAATGAAGTACGAAACAGGGGCCTATGTATGTGCACAAAGGTTCAAGGTTAGTTGAATTGTGTTTTAACTTTTATCCAAGTAATATTTTTTTAGACTTTCTCTATATTGCTTTGTTCCCGTTGGTTCCCCAATCCAATATTGCATATATTGAATTTGACCCATTTAAACCCTAACTGTTTATTCCCAACTTATCTCCTCCTTTATTAGCAAAGCGTCAAAATCATTCTTAAAATAAAATCCCTTGCTAACTAAATCCTTTAAGATATTTACCCAAGTCTTTTGCATGATCAATATCCTCAAGGCATCCCTATTCCATCTTTTCCTATATGCCTTATGATATCAACATGACAATAGACTATCCATATTGTATTAAATAATTATATATCTTTGATGGATAGTTTATATTTTGACATAAACTATATTGGACTATACTGAATTGCTTAAATATCCTGGATTGCATATTTGTCTAGAACACCAACTGCATGGCTGATGCAGTGACTTGTGTATTGCATTCTGATAGTTTAGGTAATAGGAGTCTATACTAATTGAATTGAATGCCACCTACATGACTGATGCAGTGACTTGTGTATTGCATGTTGAAAGATAGTTATAGGTTCTCGCATACTTAATCTGAATTACTTGCTGTAAACAACTAGGTTTTCAAAGCATGTCTTGATGGGAAATGTTTTATTTACAGATGACATGCTGCCAAAATTTCGTTAGAATTTTCCCAAAATAATCAAAAGTTCATAAACTAGAAAACTAAAATGAGTATGTTATACTGCATGCTAAAATATTCTTGAAAGGGATGTTTGTATTTCAATCAGGTCCTGAATTGTCTAATGTGGATAGTTTTCATGGAGTTCATTTAACAATTTAGCATTAGAAACTTATTATATGAACCTATAGCAGTTTTTTTTACATATGGGGCCATTGAGTAAGGATCCCACATCGGGTGTGCAGTACGGACATCTTGGCCATATAAGGATAATTTGAGTTTTGAATAAATGAGGCGTCTTTTAGAACACATAATTACACAAAACATCGAATTAAGAAGATGTGAATATGAAAAGGATTAATGGAAGCACCTCAAGATCAGTGAGTGGGTTGCTCGTGAAGATGAGTACATTTTAGCAGGGTCTTTAAGAGACTCTCTTCGTAGCAATGGGCAAATGAAATTAATTCCTTATATTATCCTCGGAAGCAAAATTGGATATATATGAAGTGATATATTGGCAAACCTCGCCAGTGTTGTTGACACCAAAGATTAGAATCTGGAGGAGTTGACGATAAAATAGAACAAGCAACTCATGTCATTTTAAGTAGAATGCTTGAAAAGAAAGACTGTTGATTACACGCCGAAATTGCGTAATTGGACGTTTTAACCCGGTCTTTATGACTTATATTTTTAATTAAATATCTAAATTTATTCAATATTTTAATAAAGTTCCAAAATCATCATTCTTGAACTTTATTGCACTATTTATGAATTTATGGTAATTTTTTTGTCGCGGGAAAAATCCCGGGAACCAAAACTGACACCTATTCATATTTTGTGTATAACTTTTCCATCAGAGCTCTGATAGAGATAATTCAAATTTATAGAGAAATAGAAAAGGATTATCTACAACTTTCATGTTTTGAGTTTTGTGAGAAACTGGCTCCAGAAGAGTCAGATTTGCGATGAACAGAGAATGAAAAAAATGAAAAAAAATTATAACAATTCGGGTTGGGTCAAGTTGCCGGGTCAAGTTGGTCTCGTGGGTTTAGGGCAAGCCAATTTTTTCCCATTTAAATACTCTCTTGTTCTTCCTTTTTCCCTGTTGGGTGCTACCCCAGCCAAATCTTCTCTTCTCCTATCCCTTCGTCTTCTTCTTCTTCTTCTTCTTCTTCTTCTTCTTCTTTATCCACCTTGCTGTTCCCTGTCCTCTCTCTTTCTCTGTATCTTCCTTGGCTGCTCTCTCCCTTAATCTCTTCTCTTTGTATCAGATTTCAGTTCTAGCCCCTGCAACTTCTTCAGTCCATAGCTGCAGCATTCATAGCACTCACCCAAAGAGCAATAGCAGCCTGCTGCCATTAGCAATCTGCTGCCAACACCCGAGCAGCAGGAGATTCCCTCTGAAAGCTTCTTCTCCGGCTACATACAGCCATACCAGCCCCTGTTCCAGCCACAAGCCTCTGCCCCAAAACTAGCTATTGCAACTCTCGGCTGCTCCTAAATTTCGCTACCAGCAGACAACACCCGAGACCTCCACAAACACAACATCCTTGCTGCCATACTAGACAACACCCGAGAGGTTCATTGCAGTTGCTGCTCCTCCAAGCATTCTCCAGCTCCCATGGCTCTGTTTCTATATATCTCTCTCTCTTCTTTGCTTTTCTCTTTATTTACTCTTGTTTTTAATTAGTTATTGTTAAATTTTAGTAAAATTTCTATTTATGTTTTGAAGTTTTGAATCCTTGTTGGATGATTAGTATTAAATTCTATTTCTTTTCTTTCTCTTCTCAATTGATATTAGCATTAGATTTATTTTTATTTTTTATTTTGATTTGTTCCTGTTATTGTTTAGTTGTTAGAGTTTTAATTTCCGTTCTAATTATTGATTGCGTAAAAAAGGTTGGTTCTTGAGTAAAAAGTTCATCGTTAGGTTTTCCTTCAGTGCATATTTTAATTTCGTGTTAAAAGTCATCATCTTTAATTAGCGCGTGTTTCAGTGTTTCCTTGAGTAGATTAGAGTTTCCATTTTTGCTCTCAATTTCAGTGCATGCTAGGTTTAGAGTTTTAATTCGCGTGTTATTTAATTTGTCAAAAGTAGAATTGAAACAACCTTGAAAATCCCGAATCTGAACTAAGCTCAGTACATTTTTATTTTCGATTGGACGAACGCAAATTTTGAGATTAAAATGCATTCCCTGAGGAGACTATCTATTCCTTGGGTTTAATATTACACGACAGAACTCCTATACTTGGGATAGCTTCCGAGCTACTCATTTTTCAAGTGAGTCAACTGTCACTAGTTGTACGAAATTATCTGCTAGTTTAACCTTTATAAGTCGACTCAAGATCGCCAAAAGGGGTAGATTATTAGTGTCGGTTTTTCAAATCGTCACTAATATAGTGGATTATTTGTGACGATTTTTTTAAAATTGTCCCTAATAATACACGTTAACTAAAGAACAATTTGTGTTTGATTGGTTGAGTTTAGACGACGAGTTACGGTCTTTTGTTAGGTGTTTGAGAACTCGTGAGCTAGTTGGAATTTTTGTGTGTAGCGAAGTATCTAATCAAGCAAGAATGCACAGGGAAGGTTGCGATTCCTCTCCATCGAGGAATCCTAACAAGCATAGTAAAGGACCTTCAAAATGAAGGTAGAGGCGGTAAATGAATGGAGGAAGGAATACGAAGATTTCCCTCCGGATATGGAGGTTCAACCTAGTAATGCAAGTGAAATCAAAAGTGGCACCAATGTTTCCACCCGAAAAGGGTGAAAGCAATTGTCATAACCCAATTGCATGAAGGAGTACTCTAAGACCATCACCGTGCAACTGTCCACAATCAACCCCAAGGCCTTATTCGAAAAATTTGCAACACCAAGGCATATCAAGTTTCAACAACTTGATATGTCTCGTCTAGCAAGTGACATGCCTATGTGGTGGCCAACCTATAAAAACGTTTAAGAAAGCCTTATGAGATATCATAATGCGACATTTTAAGAGAAAACGAGCTTGAAATTTATTTCATGGAAAGTTCAGGTATGAATGAAACATGTTGCTCCATTCATTTACCATCTTTACCTTCATCTTGGAAGGTCCTTTACTACGCTTATTAGGATTCCTCAATGCAGAGGAATCGCAACCTTCCCTATGCATCCTTTCTTGATCAGATACTTCACCACAATACTGGAATTTCAACAACCTCACAAGCACCCAAACACCTAACAAAAGATCGTAGCTCGTCGTCTAAACTCAACCAATCAAACACAGATTGTTCTTTCATTAACGTGCATTATTAGGGACGGTTTTAAAAAAATCGTTGTTGGCCTAGCAAGGCTTACAAATCTTATTTTGATGATAACAAAACAATAGAATTTAACATGTGTTTGTTAAAGTGAATGTTCAAAATGATTTAGGATTGAATGTTCAAAATGTTCATAAACCTTATCAAAGGAGAAAGTTTATACTTAAAGTCAATCAAATGAAAGGATATTGAAGATTGGTTTCAAAGATAGACAACTCTAAAGCTTAAAGCATATTGAGATATGAAGTCAATATGGACCCAAAGAAATGGAAAAAGTATGAAGACTTAGTACTTAAAGTGTTCACGTTTAAGAAGTCTTATGTAAGTACTTCATTCAATATCAATATGGGTATATGAAGCTCTTCCGGATGCAATATAGACTTAGTGACCAATTTTTTAAAACCTCGGAAAATGATTTTTAAATTCACATTTCAGTTTTTCAAAAATTAAAGGTTCAAAGTATTGAAAAAATGAAAATTGTGAAGAATTGATAGCTCAACCGACTGACCAGAAAGCCCGGTCGACTGACAATTTTTTAACTAAATTTTTGCTCAAATAGAATAGGCTCTGTCAACTGACCCCAAACAGAATACGCCCAATCGACTCACTTGCGAAAAATTTAATTTTTAAACAGCAACCGGAAATTTCCAAAAATAAGTTTTTGAATTCTAAACGCTGTAAAAACTTGGAAGACACTCCAAGTAATGTGGGAAACAAGGAATTATTTTCTAAAACTTTATAAATACTCCATAAACCCAAGGATTTTGATGTACCAAGCAATACAATCAGTGTTCAAGCATTCATATTGAAATCTCTTCTCAAGCTCTTTCTTGTGAAACTCTTGCTAAAGAATACTACTGATATTGTGTTGATCAAAAGCCTATGGTTCTTAATTTGCTACTACGTTTCTCAAATTCTAAGAAAGAACCTCCGGTGATATTCATTCTTAAGCTTCATATTATCTATATTATATTTGATTGAAGTATATTAGTACTCTATAAGAACCCAACCCGAGATATATAGATTGAATAAATAACAAAAGGGTAAAAAGGTAAATTTTGCATCCTTCGTCGACAAAGTCATTGTTCTCGTCGACGAAGGCCTTCATACTCTTCATCGCCGAAATTTAAAGCCTTGTCGACGAAGAGATACCGAACATATTGTAAAATATCGGAATAGGGTTCATCTCTGAAGGAGCTGGTTTGTCGACGAAACATGTAGATGATTCGTCGACGAAGGCGTCATTTTGTCGACGAGGTTGGCCGAGTCAAAAAATCTCTCTCTCTCTCTCTCTCTCTCTCTCTCTCTCTCTCTCTAGAACTCGAATCTTCCCTCTCTCTCTCTCTAAGATTTCAGGTCGTCAGTTGCCGAAATCAACGATCCGACGTCACCACTTGGATCAGGAGGAGAAGCTCTACGTTTTTAGCAAATTGGAAGTTCGTTTCGAGGATTTTCGAGTTTTGACCCAAAACCTAGGTAAGGGCCTGATTTTCATTTTCATTTCAGTATATATGTAGTAGTAAGAATTGTAGTAAAGTATAGTTCTTGGATGTTTAGGTTTTGGGAACTCGATTCGTAGTTTTGGAGTCATAGGGTTTGTATTTTGGTATTTGAGAAAAGGTAAGGGGATTTTTTTTATATCAGTTATTTTTGAAATCAGGATCGGTAAACCTGTAATTTACAATCGTATGTATGTTTTGGTTACTTATTTGGAAAAATCTATCTGGTAAAAATGCGGGATTTTCGGATTACAATTTTTGGGAAAAATTAGGGGTTTCGGGTATCATCTCTATTTCTATTAGAAAATCATATGTGGTATAAAATGATAGTATTGAGATGGTCGTACCTGTATTTGTATTAAACTGTATTTCTCAAACTAAAAACGATATCATTTGTGTATGTTCAAATAAGTGTGGAATGAAATGTTGTATGTAAAATGTTCCAGGGTTTGTAAAGCAACTTGGGGTTCTTATTATCGTACACTGATGAGCATAGGAACATAAGTTTCAAAATTGTTCTAGGTTTTATAAAGCAACTAGGGGCGACTAATTACCGTACGCTGCCGCCATGTCTCAGCTAATTACCGTGGGTGAGAGTGTCCGGTTCTATATTTGAGGGTGTGAAATATCACCTATCTATTTCGGCTAGTCACCGTTGGGTGTGAGTGGACACCATATTAGCATGATATCGCTATGAGGCTTCTGTTATTGTAGGGTATCAGTTGCTTGAGTGTGACGACACTGACCGTATATTTGATATCATATTACTGGAACTGAATTGTGAAAATACTAGAACTATATTGTGTTATGTTTTATGTTGAAATAACACTTATATTTCACACACTAATATAACCACTTTCTTCCTTACTGAGAGGTGTCTCACTCCAAATATACAAAAGTTTTTCAAGTCGTTCGGGTAGTCGAAACTAGCATCCTAGCATCTGGAAGTGTGGGTGTTAGTTAGCTACGTTGAGTACTTGTGTAAGTGCGGGTTTTGTAGACATCCGGAGTATGTATTGCAATTTGGGAATGTATATTCTGGCTATGTATAGACTCTCGTATGGTATGATGTATGTATAGAAAGAATATTTCCGCCACGTATTTGATGAGTATGGATATGTATGTGAAAGTGTATAGGGTGTACGTGTACCCCACGAGGTCGGACCCTCATTCAGTGTAGTATCACGTATGTTTTAGCTAATACAGGGACAGGTTATGTTACTAAATTCACACCTGGGGCCACTTGCGGGTTTGGGGCATGACAGCTTAGTATCAGAGCTAACTGGGTTGTTAGGTCTTGTAGACATGGTTAGGCGTAGTTATGTGTATATACCAGAGTATAGGATGTAGGAAGTAGGTAGAGTAGGTCGAGGGTTTTATTGTTGCTAGACAAGGACTCATTGGCGATGTTCTGTGTTTTTCCTAGAATGACGATTTCGGTAAAACCATGATAAACCATTGATGCGTTTGTGTTAGTGTGGTAGGACAGACCTAGACCCGTGAGAGTTATAGTTGACATGATTAGCTTTCGATGATTGTGTTAACTGTATATGATATAGGAATTTTAACCGATTCCTATCTTACTTTCAGAATGGAGCCTAAGGATAACAACTTGGAAAGTGGTTCCGAGGGGACTACAAGTGATGAATCTCCTATGCCTTGGGGATTGACGAGGCAGGTTACGGGGGAGATCGAGAGTAGTGTTAGGAGACGTGAGCACTCTCCTACTGTCACGGGTTGTACCATAAAAAAGTTCACCCGCATGCACCCTCCAACGTTTATGGGAGGACTCGATCTGATAGTAGCAAAGAACTAGGTACAGAAGACCGAGAAGATATTAGAAGTTCTGCACTGCACTGATCAGCAAAAAGTTCTCTATTCTACTTTTTAGCTGGTAGGAAAGGTTGAAAGATGGTGGATGGCTGTGAGTTTTCTTAAGAAGCAGAGAGTTGGTCCATATGGTATGACTTGGAGCCGTTTCAAGGAGGTATTTTTCGAGAGATACTTATCAGCTTCCACTTGTGACGCGAAGGCTAATGAGTTCTTGAGCCAGATTCATGGAACCCTGATGGTGTAGAGATATGCTGCCAGATATATTGAGCTATCTTGTTTCACGTCGTATTCGACCTCCAACGAGTATGAGAAGGCTCGGAGGTTCGAGAAGGGTCTAAGGAAGGACATCCGCAGGCTTGTGGGTATGCTACAGATTTGAGAATTTTCTATTCTAGTGGATAAAGCCACTATAGTTGAAACTGACCTCTAGGGGGATGAGGGGGTATAGGAACAGAGGAAGAGGCCAGTATCTTCTGGTTCTCAGACTGGTCCTCGACAAGGACAGTGGAAGAAGAAGAAGAACTATAGTTCGGAATCACTAGAATACCAAGCAGCAGAGTTCTCAGGGGGATCCATCCTCAGCACCATGCACCAAGTGTCGTAAATGGCACGATGGTGAATGCCAGCCGTTCTGGGGTGACTACTACAACTGTGGCAAATTGGGCCACATATCCCGAAACTGTCAGGAACAGATGAGTGATATGCCTACATAGAGCCACAACCGTGGAAGTAATTAGATGCCTTGAAGGAACTATCAAGCAAACACAGTTCCGGCAAGGGTGTACTCTCTTACTCCAACAGATGCAGAACACACTGGGATTGTGGTGACAGGTACCATGTTATTGCTTTCGAATAAATTTGTTGTTTTATTTGATTCAGGAGCAACCCATTCGCTTATATTTGTTAGTTTTGCGAAATTGTGTGGATTGAAACCCAAGTAATGGATGAATGGTTGTCTGTGGCTACACCGACTGAGAGTATAACGATCTATAGTAAGATGTTGGGAAACCGTCCAAAGGTTATTTAGGGAAGACTACTACCGAGGAACCTAGTAGTGTACGACATGTGTGGATTTAATGTCATACTGGGAATGGATTGGCTATTCTTTAGTTATGCGGTGATTGATTGTCGTAGGAAGGCAGTAGTGTTCAAACCTCCTAAGGAGTAGGAGTATGAGTTTATGGGATTGTGTGTGCGTTCGACGCCACAGATTCTGTCAGCTATACAAGCAATAAGGTTACTTTTGAAGGGTTGTCAGGGGTACCTAACTTGCGTGAAGGAACCACCTCGAGATGATATGAAACTTGAAGATATCCGAGTGGTTAATGAATTCCCCGATGTATTCCCAGAAGACTTACCCGGTTTACCTCTTGATCGCAAAGTGGAATTCGCTATTGATCTGCTGCCTTATAAGGCGCTGATTTCTAAAGCTCCATACAGAATGGCTCTAGCTGAACTTAGAGAGTTGAAGGAGCAGTTGCAGAAACTACTAGATAAGGGCTTTATCCGACATAATGTTTCGTCCTGGGGAGCTCTAGTATTTTTTGTGAAGAAGAAGGATGGGTCGATACGAATGTGCATTGATTACCGTGAGATCAACAAGGTAACAGTGAAGAACTGATACCCGTTGCCTCGTATTGATGATTTGTTTGACCAGCTGCAAGGAACGCAAGTCTTTTCAAAGATTGATCTATGGTCAAGGTATCCTCAAGTGAAAGTTAGGACGGAGGATGTTGTGAAAACTGCTTTCCGAACCAGATATGGTCACTACAAGTTTCTAGTTGTACTATTTGGGTTGACTAATGCCCCAGCAATATTTATGCACCTAATAAATAGGGTTTTCTATGAGTACTTGGATCAGTTTGTAGTGATATTTATCGACAATATTCTAGAATACTCAGTTCAGAAGAGCACAAAAACCATCTAAGGTTGGTACTTCAGGCACTATGGTAAAAGAAGTTGTATGCTAAGCTAAAGAAATGCAAGTTCTAGCTGAAGTAGGACGCATTTCTATGCCATGTTGTGTCGAAGGGTAGTATCTCAGTTGATCCTGGTAAGATAGAAGTAGTAATTGACTCAGTGAAACCGAAGAACGTATAGGATGTTTGGAATTTCTTAGGATTGGCTGGTTATTATCGGCGGTTCATGGAGGGATCCTCTAAGTTATATGGTCCTCTAACACAGTTGACGAGGAAGGGTGTGAGATTTTATTGGACTGATGAGTGCGAGCAGAGTTTCTAGGAGTTGAAACACCGACTGGCCACTGCTCCGGTTCTAACCACTCCATCTAGGGAGGGTAGTTTTGTGATTTACAGCGGTGCATCACTGAATGGGTTAGGATGTGTGTTGATGCAATAGGGGAAAGTAATTGCTTATGCTTCTTGGAAACTCAAGGAGTATGAGAAGAATTACTCCACGCACAATCTAGAGTTGGTGGCAGTAGTATATGCATTGAAGATCTGGAGACACTATTTGTACTGCGAGTAGGGTGAGATCTTCACGGACCACAAGAGCCTCAGATACTTTTTCACACAAAAGGAGTTGAACATGAGGCAGAGGAGGTGGCTGGAACTGATCAAGTACAACGATTGCACAATTAGCTATCATCCAGGGAAAGCTAATGTGATAGCTGATGCGTTGAGTTGGAAGTCAGAGCACGCGTCAGTATCTGCAGTGGTTGGTCAGTATCATATCAGGCAAAATTTGGAAAGTCTTGGCGTGGAGTTGGTGGATGGTAATTATCAAGCTTTTGCTGCTAGCTTAGTAATCCAACCGACATTATTTGAGAGGATTAAAGTCACATAGGATAATGATGCGGAGTTAGTCGAGATTGTAGAGAAAGTGCAGCAAGGGTTGGCTGCAGATTTTAACATCTCTGAGGGAGGTGTACTGAGGTTTGGGACTTGGTTGTATGTTCCAAATAACTATGGGATAAAGAGGATGATCTTGGAGGAGGCGTATCATTCTTTGTATACTGTAGATCCAGGTAGTACGAAGATGTATTAGGAATTGCGCAATTCTTTCTAGTAGAGTGGCATGAAAAGGGAGATTGCTCAATTTGTGGAACAATGTCTAATGTGTTAGTAGGTAAAAGATGAATATCAAAGGCCAGCAAGACCGTTCCAGCCATTGAGTATGCTAGAGTGGAAATGGGAGCATATCACCATGGACTTTATCACCGAGTTACCACCAGCATTACACGGGCAGAATGTCATCTGGGTAATTGTGGACAGGTTAACTAAATCTACTCACTTTGTACCAATGAAGGTTAGCTACTCCTTGAGTAGACTAGCAGATTTGTATGTACAGGAGATAGTTAGAATGCACGGAGTACCGATGTCCATTGTTTTGAATCGAGACCTGAGGTTTACTTCTTGATTCTAGAAGAGCTTACAGGAAGCACTGGGGACGAAGCTTACTTTCAGTACAGTGTTCCACCCCCAAACTGATGGACAATAAGAGAGGACAATACAGATCTTAGAGGATATGTTATGAGCTTGTGTATTAGATTTCGGTGGCAGTTGGATTCAGTTTCTACCACTAGTGGAGTTTGCCTATAACAACAGCTTCTAGGCTAGTATCAGGATGACACCGTTCGAGGCATTGTATGGTCGAAGGTGTCGGTCTCCCTTGTATTAGGATGAGGTCGGTGAACGACTGGTATTGGGTCCTGAACTCGTATAGCAGGCTTCTGAGAAGATCATATTGATCAGGGATAGGATCAAATTAGCTTATATTCGACAGAAGAGTTACGCGGATGTTCATCGTCGTGAGTTGGAATTCGAGGTTGGGGTAAGATATTTCTGAGAATCGCTTCGATGAAAGGGGTGATGAGATTCAGGAAGAAAAGGAAACTGAGCCCGAGGTATATCAAACCATTTGAGGTACTGGAACGAGTGGGTCCGGTGGCCTACAGGATTACACTACCCCTAGCACTCTCGAGGATCCATGATGTGTTCCACGTATCCATGTTAAGGAGGTACGTGTCGGATCCGTCGCATGTGATTAGTTACAAATCTTTAGAGATTGGGGATGCTTTGGCATATAAGGAGATACCCGTTTAGATTTTGGACCGTAAAGTTCAGAAGTTGCATACCAAGGAGATACCGTTAGTGCGTGTACTGTGGTGAAATCACACGATTGAGGAAGATTCTTGGGAGTTAGAGACGGAGATATGCCGAAAATATCCGCAGTTGTTCTGAATAGTAGTTTTTGGGTAGTAGGATCGGTATGGGTATGTATGAATGTAATATTCTGTTATCGTAGTAGTGTTGTGTGGTTAGTCTCTCGGGGAGTTTTGTAATATTGTGAGCTTCCGAGATAGTGTATGTATCTAACTACAGTATTCCTCCTCCATAAGTGAGGGTATGTATGTATTTAGGACGGAACTGCTATGTGGGTGGTCATCAGCTCTTCCTGGAGTCGGGTATGCGTTTGGGTATGTAGTTGAGTTGGTAAATGAGGGATTACAAATTTTGAGGACGAAATTTTTGTAAGGAGGGGAGGTTGTAAGAACACAACCTGAGATATGTAGATCGAATATAACAAAAGGGTAAAAAGGTAAATTTTGCAGACTTCATCGACGAAGTCATTGTTCTCTTCAACGAAGGCCTTCATACTCTTCGTCGCTAAAATTTAGAGCCTCATCAATGAAGAGATACTGAACGTGTTTTAAAATATCAGAATAGGGTTTGTTGCTGAAGGAGCCGGTCCGTCGACAAAACATGTGGATGATTCATCGACGAAGGCGCCGTTTCGTTGACGAGGTTGGCCGGGTCAAAGGGGCTATAAATATCCTCCTTCAATACTTCATGGCTAAGTAAGCTAAAATCTCCCCCCTCTCTCTCTCTCTCTCTCTCTCTCTAGAACTCGAATCTTCCCTCTCTCCCTCTCTAGGATTTCAGACCGTCAGTTTTCGGAATTAACGATCCAACGTTACCACGTGGATCAAAAGGATAAGCTCTACACTTTTAGCAGATCGGAAGTTTGTTTCGAGGATTTTCAGGTTTTGACCTAAAACCGAGGTAAGGGTCCAATTTCATTTTCATTTCAGTACATATGTAGTAGTAAGAATTGTAGCAAAATATAGTTCTTGGATGTTTAGGTTTTGGGAACTCGGTTCGTAGTTTGGAGCCGTAGAGTTCGTATTTTGGTATTCGAGAAAAGGTAAGGGGATTCTGTTTATATCAGTTATTTTTAAAATCGGGATTGGTAAACCTGTAGTTTACGATCGTATGTATATTTTGGCTACTTATTTGGGAAAATCTATTAGGTAAAAATGCAGGATTTTTGAGTTACAGTTTTTAGGAAAAATTAGGGATTCCGAGTATCATCTATATTTCTGTTGGAAAATTATATGTGGTATAAAATGGTAGTATAGAGATGACCGTACTTGTCTTTGTATTAAAATGTATTTCTCGAACTGAAAACGATATGATTTGTGTATGTTCAAATAAGTGTGGAATGAAATGTTGTATGTAAAATGTTCTAGAGTTTGTAAAACAAATAGGGGCAGCTAATTCCTTTACGCTAATGATTATAGGAACATGAGTTCCAAAATTGTTCCTGATTTTATAAAGCACCTAGGGGCGGCTAATTACCATACGCTGCCGCCATATCTCGGCTAATTACCATGGGCTTGAGTGTTCGACTCTATATCCGAGGGTGTAAAATATCACATGTTTGTTCCGACTGGTCACCGATGGGTGTGAGTGGAGATTGTAATAGCATGATATCACTATGAGGGTTTGGTTATTACAGGGTGTCAGTTGCTTGAGTGTGATGACACTGACCATATATTTGGCATCGTATGTATTGGAACTTAATTGTGAAAATACTAGAATTGTATTGTGTTATGTTTTATATTGAAATAACACTTGTATATCACACACCGATATAAACTGCTTTCTTCCTTACTGAGAGGTGTCTCACTCTGAATATACAAATGTTTTTCAGGTCCTTCAGGTAGTCGAAACTAGCATCCTAGCATCCGAAAGCATGGGTGTCGGTTAGCTACATTGAGTACTTGTGTAAGTGTGGTTTTTGTAACCAAGTTGTCATTGTTGGGTTTTGTAGAAACCCAGAGTATGTATTGCAATTTGGGAACGTATATTCTAGTTATGTATAGACTCTAGTATGGTATGATGTATGTATAGAAAGAAGATTTCTGTTGCATATTTGACGAGTATGGATATGTTTGTGAATGTGTATAGGACGTACATGTACCCCACGGGGTCGGACCCTCATTCAATGTAGTATCACGTATGTTTTAACTGATACAAGGATAGGTTAGGTTATTAAATTCACACATGAGGCCCACTTGTGGGTTTGGGGCGTGACAGCTCTAACTTGTACTAATCAGCTCTATTGTGAGAGTGTCTTTGTACACTGATATTTGTTTCTTATTTTGTAGTTCTTTGACAGTTCAAGCTTGTTTGGATCGTTGGGCCAAGCGTGGGCTATCACTTGGAGAGGGGGCTCTAACCTTAAGGAGGCTTGTAATAGTTTGTTTAACCCAAAAAGGATTGGTTTATTGGAATCCTTAGGTGGTATTGGCTTAAGGCAAGGACGTAGGCTGAATATAAGCTAAACCTCGTATAAATCTCGGTCTCACTCTCTACCCTTTCTCTTTAAATTTCTGCATATATAAATTGTGTATTGTGTCTTTGAGTGCAGGAAGCTAAAAGCTGAGATTGAGAAGACTTTTAATTTAGGGGAGTACGTTAATTAATCTTTTGTGGAAATTTTAAAGGGAGTACATCGATTAATCGTTTGTGGAAACCTTAGTTAAAAGGAAGCAAACAAAAATTAAACAGGGCTTTAATCAAAATCAATATAGGGCTATCATTCAAACTCTACTTTGAGTTTTTGCAAACACTGAATATTGCAAAGTGCTGCAGCTTATACATTGGTATTTTGATTGGTTGATTAATTGATTGTTAGGTTGGTCGATTGTTATTGTATTGTGTTGATATTGAATTTTGGGTTGATAAAATTAAGAATTAAAATTAAAAAATTCTTGTGTGTTTGATGAATTTAATAAAGGTTGTGAATTTGTAAAAAAAAAAGACTTAAAATAATTTTTTTCTTAAAAACCCAATTCACCCCCCCCCCCCTTGGGACTACACCTTAGTTTTCAACCGTCACTAATAATCCACTATATTAGTGACGGTTTGTAAAATTGACACTAATAATCCACCCCTTTTGGGGATCTTGAGTCGACTTGTAAAGGTTAAGCTAGCAGATAATTTCATACTACTGGTGGCGGTCTTTCTCTTCGAGCATTCTATTTAAAATGACATGGGTTGCACGCTCTATTCTACCGTCAACTCCTCCAGATTCTAATCTGTGGTGTCAACCACACTGGCGAGGATAGCCAATATATCACCTTATATATATATTCAGTTTTGCTTCTTGGATAACTTCAGAAATTGTTTTCATCTGTCTACTGCCACGAAGATAGTCTCATAATAACCGTACGAAAATGTACTCATCTTCACGAGCAACCCACCCATTGATCTGGATGTTCTTTTTTGTATAGTATTGTAAAGGGGGTTTACTGGTCAAAATGAAACTACAAATAAACTCCTTATTATTTTGTATGGTATGAGGTCGACTTATTTTTTTGATTTATGAACTAATGTACCTTACTTTGTTCAGAGCTGGACATATTTTTCTTAGACACAATTTAACAATGGAGAACTAGCCTACCGCCCTACTAGTGTCTAGTTCAGATACAAAAGAAGGCAGTGATTCTAGTGTTGGAAGTGTTGCCCACCATGAGGATATTTATAGTTCAAATGTCAAGAACAAGTCAATTTTTTCTTAGTCTATGGAGCAAGATTTAGATATGGGTAGGGAAACTTCACTTATGAATAAAATCACTAGCTATGACCATTTCGTATTAATTAACAATTTGGAGAAAGACTTGTCCCCAAGAATAGTTATTGAATTCATACAGAAGCAAATGACCATATCAACACAAGTCTGCACTTTCTCAAGCTTGTCTTCAGATACATACATGAGGAGAATCAATGAGTTGGATTCTAAAAAGAACCTAGAGAAATTATGGGAATTTTTGGAGAATCCAAAGCACATTATAACATCTTCAACATGAAGGTATCAACTTAATGCATTATTATTGTTGATTGTACAATATCCGCTTTTTGCTCTATTTCTATATAGAATTATATTGGATTTGGAGTAATATTCTTTCACTAGAACTTATATTTCTTTGTCAGTTAGCTTTCATTGTTTCATTCATTTTCTACAGGCCATGGGTGATAACTGAAAAGATACCAAGGCATGGATTGTTTAAACCATTAATTGGGAACCTGAAATCAACGTCCCTAGCATGTTCTTTCATTTCTATTTTTGTTAATTTTTTAGGAAATATCATCAACTATAAAAGTGAGATTTTGTGCTACTGTTGGAGCTCTGTTGTGGAATTGCATAATTGATTTTATGATTCTTATATTGTAGTATGAATTACGGAGTACAAATGCTATAATTGGAGAAGAATTAAAGCTCTATCACTCAGGAACTGTAGAATACAAGATAGCTAAGGAGGTAAGGGATTTATTCGTGGGGTTAGTAGATCATCAGAAGCAACTGCACAAGAGGCTTGCATCGGAAAAGAGAAAAATCCTAGACACGTCTGCCCCATAAGTGCTGGCAGAGTTAAGGCGTGTTCTTGGATGGCCACTCAAATAAGCAGGTGAAAATTTGTGTTTCATTTTTGCAAACCGAGTGAATGATTACATTTCTTTGATTTATGGTTTATATTTTTTATGAACTATTATTTAAGCTACTTGATTGCATGCCTTATCTGGAATGCCACCAGCATGGCTAATGCAGTGACTTATGTTTCGTATGCTATAGAAAACTGCTAGGCTATCTGGTATACTCTCTTTGATTTTTAGATTTGGGAAATGTTCTATTTACAGACGGCAAGCTGCCAAAATTTTGTTAAAATTTTTCCAAAATAATCAAAGCCCAAAAGTCAAGTACTAAATGTTTATAATATGACGCATGCTTAAATTCTTATTGAAAGGATGAGTGATTGCTAAATGAAGATTGATCTTCATCTTAAATTGAAAATGCATGCATAAGAATATATATATATATATATATATATATAGAGAGAGAGAGAGAGAGAGAGAGAGAGAGGAACTGAGCACCATTCTTAGAAATAGAGCATGAAAAACCCATTTGCATCACGTGCTTTGCTTTTTTAATATTGAGGCTCTTCCGAAAACTCTGAACATCGTACCCAACTCTTAAAGCTTTATGATTAAATAAGGATTGTTCTTTTGTTATGAACACAAAATCATGCTATGTACATATATGTTCGGACATTATATACTAGCTAGCTAATTTCTTGTAAAATTATTATTTTGTAGGGTTTGCGACTCTCATAACACTATGATGATGTCAGACACTTCAATCAGGTCAAATGCATGCAACTTTAGACTTTTCCTGTATTTCTTGTTAACTGAACAAAATTAATTTGTATAATTTAATTTCAATTAGTACTTGTATGTATTTTAATTTTGAAAAATTTGTATTTTAAATTTTAATAATTTATGAATGTTTTAGTAATTCTGGATCAATTTTGTGTATGTTAAAATGTAATTATAGGTTTTTATAGGAATTTAAAAAAAAATTAATTTTTTTTGGAAGCATTAGTGATGGTTTGCAAAACTATTACTAATAATGGGATATGAAGTATTCGTGATTGTTTAGAAACCGTCACTAAATGACCAAAACCATCACTATAGAATCAACCTTGTGGGGGCCAAATATTAGGGATGATTCTATAATCATTACTAATAGTTAATTATTAGTAACAATTTTAATAATCGTCACTACAAAGCGCATTATTAGTGACGGTTTCTTAACCGTCACGCCTATAGTTATATTAGTGACGATTATTAAATTTGTCACTAATACATGCGCGTTAGTAACGAATTTGAGCTGATCATATGCATAATTTATAGTGACGGTCGTAGGATATTAGTGACGCTTTTTTTTCTGTCACTAATACTCCACTATTAGTGACGACTTGAATATTCCGTCACTAGTAAGTATTAGTATCCGCAAATATGGTGACAAAGTTAGAACCGTCACTAATACTGAGATAACCGTCACTAATAGTATTAGTGACGATTTAAAACTGTCACTAATAACCTCATTTCTTGTAATGAGTGAAATAAACAAAAAACACAATCACGCAGATTATAATGAAAGCAATAAAATAATGACACAAAAACTTACATGGTCCGGCAATTCCTACATTCACGGGAGCAAATGACAGTGAATTTTTACTATCTTGTGTCAAAATACATAGAATTACATCATACAACATCTATATATAACTCTCCCAGAGGTTCTCCCCCTCCCCTGAAACCCAACCTATACAACATTCCAATTCAAAATATAAAAACCAACACTGAGTAACTGAGCAAAACTGTCAATGGTTTCAGACATACCTGAAATGAGGAATAGCTTCCCAAGAGGGGGGGTGAATTGGATTCTTTTTAAATTTTAATGATTTTTAATCTTTTGATTTGATTTACCCAGAAAACAAGATATATAAACCATAACTACACTCAAAAATACTAAAATTTAAATTCACAAGTCAATTAATGAAATCAACGTAATTCAATCACTCAACCAAAAATATTAGAGCTTTAGTTGATTTTTCTGTAAACTCTTAGTATGCACTTTACTTGATCAAGATTTCCCCAGATTAAACAACGTACTCACTTTTTGGGTTTCCGCAAATGATTAATCAAAACGTACTTTCTAAATATCAAGTACCTTTGTTTCTTTCTCACTTAAGAATATGCAACCTGCACATTTAAATCATACCACAATAGCAAGTAAATAATATAAAGTAAAGCAAAGAGAAAGACACAAGATTTTTACGAGGTTCGGCTTCAACACAGCCTACGTCCTTGCCTTTGGCAAAACACCAAAGGATTCCACTATATCAGTTCCGTTACCTGGTGGAACAATACCAATTTATAACCACTCCTTTTGTCAGGCTAGAGCCCACCTTTCCAAACAATAACCCCTTGTTTGGTCTAACGATTGAACAACTCTGAATCGTTTAAGAATGATGCTAAAGAAATTTGTGTACAAAAGAGAACTTTCACAATAGAGTAGATTAGTACAATAATCAGCATACTTATACTCCAAAGTAATTCAAATATAAGAAATTTGAAGCTCAACGCTTAGTATGAATTACTAAATGATTTTTCAAATAAAATGAAAGATTCTGATTTTTTAAAGCTTTGCTTCAAAAAAATATAAATCAATATCAGATCAGAAAGTTTAAGCACAAGAAAATTTTAGATCCTTTGAGAAATTTGAATATTTGAAAATCACTTGATCTAAAAACCTTTGAAAAATAACTTGATCTAAAAACCTTGAAGGTTGCTTGATCTTAAACTTTGAAGATTGCTGGATCTGAAACTTTGAAAATTTCTGGATCTGAAACTTTTGAAGATTTCTGGATCTGAAACTTTTGAGAATTGCTTAATTTCAAAAACCTTTCAATATTGCCTCTATGATCATTATTTTAAACCTTTGAAGCTTTTGACTATTTATAGATGTTTTTAGAAGTCATCCATTACTCCCAAAGATTCCTAAAATTCATTTCCAAATATTTTGAAATAAATATGTTTAAAAACATGGTTTAAAAAAATCTTCTCTTCTTAAGCCCTTTTTATTTATTAAAAAAAAAAATTTTTAGAGTATATATGTTTAAAAAAATGGTTTAAAAAATCTTCCCTTCTTAAGCCTTTTTTATTTATAAAAAAAATACTTTTTAGAGTATATATGTTAAAAAAAATATTTTTTATTTTCTATAAGTTTCAAACCACTTTATATTTGAGTTTAACCTTTGAAGTACTTACATTAAGAACATCCTAAAATATAATTCTTTAATCTTCCATCATTTTTGTTGTTTCAATCTTTTATTTGAGCTTTTCACCAGTATAATTTTATTCCGCATGCTTTTTGTAAACCATACGCTTTTCTTTGTGTTCTTCAAGGATTCTTTATAATCCATAAACTATACTTATGTTTTTCAAGAATTCTTTGTAATCCATAGGCTTCTTTATGCACTTGGGCTTTTTAACTTTCCTGAAAAAATTTTACTTGAAACATATTAAACATATCATTAAGTTGTTATCGTTAAAATAAGATTTGTAAGCCTTATTTGACCAACAATCTCCCTATTTTTTATGATGACAAATCGAGAGCAAAAATAATAAGATTTTAATATTCATGGCTCCCCCCTATCAATAAGCATGATATAATTCATGTATGTAAGTCCAAAAGATAATTCATGAATAAACCATACATACACGTAAAAGATTCATCCATCCATTTAAAAGGTATTTAAAAAGTTTTACAAACCATTATATATCATATTTTTGCACTCGCTTCTCTTAAAAATTTTCTCCCCCTTTGGACATCAATCAAAAAGGAAAATGAAAGAAAAAAACAAAGAAATGTTGTAAGTCAAAGTACTAGTTTTAGAAAACCCAAGATAGCCTAGCCGATAAAACTTGAATTACCTAAAAACACATAAAAGTGATAGGTAAAGGCACATCAGTCAGAGGCTTCCATATTTTCACTTTCATCATCTTCTTCTTCTTGTTCTTCAGATTTATGATTTCCTTCCTCTTGTTCACTATCATTTTCTCCTTCTTCTTGTTCACTTTCATCTTCTCCTTCTTCTTGTTCTCCAAATTCATCCTCACTGGATGTAGCAGAATTGATACTCATAGGATATTTTCCTTTAGAGGAACTGGCCAACTGTGGCTCAATCTTTTCAACTCACTTATCAATTTGTGAACAATAAGTTTCTATGGATTTAACCTTCTCTTGCAAAGTACTGAGGCCAGATTTCATACCATCACTAAATGTCATGTAATGGTTAAAAAATGGAACAAACCATGACGGAGTATCTGGATCAGGCTGAACTAAATGTGTGTGGATAGATAATGAAGAAGGTGGTGGTGCAAATGAGACATTCCTATGTCCTTTATGGAACCAACCTTGAGGAGAATTTTTAGAGCCCATCCGTTTTAGAACGGTGTTAGAAAAGATATCATAGTACATCTTGCTAGTAAAGTTGAATGATGGAGTTAAAACATTAAAATGAGCGAAAACCATATTCAACATTCCTGCATATGGTAGGACAACACGGGGAGCATCAACTTTCATGATAATCCACTGAATGATCAAACTTGGAAGATCCATCTTCTTCCTTTTCAGAATGCACCACATTACAAAACAGTCCAGAATTGAAATGTGATCGTGAGAACCATATCGTGGTAAAATGTTGTTTGTAATGAGCTTGTGCAAAATGAGGGCTTTCAAACTAAGCTGCTTATAAAGTGGAGGATGACCAAAGTTTACTAGAGTGTCAGTCATAACCAGTGGCAAAAACTCTTGTGGTGTAAAACCTTGAGCCATAATCCATTGCTTCTCAATAATATGAATCTCAAAATCCCCTATTCGAAGAATCTTTCCCAAAGATATAGGATTTAGATGGATGTCTTTCCCAAGCAAATTTGTTTTCATTCCATTTTGGCATCGCTCCATGTTTGCATAAAAAATACGCACAACATTGGGATAATAGCCTTTAGCTTGGAAGGTGACAAACTTATCCCATACAATGTTCTTGAAAAGTTCCAAGATTTCGGGAAAATCAGAATTGAAGAACGTTACATCGAGTACCTTACCTAATATCGGTTCAGCTGAAGCAATTTGATTTCGGTAAAGGTGCTTGGCATGTGGAGTGACCAACCATTTCTCCACCTCATCGTTATTTATTCTTGTGGAAGAGGAAGATCCTTCAACACCAATGGATTTTGATCTAGGCATGTTTGGATGAAGAAGAAAATCAAGGAAATTCTAAGTTAAGCTCGGTGTTTGTGTGGAGGAAGGATTTGACACTAGGTTACAAGATGCTTTAAGCAAGATTTGTGTATGGAAAGTGATGGAGACGAAGGGTTTCAGAGAGAAAAAATGAATGGTCAGGTGCCTGGTGGGTTTTAAAATGACTTAAAATAGGGTTTTAAACCCTACCCGCCGTGAGGCAGTCGCCAGCTTCAATGTGGTAGGCGCTTGTCTTTGTGGAATTTTGAAAGACAGTAGCCAGGCAATTACCTGGTACCCTGGTGGCAGTCGCCTGTCAACCAGAACAATTTCTAAATTACTTCACGACTATAAAGCATGCCCAATTCTCTTCTTATTAATATGAATGTTTCTTCCGACAAAGGTTTTGTAAAAATATCTGCTAATTGATCATATGTATTTACAAATTCTAGTACTATATCTTCATTTTGTACATGATCTCTCAAGAAATGACGTCTTATATCGATGTGTTTTGTTCTTGAGTGAGATACTAGATTTTTTGAAATATTAATAGCACTTGTGTTATCAAATTTGATAGGGATAGTTTCATATTGTATTTGAAAATCTTTTAACTGTTATTTCATATAAAATGTTTGAGCACAACAACTTCCTGCATCAATGTATTCTGCTTCTGCTGTGGATAATGCTACATAATTTTGTTTCTTTGAAGACCATGAAACTAGAGAATGTCCTAGAAAATGACACGTTCCACTTGTGCTTTTTCTATCTATTTTACATTCAGCAAAGTCTGCGTCTGAATAACTAATCATTTCAAATCCAGATTCTTTTGCATACCATAAACCTAGTTCAAGTGTACCTAGGAGATACCTAAGGATTCTTTTGACTGCTATTTGATGTGATTCCTTTGGGGCTGACTGAAATCTTGCACAAATACATACACTAAACATAATATCTGGCCTACTTGCTGTTAAATAGAGTAGGCTTCCTATCATTCCTCGATAATGCTTAGTATCAACTTGTTTCCCTTTTTCATCTTTGTCAAGACTAGTTGAAGTACTCATAGGAGTTCCTATGGGTTTACTTTCTTCCATATCAAACTTTTTTAACATGTCTTTAATGTATTTAGTTTGATTTATAAAGATTCCATTTTTTGCTTGTTTGATTTGTAATCCAAGAAAGTAATTTAATTCTCCCATCATACTAATCTCAAACTCTTTTTGCATACATGTGGCAAATTCTTTACATAGATCTTTATTTGTGGCTCCAAATATAATATCATCCACATATATTTGAACTAATAACAAATCTTTGTTTTTAGTTTTAATGAATAAGGTACTATCAACTTTTCCTCTTGTAAATTTATTTTTAAGTATGAATTTACTTAATCTCTCATACCAAGCTCTTGGAGTTTGTTTCAAACCATAAAGAGCTTTTGTCAATTTGAATACATGGTTTGGATTTTTAGAATTTTCAAACCCTGGTGGTTGTTTGACATATACTTCTTCGTTTATATATCCATTCAAAAATGCACTCTTCACATCCATTTGATATAACTTAAAATCCTTATGGGCTGTATAGGCTAAAAGCATCCTAATGGCTTCCATTCTTACCACAGGTGCAAAAGTTTCATCGTAATCAATTCCCTCTTCTTGATTATATCCTTGTGCCACTAACCTAGCTTTATTTCTCACAACAACTCCGTTTTCATCCTTCTTATTTCTAAACACCCATTTAGTTCCTATAATTGATTTATCTTTGGGTTTTGGTATTAGTTCCCATACTTGACTTCTTTCGAATTGATTTAATTCCTCTTGCATAGTTATAATCCAAGAGTCATCATTTAAGGCATCTTCAATATTTTTTGGTTCATGTTGGGATAAGAAAGCATAATAATTGCAAATATTTTTTTAGTGAGGCTCTAGTAGTTATTCCTTTTGAGGTTTCACCAATAATTTGTTCTTTTGGGTCATTTTTGTCATATTTCCACTCTTTAGGAAGCTTCAGTTTCTCTGAAAGGTTTTCATTTAATGCATCATTGTTCTTTTCTTCTTTTATTTCAAGAACATCTTCCTTTTGTGAAGTGACTTCTTTTTCATCATTCATATCTTTAATGTTATAATGATTTGATTCATCAAAAGTTATATGAATTGATTCCATAATTGTAGAAGTTCTTTTATTATAAATCCTATAAGCTTTACTATTTGTAGAATAACCTAAGAAAATACCTTCATCCGACTTTGCATCAAATTTTCCTAGGTCATCTTTAGTATTTAATATAAAACATTTGCAACCGAATACATGAAAGTAGGATATATTTGGTTTTCTATCTTTCCAAAATTCATATGATGTTTTATCTATTTTTGATCTTATTGATACCCTATTTACAATATACCATGCTGTATTTACAGCTTCTGCCTAAAAATATTTAGGTAAACTATTTTCATTGAGCATTGTTCTTGTCATTTCTTGCAAAGTTCTATTTTTCCTTTCAACAACTCCATTTTGCTGTGGAGTTCTAGGTGCTAAAAAAGTGTGAGTTATTCCATGTTCATTACAAAATTTATCAACTTCCTTATTTTTAAACTCTCTTCCTTGGTCACTTCTAAAGCTTGTTACATTATAACCTTTCTCATTTTGTAGTTTCTTGCATAAGGTTATTAATTGATTGCAAGTTTTATCTTTGTTTGCTAAAAATATTACCCAAGTAAATCTTGAAAAATCATCTACTATTACAAAAGCATATTGTTTTCCACCTAAGCTTAAGGTTCTAGTTGGACCAAATAAGTCTAAGTGTAGGAGTTCTAGGGTTCTTTTGGTGGATATGAATTTTTTTCTTTTTAAAACTTGTTTTTACTTGTTTTCCCTTTTGATAAGCATCACATATCTTGTCTTTTACATACTTAATATTTGGTAATCCTTTTACAAGATTTTTCTTAGATAATTTAGATAGTAGGTCCATGCTAGCATGTCCTAATTTTCTATGTCATAACCAACTTGCTTCATTCATGGCTGTTAAACAAGTTATGTTTTGATTTGTTATTTTCTCAAGATTTATACAGTAAACATTATTTATTCTATGAGCCATAAACAAGGTTTCTTTATTTTTGGGATTCTAGATGACACATTTTTCTTTCATGAACATTACTTCGAACCCTTTATCACTTAATTGACTGATACTTAAAAGAATATGTTTTAGTCCTTCTACTAATAACACATTATCTATAGTGAGTGAAGGTTCTTTACCAATTTTACCTATATCGACAATTTTACCTTTGGCATTGTCGCCGAAGGTGACGTATCCCCCATCTTTTTGTTTTAAGGTAGTGAACTTGTTTTTGTCACCGGTTATATGTCTTGAGCATCTGCTATCCAAGTACTATTTGTCCATTGTCATTGTTGTCCTAAGGCAAACCTATAATGAGGGACACTATGTGTTAGTTTTTTGGAACCCAAATTCTTTTGACTTTCATTGTTTTACTGTTAGTTCCACTATTTGTTTTCCATTCTCCTTGGACTTTAACATATTTTTTCTTTAATGGAAAATTAAACATTACATAACCTTTAGTCTTGCACATATAGCAAGTGGTGTGTTCATGTTTGTTATTTGATGAAGTGCTAGCATAAAACCTAGTTTCCTTATTAAAGTATCTCATGTATAGCTTTTTATTCTTTTTATTTGTTTTACCATTGTAGTCTATTCCTTCTTTGTTTCCATGAAGCCTTTGCTGTCCAGTCATCTTTTCAAAGTTCTCTTTACCTTTAGTAAAGTTATAGATAATTTTTTCCTTATCCTTAACTATCTTTTTGAGTTCATTTATTTCTAAATCTTTCTTATTCAAACCATCTATATGAGTTTTATCTAATTCTTGTTTTATTTCTGTAGACACCCTATTTTTGCCCTAATCAAATAGAATACGGGGTCCCCTCTTATTATTTTCATTATTATTATTATTATTATTATTATTATTATTATTATTATTATTATTTTCCTATTTTATTAGTACTTTACTATTGTTTTGCTAGTATTTTTATTTTTATTATTATTATTATTATTATTATTATTATTATTATTATTCATTTTTATTATTATTACTAGTACTTTTATTATCTTTATTTTATTTTAACTTTACTATAATTATTTTTATTTTTCATTTATTTTATTATTTTTGATATATTATTATTATTATTATTATTATTATTTTATTATTATTATTATTATTAGCATTAGTATCTTATTTTGGCTATTATTATTATTATTTTTGGTAATGTTATCATTATTATTATTATTATTTATTACTTTTAATATTAGTATTATTACTTTATTTTTATTAATATTATTATTATTATTATTTTATTGATAGTATCTTCATTTTTATTTTTTACTATAATTATTTATTATTATTTACTATTAGTATTATTATTATTATTATTATTATTATTATTATTACCTTATTGATCCTTATATTATTATGATAATTATTATTATTATTATTTCTATTTTTATTGTTACCATAAGAATAAAGGAAAAAAAAAAGAAAAAAAGAAAATCAAAAAGGAAGTTTTTTTAGGGTTTTCTAGAATTTTTTTTATATAATGGGGGGAGGCGCACAGCAAAGGGGCGGAGGCCAAGAGCACAGCAAAAATTTTCTTTTCTTCTTCTTCTTTTTCTTCCGGCGCATCCTTCCAGCTCCTCTTCCAACGCTCGCAAACCTCTCTTCCTTCTTCCTCCTTCATTCCCGTTTCTCTCCATCCTGTTCCAGCTCCGGCCGCCACCTCTGCTCCACAGCCTCGGCCACATCTCTTGCTGCACGGCAGCTACACCACCCGAAGTCTCCATCTTCACCAGTAGCCAAGCCACCTTGCTCTGCCGGTCCACAGAACCAGCCGCCACCAAGATCCTCCGTCACCGCACCACAGCATCTTCTCCCTGGAAGTTCATCCTCTCCGGCACCACTACGGCCAAGCAACCCCCATTCCAACCACTCCGCCACACAGTCCGTGCACCAGCAGACGCCAGCCCCGGCGAGCTCCCTTCCGTCAGCCTCACAACAACAGTCCTCCACGAGCTCCTGCAACAACCGGCCACCTCCAGTCCCAACTCTCCGACCATCAACTCCGGTGACGACCCAGCTCCGGCCGCCTGCTTTTTCCCACGACCACGACCACCGGGTGAGGTTTTCACCTCCGGCCATACACACCGTGCACACACAGACACAGGTGCACGTGTATTGTAGTTTATTTTACTTTTTATTCTTTTTGTTTCTCATTTATTTATTTATTTGTTTACTTATTTATTTTTTGTTTCTCTACTTATTTTGATTTGTTTTAATGTTTAAAGCTTAAGACTTCATGGTATGAGTATGTGTATTGAGGTATTATTTGTCGGGGTATTTAGTTAATATTCGCATCTAGGCTTTTTATTGTATATACGTTAAAATTGTAATATTGTGTTTACGGTTTCATTTTATTACAGTGATATTTGTTTGGGTTTTTTGTGCTAATTATTTTAAATACTAATAAGTTCATTCTCATTATTGTAGGATTTTGTTTTATTGCGGAGGTAAGAGTTCTAAATGTAATAAGTTTTGATTGTCGAATATTATCGAGTGTGCCATATTCATGTTATTCGTTTAATATGCAAGGGTTTTTTTTTAGGACATAATTAAGCCTGTGATTAATATTTAGTGTTATGATTGTATTTATCTAAATAGGTCGTGTTCATTGTTGTGGGTATATAGGATTTTTGGTTGTTATTGCATTTATTTTATGTTTAATAATTGTATATATAGGGTTGTGTATTAATTTTGGTTGCCATATTGAATAGGTACGCATTAATTTTAGAAATAACTTGTTTCCATAAATTCAATTATTTTTTTGCCCTTTTCATTAGCTTACATATTTTAATCTTAAGTTCGATTTGTTTTCCCTAATTAATTATTGGCATATGTGTGTCTTGTGCATATCTTTGACAGCGTGTTAATATTAAGATAAATATCATATTATTAAAATATGTATATTATTAGTTAATGATATTTAGTATGGTTACTGTTAATATTATTATTATCACTATTATTGTCGTTTATTATTATTATTATTATTATTATTATTATTATTATTATTATTATTATTGTATTTATTATTATTACTATTAATATTAGTATTATTATTAGTATTATTATTATTTATTAACATTATCATTCTTATCATTATTAATAATATTATCACTATTTTTAGTATTTTCTTTATTTGACCTTATACGTACTATGGTATATATTTTTATAAAATATTTTCTTGATTTTCATCCCAATGATTTTAATGCTAGGGTATTAGCCTTTGGGCTTCACGTACCTTTAAGTTCTGAGGGAATATATATGTATATATTATATTTATTTATTTATTTTCCATGTCTATTTATAAATTCATAAAAATGAGTAATTTAAAGACTTATTAAATTAACTTAGGGATAATTTCAAATTAATTAGGTACCGTTCGTAAGAACGGGCGCGTAAGGGGTGCTTGTACCTTCCCCTCGCGTAACCGAACTCCCGAGCCTAACTCTGGTAACGTAGACCCATTCTACCCCTAATGGGGTAGTAATCATGTGTTCTAACCACACTAAAAGGTTAGTGGCGACTCCGACATTTCATATTTTTCTTGAAAGTTAAAATTGATTTTTAATTTCGCCACTCGGGGCACACGCGCTCCCGGGACGTCGCGACAATTTCTTCTTCCAGCTTCTTAATATAAGTATTTCTTTCTTCTTCAATAACTTTGAATGATTCTAGTTGCTTTACTAGTTCTTGATTATGATCTTTTAAAGTTATATTTCTTTTAGACACTTTTATAAATCTTTTATGTAGTGAAAATAATTCAGTTTGTACTTCCTTGTAAGAAGGCAAACTATCACATGACTCATCACAAGACACATTTTGAGATTCTGTTGAAGAATAATAAGAATTTACCTCTTCATCATTTGCCATGAAGCATATATTTGTCATCTCTTGTTCACTTGATTCAGTTTCAATTTCGCTGGAGCTTGAATCGTCCCAAGTAGCTTTTATTGTTTCCTTCTTTTTCTTCTTATCCTTCTTGAACAATGAACACTCCGGTTTAATATGTCTTGACTTTTTGCAGTGATAACAAATTGGCAATTCATTCTTACCTTTATTTTCTTTCCTACTTGTATATCCTTTTTCAGTTTTCTTTTTGTAGAATTTTGTAGGAAACCTTTTATTTCTTCTATAGAATTTTTCTAGTCTCTTAGTAATGAATGTCAATTCATCTTGATCTAGGTCACTTGTTTCGCTTTCTTCTTCACTAGAGCTATGGCTAGATGCCTTTAGAGCTATGGATTTTTTATGCTTTGGTTCGAGTTTCTTTCTTTTACTGTCATTTCGTATGTAAGAAGTGAACCTATAAGTTCATCCAAAGAATTAGTCTTAAGGTTTCTACCTTCCATGATAGCTGTGGCTTTTGGTTCCCAAATAGAGGGTAGACCTCTTAGAATTTTCCTAATCATTTCATATATAGTATAGGTCTTTCCTAAGGCACTTAAAGAGTTTATTATGTGGGTAAATCTGGTGTACATGCTTGATATTGTTTCTTCAGAATTCATTTTGAAGGCTTCGTATTCACTTGTTAGCATATCTATCCTATTGTCTCTAACATCGACGGTTCCTTCATAAGTTACTTCTAACTTAACCCAAAATATCCTTAACTGTTTTGCAAGCCATGACTCGATTTAACTCATTAGCATCTAATGCACAATATAACACATTTATAGCACTTGCATTTATTTGAAGCATTTTATAGTCTAAGTCTGTCATGTCTTTCTTTTCTTTTGGAATGTGTTTTCCATCAACTAACTTAGTGGGAATAAGATTTACATCCATAACAACTTCCCAAGCTTTCCAATCCATGTGTTGGAGATATATTTCCATTCTCTTTTTTCAAAAAGTGTAATTGTGTCCACAAAAGATTAGTGGACGGGTTGAGGATTGTCCTTCACCAAAGAATGCTACTCCAATTTTTGTCATTAGATCTTTTTATAGTTTCTTGTTAGGAATTTTTATAACTAGGCTCTGATACCAATTGAAATAAGGAATAGCTTCCCAAGAGGGGGGGTGAATTGGATTCTTTTTAAATTTTAATGATTTTTAAGCTATTGATTTTAATTACCCAGAAAACAAGATATATAAATAATAACTACACTTAAAAATACTGAAATTTAAATTCACAAGTCAATTAATGAAATCAACGTAATTCAATCACTCAACCAAAAATATTAGAGTTTTAGTTGATTTTTCTGTAAACTCTTAGCATGCACTTTACTTGATCAAGATTTCCGTAGATTAACCAACGTACTCACTTTTTGGGTTTCCGCAAATGATTAATCAAAACGTACTTTCTAAATATCAAGTACCTTTATTTTTTTTCTCACTTAAGAATCTACAACCTGCACATTTAAATCATACCACAATAGCAAGTAAATAATATAAAGTAAAGCAGAGAGAAAGACACAATATTTTTACGAGGTTCGGCTTCAACACATCCTACGTCATCGCCTTTGGCAAAACACCAAAGGATTCCACTATATCAGTTCTGTTACCTGGTGGAATAATACCAATTTACAACCACTCCTTCTGTCAGGCTAGAACCCGCCTCTCCAAACAATAACCCCTTGTTTGGTCCAACGATTCAACAACTCTGAATTGTTTAAGAATGATGATAAAGAAATTTGTGTACAAAAGAGAACTCTCACAATAGAATAGATTAGTACAATGATCAGCTCACTTATAGTCCAAAGTAATTCAAATATAAGAAATTTGAAGCTCAACGCTTAGTATGAATTACTAAATGATTTTTCAAAAAAAATGAAAGATTCTGATTTTTTAAAGCTTTGCTTCAAAAAAATATAAATCAATATTAGATCAGAAAGTTTAAGCACAAAAAAATTTTTAGAGCCTTTAAGAAATTTGAATATTTGAAAATCACTTGATCTAAAAACTTTTGAAAAATAGTTTGATCTAAAAACTTTGAAGGTTGCTTGATCTTAAACTTTGAAGATTGCTGGATCTGAAACTTTGAAGATTTCTGGATCTGAAACTTTTGAAAATTTCTGGATCTGAAACTTTTGAGAATTGCTTAATTTCAAAAACCTTTCAATATTGCCTCTATGATCATTATTTTAAACCTTTGAAGCTTTTGACTATTTATAGATGTTTTTAGAAGTCATCCATTACTCCCAAAGATTCTTAAAATTCATTTCCAAATATTTTGAAATAAATATGTTTAAAAACATGGTTTAAAAAATCTTCCCTTCTTAAGCCCTTTTTATTTATTAAAAAAAAAATACTTTTTAGAGTATATATGTTTAAAAAAATGGTTTAAAAAATCTTCCCTTCTTAAGCCCTTTTTATTTATTAAAAAAAATACTTTTTAGAGTATATATGTTAAAATAAATATTTTTGATTTTCTATTTGAGTTTAACCTTTAAAGTACTTACATCAAGAATATCCTAAAATATAATTCTTTAATCTTTAATCTTGTTCTTCTATCATCTTTGTTGTTTCAATCTTTTATTTGAACTTTTTACCAGTATAATTTTATTACTCATGCTCTTTGTAATCCATAAGTTTTTCTTTGTATTCTTTAAGGATTCTTTGTACTCCATAAACTATACTTGTGTTCTTTAAGTATTCTTTGTAATCCATAGACTTCTTTATGCACTTGGGCTTTGTTACTTTCCTGAAAAAATTTTACTTGAAACATATTAAACATATCATTGATTTGTTATCATCAAAATAAGAATTGTAAGCCTTATTAGGCCAACAATACCGTTAACGATTTGAAGCCGAGATCAATTAGTCAATAAAACATTGCATAACAGTCGACTGTTTCCTTTTGGGGATAAATGCCAACACTAGTAATCCACTATATTAGTGATGGTTTATAAAACCAACACTAATAATCCACCCCTTTTGGGGATCTTGAGTTGACTTGTAAAGGTTAAGCGAGCAGATAATTTCATACTGTTGGTGATGGTCTTTCTCTTCGAGCATTCTATTTAAAATGGCATGGGTTGCGCACTCTATTCTACCGTCAACTCCTCCAGATTCTAATCTGTGGTGTTAACCTCACTGGCAAGGATAGCCAATATATCACCTTATATATATATATATATATATATATATATATATATATATATATATATATATATATATATATATATATATCCAGTTTTGCTTCTTGGATAATATCAGAAATTGCTTTCATTTGTCCACTACTACGAAGATAGTCTCATAAGACCTTACGAAAATGTACTCATCTTCACAAGCAACCCACCCATTGATCTGGATGTTCTTTTTTGTATAGTATTGTAAAGGGGATTTACTGGTCAAAATGAAACTACAAATTAACTCCTTATTATTCTGTATGGTATGAGGTTGACTTATTTTTTTTATTTATGAACTAATGTACCTTACTTTGTTCAGAACTAGACATATTTTGTTTAGACACAATTTAACAATGGAGAACTGGCCGCCCTAATAGCGTCTGGTTCATATACAAAAGAAGCTAGTGATTCTAGTGTTGGAAGTGTTGCCTACCATGAGGATATTTATAGTTCAAATGTCAAGAACAAGTCAATTTTGTCTCAGTCTATAGGGCAAGATTTAGATATGGGTAAGGAAACTTCACTTATAAATAGAATCACTAGCTATGACCATTTCGTGTTAATTGACAATTTGGAGAAAGACTTGTCCCCAAGAATAGTTATTGAATTCATACAGAAGCAGGTGACCAAATCAACACAAGTCTGCATTTTCTCAAATTTGTCTTCAAATACATACACGAGGAGAATCATTGTGTTGGATTCTAAAGAGAACCTAGAGAAATTATGTGAATTTTTGGAGAATTCAAAGCACATTATAACATCTTCAACATGAAGGTATCAACTTAATGCATTATTATTGTTGATTGTACAATATTCGCTTTTTGCTTTATTTCTATATCGAATTATATGGGATTTGGAGTAATATTTTTTCATTAGAACTTATATTTCTTTTTCAGTTAGCTTTCATTGTTTTGTTCATTTTCTACAGGCCGTGGGTGATAACTGAAAAGATACCAAGGCATGGATTGTTTAAACCATTAATTGGGAACTTGAAATTGACGTCCCTAGCACGTTCTTTCATTTCCATTTTTGTTAATTTTTTAGGAAATGTCATCAACTATAAAAGTGATATTTTGTGCTACTGTCGGAGCTTTGTCGTGGAATTGCATAATTGATTTTATGATTCTCATATTGTAGTAGGAATTACGGAGTACAAATGCTATAATTGGCTAAGAATTAAAGCTCTATCACTCAAGAACTGCAGAATACAAGATAGCTAAGGAGGAAAGGGATTTATTCATGGAGTTTGTAGATCATCATAAGTGACTGCACAAGAGGCTTGCAACGGAAAAGAGAAAAATCCTAGACACGTCTGCCCCATAAGTGCTTGCAGAGTTAAGGCGTGTTCTTGGATGGCCACTCAAATAAGCAAGTGAAAATTTGTGTCTCATTTTTGCAAACAGAGTGAATGATACGTTTCTTTGATTGATGGTTTATATTTTTTATGAATTATTATTTAAGCTACATGATTGCATCCCTTATCTGGAATGCCACCTGCATGGTTAATGCAATGATTTGTGTTTCATAAGCTATAGAAAACTGCTTGGCTATCCAGTATACTCTCTTTGATTTTCATATTTGGGAAACATTCTATTTACAGACGGCAAGTTGCCAAAATTTTGTTAAAATTTTTCCAAAATAATCAAAGCCCAAAAGTCAAGTGCTAAATGTTTATAATATGATGCATGCTTAAATCGTTATTAAAAGGATGAGTGATTGCTAAATGAAGATTGATCTTCATCCTAAATTGAAAACTCTGAACATCGTACCCAACTCTTAAAATTTTATGATTAAATATGGATTGTTCTTTTGTTATGAACACAAAATAATGCTATGTACATATATATGTTCGGACATTGTATACTAGCTAGCTAATTTCTTGTAAAATTATTATTTTGTAGGGTTTACGACTCTCATAACACTACGACGATGTCAGACACTTCAATCAGGTCAAATGCGTGCAACTTTAGATTTTTCCTGTATTTCTTGTTCACAGAATATAATTAATTTATATATTTTAATTTGAATTTGTACTTGTATGTATTTTAATTTTGAATAATTTGTATTTTGAATTTTAATAATTTATGAATGTTTTAGTAATTCTGGATCAATTTTATGTATGTTAAAATGTAATAACAGGTTTTTATAAGAATCTTTTAAAAAAAAATTTTAATTTTTTTTTAAAACATCCGTGATGGTTTGCAAAACCGTTACTAATAATGGGATATGAAGTATTAGTGATGGTTTAGAAACCGTTACTAAATGACCAAAACCGTCACTACAGAATCAACCTTATGGGGGCCAAATATTAGGGACGGTTCTATAATCCTTACTAATAGTTAATTATTAGTAACGATTTTAATAATCATCACTACAAAGTGCACTATTAGTGACGGTTTCTTAACCGTCATGCTTACAGTTATATTAGTGACGATTATAAAATTTGTCACTAATACATGCACTTTAGTGACGAATTTGAGCCGACCATATGCATAATTTATAGTGACGATCGTAGGATATTAGTGACGTTTTTTTTTTCCGTCACTAATACTCCACTATTAGTGATGACTTGAATATTCCGTCACTAATAAGTATTAGTATCCGCAAATATGATGACAAATTTAGAACCGTCACTGATACTGAGATAACTGTCACTAATAGTATTAGTGACGGTTCAAAACTATCACTAATAACTTCATTTTTTATAATGAGTGAAATAAACAGAAAACACAATCACGCAGATTATAATTAAAGTAATAAAATAATGACACAAAAAATTACATGGACCGGCAATGCCTACATTCACGGGAGCAAACGACAGTGAATTTTTACTATCTTGTGTCCACAGACATAGAATTACATCATACAACATGTATATATAACTCTCCCAGAGGTTCTCCCCCTCCCCCGAAACCCAACCTATACAACTTTCCAATTCAAAATTTGAAAACCAACGCTGAGTAACCGAATAAAACTGTCAACGGTTTCAGACATACCGTCAACGATTTGAAACCGAGATCAAATAGTCGATAAAACATTGCATAACAGTCGACTGTTTCCTTCTCACCTTGACAAAATCGTCAACAGTTCCATGCAAATTGTCGACAGTTAGCTCCTGCAAACTAGCATCTATTGTTTTTTACCATATTTTCTTTTTTTACATGTATATATATACACACACACATACATGACCTATTTGTGTGTGTGTGTGTGTGTGTAATACAATAGAATATGAAAAAGGACAAGTCTTGGTTATTAACGCAAATGTGGAACTACATAAAGCTAAAATTGCAAAGGCAACACATTCAAACGGGCCCTTCCAATCTAAAATTCAACTACATAATTTTACTCTTCACACCATGCATCCACGACCTTATCAACCTCAAAATAAACTATGTCCTTCCGATAAACTAATTTAAATAGTTCGTCTCATGCACTGAGGCCCATTTGCAGAGCTGCAATAGTAGAAATGCCACAACTGTTGACTTCCAAATGGTGGACGAGGGAATCCCATGTCTTCCCCTTCCAAATAGGCCTTTCACGAAAGGCCAAAAGGTTATTACCACCAGCAGACTGCAAATAATCTCCCCAACCCCTGCCCCGTTTCCGTGATGGCTCGATGGCCGCTGGAACCCTAAAAATTCCATAACCAGTGCAGCGAAATGCACCAGCACAAGGGTGGTTCCCGGTGCAAAGACCAGGGACTCATCAAAGGTGAACTCGCTGGGATCAACATACTTGCCATCTTCGTCGAGAGTAGATCTGCCCTTCTGTGTAATTTCAAATGTTGTCTCTGAAACTCCTAGAAGCTTCAGTGTTATATTTAAAGCTCCAAATAACCATGCAGATACTGTGATTATTCTGAATGTCGTTTGGCCCTTCCACCATGCACGAATACTAAAGCCAGTTCTAAGGTACTCTGACAAAGTGGATAGGTTGTAGAGGGCAAAAATGGCTATCAGCATGAACATGGCTGGTTCATGAACCTGCACAAATGGACATAATTATGCACAAAAATACATTTCATTTCTTTTAGAAATAAGATAAAGTATTATTTAAAAATTTAGCTAGACCAATTCAATCATGCTTGATCTAGATAGACAATTTGATATATATATATATATATATATATATATATATATATATATATATATATATATATATATATGAAAGTGTAGATCATGTGAATTATTTTTTAGAGTAATGAATTTTTATATTTTAAAATTAGATGATAAATATTCTGTCAAGATTTAGGTCTAAGTAGGACTAGATAAAATTTTTTATCAAGATTTTTTATTTTAGATATTTAAAGATTTGAGTTAGAAAGTTATTAACTGATCATTTGTAATGAAAATTTTAGACATCCATTATCAATCTTTAAACTCTAACAAATACCTAATTATCATGATCTCTTATCATAGTCAATCAATACTTGAGAATACATATTCAAGAAAATATAATTGGAGTGAACAACTTCTTTGTATCTTTTTAAACTTTAGAAAAGATGCATCTATAATATCGTTTTATTGAGTGGCATACTAACTTTTTAAAGATAGTGTAAAAAGTAATAGAAAAAGAAGCATGTTTTTCATGAAAAATTTTCATTAATGATTGAAACCATAAGATCACTAATTTTTTTTTTTAGGAGAAAAAACATGCAATGGCAATCGTCCTTAATGAACTCTAAGAGAAACTATGAAAGTTCTAAGTAGCCACCATAGATCAATAATTTATCACTTAATAAACAATATGTTGCATAAATGAAACTAAAAGCTAGCAAATCATGACTTATATAATTAAGTATTAAACTATGTTTGCATAAGAATTTTATTCCAAAACTACAAAATTTTGCTCATAAATCACATTGTAAATTACTTCAGATATTTTGGTATTAATAATGATAGCTTGTCTACAAATTATAAATGAAATATACAACAAGTAAATTAATTTACTTTCAATCCAATTCTACAATCTATAATAATTAAATATTTCAAGCAAATATCAAGCAAATGAAACATTTTTTCTACAATGGACAAATAGAAAAATAAAATAAGGGGAAAATAGTGTAGCTTATAAAATAAAGGCCGGGAGCTAAAACCTCAAGTTATCCCAAAATCAAAATCTTCTTCTTCCTATTCTTCCTTTTCTCCTTTAATATTGTGGAAAAATTATGCACAAAAGAAATGAACACACTCATTTCGCTATTGAATTGGCTTCTTAGGAGGATATATGAGTTGCGACCCACCAAAACAAGGTGGGACATGAAGACTCTATGAACCTAATTCCTATTACAAATCATACAATTAAGCTTACTGTCCACATTAGAGTCTAAAGCTCAACTGTTCAATGTGAGCTGACGTGAATAGATTATATGTTAGGGTCTTAGAGTTCTATGACCCTAACACATGGTTTGGGTGTATAATTATTGTGTCGGAGGTATGGTTGGTTAACTTGGATGCAGTTGTTCTATTGTCACTAGGATGGTTTCGGTATGTATTGGCGACGTCATGGTTGGTCTGGATAGTTCTGATTGTGATGTTCTAGAACCTAAGATGTATGATCATTAGATCCCTTGTAGTTACTTGGATGTGACAGAGAATACTATAGAGAATGATTCTTAGGGTACACCACGTGAGCATCCTACCTCCCCAAGTATATTTATGGGTACTAAATGAGCAACCATGAGGAGTGCTCAGGGGCTTGAGATTCCCAAGGGCTGTCTTGGGCTTTCATATGGGATTGGGAGCCCTATGAATGATCCATTTGGGAATGAGATCGCGCAAGTACTCTCAATCTGGAGGTTTGGATGTATGCATGTCTCTCTTATTCATCAACTATATAGTTGGGTGGCATCATGTGAGGCCCTGGTTGTGCTGAGGATATGAGAGTTACCCTTAGTACTAGTGGAATGTGAGTTATTTCCTTTACTATTCAAGTCGAATTCATTAGTTATGACTTTACTTGGTTTAAAGGTTGTTGGGTCATGAGATTTGACCACTAGGTTAGACACTTCAATGTTTGCTTGGAAAGGATGAGTACGGCTAGGCTCGACTTGCTGTAGTCTTGCCGCCACGTAGGTGTCTCCCCTCGACACTTTTGAAGGATTTTGGCAAGAGTGATTCCTTTTGGTCATTGTAAACTCTATGTCATGCATCTTTCTTATATTTCATGTGTTCTAGCAATCTTGCCTAAAATTACATAGGAGGAGCCCCACTCCACACCCATATAGGTGAAACCATCAAGTGTGCACTATAATTAAGCAAAACACCCATAAGAGATATGGAGTTCATTAAGAGCAAGTGCTCAACCTCACAAATTGTTGTCTTGCACTATCCTCACCATAGGAATTATATTTATAAATTCAATGATAGTGTATACAAGGACAATCAATGATTTGGTTTACTTATATGAACTTACTTGTTTGATATCTCTTATCACATAAGTTGGATTACCATCACTTTTTACCTTTGGTTATAAGCAGAAGCCCCATTCCCCTCAATGAATCACACTTTAGCTTTCTACTTAATGATTTAGTTGGAGGATTTGCTAAATTCATCTCTGATCTCACATAATCTATGAATATTACTTTCGGAATTAGAAATTACTTTACAACATTATGTCATAGGTTCATATGCATATGTTCTTTATAATAAATTTTATTCTTTGCATAAGCTATTACAACTTGGCAATCACAGTACAAAGACACAAGTAGAACTTGTTTCATCCATATATAAAGGGATATCTATTAAGAAATTTTTAAGCCACATAATTTCATTTCCTGCCATCTCTAAGGCAATAAACTCAAATTCCATGGTAGACCAAGCTATAACAATTTGTCAATATACATGACACACCACCCCCTCTTATAGTAAGAACCCTAGTGGATTTTATCTTATATGAATAAGAGATTTAGATACCATCGTTGTGGCCCCCTAATATGGCGGGAAACCTATTATGCATGAAACCATAATCTCTAGTATCTCATTGATGTAAGTTAATTGTATCAATTAGGATGCTGATTTTATTGACACAATCTATAAAATGAATGTGCTATATCTAGGCGAATATAATTCATTAAAAGCAACAAGGTCACAATTATCTTAGCATATTCAGATTGTAATACATTGTCCCCTATATTTTTCTTCAATTGTAAGCTCGCACCAATCAAAAACATGAAAACATGTTTCCCTCTATGATAAAGTGCACCATGACATACTATAATGACACATGATTTTCTTTTGTATGTCAGCTGCTACTTACAACTTTGCCAAGATTAGGACAAAAGTCATCTGAAGAGTAATATACTCATTTTTAGGTCCATAAACAATTTGTGGTACTAATTGATTTGGACTGCACATCCCTTGCTATCATCATTCAATTCATGAAAAGGGGAAAAGAGAACTTCATAGTAAAATCTCAATGCTTATTGATGAAAATAGTTTCGGACATAGACTATAAATTCACTCTTAAATAAAAATATACCATAGATAAAAAAATAGTTTCAACCAAGTAGTGAGAAAATAAATAAGTAAAAAATAATAACTCTTATAGTTACTTTCTTGAACTTCATCTCATTTCATTACTTTGAATCTATCTATGCGCCAGTAGATATATGACGACAACAACTTTTCATATGCTCAAATATATATATTGATCATTTACAACATTGCATTTACAAAAAAGTATAAAATGCCTGAATAAAAGGATTTTCGTTAATCCAAAAAGTTGTACAAGTTAGGTTTTTAAATCCCATTTATTTTTTATCCAATAATTAATAAATATTGAAATTGAAAAAAAAAAAAAAAAACCATAACAACAATATTTATTCACCCAACTAAGCCATTTATATCACTTCCTAGTTGTTAAGCACATAATAAATAACGGTAGTCCTCATCCTAAATTATGTATCTAAATTATCAAGAATGAAAATTTGATCAACTAACCTTAGAATCAAATGAAAATGATGACACATATTATGGTTCATAAATTGAAATAAGAACACAATCAAAGAATTCAACTACAAGTACTTATAAATAAATTCAAGCCAAGTCATAACAAAATTATATTGTTTTACTAACGACTTTCAAAATGAATAATATTCTAAATTTTAGTGGAACTGTGACAATAATACAAGGGTATGTTGTTTAAAAGCCACTTGTATACACACAAATTTGTGAAAGGACAATATTCAAATATTCTATGGTTTTTCCATACAGCCTAAGGTGATGATGCATGTTAGGCATATAAATAACTTATTTATGTCTTAAAAATGTTGAATGCAACAACACAGTCTACGCAGTCCAATTAATTAACAAAAACAAATCAAAACTACTATTTAAACCCAAAATAATAATGATAATAATAATAATAATAATAATGTTAAAATATGTCAGTGAATTTCTTAATTGTAAATATATTAGGAAAAAACCTTGATATTGAGAAGAGCAACATGCATATTAGTTAGAATAAATCTTTTAACTATTCCCTAAGCCTCTGATTAGAATTTGGAAAGCACTAAGGAAAGGAAAGAAAAATATTAAGGAATTCATACTTTTATATTTGGTTACTAAGGAAAACGAAAATAAAAAAATAAATAAAAACATACCAAATCTAGGAACAATATTTTGATTCTATACATCATTAATATTTGAATTTTTCATATGTTTAATCATATTCAAAAAAATTACATTTTCAATGGTATTTAATGTTGAAGGAAAATACAATTGAAGATGAGTTTCCTCCTCCTTTTCTTTTCCTTTTCCTTCCCCAAGTAAAATCCTCAATCCAAACACATCCTAAGATTGTTGAAAAAATTGAATATGAACATAAGATGTGATAAATAAAATTGAGAAAATTTATTGGTTGAGGTGTGCATAATAGTGGCGTTAGGGATGATTTCGCTCCTCCAATATGATGAGGAAGGCTTGTTGACATCTATTTCCAAGATAGAATAACCTTTTTCTATTAGCGCATACTGACCATGTTGTGAATGAACTCGGAATTGCACAGTAGAAATTAAATGCAGCAACAAATGAAGAAGAAATATGGAACACACACACGCTGTATATCTGAAAGAAATAACAATAACGCAAAGATTTACGCGGTTCGGCAATGCCTACATCCACGGGAGCAATCGACAAAGTTTCACTATGTAAGTGTCAAAGAACATACAATACAATCACTCTTACAATGATCTGCTTCACTCAGAATATACTCAGAATGGTACAGTTATAAACATTTCAGAGGTTTCCCTCCAAACACCCAACTAACTTAATGTTCACATTCAAATTTTAAAAATTTGCGCTAGGTTCTCGAGCCAAACCGTCAACTGACTGGGCCAAATCGTCAACTGTTTCAAACAGAATGTAAATTGTTTGAAATCTGGAGCCAAATCGTTGACTGTTTTCCAGCTGCTTCTCAACACATGTGATTTTCCATTATGTCTTCTTCCTTGTTTATGTAATCCATCAAGTATATGAGCCACAAAAAAAATAAAAAAAATCTCTACCTTGTCAAGTATATGCCACTTAGGAGAAATTGAAAACATAGCTCCTTGCTCCACCTTAACATTGTAACGTTAGGTTGGATCCGTCTCCTTTCTAGCACTTGGAGACATGAAGTAAGTCCAAGTAATACTTGAACTTTTCAATAGTAACCAGTTTTGTCAAAATGTCCGCTACGTTTTCAGATGTGTGAACCTTATCCAATACAAGTTCACCTGAAGTAATCAATTCCCAGACCCTGTGAAACCTTACATCAATATGTTTGGTTCTAGCACGGTACACCTAATTCTTCGCCAAGTTAATAGCGCTTTGGCTGTCACAACGTAGCACAAACCCACTTTGCTATATACCCAGCTCTTTGACCAAATCGGTAAGTCATAAGGCTTCATTTGCAGCTTTGGCAACTACCATGTGTTCAGATTCACTTGTAAACAATGCCACCAAGGATTGTACCATGGACCTCCAACACATAGGTCTTCCCACAAGGGTAAAGACATGACTCATTGTAGACCTTCTGTCATCCATATCTCCTGCATAATTAGCATCAACAAACCCCACAACTAATGGACTATCCTGTTGCTTGCCAAACATGATGCCATAACTAGAAGTACCCCGTAACTATCTGAAAATTCATTTGATGGTTTCACAGTGCTGTCTACCCGAATTAAAGAGAAACTTACTCACCACACTCACTGCATGTGCCAAGTTTGGTCTTGTACACACCATGACATATATTAAACTCCCCACGACCCTAGCATAAGGGACCTTTGACATATCTCTAATATTATCATTCGTACTTGGGCATTTAGTACTAGACAATTTAAGTGACTTGCTGGAGGTGTACATACCGGTTTAGCATCAGCCATGCTGAATCTTTCCAACACCTTCTCCACATAACCACCCTGAGATAACCACAACCTTCTTGCAGTTCTGTCCCAGCGAATCTCCATCCCAAGTATCTTTTTGGTTGGACCAAGATCCTTCATGTCAAACTCTTTGTGCAATGGATCCTTTAACTGATTTACCTTAGTTCAAATCTTTCGCAGCTATTAACATGTCATCGACATACAACAATAAGAAAATAAAAGAACCATCATCAAGCTTCTTCACATACACGCATCATTTATACTCACATATTATGTAGTCTATCTTGATCATATAGGAATCAAATCTTTTGTACCATTGCCTTGGAGACTATTTCAACCTGTAAAGAGACTTCTTCAACTTGCAAACTAAATGTTTTTGCCACGCTAGCATAAGGGACCTTTGACATGTCCCTGATATCATCATTCATACTTGGGTATTCAACACTAGACAATTTAAAGTGACTCGCTAGAGGTGTACATACCGATTTAGTATCAATCATGCTGAACCTTTCCAATACCTTCTCCATATAACCACTCTGAGATAACCACAACCTTCCCACAGTTCTGTTCCAATGAATCTCCATCCCAAGTATCTTCTTGGCTGGACCAAGATTCTTCATGTCAAACTCTTTATGTAACAGATCCTTTAACTGATTTACATTAGTTAAATCCTTTGCAGCTATTAACATGTTATAGACATACAATAATAAGAAAATAAGAGAACCATCATCAAGCATCTTCACATACACATAGCAATCATACTCACATATTCTGTAGCCTATCTTGATCATATAGGAATCAAATATTTTGTATCATTGCCTTGGAGACAGTTTCAACCCGTAAAGAGACTTCTTCAACTTGCAAACTAAGTGCTCTTGCCCTAGTTCACTGAATCCCTCTAGTTATACCACATAAATTTGTTCCTCAAAGTCACCATAGAGTAATGTCATCTTCACATCCATTTGTTCCAAATGCAGATCATAATGTGTTACTAACCCCAACACTACCCTAATGAAAGTGTGTCGAACCACAGGTAAAAAGATTTCATCACAATCTATTCCTTTTTTCTATGAGTACCCTATTGCCACTAACCGTACCTTAAATTTTTCTCCTTATTTTTTTGAAATTGCTTCTTTCTTCATATATACCCATTTGCAACCTATCGCTCTCTTCCCATTTGGAAGCTCCACCAACTCTCAAGTTTGATTCTTATACAACGATTGCATTTCCTTAATCATAGCACCAATCTACCTACTTTTCTCTTAGTCGTGCACTACCTCTTGAAAAGTAATTGCAACTGGTAATAAAAGCATAAGGTACAAACACTTCAAATCCATACATTAGCAGTGGTCTAATAGTACGTCTGGATCTCCGTATAGAAATATTGTCAACTTGCTGGTTTTCCGAGCTAGAACTCCCTGCAACTAAAGGACCAAGATCATTATCATTGCCTTGAGCTTCTAACTCAAACTGCACAGCATGTTCGTTTCTACTCCATTTTTCTGAATCCTATTTCTCTTCATCAAATTCTTGAGCACGCTTCACCATAGCTTTCTCAGCGAAAACTATATCCCTACTGATCACCACCTTGTTTTCCATTGGATCCCACAACTTGAACCCTTTACACCTTTTTGATATCCCAAAAAGATGCAGCGTCTAGACTTTGCACCATGCTTTGATCTATCCTCACTAGACACACGAACATAGGCTGGACTACCGAATATCTTCAATCCGGAATAGTCTAACTACATTTCCCGTTCATATCTCTTCTGTCACTTTCCCTTCTAGTAATGCCCTTGGTGATTGGTTTACCAAGAAACAAGTCATACTAACAGTCTCTGCCCAAAAGTTCTTTGGTAGCCCTGCATTAAGGCTAAGACACCGAGCTCTTTCAACTAGAGTTTGGTTAATCCTTTCAGCCACACCATTTTGTTGAGGTGTCCGGCAAACAGTGAAATGTCTCCTAATGCCCTACTGCTCACAAAACTCCATGAACCTAGAATCAGCGTACTCGGTCCCATTGTCTGACCTGAGGCATTTGCTTCTCCACCTCGTCTGGTTTTCCACTTCAACTTTCCATAACTTAAACCTCGCAAACGTATTGGACTTGTGCTGCATATACCTAGACTTTCTGTAAGTCATCGTCAACAAAACTCACAAAATAAACATGTACTCCTCATGATGCTACTCTAACAGCCCCCCAAACATCAGAATGTATATAATCAAGAATACCTCGTATTGTGAATAACTTATTTGAATTGTGCCCTATTTTGTTTCTCAAGAACACAAAACTTACAAAAATTCAGCATACATGTTTTCGTACCTTCCAAGAGTTTCCTGTTGTAAAGTTCTTTCATACCATGTTCACCCATATGTCCAAGCCGCATATGCCACAAAACGGTTTCATCAAATTCAAAATCTATGGCTGCAGCTCCACCTACAACAGTAGTTCCCTGCAGTGTATAAATAATTCCATCAAACTTTTGCCCTTTCATCACCGCTAGATTACCTTTGCACACCTCCATAATCCCACTTTCAAACTAGTAATTGAATCCATTATAATCCAAAGAGCCAAGTGAAATGAGACTCTTCCGTAGGTCCGTTATGTGTCTTACATTACTCAAGGTTCTTACAGCACCATCAAACATTTTAATTCTAACACTTCCAATATCAATGATTTTACAAAATACATCATTGCTCATAAGAACTGAACCTGAATTTACCAACCTGTAAGTACTGAACCACGCCTTATTTCAAGTCATATGGTAAGAATATGCCGAGTATAGGATCCATGAGTCCGTGAGGCGATCCAACCCCGACGAAACTGAAAGTACATCACCATCACTTCAAACTATATTTTCTTCTTGAACTACATTTATTGATTTTGAAGTCCCTTCATGCTTTTCAACATTTCCTTTCTACCAATCCGAATACTCCGATTTAATATGCCCCTTCTTACTACACTTATAACACTGGTTATCATTTTTCTTCTTGGATTGAGTTTGGGATTTTTGACTCGATCCATTTCTGAATTTTCTCCTCCCACGATCATGGTTACCTTTCACCACAAGTCCTTCTCCGTGTGAATTTTCATCGCAAGCTGTCATCCTTTTATGAAACCCCAACACTTGTCACCTCTTCCAAGTTTAGGGTCTCTTTCCCGCATGTAAGAGTGGTAACTAGGTTTTCATATGTGTGAGTCACTAGTAAAGATTCAGTAGCATCAACGCCTTATCATCCTCTTCAAATTTCACATCAACCCATATTAAATCAAATATGATTTGATTAAATGCGTTGATGTGTTGGTTCAAGTTTGAACCATTCACCATCTTAAGCCAATAAAGACGCTGCTTAAGAAATAGTTTGTTAGTAAAAGATTTGGCCATGTACTAACTTTCAAGCTTTTGCCAAACAGCTGGAGGAATCTTTCTCCATGACATGATAGAGCACTTCGTTAGCCAAACACAATCGTATTGTAGCAACAGCCTTTTCCTTTAATTTTTTCCAATTAGCCTCATCCATACCTCCTAGTTGAACACCATACAAGGCCTTCACCATCCCTTGCTACAAAAGAAAAATTTTCACTCGATCTCCTCTGCCACAAACCAATGTTTCTGGTTCCATCAAATTTGATAGCATCAAATTTCGTAAGATGAAGTGCCCAATGCCATAACAACAACACTTTGATACCAATTGTTGTGAATGAACTCGGAATTGCATAGCAGAAATTAAACGCAAATACTAATGAAAAACAAATATGGAACACACACATGTAGTATATCTGAAAGCAAGAACAACAACTCAAAGATTTATATGGTTCGGCAATGCCTACATCCACGGGAGCAATCGGCAAACTTTCACTATGCAAGTGTCAAAGAACATACAATACAATCACTTTTACAATGATCTTCTTTACTCTGAATATACCAAGACTGGTATATTTATAAACACTTTGGAGGTTTCCCTCCACACACCTAATCAACTTAACGTTTACATTTGAATTTTGAAAATCTACGTTGGGTTTTGAGCCAAACTGTCGACTGATTGGGCCAAACCGTCGACTATTTCAGACAGAATGTAAATTGTCTAAATTTTGGAGTCAAACCGTCGACTGATTTAGCCAAACCATCGACTACTTCCCTGCTGCCCCTCAACACATGTGATTTTCCACTATGTCTTCTTCCTTCTTTATGCAATCCATCAAGTGTATAAGCCACAAAAATAAGCACAACAATCTCCACCTTGGCAAGTATACGCCCTTAGGAGAACCTGAAAACATAGCTCGTTGCTCCACCTTGACCTTGGAACGTTAGGTTCACCATTCTACTCCGTAAGTATCTGAAAATCCATGCAATACTGTCTACCCGAATTAGAGAGAAACTTACTCACCATACTCACTGCATTAGCCAAGTCTAGTCTTGTACATACCATGACATACATTAAACTCCCTACGGTGCTAGCATAGGAGACCTTTGACATGTCTCTGATATCATCATTCATACTTGGGTATTCAGCATAGACAATTTAAAGTGACTCGCTAGAGGTGTACATACCGATTTAGCATCAACCATGCTAAACCTTTCCAACACCTTCTCCATATAACTGCCCTGAGATAACCACAACCTCCCTGCAATTCTGTCCCAGTGAATCTCCATCTAAAGTATCTTTTTGGCTAAACCAAGATCCTTCATGTCAAACTCTTTATGCAATAGATCCTTTAACTGATTTATCTCAGTTAAATCCTTTGAAGCTATTAACATGTCATCAACATACAACAATAAGAAAATAAGAGAACCATCATCAAACTTCTTCACATAGACGCAGCAGTCATACTCACATCTTTTGCAGCCTACCCTGATTATATAGGAATCAAATCTTTTGTACCATTGCTTTTGAGACTGTTTCAGCTCGTAAAGAGACTTCTTCAACTTGCAAACTAAGTTTTTTTGCCCTGGTTCACAAAATCCCTCCAGTTGTACCATATAAATATGTTCCTTCAAGTCACCATGGAGAAATGTCATCTTCACATCCATTTGTTCCAAATGCATATCATAATGTGCTACTAATCCCAACACTACGCCGATGGAAGTGTGTTGGACCACGAGTGAGAATATTTCATAATAATTTACTTACTTTTTTCTGTAAGTACCCCTTTGCCACTAACTGTCCTTTAAATTTCTCTCATTCCTTTTCCAAAATTGCTTCCTTCCTCCTATATACCCATTTGCAACATATCGCGCTCTTTCTATTTGATAGCTCCACCAACTCTCAAGTTTGATTCTTATGGAACGATTCCATTTCCTTAATCATAGCACCCATCCACTTACTTTTCTCCTAGTCGTGCACTGCTTCTTGAAAAGTAGTTGGATCATTACAATTGATAATGAAAGGATAAGATACTAACTCTTCAAATTCATACCTTGGCAGTGGTCTAATAGTGCGTCAGGATCTCCGTATAGGAATACTATCAACTTGGTGGTTTCCCAAACAAGAACTCCCCGCAATTAGAGGACCAAGATCATTATCATTGCCTTGAGTTTCTAACTTCGCCTGCACAACATGTTCTTCCTTGCTCCAGTTTTCTGAATCCTGTTTCTTTTCATCAAATTCTTAAGTACGCTTCACCATAGAGTTTTCATCGAAAACTATATCCCAACTGATCGCCACCTTATTTGTCATTGGATCGCACAACATGAACCCCTTTACACCGTTTTGATATCCCAAAAAGATGCAGCGTCTACACATTGTGTCAAGCTTCGATCTATCCTCACTAGACACACGAACATAGGCTGGACAACCAAATACCTTCAATCCAGAATAGTCTATTGCATTTCTCGTGCAAACCTCTTCTGTCACTTTCACTTCTAGTGATGCCCTTGGTGATCGGTTTACCAAAAAAACAAGTCATACTAATTGCCTTTACCTAGAAGTTCTTTGGTAGTCCTGCATTAAGCTTGAGACACTGAGCGCTTTCAGCTAGAGTTTGGTTCATCCTTTCATCCACACCATTTTGTTGAGGTGCCCAACGAACAGTGAAATGTCTCTTAATACCCTGCGGCTCACAAAACTCCATGATCTAGAATCAGCGTATTCGGTCCCATTGTCTGATCTAAGGCATTTGATTCTCCTCTTCGTTTGGTTTTCCACTTTAGCTTTACAAAACTTAAACCTCGCAAATGTATCAGACTTGTGCCGCATGAAGAATACTCACACTTTCCGTGGGTAGTCGTCAACAAAACTCATAAAATAAACATGTATTCCTCAAGATGCTACTCTAACAGACCCATAAACATTAGAATGTATATAATCAAGAATACCTTCCGTATTGTGAATAGCTTATTTGAATTGTACCCTATTTTGTTTCCCAAGAACACAAAGCTTGCAAAAATTTAGCTTACATGTATTCATAACTTTCAAGAGTTTCCTGTTGTGAAGTTCTTTCATACCATATTTACCCATATGCCCAAGCCACATATACCACAAAATGGTTTCATCAAATTCAGAATCTACGTTAGCATCTCCACCTACTACAGTAGTTCCCTGCAGTGTATAAATATTTTCATCTAACTTTTGCACTTTCATCATTGTTAGATTACCTCTACACACCTTGATAATCCCACTTTCAGACATATAATTGAATCCATTACAATCCAAAGTGTCAAGTGAAACGAGACTCTTCCGTAGGTCCGGTATGTGTTGTACATTGCTCAAGGTTCTTATAGCACCATCAAACATTTTAATTCTAACACTTCCAATGCCAATGATTTTACAAGAGACATCATTGCCCATAAGAACTGAGCCTAAATTTACCAACCTGTAAGTGTTAAACCACTCCTTATTTGGAGTCATATGGTAAGAACATGCCAAGTCTAGGATCCATGAGTCCGTGGGGCCATCCAACCTTGACGAAACTGAAAGTACATCACCATCACTGCAAACTGAATTTTCTTCTTGAACTACATTTGTTGACTTTGAAGTCCCTTCATGCTTTTCAGCATTTCTTTTCTTCTAATACGGACACTACGATTTAATGTGCCCCTTTTTACCGCACTTATGACACTGGATATCCTTTTTCTTCTTGGATTGCGTTTGGGATTTTTTACTCGATTCATTTCTGAATTTTCCTCTCCCACGGTCATGGTTACCTTTCACCACAAGTCCTTCTCTGTGTGAATTTTCATCAAAGACTTTCATCCTTCTATGAAACCCCAACAGCGCACTTGTCACCTCTTCCAACTTTAGAGTCTCTTTCCCCCCATGTAAGAGTGGTAACCAAGTTCTCATATGTGTTCTCATATGTGTGAGTCACTGGCAAGGAGTTCAATAGCATCAATGCCTTATCATCCTCTTCAAATTTCACATGAAACCGCATTAAATCACTTATGATTTGATTAAATGCGTTGATATGTTAGTTTAAGTTTGAACCATCCACAATCTTAAGCCAATAAAGACGTTGTTTAAGAAATAGTTCATTAGTAAAGGATTTGGACATGTACCGGATTTCAAGATTTTTCCATACAGCCGCAGGAGAATCTTCCTCCATTACATGATAAATCACTTCGTCAGTCAAACACAATCGTATTGTAGCAACAGCCTTTGCCACTGGTTCTTTTACCTTCCGGTTGAACACCATACAAAGCCTTTGCTATCCCTTGCTACACAAGAAAATATTTCACTCTCCTCTTTCATGTTCCAATAAATTTGACAACATCAAATTTCATAGATGAAGTGACTGATGCCATAACAACAACACTTTGATAACAATTGTTGTGAATGAACTCAGAAATGCATAGTGAAAATTAAACACAGAAACCAATGAAGAACAAATACAGAACGCGCGCGCGCGCATAGTATGTTTTAAAATTAGAACAACAATCAAAATATTTACATGGTTCGGCAATGCCTACATCTACGGGAGCAATCAGCAAAGTTAAACTATGTAAGTGTCAAAGAACAAACAATACAATCACTCTTACAATAATCTTCTTCAATCTGAATATACCCAGAATGGTATATTTATAAACACTTCGGAAGCTTCCCTCTAAAAAACCAACCAACTTAACGTTCACATTCAAATTTTGAAAATCTGCACTGGGTTCCTGAGCTAAACCGTCGACTGTTTCAGATAGAATGTAAATTGTTTGAATTCTAGAGTCAAACCATTGTTTGTTTCCTTGCTGCTCCTCAGCACATGTGATTTTCCACTATGTCTTCTTCCTTATTTATGCAATCCATCAAATATATGAGTCACAAAAAACAACCATCAAATATATGAGTCACAAAAAACATAACAATCTCTACCTTGGCGAGTATACACCCCTTAGGAGAACATGAAAACAAAGCTTGTTGCTCCACTTTGACCTTGGAACGTTGTGTTGGGTCCATCTCCTTTCTAACACTTGGAGACATGAAGTAAGTCCAAGCAATGCTTGAACTTTTCAATAGTAACTGATTTTGTCAAAATGTCTACAGCTTTTTCAGATATGTGAACCTTATCTAGTACAAGATCACTTGAAGTAATCAATTCCCGACCTTGTGGAACCTTAGATAATATGTTTGGTTCTAGCATGGTACACTTGATTTTTTGCCAAGTATATAGAGCTTTGACTATCACAACGTAATACAATCCCACTTTCTTATATACCCAGTTCTTTGACCAAACCGGTAAGCTATAAGGCTTCCTTTGCAGCTTCGGAAACTGTCATGTATTCAGATTCAATTGTAGACAATGCCACCAAGGATTGTACCGTGGACCTCCAATATATAGGTCCTCCCATAAGGGTAAAGACATAACCCGTTGTAGACCTTCTGTCATCCATATCCCCTGCATAGTCAGCATCAACAAACACCACAACTGATGGACTATCCTGTTGCTTGCCGAATATGAAAATCCATTTGACGGCTTCCCAGTGCTATCTACTAGAATTAGAGAGAAACTTACTCACTACTCACTGCATGTGCCAATTCTGATCCTGTACACACCATGACATAAATTAACCTCTCCACGACGCTAGCATAGGAGACCTTTGAAATGTCCCTAATATCATCATTCGTACTTGGGCATTCAGCACTAGAAAATTTAAAGTGACTTGCTAGAGGTGTACATACCAATTTAGTATCAGTCATGCTAAACCTTTCCAATACCTTCTCCACGTAACCGTCCTGAGATAACCACAACCTCCTTACAGTTTTGTCTCCGCAAATCTCCAGCGCAAGTATCTTCTTGGCTAGACCAAGATCCTTCATGTCAAACTCTTTATGCAACAGATCCTTTAACTGATTTACCTCAGTTAAATCATTCGAAGCTATTAACATGTCATCGACATACAACAATAAGAAAATAAGAGAAGCATCATCAAGCTTCTTCACATACATGTAGTAGTCATGCTCACATTTTCTATAGTCTATCGTGATCATATAGGAATCAAATCTTTTGTACCATTGCCTTGGAGACTATTTCAACCCATAAAAAGACTTCTCCAACTTGCAAACTAAGTGCTCTTCCCTTGGTTCACTGAATTGCTCCAGTTGTACCATATAAATTTGTTCTTCTAAGTCACCATGGAAAAATGTCGTCTTCACATCCATTCATTCCAAATACATATCATAATGTGCTACTAACCCCAACACAACCTTGATGGAAGTGTGTTGGACCACGAGTGAAAAGATTTCATCACAATCTATTCACTTTTTCTGTGAGTACCCCTTTCACTAATCGTGCCTTGAATTTCTCTCATTCATTTTCTAAAATTGCTTCCTTTTTTATATATACTCATTTGCAACCTATTGCCCTCTTCCCATTTCAAAGCTCCACCAACTCCCAAGTTTTATTCTTATGTAGCGATTCCATTTCCTCAATTATAGCACCCATCCATCTAATTTTCTCCAAGTGGTGCACTACCTCTTGAAAAGTAGTTGGATCATTAATGAAAGCATAAGATAGTAACTCTTCAAATTCATACCGTGGCGGTGGTCTAATAATGCGCCTAGATCTCCATATAGGAATATTATTAACTTGCTGGTTTCCTGAGCTAGACCTTCCTGCAACTGGAGGACCAAGATCATTATCATTGGCCTGAGTTTCTAACTTCACCAGCACAATATGTTCATCTTTGCTCTAGTTTTCTGGCTCTGTTTCTCTTAATTAAATTCTTGAGCACGCTTCACCATAGCTTTCTTATCGAAAACTACATCCCTACTAATCACCACATTGTTTGTCATTGGATCCCACGACTTGAACCCATTTACACTCTTTTGATATTCCAAAAAGATGCAACATCTAGACTTTGCGTCAAGCTTCGATCAATCCTTACTAGACATATGAATATAGGCTAGACAACCAAATACGTTCAATTCAAAATAGTCTATTGCATTTCCCGTCTATACCACTTTCCTTTCTAGTAATGCCCTTGGCGATCGGTTTACTGAGAAACAAGTCATACTAATTGCCTCTGTCCATAAGTTATTTGGTAGCCCTGTATTAAGCTTGAGACACTAAGCTTTTCAGTCAGAGTTTGGTTCATCCTTTCAGCCACACTATTTTGCTGAGGTGTCCGGCGAACAGTTAAATGTCTCTTAATGGCCTGTTGCTCACAAAACTCCATGAACCTAGAATTAGCATACTCAGTCCCATTGTCTGACATGAGGCATTTGATTCTCCTCCCAGTATGGTTTTCCACTTCAGTCTTCCACAACTTAAACTTGGTAAACGTATCAAACTTGTGTCATGAGTAGTCGTCAACAAAACTCACAAAATAAACATGTCCTCCTCGTGATGCTACTCTAACAAGACCTTAAACATCAGAATGTATGTAATCAAGAATACATTCTATCTTATGAATGGTTTATTTGAATTGTGCCCTATTATGTTTCCCAAGAACACACAACTTGCAAAAATTTAGCACAAAATAAACATGTCCTCCTCGTGATGCTACTCTAACAGGACCTTAAACATCAGAATGTATGTAATCAAGAATACATTCTATCTTGTGAATGGTTTATTTGAATTGTGCCCTATTATGTTTCCCAAGAACACACAACTTGCAAAACTTTAGCTTACATGTTTTCATACCTTTCAAAAGTTTCCTATTGTGAAGTTCTTTTATACCATGTTCACCCATATGCCCAAGCCGCATATGCTACAAAACAGTTTCATCAAATTCAGAATCTACGACTGTAGCTCCACTGACAACAATAGTTCCCTGCAGTGTATAAATATTTCCTACATCACTGTCAAATTACCTTTACACACCTTCATAATCCCACTTTTGGACTTATAATTGAATCCATAACAATTCAAAGTGCCAAGTGAAATGAGACTCTTCCGTAGGTCCAGTATGTTTCTTACATTGCTCAATGTTCTTACAGCACCATCAAACATTTTTATTCTAACACTTCCAATACCAATGATTTTACAAGCGATATCATTGCCCGTAAGAACTAAACCTGAATTCACTAACATATAAGTGTTGAACCACTTATTTGGAGTCATATGGTAAGAACATGAAGAGTCTAGGATCCATGAGTCCCTGAGGCTATCCAACCCCATCGAAATTGAAAGTACATCGCTATCACTGCAAACTGACTTTTCTTCTTGAACTACATTTGTTGATTTTGAAGTTCTTTCATGCTTTTCAGCATTTCCTTTCTTCCAATCCAGACACTCCAGTTTAATTTGTCCCTTTCTACTGCGCTTATAACACTGGATATTCTTTTTCTTCTTGGATTGAGTTCTGCGTTTTTGACTAGATCCATTTCTGAATTTTCCTCTACCACGATCAAGGTTACCTTTCACCAGAAGTACTTCTCCAAGTGAATTTTCATCGCAAACTTTCATCCTTTGATGAAACCCCAACAACGCACTTGTCACCTCTTCCAACTTTAGGGTCTCTTTCCCCCATCTAAGAGTGGTAACCAAGTTCTCATATGTGTGAATTGCTGACAAGGAATTCAATAGCATTAACATCTTATTATCCTCTTCAAATTTCACTTCAACCAGCATTAAATCAATTATGATTTGATTAAATGTGTTGATGTGTGGGTTCAAGTTTAAACCATCCACCATCTTAAGTCAATAAAGACACTACTTAAGAAATAGCTTGTTAGTAAAGGGTTTGGACATGTACCGGCTTTCAAGCTTTTGCCAAACAGCCATAGGAGAATCTTCCTCCATGACATGATAGAGCACTTCGTCGGCGAAATAAAATCGTATTGTAACAACAGCCTTTGCCTCTAACTCTTTCTAACTAGCCTCATCCATATCTTCTAGTTGAACACCATACAAGGTATTCACCATCCCTTACTGCACAAGAAAAGCTTTCACTCTCCTCTACCACAAACCGAAGTTTCGTTATCTATCAAATTTGACAACATCAAATTCGCAGATGAAGTGCCCGATGCCACAACAACAACGCTCTAATACCAATTGTTGCGAATAAACTCGAAATTGCACAGCGAAAATTAAACGCAACAACTAATGAAGAACAAATATGGAACACACACACGCAGTATATTTGAAAGCAAGAACAACGCAAAGATTTACGTGGTTCGGTAATGCCTACATCCACGGAAGCAATCGGCAAAGTTTCACTATTTAAGTGTCAAAGAACATACAATAGAATCACTCTTACAATGATCTTCTTCACTCTGAATATACCCATAATGGTATATTTATAAACATTTTGGAGGTTTCCCTCCAAAAACCCAACCAACTTAATGTTCACATTCAAATTTTGAAAATCTACGATGGGTTCCCGAGCCAAACCGTCTACTTATTGGGCCACACGGTCAACTGAGTTAGATAGAATGTAAATTGTCTGAATTCTGGAGCCAAACCATCGACTGATTCCCTACTACTCCTCAACACATGTGATTTTCCACTATGTCTTCTTCCTTGTTTATGCAATCTATAAAGTATATGAGCCATTTTTACAAAACCCCAGCACAGCTTGAATCCTTTACAAAAAAGCAAATGAAGAACCTATTATTTTTCTGTATGTGTGCACAAATTGATGTAAAATGGAGATGTTCTGTATTAAACAGGAATGCCATTGTTGAAATTGAGTCTGCATATTATAATGTTCCAATGCAATGACTTTGGGCACAATTACACGCATTAATGAGTAGCTGAAGTAGCATTTATATAGGACTAGAAGGAGAGCTTTTAAACCCCCAACAAAACCCAGCATCACCTATACTGCTATACAGTTAACCCTTCTCTTTACCTTGAAGAAAGTTGGAATAACTAGTGTTGTTTGTGATTGTTTTAACTAAGTTTCTTCGATGATCTCCAAACTCTTTTATAACACTTTGATTAGTGAATGTGTTGCTCAAATGTGATTTGAGTTTGTATGTTTAGTTTACTGTATTACACTTTGCATGAAACGATATGACTCTAAATCTGGTGCATGAATATTTTATTAAACTGTAATAAGAGGATCTTGTTGGGGGATTAAACCTGGAGCAACAATCACACACGGAGAAAATAAACAAGCACATCCACAATGGAACACCGAATTTACGTGGTTCGGTCCAAACTGACCTACATCCACGGGAGCACACACCACTGTACTATAAACTGGGAGAAATATAACAAGGAGGAGGAGCCACACTGCTCAACTCTACTCTCTCTGTCTCACACTCTCTAACTCTCTGCACTTCTCTCTGTACTCTCAGCACACTACAATACAATTCTCACGCAGCTCACAGCTCCGTACACTCACACACTTCACCTCACTTCAACCCACATATATATATACAGGATGGGGGGAGCAAAAATTCAGAGAAGGTGGCTGCTATTTCAGCAATGTCTGCAGAGTAGGTGGCCGCCGGTCTTCAACGTCCAAGTTGGCGGCTGGGCTGGTGCGGCTATCGGCCACTCCACACCTGCAAACTCAACAATCTCCCACTTGGAGACAGAGACAACATCTCAGCCAGTATATAGACAAATGATGTGCTCATGTCTGTCTTCAAGGATGAAGACCAACTGAAGTTGAGCACAACTTCAGCTTCTCTGTAGTCACCACCTTTGTCAACATGTCAGTTGGATTTCTGCTACCTTGAATCTTTTCAAGTGTCAGTACTCCATCCTCTAGTAGAGATCTGTTGAAGTGATAACGCAATTCGATATGTTTGGTTCTGGAATGAAATGCAAAGTTCTTTGCCAAATGTATCGCACTCTGACTGTCGCTGTACAAAACATTCCTCTCCTACTTTAACCCAAGCTCTGTCAACAAACCATGAAACCAAATCATCTATTTTCTGGCTTCTATCACTGCTACGTACTTAGCTTCTGTAGTGAATAGGGCAACAATCTTTTGTATCTGCGACATCTAACTAACAGCTGTTGTGCCAACAGTGAATACGTATCCGGTGGTGCTCCTGCGGTGATCAATTTCACCAGCAAAATGGGCATCTACATACCCTTTGACTTTCAAGTCTCTTTTGCCGAAACATAAGCACTTATCAATAGTGCCTCTGAGGTACCTGAAGATCCACTTCACTGCTTCCCAGTGAGTCTTTCCTGGATTAGACATGAATCTACTGACTGCTCCCACTGCTTGGCCAATGTCCGGTCTCATACAAACCATAGCGTACATGAGACTTCCAATGGCTGAGGCATAAGGTACCTTAGCCATGAAGTCCTTCTCTTCATCAGTTTGGGGAACCTGATCCTTGGAGAGGCGAAAGTGTCCTACCAAAGGTGTATTTACTGCTTTGGCGTTGCTCATGTTAAACCTCTGTAGAACACGACCAATGTACTCCGACGAAGATAGCTGCAATGTTCCCTGTCGCTTATCTCTAGAGATTCGCATCCCAAGTATCTGCTTCGCTGAGCCTAAGTCCTTTATGTCAAATTCCATTGACAATTGCTGCTTCAATTTCCTGATCTCTTCTATATCTGATCCTGCGATCAACATGTCATCCACATATAACAATAGAATGATATAGCTACATCGATACCTCTTGAAGTAGCAACAGTGGTCGGCATTACACTTTATAAAATCATTCCTGTGAATAAAGCCGTCAAATTTCCGAAACCATTGTCTGGGAGCTTGTTTAAGACCATACAAGCTTTTCTTTAACCTGCACACCAGATTCTCTTTACATTTCTCTGAGAATCCTTCTGGTTGATGCATGTAGATTTCTTCATCAAGTTCACCGTGAAGAAACGCCGTCTTCACATCTAACTGCTCAAGATGTAAACCCTCTGAGGCAACAATACTCAGAACATATCTGATGGTTGTCAACTTCACAACTGGTGCAAAAATATCGGTGTAGTCAATTCCTTTCTTCTGCTCGAAGCCTTTAACTACCAACTGAGTCTTGTATCTCCTGGAGCCGTCATGCCCCTCTTTGATTCTGTACACCCACTTGTTGTGAAGGGCCTTCTTACCTTTGGGCAACTCAGCTAGTTCCCACGTTTTGTTGGAGGTGAGGGACTTCATCTCGTCCTTCATTGCAAGTTCCCACTTGCTCGCATCTCCTGCCTGACATGCTTCATCATAGCATTCAGGCTCTCCTCCATCTGTAAGAAGTAAATAATCTATATACCTTCTGTTTGGTACATGGGGCCGAGTAGATCTCCTAAGCTCCGAAGCTGGAGTAGGAGACGGTGATGCGACGATCTGCTCCATTGGTTCCTCCACCTGAGGATTCTCAGCATTTTTCTGTTGTGTCCCGACACACTCTGGGACATCATCAATATCTACACAGGTTGATTCTCTCTGAACTGGTTCGGTGGATTCAGCTGTGTGCTTATCTTTGTACATCACCTTTTCATCAAAAATCACATCTCTGCTTCTAATCACCTTTTTATTTTCATCATCCCAAATGCGGTATCCAAATTCATCTCCACCATAACCGATGAAAGTGCATTTCTGGGATTTCGGATCCAGCTTATCATTGACATGATCATTGATATGTACATATGCAACACAACCAAAAACTTTCAAATGTGAAAGTCTTACCTCTTTGTTACTCCAAACATCTTCTGGTAGGCAATAGTCCAATGGTACTGAAGAACTTCTATTAATCAAATAAGCTGCTGTGTTGACTGCATGTGCCCAAAACATTTTTGGCAAGCCTGACTGCATTTCTGGCTTTTTTCCATCAATGTTCTGTTCATCCGCTCGGCTACGCCGTTGTGTTGAGGCGTACCTGGCACAGTCCTTTCCATTCTGATACCATGCTCATAGTAGAATTTCTTGAACTCGGTGCAACATGCTCTCCACCGTTATCAGTTCTCAGATTTATACTTCAGGAAGTAAACCCATACCTACCGTGAATGATCATCGATAAATGTGACGAAGTAATGCTTTCCTCCTGTAGACGAAATGTTTGTTGGTCCCCATACATCTGAATGGACTAGCTTAAGTCTCTCCTTCTTCGGGGTACTGATATTTGCCTGGAAACTAACTCTCTTCTGTTTCCCAAATATGCAATCCTCACATGTGTCAATCTTCACCGACTATAAATCACTTAACTTACCCTTTGAGTGCATCACCTTGAGTCCTTTCTCACTCGGGTGTCCGAGTCGTTGATGCCATAGGTTGCTATCATCATTTCCTGTAGCAACTGTAATAGACATACATGTATCAGGAGTTACATAAAGAGTACCACTTTTCTTACCTCAAGTAATTGTCAATGCTCCCTTCGAAATCTTCCATTCATCACCAATGAAAGATGTGTTATAACCTTCATCTGCGAATTAACCGACTGAGATCAAATTCTTCCTCAGGTCTGGAATATGTCTGACATCCTTCAGCTTCCATACTGACCCGTTCATTTTGATCTTCACTGTCCCCTTACCGGCAATGTCGCAAGGTTGATCATTGCCTAGATATACTTTACCGAAATTACCTGATGTATACTCCTCCAGGCCATCTCTGCTGCAAGTGGCATAGAATGAAGCTTCAGAGTCTAACACCCAAGACTCCTTTTTGCTCTCCAAAGAGCAGATCAACAAATCATCAATTTTGGAAGCAATATTTGCTTCTGTATTTGCCCTCGTCTCTTTCTTTTGACTTCTACATTGGTTCTTGTAATGACTAGTCTTTCCACAGTTCCAGCACTCAATAACTTTTCTGCTCTGAGAACCTGTGTCCTGAGTACATCTGGAATCTCTGGATTCGGACCGCATGGTCCTGGATTTACCACGATTGTTAGATCGTCCATGCCCGCTTCCCTTTCCTCGGCTTTACACATTCAAAGCGGAACTTGAAGTGGAGTCATTGATCGATTGCATTATGATCTCCTCTGTCAAAATCATGCCGATAACCTCGTCGTATTTCAGCTTCGATTTTCCTGCAGAGCTACTAATCGCAGTGACAATACCTTTCCAACTCTCAGGCAGCTGATTGAGAATTAATAGGGCACAGATCTCACTGTCAAAGGTAATCCCGACCGAGGCGAGTTGATCCGACAACTTGTTGAAATTATTTAAGTGTCTGCTGAAGCTTTCACCTGTAGACATGCTCATGGTAAACAATCTCTTCATTATATGTACCTTATTTTCGGCTGATGGCTACTCGTACATGTTAGATAGCGCAACCATAAGGGCCTTGGTGGTTGTCAAGTGCTTGATGTTGAAGACAACAGACTTTGCCAACGTCATCCTCACGACTCTAAGGGCTTTTCGGTCAAGTAACTCCCACTCGCTCTCCTTCATGGATTCTGACTTCTCCATCAGTGGTACGTGCAACTCCTTACCAAACAAAAAGTCCTTGATCTGCATTTTCCAGAAACCAATGTTCGTGCCGTCAAACATCTCGATGTGAGAGCTCTTTTCGTTCGACATCTCGATTTTTTGATTTAGAGATGGAATTAGCTCAATTGGATAGCACGGTTGGATCCGGAACGGCCGAAAACTTTAGAAATGGCTTAAGTCGTTTGAGAAACGGACCCAAAATGGCTTCGAAAAGACTGGTCAAACTTTCGGTCAAAGATGGTCAACTCTGGTCAACTTTAACGGAATATTCCACTAACTGACGGAATATTCTCTAACGCCGTTAATGTCGACGTTACTGTGCCGTCTGCTGATGTGGCACGTGGGCCCACTACTGACGTGGCACTAGGGCCCACTTGATGAAGTGGTGTGGGTCCGGGGCTGACGTGGCGGCTGACTCGGCCGCTGACGTGTGCGATGCCGTGTCACCGGTCCCCTACTGACATGGCGCTGACACAATGCTGACTCGCTCGCTTGCTTGGCACCACGTGGCGTTGACACAACGCGCTGACGGGGCGGGTCTCTATTGCGGGTCGGATCCGGTTCTCGTGGACCGGGTTGCAAGTCAACCCGTTATAACTGTGTATCCGAATCGGGTCGGGGTCTAAATGGGTCGAGCTGAGTCTGTCCGGGCAAGGAAGACGCGTGGGCATGCGTGTGGTGCATGACGGGCAGGCACTGGCGTGTTATCGGCGTGTGCGAAGGCGTCTTTCTCCAGCTCGGCGCGTGGTGGCACGTGCGGGGTCTTCCGAGCTCTGTTTGAGCTCCGGTTACAGCTGTAGGCTTCGTCTCGTCGAGAGGAGTTTGATGGTAGCTTCAAAATCAAATTTCGAGATACTAGATAGAGGGTCAAAATCTGAAATTTTTCTCGATCTGGCGATTTTACTCCAACCAAGCTCTGATACCAATTGTTGGGGGATTAAACTTGGAGCAACAATCACACACGGAGAAAATAAACAAGCACATCCACAATGGAACACCGGATTTACGTGGTTCGGTCCAAACTGACCTACATCCACGGGAGCACACACCACTGCACTATAAACTGGGAGAAATATAACAAGGAGGAGGAGCCACACTGCTAAACTCTACTCTCTTTGTCTCACACTTCTAACTCTCTGCACTTCTCTTTGTACTCTCAGCACACTGCAATACAATTCTCACGCAGCTCACAGGTCCATACACTCACACACTTTACCTCACTACAACCCACATATATATATACAGGAGGTGGGGGGGGGGGGAGCAAAAATTCAGAGAAGGTGGCTACTATTTCAGCAATGTCTGCAAAGTAGGTTGCCGCCGGTCTTCAACGTCCAAGTTGGCGGCTGGGCTGGTGCGGCTGTTGGCGACTCCACACCTGCAAACTCAACAGATCTGACTCTATATTTGGTCCATGAATTTTCTGTTAAACTTTGCTTGAACATCTAATGACATGTCTAATAACTGCTAATGTAGTGTATCTGTGTATGATATCTTTGACAATGTAATTCAATTAGCTATGATCTATACTTTATTAAATAAACTGATTTTGTTTATCAAATTGAATATTTGAATTTTTAAAATCCATTTATTAAATTATGCTTGCTTTCATTGAAAGATTTTATTAGTATTCTCTGTTTCAAGAATGGGAGATTTTTGAATTGTTTCTTATTTGTTGTTACACACCGAGGTTGAATATTTAAATCTTTTGAATTAGATTGATTACATTCAAAACTTCCCTTACAAGATCTGGTAACTATTTAAATTAATTGACCTTAAATATTGGTAAGGAGAAAGTTGTTGAGAATTTCATTTATGAGTTTGTCACATTGGAAAAATTGAGTGAATGTCTAAATGATGGGTGCTTATATATATGGTTGGACCCAAAACCCAATAAGCTTAAGCTTTTGGGTCAAGTTGGTGTTCACCTGTGTGTATCAAATCCACCCATGGGCTGCTCTTATCCTAAAAAATGTTACTTGTTTAATTACCAAATCATGCATTGCTTATCTTAACCCTGCATTGAATGTCGAATTTATGTTATTACTTCAAGTATTGTTTTAGGATATAAAAATTTTATTTTTAGAATATATTTTCATTATTAATAAGCAAGGAAAGGAGGCTCACCAATGTCACCATCTAATTTATTGCGTTAGCAAAGTCAGTCTTATTTTTTTAAGTCACTAATCAGTAGGGTACCATGCATATGACAGTAGCCTACTAAGCTTAAAATTGATATCTTCTAACAAATGATATATTTTATAATTATAGAAGAATATTTGGATTAGTTTAAGTGTTACTTAAAAAAAAATTAGATCAAAGAATATTTGCCGCAAAAAATATAATTTATAGGGTGCAAAATAAGGTAGGGCGGGTAAGGGTAAAAGGGATTGAATTTATAAATTCAATGTGTGTGTGATGCCTAACCCTTAGAACAAAAAAAAATTACCTTATGTTTGGATAGTTTTTGAATTTAGATTTGTATTGGATTTGGATAAAATATAATACAAAATTGTATTAAAAATTGTCTAAAACTACACAAATCTATATCTAAGGTTCAAAATTCATATTCCTAAACACAACAAGATTAATATATTGCAAGATTAATTGATTAAAAATTAGTTCATTTAAGTAGTATATGACATTGTTCATACACCTTCACTTTTACTCACAAGTTAATTTTCATGAATAGAAGTTACTTTTATTAACTTTTAACTATATGGCATGCAGGGGAGTATTAGCTTGCACAAGAGAAAGTAACTTCCTATACAAGCATATATAACTTAATTAAGTAATTAAAAAAAAACAACTCACCTTGGGCAAGAAATAAGAGTTTGAGATAATGCAACATGCTGGAAGAGCAGCATAGCATAGCTCAGGAACAGAACGCAAGCCCCAGGTATAACACCAAATGTAGGCCAAGCCTTGCCTAAATTGAAGCTTTGTGGCGAAGATGGCAACAAATGGACTGCTTCTGCTAGCAAGGATTTCAGAAAAGCCCGTGACCCATCGCTTTTGCTGCGCCATTGCCGAAGGCCCGCCTGGCGGTGCAAACCCAAGGAATGCAGGCCGGTTTGGTGTGCAGTAGACAGAGCCCCAGCCTCTTGAATGGATTGTAATTCCAAAAAGGCTATCTTCAGCTATTGATCCATACACCCATCCAACCTGAAAACCAAATAACCAAAACATGCAATTTACTAAACATCATTGATTCTGCAACATAGTTAAATTTATAAGCTTAATATATATATATATATATATGTGTGTGTGTGTGTGTGTGTGTGCGCGCGTGTGCGCGCGCGCGTGTGTATGTGTGGGGCCCAGCCGAGTCAGCTCAAGTGGTAAGGGCTACTTGTGATCCCATGGTCACTGATTGGATTCCCCCTTAAGGCATTACGACGATGAATTATTAGGGATGCGTCAATAGACAGACAACTTTCACCCCCCAGGTTATCATATATATTTACATTTGAAATAATAAACGTGTGAACGAATATTTTTTACCAGAGCTAATAACAACATCAAACTAATAGAGCATTACATCATCAACCCTTGATATCCTTACATGGTCTTCGCAACATCCTTAAAAAATTAATAACTAATTGTAGATGCAACAATTTGTATAATAGCTTGGATAGAACATCTAGCATGCATATTGTTAGGACCCTATGAGCAACTAGAAAAATATGAACACCGAAAATTTAACGTGGTTCGGTCAACATTGACCTACGTCCACGAAGCACACCACAAATTCACTATTCGTCGGAAAAATACAACTCTCTTCCTCCTCTCACTCTCTTCCTCCTCTCTTTCTTCTCTCTGCTCTCAGTGCCTCTCTTGTACATCTTACAACCCTCCACAGCTCTCTATTTATAGGGCTTTGGAATCAATTACAATTTAATACAATAAATTACAAATGGGAGGTTTCATCCATTTAAATTAAATGGTGGATAAATGCCTCTAGCTTGCAATGCGTCATTTATCTCCTCATGCGTGTCTCCAACTCAACGTCTCTTGGCTCCAGCACAACAATCTCCCACTTGGAGATGGAGACGCCACCTCAACCAGTATCATGAATAAATGATGTGTTCAAAATATGTGTTCAGGCATGAAGACCAACTGAAGTTGAACACAACTTCAACTTCTCTGTAGTCACCACCTTAGTTAACATATCTACCGGATTTCTACTACCTTGGATTTTTTCAAGTATCAACATGTCGTCCTTTATCAGAGATCTTTTGAAGTGGTAACGTAATCCAATATGCTTAGTTCTGAAATGAAATGCTAAGTTTTTTTCCAGATGTATCGCATTCTGACTGTCACTGTACAAAACATTCCTCTCCTGCTTTAATCCAAGCTCCGTTAACAAACCTTGAAGCCAAATCATCTCTTTACTGGTTTCTGTCACTGCTACATACTCAGCTTCTGTAGTGGATAGTACAACAATCTTCTGTATCTGTGACATCCAACTAACAGTTGTTGTGCCAACAGTGAATATATACCTGGCGGTGCTTCTGCAATGATCAATTTCACCTGCAAAATTAGCATCTACAAATTTTTTTATTTTCAAATCGCTTTTTCCAAAACATAGGCACTTATCAATAGTGCCATGAAGATATCTCAAAATCCACTTCACTGCTTCTCAGTGTGCCTTCCTTGAATTTGACATATACTTACTGACAGCTCCCACTGCTTGGCCAAAATCCAGTCTGGTACCAACCATAGCATACATTAGACTTCTGACGGCTGAGGCGTATGGTACCTTAGCCATGAAGTCTTTCTCTTCATCTGTCTAGGGAGACTGATCCTTTAAGAGATGAAAGTGACCTGCCAATGGTGTATTTACTATCTTGACGCTGCTCATGTTGAACCTCTGTAAAACATGACTGATGTACTCTAATTGAGATAATTGCAACGTGCCTTGTTGCTTATCTTTAGGGATCCACATCCCAAGAATCTGCTTTGTAGGACCCAAGTCTTTCATATCAAATTTCTCTGACAATTGCTGCTTCAATTTTCTGATATCTTCTACATCTGATCCTGCGACTAGCATATCATTAACATATAACAGTAGAATAATATAGCTAGCACGATACCTCTTGAAGTAGTAAAAGTGGTCAGCATTGCACTTCTGAAAATCGTTCCTCTGTATACAGTTGTCGAATTTCTTGTACCACTGTTTAGGAGTTTGTTTAAGACCATACAAACTCTTTTTCAATTTGTATATAAGATTCTCTTTACCTTTTACTGAGAAACCTTCTAACTGTTCCATATAAATTTCCTCATGAAGATTACCGTGAAGAAATGTCGTCTTCACATCCAACTGCTCAAGATGTAAATCCTCTGAGGCAACAATACTTAAAACATAACAGATGGTTGTCAGTTTGATAACTGGTGCAAAAATATCACTGTAGTCAATTCCTTCCTTCTATTTGAAACCTTTGACTACTAACCAAACTTTATACCTTTTGGACCCATTATGCTCTTCTTTGATCTTGTATACCCATTTGTTGTGAAGAGTCTTCTTACCATTAGGCAACTTAGCTAGTTCCCACGTTTTGTTAGAGTTAAGAGATTTCATCTCATCTTTTATTGCAAGCTCTCACTTGCTCGCATCTCCTTCCTGACATGCTTCAACATAGCATTCAAGTTCTCCTCCATCTGTAAGAAGTAAATGGTTCACATACCTCCTATTTGGTACATGTTACCGAGAAGATCTCCTAAGCTCTGGTGCTAGAGTAGGAGGTGGTGGTGCAACAATCTGCTCCACATGTTCCTCTGCCTGAGGAATCTCAGTATTCTGCTGAGGATGCTCGGTGTTTAGCTGACGTATCCTTACACATTCTAAAACATCATCCACATCTATCAAGGTTGTTTTAGACTCTGTAGATTCTGTTGTGTGTCTATATTTGTCCATCACCTTTTCATCAAAAATCACATCTCCACTTCTGATCATCTTTTTGTTTTCATCATCCCAAATGCGGTATCCATATTCATCTCCACCATAACTGATGAAAGTGCATTTCCGGGATTTCGAATCCAGCTTATTCCTAACATGATCATTGATATGTACACATGCAACACAACCAAAAACTTTCAAATGTGAAAGTCTTACCTCTTTGTTACTCCAAACTTCTTTTGATAGACTATAGTCCAATGGTACTAATGGACTCCTGTTAATTAAATAAGCTGCTGTGTTGACTGCTTCAGCCCAAAACATCTTTGGCAAGCCTGATTGCATACGCATGCTTATGGCTTTTTCTGTCAACATTCTATTCATCTGCTCGACTACGCCGTTGTGTTGAGGCGTACCTGGCACAATTCTTTTCATTTTGATACCATGCTCATAGCAGAATTTCTTGAACTCGATGTCAACATACTCACCACCATTATTTGTTCTCATCTTCTTGATTTTCAAACTAATTTTGTTTTCTTTCATTGCTTTCCAAATTTTAAAAACATCAAAAACATCAGATTTATACTTCAGGAAGTAAACTCATACCATCCATAAATGGTCATCGATAAATGTGACAAAGTAATGCTTTCCCCCTGTGGAAAAAACGGTTGTTGGTCCCCACACATCTGAATAGACTAGCTCAAGTCTCTCTTTCTTTGGGGTAGTGATGTTTGTCTTGAAACTGACTCTCTTTTGTTTCCCAAATATGCAATCCTCACATGTGTCAATCTTCACTGACTGTAAATCACTCAACTTACCCTTTGAGTGTATCACCATGAGTCCCTACTCACTTAGGTGTCCGAGTCGTTGATGCCATAAGTTGCTATCGTCATTTCCTGTAGCAACTGTAATAGACATGCATGCATCAAGAGTTACATAAAGAGTACCACTTTTCTTACCTTGAGCAATGGTCAATGCACCCTTCGAAATCTTCCATTCATCACCAATGAAAGATGTGTTATATCCTTCATCTGCCAATTGACCGACTGAGATCAAATTCTTCCTCAAGTCTAGAATATACCTGACATCTCTCAGTTTCCATACTGACCTGTTCATTTTGATCTTCACTATCCCCTTACCGGCAATGTCACAAGGTTGATCACTGCTCAGATATACTCTACCGAAATTACCTAATGTATACTCCTCTAGACAATCTCTGCTGCAAGTGGCATGGAATGAAGCTCCAGATTCTAACACCCAAGACTCCTTTTTGCTCTCCAAAGAGCAAATCAACAAATCATCATTTTCTGAAGCAATATTTGCTTTTGTCTTTTCCCTCATCTTGTATTTTTTCTTCTGACTTCTACACTAGTTCTTCTAATGACCAGTTTTTCCACAGTTCCAACACTCAATAATTTTTGTGCTCTAGAAACCTGTGTCCTAAGAACCTCTGGGATTTCTAGATTAAGACCACCTAGGCCTAGATCTGCTGCGGTTGTTTAATCATCCATGTCTGTTTCCTCTGCCTCGACTTTCCATGTTCAAGGCTGAACTCGAAGTGGAGCCATGGTTTGACTGCATTCTGATTTCCTTCGTCAAAATCATGTTGACGACCTTATCGTATACAAGCTTTGATTTTCCTGCGGAGCTACTGATTGCAGTAACAACATCATTCTAACTTTCGGGCAACTGACTGAGAATCAATAGGGCATGAATTTCATTATCAAATGTTATCCCGACTGAGGCAAGTTGATCCGACAACTCGTTGAAATTATTCAAATATCTACTAAAACTTTCACATGCAGACATGTTCATAGTAAATAATTTTTTCATGAGATGTACCTTGTTAGCGGCTGATGGCTGCTCATACATATTCAAAAGTGCATCCATCAGAGACTTGGTGGATGATATGTGCTTGATATTGAATGCCACAAAATTTGACAACGTCATTCTGATGGCTCCGAGAGCTTTTTCATCAAGCAACTCCCACTCGTCCTCGTTCATAGATGATGGCTTACCCTCCAATGTTAAGTGCAATTCCTTTCCAAATAAATAATCTTCTATCTGCATCTTCCAGAAACCAAAATTGTTGTCGTTGAACATTATGGTTTTTGAGCTCTTTTCGTTTGACATCTTGATTCGCTAATATAAAGATGGAATTAGCTCAAATGGAAAGCACGGTTGGATCCAAAACGGTCGAAAACCTTAGAAATGATTCAAATCATTCGAAAAACAGATCCAAAACGACTGTGAAAAACTCAATTAAAGTTTAGGTCAAACCTGGTCAACTGGTCAATGCTGACGTGGCAATGCAGATATAACAGTGCTAACGTGGCGTGATGACATGGCAGTAAGGCCCACCTGGTGAGGTGGCACTGGAACCCGCCTGCTGACGTGGCGCTGGGACCCACCTGTAGACGTGGCGAGTGGCGTGGCACTGCAGACGTGCCCGGGTCCTGATCGGTTTGAGTTGGATACAGATCCGGGTCTTTGTGGGTTGGTCCGGTGTGAGTGAGTGAGTCGTCAGGTCGGGTCGGTGTTGTCCGGGTCGGGCTGAGGCAGTCCAGGCAAGGAAGACGCATGAGCGCGTGGTGGCGTGTGTAGCTTCGCCTGAGCTCCGTTCGAGCTCCAGCTTGCACGGTAGGCTTCGTCTTAGCGAGGTGAAGGTGATGGTGGCCTTAAAACTCAGTTTCAAGCCACTGGACAGAGCTTTGATTTCGGTGAACACTCCAATTTGGCCTTTTTTCTCCAATCGGGCTCTGATACCACTTGTTAGGAACAGAGGAGCCCATGGGTGAGCTTGATAAACATGGGTGAACACCAACTTGACCCAAAATATTAAGCCTATTGGGTCTTAGGCCCAATCATGTATATAAGCACCCATCATCCACTCAATTTTTCCAATGTGGAATAAAGTCACAAGTAGAATTCTCAACAATCTCCCCCTCACTTGTGATTTCCAACTACTCCCCCTTGAACGAAAATCGTCTCCCCTCTGGGAGTAAACTCAATTCTCTAACAACTACTCAAGTGGGCCTTACCACTAGCATCTTATGTGCGTCAGATTGCATTCCGTGTGCTTTCAAACCAATCCTACATCTCACGTTTTGACTCTATATGGATCCATCCCTAGCCTAGATGATCCTTATTGGCCTCGGCCACACACTTGGTCCTCCAACTGTTAGCACGTCAAGAGAATTAACTTCACGTCTCGACTTTTCACGATGTCGCTCACCCAGAGTTATGAACTGTTGGCTCTGATACCACTTGTTAGGACCCTGTAAGCAACTAGAAAAATATGAACACCGTAAATTTAACATGATTCGGTCAAGATCAACCTATGTCCATAGAGCACACCACAAATTCACCATTCACCAGAAAAATACAACTCTCTTCCTCCTCTCTTTCTTCTCTCTTCTCTCTGTGCCTCTCTTGTACATCTTACTACCCTTGACAGCTCTCTAATTATAGGGCTTGGGAATCAATTACAATTTAATACAATAAATTACAAATGGGAGGTTTCATCCATTTAAATTAAATGGTGGATAAATGGCTCCAGCTTGCAACGCGTCATTTATCTTCTCACACATGTCTCCAGCTCAACGTCTCTTGGCTCCAACACAACACATATTGTGATTATAATTTGCAATTCCTCAATTTTAAAATAAGATAACATGCAAAATAAGGCATGAGTTCCCTATTTTATAGACAAGGAACCTATAATCCCAAGAAAATATAATTTGGTAGTAGATAAGTAAACTTATTTATCTCAATTCTATAGATTTGATCTTTTAGTTTAAATTACTTTTCCTACAACAAAGGTTTGGAAGATTCCAAATATAAAAACTAAAAAATTGCATCCACTAGCAACAACATAATTGAGGAAATCAATCAATATTAGCTGATCCAAAATCTTATTCAAATATTATGTAATACTAGATATCTTACAATTAGAATCCTCTTTTATTTATTTATTTATTTTTTTGCTGCTTCAATTCCTCCATCACTTTTTATATCCTACAAAAAAAATATCAATTTGAATGTATGAAAAAATTAAGGTAATAAATGCAAAAGTAAAAAATTAGCTGAAGCGATTGACCAACCACCTTGGCAGTCAATTGACCACTTTCCCCACCAAATTAGCTTGGCGCCCTAACGGGCAATCGACTGGCCGCTTCAAGTAGTCGACCATCCCTACTGAAGTTCAAAAATTTAAGTTCTTTGCACATGATTGGTTGGGGAGTTTAGGCATGTCATGTGTCCCTTTGATGCCACATGTCAAGTCTTGACATTAGAAATCGATAGTTGGTAGTTATTGGTGGTTAAATTCGAAAAAAAGGAAAAAAAATCCATTTTCCTTCCATCCTTGTTGAAAGTATTTGGGGTGTGATTAGAGAGAGAGGAGTCCTTATTTAATCTATAGTGTGATTATCCATTTTCCTTCCGTCTATGTTTGATTACGTGATGCCTCTAGAATCGAAGATGCAAAGCAAGAATGGAAGGAGTTTATCAAAGTGCGGATCAAACGTGAAGAAGTGTTCGATACTAGGTTAGTTCTTTAGCTGAGAGCTCTAATTCTTTTCAAAAATTGAAGATATCGGACATTAAGATTTTGAAAGAGTTTCAAATTCAGCAGCAAGGAGTTTGCATCAAGCATGAAAAAATTATTTCATGGGTTAAACCCCCCACAAGGTGGATAAAATTTAATTGTGATGGGAGCTATAGGGGCAATCCGAGTACTTCAGAAGGCGGAGGATTTATTCGAAACTGCCATGGCATGGTGAAAGTAATTTTTTCAAGTTATTTTGGCAATGGTACGAACAATAGTGCGGAATTGAAAGCAATTCTGGAAGGAATTCGTTTATGCAAACGACTTCATTATTTTAATGTGATTATTGAAAGTGACTCATGAATTGTCGTTGATTGATTTCGGAAAAATAGATGTACCTTCTGGTATCTTTGGGATTTTTGGGAGGATCTCGTGATAGAGCTAGAAGGAGTGAACTTCATGGTGATCCACCAATATAGGGAAGGCAATAGTGTAACTGATTTTCTCGCTAGAGAAGGAGAAATGGGAAACAATGTCATCTACGAAGAACAACATCTTTTACCACGTTCTTTGAAAGGTATCTTTCGGATGGATAGGTTGGGTCTTACTTCCTTTTGTCATTAGTTCAACATCTCGATTTTTGTTTGGTAGGTTTAGATTTTTAAATTTTTAAATTTTATTTTATTTTATTATTTTTGTTTTTGATAGGCTTGTTTAGATTTGTTTCTTATTTAACTTTGTTTGGATTTGTAGTCCTGTTTTGGTTGGTTGTTGGTGTTGTTTTTGGGAGGGCTTTAATTTCTTTATCTGTAATCTCTCAATGTTTGTCTTATAACCACGGTATTCTTCCGCCAAAAGTGAAGGCATATCAATAAAGTATGCATTTTTTTAAAATAAATTAAAAAGAAAAAAAAGAAAAAAAGATCAATGCCTAACCCTTTTCCTCTTCAATTTGTGTTCATTTCCTTTAATATTTTAAATGCATAATGCATTTAGGTTATTCCGTGCTAATGGTTAGATTTGTCAAATTTTTTATGTCATTATATGTTGTTTATGGCATGTTAGTGGTGTTAGGACGTCTTGCTTACAATTTCCTTATTAAAAGCATGCCTAAGTATCAAAAAATTGCATGTATTGGATTTTTTGCATTGCAAACGGTCGACCAACCCTCTTGTTTTTGAAAATTGAACCGCTAGTTACAAGGCGATTGACTAGCCCTCTACAAGTGGTCGACTGCCAAACTTTGTTCATTTCGGAACTTAAGTGTCCAAATTGGGCATACGATGTCCTAAATTAGTGGGGTCAATTCCAACATGTTTGTGATATTGAAGTAGACGTGTTGAAACTTACGATATCTAAAAACTCCTCTGCAGTTGAAAATTAGACACCTGAACTAAGTTTACCCAAAAAGTTAAATTTGCTAAGCTGATTTCGAAACTCAAGTTTCAAAATTGGGCATACGAGGTCCAAATTGAATGGAGTTAGTTAAGCACGTCTATAACAATGACATGGACGTGCTAGAGATGACAGTACCCAGAAACTCCTCCTCAGTTAAAAATTAGACAATTAGAAGCAAAACAAGTTTCATAGTTTAGGTACTTAGTTCATTTCAGAACTCAAGTGTCCAAATCAGGCACACGAGGTACAAATTAAGTGAGGACAATTTCAACATGTCTATAACGTTGGAGTAGACATGCTGGAGCTCACAATCCCCAAAAATTCCTCTTGGTTTGAAAATTAAACACGTAGAACAAAATTAACCTTAATAGTTAGAATTTCTTAGTAATACAAGTTCAAATTCAGTGGGATCAGTTCCAACATGTCTGTGACATTGAAGTCGATGTGCCGGAGCTCATGGTGCCCAAAAATTCCTCTCTAGTTAAAAATTAGACACTCAGAAGCAAAATGAGTTACAAAAGTTTAGGTACTTAGTTCATTTCGGAACTCAAGTGTCCAACTCAGACATATGAGGTCGAAATTGAATGGGGTCAATTCCAACACATTCATGACATTGAAGTGAATATTTTTTTAGCTGACGGTACCCAAAAACTCCTCTCTAGTTGAAAATTAGACACGTAGAATTAAGTTAACCTTAATCGTTAAAATTGCTTGATTGATTTCGAAATTCAAGTGTCCAAATCAAGCATATGAGGTTCAAATTGAGTGGAATCAATTTCAATGTGTTTGTAACATTAAAGTGGACATGTCAGAACTCACAATACCCAAAAACTCCTCTTCAATTGATAATTAGACACTTAGAAAGAAAATGAGTTACGAAAGTTTAGGTACTTAGTTCATTTCAAAACTTATGTGTCCAAATCAAGCAAATGATGTACAAATTTCGTGGGGTTAGTTTCAACACGTCCATGACATTCAAGTGGATGTGTTGGAGTTGATAGTACCCGAAAGCTTCTCTCCAAGTTAAAATTGGACACGTAGAACTAAGTTAACTTTAATAGTTAACATTGCTTAGTTGATTTCGAAACTCAAGTGTCCAAATTGGGCATACAAGGCCCAAATTTAATGGGTTAGTTTTTACACGTATGTGACATTGAAGTGGACATGCCAGAGCTGGCAGTACCCAAAAACTTCTCTCCAGTTGAAAATGAGATGCACAAAAACAAAATGATTTTCATAGTTTAGGCACTTAGTTCATTTCAGAACTCAAGTATCCAAATTAGGCATACGAGGTTAAAATTGAGTAGTGAGGTTAGTTTCAATTCATCTGTGATGTTGGAGTGGACATACCAGAGCTCAAAGTTCCCAAAAATTCCTTCTGATTTGAAAATTATGCACATAGAACTAAGTTAACCTTAATAGTTAAAAATTGCTTAGTTGATTTCAGAACTCAAGTGTCCAAATCGGGCATACGAGGTCCAAATTGAGTCGGATCACCTCCAGCACATCCGTGACATTGAAGCGGACATGTTGGAGCTCACATTACATGAAATCTCATCTCCAAATAAAAATTAGACACTTAGAAGTAAAATGACTTTCATAATTTAGGTGCTTAGTTCATTTTGGAACTAAAGTGTTCAAATCGGGCATACGAGATCCAAATTGAGTAGGGTTAGTTCCAACATGTTTGTGACATTAAAGTGGACATATCTGAGCTAACAATACCCAAAAGCTTCTCTCTAGTTTAAAATTAGACATGCAAAACTAAGTTAACCTTAATAATTAAAATTGCCTTGTTGCTTTCAAAACTCTGTTAACTATATGAGTTAGATCTCGTTTTGATAATGACAAATCTCTCAGTATCTTACATGTGCCTTGAGCTTTTATACAGGATTAACCTTAGCACATAATGGCTGGTAAAGATACAAGTGTTGTCATAAGGAACCAAATGCTCAAATCACAAGATGGCAATTGAAGAACCAAAGGGAATGAAGACCATTTTTCTTTATTGTAATCATATTTCAATCTTTTGGGTCTGTAATAATTATGATCTATAATAATTACATTTCATGCATGATAGGTATTTATGCTCAAAAGGTTATAGACTGACTTTAAGTCCCTTGTTACTTCATGAAAATTACCCGAAGTTTAAATTATATCTATTTAGGGTCAATTTGAGGGCAAAATTGAAAATCCAAATGTCCTCGGTCGACCGACCACCCATGTATTATAATCAAACGATCAACCGAACTACTATTTGCCCGGGTCAACTTGTTGGCCACGGCTCAGTCACCAACTCAGTGTTGAACTGAGCTCACACGGTCGACCGAACCTTGTGCTACCTTGCTCAGTCAACCGAACATATAGTTCAAAACTACCACGGTCAACCGAACCTAGTTGATGGCAAACCGTCCCCTTATCACGGTTGACCAAACCCACGAAGGGTTCTGATTTTCTAGTCTTAAGGTCGACCGGCTTGTCCTTGATCAACTGAACCAATTTAAAATTTAAATTGGCTATGAAAGCTCAGTCGATTGCCGGTTCCCCTTGGTCGACCGACCCGAGCTTAGGTCGACCGAGCCTCTCAGGTTTGCTATTTTTTACCGCACTAATCAAGGGTTAGTTTTTATTAATAATTTTTTCAAAATGACCACCGTATCCCCACGGTAATATTTTTTAGGATATCTATATGTACTCATTCGTTTGTCCTGATTAACCACTTGGAGTAACAAAATAAGTAGCAAATACTCTCTAAAATTATTTGTGCTCCTATTGCTTATATTCTTTCAAATCTTTCAAGAAAATCACTTATTCTCCTTACACTCTTATTTGAAAAATCATCTTTGAGGAGAATCACTATTTATAACTCCTTACTTGCAAACTAATTGCAACTTAAAAGGGAGTTTGATTTCTTATTGTGGTGCATACTTTCATACATCATTCTTGAAGCTTACTACTCTCTCTTGCATTATCTGAAATTGATTTTTTGAGAGTAAGTTAAAGTTATTCCCATTATATTTTATTGATAAATATAATTTGGGAATAACTCTTATTTGTTTTTGAGTCTTGGCATTCTTATTGCCAGATTCGAAAGCTTGCTTGTGCTATTTGATAAAATACGTTTTTGCAAGCTTAAACCCAATCTCGATTGTGCCTAATATTTGAAAAATATTTGTTGAGATATTTACTTAAAAGTTCAAAATCATTTGATTATTCATTTGTTGAATGTATTATTTTGAATCAAAGGCATCACTCTCACATACACTACAAAAAAATGGGTTTTTAGTGACGAAAGTATTAGTAGCGAATTCAATTTCGTCACTAATAGTTGGTATTAGTGATGATTTTTAAGAACCGTCACTAATAGTCTAAGCCTTAGTGATGGTTTCAACAACCATCACTAATACGACACTAGTAGTGATGGTTTTAAAACCGTTACTAATACTTTCGTTACTAAAAACAGCGCGGTAAACAATTTCCGCCCGAAATTTTTTTCGGAAAAATATTAGCGACGATTCTAGGGTATTAGAGACGGTTTAGAAACTGTCACTACTAGTGTTTTTTAAAAAGAATATTAAAAAAGAAATGGGTAAGGGTATTAGTGACAGTTTAGGAGAATCGTCACTAATAAAGGGGTATTAGTGACAGTTTTGAAATCGTCACTACTAGTGTTTTCTATTTAAAAAATATTTAAAAAAAATGGTTAAGGGTATTAGTGACGGTTTGGGAGAACCGTCACTAATAAAGGGGTATTAGTGACGGTTTTGAAACCGTCACTATTAGTGTTTTTATTTAAAAAATATTAAAAAAAAATGGTTAAAGGTATTAGTGACGATTTTGGAGAATTGTCACTAATAACGGGGTATTAGTGACAATTTCAAAATCGTCAATACTACTTCAGACTTCAGTCCAAAAAGCCCTAAGGGCCCCTAACCCATGCCGCAGCTCTTACTCTTTCCTCATCTCTGACCTCTCAGCTCTCACTCTCTCAAATCTCAATCCTCTCCTCTCCTGAGTTGCCTCTCCTCTCCTCTGGTGCGCTGCTACGTGCTAGACTTGTTGGTGTTGTGAGCCTGCGAAGTGCGAACGATCCCCAGTTCGAGTCGTCGTCACCTCCAGGCTCCACAGACCCCAGCCACAGGCATCAGTCATCCCCAGCTCTACAGACGACTTGACTCCACACCTCCAGTCTCCAGCTGCTCCACGGTAAGATTAAGCTCCATCTTCCATGCAGTCATGGGTTATCATGCCCCTTTCTTGCTGCTTCAAGCCATGTAGTCATTTTTTTGTGACTTTTCGAATGATGCTTCTTGATATTTAAATATATTGCTAAGTAATCCAAAATATATGTAGTCTTTAGGACTGGATTGCTAGTTTCACTAGTTCGATCATCTCTCAAATTTGACATTGGAATTGTAGAAGATTCTTCCCCAGTTTTGCAATCTATGATTCCCTCGTAATTGCTCTGTGCTTTTATTTCTGGTTTTGGTTCATCAACTGTGTTCTTCTACATCAAAGGGCTTGAATATTTTGGCTGTGTTATGAGGAAATTTGTGAAATGAGAGGCATTTCATATCAAACGAACTCAATTTCCCCACTACTTGGACTCTTAGAGGCAAAAGAAGAGCTGGGGAATAAGAAATATTGGCAGACACTTCCTCCTTGGCAAAATAGTTGGTGTGCTGCGGGAGGACAGATGTTGGGGTTACCGGAGAGCTACAGATGAAGCTGTTGCTAGAATAAGAATCCCCTGAATCGCAATCACTCTTCTGATCTTCCACATCCATCATATCAAACCTTTCTCCAGCTAGATTAATCATGTCATCAAGTGCCTCCAACACTGTTTCAACTACAAAGAAGAAGAAAAAAAATTCAATGAGCTTAATTCACAAAAATTCCAATTAAGAGAAAGCTGCCACCTAAATCTTGGATAAATAACTTACCAATGCAACCAGAAGGGATCTGCATATTGCTGAGATCATTAGGCTTGCAAGGTGTTGAGCACTCCTGATTCTTTGCCCATAAATTCTGAAGGGATTTCAAATAATTGCAAAAGTAGACCATTCCCTATTTAAACATGTCATATGCATTAGCCTATGAGCCTTTGAAATTATGGAAAAAGCTATTTTTTGTTTCATTAGTTTAATTTTGAACTTGTTCCATCGATAGACCCTTCAGTTCTAAACTTGGGATATGCGCTGTGGCTTCAGGGTTAAGGGTATAGCTTATGGAGGCCCTCCATTGTTGAAACCACCAACTGCAAGAAGATAGGGAAGTAGGTAAAACCGAGAAGTGCACCAACACTTAAAAAAAGATGGTATTCTTCCTACAACAGCTTGTGAATTTCCTAAGGGCAGATTAAAGAATACCTGCACCAACACTTAAAAAAAGTGTATTCTTCCTACAACAGGTTGTGAATTTCCTAAGTATAGATCAAAGAATACCTCATTAATCGAAGTAGAGCCATCACAAGGAGGCAGGTCCTTGGTGTCTCTAAATGTCAGGATCTTCCTTCTTAGCTTATCCGTTAAAATCAAGTTACCTGTAGATCTGGGTGAACCATCATCCGTCAAGCCTTGTGCTCCTGTTTGATTCTTAGACATTTTGGGACTTTTGGCTACTTTGCAAGAAATTGTATTAGGGTTTGGATTAGGCGTAGTTTTCAAAGAGGTAGGTGCATGGTAAATGAACCTTTGATTGTATTCCTAACGTGACAAAGTTGAGAGTGCTTTGAGATAGAGGATTTATGGTGCTTGTAATAGATAAAATTTGTGCTTTCTTGTGTTTATAATTCCATGAAAAGAATTTTGCAGTTTCTTCTTGTACACAGCAAGTACATATTTGATTACCAAATGAAATTAATTCTGCTTCCCAACTTGACACAGTTGGGAGCACTGTGAGATAAAGGATTTAGTTCATTTGTCTATTGAAGCCTACTTTTATAGAGAGAAATGATAGGTTCTTGCTATAACTTAAAAGCCAAAAGTTGGAATTTAGTGAGAGTCAAACTGCTTACTGTGAGTCCTAAACATCTCTTTTGTTGAGTAAGCTCTAGAAATCCTAACAACAATAAATAGTTAAATACCATCTCTTGTCCAAAAGTACTCCTAGCCATACAGAATGAAATAAACTAGAAAGAATCAAGCCCCTATACAAATCTAAAGAATTATGCTGCTACATTAAAGCATGAAGAGTAACCACACTACAGCAATGTAACAGTAATGTGAAAAGTATTTTGTCATATTTGTTCTGCATCTCTATTACCTATTAGAAATCATTAAAACAAATTTTTATCATTATTTCCATTTTTAGATTTGTAGACAAAGTATTCTGTAAGAGCGTGTGGATTATTTAGACTGGCTTCATTGTTGGAAACTTAGGATCACATAGGATAAACAAATTTTGAGATATGTTTGGCTATGATCCACTTAACTCCATGTTCTCAGATCATTGTCTCCATAATTTCATATTAACATATGGCTTGATATGTATTTGATTATTATTCACTAAGGCATTGAACATTTTTGTTCATATTTTATCTTGTTTGGTGTAACGCATTTTTATGCAACTGAGTGATTCATGGTTGGAGGTAGTCTTGTTAGCGCATGATTAATTTCTTTTCAGTATCACTCTCATAGTCCCATCAATCGCGATTGTTACCTATTGAAGCATTTATCTTCAACAACCATATCTTTACACCTTAATGCCATAAGGCTTATGCCTTGCCTACTTATCACGGGCTCCTTATGCAAAATTAATTATTGTCATTTCATGTGTGCATCGAAGCTTAGACCCATTCAAGAATGGTTACTATACATTCATACCTCATCGTACATGTATGAAAAATCAATTGTTAAAATTTAATTGAATATTAGTCATATTATGTAGACTAATAATCAATTGAACATGTCGATTATTTGTTTCATTTACAATTAGTCATGTTTGTATTTCAACCATTATTGAATTGTCCAATGTGGACAGTTTAGGAAGTTTTATTTACATTCTTGTCATCGTTCACGCTTTCGTCATTGTCATTATATATTTCGATCGCTCTCTACTTGTGTTCTCTGGATGCATAGTGGAGTGTGGTGACAATTTGTCAGTGATGGAAAACTAGCAGATGATGTGCACTTCCCCCATCTCATGTACTTGGAGAGCATTGGGGAGATGCTGCTGAAATTTATAATGACTACGACGAAGGAATTTGAGCGATTGATCGCAATGTAATTGCAACATTCCTGAATGGGATAGGATCCGTACCCTTTAGATGAAAGGTCGTTGATTATAGGATTCATAATGCATGCGTCATAAACATTCTGACAATGTAATCAACACCATTTACTTGAACATGTTATAGGGAATTAATGAACATGGATAAGAGTTGGATGAACGCTCGGGGTAGGATTTTGCCAAAATACGTGAAAGGGGTACATGATTTCATAGAGTTCGCGCGTCCTCGTGCTGACGATGCTAGTAGAATAAGGTGTCCTTGCAAGAAATGCCAAAACATAACATTCAAACACATTGATTTAGTCTATTCACATTTATTAGACTTTGGAATGGAGAAAATGTACACAAGATGGGTGTTCCACGGTGAAGATTATGCAGTTCAGAGCGATGATGATGACGATGAAGATAAGGGGGCAAATATAGTAGGTGGTGATGTACGTTCGAAAGGGTTAATCGAAATGTTAGGTGACACGGAAGATGTCAGTCTGTCGTGTACTGGTGATGAATCTAGTTTAGTAGGTACCATACCTTGCGATCATAGTACGTTAAATCGATTTGGTAAACCATTTGCTAATCTTGTGAGGGATGCACGGGTGCCCCTATATCCAAACTGTAGAAAGTTCTCAAAATTAGAGTTCCTGATAAAGTTGCTTCATGCAAAGACAATGCATGGGTTATCTTAGAGCGCATTTAACATGCATTTAAGCCTCATTAAGGCAGCACTGCCTAATGGTGAAACACTTCCAAAGTCCTTTTATGAGGCGAAGACATACATGCATGAATTGGGTCTCGATTACACTACAATACATGCGTGTAGGTATGATTGTGCACTCTTTTATGGTGAACATGAAAACGCGAATGAGTGTTCAGAATGTGGTGAACCGAGGTATACAACTAATCAGAAGAAGGGTAAAAAGATCCCCTAAAATGTTTTGCAATATTATCCATTAATCCTGCGGCTGCAACGATTGTATATGTGCAAAAAGACTGCTATATATATGAGATGGCATAATGAGAAACGTCTTCAAGATGGAAACACCCTTAGCCATCCAACGGACTTCGAAGCTTGGGACAAGTTTGATAAAATGCATCCGTGGTTTGCTAGTGATCCTCGCAACATCAAACTTGGCCTTGCTTCATATGGGTTCAATCCTTTCGGTAACATGAACAACCTATACAACATGTGGCCAGTTATGATGATGCCATACAATATGCCGCCATGGCGATACATGAAAGAACCCTTCATTTATATGTCTCTACTTATTCTTGGACCGAGGGCACCTAGTAATGATATTGACGTTTACTTGAGGCCATTAATTGATGAGTTGAAAGAACTATGGGAGAAAGGAGTGGAGACATTTGATGTGCAAACTGGGATAACATTTCAGATGCATGCTGTACTTTTGTGGACAATTAATTATTTCCCCACCTACGGCAATCTATCGGGCTGGAGCACAAAAGGTTACTTAGCATTCCCAGTGTGTAATAAGGATATTGGGTCCTTATCATTAAAGCATGGACACAAGTTATGTTTTATGTGTCATCGTTGTTTTTTACGACCTGAACATCCTTGGAGGACTCGTGGTGTCAAAAGCTTTAATGGAAATCTTGAACAAAGGTTGCAACCAAACCGACTAGGCGGGGAAGAGATATTAAACCAGCTCAGGTTGATCAGAGATATGAAATTTGGGAAATCACCTAACAATAGAAAAAGGAAACGTGCTGAGTGGGAGTTAAATTGGACAAAGAGAAGCATCTTCTTCGAGTTGTCATACTGGAAAGATCTTCCACTACACCACAACCTGGATGTCATGCACATCTAGAAGAACATTTGTGAAAATGTCATTTATACATTGTTAGATATAAATGGGAAGACAAAGGACAACGCAAATGCTCATCGAGATATGGAAGATATAGGAATACGGCCTGAGTTGCATCTGATATGTGATGGGGACAAACTTCTCATGCCATCATCCTGTTACACATTTTCGAAAGATGAGAAGAAGAATTTCTTCGAATGGTTGAAATCAGTGAAGTTTCCTAATGGATATGCATCGAACATATCTCGATGCATAAGCACGAGGGAATGGAAGATGTTAGGAATGAAAAGTCATCACTGTCACATCCTTTTGCAATGAGTTCTGCCCGTTTTCCTTCGTGGACACTTGACCGAAGATGTTCGCTCGATGCTGATTGAAATGGGGATCTTCTTTCGAAAGTTGTGCTCTGAGAAATTAAGCGTAAATGTACTTGAATGGTTAGCAGATGACATTGTGATCATATTATGCAAGCTGGAGAAAATATTTCCGCCAGCATTATTTGATGTGATGGTCCACCTAGCCGTCCATTTACCAATGGATGCCATAATTGGAGGATCGGTCCAATATCATTGGATGTATCCTATTGAGAGGTACATTATAAAGTCCTACAACGTTCGCATGATTTCCTTGTTTTTTTTTTTTTGTGTACAACTCACTAATGCTATGTAAACTGCACAGGTTTTTATCCACTTTGAAGGGTTATGTGCGCAATAAGGCACGACTAGAAGGTTCAATCATTGAGGCATACATTGACAGTGAATGTCTTGCATTTCGCTCAATGTATCGACATAATATTGAAACAAGGTTCACTTGTGAGGAGCAAAATGTAGACGTTCATGCTATTAATGCCAAAGATGAAGAACCGAGGAGCTCTATATTTCGAGGAAATGTTCAGCCGTTCGGTGCACGGGTTTACGATTTCATTGATATGGAGGACCTACGAAAGGCACATTTTTACGTCCTCAATAATTGTGATGAAATTATTCCATATATCGAGTACGTGGTTCAAAACTCCTTACTTCGAATTGTATTTACATATGCATATATACTTAGTTGACATTAACATGTACTATTGTTGCATATAGTGAACATAAAGCTGAACTTTTTGCTCAAAATGAAAGGAATGTTGACGAAAGACATAAGGAATTTGTCAATTGGTTTGAGTGCCGTGTAAGTAACAACTACTGCGTGAGTTCGCTACAATGTACATTTTCAATATTGATGGTTTACTCATCTAAAGTCATTTGTAATTAATAGATGAAAGCCATGTATTATAATAAAGAACCAACAAGAAGTAAAGATTTGTACGCGTTGGCATGTGGCCCCAATCAACGAGTTAACCGCAACAGCAGTTGCATTGTCAACGGCTTACGCTTTCATACCAAATCCCTCGAATTGCATAGAAGAACCCAAAATTGTGGCGTTGCGGTGCTAGGCACAGAAGGAGATGAGGAAATTGACTATTTTGGTGTGTTGGATGACATTATAGAGCTTCACTATGGAGCTAACAGACTTGTCCACATCTTCAAGTGTACCGGGTGGGACATTAGCAATAAATAGAGTGGGAAAAATACAGATGCCTACTTTACTAGTGTTAATTTCAGTAAAACATAGTATCAAAATGACCCTTTTGTACTTGCGACTTAGGCAGAACAGTGTTATACCTTAAGGACACAAAATTAAAGGGTGAATGGCATGTGGCCCAAAAAATTCCTCCTCGAAGTTTGTATGATATTACAGAAATCGCAGATAGGGAGAAGAGTGTTAGCGATGATCCTTTCCAAGAAGATCAACCATCTGTTTCCATAGCAATGCATTCTGCTATCAATGTTGCTGAGGAAGGAGACGATCCTATACTATTAAATAGGGTTGGTGCCATGGCAGAACACGTAGGAACTGCTGACATTAGAATTGAACCCTTTGTACACGTTGACTTCATCGACAGTGATGAAATTGATGGGGAAGATGAAACTATGGTTATGTATTGTTATGAAGAGGAAGACACTCTAGAAAGTGAGGATGATACTGATATTGAGGACGTATAGGGGGTAAGCGTGTTATGTTGTCATCGTGCATTTGACATATAAGAACAAATGAAAATATATTTACTATGCATCCATCTAATATCCAATCTTCTTATATTTACTTGTGAACTATTTTGCAGACATGGCCCCAGGAGGTTGCCGCCCCTTACTTCAGGCTAGGCTATCGACAACAGCATCCCGCGAGGATGATAGGTCATCATCGAGAGCGACTGAGCACGTCGGGGCTGATGCGGAACCTTCTGAGCCCTCGGAACCCTAGCTCGACATTGATACATCAGTTAGGGATCAGGCCCAGGGTGAGTTGCCATCCATAATCAGCACCGTTGGTAAGGTTATGCGTATTTGATTTAGAATAATATATTTACTGTCATTTCACGTGTATGATTATGTTATTATTCTTTAACTTTTCTTTCAGTATCGACCTCTATGACGCATATGAGTGCAGGCCGCGGTGCAGCGAAGAACGTTGCGCTAAAGAAGCACCTGCATAGGACTGGGCGAAGGATTCGTATCGACATTCCTCCAGGCTTTACAGCCCCGATTGATGATTGGTGTACAACCTAGTCACGGGAGTTTGGGATTATATGTCGCCAATATGCTCCAGTCACTTGCTTCACCTGACCAAAGGTGACGGAGCAAAGGTGACGGAGGCTGAGCGCTTGGTTCTGTATGAGCGCATCTTGGTAAGTAACCCTAAAACATTTCTTTCACTTTTAATATATTACAAGAAAGATTCTCTAACATTCAATATATATATTTCATATGTAGGAAGAGTTTGATATGGACATTTTCACCGCAAACCATGTGAAAAAGGCGGTGAACACGCAGCTGTGCTCTTGGTGTAAGACCTATTGTAGCAAAATGCGCAACCATTTTAGGGAGATGGAAGATTAGGCAGAAGCGCACCCATACGATAAGATCTCCCTAGAGGATTGGTGGGTGGTGTGTCGCCATTTTCACGATCCTAACTATCAGGTGATGTGCTTCTATTAATTACAATAACTACTTTTTCATATTTATGTGAATAAAAAAAAGTGATTACATATATTTTGTAGGCTATCTGTGAGAAAAATGCTGCGAATCACAGAAAACTAGATATGACGCATTGTGGTGGCTCGAAATTGTTCGTCAATCATCGAAAGGTAATTGCTACGAAACTATCTGACCATCACTTGACAAGTGTTATTTATATTGACACCGCTGAATTCATATTAATGAACTTTTATATGATACTATAGCGTGTTCCCGTCACTGGCGACCTGGAGTCGAGGTCGGATCTATATCAGAGAACACATCAGAGGACATCGGGGGAGTGGTGCCAAGGTGCACAGATGAAACATGTAAGTCAAGCAGATTATTTAGTTCATTCTCTTATTCAAAACGTCATTTGTATTCTTATTTCTTCATTTTCATCATTTTAATGAATGAAAATAGGTAAGGATGCTTGAGCTGCGAGAAGCACCCGTTGCAGAGGGCAGTCCGCCGATGACGGATGACAAGATCTGCACTCAAGTTCTTGGGCAACGATCAGGTGGTTGGTTGAATGGTCTTGGGAGTGGATACATCGCCCCAACATCATCATCTTCTTTCAATGCGGCGTCTCGTGCTGAGATTGACCGAGAGCGCCGAGCCGCCGAGGCTCGAGAGGAGGTGATGGTTATCTGGGTGCAAATGGTGAAAGCGGAGAACCAGCAATTGAAAGAAAAGATCTCGAATTGGGAAGCGGAGATGCAAGCCATCAAGGATTGGAAAGTGTAGATGGAACAAATGATGCGCCAATCCCGTCCAGATGATGCGGGTGACTCCTCTCATTAGAAGGTATGTACAAGCTAGTTACAATTAATTGAAATATAAAATGCATGAGGATTTCAATTGGAATAAATACTTCATCTTTTTTTTTTTTTTTTTTCAAAATACATCAATAGATTAATTGTTGGTATAATGTTATGGTCTGCTTGTCTAATCAATGACCTAATTAGAGTGAATCGAACTCTCAAGTACAAATTCAATATAGAACTATGATATGGTAGACAGATCAAATGGATATCTAGAGACACTCTTTTAAAAATATTTTCCAAGGTATATGTCTAGAATCCAATCATGAACTTGAACCATAATTAATCCTTTCAAGACACTCAACATCATGTGTGAGATTGAAGAATTGTTTAGCAACTCCACAAACAAAAACACGGTCGCTGGGGCGATGAATTGAATCAAAGACCCATAAGAAGCTAGATAGAGACATGTACTTTGCATAAGTGGGTCGCTGAATTAGCAGTGAGTACATAAAAAAACTCCCTCAAATCACACCAAACACTCCCATCATCCCCAATCTCCACACCCCCCCCCCCCCCCTATGACAAGCAAGCATAGGGCTGTAGGTGTGTAAATGAGCCAACTTCCAGCTACTCGAGTACCTTGACAAATTGAGGTTTGACTTTCACAGCACTAATGACCATCGTAATCAAGCTTTTGTTATTTATGTATTTTTTTATATTTTATAAGTGCTATATTATATGTCTTATATAAATTGTATATATTCTAATAAATTTTATAAATATATTTAATAATATTTTAAATAGAGCTTAATTGAGTCAAGCTCAAATTATAAGAACTCGTAGTCAAGTTGAGTTTGAGTTCATCAATTACAAGATCAATCAAGTTTGAATTTAGTTTAGTATTCCATCATTGTCTCGAATCGAATGCACCCTTAACATCCAACATTCTTTCACATCATTCTTCCAAAAAACACTTCTATCAAGGAAATCTAACTCCTAAAACCATAAAACTTAACAAAGCACTTAAATAAATTATTACCTGAAGCAATTAAAATATAACAATGACAAATGGGATGAAAGAAAATTACTAGGAACAGTAGATAGTGCATTACAGTATCTTACTAAAAGCATGCTCATAAACTCTTGGTGAAATTGTAATTACATGTGAAATTGTAATTACATAGACCAACAAGAATTCCTTACAACAAACTATCATGAATTTACTTAGATAAACAATAGACCAATAAAAAGTCATGATTAGCAATATTTCTGTAGGCAGTGTAATGATTATCAGAACAGGTCGCAGAAGTGCTGAGGTCTATCTCTCTATTAGAAAATTTGACAATCAATACATTGTCATCCCCTAAAACTCTTTGTAGGTGAGTCTTTTTTCCACAAAATTACAACGCATTTTAGCTTTATATACAAGTCTCAATCTGTATATTTACGGAATAAACCTCATATTTTTTTCTATTTTTGGGCTTCTTTTCTTACAGATATGTTCTTCACATCATTTCTTCATTCTTATACATCAAACAGGCTTCCAAATGGGTCCTCAGTATCTCAGAAAACAAACACAAAACAATTATTGACAATGTAATTCAAACAAATGCATTTCCAATGAATTGGCAAACAATTCCTTCCATTATTCCATATCTTTTAGAAATTTGTTCAAATATTCAATGAATTCACACTTACGACAAATAGTAAATGAAAGTTGGCAAGAAGAGTTTTTAAAGACAAAGCCTACCTGGGAAAGGAAAAAGAAAAAAGAAAAGAAAAGCTTCAGCAATAAATTTGGAAAATTGAATCGAGCACAAGAAAGAGAATTGCCAAAACATTACTGCAATGAGAAGATGGTGAAAGAATAATTTGAATAAAAACATTTATTATTGTAAGATTACAACAATATTCCAGTATAGACTAGTTACAAGAAGATCACATTCCCAAAATAAGTGAGCGTCCTAACTTTCTCCTTTTCCTAAAAATTCTTAAGAGACCCATACTTTTCAGGAGGAAAGAACTGTCAAGGGGTCTTGGCCTTGTTTCTTCTTAACTTTCCTTAACTAATCATATTTTTGTCATTTTATTACAATACCTTATTTCAGTTTCAACGAATGAATCAAATCTAAGAATTTCATCTCATTGTTTCATGCGTAGCTGCTTGGCAGCCACCATGTTCCACTGCTACAGGCACTACTGCAGGCACGGTGTAGTAATTGTCCAAGTATATATCAATTTTTTTATATACTTGGCAATATAGGCTCACCTATGTGAGAACCCATTGACATTGTCTATGTAGGGGTCAACTGCAAAAAGATATTGACATTGGCTGCAATCCACTGAAATATAGAATATCAAACAAGAGGATCCCCATATTGTGCTTCTGTAGGTGTCATTTGCTATCTAAGAGTTTCTTCTCTGATTTTGGTGAGATTTTTGTTCAAAACTACTTTCATTTCTAGTTGTCCTTGGCTTCCCTTGGTTTCTTTGGTTTCTTTTCCCCCTTTAGAAATGGTGACAGTTTGAGGCATTGGTGGGCCTAATATGACTTCAAAAATAGTGCTGTGAACTCTGAATCTGTGTAGGCTAGTTTACTGAGATCTTTAAAGGACTTAAATTTTCTAGAAAATGAAACTTCAAGCATGAGTATGTTGCAAGTCAAATTAGGAAGTGAAATGTAATTCAATGAATTTCAAGGCTTTACTGTGTTCTGTGTGCCCGTGTTGCAATTTTGTGAATTTGGGCTATGGCTTCATTTGAAAGCAGCTATCTTTGGTGATTCATATTGTTGATTTGCATGATCTTGTACATTCTTTTTAGCTAATGGTTCTTTCCCGATTAATATTTTGCCATCTATGTCTGGAATCTCTTCTTCATTCATCTGACTTTGATGAAGATGCATTGCCAATTGAAATTGTTGGATTGTAATGTTACTGTACACTGTAACTTTGTGATGTTGCTGTCTTAAGGTTGCTGAACCATAATATTATTGTGTTTAGGTTGCTAGTTGTAGTTTCTAGACGTAGAACTATAAAAGTCAGTTTTTTGCATTTCATTGTAGTGATTTTAAAGGTTGCTGTCTTGAGGTTGCATTTCATTTTATTTTGTTTTTAGTTCGGTGTCCTTTTGATAAAATTGATAAAATTGAGGTCAAGTTTAATCCAGGAGTAAATATGAAATTGTGGTTTGAAAAATAATTTTTCTAGGTGTTGGGAAACTAAGGAGTAAGGATCATTTTTCTCCATCTTATTATAAGTAGCTTTACTACCTGGTTTTTTCTTTTTTTTTTTCCCCAAGCTTGTTAATTGTCATAATTACAATACCATCCCCCCTTATGTTTTCTACATCGCTTTCTTTCTTATGGTTATGGAATGTATGGTATGATTTTCTCTCTTTCACTTAAGCAGGTATGGACCATTCTGGATATGTACTACGTTGATATTTGTTGCAGCTTCGATTGGAACATTTGTTACATACTTGGCACACAAGCTACAGAAAAAAGAATGGGACTATGACATTAATCTGGTGACTTGGTCTGCGGGTTTGTTCTATGGTTATGTGACAATTGTTCCTCTAGGCTTGTATGTAATCCTCAAGTATTTCTCAGCACCGTCCGGCCCCGTCCAGTTGTTGTCTTTATGGCTACTCCCTCTTCATCTTCGTTCCAATCTTGGTAAGTTCTTTTACAGATATGCCTCTTTGTGCAACGAAAATCACTTCTCTGCATGGTAGGCTTACCATTAAAGGCATGTCAAACTATTTCTATTATTAGAAATAAAACTTATTCATAAGCCCTCATTTATTGAGTTAAGCTTTTAGGTTTAGTAGTTACTCAACAGGCATTTGAACTGCACTAACTGAAGGATTAAAATTCAAACCCAAATTCATTCTCAGGCTTTCATGTTTGGTGTTCTCATTGTTGGACCTTCTGATTTTTTTTCTCTCTATTTTGAACTTTGAGATATCAAATACTCTTCTCGAAATCATTCATCAGATTAAATATTTTGTGTAAAATATGTTTTTGAGGGAAATCTAGTTAGTGATGGTTAACCATGCACTCTGCGTATTTCCCTTCAACCGGATTAATATCTATAGAATTTGTTTGGTCAAGGATCAAATATCCATGAAAACTGCTTGTCCAAGCATTGATAAGGAAACTATACATTTAGTTTGGAAAAATGGAATAGATTGGAACTTGCCACTTGGTTTCTTTCTTGTTCTTCATTCAATTTTTTATGTCATTCCATTCCTATTTCATTTCATTGATGAAAAATGTCATGAAACATCGACTACGGTTATTGGATGGTTTCCCATAATTCCAGACCTGTTGGTTGCAGTGTCTCTCTGTTGTTCCCTTGGAATTGTTTCATTGGGTGGTTGCAGGCGTTGCGGGGTTCATGTCAGCTATGTTTGTGGCACTTAATCTCCGAGCCCACATTAAGTCAGCAGGTGAGAGGTGGTTCTTGATAGTGGCTGTGATCTTTCTACTGCAGCTGGCTTTGTCTGTTTCTACTGAAGTTGTATTTGTTCAAGGTCACAATATAGCAAGTAAATTTGGTTTCTCACCAAGGTGGCTAGAACAAATTGTAGATCGCACAAAGAGAGCTTTTTGGTCCTTCGGGTTTTACATTCATCGATTAAAGCCTACTTGTATTCTTTCGTTTATAGAAAAATAAACTAGTGACAACCTTCTTGTGTAATCATTTCAAGCATTGTTTATGAAGTGGACTGAAAAGTGGAAACATGGAAGTATAAATGTCAAACATCATGTTTAGTTTGCTGATGGAATAGGAGTAGGAAAGAAATGACATAAAAATTTAAATGAGAAGCATGACAAAATGAAGTAAAAATTTAAATGAGAAGCATGACAAAATGAAGTTATAAATTCGATTCTATTCCACTTGATTTGATTTTATTCATTCATACTAAACATATAGTTATATGATTGGTCCTCCAACATCGTTAAGGTGGCCTTGGTTGGTTGCATGTCAATCAATGAACATAGCTCAACTAAAACCTAAAAGCTTGGTCATTGCGTGAACATGCAAGATCGTCAAAGTTCAGTAAGCTAGATGTCACCCACTTGTGAAATCATCACCTTGTCATGGTAGATATTGCATAAAGATTGATGAATCTTTATAAAGAAAAACTAGGATAATGTGTATCAAAATCTAGTTAAAATCTTGTAATTGAAATGATGTTGTTGTGTGTACGTAATCACCTAACCCTGCTTGCAAATGCTTCTAGCTACTGCTAGATTGTTTATTGAGTGTCAACATGGCTGCTTAAGTGCCTGCAGTTATTCAAGGCTATGTATATCTGTGCTTCTTCCTAGAATACTGAATTCTGTAGTCGTGACTGCTTTTTGAACTTAACCTTTGAAGTTCTATAATGTTGCTTTGTGCTAGTGTGCGCTGCCTAATTTGCATTGTTGCTGTGTTTTTCATTCTTTGTATTGATGTGTACTGATTGGGGGGTGGATTATTTCGTCCTCTACAATCTGATCTTGATGTGATTTATGTTTTATGCCTGTATATATGCTACGTAGTGATTTATTTTCAAAAACCGTATACTAATTTTTTTAACTTTCTTAATTTGTAGGGGTTTGCAACTGTGACAGCGTCAGGACGATGTAATGCAGCTCGGATGCAGCTTTCCACTTTTTTTTTTTTATCTAAACAATTGGAATGTATTTAAATTTGAATTTTTATAATGTTGTGTATTTAAATTTGAATTTGTATAATATTTTGTATTTGAATTTGAAGTTGTATAATATATTTGTGCTTAAATTTGAATTGCAATTATGGCTTTTACAGGAATTAATTTGAATCAGATTTTTACAGGATAATATAATTGGAAAAAAATTCCCTTCACTATTAATTGTGCAATTTAGGTATTAGTGACGATTTCAAAATTGTCACTATAATATGTCTTTAGTGACGGTTTAAAATCGTCACTAAATCCATAAATAACGGTTCTACAGAGCAATAGTGACAGCCCTGAAACCGTCACTAACAATAGACAAATACTGACGGTTTTGAAACTGTCACTAGTAAAAGGCCAATAGTTACGTTTTTTAAACTGTCACTACTGATTAGTAATAGTGACGTTTTATAACCGTCATTAATAATGTAGTAATAGTAACGAATATAAAATCATCACTAATAATGAAGTAATAGTGACGAATTTAAACCGTCACTAATAATAGAAAATTAGTGAGGAATTTGAAACTGTCACTAATAATTGAGCATTAGTGACGGTTTTTGATCGATCTTGTGTAGAATCTATAGTGACGGGTTTCGTTCTTTAGTGACAGATTAAAACCGTCACTAATACGCTATTATTAGTGACGGTTGTAATCCGTCACTAATACTCGATTATTAGTGACAATTTGAAATTTTCGTCACTAATAAGTATTAGTAACGGCAGGTATAGCGAAAAATTGAAAACCGTCACTAATACTCATAGAACGGTCACTAAAACTAGTTGTGACGATTTTTTGAGTATTAGTGACTGTTTAAAACCGTCACTAATAACCCTATTTTTTTGTAGTGATATATACAAATATATATAAGTACACATTGGTTGAGAGTTGACATATAACTTAACCTAATCTCACTTGAGCATAAATCTCTATTATCTGTGAGTGCATTAATTGTATTGGTACATATTTGCTTATTGGAGAAACATTGATATTGAACACATTATTTGATTATATGTTGTAATTCAAGTGTGGCTTGAGGTGGGCATTTTCCGCCCCTTTAAGAAGAGATTGTAAAGGTTGGGGTCAGGTTTGCAAATTTGACTTGGGGCAATCCTTGCTCAGTAAGCAGAGACTTTGTAATTGGGGACGCTCCATCTGCAAGTGAGCAAAGGTTTAGTGGAAATCTTCCTACTTGTTAGCTCGAGGCGAGGACGTAAGCACTGTTGCCGAACCCCGATAACATATCTGGTGTCATCTCGTATTTTGCTTGCTTTATTTTCTGGTATTTATTTGTTGATATATATATCTGCTAAATTTATCTTTGAATACATATTTGGGATTGATTGAAAAGACCTGAAGTAAACATTTGCGCACATTAATTACTGATTTATTTATCGGATCTTTTAAATACGAATTTTAGACAGACCCTAGGTTGTGGTATACTGATTACAAAATATTAGACCTAATTTTTTTAAATCTCCATTTCACCCTCCCCCCCAAACTCCACGCCAAAACCCTTGAGGGCTAGATGGAGTCTTGGAACTTCCCACAATCAAAATGCCCTTCAAGCAAACTTAGAGACACTATTCCAATGGCATTTTTTTTTTATAATATTGGGAGACAAATCCATATGCGCGTCGCAAGCATCACGTTTTGAACCCCAAATCTACCATTGTAAGCGGCTTTTTAGGGAATCTTCTTACCACCTGAGTTTATGTCTAAGACACACTATTCCAGTGGCATGTACATGTGCATGAAAAATATGGAAGGAAAGGAACTCCAGAATCTTCATGGATAAAGCGTTGTCAATTCAAGAAGAAAATCCAGCGTAACATGTTTCATTGGAGCAAAACCCTCACTCCCTTTCAAACCATGCAATGGGGGGGTCTTCACAAAATCCTCTCCCTCCATTAACTAGACGAGAGATAAGTCTTCTTTCGAAGTTTTGATTTATGATCTTGACTTTATATACTCTTTTGGTTGCCAAGTCTCTACCTGGTTGCTGTTTGTGCCGAAAGGGGCTCAAGCCTTTTGCTCGAGTCCTCCCCATTTTTCTAATAAAATATTTATCCTTTAAAAAAAAGATTTTTAGGGCACAATGCCAATGTTATTAGTGAAATGTGGGCCATGGTAACTGAGTTAGAGCAGGGAAGGAAAACGTAAGCCACACCTTTGTACCCCAACTTGTACCATAGTCGTAGTCGCAACCTGCAACTTGGTAAGCTGCCTTCACAGAAGCCGAAAGACTCTGGACACACTCTGTCCTCGTGCCCATCTCTGACAAAGTGTAAGATGCTGATTTGCAGAGTTTACTTGACTTTCCAAATATTTTCTGGAGGCTCAGATCAGCCAATTTTCCTGATGATAACCTCACTACCACGCCACCCCCACCAGGAAAAAAAAAAAAAGTGAAAATATAATTTGGATCTACAGCATAAATGTATTAATTGACAAAAGCACAATAAGAAATACAGCAGCTTGAGTACATTAATTAACAAAACCAAAGTTGATGCATGGATGTACCGTCTGCTGAGGTAAAATTTGGCCCTTCAAGTTTGGTGTCATCTGGCAGTAAACCATAAATTATTTTTCTTCTATGGAAGCATCCAGTTCCTGAATAGGGAGCTCCTTGAATTCCCGCCAACCCTCTTAATAGGTACTGACAATATTAACACATTACGCGAAAGAATAAAAGTAGTTAAGTAGAAATGGAATGATCATTTGTTCTGTGTTAACTGCAAAAATTACATATTCATGAATCTACGTACTTGCTGCATAACCACAAATATGTCTCCAAATGGTTGAACCTTTGATCCGCCGCTGAATTCTTGTGGAAACTGGACAAATCCGGAATACCTTATGTTGTCGAAACCAAGCAGCAAACACATGGCATGAAGAACAATCTGAGGATCGTTGGCATACATATCACAGTCCACGTTCAGAATGAATGGAGCATTTGTCATCACCCCAGACACTCTGGTCTGTTTTATCATACACCATGTGAGAATAAGAAGAAGCCTCCAATTCATATTTTGATTCGGGAATTAATAGTGTAATAATTGTTACCATATTCAAAATTAGAAAAAGATCACTAATACTATGTTTAGATAGATATTGGATTTGGATTTATATTAAATTTGAATAAGATGTAAAATAAAATTGTATTCAGATTTGTCTAATTCTACCCAAATCTTATAATATCCTATAATAAAAATAAGTATTCAAATACCATTTTGTTTTAATAACAAGCAAACAACATATTAACCTTATAGGTCATTCCCGATTTTGATAATGACAAATACTCTTTATATTTGATGACTTTCAAGTTTGTGTACAGGATCATACTAACTGGATCACATTGATAGCATGCAGCAATTTGAAGAATTATGAAGACCCGACATATATATATATCATTTGTTGAAATACTATTGGGTTTGTATTAATTTAATTTCAAATGGGTCTGTAATAATATCTGCATGTCATGCATGAAGGTAATTGTAAGCTCAAATGACCCTAGAATGGTCCTTAGGTCCTCACACTTGAATGCACATGAATATAGGACTTTAACCCAAAATCCATGAGGGTTTGAGCTACCGAACTTGGTAAGTATATTTTCCTCAGTCGACCGAACCGTGGAAAAGTTAGCACGTTGACTTGACCTTCGGGTGACCGAACTAAAAAGAACACATCTTCCTCGGTCGACCGAAATCCTATTCAAACTTTTCCCAACAGTTCGGGCTACCGAACATTTACGTTCAACATAGCTTCAGGCTACCGAACTAAGGAGTTCGGGCTACCGAACTCAGGAACAGGTGACCGAACCTCGAGCGGTTGGAAAATCGCCTGGTTTAGCCACTTGAATATAAATTCAGGCACTCGAACATGGGAAACTCGTTTTTTCCATTGTGTCTATTCGGGCGACCGAACCTTGGGCTCGATCGACCAAAAGTCTCGGGTTGGCTTAATTTTACCGTGGGTAATTAAGGTTAAATGAGGGGTTAATGTTTTAAACATAATTAAAAAAATTTTTAAAATTACCAGCGTGTCCCCAACGGCTAATTTTCCCCTCTTGTCTATATATACTCATTCTTTTGTCTTGATTAAAGGTTGATTAGCTAGATCATTAGCAAAACACTCTCTCAAATTTACAAAGCCTATTTTTCTTATACTACTTCCAAATACTCTCATACACTCATTTCTTTGATCATCCAAGTATTGCGAGAGTTCCTAATGTGCTAATGCTCCACTTTAGATCACTTAAAACTCTCATTTGTGTTGTTGTTTATTGTATTTGATTTTGAGAGTTAAGCAAGAATTTTCCCACGGATTTAACTTGATAAATCTTGTGTGGAGAAAACTCATTAGCTTGAGGGTCTTTGCATTGTTATTGCAAGATCCCTTAAGCAATAGTTTTTGTGTGCAAAGCATTTTACAAGCTCAATTTCAAACAACTCTTGTGCTTATTAAATTAAGGAAAATATTTTTGAGTTTGTTTGAATATTCTTACCAGTATCTTTGAAACCCTAATCTAATATTGAGATTTATTATATCATGTTTTAAAGAATAGCTTGTTTGAACACTCTTGTGCATATTTAAGATTATACATTGCTGAGTGTTGTTTGCACATAATCACATCACCGAGCTTACAATTCCGATGTCGTTGATGTGCGTTTGATTGATTGTTATTGGTACATATCTGTTTGATTGAGAAGCACAATCACTATACCCGATTTGTATTGAAATATTGTTGTATTCTGGGCGTGGCCTGAGGGAGCGGTTATTTAGCCCGAAAGGATTGGTTGTAAAGGTTGAGGTCAATCCTGTGCTAATTGACTTGATTGTATTTAAGTGTCACTCCACCCGTTAAGTGAGCCTTTAGTGTAATCCTTATACAACTAGATTTTTATGTTTATTGGTTGAATATCTAGTTGGATTCGCAATTACATAAAAAGACCCTAGTTTGCGTACTTCTATTGTTAGACTGGTTGACCTAGGAAAGAATTTTTAAATATCCAATTTCTTGTTTTTTGTCCCATATTGGTAGAATAGTTTCACATTAGTATAAAAAGTTGTTTTGAATTTTTTGTATTATTTGTCCCACATTGGAGAGAAATGTTTTTTGAACTTGAGGTTGAAGCTATATAAAGAGTTTAACTCTTCATTTGTAAAACACACTTCAAAGTTGTACTTTGTCAAGAAATAGTGGATTGATCATCGATGTCTGAGGATGCAGGTAATTCTATACCAAACCTCATTAATTTTTCGTCTTGTTCTTTTTACTGTTTTATTATTAGTTTATGCATTGGTTTAGTTTCTTATATATTCAATAGCAATAGTTGTAGTATTGTTGTTTGGCACAAGTGGGGTGCCCGGCACAACAATTGGGATCGGAACTAGGTTGAATGGTGTCAATATGAAGGTGTTCCTCTGTTGGGATCATTGATTCCACGTTTGATGCTTAAGAAAGACCTTGAATAGACAAGTGCTCAGAGACCATTGCGGCTTAGTCATTCCCTAGAGGTTGGCCTAGTCAAAGTGGAATTTCATAGGATAAAACAGAGTAGACACAATTAGTACATACTATTCATCCTAGGCCTTTTGCTTTGTTAGTTGCTATTGAATATATAGAAGATGGCAGAAACTAGTGCAGTAGTAGAAGAAACTCTGTCCAAGCGAACTCCAACCCCTTGGGCTTTGACATTATCATTGAAGACGGTAGCTAATGCTCGGTTTGAGGTGAAGAAATTTGATGGTACCAATAATTTTGGTATGTGGTAATGTGAGGTGATGAACATTTTGTATTAGCAAGAACTAGATATTGCTTTGGATGATAAAACAGTAGATATGGGTGACAGAGATTGGGAAAAGATCAATCGTCAAGCATGTGGTACGATTCGTCTGTGTCTCGCTAAAAATCATAAATATTGTGTTATGAGGGAGACATCTGTAAAGAAATTGTGGAAGACATTGGAAGATACATTTATGACCAAGAGTCTGGAAAATCGGCTCTATTTAAAAAAGAAATTGTTTTGCTTCTAGTATCAACCAGGTATTTCGATTAATGACGATATAAATGTTTTTAATAAAATTTTGGCCGATTTGTTAAATTTGGATGAAAAGGTGAAAGATGAGGATAAAGTCATATTGTTACTGAATTCTCTCCCTGATGAGTATAAACATTTGACCACCACTTTATTATATAGGAAATAAAGTTACTTATGATGTTATTTGTACTGCATTGATTAGTACTGAATGCAGAAAGAAAGATCAGAGGGTTCATAAGGAAACAGCAGAAGCACTAATAACAAGGGGACGTTCTCAGAGTCGTATGCCTCGAAGGAAGAGTAAATCTCATGGGAGGAGTAAATCTCGTGGGAGACCTGCTAAAGACGAATGCACCTTTTGTCGTGTGAGAGGGTATTGAAAGAAAGACTACCCTAAATTACAGTAGAAGAATAAGGGCAAAACACATTCTAATGCCAATATAGCCAATGATGATGGAAGTGAGTCAGATTTTTCTCTTATTGGAACATCTTCGTCAAATTATTTTGGTGAGTGAATTTTGGATTCTGGTTGTTCCTATCACATGTGTCCCAATAGGAAATGGTTTTTTAATTTTAAAGAATTAGATGGTGAGGTTGTTTTTATGGGAAATGATAATACTTATAAAACAACTGGAATAGAATCAATACAGTTGAAATGTCAAGATGGAACTATTAAGACTTTGACTGATGTTAGGAAAGTTCCAAGCCTAAAGAAAAATCTGATTTTATTGGGTGCCTTAGAATCTAAAGGGTTCACTATCACTTTGAAAGATGGAACCTTAAAGATTAAATCAGGTGCACTGGTGGTGATGAAAGGAATAAGGAAAAATAACTTGTATTATTTACAAGGTAGTACAGTTATTGGCTCAGCAGCTGTTGTTTCTGAGAAAAACGCAGGTTTAGATACAACCAGGTTATGGCATATGCGATTAGCACATGCAGGAGAAAAATCTTTACAACAATTAGTTAAGCGAGGTTTGTTAAAGGGTGCAAAGGTGTGCAAACTTGAATTTTGTAAGCATTGCATTCTGGAAAAACAGACTAGAGTGAAATTTGGCATTGCAATCTACCAGACTGAAGGTATTTTAGACTACATCCCTACATATATATGGGGGCCCACAAAAACGGCTTCGTTGGGTGGTATGCATTATTTTGTCACTTTTGTTAATGATTTTTCCAGAAGAGTTTGGGTGTATTCTATGAAGCATAAAAATGAAGTGTGTGTTATTTTCCTTAAGTGGAAAAAATTAGTTGAAACTCAAATTGGCAGAAAGATTAAATGGTTTAGATCAGATAATGGTAGTGAATACACGAGTGACCTATTTATGAAGGTATGTCAGGATGAAGGTATTACTCGACACTTCACAGTTCGAGATACACCACAGCAAAATGGGATGGTAGAACTCATGAATCGGATTTTTCTGGAGAAAGTTTGATGTATGTTGTCTAATGCTGAGTTAGACAAAAGGTTTTAGGCTGAGGCTGTTAGATATGTGTCTCATCTCATCAATCGTCTACCATCATCTACAATAGAGGGAAAAACACCCTATGAAGCATAGTCTGGAAAGTCTGCTAGTGATTATGATTCTTTACATGTATCTAGTACTATGGCTTATTAACATGTTAAAAAATCTAAGTTAGATCCAAGAGTCAAGAAAACAATATTCTTGGGGATAAGTGCAGGAGTCAAAGGATACTGTCTTTGGTGTCTAGAGACCAAAAAAATGATTTTAAGTAGGGATTCTGACTTTTGATGAACTTGCGATGATGAAGAAAACAATACGCAAGGAGTCACGAGTTGAAGAGAAGACCAGTGATACTCAACAACAGGTGAAGGTTGAGACAAATTTAGGAAACCATTGAAAAATGAGAGTACACAAGGTAACTCTCCAATTACGGTGGGGAATAATGTACAAGAAGAGGAGATTTCAATTCGAGATTTTTCACAGCAACAAGACTCAATTGTTTCTTAGAGAATAAGACGAGAAATTCGAAAACCTGCTTGGTATACTGATATGGTGGCCTATGCACTTCCAATTGTGGATGATAATGTTCCTTACACTTTCAAAGAAGTAATGAGGAACTCTGAATCAGATAAGTAGAAAAAAGTGATGGATGAAGAAATGCAATCTCTTCATCAGAATCAAACTTGGGAGCTAGCCCAATTGCCCAAGGGTAAGAAAGCAATTTGTTGCAAATGAATTTATGTAAAGAAAGAATGATTTCTAGATGCAAATAATATTCGCTTCAAAGCTAGATTAGTAGCTAAGGGCTACACATAGAAGGAAGACATTGATTATAATGAGGTATTTTCTCCAGTTGTTAAACATTCTTCCATTCGAATTTTGTTGACTTTGGTAGCACAATTTGATCTTGAACTAGTTCAGCTCGATATAAAAACTGCATTTTTAGATGGTGATTTGGAAGAGGAAATCTATATGACTCAACCAGATGGATTTTAGATTGCTAGAAAAGAAAATTGGGTATGTAAACTGGGTAAATTGTTGTATGGTTTAAAATAGTCTCCGAAACAATGGTACAATCGATTTCATCAGTTTATGATAGGTCAGAAGTACATCAGAAATAAACATGACCATTGTGTTTATTTTCGCAGACTACAAAATGGATCTTTTACATATTTATTCTTATATGTTGATGATATGTTGATAGCTTCAAAGAATAGGGAAAAAATCAATAAGTTGAAAAGTTAGTTAAATCAAGAGTTTGAGATGAAAGATCTTGGTGAAGCAAAGAAAATACTTGGCATGGAGATTTGTAAGACAAAATGAGAGAAAGAGTTAGTCGGTCTTAGAAACAGTATTTGAAGAAAGTAGTATAGAGTTTTGATATGTCTGAGCAGTCAAAACCAATAAGCACTCCTCTTGCTCCTTATTTCAATCTTAGTGCAACTTTATCTCCTAAATCAAATAAGGAACGTAAGTATATATCACAGGTTCCTTATACAAGTGTTGTTGGTAGTCTGATGTATGCAATGATTTGTACTAGACCTGATATTTCATAAGTTGTTAGTATGGTGAGTAGGTATATGCATGATCTGGGTAAAGGACATTGGCAAGCTGTAAAATGAATTTTGAGATATATTATGAATACGATTGATGTTGATATAGTATTTTGAGAAAAATAATACTATTAATCCACGTGTTGTTAGATATGTGGATTCTGATTTTGTAGGTGATTTGGATAAACGTCGATCAATTACTGGATATGGTTTTACATTTGCTAATGGTCCAGTGAGTTGGAGGTCTACCTTACAGTCTACCATTGCCTTGTCTACAACAGAAGCAGTGTACATGGTAGGTTCAGAGGCTGTTAAGGAAGTTATTTGGCTGCAGAGTTTACTTGAAAATTTGGGAGTTGTTCAGAAGCACATTGTTGTGTTCTATGATAGTCAGAGTGCTATTCATTTGACAAACAATCAAGTCTACCATTCACGAACAAAACACATTAACGTTCAATTTCATTTTATACGGGATATTATTGATGGAGGCAAGATACTTCTTCAGAAGATTACTACAAATAAAAATCCAGCAGATATGTTGACTAAGATTGTGACAACAATCAAGTTCAAACATTGTTTAGACTTGATCAATATCCTACAAGTCTGAATATTTTTTGAAGGCGCAGATGATGTGGAACTCTAGAAAATGTTGGTAACTGAAAAATTTGTTGAATTTATCGTCAATGTGGAGATTTGTTGTTTTTTGTCTCACATTGGTAGAATAGTTCCACATTAGTATTAAAAGTTGTTTTGAATTTTTTGTATTATTTGTCCCACATTTGAAATAAGTGTTTTTTGGACTTAAGGTTGAAGCTATATAAAGAGCTCAACTCTTCATTTGTAAAACACACCTCAAAGTTGTACTTTGTCAAGAAATAGTGGATTGATCGTCGGCGCCTGAGAACATAAGTAATTTTATACCGAACCTCGTTGATTTCTTGTCTTGTTATTTGTACTGTTTTATTATTAGTTTCTGCATCACTTTAATTTCTTATATATTCAATAGCAATAATTGTAGTATTGGTGTTTGACACAAGTGGGGTTCCCGGCACAACACAATTTACCCCCCCTTCTTGGGATTGCACCAAAGTTAACACAACACTTATAACTTTCAACATTTTTTCAGTTTAACACATATTAAATTCAGCACTTTAAAAAAAAAAATGCTTATACATAAGTAGTTTCAAACGATTCCTTAAATAGTATTGGAATATAAGCACATAAATGGACATTTTGATATGACATATATTTGATATTGAATTATAAAAATTTAAAACATGACACACAAAGGATGTAAAGATTTGGTAGGACTAATAATATTGCAATGAACTGGTATGGTATATCATATCATTTGATTTTCTCTCTAAGAGAGTTAAAATGAAGAGAGAGTGAAGTGTTTTTTGTTGTTGTTGTTGGTCTTTACACTAGCAAAATACCTTAACCATTGGTGACGCGAGGAGAGATAAATTGTCTAGCTCTAGCCCATGGGCATGGACTATAATGGCTCATTTGATTCGACAAGAAATTTTTCATTGGAATAAAATTGAATATAATTTAAATTTTTAGAATTAAGAAAATAATTATTTCTAATATATTTCTAATTGTTTCATTTAATGTAACAAGAAAGGAATATGCATCCCCATGATGAAATTTATAATAATTATCCCTATTTTACTCCTCATTATGGACTAAAAAAATGTTTCACATTATTACTTCTTTTATAGTAACATAATTTTTTGTATAAAAAATTGTAGTTAAAATACTAAAATTAATTTATTCTTAGGAATCGACATTGCGCAAATCAAACGTAATCTAATAGTTCATTTAGTTTGACAAAATAACAATTCATTGAAATAATATGGAATATACTTTAAATTTTAGGAATTAAGGGAGTAATTATTCCTTACATATTTCTATTTATTTAATTTAACATTTAATAAGAAAAAGAATAGACATCAAATTTGGGAATAAGCAATCCTTACCTATTTCTTATTATAAACTCAAAAAATGTATGATATTATTATTTGTTTTATAGTGATTGTATAATTTATTTATAACAAATGGTTATTAATATACTAAAATTAACCTATTTTTCATTGTGCTAGTCAAACTAATCTAAGGACATTAATCTTGGTTGCACCAAACACGAACTATAATGAGCTAATTCGTCAAGCATACGTATTCAGACCCGTGACACAAGCGCATCTGTAGGAACAAGCTTCGTACCAGAACATTCATGGCCCCTGCTTTGTAGTGATGTTGATGTTTTGGACGCTTCTCTCGGGATATGTAAACGAGATGGGGCGCTCCATCAGGGACATTTTCTTTATTTTCCCATATAACCTACAAACAAAAGGCATGTAGCCCAATTAAGTCGCACACAAAAATTGAAAACAAGCCTGGTCATGATATATATATATATATATAAGCAAATTACCTTTATTATGGTAGGATGGTTTTTGCGTTCTATATTTGAGAAAACCTCGAATTCGCCGGTGAGATCAAATGGCGCAGGTTTTTGGGATGCTGCTTCTACTTTCTGGCAGAGCTGTTCGTACTCATCCTGTAAAAAAATTTCAAAGATATAAAAACCCAGATTACGAATTAGACTAACATATACATTCATACATGCGTAGATATGTGTGTGTGTGTGTGTTATTATAAGAATTAAAATTTTAATTTCGGGCCAATCATAGAGGATAAAGGGCGAAAGGCTTATTCATATAGTAAATGAATCACCTTCATCATTTTCCAATTTTGTTGGAACTCAAATGATGAATGAACACCGCCGCCACTAGGACACATGGGATGATCATCAGAGAAATATATAAAGGGTGCTCTATCTTGGACTCCATACATCTTACAGAATGGAACCCAGAGCCTTGCAAACTTCGACGCCTCGACGAGTGAGAAGAAGGTAAGCGGCGAACAGCCATCATCGGACACATAGCAAGCAAGCTTATGAGCTGGGTAATCAACTGCCAACAACGACAGTACAGTGTCTACTGTCAGCATAGGCGGCTCCAACACAGGGTCTGCTGTTGTTACAAAAATGTCCACTGCTGGAAGCTCAGACGCCCTTTGGGAGAAAAGAAAAACATAATTTTCAACATATTATCCTTAAAAACTGTAAATTAATGATTCAAGTGCGAAGGAAACTCATCCAATCTTAGGATGTCTGAAAAGAAAAAAAAGTTCTTGAAATGAATAACAACACCTTAGATACTGTACATAGAAATGTAAGGTTAATTAATTAATCTGGTACATACTGTGAGGAGAGGCGGTCTGGAAACGTTTCGTTCTTCACTATGTTCCATTTAGTGCTAACTGCAAGAGCCCATACGAAAGTGAACCACGACTCACAGAGGAAGCCAACGAGCCAAGCGAATCCGTGGCGGTTGATGGAGAGGAGACGATAGGAAATGAGAGAAAGGAGGAGGAACAGGATGGTGAGATCCAGGGCTCTCTGTGCGTTGTTTTTACATGTGATTCTTTCATGGAGAGGGAGGGAGGTTGAGTTGGGCATTGAAAAAATAAATACAGAAATCAAACTGCAGAGGGGCAATCGAGCCTGTGTCTTGATCATGCTACCCTGCATATAAGCTCCTCTATGACATTGGGATGCGCTGGAACTACGCACCCAAGGCCACTCGTTATATGTGCGGCAGAGAAACCGTATCGGATGGTCCCTACAGTTTGGGTATTCCTTTAGTAATGTATCAGATGAATTTTTCTTTTTTTTTCAGTGGTAAGTTTTTTAAGAAATATCAATCATTTATGGTATTTTCAGAAGGAATAATTCTAAATAATCATTTCATTTCAAAATTTTTAGGTACTATTATAAAAAATTATATGATAGTCAAAGACAAGAAAAATCTGATTATCAAGAGAAGTTTGATAAGTAGAAGGAATTGATATCAGGAAGTAACATAATGATAAATCAATTAAAAGAAGAAAGTAGTATTGAAGAAGTCAAGAAGATACTTTCAGACAATTGGTCAAAAAAATCCTTAAACTTTATTACAAAAGGTCATGCCAGAAGCGGATATTGTACTTTAAAACCCTAATACAATTATCAGAAGTAATGAGATTAGTTATCCAAATGAAATGATAAAAGAATTTGAAAAACAAATTCACGAATTATTGAATTTGAGGCTTATTAGGTACAGTAAGAGTGCACACAGGAGTGCTACATTCATGGTAACAAATCATGTGGAGCAAGTACGTGGTAAAGTCAGGATGATTATTGATTATAGAGATCTAAATAGAGAAAAAAGAGATGATGGGTATAATTTAGCTAATCAGGATTCTCTTAGAAATAAAATAAGAAGGGAGAAACCCTCAGCATATTCTAAATTCGATTTCAAATCAGGATATTGGCAGATAAAGGTCAAAAAAAGAGTAGTAACTCTTACAGCCTTCACTACGCCGATCGGGCTTTTCGAATGGCTAGTTATTGTATTTAGATTAAAGAACGCCTCATAAATTTTCCAGAGAAGGATGGATCGGGTTGTTGAATGAATGACTGAATTTGTTGCAATTTATATTGACAATGTCTTAGTATTTAGTAAAAATATTAAGGATCATCTAAAACATTTGAAACAGGTGGCTCAAGTGTTCAAAAAAAAGAAGAAATGGTTCTTTCAGAAAGAAAAACCATTTGGATGCAGCCTTAGATTGAATTTTTAGGATTAAGAATTTGGAGAAGTGAAGAAGAACTTCAGTTACATATAACAGGAAGGTTATGTGAATTTCCTAATGAATTTGAAAACAGAAGACAGTGTCAATGCTTTCTAGGAGTATTGAATTATATTAGGAAATTTATTAAAAATTTGGCAGAAAAGGCAGCACCAATTCAAAAAAAGTTTTCAATAAAGAATCATTGGAATTGGACTTCAGAGGATACTAAAGTAGTAAAAGTCTTAAAGAAAGAAGCTTAAAATTTTCTAAAATTAGAATATCCAAACAATACAGAATTAGATATAATTCTGGAAACCGATACTTCAGATATAGCATGGGGATGTGTTTTAAAAATTAGAAAAATTGATAAAACAGAACACTTCAGTAGATATTGCAGTGGATGTTTCAATGGAGCAGAATTAAATTACCTTGTTCATGAAAAGGAATTATTAGCAGTCCTAAAAGGAATTATGGCTAATGAACTTTTTTTGGACATCATCGTTAGAACAGATAGTTCCCATGTAAAGCACTTTATGGGAATTAAGTTAAAACAATGCACTCAAGTAAGATTGGTTAGATGGATGAATGAATTACAATATTACTCTTTTAATATAGAACATATTAAAGGTAGAGATAATATTATTGCTTATATTCTAATCAGATATTTGAATTCTTGCAAAACAAATGGCAAGCAGTAGCAGTAACAGAAGTAGCCATTTGAAATGTGCGATTTGTCAAGAAAAGCATAAGGTCACAAATTGCCCAGTTGCAAAATTTGTTGACAAATAGAGGCAGCTAACTTCCAACTCCAGAAAGGGAGAAGGGAGTAGTAGAGGAAGAAATGTTTCTCAGAAAAGAGAACGTTCGGTTCTAGCTTTGGAACAAATCTAGGTAAAGAAAGGGAGTTCGTCTAGAAAAGATGAAAAACTCATTGATAAAAGTCATATTCAATGCTTTATTTGCAGCCAATATGGACAGTATAGTACTTAGTGTGTTCAGAATCCTATAACCAGAAAGGTAAGAGGACAAGGCATGAAAGAAAAGCATAGAATTGACCAAGAAACTATCATCAAGAATGTTTCAAAATCCAGTAAGGATAGAAAAACAGTTGAAGTTGAAATAGTTGAAGTTGATTTGGTTATCGAAGATTTTCTGGGAAGGACTTCAGAAATCACCAAGGAAAAAAGAAATTTGCTAGAAGGGATAGTCAATAATCCAACAATTCTAGCAAATGCATCTTTTTCAGTTTTTCTAAAAGAAGTAGTCGAAATATTGGAAGAATTTGAAGCCATTATTTCAAAAAACTTCAAAATTGTGGACAGGGAAGGTACATCAGAACTTATCCATCAACAAATCAAGCTCAAAGTTGAAATGGATATTCAGTTGAAGAAATACAATTTCACTACTAGAGCGATAGTAAGTATTTTAGAATATCTAGAATTAAAATAGTTTTAGATAAGGAGTGGATTGTGTATTCTGAAATTACACATTCCTAGAAGTATAAACCTTGAGTCGCTAATTGCAGTGCAAAAGGCCTTAAGAATAGGAGAAGTTCAATTTTTCGGATTCAGCAAAACAGACCAATCATTTAATTTCCTACCATCAGTGGTAAAACATGTATTGAATTTTACTAATCCAAGACAGTTATGGTGGAGTGGATACATTAAACCCATTGAATTAAAAACAGGAAAAGTTTTGTTTTGGAATCTGTTGTTAGAAAACTGGAAAGAAGGTCCCATATCAGACTTTCATTGTAACAACCTGCTTAATTATCTGGGTATTATTTATTTATTTATTTATTTATTTTAAAACTATGACATTCAATATGCTCTGATACCATACTGGGCAAACCCAATCATAACCTAAGCAGCAATAAGCGGAAATCAAATAGACATAACCATATGTAAATATATATGTACAATACCATATAATACAATACCAGAGTTCTAACATGTTTCCCAAAATACCCTCAACTATACTAGGATATACAAAAATCCTCCACAATACTCACTTCACTGACAGGGCATTACTGAAGCCCCTCTATCTACGAGCCTGGCCTGTTCGCCTACCTGGATCACCTAAAAAATGATTCAACACTGGGATGAGCCAACGCTTAGTATGACAAAATATGCTATTACTAGTGTGTAGCAAATGAGCTACAATATTATGAAAATCAATTTCCATATAATCATGTATAACTGAATATATAAATACAGTACAAGTGATAAAATCCACCACCCATTTCCATGTTGCTTAACATAACAATATCGTACGTTACTATTCAAAATACTTCTAGTGTACACAAGTATGTTCCCTGTTTCTATAAATCTATATATATACGTAATAGTAACTGAAAACTTTCCCTATGGATAATTGTGTGTCATGGTTTAACCCCTCATGATAGGGTTGTGTGGCCCATAGACGGGATCTACACTGGCTCGCCGACCAGGGTAAATCACTATACTCCATCGGTCTGATTTGCCCACCTCAACCTATATCTGATGGGGAGTTTGTCTACGTCAAGGGCCTAGGTGATCGACCTACTACCACGTATTATCTAAATAGGTGGTTGCACTCATAACATAACATAACATAATATCTGTAACAACGATTTCGTGCTCTGTAACTACATAGTCCAACAGGGTCTGATACTATATAGTATATTTCTATATACAATTAACTGATTTACCATGATTCTAAAATAACCGTAATAACCATGATTCTGAATAAACTGTAATTGTAATGCATACATCATAGTATTGAGAACTGCATAATCATAATATTGAAGACTGCATAATCATAATACTGAAGTTCGTATAATCATGGTACTGAGATTCGCATAATCATGGTACAAAATTCGTACAATCATGGTATTGAAATTCATAAAATCATGATACTAAAATTCATAAATCATATCTCCGTACTATATTCATATTCTCAAGCCACAACATACTTTAACACATAATTTTCATAATTTAATAAACTGTATAATATCTTAAAAATATCTAGCATAGCATATTTCTCTTACCTGTTTATTGAAAAGTCCCTAGGGTATATTGGCCTAACACTCGCAGGGCCTCATACACAACACCCTGAAACCAACATTTTCCAGAACAAAATATCAGTATTTCTTTGCCTGCATCATTTCCTATAACTGTCATAAGGCCAAAAATGGACTAAAAGGCCTTACCCTGAATTTGGGATAAATTCCAACGCGATCCCACCGACGATTCGCCCTAACAAACTTGAAGAGAACTCTGCCAGGAACGTTGTGGTGGTTTCAAGATTTTCAATCCGACGAGGAATAGGCCCGAAAACGAAGAGAGAAGTGAGAGAGGGACATAGAGAGAGAGAGCGGCATTGAAAATGGATAAAAATCCGCTTTTTCACTACTTATAGGGCCAGATTCGTCGACGAGACACGTCACCTCGTCAATGAGTCCTTCATTAAATTCGTCGACGAAACCCTGTATTCGTCAACGAAATTCAGAGTAGCACATTCTTCGCTTGGTAGTTTCTCGTCGACGAAATCTTGCCTTTGTCGACGAGGTCCTGAGGACCTTTGTCGATGAAACCATGTACTCGTCGACGAATTTCCTTATGCACTCGTCGACGAACCCCTGTATTCATCGACGAGTCCTGGCAATTCCTTGATATTATTATTATTATTATTATTATTATCTCCAAAATGTGATGTCCACGTTCATCGATGAAGTCTATGACCTCCTGATGTTCCTGTTCCCATTTTCCTCCCTCATATTATTTAAATACTATTATTTTTTGGGTCACTACATCCACGAAGAAAAACCAGACTGGGAGGACTTCCAGAGACATAAGAAATTCTATGAATTGGTTCAAAATCTTTGGGGAATTTATCTCCTTGAAGCAAGAATGGCCTTAAGTTGTATTTTCTTTGAAGACCATGAAACTTTAATTACTATTGAGGGGAAGTATCTCCAACAATTTGAAGAAGCTAGTTTAGAAGAACATGCAATTGAAGCAAAGAAAACAATCAATCAAATTAATAAATGGGAGTGTCATTTTCCTTCAACTTAGGCTATGAAGAGTGATCTTCAGATTGTACTAGTAGAATTAGCAAGAAAAGAGCACGATGAAGAAATCATTGCAGCTTTGGAAGATCTCTGAAGCAGGACGAGATCTTGACAGGTGTACAGCTTAAATGATAGTCCAGTTTTCATCATATTCCAGGCCAAACTAATCGGAATAGTTAGTAGGCTCATATCAGGCACTTGTCGAGACACGTGTCATACCCAAGAATTGCAAAACAGACAATTCGACAAGCCATATCATGTTATCTTTAAAGCAGCTTTATTAAAGTTTGTTGTATTATTTGGTTATATTACTTATCTTTGCAACAACTTTATTAAAGTATGATGTGTACTTGATGTATTAAAAAGTCAATATTGGTAGGCTATTATAGTAGGTTGGTAGGTTATATATTTACGTAGTGTTTTTTTTATGTCAATTGCTTTACTAAAGTAAAGATGTCAGTTGTTTTATTAAAGTAAAGTTGTCAGTTGCTCTTTTAAAAGTAAGTCTGTCAATCAAGGAGAAAGCAAGTTCTGCTTATCCCTTGGAGTCTATTTAAAGGGATCTCCAACTCTTGCTTCGGGGAAGAAAAATTGAGACATATTAATAAAAGTTTATTCAGACCAAAAGTTCTCTCTTGAAATCTTTCTTTTTATTCAGACGCTATTGTGTGATGGTTGAAGCTCTAAGGAAGCTCAAAGAATCTCATTGAGGAGAGCGTTCATAGAGGTTCTAGTTAGACACAAAGCATAATAGTGGAATCGAGAGGTTGCCTGATACAGTTTCGTATAGGTTTAAGAGAGATTGCCAAGATACAAGTAATATAGGTAATAAGCTTTTATTAATTAATTCTTATTCCCCCTCCTTTATTTTCCTCAATTTAAAACTCCAGCAGGTAGGATTCGCGAGAAATTGGTATCAGAGCCTGGTTGTGGTTTTATGATCAGTAAAAGAGAAAAATAAAAGGGGTCACTTTTTTATTAGAAGGCTTCTATAAATTCTAATACAAGATTTTATGAGAACTTAATTGAAGAAGTGTGGAAAGAAAAATTTTTCAGACTACCTTCTTCTAGAGTCAATTTTGAAATAGATCCTATAGTGTTTGATTCAAAAAGAGTTAAGTAGGGTCTTGAATCACAACTACCAGAGATTGAAGAGTAGATTCATCTCTATCAATCTAGAATTAGGTAGTGTGAGTGGCAGTTAGAGCAACTCCACAAAACCTTAGGATTAGAATTAGATAACCAAGATCTCATTAATCTTCAAAAATGACTGATAAAAAGTCTGTTATAAGTAAAATTAAAGAAAATTGAAAAGTTATGAAATAGGATGATCTTGAGCCAACTCAAGAAGCTAGAAGCAGTATATCAGGAAGATATACACCTAGACACTATGAGGAAGCACAGGAACAGTAGGTTCAAATGCCCTCAGAGATATAGACAAAACTAAAGTCCTATCTGACATAACAGAAGATATCTAGAAAGCTTAGGATGAGTTGGATAAGCTTCTACATCAAGAAAAATGGATAGATAATGAAGTCTTGGAGATTTAGAAAATAATCAAGAATGAGATGAATGAGGTAAAAGATCTCAAGGCTAAGAAACCAGCCAGTGTTGAAAAAAATTCTTGCAAAGACGAGTAAAGAATCTACAGGAGATGGAACTGAAAGAGCAGGACCATCAGGATTTTCGAAAGTAGTAAGTTTTCTAGAAGTTTCATCTTGGAATGCAAAGCTAGTATGGCAGCCCCTAAGATTGGAGCCTGGCCCGTGGGAGCGAAAGAAATTATCTTTCAAATAAATGCTCCAAACTACAGCAAAACAGGAGGAGTCTGTTTTGAATTATCCAGGAAGAATTCAAGAATTATTTAGACCTAAGAAGAGTATTCCAGAAGAAGTACCCCAGAATGGGACAATACTTAGATTAGACTGTGAAAAGGATCCTGCAGTCAAGATAGATGATTGGGCTATGGATATTAGATACAATATCCTAAGTCATGGAATTGAAACTTTGAACGTAGAACGAGCTTATAAGTTTGCAGTATCTACCCTGAGGGTAAATGCAGGAAATTTTTGGGAAATATTGCAAAGAAATTCATATGTAAGTGCAATAATCCTAGACACTATTAAGACCCCAGATGAAGTAATTTCCATTATAACAGATTTTCTCAAACAGGAGTTTGTACGATATTCGCTAGTGGATATGGGAGATGAATTAGTAGAGAAAGCCAAAATGGGAATCACAAAAATTCATATCTGTGAATGTGTAATTTTGAAGAATACCTTTGTGAGTTTTGACATTGGTATTATCAAGGCCCCCAGGACCAAGCTTATGCCAAAGAGGTTTTTGTGCAGAAACTACTAGGCAGTTGGCCAGGATTGGTTGCTCAAGCTGTAAAACAAAGACTAGATAGAGATATAGAAGTATCAGATACTCTAGGAGTATGAGCAGAAACAGTAAGGCAGATGATAAGACTTTACTATATACAGAGGCATGTCTTGCAAGACATAAGAAGTATGCCATTCATGAATCCAGCATGCTGCCCTAAGACAAGTGGGGTTGATGGTTGTACCCAGAAGCCAATTAGGTACTCAGAAAGAGTAGAAACTAGTTGTGCAGGAGGTATGTGCCATAAAAAGATTAGATCCTCCAAGGTTAAAGAAAAGACCTAGAAAATATTTGGAAAAAGGAAGAGCTCTAGAAAAGGGCTGAAAAATCTAGAAAAAAGATATCTTAGACCTCGTAGGGTTAGGGAAGACCCTCTTTTTTTTTTTTTCATTTATCCAACCTTTATGGATCCTTATTTCTCTCTATTTTATTTTTGGTACCCATATCTTTTTGGTTCCTTTTGATTTGTCAAAGGATGTTTCTTTTATTTTTCACACCTGTTTAGTCCTCACACCCTTTCTCTTAAATGGACATTCAAACTTGATATGCCCCTTTTTCTTACATTGATAGCAAATTGTATTTGTGTAGGCTTTACTAGATGTGGTAGCATAGCCTTTGGATTCTTTTGAAAAATATCCCATATACAGATTCTTTTTCCTTTTATTTTCAACTTCATTGAACCCATTACCTTCTTTGTTCAATGTCATTCTTTGTGAGCCAATCATCTTATCAAGGTTTTCTTTCCCTTTTGTAAAGTTGTAAATAATTTTATCCTTATCTTTAATTTGATTCTTGAGATCTTTTAACTCTATATCTTTCTTGTTATTGACCTTCTTCTGAGATTTCTCTAACTCTAGAGACAATTTTCTTATTTTATCCTCTAATTCAGAAATATACATATCTTTCTCATATACCAGTCTTCTATCATTTTTTAATTCTTGCGTTCTAATTCTTTATTTTTCAAGTCATTTTTTTTTTCAGCAAGAGTTTTAGCTTCTAATTCTTTCATTGCGGCATCATACTTATTTTCAATTTTCTTGATACTTGAATCCTTTTCCCTTTTAGCATTCATAAGGGATTCTAATTCTTTCATTATACTTTCATTCTTATTCTTCAATGAAGCATTTTGTTTATTTACTTTGATCAACATCTTATATACTTTGAATAGATCATTTTGTAGTTCTTCATAAGAGGGCATACCCTCATCATTAGATTCATTTGAAGAATTACTACAAGAATTATCTAGGGATTTGGCTGAAGAACTTTCCTCATCGTCCCACGCCATAAAGCACGTATAAGCAACCTCTTGGTCACTTGATTCAATTTCAGAACTACTTGTACTCATCATGTCCCAAGTAGTGGCTTTCATGGCCTTTTTCTTTTTATTCTTAGACTCTTTCTTTAGTAGTGGACATTCCGGTTTTATATGTCCAGCTTTGTTGCAATTGTAACACGAAGGAGTTTTATTCTTTGATTTCTTGCTAACTTCTTCTTTTTATTCATCTGATTCAGATTTTTGATTTCTTCTCTTGAATTTGTTTCTCCTTCTTAGTATCCTTGCTAGTTTTTTAGATATGAAGGCTGCTTCATCTTCATCCATTTTTTCTTCACTACTTGAGTTGTCTTTTAAGGCTTTGAAGGCTATTGAATCTTTGGTTTTGGTTTTTCCATTCTTTTTATTCATAGCCATTTTATATGTAAGTAGAGAACCTATAAGCTCATCTAAGGAAGTGGTTTTTAGATTTCTTCCTTCAGTTATGGCAGTGGCTTTTGGTTCCCATTTTGGTGGCAGCCCCTTAAGAATTTTTCTTATCATCTCATGAGTAGTGTAAGTTTTTCCTAAAGCATTTAGGGAATTGATTATGTGGGTAAATCTTGTATACATGCTAGATATGGATTCATCTGGGTTCATTCTAATTGCTTCATATTCACTTGTAAGCATATCAACCCTATTATCCCTAACATCCGTAGTTCCTTCATATGTTACTTCTAGCTTATCCCATATCTCCTTAGCTGATTTGCAAGCCATTACTCTATTAAATTCATTGGCATCTAAAGCACAATATAGAGTATTCATAGCACTAGAGTTTATTTGTAACATTTTATTCTCTTTCAGTCATGTCTTTCTTTTCCTTAGGTATTTGTTTTCCATCTACTAATGTGGTAGGAACTTGATCATCATCCGTGACAAACTCCCAATCTTTCCAATCCATGGTTTGAAGATATATTTGCATTCTCTTTTTCCAAAATGTATAGTTTTGTCCACAAAAGATTGGTGGCCTAATTGAAGATTGTCCCTCTCCAAAGGGAGCTATGCCTATGTTAGCCATTTAAATCTTTTTATGGCTTCTAGTTAAGAGTTGCTATAACCTGGCTCTGATACCAAATGAAATTAGGAATAGCTTCCCCAGAGGGGGGTTAGTTCTTTTAAAATCCTTAACTTCTTTTGCGAATAAACCAATTCTTTGACTTGTTTATTTATTTTGTCAATCAAACAAGAACAATCAATCAACGACACAATTAAACATTCAATCTTCAACCACACTTTGAAAGTAAAAACAATCAAACAATTAATCACAATTTCCAAACCAACACAACCAATTTGATTGCCAAATATAAATTTACTTCAGCACTATAAGATTGATGGAAGCATTCAAGATTAGCATATGTAACTTTCAGCTTTTATGTTGTGTTCAGCCCTGTAGTAAATATGAGTTTGAACAAAGCCCTATATACATGAAATTTCTTCTTCAATATAAAATCCAATTACTCTTTCCAAACTTCAGAATTCAAATAAACTCTTAAGTTAATTTATCTTTGGGGTGTTTAGCCAAGTAAAGTACACTCGTATGGTTTCCGCAAATAATGGTTCAACCAACGTACTCCCTTTTGGTTTCTGCAACCCAAATCAAAATCAAACTTTAAGGCTTACTTGATTTTTGAATATACGTAGTTTATATGATTTTCAAATTCAAATCATCCACGCAATTTAAATAAGTACTGAAAATAAAGAATAAGGAAAGAGAGAGTGAGACGGATATTTTTACGAGGTTCGACTTATACCCAGCCTACATCCTCGCCTTTGGCAAACCACCAAAGGATTACTAAAACCTATTCCTTTAACGGGCCGAACAAAACTTTACAAAACTCCTTGGGGAAGGCTAGAGCCTGCCTTCTCCAAAGGATATCCCCTCGTTCGGTCACTCCTTATATAGGCTAGAGCCCGCCTCTCTAAGCAATATCTCCTTGCTTAGCCAACGATCCAAACAACCCTTAGAATCGTCAATCTACAAGAAATAATTCAAATAGATGCGTACAAATAATGCTCACACAAAGAGCTGATTAGTACACTTTAGAAACTAATATACTTCAAATTCAAAATATCAAAAGAATGAAGTAAGAAGCTCTGTGTAAATATAATCGGATTACTTCTCTTTGATGAGGATCAAAAACTTAAATCAGATTCTTCAGAGAAGTTGTAAAAGCTTCGAGATTTCTTTAAAATTTCGCAGCAATTCAGAGCTTTTAAAACAAAAAGCAAGAGCTTTGAGTAAAAGAGATCTTGAAAGAATTTTCAATGCTTGGTATATTTGATTCTCATAAACCATGTATATATAGGCTTCAAAAAAACTTTCATTCGTGCTCCCCAAGTTTACTTGGAGTGCCTCCAAAGTTTCCAAAAATATTAGGGCACAAGTCAATTAGATTTGAAAAAGAGAAGTTTAAAAAATCTGCCCGTTGCCGTACTTCGGTTACCTGAAGTGCAACCTCAGTAGCTTGAGGTACATTTAAGAGCCTGAAGACACAGGGTCAGAAGCCTAAAGGTACACTGCCTGTTTGATTTTCTTCAGCAAAAATCTTCAGTTGCCTGAGGATTTAACCTCAGTCGCCTGGGCAGGACACAACCACTTTCCTACTTTCTTTTTCAAAGACATTTGGTTTCTTTGCTTTCTTACTTTTGAAAAGCATTTTTTGGGGTATTAAAATAAAGTCTCTAAGTCCATATTTATCCCCTAATGAGCTTCATTTCATTCACAATGACATTTTTAACTTTGAAGTACTTACATGAAGATTTCCTAACAATATGAACATTTCTTGTTCTTTGAAACTTCATGATCATCTTGAAGCTTTAGGTTCATTTCATCTTCAGATGTCTTCGTGCTTCCCGGTTTGATCACTTCTTGACACACCATACACCTTTAAGCTTTTTTAGATTCCTAAAAACATCATTACTTGAACACATAATGCCATTAACCTTTTCTTCATTTGTTATCATCAAAACAAGAGGTGAAAGCCTTGTTAGGCTAACATGTGTAGGTAAAAATTGGAAACTGTATGACTATTCTATGTGGATTGATTGTGATATAGGTATAAGTGCGACTTTAATTAATTAAGTATTTATGGTAAAGTAGATTACTCCACCCGAGGGCTTGCTAGGAAAGGCGAGTACTTTGATAATTAACTGTGGGTACCAGAGTAGAGGGAAGCCACTTGTATGGGCAGATGATCTTTTTTACCTGAAAACATAACCCGAGGGCTCGCTGATAAAGGTGAGTGCCCTGGTGTTAGCACTAGAGCAGAGGGAAACTACTTGTATGAGCGGGTAGGTTTCTTTATTCTTAGGAATTACCAATAAAATATTGATGATTGTGGAATGTGATTGGTTGGCAAAGCCGCTGACTTTGTGTGATTATGGGCATGATATTTTGGGTTACTTGTGGATCGTGGATGCATTTTGGATAAATATTTTAATTGTATATCAAACATTTCAACCACACACTGTTATAAACTATTTCTTCCTTACTGAAAGGTGTCTCATCCCATCATATGTTAAATATTTTAAGGTTATTCGGGAGATCGAGCTTAGATCACTCTAGGTCGGGTAGTTTTGTGAGTGAAACTAGAATGGATATGTATTAGTTTTTATAGTTCTTTATATTTCTTTCAGGTTTTGTAATATGGTAAACATGGCTATATGATATAAGTTTTGTTAATGTGTAAATATAGAACTTTGGTATATTATGTTCGAGCTTAGTTCTTTTTTTTTTTTTTTTTCTAGCTGCGTGAATGGTATCAGAGACGCGTGTCGGTTTCTTAACACTATGGGCCCCACACAGCGGGTCCGGGGTGTTACATCTTCAGTCTAGGATGCTTTATGTCCTCTCATAGAACATGAGCATGTCCTCTAAAATTAGCTCCAGGACGGCAACAAGCATATCTCGATGGACGGTGTAGAGGATCTGCAGGTCTACGCACTGTCTCTCAAAGTGATGCCTAAAGGTGCAGATGTTACGTTGTAAGATGAGGTCCAACAAAAGTAGGTAATCTGGCAGGTAGTTACGTGTCGTGCACATCCCCTTTTGATACTCGACGCCATCATAATATGATCCATAGAACATCTAAAAGAAAATATGGTGGACGTTGGCAAAGTTGATGGCTTGACAGGAGATGTTGTCTATCTCCTCATATGGCCAGGCCCTATTAATCACCTCAGTCGTAGGCTGGAATCCAATCTCGTGAACCTCGTTGATCCAGATGCCCATGATGGGGTTGTGCTATATGTTCCTATAGAATTCCCACACCAACTCTAGATGATAGGATGTGGTGGGAGAGGTCATATGGTGGTCAAGCTTCCACTTCTCAATGACCTTGATGCAACACTTCTTCCGCGGATGGGCTCGAGTCTTATCAAGCCGGAACGTGTACATTGGCTTGAAGTCATAGTCGTCGAGGGTCATCCTGTGAGTCCTCTTCCCTCGCCCTATCCTCTCCAGCTCTCTTTAGGCTGCCTAACCCCTTTTATTTGGATGTAGTGGTAGAATCCCATTAGACCCAAATGTAGACTCATCCCTAGGGTGATCCTCAATTCTCTTTCACTTGGGTGGTAGCATAGGATGACTGAGGTTGCTAAGAAGTAGCCCGAGATGTTGTGCAACATGTCATGGTCAAAGAAGGCTGGAAGGAGATGATATGATGCATATGAATGAAGAGGATTGAGGGATATAAAGCCAGGGTTGAAGAGGAAGGGTGGAGAATAGGAAGAGACATGGATGCGACAAGGGAAGAAGAAGAGCCCTCATACGCAAGTAGAGAAGTCTCACAACCAAGAGAAGGAGAGTAGCCAATGGGGTCACCAGAGCCAGGAGAGGCACCAGAGATAGTCGCTGGATGTCCCTAGATGTGGGGAAGGTGTGGGCAACTAGGTCAGAGGAGGAAAGGAGAAAAAAACTAGGGCTTCGCGGGAAGAAGGGGATTTAAAATGATTTTTATATGGTTAACTAGGTCAAACCTTGGGGTAGCCTGGTCACGCCTTTGTCGCACCCCTAACTTAAGATGGAAAGTAGACTCTCAACTAGGTCATGCTAGTGTGGAGTGTTGATGGCACCTCGGTCGAACCCTTTTGGAATTTCAATGGTTATAGGCACACCTAGACTCGACTAGGCCGCCCCCTAGGGAGGTGATGTTTGCGCGATGGTTGAACCCCTCTGGAAAAGTTTGGAATTTTTGAAGTTTCAAGGGCCGAAAAGGAGACTAAGTCATACCTGGTGGGTCTGGCGGTCGAGCCATGGTCAACCTATTCTGTAAAGAAAGCTACATTCTCCTAATTAAAGACTATAAGGGGTGGACCTGGTTGCACCAATGGAAGCACTAGTCACACCTTAGATTGAGACACTAACCTAAAACCTACCCTGAGGACTCTAAACTCTAACAAACCCTACAATGTACAACCTAAAGACTCAAAGACTAAAGAAAATAAGAAAAAGAAAAAAAAAACAAGTGGTTTGCCTCCCAAAAGCGCTAAGTTTATCGTCTTCAGCCAGACCTAATGAATGCTCATGTCGAACTCACCAAGGTTCGACAATGGGAATCTTTTCCACCGGTCCCATACTAATGCTCTCTTCACATGTCCAAAGCATGCTCTCTAGGCTAGAGGCTGCATCATAAATAGTAGAGATATGCTCATACGATTCCTCTAGACCTAAGAAGAAGGGATGATCAATCTATAGCATAACCTCAAGGGGATCCTTCAAAAGAATCGATGGGGCAACTTCCTCAACACACTCTTCGATCATGTCCATGTCCACATATTGGACGTCATAATATGTGTGTTGGGAAGTGTGAAACACATTCAGCCGGAGCTTCGTGTTGCTAAAGGATACATCCATGATCCTGATCCGACACTAAATACAAGCATTAGTCGTAACTAAGAATGGTCTACCTATAAGGACAGGGATCAGATTTTTGGTTGGGTCAGTAGGTTCCATGTCTAAGACAATGAAATCAAATGGGTAAAAGAACCTATCTACCTTTACTAAAACATCCTCGACAACACCCTAGAGCCTTTTTATAAATCGGTCAGCAAAACTCAAGGTGGTTGGGGTGGGCATAAGCTCTCCTAAGCCGAATTGTTTCTAGATTAAGTGGGAAAGTAGGTAAACACTTACTCCCAAATCCAAAAGGGTCATATCAATAGTTTAATTGCTGATTACACATGAGATGGTGGCAACGCCGGGGTCCTTAAGTTTTGAGGGAATAGAACCTTAAAGAATTGAGCTCACATGCTCCATCAACCTAACTCTTTTATTCATATGCTTCCTAGATTTGCGCTTTTGGGTGCACAAGTCCTTGAGGAACTTTGCATACGCAAACACTTGCTTGATGACATCTAATAGAGGAAGATTAACCTTTACTTGCCTAAATATTTCCATCACGTACTCTTCATTTTCTTCCTTATTATGCTTGGAATGTGCCTGAAGAGTTGCACAGTATGTCACCGTAGGAACATAATGGGGCAATGCTCCTTCAGTAAAGGAGGTGGGAATCTTGGGATTGCTCATTGGATTGGAGGAGGAGGCAATACATGATTCAACACTAGGCTCTACCCTTATCTTCTCCTTACCCTTACCTTGGTCTAACTTCTCCCTAGCCCTATTATCTACCTCCCTTCCACTTTAAGGGTTGTAACAACCTGGGCTTGCTTATGATATGTCAAATGACTAGCAATTGGTTCACACTCCACCCCATATTATCCTTTTGGGTTAACAAAGGACTGACTTGGCAACTTACCCTCATCACTTCTACTCAAAGATTTAGCTAGTTGGCCCATAGTGGCCTCTAGCTTCGCTATGGACTGAGAGTGAGACTAGAGTAATTGTTGATCAATCTGATGATCATCCTCGATACCCTTAAATGCTTTCAACATTGTCTCTTAAAATGAGTGATCATATTGAGGCTAAGGAGGAGATGGATTTTGATAAGTTGATTGTCGAGGTGCAGACTTGGGAGAATTTTGAGGATTTGAATTTTGAAATGGTAGAGGAGGAAGAGCATTGGGTGATTACTGAGGTCTTTAAGCTAGAAAACCCAGAGTTTGTGGCCTCTGGAAGAAGTTGGGATGTTTACACCATGCAGAATTGTACTTATTGGAGTATGGATCATTAGCCGGCATATTGTACCAATTATAGGTGGCTTTAACTTTCTCCTGCACAAACTTAGGAGTGGGAGACGCATGAGAGCAATTATAGTTGGTGTGACAGGGGTCAAAGCTTATGGCACACAACTTTGCACACACCACTGGCTAAGGGTATTATCCTAAGGATAAAACCTGATCAAATTTCTTAACAATGTTGTCTAGAGTGGGTGCAAGGTCATAGCCAGTGGCTAACTCATAGACTCCCTTAGGATGAGATGAAGATGGTTGGGATGGTCTACGAGTAGCAACAGCATGTTGCTGTGAATTCTCAGCGAGGGTCTCAAAGAGTGTCCAAGTCTTATTGTTATGCTTCCCGAGGAAAGTACCTCCACATGATGCATCAACCATGGATATATCATGCTTAGCTAACCCCTCATAGAAGGTTTGAACTAATTGCCACCAAGGGACTTAGTGATGTGGGCATTTATGTAAAACGTCCCTAAAGTGCTCCCTTGTCTCGAAAAATTGCTCACCATATATCTGTGAGAGACTGGTGATTTACTTCTTAAGCTGGCTAGTCTTCTCAATGGGAAAGTACTTTTTTAGGAATTCGTATTGCATGGTAGTTCAGGTGGTTACCGAGTTCGGCTCTAAAGAATTCAACCAATATTTGGATTTGTCCTTTAAAATGAACGTAAATATCCTTAGACAGAGGGCATCATCATCAAAGTTTGGTATATGGACGGTGGAACAAATTTAAAGAAACTCATCAAGATGCTTGTATGTATTTTCAGTTGAATTCCCAAAGAAGTTGGGAAGCATCGAGATGATGGAGGTCTTGATTTCGAATTGCGCCACCTTGACATCGGGGAAATGGATGCAAGACAACAACATGTATGCATTGAGTGTGAAATAGTCCCTAAGGGGCCGAAGAGGTTGCTCCTCTGCCTCAGGTCAACGAGGAGCTATTGGTTCCAAGTCTTGGTTTTGATGATGAAAAGTGAGAACCGGTTGACAATCAACCATGACTTTAGGTTCGGAGGACTTAGCTAACTATGGACTAGAAGTAGATTTCCTAATTAACCTATGGGATTTTTCAATTTTAGGGTCTATAGGCACTAACTTGGGATCCAAAGATTGCAAACCTAGCATATACAAATTCAGCACACAATCAAGCCTTCAAATATCAAACAAAAAAAGAAAAGAAGAAAATAAAAATCACGTAGTAAACTATATGAAGAATTGGCTCACTATCCAAACTAAGTCACCGGCAACAACGTCAAAATTTGGTTGGCTTGCCAAGGCTTGGGTCATTAACTACCAAAAATAATATTTATAACCAAACTAACCCCAAGTTCAGTAGAACAATGAGTAATTCAGGTGTTAGTCCTCAAGGACTCTAGTGCAGTAGTGCACCAATTTAATATAATAACTACGCTTTGAACAAAAGGAAAAAAGATAGAATTTTGGTTTATTTACTAAACTAAGAAAGCAATTAAAAGTGAATTAAACTACTTATGGAAAGACAATTCCCTAGTTATGAATCCACCCTAGGTCTTTACTGAGCTATTACTAGGTTCGGTCAATTATTACATAATAGGGTTTCAAAGTTAAGTATTTCACTTGAGTGGCATAGGGTAGCAAGGTTTGCACCAATTGTCCGGAGCACGATTAGGAGAACAGAGTATACCCTATCCAGTGAACGTGAATCCCTTTTTAACTTAATCCACTTGAGTGGCATAAGGTAGCAAGGTTCGCACCAATTGTCTGGAGCACAATCAAGAGAACGAAGTATACCCTATCCAGCGAACACGGATTCCTTTTCACAACCATAGCCTATCATGCACAATTGTCTGAATCCTAGCTATGTCATTCTCGACCTAGGGTTTCATCACAACTAGAGTACAAAGTAGTAAATTGACAATGGAATTGAAATCTAATCTAAATGGCACGAATTGAATTCGAGGTTTGTCATTGGACCTTCGAAGAACCAAGAGGGAAGCAACTTGAAAATGAATTGAAATCTATTCAAAATGGCACCCAACAACACTCAAGGTATGTCACTAACCAAAGAGGAGCCAAAGGAGAACACATCTACGCTACAATTAATCTAACGGCAACCCAATGACACTCTATGGTTTTTCACGAACCAAAAAATGAACTACAGGAGACCCCTAATCAATTTTTCAAAGCTTGATTTTATACAAATCTGGGTTATGCAATCAATTTCAAATTAGGACACTTTTGCTTAAAATCTCGCATAGCATAATTAGGAACATGATAGTAGTCGACCTGGTTGCACCTTCGACTTCTTCTGGTCGCGCCCTGGTCAAGACACTCTAGAAAATCTTCGATTAATTCATTGTTCAGCTCAAGGCTTCCTCAACTTGGTCGTACTCTAGTTGAGCAAGTACATGTTGCTTTGATGAAACAAAGCCTTAGAGACATGGTCAAGCAGTTGGTTGAGCCTTGTGCTACCCAATTACTTCCTTGGCAATTATAATGAAAATGAGAACAAAACATAGGTAAATGGGAGCATAAAATAGTACATTTTAGGAACACATTAAACAGTAGTGGTCTGCTATTCCCTATTACATTTAGTTTAATTCTCTCTGTAGGTTGCATTCCCACATAGTTGTTCCCCATGAACTTGGCTAACCCGTTGGTTAATTGGGTTGGGTTTAGGTTAGATCCAAACTTGTTTTAAACATACAGGTACGAGTCACCTATTGGTTCATGGCCTGTTTTACTAGTGTTATTGGAGGGGTATGTCTGTCTTAATTTTAAAATCTTTTATTAATGGTATATGGCTCTGACTCCAATGATAGAATAGGCATTCAAAGGCTTCTGAAAATCTTCCAAACGCTACCTATTTTGTCTATTAAAATAAACAAGTTCATTGATTTTTTTTTTCCATTAAAGTTGGGACAAAAGTCCCTTTTTGTCCATTAAATTCACCCCAAAATGGTCCTCTATCAAGGTATAGTTAGCTGTTGATTAATTACTTGTAATCTAATCATTTTCATGCATTTGGTATGAAGACAAAAGTCCTAGGGAGACAATTATAAAATGATCACATTTTAGGGATGATAACATTAACTAAGGTCACACATTATCAAAAATGCCTTCCAGATGCAACTAACAAACTTGATGTCCCTATTAGAAACTATGGAGTCAGCAAGCTATACTGCTAGACAACCTTTATAACATATAACTTGGCTGCACTGAAAAAAATGTCCCATTTTGAAGAATTAATCATTAATAAATATGGAATCATGCCCTTAGGTTGTTTTAGGGAGTCCAAAAAACAATACTAAAGTCTCACCAAGCCATGTGTGGCAAAGGAAAAGGGGTATAAATATCTTAGCTAGGTAACAGTCACAACACTTGGAGACTGAGTGCTTATTCATAGCCAAATCTTTCTTATAAGAAGGCCAACAGAACCAATCCTCAAATAAGGCAAACCAAATGACCAGCTTTTCTTTTATGCAATCCCCAAACTAGGAAATCCCAAAGAAGAGTGGGGGATGCGTAACGTAGTGTCCCGCAATAGATAATCATCATGTATGAAAAACTCTAGATACTTTGTATGAGCACCCTTATTCAGCTCATAAAAAATGAGCCCTGAATCTAGATAAATAAGATACTCATCCTTCAAGCGCTCAAATCATATCACCCCAACACTAATGATTTGAAGAATGACTACAACTTAATTAAGGCCATCAACTACCTTATGAACACCAAAAAATTGTTTAACTCATTAAGGGATGTTGCTCAGCCACAATGCTTAAAGCTCAACTATGAACTGAAAAACCTCAATGCAAGGAGATCATAATATATTACAAACTCCTAGGTCAAAAAATAATATCTCCAATGATGGAAGAATCAGACCATGACATAGGCATAAAACTCTATTATATGTTTTGTATTTTTGTTTAGCCTCTACTAGTTTTTCATTACAAAATGATTTAGGGTGTCCCTATCAAAACTCCACATATACCTTCCCCAAAGACATCAAAAGAAACCTTGTGAAACCTCAAAGACTTTACTTACGCCAATGTTGACTTTATGGGGAGTTAGCAGTCAACCCTGTTGCAAGGGATCATAGTAGTGGGCCCCAGCTCGACAGTGCTTGGTGTCTAGCCTATTGGCACTAAAAATATACGATGAGTCCCACTAGAAAATGGTGCAGTCCCTTATGGGCGCCTGCCACTTAGTGCGAGGCTCTGCGCTGCTAGGCTTACAAGGAAGTAAAGTTGCGCCTTCCTAAAAACAATTGCTTTTAGGAGAGTGGTAAGCCCTTAATCCTAACAATTGGTATCAGATCGAGGTCATGGGTTTGAGTGCTCCCAAGGTAGCTCCTGGGGGTGATTGTTAGCTTTATGGGGAGTCAACAGTCAACCCTGTTGCGAGGGATTATAGCAGTGGACCCCAACTTGACAGTGTTTGGCATGCCAGCCCGTTGGCACTTGAAATATACGGTGAGTCCCACCAAAAAATGGTGCAGCCCCTCATGGGCACCTGCCACTTAGTGCAAGGCTTTACAATGCTAGGCATATAAGGACGCAAGCCAAAACAAGGCACGAAGGGTACCAAGAGCCTAGATGTGAGGTGCAAGGGGAAGACACGTGCCTTACAAAGAAGAGGCACACATTTATAAAAATTGGGCATAAAATGCTTTATATAATGGATTCTTGATTTGTAAACACTTAATTACTTTAAAAGACTTAAATGTTCAATACTAGAACATAAGTGCACAAATATTACCAACTATCAAGCATAGTTCAATATAAATACGCAAGAGTACAAAGAAAATGTAACTGCCAAAATCATAGTTCAATATCAAAAGACAATAACAAACAAACACACACACACACACAAGCACCCACATACAAATACTGTAATAGAAGAAGAAGAAGAGGATGAAGAAGAAGAAGACGAGGGGGAGGGGGAGGTGGAGACACACCCTTTTGCAAGCAGTGGAGGGTAGCGGCAGCGTTGTGTACAATGGTGGTGCGGCGGTTGTGGTGCGTCTAGCGATAGCTTAGAGGTGTGTCCAGCAGTGGAGCGACCGGGGGGGGGGGGGGGGGGGGCTTTGATTGTGTAGGGAGGAAGGAGGAGGTTTTGATCGTGCAGGGAGCTAGAAGAGGGGGCATTTGGGAGATTTGGGATTTCAGCGCGAAGACGAAATAAGTGCTCTGGGTAAGGGCTTTAGTGACAGTTTCAAAAACCGTGACTAAAAGTCTACTATTAGTGATGGTTTTTAAAAATCGTGACTAATAGTCCACTATTAGTCACAACAATTTTCGTCACTAATACCCAAAAAAATATTGTTAATATTGTTCCACAATAATTTGAGCGGGAAATTTACTTTTAGTGACGAAAATATTAGTGACAATTTCATTTTTGTCACTAAAATTGCATTATTAGTGACGGTTTGAAAAAAACGTCATTAATAAAACCGTCACTAATACGTTAACTATTAGTGACGAATTTTATTTTTATTACTAATGACTCATTATTAGTGAAGATCTTAGTTCCCTCACTAATAATTTCATCACTAAAAATCTTTTGTTTTTGTAATGACTATCCTTTCATTTTTCTTTTAAAGGGTGGTTTTTTGTTTTTTGATAAATAGGTACTTGGGAAAACAAGCCACATGCTTGACTACTAATGAATGAGTATTAATTAAATCAATTTGGACTTAAGTTTAATCATTTATAATTGGGTGACTAAAATAAATAGTCATGTTTGTTGGATTGGTCAACAGGTATATATCAACAAAAATTATAACAAATTCACTTCATATATATTTTAATATTTTTCAATACATATATTTTTGGTGAAACCACCAAAGAATCTCTCTCTCTCTCTCTCATCATCAGCACGGCAGCACTAAATAATTTTGTGTCATATATATATATATACATACAGACATATATATATATATATATATATATATATATGTCTGTATGCTATAAGTATAGGACCAACCAAACCCAGCTAGCTGGTGTCTTAGTTTCACGAGGCTAGTTACTAAGATAGGGGTGTGGTCAACAAAGGCAACACAAGGTACTGTCCTCATATAGAGTTCAATTACTGTATGTGACCTACAGTATACAGTATTTTCGAGCAAATAAATTAATCCAATACTATAAAGAACTCTAGCCCCAACTCTCACCATAGTTTTTAGGACAGAAAGCAGTGCTTTGGGCAGAGCTATTCTCATCCTCACTCAATGTCAAAGACCCCCAACTCCATGTCTCTCCCTCTCTATGAAAGAGTCACTCACAAAAACTCTTTATTCAGAGCCTTGGATTTCATCATCCTATTTCTCCTCCTCTCTCTCCTTTCCTATCGTCTCCTCTCACTCAACAATCATGGCCTCACTTGGCTTCTCGCCTTCCTGTGCGAGGTATGGTTCACCTTCAATTGGCTCCTCATCATCAACATCAAATGGAACAAAGTTGACTACAGAACTTACCCACAACGACTCCTACACCACTGGTATATCTGTTATTCTGGCTGTTTATATATATAAAATAACATAGACAACTGATTTATTGATTTTTTTTTTTCTTTTCAGCAGGGAAACTGAGCTACCTGCAGTGGACATGTTTGTTACAACGGCTGATCCTATATTAGAGCCTCCAATCATCACAGTGAACACAGTGCTGTCGTTGATGGCAGTTGATTATCCAGCTAATAAACTAGCATGCTATGTGTCGGACGATGGGGGTTCCGCTCTTACCTTCTACGCTCTTATGGAAGCTTCAAAGTTTGCTAAGTTATGGGTTCCCTTTTGCAAGAGATATGGTGTTCTTGTTAGAGCCCCCTTCAGGTACTTCCTCGGCAGTGAACCCATCTGGAGTGCAACTTCATTGCAATTCAAACAAGAGTGGACAATGATGAAGGTACTCAATTTTTAATATACCATTCCTTTGATTATGAAAAACTTTTTAGCTCGTCTGACTTAAGTATCCTCCGTCTCTCTCTCTCTCTCTCTCTCTCTCTCTCTCTCTCTCTCTCTCTCTCACACACACACACACACACACACACACACATGTATATAAGTATGTATGTACGTACAAATGTATGTATGTATGTGTACTATACATGTATAAAACAAAGAAAAAAGCCATGATCATCACGGGCTTATGCTTATCATGGGCCATGTGAGAAGCAAATTGAGGAGGAAGGGCTGTGTCCTACAGCTCTCTTCCACGGACTCTGTCCGTCGTCTAGCATGCGTCAGTGATGAGCCGCTTGCATATATAATATTTTTGAAAGGTACATGCATATGTGTTTTTTGAAATAGGTAATTTCATTAGAAAGGAGAATTGAAGTATGATGCTTCAAATCATGCATGAATGTTGCATGATCTAGTATATGTATGTATGTCTTCACTTCTTTACAGGATGAATATGAAAAACTTATCGAGAAGATCGAGAATGCGGTCAAAAAGCCCATGCTTTATGATTCTTTAGACGAGTTTGACGTTTTCTCAAATGTAGACCCCAGAAATCATCCCACTATAATTAAGGTACATACATAGATAGCTCATTTTTTCATGCTCAAACTTTATGTAAAGTTAAGTTTTAATAGAATTCATATAGCCTTTCAAAGTTTATTAAACTTTGGCTGTACATACAGTGAGAGCTAGTCATCTTTGGCCCATCCCATATCCTATATATTAGAACTCCTATATATTAGATCTCCCATGTTTTGAATTTGAAATCAATTTCTTGAAAAAATTTGGAGAATATATATGTCCGGGTAAAAATATTTCTAACTTGTTCTAGTGTGATTGAGAAATAAATTTTATGTATTTAATTTCTTAGAAGATAAATATGCGTGCGTGAATATTTTATAGAGAATACGCTAGAACATATTTTGAAATAGTGTACTTTAAATGACGGTCAATTCTCGTTCGTTTATTGTATTATACATTTAAGTTAAACAACTTCAACACAATAATAATATATCAATTCATATATTTATATTTTACTATTTGGTTTCACTTTCTCTCTCCAAATTTTAATTTTAAATGGTTGAATAGGAAATATTTTTTATAAACCTACTGCAATTCTTTAAATTTTTTTTTTCCCTGGTGGGATAAAGATTCATGAATGCCTTTCCTCATTTTTTATTTTATTTTATATTACAATCTAAACAAATTCATCAAAATAATTATAAAAATCATATGAATTATTGATGAGCATGTTCATGCACATGCACCAATCCAAGTCACGTGTTCATACAATAACAAATGGAGAGGGCTAAATGTAATAATAACCATCGCTTGTAAAAATCTCATCCCTACCCTTAAAGTATTTACACACTCTTAGTATAAAATATTAATTCTTTTACCAAAAAATTTATGATATGTTACTTTAACTCTCACAAAAATGAAAAATACTTGATTTCATGATAATTTTTATTTAAATATTCTCAATCGTTTTATTAGTTTTCCAGTAAATTTATGTGTAATGCAAATTATAAGACACAAAATTTAAAATCATGAATTTATTATCAAATATTTAAGAAGTAGAATAAATATTTTAATCGTAATAATTCAAGTCTCAAAAGATTCTTGAATATTTCTAAAATATTCGAAGGTACTATTTTACTTTCAAACACATTTGAGTGTGAAGACATAGTATGGTGAGGTTTGCCGGCCTATAATATTGTATATAGAATAGGCCGAGTGGGAATAATTGCTCCTGCGTGCACATGGCTTTGCGCAGGCATATGCTAGCTCGCAGCCAAATAGTGTCGACCAAAATATACAAACGGTTGATAAAAATAGGAAAAGAAAAGGACGTGTACTTTTTCTCTTCAATTATTAATAGGATCATACAAAAAGCTTACTTGGACTTGCGTGATCTTGAAGGTTATGTGGGAGAATAGGGATGGGCTCTCAGGGGGATATGGATTGCCACATCTTGTTTATGTATCAAGGGAAAAGCATCCAAAGCATCCACACCATTACAAAGCTGGCGCCATGAATGTTCTGGTAACCTATCAGCTTACGTAATCCAGCCATCCTTGACGAGATATTTGATGAAAATCTTTCTGATTTTGCCGAGAAATTATACAGGGACTTCTCCCTTCACGTGCCCATTTATGTATCGGCGTGTCTCTTTTCTTAATTATATGTTTACTAAAAATGAGTATTAATGAATATATGACTACTTTGTCACATGTCTAGCATTAAGGAAATAGATACACGGATATGTGGAGACCTCAACCTCTCTTAAAATTATAAATTTTTGATAAAAAAATATTGAAATATATTATTAATCTTTTATTATGTATATGTAGCACAAAACATGTATCTCCCTTCATATTTATAAAAGACGAGCCCAATAAAAGGATATAGGAATACCAAAAATCAATAATCAAAGAGGTTTATGAACTTTTTAAACCTCAAGGGATCAATATCCTTTATTATTATTATTATTATTATTATTATTATTATTGAATAATGCTTTCACTTGCTAATTATAACATAACTAGTGTGTTAAAACTATAACAGGTAAGAGTTTCAGGGCTGATGACAAATGCTCCCTTCATGTTGAATGTTGATTGCGATATGTACGCTAACAATCCACAGATTGTACTTCACGCAATGTGTTTCTTACTTGGTTCCGCTGATGAGAAAGAAAGCGCATTTGTTCAGTCTCCTCAAATATTTTACGATGGGGTATCGGAGCCACTTCAAGTTCTAAATGAAGTATGTGAAATTAAATTTAATTACATACTATCTCTTAAACCCAGAAAAAAGATGTCATCAGCCTTTTTTAAATCTACACAACATTAAATGATTATGTACTTAACTTTTCGACTTAGTTTCATTATAGGATTAAACTTATTTAGCGGACGCCCTTACATAACTGAAAGTTGTTTCACTAGGTGTCAATTCATGATCAAATCCCTTCATTTTCTATGTATATATATTTCTCGTCAAACAAACTATTAATGATATATGTACATGTTAAGTAACTAATAATGTTCTTCATGCATTAATCAGTTTATGGGGAGGGGAATAGCGGGGATACAAGGACCATTCTATGGGGGAACAGGATGTTTTCACAGACGAAGAGTCATTTACGGAGCATGCCCAGATGAGAAGGAAACAAGAGAAAGAAATCTAACCACTACTCGTATTGGTATGTCAACAGTGCATTGATCCTACTTCTTTGATCGTTAAATGTGATTTTAAATCAATTTCTTTGATTTAATTAAGTATTTAAATATTTTGACTCTACGAGTTTCCATTTCTTTGATAGAGCATTTGGCTGTTCAAGAGTTACAGAAAACATTTGGAGAATCAATCGAATTTGCTGAATCAACGGGCAAGAATTTATCAAAGCTGGAAAGAAACTCAAATCGCGGAAATCATCTTACAACCACAATTGGGGCAATGTACAAAGTCGCTAGTTGTTGTTATGAGTACGGGACGAGTTGGGGTGTAAAAGTGAGCGATCAATAGTGAAGTGAAACACCCCTTGCCCACACCAAAACAATTAAGTGTTTGGCTATATTTAAAATAAGTGGTATTTGCAATACAAACTTTTTTTATTGAGTATTATATAATCATTTTTAGACATATTTTAAATTAAAAATATTAATAATTTTTATTTAACAGCATCATTAATAATTATTTTAATTAACTATAATTAAAATTTAAATATTTTTATATTAAAAAATAATATACTATTATTATTGTCATATTAAAGATTTTTTTCTTTTTTTTTGGTAAAAATGCTGTGATAGGTGTTATGATTTTTTTTTTTAGATGCTCTAGAATGCTAAATAACTATGGCGCGCGCCCAATTGTTTTATTGGTATTAGGTTGGTTGGTTATATGGATCGACGACAGAGGACGTGCTCACGGGACTGATGATCCATGCAAGAGGATGGAGATCCATGTACTGTACCCCAAACCCGCCAGCGTTTCTCGGGTCAGCGCCATCAAGCGGGCCTAGTGCAATAATCCAGCAGAAGAGATGGGCAATGGGACTACTTGAAATCCTACTCAGCCGGAACAATCCCCTTACAGCCACACTCACTGCGAAGCTCCAGTTCCGGCAGTGCTTAGGCTACATCTGGATCTTGATATGGGGCCTGAGGTCCATTCCGGAGCTATGTTATGCTGTCCTCCCGGCGTATTGTATCATCACCAACACCCACTTCTTGCCCAAGGTACGTAAGCACTGTCAACTCTTCAATTCTAGTATGATGCCACTCTCGATGTGCAGTTTGTCTCCTTTAAGCATGGTTTGCTTTTTAATTGTTGGCCTTGAAAGGGTAACCATTGGGACATGCATGGGGCATGGTATAGATTGTAGACATTGACTTTGGCCCATTTCAACCAAATCCCACATTATGGTAATGGAGAAATTTTGGTTCAGGACAAAGTCAAGTCATTTAGAATCGATTACATCCCTAATATAGACAATATATGAGGACATTAGAATATCTTGGAGTCTTATGTATAAGTTGATACCCGGAAGTTTTCTAATATCTATACTTGAAATGATGTAATTAGTCTTAGATCGGATATAACAAAAAGTTGTGATATAATGGGTTGCATCATTTAGTAAAACTAATAAACAAGTGGGATAATGATGATGTCCTTCCGTGTCCAAAGAGTGGTATATATTTTATCTAGTCAATTTTATTATGCAAACAAATCTTGGACATTAATGCAAAATTCCTCCTAACAATTAGGTAAAATTTTCACTTTTCTTCCTTTTTTAACTTTTAAAACTCTATTAATCATATGAAATTGTTGAGATAATAAACTTGACTAGAGATGGCCAGCAGCCCCCCGCTGTTGATTTTTTTGGAGTCGGTAGGCAACCTACTCCACCTACCAGCCCAACTTCGTTGAAGATTCACTCCCACAATTGTTGATTATTTGATTTTACAATTTTCTATAAATAGGTGTGTTTATGTAATGTATTAATGTGGTGTGTTGAGAGTGTAAAACCAGTGAGCGTGAGAGAGAATTCTGATTTGAAGTCTTCTATATTTTTTTAGATTGAAATATATTGTTATTGTGCATTTATTTTCACTGAGTTTCAGTCACAACCAGTGAGTGAACGTTTCTCTCCCTCCATCAGTGGTATCAGAGCGTCTAGGAATGCTGAAATCTGCCAAGCCGAGACGAACAGAGAAAAAATTCATTTTTCTCTCAGATTTGAAGCTGCTCAAAATCCAAAATTGAGCCTACCATTGTAAAATTCGCGCCGAGATGATTACAATGGTGGAAACCACATCTCAAAAGGATCGGAAAGTTCCGCACGCGCTCACACGCGCCTCCAGCGTTGTCAGCGCCTTTCCCACGTGCCACACACGCCAATGTTGACTCCGGTAGCCGGTGGCATGCCCCTCACGCGCCCGCACGCGTCTTCCTCTCCTGTTTGTCGAGATCCAATTCGGCCAGCAACCTGCAACCTGGCTCCGAGACTCGCAACCCGGATCTGTACTTGAGACTTGACCCGCTTCCAACCTACGTCCCTGTCGCCGACATGCGGCAGGCGTAGATGTTGCCACGTGGCCTAACGGTAAGCACTAACGCCATTCAAATGGCCGTTAATTTAAATCGGCCCAGTTTTAAACTACCAAAACTTCTTATAGCCGGTTTAGTGGTTTTCGGACCGGTTCTTTGCAACCCAAAACTGGTTCTTAAGGTTTTTCGACCTTCTGAACATATTGGTGGCATTAGATTTGCCAAAATCAGTCCCTATATCTTTGTTTTGATATATTAAATTCGATGGCTAACGGTACTACCCAAGCGGTCATTCCAAAGTTGACCCGGGAGAATTATGACAACTGGTCGATTCAAATGAGAGCCTTTCTAGGTACTCAGGATGTCATGGACATTGTTGAAGATGGGTACAGAGAAAGCCATCAAAAGAAGCCGAAGCAGCTATGTCGGATTCTCTAAGAATGACCTTGCGAACCAATCAAAAGAAGGATTGCAAAGCGAAGTCCATAATCTACCATGGCCTTGATGAGGCCACTTTCGAAATCATCACCTCCGCTAAGACATCCAAAGAAGTTTGGGATTCTCTCCAGCGAACACACAAAGGTGCAGACAAAGTAAAGAAGAATTGTCTTCAAACATTGCGAGGTAATTTCGAATCTCTAAAAATGAAATCTACTGAATCTTTTGCTGACTACTATACACAAGTTATGGTTGTATCAAATCAATTGAGAAGAAATGGAGAGACTCTCAATGACGAGCGAATTTGTAAGAAAATTTTTTGATTTCTAGATCCAAAATATGATTATATAGCTTTGACCCTAGAAGAAACAAAAGATTTGGAAACCATGTCCGTAGAAGAACTTGTGGGCTCACTCCAAGCCCATAAGCAGAAAGTCAACATAATGAGTGATGATAAAGCACTGGAGTAAGCCCTCCAAACAAAGTTGTCCCTCACTGCAGATAGATACGACAAAGGGGGGACGTCACAGCAAGGAAGAGGATGAGGCCGAGGATCTCGTGGAAGAAATTCTAGAAACTTTGACTCCAGAGGAGGTGGTAGAGGCAGAATAGGTCCCACTAGAGAAGGACGAAATCAACAGAACTATATCCCATGAGGCAGAGGACAAGGAAGAAGAGGATAATACAATAACCACCCGAACGTAGCAAAAAGAAACATTTAATGCTACAATTGTCATAAGTATGAACACTATAGCAATAAGTGTTGGGGACGACAACAAGAAAAAGTTAGCGAGGAGGCTAAACTTGCCGAAAATGAACATGCAGATGGAAAGTCGTTAATGCTGATGGAACACGATTCAACTCCCCAGGACCAAAGTGTTTGGTACCTTGATTCTAGAGCTAGCAACCATATGATTGGCAGAAAGAACCTATTCTTTGAACTTGATAAGAAAGTTCAGGGAGAGATCTATTTTTTCTATAATTCTAAAATCCCAATATGAGGGAGAGGAGATGTTTTAATCAAACAGAAGTTCGGAGATCATGCTTACATCTCCAACGTCTATTATGTGCCAGTTATGACGACTAACATCTTGAGTCTCGGATAGCTCAAGGAAAGAGGCTACCAAATTAGCCTTAGTGATAAGCAGATGGTGATAACAAATGCTCGAGGAAAGCTTGTTACTCGAGTACAAATGGCAAAGAATTGAATATTTCCACTTGCCATCCAACATGATACGCCAAGATGTTTGAGCACTATCATCAAAGACAAAGATTGGCTATGGCATCTAAGGTATGGACATCTGAATTTTGAAAGTTTGAAACAATTGGGAAGCAAGAAGATGGTGAAAGGCTTACCTAACATCCACCATCCAAATGTAATATGTGAAAGCTGTATTCTGAGCAAGCAACACAGAAACAACTTTGGAAAGTAAGTCGACTAGAGATCTACCATGCCGCTTTAGCTAGTACACACAAACGTGTGTGGTTCATTGAGACCATTTTCAAATGGACAGAATTGATACTTCCTCACCTTCATCGATGACTACAGCAAAAAGACTTGGGTCTACTTCCTAAAAAGGAAGTCAGAGGTGTTCAACAAGTTCAAAGAGTTCAAAGCTCTTGTAGAGAAACAGAGTGGCTACCGCATCAAGTCACTCCGGTCAGACCAAGGAGGAGAGTACAAAGACGAAGCTTTCCTAGAATTCCTTAGGCAACAAGGGATTTAAACACAATTCACACCGACCTACACTCCCCAGTTGAATGGTGCAGCCGAAAGGAAGAACCGAACAATCCTTAACATGGCCAAAAGCATGCTGAAGGATAAGAATGTGCCAAAGAGTTTTTGGGCAGAAGCAGTGTCATGTGCAGTCTATCTGCTCAATCGGTGTTCTACGAAGAGTCTTGATACAAAGACACCATATGAAGCCTGGAGTACTCACAAGCCCAGTGTAAGTCATCTTAGGGTGTTTGGCTCCATAGCCTATACCAAGATCCCAGAAGTAAGAAGGACAAAACTGGATGATAAAGGAGAGAAGTGTATCCTTATTGGATACGGCGATAGCACCATGGGATATCGACTCTACAATCTCATCAACAAGAAAGTCTTTCACAGTCGAGATGTCATTTTTGAAGAAAATGAATCCTGGAAATGGGACTAGGCTGAATGTTCCAAAAATGCGAAATTGACACTTGAAGGAGAATAACCTACACAGACAAGAGAAGTGGCTATCTAGCCACAAGTTCCCGAGCTGCAGACACCTCCACATGGTTCATCATAGAGGAATGAAGCTCCATCACCAATAGAGTGTGAAATCTTAGACATGAGACCTAGAGGAGCTCGAAATCTAGCTGATCTGTATGAAACTATAGAATAGAAAGTATGTTACTCTATATTGTCTGTTATTGACTGGTGACCCGGTTAGCTTTAAGGAAGCTAACGAACAAGGCAAATGGAGAAAAGCGATGGATGAGGAGGTTCAATCCATCGAGAAGAACAAGACTTGGGAGTTAACAAATCTCCGAAGAGCCGCAAAACTATTGGTGTGAAATGGGTCTACAAGACCAAAAAGAACACTTAAGGAGAAGTTCAGAGATCCAAAGCAAGACTTGTCACTAAAGGCTGCAAGCAGAAAGAAGGGATTGATTATAGAGAAATCCTTGCCCCGGTAGCTAGGCTTAAAACCATCAGATTACTAATTTCACTTTCGGCACAAAATGGATGAAAGATTTACCAGCTGGATGTGAAATCAACATTTCTGAATGGTTTTCTAGAAGAAGAGATTTATATCAATCCACCACCTGGATATATGAAGAAGGGCAATGAAGATAAAGTGTACAAGTTGAAGAAAGAACTCTATGGCTTGAAGCAGACACCTTGTGCGTGAAACATGAAGATTGATGACTATTTCCAGAAGAATGGATTTGAGAAGTATCCCTACGAGCATGCGCTATACATAAAGATGGAGACAGATGGAAGCATGCTAATATCCTACCTATATGTTGATGATCTGATCTTCACCGGCAACAATCCAAAGATGTTTGTCGCTTTCAAGAGGAGCATGGTCAAAGAATTTAAAATGACGGATATTGGCCAGATGGCTCACTTCCTTGGCATAGAAGTCACGCAAAGCGAGAAGGGAATCTTCATCTCCCAAAGCCACTATGCAAAAGAAGTACTGAAGAAGTTTGGGATGGATAAATGCAATCCTGTGACAACTCCAGTTGAAATAGGATTGGAGTTGAGAAAGAATAAGCAAGGAGATGTTGACCCCACATATTTCAAGAGTCTGGTTGGAAGTTTGAGGTATTTGATGTGTACCAGACCAGATATACTCTATGGAGTTGGACTTGTCAGCAGGTACATGGAGACTCCTAACCAGTCCCACTTGAATGCAGGGAAAAGGATACTCTGATATGTCAAGGGTACCATCACTGATGATATATTCTATTCATCAAGAGGTGATTGCAAACTTATCGGCTATTCAAATAGCGATTGGGGAAGAGATCTTGATGAAAGAAAAAGTACGACAGGATTCACATTTTTCATGGGAGATACAGCGTTTACATGGTCTTCGAAGAAGCAACTCATCGTAATGTTGTCATTATGTGAAGCTGAGTATGTTGCTACCAGCTCAGCTGTTTGTCATGGTATATGGATTAGGAATGTACTGAAGTATTTGGGATTTCTTCAAGATAACCCCACAAAAGTCTACATCGACAACCGATCAGCGATTGAACTTGAGAAAAATCTAGTGCACCATGAAAGAAGCAAACATATTGATACTCGGTATCATTTTATTAGGGAGCATGTCAAAAATAAAGAAGTGGAATTGATATCTTGCAGAACATATGATTAGATTGCTGATATTTTCATGAAGCCACTCAGGCATGATATTTTTGCAAGTCTGAACACAATGCTCGTAATGATAAAGTTAGGAGAGTCAAGTTTAAGGGGGGATGTTGAAATAGTAAACTTGACTGGAGATGGCCGACAGCCCATCGCTGTTGATTTTTTTGGAGTTGGTAGGCAACTTACATTACCTACCAGCCCAACTCCATTGAAGATTCACTCCTACAATTGTTGATTATTTGTTTTTATAATTTTCTATAAATAGGTGTATTTATGTAATGTATTAATGTGGTGTGTTGAGAGAGTAAAACTAGTGAGCGTGAGAGAGAGTTCTGATTTGAAGTCTTCTATATTTTTTCAGATTGAAATATATTGTTATTGTGCATTTATTTTCACTGAGTTTCAGTCATAACCAGTGACTGAGCATTCCTCTCCACCCATCAGAAATACCTATAGGGTTTTGGAGCAATTCATGCTTGCTCCATTATCTTTCACTTTGATTAAATTCTTTTTCCTCACTATTTAAGTACACTTTTTTTTTCAAATATATTCTTATTTCTTTGACCATTGAGGCTCTTCCCTTCCTTGTTCATGATCCATTGTAGACAACAAGTTTTAATGTATTATGGTTCTTATCAAAGTAAATCTAAACAACCTTCTTGTTTTTCCTCGATTGCAATGCCCAATCGACATTCTACATAAGAGTTATTACTTAATACTTATATAGGTAGATTCCATCTAGTTTGTCCTACAACTATGAACACCACCCAATTAATGTTATGTTTTATTAAGAACTTTGCTTGGCTTCACACATTGTAGTGAACACTATATGAATCATAAGGGATATAGATAGTACTCTCACTGCCCACACTTATATGACTTGTTCCCCTACTGAAAAATTTATTGCTTGCAATATCATAATTAAATTGGTGAAGTACTAAACATTCGTTACATTTTTGTGGTCACTTTCCAATAATGTCCAATTGACTATTTAACTAGTTGGTTAGTTGACAAAATAAATCGCCTAGTGCCAATATTGTAACCATGTTCCTATTATCTATTTTGGGAATGCACAACAATATTATGCATGCATTAGCATTTAATTAACATACTCCAATTTATTTTTCTCCTTTTTTATTCCATGACATTCTGTTGCTTGTATAGTTAAGTGAATCCATCACCACACCATTTCTTATATGCAATGTGTTTCATTTGCACTTGTTAATTTCCTTCTGAACGGCTAATTATCATGCATATATATATGGATATTTATGCACCATAATTTTTTTGAAATATAAATAGGAATACCAAAATAATACAATGAATAGCCCCAAAAATTAAAGATAATGAACATCTGTGGCTTAAGAAACTTCACCTCATTCTATATTTGGGAAAAGTATATAAGATTCCGCCATATGTAATAGAAGGGAATGTCATAATATTACAACATTATCTACTACGAATTGAAGAAATGAGCCATTCAAAACTCGGTTGTTCCCAATTACCTGGCTTTGATATCGATTGTTGTGCAACAATCGGCGCTCTGATACCAATTTTTGGTGCCGAGTGTGTGCAGCGGAAGACCTCACATGAACTCACTAAACAATCAATGGAACAAGAAAGCAAACACTCAATGATGAACAATACTAAACAAGCAATCACTCAACAATGTGAATCAATGAAAGTAATAACCAAAGACACAAGAATTTGCGTGGTTCGAAAATTTGCCTACATCCACGGGAGTATCTAGCGGCTTTTTTTTTCACTATCACAATGAAGCTTACAAAGCTCAATTGAACTAGGGTTACATAATAATGATTATATACTAATATAATGCATACAGAAGACCTTAAATATATCTAAAACACTTCTGTAGCAACCCCTCGGAGGAAATTCCTCAAAAAATTCCCAATCTACTGATCTTCAATTCAAAAATCTGTGACATCCGCGAGCGAAATCATCGATGGTTTGAAGTTGAGAAGAACACCTTATAGCATTGTCTAAAACCATTGATGGTTACATCCCAAACTGTCAACGCGGTTTACCCTTAATCCTATATCCTGCAAACTTTTTTTTGTTCCTTTCTTCATGATGCTTTCCCCTAGTGCATGAGTTCCACTTAGAATATAAGCCACATCCCCAACAATCTCCACCTTGATGAATATTCACCACTTAGAAGAAATTCGAAAGCATACCCTTGCTGCACCACCCCACCCAATAGATTGGGACCGCCTCCAGTCTAACACTTGGAGATATAAACCAAGTCCTAGCAATGCTTGAACATCTTCATGGTAATAGGAACTCCACCTAAATGACCACTCAAATCCTTGAATGATCCTGTAAACCACAATGCTACCTTGGCAGCCTCAGCCTTTGCCAAGTACTCTGATCCAGATGTAGCTCGTGCAACTTAAGATTGTACCCTGGACTTCCAAAAATTAGGTCTTCCCGTAATATACCCTATTGTAGGCCTCCTGTCATCCAAGTCCCCTACGTAATCTACATATATCTGCGAACCTCACAACTTACGCATCCCTCTGTTTCCTATCGAAGTTCCCCATTGTAGTAGCATACGAAACCTTTGACATAACCAGAACATCATTGTTTGTACATGAGTACTAAATGGTATACTGTTTACTTAGATTCACCAATGTTGTACAGGTGATTGGTTAAACATTAACAATGCTAAACCTCTCCAACAAAAAAACTACCCCAAGATAACCACACTCTCCCTATATTTTTATCCACATAGCCATCCTGAGATAACCCCAATCTCCCTGCAACTTTCTCCTTGCAAATCACCAACCTAAAAATCCTCTTGGCACCCAAAACCATTTTGTCAACTTCCTTTCTCAATAGAGCCCCAGCAAAATGCATGTCACTTACATAAAACAACAAAATAATTGCCCACTTGCTTTTTATCTCCCTCTCCCCTTCTGGGAGCTCCACCAACCCCCACGTTTGATTCTTATACAGTGACTTCATCTCCTTCACAATGACACCTATCCACCTACCTTTCTCTTGGCTATGCACTGCCTCTTGAAAGGAAGTTGGATCCTTCCTAGTAGTAATGGATGCATAAGACATCAGATCTTTATACCTGGGCGGTGGCCTAATAGTGCCTTTGAGCCCATTGTGATCCTACTAGTCCCCCAAGCTTAAACTCCCTGTGTTATAATTAATGTCATCTCTTCCTTGAGTCTGTAACTCCACCTGTATCACAATCTCTTTTCAGCTCTAGTTTATCCTATGATACCACAAGTCTCCTAAGCTAGAACTCCTTGCACCTATGCTTTGAGTCTCCAACTCCACCTGCACAACATGCTCATTGCTACTATTGCAGCTTTCTGTCACCTATTTCTCTTTATCTACCCCAGTACGTTGTCTCATGACTTTAACACCTAAAACCATGTCTCCACCAATTGCTACCATGTTTGCCATTGAATCACCCAGCTTGAACCCATCTTTCTTATAACCTAGAAAAATATACCGTCTAGACATCACCCCAAGCCTAGATCCCATCTCACTAGAACCATGCATGGCCAGACCTCCAAACTCTCTCAACTAGAGAATTCTATAGCATAACCTGTCCAAGCCTCTCTTGCAACTCTCCCATCTGGTGATACATTTGGCGATCGATTAATCAAGAACCCCGTCATACTTGCTGAATTTACTAAGAAGTTTCTTGTAAGCCTTGCATACACTATGCCATGCTTGCAAAACTCCTTGAACGTCAGCGTACTCAACACCAATATCTAACTTGAGGAACTCTCTCTTGGTCTGGTGCTCCATCTTAGCCACAAGTTACACCCGGTAAACATCTCCAACTTGTGTCACATGAGTTACCCCCAAACTTTTCATGATAACCTTATAAAGTATCTATGTCCAACTCGTGATGCTACCCTCACCAATCGCCGAACATCCATAACAATATAGTTAAGAATACCTCTGTTTTGTTTGCGGTTGGTTTATACAAAATAGTATTTTCTAACTTAGAACTCTCAGTTGCAGCTCCACCTACAATTATGTTACCCAGAAGTTCATAGAGATTACCTGCTATCCTCTGTCCTTTCATCACCGTCAAGATGTCTTCATACACCATTATCACCCCGCCTTTATATTTGTAACTATACCTATTACAATCCAAAGTGCCCAATAATAATCACATTCTTTCGTAGTTCAAGTACATGCCTTACACCACACAACGTCCTTACCACACCATCATACATCTTGATCCTGATATCCCACATTCTGACAACTATGTATACAACATCATTTCCCATCATAACGGAATTACAACTCACCAATCTATAGGAGGTGAATCGTGCTTTGGTGGGTGCCATATGAAAAGAACATCCCGAGTCTAGGATCCGAGAATCTGTTAGGCTTTTTGAAACTGATGAAATAAAGAGCATCTCACAATCACTACTCCTTGAGTCTCCTTCTTCCACTACATTAGCAAAATTTTGACAAATCCTTATGAGTTTTTGCATTTCCCTTCTCCTACTCCGAACACTCCAATTTTATATGCCCTATTTTCTCCCACTTAAAATAGTGAACATCCTTCGAATTCCTCCTCCCAGACCACAATTGAGTTTTATTACCACTTAATCCACTCCAAGCCTTGCCTTTGCCATGATCCTAATTACCCTTTGCCACAAACCCTTCACTTCGTGAACCCTCATTGCTGGTCTTCTTCCTCTGATGAAACCCCAACAATGCACTTATTATGTCCTCCAACTCCAGGGTTTCTTTCCCCTAACTCAGCGTCGTAACTAGATTCTTGTATGTAGGGGATGTTGGTAATAAATAATCAACATCAACGATTTGTACACTTCCTCGAACTTTACATCAATTTGTCACAAATCACTAATGATTTGATTAAATGTGTTGATGTGCTGAGTCAAATCTGAATCCTCTGCCACCTTAAGCCAATATAATTTTTGTTTAAGATACAACTTGTTCGTTAATGACTTGGACATGTACCGGTGCTCTAGTTTTAGCCAAACCACTGCCGACAATTCCTTACCCATGACGTGATACAACATGTCATTGACCAAACATAACTTGATAGTGAACATAGCTCTCGCTTCCAGCTCCTTCCAACTTGTGTCGTCTATGCCTTCTGGCTTCTTTCCATATAGACCCTTCACCATCCCTCGCTGCACTAGCAAGTCCTTCACCTTCCTCCACCAAAGCCCAAAATTTCCCGTTTCCATCAAACTTACCAACCTTGAACCTCGCAGAAGAAATCTCAACCATTGCCAACTAATTGCATTAATACCAATGGTTGTTCCTGATTACCTGTCTTTGATACCAATTGTTGTTCCTCACTACCTGACTCTAATACCAATTGTTGTGCAACAATCGACACTCTGATAACTGTTGTCGGTGCCGAGTGTGTGCAGTGGAAGACCTTATACAAACTCGCTAAATAATCAATAGAACAAGTAAGCAAGCACTCGATGATGAACTATACTAAAGAAGCAATCACTTAACAATGAGAATCAATGAAAGCAATAACCAAAGACACAAGAATTTACGTCGTTCGATAATTTGCCTACGTCCACAGGAGCAGCGGCTGTTTTTCACTATCACAAAGAAGCTTACGAAGCTCAATCGAACTAGGGTTACCTAATAATGATTATATACTAATATAATGTGCACAGCTAGAAGACCTCTAATATATCTAAAACACTTTTGTAGCGATTCCAAAACACCCAATCTACTGATCTTCGATTTGAAAATCCATGACGTCCACGAGGGAAACCGTCAACAGTTTTGGCCAAACCATTGATGGTTTGAAGTTGAGAAAAACACCCTCTAACAATGCGTGAAATCATTGACGGTTACACCCTAAATCGTTGACAATTTGCCCTCAATCCTGCATCCTGCAAACTTCTCTTTGTTCCTCACTTCACGATACTTTCCTTCGGTGCATGTGTTCTTCTCAGAATATAAGCCACATCTCCAACAAAGATAAACTAAAAAAATTACTTTACTAGATCCCATTATATATGTAACTTGAGCATTCATAATAAAATCAATACACGAACAATGTGAGCTAATTTATGTACATATGCATCAATCATTTAAAAACAGGTAGAGATCAATAATGGAGAGGGCCTAAAAACTACTAAATTGCTCAAGAAAAAAATGTAATACTTGGGTCACCTATAAAAATGACAAATAATACTATAATTCTTATACCATTGTATGTAATCCCTTCATAACTAGCAATCAAGAATGAAACAATGATGAGAACAACCATTATTGACATGTTATACTATACGGATTTCAAAATAAAACAAGGTAACTATATATAATATTAAATAATGTAGTTCTTGGTGAACAACATTTCAAAGCAGAAACTAGTTGAAATCAATATGTAGGGTCAAAATGACCCCTACATATACCGTCCTCCATTACCAGGACTCACTCAATGCAATCGCGAACAAACTCTCTATCTTCCACCATGCAAAAAATCCTTCAGTTCCTCTTCAAAGGCAATCAAATGCGTAAATAGACAAAAATATGTTATTATGTAACTTATGCTCATTGTATTAAAATGAATTTAGATTTAAAATGTTGGGAAATGAGCATAATAAATTGAAATCATAATCATAAACCAAAAAGATATTAAAAATTAAATTATATATATATATATGTATATATATATATATATATATATATATATATATATTTAGGACAATAGAACCATAGTTGTGGTAATAGAATTTGTAGGCCTAAGCACAATGATCTATTGTCCTAAATATATATATATATATATAAACCATAGTTGTGGTAATAGAATTTGTAGGCCTAAGCACAATGATCTATTGTCCTAAATTTGAATTTGTTGTCACTTTGCTATAGTTGATACTCAACGTCCTATCTCCCATATTTGACATCCTACAACTTTTGGTTAGCTGCACGCTAAATCAGCTACCTATGAGTTTAACCTAATATTAGCTAGAGTGAAAAGGTTAAACAATTAGTTTATTGATCTCGTTGTATATCAATTAATTAATCTTCATATCTCTTTCACAAAAAAAAAAAAAAGAAGTCATTTATGTAGGTGTCATAAGAATAATAGTTGTTGTATTAAAAGTAAAGTAATAAATAGGATATTACCTAAAGTAAAAAAAAGGGGGGGGGGGGGGGGAGCTAAATTAACGATTGTAACATTTATAAAATAAATGATATAATTAATACAAAATATCATTAAATTTTTATTTTTGAAATCATAAATCAATTTTATATTAAGGCAAATTATCTTTCAATATCATCCCAAAATTTTGAATCATAATTTGTGTTGAACATAACAAAATCTACTTACTAGACGAATTGAATGACAAAAGAACAAATCATGACAACATAAATTGTTTTTTTTTTTAATATTTTTAATAGTTTACAATATGTTTCCTATTTATAGAAAACGAAACTCATACTATATTCATTCAAATGCAGGGAGTGGCCTTTCTTATCCCTATAGCTCTCTTTGGAACTTACAACATGTACACTCTATGGGAATTCCATTTAACTGGCATTTCAATCCATGGATGGTGGAATAGCCAAATGACAGCAAGAATAATTTCAGCAACAGCGTGGTTGTCTGGAGTCATAAGCATCACCCCTAAGCTCCTGGGATTATCAGAGATTATATTTGAAGTAACGCAAAAGACAAACCCTTGTTCTAATAGTCGGGTTGATGCCACTACTAATGCCGGCAGGTTAACCTTCGACCAGTCCCCAGTGTTCGTGGTGGCGACTGGTGTTGTTTTGGTGTATATGGCCGCAGTGGTTATTGCATTGTTAGGGTTGCAGCGACCGACTCAAAGTGGGGAAGGGGTTGGGTTGGAAGAGATAGCATGCAGCGTATGGGTGGTACTATGCTTTTGGCCTTTTGGAGAAGGATTGTTCAGAAAAGGGAAATATGGTATTCCTATATCCACCATATGCAAATCAACTGTTTTGGCCTTCTTCTTTGTACACTTTTGTGTATGGAGCACAAGGATGAAGTAGTGGGCCTTGGTATGATGCAAATGTGCCATACCTCCATAGCATGCTCTGTGCTACCAATAATGTTAGAATTGAGCCTAGTGGTAATTCATGATACATTGAGATTTTTTAATATTTCTTTATTCTGCCACTTTTGACATGCATGTTCATTAATGGAAGACATTTTTTTTTGTCTATTTGTCATTTTCTTTAAAAGAGAATATGACACCTTATTTTCTAGTTTTTTTTTCCAATTATATATAAAAAAATGTAAGAAAACACTAAAAATATTTTTCAACTTTTTATACAAATTTTGAAAAACGAAAAAAATTATGTGACAATTTTGTAACTCTTTAAAAAATTGACACAATTATTTTTAGTTTTAACAATGTTCAAGATAGTTTGGTTCTTTTTTCAGTTTTAAACACTTCTTATTTGTGTTTGCAAATATGGCCATAGCTGTAATAAAGTAGACATTGATAAATATTTGAGAGTTTCGGCCTATACACTCTTTTGTCCCTCTCTCTCTCTCTCTCTCTCTCTCTCTCTCTCTCTCTCTCTCTCTCTCTCTCTCTCTTTATCACATCCATTGGAGGCCTATAGGTAACCTATCTCCCATTTCATACCTTTCCCACTACTTATAGAGTTTGAACGTGAATCCCTAGCATAAAAGTTCGAATTTTAACCAGTGGCCCTAAGAGACCAGATTCAAACTCTTATTTTTCTTTTCTTGCTCTTCAATGTCTCCTTTTCACTTCCCTATTTTATTTTTATTTTTTTTAATCTATTATTCACATTCTTCTATCTGTTGTTTTTAACTTTCCCTTATCCTTCGTTGTGCTACTTCAAGTGCAGATAATGTTTCTATTTTCTTTATTGTCATTATCATGCTATGCGACAACACTAAAAATGATTTTTGGATTATTATTTCATTATTACTGTTTGTTTATTTTGTGCACAAAAAAAATTTAAATGTAGAGTGTGTGGTGATGGGTTATGTGAATATATTGTAGTGGAGTGTTTAAGATCTTATGTCTACCCTTGCAAGAGGTACAGGAATGAGTGACATCCTTGCACAAGGGAATGCCCTATGAATTGGAGGTTAGAATCATAGAATTTGTAGAGAAATTGAAAGAGGGGGAAGTAAGGGAGGTAATTAGACTTAGATCAAATAAGATAAAGATGAGATAGAGAGTAAAAGATTATATAGTAAGAAAGAAAAATTAAGGGAAGGAGAAAATTGTTGTTTGTAGCTCTTATACTTTGTTTTTGTAAGCAAAGAAGGAAGAGGGAAAAACATGAAGGGACAGCATAGTAGAGCTTGTCAACAAAAGCCATGTGTTCGTCGATGAGTGGACAGCAACGAGTCGTTGACGAAGGTTTTGAAATCGTCGATGAGAAAATACCGAGAGAAGAAAAATTTTAGAGATCTAGACTCGTCGACGAAAGCCTATTCTCATTAACAAATTGTCTTCTATGGATCGTCGACGAAACCTTGTATTCGTCAACAAATGGCACCAGGGTTGCGAGCAGTTTTTTTGAATTTTGAATTTTTTAAACGTTGAGAAGTTGGATAAACGGAGGGAAACCTTCGAGGAACTTCTATATATGTTATTATGGGCATATATTAAAAAAGAGTGATCATTTTGAGAAGTGTATTGTGTACATTATGATTTCCATAGTGAAATTTGTGTACCATTGCTTCTGTGGATGTAGGCTTTGTAGAACCACGTAAATCTTTGTACTGTTCTTGTTTTGGTTGTGTGTTATTGACTTGTTGTTATTTATTCCTCTATGCATCTTCATTATTTGATCCATATCTTAACAAATTTGTATCAAAGTGATTGTTGTTATGGCATTGGGATCATCTTCTGTAAGATTTGACGTTGTCAAATTTGATGGAACTGGAAACTTCAGTTTATGGCAAAATAGAGTGAAGGACATTCTTGTGCAACAAGGAATGGTTAAGGCTTTAGTTGATACTCAACTAGAAGGAATGGATGAGACAACATGGGTAGATTTGAAAGCAAAGGCAGCGTCTACAATACACTTGTGTTTGGCTGAGGAAGTTCTTTATCGGGTGATGGAGGAGGATTCTCCAATGGCTATTTGGCAAAAGTTAGGAAGTCGGTACATGTCTAAATCGCCCAATAACAAAATTTTTCCTAAGCAGCGTTTATATTGGCTTAAGATGGCTGAAGGATCAAGTTTGGATCAATACATCAATGCTTTTAACCAAATCATAAGTGATTTGATGAGAGCTGATGTGATGTTTGATGAGGATGATAAGACTTTGATGTTGTTAAATTCTTTGCCCTCGACTCATACCTATGAAAATCTTGTGACCACTTTTACGTGAGGAAAATAAACTCTTGATTTGGTAAAGGTAACAAGTGCTTTGTTAAATTTTCATCAAAGGTTGAAGATATGTGATGAAGGAGAAGGACTTGTTGTAAAGGGTAGCAATGAGTGATGCATTTAAGAATGGGTCTAGTCAGAAATCATCTCGAAATCAATCCAAGAAGAAGAAAGAAATCTGGTATTATAAATGCGATAAAAAGGGGCATGTGAAATCGGAGTGTCTGGATCGAAAGAAGGGAAATTCTGAGAAACATGAAGGTGTTTAAAAATCTGCGAATGTCATTCAAGAAGAAGATTCATCGAATGGTGATGTTCTGTCAGTTTCAGTGGGGTCATATAATCTAACGGATTCTTGGATACTTGACTCGACATATTCTTATCACATGACTCCGAACAAGGAGTGGTTTAGCACTTACATGTTAGTGAATTCTGGATCAATTCTTATGGGTAATGATGCTTCTTGCAAGATCGGTGGCATAGGAAATGTAAAGATAAAGACGTTTGATGGTTCTATAAGAACATTGTGTAATGTAAGACATATACCTGAGTTGAGAAAGAGTTTAATATCTCTTGGCACTTTGGATTGTAATGGCTTCAATTACAATTCCAAAGGTGGAATCTTGCTGGTATGAAAAGGTAATCTGACTGTAATGAAAGGGCAGAAACTAGATGGGAATATTTACACATTGTAGGGAAAAACCGTTGTAGGTGGAGTTGCTGTTGTGGATGCTAAATCAGATGAGACCGTCTTGTGGCATATGTGTCTTGGGCATATGGTAGAACACGACATGAAGAAACTACACAAGAGGAAACTCTTGAAGGATTTGAAATCATGTCAGCTAGAATTTTGCAGGATATGTGTTCTTGGAAAACATAAAAGGGCAAAGTTTAGACCAACCATTCACAAGACAAAGGGTATTCTTGACTATGTACATTCTAATGTTTGGGGCCCAATTAGAGTTGCATCAAAGGGGTGGACATGTGTATTATGTGAATTTCATTGATGATTACTCACGGAAGATCTGGGTTTACTTCATGCGTCACAAATCAAGTACGTTTTCTAAGTTTAAGATTTGGAGGGCTGAAGTGGAGAACCATATAGGGAGGAGAATCAAATGTTTAATGTCAGATAATGGGACTGAGTACACTGATTCTTGGTTTATGGAGTTTTTTGCAGAGCAGGTCATCAAGAGACATTTTACAATTCGCCGAAAATCTCAACAAAATGGTGTGGCAGAACGGATGAACCAAACTTTTGCGGATAGGGCTCAGTGTCTCAAATTGAATGCAAGGCTACCGATTACGCGCTTAATTGGGTAATTGGGTGGTTTAATTCACGCATTGGGGCTTATATGATAAAGTTGGTGCAACCCCAAAAGGGAGGTGAATTGGGTATTTAAAATTTATCGCCTACGTTAACTGGTTTTATCAACAGTGAAATACAGCCTAGGGTCAGTCTACGCAATCAATAGATAAACATACACATGCAGTAAAGGTAAAGATCAGAAATGTAAAGAACATGCACGATATGTTATCGGGATTCGGCCAACTCTGCCTATGTCCCCACCTTGGCCACACCAGCACAAGGATTACCACTATAATGCTCACTTAAACGGGTGGAGTGGCACCTAACACAACTAGGTCAATTCAAGGGGTTGACCTCAACCAACACGCCTTAATAGGATGCCGCACCTAGCTTTCCTAATTGGGTGTAAGCCAATCCGAGACTATTCTATAAGGCTAGTCTCCCTGTTCAGGCCCGCACCTAGAATACAATCAATGTGTATAAAATGTTTGTACACAAAAATATGCTTCTAGACAAGCAAATGTGTGCACCAATATAGTTCAGTCAATAATGCAAGAACGAATGATATGTAAAAAACTCAATCACGTATATACACTATGTGAATAACACAAATTAGGTTAGGCTTTCAAAATATGCTAAGCAAGTTCAACCAAACAAACTCAAAAATATATTCTAATATTCAAGGCACAATGGAGTTGTTTGAAGCATTAGCTTTTTGAAAAGGATTTTTGCACAAAAAATCTAGGTTTAGGTATATCGCAACAACAATGCAAGAATGACAACCCTCAAAGACTTTCCACACTAGATTTATCAAATGAAATCGGTGGAAGAACTTTAATGCTAAACTCTCAAATAAAATCAATCAACAATAATGCAAATGAGACTTCTAGTTAAAGAGAATAAGCTCAATAGCCTTAGAAAATACTCACAATGCTTGGAGAAATCAAGAATGAGAAGTTTGTGAGTGTTTGGAAGTATTATTTGGCTTATAAAGGATTTTGGATGTTGAGAGAATTTTGCCATAATCAAGTTTGCTAATCCCCACTAATTAAGACAAGTGAATGGGTATATATAGGCAAGGAGGAATTTTTGACCGTTGGGGACACCCATGGGCATAATTAAATTTGTTTAAAAGATCATTAAGAATATAAACCCATTTTACCCCAATTAAAAAATTGGTAAAAAATATTTTAACCCGTGAGGTTCGGGTGCTTGGCTAGAGGTTTGGGTGCCCGAATAGATAGTCAAAAATTTAACTTTTAGAGGTTCGGGTGCCTGAAGGGTGAGTCGGTCAGTTGAAACAAAGTCAGTAGCATCTGTTCGATAGTTCGGGTGCCCGACTCTCTGTTCGGTTAACTGAACTAGGCACTTCGGTCGCCCGAGCCCACTTTTGAACGTAATCGTTCGGTCACCCGAGTAGTTGAAAAGTGTTCTGACATAGGTTTGGGTGCCCGAGGAAGATACGTTCAAAGTAGGTTCGGGTGCCCGAAAACCAAGTCAACATGTTGACTTGTTCGGTCACCCGAGCCGCTTTACACGACATGGGTTCGGTAGCTCGAACCCTCTCAACTTTTTCCATTAAGTTCATTTTAGCCCGAACCCTCTCAACTTTTTCCATTAAGTTCATTTTAGCCTTAATTTGATTCCCCTGATTATGATAAATGATGTAGGGGACTTGTGTTCTTAGTATAGGTACCTAAGGTCCAACAATGGTCAATTTGAGCATACCTACCTACCATGCATGATGCAAATTATTACAAGCCATAAGAATGCACAGTCCATAATTAAATTTACATCGTAGAATGAAGAAATAAAATAATGAATACAAAATACAACACATAGATCTTCATTCTTCGGCACGAACACTACACGCCATCATGATATGACTTTTAGTCCTAAAGCACACACAAGGTGAATCTGCATGCAATTGTCAGTAAAACCATTAGTACCAAAAGTATTTGTCATAATCAAAACTGGGTGTGACCTATCAGGTTAATAATCTCCCCATTTTTTATGATGACAAATACTTTGTACAAAAGTGGGTACAACCAAAAAGGGCTCCCTCTGACTTTATGCATAAAAGATAATTAAAATAATGGGTAATAAAAGGTTAAGCAATAAAACACGAAGGCAAAGGATGTCATTTAGATACATAAGGTATATTGGGAGGAATAAAAAATTTGGCAGCATGCCGTTTGAAAATAAATCATTCCTAATCATAGCCTTGTTCTTAAGTGACCTGTTTGGAATTTCCATAGACAATATATAACAGATTTCAATTAAGGAACCCAAACAGAATGTATACCAAGGAAGTAGGAGTAGCATTCAGCATACTCATATTCTTAATATTCTATACTCCCCCAATGGATGATTATGTAAGGATAAAGATTAAATTTTCATTTAGCTTTCACTTATCCTTTCAAAAATATTTTCATGAAAATTTTATCATAATCATCTTTGGTTGCCAAAACAAACATAGATTTCCACAACGTATAGCATAATGAAAACATGTGTGGTAATGAGGCTACCAATTATTAACATACCAAATGTTAAAATACCAATTTTTGTAAAGGCATGTTGTTTTGAAATAAGCATGATATCAAATAAAGATTTTACCAAAACAAGCACATTGACATCACATAGTTAATGTATTTTCCAAGTGATATATAGAATGAAAACACAATACATTTCTTTTTCTTAGGGCCTAGTGATTTTAATGCTAAGTCACTCCCCTTAAGAATATGCATTTTCTTTATAAATCAACTTGAGTAAAATTCAATTATTATTTAAGAAACATAACTCAAGTTTTAAGAAGTTTAGCATTTATAAAATGATATAGAGTTGTGTGCAATAATTAAATAAAAGTCCGGCAGTATTTTGTTTGAAAATATGATCAATCCATAAGAACCTGCCAATATCTAAGCACTTCAAATATATATATACGCACAACTGGCTCCAAGGGATTTAAAAGTTTAAAGCAAATAATCCAAGTGTAAATATTCAAAATCTAAGATCAAATTTCATTGGCACACAAGATATCCAATCATTTCAGCCTTTTGGGCAAATGTCTATAGAAAATTCGGAAGCATGCCGGCTGAAAACAAGACATTTCCCAAAAATTAACCTGCACAAAAATGATTCTCAAACAAGCAGTATCTCAAGAGTTTAAGGCATGTGGGACCTAAATCTACCAGCAAGCAATTCTCATCAACTGCATCCGCAATACAGGAGGCTTTCTACACTAAGCATGCATTTCAACAGTACAGTCATTCAGGTACAAAACATATGCAAGTCTGAGTACTGTCAGATATATATGTAGTGATTGTGCTATTGCTTACGATTATATATATATAATCATAAGCAATAGCACAATCACTACATCATAGTATCTGCGTGTGTGTGGTGAGTGTGATCGTCAAAGATAAAAGTCGTTTTAAATAAATTACAGACCAAATAAAAGTGTATCTAAATAAAACACAAAAGTGGATCAAATAAAAAACTGGAGTATGAAGAAATGGATCCTCACGAAGGACTCCTAGGTCTCCCCGTCGTCATGATCATCATCCTCCTCCTCACTGCTCAACTCCATCTGGTCATCCTCCCCAATGTCCTCATCGTTCATCTCTCTCAACCACTTACCGAGGATATGAAAGTTTGTCCACACCATGGATTGGAACCCGGTGAACTCGCTGTAAAGGGAGTCAAGTCTAGCATGAGATGAAGATGCATGCTCTGTCATGGAGACCCTAAACTCCTGGAATTACGGAGAGAGGTCGGTAATGGCCGCCATGATCTCAGCGTTGGACGACGAATGGGGCAGCTTCTGTGGGATCTCCTGAGCTCCTAGGCCTCTCTCATGTGCAGTGGGCAACCACATGTTACCTGTGAGCTTGTATCCCATCAACTTTAGAGTGGTGGAGTTGAAGATGACGGAGGGCCTGACTTTCTTGATGGTAGCGAGAGGCAACCTGTTAATCCTTTCTCTAATGAATAGCCTAGACAAGATGCCACCGTACGATAAAATGATCCTCTTTCCAGCGATTTTCACAAACATCCACCGTAGGATCATTCTGGGGAGATCTAGCTTCTTTCTAGTAAAGAAGCACCACATCACAAAAAAATCTAGGTAGGATACGTGGTCCCTCTGTCCTGACTTAGGAAAAATGTTATATGAGATAAGGTAGTGTACCACCTTTGTCTCTAAGGTCAAGAATCTGTAGCTAGGAGAATGTGTCAAATCAGTTATTGGATTCATCATAACTAAATTGACGAAGGTGCTTACCGTGAAATCCCGCTCGCCAATTCAGGTGGAGGAAGAATTAGAGCAGATGAAGTCGCCCCACTGGATCTCAAATGTCTCTGCCAGATAAGCATCGTCAAAATGGAGATCAGTCTCGAGTACTCTGGAGTAGTAGCCCTGGCCATCTTGTGCAAAATTGGCATAGAATAGTTGGATGAGCAAGGGGTACAACCCTCTAGGCTGGAAGCGATGAATTCATACCACCCTTGATAGCGAAAAATGTCCAGGACATTGTTGAAATGGGCTTGCATGAATTCAATGTCTAGGATCTTTCCTAAAATGGGATCTTTAAGGCAAAAGACCCTCTCATACTTGATACGCCAGTCGGGTGTGGGGAACCACTGTTCAAGTGGAATACCCACAGCGACACGTCTCTGATCTCTAGCCATAGAAAATCTCAAGGAAAACTGGGCTAATATGTGGGAAAACTGATGACGCTTTCAAGGTTGTGAGAAGAAATGAACTGATTTTCACGAAAAACCATATACATCAGCGCGGTTCGGGCGCTTGGGCATAAGTTCGGTCGCTCGAACAGTTTTAAATATGAACACCCACTGAGTCTTTTCGGTAGACCGAGCACTGGTTCGGTTGGCTAAATTTCAAGCACCATTTTGTAAAATCAAGGGTCGAGCGCCTGAATTGCAAATGAATTGTTTGAACCGGGTGCCCAAAATCCATGTTTGGTTACCTGAATATAAATTTGGTGACCCGAACCTTGTTCAGCAGCTCGAGATGGTTTGAACATGAAATTTCAGCCTCTCGAAGTGTGGTCAACGGCCTGGTCAGACTTCAAGTTCGATCAGTTGAAGTGCAAATGCACTGTATCGTTCGGTCACCCGAGCTTGGTCAACTTGTTTTGTTTTGACCAGTTTTCCAAAGCTAGGGTCCCTATGGTTTATCTACAAGACTCAGGGCATTGATAGGACTTCAAGATCAGTTCAAGAATATTAGTCATTTCCAAAAAAAAAAAACTCAGACTTGTGCAATGAGTAGAGTGTGCTTAACTTTAGATATTCATGATTGAGGTTGAGTTAGACACTTTGAAACTTAAATACAAGGCAATCAAGCCATGTCCATTTGGAAGTGGATTTTTATTCAAACAGCCAATGATTTTCTATTTTAACCAATAAATATATGCATTAAATCCAGATTGGTTATGTGCTTGTATTTGCGGATTGGCTTGATTTTTCAAAGTACTTGGTGTATAAGATCATATGCCAATATTTTACATTTTTAGCCCCGAACCACTTCCCAAACCTTTAGAAGATACTACCCCCCATAGCTAATCCTATCTACCAAGGAAGAATTATGTGATCATGTAATTCCTGTTTGAGCAAATTCTTCCTTGAATTTCAAGGGGTTTTCTTTCTTAGCAACCCATATCATTTTTCTTCCTTTTATTTTCAATGGGTTAGGAGTTGGTGATTCCTTAATTTTCCATACCTGTTTGGGTTTCACACCTTTTCTTTTAAATGGGAAATCAAACTTTGTGTGCCCCTTCTTTTTACATAAGATACTTGTGGTGTGAGTGTATGGACTAGATGAGGTACTAACATAATATTTTGATTCTTTTACAAAGTATCCCATGTATAGGTTCTTTCTTTTCTTATTTTCAATTCCGTTATAACCTATACCTTCCTTGTCTAAGGTCATCTTTTGTGCACCTAGCAGTTTATCAAAGTTTTTCGTGCCTCTAGTGAACGTGAAGATGATCTTAGATCGTTCTTCTATTTTCTTCTCTAGATCGTGAATTTTTGCGTTTTCCAAATCTTTGCAAGCATTCTAATGTTTCAAAAGTTCTTTAGACATATTGTTTGCTTTACTCTCAAGATCTACAATCAAGTGGGTCTTTTCATCGTCATTAGAAACTTTAGATTTTAAAATAGTTAATTCATTTTCTAATGATTCATTCTTGTTTTCTAGTCTTTTAATTTTCAAATTATTTTCTATTTCAGCAAGAACTTTTGAGTCACATTCTTTAATGCATGCATCATACTTATATTTCAGCATAGAATATTTCTTATTTGATTTAATAAGTAACTTATGAGACCTAATATATTCAATTTGCATTTCTTCATACGTAGGCATGCTCTCACTATCACTATTATCATATGATTCACAATTAGACATATCATTCAAATCAGAACATGCATCATTTTTATATTTATCTACTAATGTAGAAGGAATAGAGATAACCTTATCATTAGTTAAAGCAACAAAAACTCGGTTACCTTCCTCAAGATCGGTAGAGCTTGAGTCACATGGAGAGTTCACCTTATTTTGCATGGGTGCTCCATATCTCCTCTCAAGTTCATCTTAAATCTGCTTAGCATTACTGCATGCTATAACCTCACATAAAATATTACAATCTAAAGCATGTAGTAAGGTATTCATGGCATCAAAGTTTACCTGTACAAAGTTCCTATCATGATCATTCAATTCACACTCAGATTTAGGAACATTAGTACACCCAATAGATTTCATAGGCACAAAATCACCCTTATTAATGACTTTCAAAAATTTCCAATTTAAAGCTTTCACATACACAGTCATTCTAAATTTCCATATAATATAATCATTACGACAAAATACAGGTGGGTGTGTGACCAATCTTCCCTCACATGAAGGGGATGCACTAACACGAGCATCGTGATTTTTTAACTAAATGACGTCTAAGTCTAGGTTACGAGACTCTGATACCAATTGATAGAGTTGGTGCAACCTCAAGAGGGGGGTGAATTGGGTATTTAAAATTTATCGTATAGGTTAACTTGTTTTATCAATAGTGAAATACAGTATAGGGTCAGTCTACGCAATCAACAGATAAACATACATGTGCAGTAAAGGTAAAGAACAGAAATGTAAAGAATATGCATGATATGCTATTGGGGTTCGGCCAACTGTGCCTACGTCCTCGCCTTGGCCACATCAACACAAGGATTACCACTATAATGCTCACTTAAATGGGTGGATCGGCACCTAATATAACTAGGTCAATTCAAGGGGCTGACCTCAACCAACACGCCTTAACAGGATGGTGCACCTAGCTTTCTTAACTGGGTCTAAGCGAATTCAGGACTATTCCACAGGGTTACTCTCCCTCTTCAAGCCCGCATCTGGAATACAACCAATGTGTATAAAATATTTGTACATGGAAATACGCTTCTAGACAAGCAGATGTATGCACCAATATAGCTCAGTCAATAATGCAAGTACGAATGATATGTAAATATGCTCATTGCTCTAATGTATGCTCAAAACACTCAATCACGTATAGATTTCCAGCTCATATCTAGAGTGTATATTCAAGCAATATTTGAAATGCACTACGTGAATAACACAAATCAGATCAGGGTTTCAAAATATGCCAAGTAAGTCCAACCAAACAAACTCAATAATATATTCTAATATTCAAGGCACAATGGAGTTGTTTGAAGTACTAGCTTTTTGAAAAGGATTTTTGCACACAAAATCTAGGTTTAGATATCTTGCAACAACAATGCAAGAACCACAACCCTCAAAGTCTTTCCATAATAGAATTACCAAATGAAATCGGTGGAAGAACTTTAATGCTAAACTCTCAAATAAAATCAATCAAACAATAATGCAAATAGGAGTTCTAGGTACAGAGATTAAACTCAATAGCCTTAGAAAATACTCACAATGCTTGGAGAAATCAAGAATGAGGAGTATGTGAGTGTTTGGAAGTATTATTTGGCTTATAAAGGATTTTGGATTTTGAGAGAATTTTGCCATAATCAAGTTTGCTAATCCCCACTAATTAAGACAAATGAATGGGTATATATAGGCAAGGACTAATTTTTGACCGTTGGGGACACAATGTGCATAATTAAATTTTTTTAAAAGACCATTATGAATATTAACCCATTTTACCCTAATTAACAGATCGGTAAAAATATTTTAACCCGCGAGGTTCAGGTCCCCGAATAGACAGTCAAAAATTCAACTTTTAGAGGTTTGCATGCCTGAAGGGTGAGTCGGTCTGCTAAAACAAAGTCAATAGCATTTGTTCAATAGTTCAGGTGCCCGGCTCTCAGTTCGGTTAACCGAACTAGGCACTTCGGTCGCCGGAGCCCACTTTTGAAAGTAATTGTTCGGTCGCCCCAGTAGTTGAAAAGTGCTCTGACATAGGTTTGGGTGCCCGAGGAAGATACGTTCAAAGTAGGTTCAGGTGCCCGAAAACCAAGTCAACATGTTGACTTGTTCGGTCGCCGGAGCTGCTTTACACGGCATGGGTTCGGTCGCCCGAACCCTCTCAACTTTTTCCATTAAGTTCATTTTAGCCTTAATTTGATTCCCCTAATTATTATAAATGATGTAAGGGACTTGTGTTCTTAGTGTAGGTACCTAAGGTCCAACTATGGTCGATTTGAGCATACCTACCAACCATGCATGATGCAAATTATTACAAGTCATAGGAGTGCACAGTCCATAATTAAATTTACATCCTAGAATGAAGAAATAAAATAATGAATACAAAATACAACACATAGATCTTCATTCTTCGGCACGAACACCGCACGTCATCATGATATGACTTTTAGTCCTAAAGTGCGCACAAGGTGAATCTGCATGCAATTCTTAGTACAACCATTAGTGCCAAGAGTATTTGTCATAATCAAACCTGAGTGTGACCTATCAGATCAACATTATATTTTTAATTAAATACCTAATTACTCTCAATATTTTAACATGGTGTCCTAATTGTAATATTTGGGTTTTATTAAGTAATTTATGAATTTTTGGCATTCTTTTGTCACAGAAAAATTATCGAGAGCTAAAACCGATACTAGTTCGTAATTTGCACATAGTTTTCCCATCCAAGGTCTGATTAAGATGATTTGAAATCTTGGAGAAAGACGAGAAGATTATTTACAACTTTCATGTTTCGAGTTACGAGAGAAATGGGCTCTAAAATGGCCAAAATCATCCTTATTCTCTAAGGATAAAATAAAGAGGAAAGAAGAAATGGAAGCAAAAAAAGAAGAAAATTTTTTTTTTTTAAATATCTCACGTGACCCAGCTATACAATTGGGTCCGGATGCTCCTCTCCCATGCGCACTAGGGCTGCCTTCCCCCTTCCCATTATAAATTCTTTTTTTTTCTTCCCTAAGAACCTAAGCGCCCCGAACTCCCTATTCTCCTTCTTCCCTTAGTCTCCTCCCCTTCTTCCTCCGAGCTCTTTCTCTGAGCCACCTCTCTTCTCCTTCCTTTCCTTCTTTTCTTCTCCTTACTCTCCCTCTTTTCCCTTCCCTAGTCTGTCTCTCTACACTTTCTCCCTCTTGGTTTTCTCTTTTTCCCTTCTCTCCTCTCTTCCTCCCATCTTCTCCCTTTCTTTTCTCCCTCTCCTCTCGATTCTGCTCTACTGTGTCCCCCTGCTACTTCTCTCATGCTGCTGTTGGAGAGACCCGAACCTTACTACCAGCTGCCGCTGCTAAGCTATGAATGCCCAACTGACACCAGGTGATGCTGCTGTTGGAGAAGACCCGAAGCTCTCCGTGACTTTCTCATGGCTGCTACGGGTTGCTGCTGCTATTTGCAGAGCAAGAAGCATCCCGAGCCCTTCTTCTAGTAAACATTTGTGTGAATGTGTGTGTGTACGATGTTTACTCTATGAGTCCAATCCTGTTTTGATGATGACAAATCACTTGCTATTTGATCTGTGCATTGAGATTGTGAACAAGAACAATATTTAGCATGCACAGAAGGTTAGAAAGTCATAGAAGCCATGAGGATTAAAGTATATACAATTTGACACAATCCATGGAACTAAAAGAGTAAAAGAATGAAGATGCAAACATCAAGTTCAAGATTATCATGGGAATGGATATTTAGAACTGAATGTATTTACATATTTCATATGATTTAATTCGAAACTCAAACTATATCCTAGACTGACCTTAGGACCCATGCATCTTATGAAATCCTTTTAGAGGTAATACATGGACTTACAGACTTATTTTAAAACTCCAGAAAATGTTTTATAAAAAGAGCAAAGAAAGAGAGCACAACATATTTTGGACACTAAAAATAAAAAAACCTGAAGAATTACTTTAGAAGACTGAAGTCACTACCCAGAAGACTAAAGTTTAAGCTCAGTCATTTGAAGAATTACTTCAAAAGACTGGAGATTGAGTTCAGTCGTCTGAAGATTTATTAGTGAAACTCACAAACAGGCAGAAGCATATCAGAAGATTGAATCCTGACTTCAGTCATTTGAACTGGGACTTTAGAAGTCTTAGCCTTAAATTCAATCGTCTGACCCTGTGTCCAATTCAATTTTTTCAAAGCTTTAAGGAACTTCAGTCGTCTAAACCTGAGACCTCGGTCGTCTGAACTTGCAGAAACTTGAAAAATCTGATCTTTAGTGAGAGAACACGCTAGTTATTTACTTAATCAGGTTGATCCAACGGTCAAGACTTAATCTAAGGCTGAGAACACTCATAAAATAAACCTCTAAACCCCAGTGCCTCACTTTTTGGATAATATTGAGAGACTTGAACATATTGCAATACTATTTCCTGCACTCCAACTTATACTTATCAAGTTTAGGCAAATCATCTCAGTTTTTCGAAGGGATTTCATTTACACATTATTGACCTGATTAGTCATACCCAGTTTTGATTATGACAAATACTCTTGGTACTAATGGTTGTACTAAGAATTGCATGTAGGTTCACCTTGTGCACGCTTCAGGATTAAAAGACTTATCATGATGGCGTGCGGTGTTTGTGCTGATGAATAAAGAATCTTATGATGCATTTGTATTTATTATTCAGTTTCTTCATTTTGGGATGTAATTTTAATATGGACTGTACACCCATAAGGCTTGTAATAATTTGCATCATGCATGATAGATAGGTATGCTCAAATTGACCTTAGTTGGACTTTAGGTACCTACACGAACCATAAAAAGACCTTAGGGAACACCCTTCGGTCGACCGACACCAAATTTTTTTGGTATCTTCAAAAAGATCCAAAAATGACCCTAGGACACTCACTATTGCACATGTATGTGTTAGACTTTTGAATCGGGTATTTGTTGCATGAAATAGGATTGAAATGCACAAAATGTGCACACTCGGTCGACCGGCCCATTAAGTATATTTTCACGACCGAACTAGTGTCTAGTCAATAGTTTTGATTATGGCCCAGTCGACCGAGCTTCTTAGTTCATTACATGTCGGTCGACCGAACCCAGACCAGGTCAACAGTTTGACCACAATCCGATCGACCAAATTGATATAGTTCATTTATGCCCGGTCGACCGAACTCCCTTTGAGTCAACTTGTTGACCTCCTGGTTGATCGAGCCCAAAATGTACTCCAACGCTCTACTCGACCGAGGGTCCTCGGGAAATGTCCCAACAACTTGGTCGACCAAACTTCTCAGTTCAAAATGTCCCGGTCGACCGAACCTCGCTGTTTTGAAAAATCGCCTCTTCCGGTCGAACGAACCTTTAGTTTATTTTCACCTTGGTCGATTGAACCGCCCTAATTTGGAAAAATCGCCCTTCTTGGTCAATCGACCCTGAAGTTCAAAATTGGCCCGGTCGACTGAGCCATATGAACTTCGGTCGACCGAACCCATTCTGGTTGACCGATGCTCTCGGGTTGCCCTAAAATTTTTACTATGGTTAACTATTTTTAACAGGGTTAAAATAATAAAAATGTCATTAATCTTTTGTAATTATACCCATTGTGTCACCAACAGTCAAAAAATCCCCTTTGCCTATAAATACTTATTCATTTGTCATAATTAGTGTAGATTAGCAAACTTGATTATGGCAAAACTCTCTCAACTCTCAAAACCCTATATTAGCCAAATACTTCTTGTAAACACTCACAAACTCTTCAACCTAAATTTTGTGTGTAAAAAATCCTTTTGCAAAAGGCTAGTCTTTTAAACAACTCCATTGTGCTTTAGACATTGAAATATCCTATTGAATTTGTTTGATTTATCTTGCTTAGTATATTTGAAACCCTGATATGATTTTGTGATATTTGAATAGAGTGTTTCAAATATTGCTTGGGTATACACTCTAGATCTGAACTGAAAGCTTATACGTGACTGAGTGTTTAGCACACATTAGAACACTGAGCATATCTACATATCATTCGTGCTTGCATTATTGATTGATCTGTATTGGTGCACACATCTGCTTTTCTAGAAGCATATTTTCGTGTACAAATTTTATACACATCTGTTGTAGTTCCAGGCACAGGCCTGAAGAGGGAGACTAACCCTGTTGAATAGTCTCGAATTGGCTTAAACCCGGTTAGGAAAACTAGGTGCGCCATCCTGTTAAGGCGTGTCGGTTGAGGTTAGTCCCTTGAATTGACATGGTTGTATTAGATGCTGCTCCACCTGTTTAAGTGAGCATTATAGTGGTAATCCTTGTACTAGTGTGGCCAAGGCGAGGACATAGGCACAGTTGGCCGAACCCTGATAACATATCTTGCGTGTTCTTTACATTTCCGCAATTTACTTACTGCACGTGTATGTTATATTGTGAATGATTAGGTTTACATTTGCGTAGATAGACCCTAGGTTAAGTAATACTATTTATCTGGTTTAACCTAGGTGATAAATTTTAAATACCCAATTCACCCCCCCCCCCCTCTTTTGGGATTGCACCAAAGCTAACACACATCTTGATAGCAAGCTCTGGTGATTGAGGTTTGGTAAACAAGGAATTGGTTTTCATTTTCAATATATAGATATATTGAAGATTTTTCATTTCTTATACTTATACATCTATTAATCTTATTGAAAAAGAAAAAACCTTGTTTTGTTACATAAAAATTTATTTGTGAAAGGATTTTCTAAACATTGAGTAGTTGGTGATCTTCAAGTTCCTATTTTCATTCAAAGACTCAATATTTTGTTATTGCGAAATCTACTTGATTGAAATGTTTAAAGGTTCTCAATATATATTAGTGAGGAATATTGTTGTGACATGTAGTGTTTAAATCTTTGTAATATTCAAAGTCTTTTATTTATTCAAAGATTCAACTTTACAAATTATTGGATAGTAAGAATTTAGATCTTAATAATATTCAAGACCAATTTTTTAATAAGATCACATTCAGTATTCTTGCATCTAGTAAGTTGAACTAAAACCCTAAGTTCTCCAAAGCATTTACTTATATAATTATTTTTGGAGATTTGATTAAAGGGAAATTTTGTGAAGCATATCATTCATATAAAAATTACATCGTAACATATATACTGAGCTTTAAGTTTTATCATATGAATATGAATTAGGAATTTCCATTGTACTCACTAGTTCTGTTAGAAGTAATATTGAGTGTTTGCAGATTTGAAAGTTTATATTGTAATCATGATTCGGGTTGTGAACCGGGTGAGGAGGAAGCTGTGCCTCTTGTAAGAAGCGGATTATAAGGGAAGCTCCGTCCCAGTTAAAGGAGCAGGGATTTAGTTGAATCCTTGAGTGGGTTGCTCAAGGCGAGGACGTAGGCCAGGTTGGCTGAACCTTGTAAAATCGTGTTTGCCTTCTCTCTTCCCTTATCTTTTTAATTTTTTCTTGCATTTCATTATCAGTTTTTGCATGGTTGTATGTTGATTTATATTATATGCACTTGATAATTAATGGGGTAAAATAGAATTTATTGAGATAATAATTTGAATTAATTTCAAGCCCTCGCAATTAATTTGTTAAATATTCAAATACGAATTAAGTGGTAAAATAAACTTAAAGTTTTTTAAAATACCCAATTCACCCCCCCTCTTGCGATTACACCTGAATTAACATTTGGTATCAGAGTGGGTTTATATAGACTTAACTGTCATTTTTGTAAAAAGATCACATGGCACACATCGGTGTAACCCCATTCGGTGAGGGACACTCGTCCAGTAGGCCACCTATTTTCTGCGGTGTAAATTACACCTACTGGAAAAGAAGAATGAGTATATATCTTTTAAATGTGGATTAGAAAGTGTGAAAATTTGTTTCCAATGGAAACCATGTCCCTATGAAAGTAGTTGATGAGGTAAATGTACCCAAAATTGAAGATGAGTATACTAAAGAAGACTGGAATTCTGTGCAAATATATGCTACTGTAATGAACTTGTTATTTTGTGCACTAGATGTAAATGATTTTAATAGGGTGATGGCCTGTAACACTACTAAATGGATTTGGGAAAAATTAAAAGTTACATATGAAGGTACTAAGGAAGTAAAAGATAGTAGGATAGACATGCTTATTAGTGAATATGAGGCATTTAAAATGACTGCTGATGAATCCATTCAATTCATGTACACTAGATTCACACACATCACGAACTTTTTAAATGCTCTTGGTAAATCTTACCCTACTTATGAGTTGATCAGAAAAATACTTAGGGGACTACCTCTAGTTTCGGAAGCTAAAGCTACTGCAATAGAAAAAGGGAGAAATTTGAAGGAGATGTCTATTGATGAACTAATTAGATCGCTCATCACCTATGAGCTTGCAATAAATGAAAGGAAGAATGAGCAAATTAAAGCAAAGAAAGCTACAACACTTAAGGCATCATCTCACTGCTCTAGTGAAGGAAGTGATTCAGAATCGGATGAAAACATAGCAATTATCACTAAGAAATTTGGAGAGTTCATGAGAAAGAACAAGAAATATACCAAAAAAATTCAAGGGCTAAAAAACAAAAAAGGGAGAGTCAAGCAGAAGGAAGCAAAAGGATGATCCTCTCATGTGCTATAACTATAGAGAATTTGGATATATCAAGTCAGATTGTCCCCAGCTGAAGAAAGTGTCTAAGAAGAAGAAGGAGAAGGCTATAAAGGTGGGCTAGGACACTCATAGTACTTTAGAATCTGAATCCAGCGGTGATGAGATTGCGAATCTATGTCTGATGGCTCACGATGACCACGAGGTACAATTTTTTTGTTCTGCTTCATCTTACTATTCAAGTGATTCAGAAAATGAAAATAGCGTTCTTTCTTATGATGAATTACATTGGGAATATATGTATACCCTTAAAATGCTTGAGAAAAAGAATAAGAAAAAATTCTAGTTTGAAATTAAAATTGAAAGAATTTTTGAAGTTAGTTGAAAGTCAAAATGAATCTTATGCATCTCTCATGAAAGACAATGATTTGAAAATTGAGGAGTTAGAAAAGAATTTGAAAGATAAATCTAAGATTATTTTTAAATTTACTGAAGGTTAAAATAATTTTGAAAAACTTTTTGGAGCTCAAAGAAATTCCCTAGAGAAGGAAGGACTTGGTTTTAATGGAAAGGAGAATCTAAAATAGAGACATCTCTATATGAGATATTTTGTAAGAGAGTTAAAATAATATGTTCCAACTAAAAACTATCATAGAAATATTACATATTTTAAATGTAAGAGGTTGGGTCACATAAAATTTGACTGTCCTTTCAAAAATAAAGATGTCAAAATTAAAAAAGTCTGAAAAATCAAAGGAGAATCTAATACTAACCCCCATAGACCCAAGAAAATCTGGGTACCAAAAGTAGTTATCTGATTATGTTTTGCAGATGTGCTTGAGATTGTCCTCCTCGAGGGACAAGTGGTATATGGATAACAGATGCTCATGACATATGACAGGAGATAAATCTAAATTCGCTTCTATCATATCCAAAAATGAAGGATTTGTTACATTTGGGGATCACTCTAAAGATAAAATCATCGGAGTTGGTAAGGTTGGTAAGGAACCTGCACTTGTCATTGATAAAGTGTTATTAGTTGATGGATTGAAACATAACTTATTGAGTATAAGTCAACTATGTGATAAAGGTTATAAAGGATCATTTGAACATGACAAATGCACTATAGAGAACAAATCTGAAAACAAAATATTGTTTACTGTTGATCGTCATGAAAATGTTTATACTACTAGCCTTGACAATCTTGTTTCTCAACATGTTACTTGTTTTTCTGCTATAAATGAGATTAATTGGATTTGGCTTAGGAGACTAGGACACACAAACATGGACTTAATATCTAAACTTGTTAAGGGAGAATTAGTTAAGGGATTGCCTAAGACTAAGTTCATGAAAGATAATATCTGTGATGCATGCCAACTAGGAAAACAAGCAAGAACTAGCTTTAAGAAGAAGAAAGTAATCTCTACTACTGGGCCACTTCAAATGCTACACTTAGATTTATTTAGTCCAAACTCAACTCAGAGTTTAGGAGGAAAATCATACGCATTCGTCATAGTTGATGATTAATCAAGTTATACATGGGTACTATTTTTAGGTCACAAAGATGAAGCATGTGAACATTTCATTAATCCATGTAAGAAAATTCAAAATGAAAAAGGTTATACTGTCACTAAAATCTGAAGTGATTGGGGTAGAGAATTTAAAAATTAAACCATGGAAGACTACTGCAATTCATTAGGAATAGCTCATAATTTTTCAGCTCCTAGAACACCACAGCAAAATGGTGTAGTTGAAAGAAAGAATAGGTCTATACAAGAAATGGCCAGAACTATGCTTAACGAACATAAACTACCTAAGTACTTCTGGGCTTAGGCAGTAAATACCATCTCCTATGTTCTAAATAGAGTTTTGATTAGACCGTCTCTAAATAAGACTCCTTATGAATTATGGAATGGGCATTGACCAAAATATCATATTTTCATGTTTTTGGCTGTAAATGTTTTGTGCTTAGAGACAATGAATATTTAGGAAAGTTTGATGTGAAATTAGATGAAGGTATCTTTTTAGGGTATGTCTTAGATAGTAAAGCCTACAAAGTATATAATAAATGAAAATTAACCGTTATAGAATCCATTCATGTAGTATTCGATGAGTCAAATCCCTTCTCTAAAAGGACTGATGAAGATGAAATTGATATAAATAAGGAATTTGAAAATTTGGCTATTGAAAATGATTCAGAAAAGAGAAATGAAATTAAGGAACCATCTGCTGAAACTAATCAAATTGAAAATGAGGTTAATGAACTACCTAAAGAATGGAAGCACATAAAGAGTCATCCCATTGATCAAATAATAGGTGAACCATTACGTGGTGTAGCCACACGATCCTCACTTGGGAATATGATTAGTCATTTTACCTTTCTGTCTCAAGAAGAACCTAGGAATGTGAGTGAAGCAATTGAGGATGAATTTTGGGTGATGTCCATGCAAGAAGAGTTAAACTAGTTTGAGAGAAATACAGTATGGACATTAGTTCCTAGACCCAAGGATAAGACAATTATTGGAACAAAATGGATATATAAGAACAAGAAAGATGAACATGAGATAGTTGTTAGAAATAAGGCAAGATTAGTAGCTCAGGGATATAACTAGGAAGAAGGAATAGATTTTGAAGAAACCTTTGCACCTGTAGCTAGAATGGAAGTCATTCGAATGCTTTTAGCCTATGCTGCTTTTAAGGATTTCAAGTTGTATCAAATGGATGTCAAAAGCGCATTTTTAAATGGCTACATAAGTGAAGAATTATATGTAGAACAACCCCTAGGTTTTGAAAACTAAAGTATCCAAAACATGTTTATAGACTAACTAAAGCCTTGTACGGTTTAAAGTAAGCTCCTAAAACTTGGTATGAAAGGCTAAGCGGTTTTCTATTGGATAATGGAATTATTAGAGGAAGGATAGACACAACACTTTTCATAAAGTCTAAGAAGGATGACATGCTCCTAGTTCAAGTATGCATAGATGATATCATATTTGGAGCAATATATAAAGACTTGTGCAATGAGTTTGCAAGCACTACGCAAAATAAATTTGAGATGAGCATGATGGGTGAACTAAATTTCTTCTTAGGACTTCAGATCAAACAATTGAAACATGGAATTTTTATAAGTCAATCAAAGTACATTGGGGATTTGCTCAAAAAGTTTAATTTGGAAGATGGAAAAATATTATGAACACCTATGAGCTCTTCTTTGAAATTAGACAAAGATGAACAAGGCATACCAGTAGATGCCAAGCTCTATCGTGGAATGATTGGTAGCTTACTATATATGACTGCCAGCAAACCTAACATAATGTTCAGTGTATGTTTGTGCACAAGATTTTGGGCTGCACCAAAAGAGTCACATTTGTTAGCTGTCAGACGAATACTTAGTTACCTAATAGGAACTATTGAACGGGGGATATAGTATCCTAAGTATACATCCTTTGAGATTATTAGCTATTCAGATGCTGATTTTGCTGGTAGAATAGTGGATAGAAAGAGCACGAGTGGCACATGTCATTTCTTAGGACATTCTTTAGTCCTTTGGTTTTCCAAGAAGCAGAATTCGGTTGCACTTTCCACAATTGAGGTAGAATACATAGCAGTAGGAAGTTGTTGTGCTCAAACGCTATACATGAAGCATCAACAAACGGATTTTGGATTAAGTTATGACACAATTCCTATAAGATGCGGCAATACGAGTGCAATAAACATCTCAAAGAATCCTTTATTACATTCAAGAACTAAATATATAGAAATTAGACATCATTTTCTTCGTGATCATGTGGAAAAATGAGATGTGACACTTGAGTTTATATGCACAAATGAACAATGGGCAGACATATTCGCGAAACCACTTGCGAAGGATAGGTTTATCCAAATTAGACATGAATTAGGCCTGATGCATAGTCGTGAAGTTGCCTAGAATTATATTAGATGACATAATTCAGGGGGAGCAACATCACTTAATATTCACAATTGGTTAAAAATTTCAAATTCGGCTCATTTATTCCCATTCGGTATCACATTTGTTCACATTTGGTATTAAACTTGTATCATGATGAGTGCACATTAATTGACACATGTTAATCCTCCCATAACCTTTGAACTTTAGTGATTGTTTATGTTTATCCATGCCTATGAAATTTGACACACTGTGTATGTTAACATTGCAATTTAATTCAACAGCAAAGTTTTTTTTGCATTAGCAAGTGGGAGAAGTAAATTGAGATTTAATTATGTCCGAACATTTTTGTTATATACCTTTTTGTTGATGTCAAAAGGGGGAGAAGAATAAAAGGTTATAGCGTACATGAGTTATACGTGCAAAACTATTGCCTATTTTCAATTGAGAATGAGCATAAATCATATTACTGAATATTCGAGTGTGCATTATTTGAGGGGGAGGCTTGTTAGGCGTAACCCATTTTATATCTTTGCTCGCGTATTTGTCATCATAAAAAAGCGGGAGATTGTTGACTCTATGAGTCAAATCCTATTTTGATAATGAAAAATCACTTGGTATTTGATCTGTGCATTGAGATTATGAACAGGAACAATATTTAGCATGCACGGAAGGTTAGAAAGTCATGGAAGCCATGAGGATTAAAGTATATACAATTTGACACAATCCATGGAACTAAAAGAGTAGAAGAATGAAGATGCAAGCGTCAAGTTCAAGATCGTCATGGGAATGGGAATTTAGAACTAAATGTATTTACATATTTCATATGACTTAATTCGAAACTCAAAATATACCCTAAACTGACCTTAAGACTCATGCATCTCATGAAAATCTTTCAGGGGTAATACATGGACTTAGAGACCTATTTCAAAACTCTGGAAAATGTTTTATAAAAGAGTAAAGAAGGAGAGCAAAACAGATTTTGGAAACAAAAAATAAAAAAACCCGAAGAATAACTTTAGAAGACGAAGTAACTGCCTAGAAGACTGAAGAGTCAACTTCAGAAGACTGAAGTTTAAGCTTAGTCATCCTAAAAATTACTTCAGAAGACTGAAGATTAAGTTCAGTCGTGTGAAGATTTATTGGTGAAACTCATAAATAGGAAAAAGTATATTAGAAGATTGAATCTTGACTTCAGTCATCTTAACTGGGACTTTAGAAATCTTACCCTTAAGTTTTGTCATTTGACCCTGTGTCTAGTTCAATTTTTTCAAAGCTTTAAGGAACTTCAGTGGTCTGAACTTGAAGAAACTTGAAAAATATGATCTTTAGTGAGAGAACACTCGAGTTATTTATTTAATCAAGTTGATCCAACAGTCAAGACTTAATCTAGGGCCAAGAACACTTATAAAATAAACCTCTAAACCCTAGTGCCTCACTTTTTGGATAATATTGAGAGACTTGAACATATTGCAATACGATTACCTGCACTCCAACTTATACTCATCAAGTTTAGAAAAATCATCTAAGCTTTTCGTAGGGATTTCATTTACACATCTTCATAGCAAGCTCTGGTGATTGAGGTTTGGTAAACAAGGGATTGCTTTGCATTTTCAATATATAGATATCTTGAAGATTTTTCATATCTCGTACTCATATATCTATTACTCGTATTGAAAAAGAAAAAAACTTGTGTTGTTATATAAAAATTTATTTGCGAAAGGATTTTCTAAACGTTGAGTATTTTGTGATTTTCAAGTTCCTATTTTCATTCAAAGACTCAATATTTTGTTATTGCGAAATCTACTTGATTGAAAAGTTTAAAGGTTCTTAATATATATTTGTGAGGAATATTGTTGTGACATGTAGTGTTTAAATCTTTGCAATATTCAAAGTCTTTTATTTATTCAAAAATTCAACTTTACAAATTATTTGATAGCAAGAATTTAGATCTTAATAATATTCAAGACCAATTTTGTAATATGATCACAATCGGTATTCTTGCATATAGTAAGTTGAACTAAAACCCTAAGTTCTCCAAAGCATTTACTTATATAATTATTTTGGGAGATTTGATCAAAGGGAAATTTTGTGAAGCATATCATTCATATAACAATTACATCATTATATACATACTGAACATCAGGTTTTATCATATGAATATGTTTTAGGAACTTCCATTGTACTTACTAACTTTGTTTGAAGCAATATTGAGTAGTTGCAGATTTGAAAGTTTATATTGTAATCACAGCCGGGTGAGGAGGAAGTTGTGCCTCTTGTAAGTAGTAGATTGTAAAGGAAGCTCTATCCCGATTAGAAGAGTAGGGATTTAGTAGAATCCTTAAGTGGGTTGCTCAATGGGAGGACGTAGGCTGGGTTGGCTGAACCTCTTAAAATCGTGTTTGCCTTCTCTCTTCCCTTATCTTTTTAATTTTCACTTGCATTTCATTATCAGCTTTTGCATGATTGTATGTTGATTTATATTATACGCACTTGATAGTTAATTGGGTAAAATAGAATTTATTGAGATAATAATTTGAATTAATTTCAAGCTCCTGCAATTAATTTGTTAAATATTAAAATAGGGATTAAGTGGTAAAATAAACTTAAAGTTTTTTAAAATACCCAATTCACCCCCTCTTAGGATTACGCCTGACTTAACATACGAGATAAAAGAATCACCTGAGGGCTTACTGAGTAAGGTAAGTGCCCCGATATGCTTCAGTTGTAGCTAAAGGTTGCATAAGGTATCAGAGCAGAGGGGTGCTACTTGTATGGGCGGGTAATCACCCCAATCCTTCGGAACTCTCGTTAGTAAAATATTCTGCATGTGTGTGAGTAAGGACAGAGAATGGTTTCATAACTGTGACACTTGTATAAATGATGATTATATATTTGTACACAAACCTCATATTTGCCACACACTGGTGTTAATCTATTCCGACTTACTAAGATGTGTCTCACCCGATGTGGAATTTTATCTTTTTCAAGAGGACCACATGATCGAGCTTTGTGAGCTCGGGGCATGGCGTAGCATTTTTGAGTGAGAAAGGGTATAAACTTTAGTTACATTTTTGAGTTGTATATTTTGGGGTTGTATTATATTTAAGTTTTCTGAGATATATATGTTATTGAATAATGGATGTTGGAGAATACCTTTTGAGATTATAAATATGTAGAAATTCTGGTATATTATTGAGGAGTTGTTATTATTTCCGCTACGTAATTGATGTGAGAATATTAGATACAGGTAACGAAACACGTGGCACCCAAACCCCACTTGGTGGGTTTGAGGCATTACAAGGTGGTATCTGAGATATATTTTAAATAACACTCTCGACCCTAGTTTCGGGTTCGGGGCGTTACAGTTTGGTATCAGCGCATTAGGTTTTAGGTTTTGCAGACATAGGGATGATTAATACTAGAGTATAGGTTCGAGTTAGGATGAGGATAAGAACGGGTTTAGTAGGATATTGGTAGAAATTTTGAGTTCTTGTTTTGCAGCCTAGAGGTAGAAATTCCTTGATGGTCTTCTGTGATTTTTTGAATCAGATGACGGTTTCAGAAAACCATGGTAAATCCATGAATGGTGATATTTCTAAGCAGTGAGACGGGAACTTGGAAATTGGAGCTTGAGTGTTAGGTTGATGAAACTGTGGGGGGGAAGTCGTTAAAAGAATGTCAATATGGTTTTATGTGGTATGATTAGAGGCTTTTCCTTAAAATGACTAGATGGTTTTGTGGTCAAGTTAGGTGTTTGATGTCTAAATTGAGGATTTGAATTTTAAACTAGTTTACATGTGGAGGGTGAGGTTAGTGAACGATTAGCAAAATTTCGAGGATGAATTTTTTGTTAGGAGGGAAGAATGTAGTGATCCTAAAAAATAAATATATTAAATAAATAAATAAATAAATTATTAAATAAATAAAATTATAATTAATTTAATAATATAATATAATATAATGTAATATTATAATATATATATATATATATATATATATATTATACACATTACTTACTCCTGAAGCTTAATGCTTCAGGAGGTTTTAGATTTCAAATTGAAATCTCTCTCTGGCAGTGTCTCACTCTCACGCCTCTCTCCTCCGCCCTCCTTCTCTCTCTCCTCGTTTTATATACAAATATTCGGTCAATCAAAAAATGAAAGATACCGCTGGGTTTCTATCTCTGTCACTGACATTCCTATCAAAGTGGATTTTTCGTAGGAACGACGTAGGCACCATTCCTGGAGTAAGGTATACTCCCTCTCTTTCCTTAATTTCTCCTTAAATCTTCATCTAAATTGATGATCAGGTACCACCACATGTTCCTAGTCTCGATCGTCGTCATTTTGGTCAAAGCAAATTTTCAATTTGGGGATCCTAGGCATCACTCCAAAGCAAGGGTGAGTTTTAAGGAATAAAGAAAATTGGTTATTTTTGGGAGTTTAATTGTTTATTTGGAATTTATGCGTGTAGGAAATGTTAAAACAGTATTTTATTTAGGGTTAATTTGATTGAACTAGGGCTATTGAATCAGGGTTTGGGTGAGCACCACAGGCATCGTTTCGGGGTCCCTAAGGGCGTAATTTAGGAAACTGGGTAAGGGGAATAGATTAAGCCAGTAGTTTTGTGAATTTACTAGTTCAAATGGAAATTTTACATGTTTATAAATATATATGATTATCATGTGAGTTTTAAGAGAAATGTCAACCGTTTGAACTATGATTTTGAGCCTAGGGCTTCATAGATATTATTTGTGAAAAATGAAATGTGGAAAGTAATGAATTTTCTGGATAATTGTGAAGGATATTAAATGTGTATTGTTAGTAATTTGAATGATGAACATGGGTTGGCTTTTGTTATTTTAAATGATATGATTATGCGTATTATTTAAATGGTGTGGCATGAGTAAAACGAAAATACTATGATGAATTATGATATATTTATAAGATGTTGGAAATACTGAAATGTGATGAGAATATATATATTGTATGTGTATTGTTAATAAGAGCAAGATGTGAATGTTAAATTGTAATATATGATTTGAAAACTCCGGTGGACCATAGTCAGGCACAGTACTATTACATATGATTTTGGCAGAGATTAGTGCACCCACGAGTCTCGTGGAGAGTGTGGAGACAGGAGGGTCGATTGTGCTGTGTAAGTTAGAAATTCCCCCTGGAGTCTAAACCAGTGTGGGAAAGCCAATCTGACTAATTGACTGAAGAGCTTGTTTTCTAATTTAACTCTGGTGAGCCAATTAGGGTCAAGTCCAAGCTTCGGGCCACACAACTCATCATGGGGGGAAGCATGACCGTGATTATCCATCTGGTAGTGAGTTCTAAATGCATAATTGTTAAATTTAACCAGTGAATAATATGATAATAGAACATGTGAAGGCACATGTGAATATAGAGTAGCATGAAATCAGAGTAATGCTTAATGTGAATGTGAAATGTGGATGATATGAAATGTGGAAGTGAGATTCAGAGTAGCATGAAATTAGAGTAATGCGAAATGAGAAAGTGAATTATGTGATGTGAAATACTGAGAACATGAAAAGATGAGTAATACAGAGATAACAGATACAGAGTAAAGTAAATATGCATTATATATTGTAGTATTATATTTATTTGGGGTGAAGTGTACACTCTACTTGAGGGCTTGCTAAAAAAGGCGAGTGCCCTGATTAGTATCAGATGTAGCCATACTAGGCTGCATAACGCATTAGGGCAGAGGGAAGCTACTTGTATGGGCAGGTAATTTTCCCTATTCTCGAGAACTTCTGCCAATAAACATTTGTGTGAATGTGTGTGTGTATGAGATAAACAAATCACCTGAGAGCTTACTAAGTAAGGTAAGTGCCCTGATATGCTTCAATTGTAGCTAAAGGTTGTATAAGGTATCAGAGTAGAGGGGTGCTACTTATATGAGCGGGTAATCACCCCAATCCTTAAGAGCTCTTAATAGTAAAATATTCTACATGTGTGTGAGTAGGGACAGCGAATGGTTTCATAACTGTGATACTTTTATAACTAATGATTATATATTTGTACACAAACCTCATGTTAGTCACACACTGGTGTTAATCTATTCCGACTTACTGAGATGTGTCTCACCCGCTATGGATTTTTGTCTTTTTCAGGAGGACCACGTGGTCGAGCTTAGTGAGCTCGGGGCTTGGCGTAGCATTTTTGAGTGAGAAAGGGTATAAACTTTGGTTATATTTTTTAGTAGTATATTTTGGGGTTGTATTATATTTAAGTTTTCTGAGATATATATGTTTGTGAATATTGGATATTGGAGAATACCTTTTGAGATTATAGATATGTAGAAACTTTGGTATATTATTGAGGAGTTGTTATTATTTTTGCTGCGTAATATATGAGAGAATATTTGATACAGGTAATAGAACACGTGGCACCTAGACCCCACTCGGCGAATTCGGGGCGTCACAAGGTGGTATAAGAAATATATTTAAAATAGCACTCCAGACCCTAGTTTCAGATTCGGGGCGTTACAGTTTTCCACGTAAATTTTGGTGTCAATTTCTACCTCTCTCATTTCTTATTGTAGGTACTCGATACCTTTCCAACCCATCTATTAATTCACTAATAGAAGTATCATGGAAGGTGTATAGAAACTTGTTTCACTGGAGTAGGAGTTGTTCCTCTCTTCATAGTCTCGAATGGGTGGAGTTTCAATATTTTTTTTCATTAATCAATAGATAGCTCTACAGTTGTAGAGAGGTTGTTTCGTGGATGTGTTACTCTTTTCTATTTTGATTATCCTTCTGCTGTGTAGCTTGCTATTAACAATTCGTTGTACTTAAAGGGGGTTTAAGCTTCTTGCTTGATTCTTTTTTTTTTTTATTCTTCTTCAATGAGTCTCTCATCTTCTTTAAAAAAAAAAAATTAATTCTGATGATCTAATAATATTTTCTTTAACAATGATTATAGCATCTTGTTAACAACATAATGGAGAATATTAACCATTGTAAGTGTAGGCTATTAATGATAAGGAAATTAATTTTCAATGTCAAGTTGATATTATCAAATTCAGTAGGCTTTTAATGAGACAAGTGGTAATAAGAAATGACGAAGAACATTTTATTGCTATGTTTTTAGTGAAAAGAAACAAGATTTCGCAAATTGTTCTAGTCATTAGAGACTCATTTTCATGTATTAGTAATTGCCTTTACAATAATGAAATAGGAATCCCAAAAAGCATTTCAAGGTTGTCTTACAAAATGATAATGATGAAAGGAGAATTAGAAACTTTGACAACACTTGACCCAGCACAATGAAGATAGAAAATAGAACAAAAGGTGAAAAAAAAATGGAATAGGAGAAGAGAAAGAAGATGAAGAAAGAAAAAGCAGAGATTAAGGGAAGGAGAAAATTGGCATAGAAGGATAGAGAAAAGAAAGGAAAGGAAGTAGGAAAAATGAAAGAGATGGAATATGATATCTTTTAATGGTTAATATTTGGGATTTTCATATTAGAAATCTTAAGTTCAAATTTGTTGAGGAGTCGGAAGGAGCATGGCTAGGATAGGAGATGATTACCCATCATCAATAACTGCTTTAATACATCCTTTCGGCCTATACTTACATGTACAAATAAGAAATATTTAAGATTAAAGAAAAACAAAATAACCCCAACATTTATAAAATAGAAAATAATTGTGTTAGTTTTTTTTTAAAGGGATCTATATAAACCCTCCTCATGGTTTAGCTCAAAATTGTTGAAAAAAGTAACCTTGACTAAATGTGGAGATGGCCGGCAGCCCACTGCTGTTGACATTAGAGATTGGCAGGCAACCTACTCCACCTACCAGCCTACCTCTGTTGAAGATTTGCTCCCACATTTGTTGATTATTTTGGTTTTGTATCTGCTATAAATAGGTGTGTGTATGTGTTGTGATAGTGTGGTGTGTTGAGAGTTGAAAGCCAGTGAGTGAGCGAGAGATTTTGTTTTTGAATTCCTCTGTATGATTTTCCAGATTGAAATATACTTGTTTGGTATTTATCCTCACTGAGTTTCAGTCACATCCAGTGACTGAGTGTACCTCTCCACCCATCAGTGGTATCAGAGCGTCTAGCAACGCTGAAATCCGCCAAACAGAGGCAAACAAAGAAAAAATCAGATTTTCTCCTAGTTTTGAAGTTGCTCAAAATTCAAAATTGAGCCTATCATTTTGAAATTCGATTCAATACGATTCCAAAGGTGAAAACCACGTCTCAAAAGGACACCGGAGGACTCTTCATGCTCTCCCACGCGCCTCCCACGAAGACAGCGCTCGTCCCACTCGCCGCATGAGCCGACGAAGACTCCGGCAGACGACGACACGCGTCTCACGCGCCTGCATGCATCTTCTTCGCCCGATTGGTGACCCGCGACCCGGATCCACGACCAGCAACCCGGATCTGTACCCGAGAGTTGACCCGCATCCGGCCCGCCTCCCAGACGCCGACACGCGGCGCATGTACAGAACGTCACGTGGCGTAACGGGATCATTAATGCCGTTAAACGGCCGTTAAGTTAAACCACTTAGTTTAAAAATTCACCAGAATTTCCTGTAGCCGATTCAATAATTTTTGGACCGGTTCTTTGCAAACCAAAACCATTTCCTAAGGTTTTTCAATCTTCTGAATTTATTGTTGGCATTAGATTTACCAAAATCAGACCCCATCTTTCTGTTTTTATATATTGAACTCGATGGCTAACGGTACTACCCAATTGGTCATTCCAAAATTGACCCGAGAGAATTATGACATGGTCGATTCAAATGAGAGCCCTTCTAGGTGCTCAGGATGTCATGGACATCGTTGAAGATGAGTACAGAGAAAGCCCATCAAAAGAAGCCGAAGCAGATATGTCGGATGCTCAAAGAACGACCTTGCGAGCCGATCGAAAGAAAGATTGCAAGGCAAAATCCATAATCTACCAAGGCCTTGATGAGGCCACGTTTGAAATCATCGCCTCCGCGAAGACTTCCAAAGAAGTCTGGGACTCTCTCCATCGAACACACAAAGGTGCAGATAAAGTAAAAAAGATACGTCTTCAGACATTGCGAGGTGAGTTCGAATCTCTAAAAATGAAGTCTACTGAATCCATTGCAGACTACCATACACGAGTAATGGTAGTATCAAATCAATTGAGAAGAAATGGAGAGATTCTCAATTACGAGAGAATTTGTGAAAAAATTTTGCAATCTTTAGATCCAAAATATGATTATATAGTTGTGACCCTAGAAGAAACAAAAGACTTGGAAACAATGTCCATAGAAGAACTTGTGGGCTCACTCCAAGCCCATGAGCAGAAAGTTAATAGAAGAAGTGATGATAAAGCACTGGAGCAAGCCCTCCAAATGAAGTTGTCCCTCACTGCAGAAAGATACGACAAAAGGGGATGTCACAGCAAGGAAGAGGACGAGGCCGAGGATCTCGTGGAAGAAGTTCTGGAAACTTTGACTCCAGAGGAGGTAGCAGAGATGGAAGAGGTCCCACTAGAGGAGGACGAAATCAACAGAGCTATGTCCCATGAGGCAGAGGACAAGGAAGAAGAGGAGGATACAATAACCGCTCGAATGTAAACAAAAGAAACATTCAATGCTACAATTGTCACAAGTATGGACACTATAGCAATGAGTGTTAGGGGCGACAACAAGAAAAGGTTAGCGAGGAGGCCAACCTTGCCGAAACTGATCATGCAGATGGAGAGTCGTTGATGCTAATGGCACACAATGCAACTCCTCAGGACCAGAGTGTTTGGTACCTTGATTCTGGAGCCAGCAACCATATGACTGGCAGAAAGAACCTATTCTTTGAACTTAATGAGAAAGTTCAGGGGGAGATCTCTTTCAGCGATAATTCTAAAATCCCAGTCCGAGGGAGAGGAGATGTTTTGATCAAAAAAAAGTCCGGAGATTATGCTTACATCTCCAACGTCTACTATGTGCCAGCCATGAAGACTAATATACTTAGTCTCAGACAGCTCGTGGAGAGAAGCTATCGAATTAGCCTCAGTGATAAGAAAATGGTGATAATAGATGCTCGAGGAAAGCTTGTTACTCAAGTTCAAATGGCAAAGAATCGAATGTTTCCGCTCGCCATCCAACATGATACGCCAAGGTGTTTGAGCGCTATCATTAGTGACAAAGACTGGCTATGGCATCTAAGGTATGGGCATCTAAACTTTGAAAGTTTGAAACAATTGGGAAGCAAGAAGATGGTGAAGGACTAACCCAATATCCATCATCCAAATGTGATATTTGAAAGTTGTATTTTGAGTAAGCAACGCAGAAACAGCTTTGGAAAGCAAGCCGACTAGAGATCAATCATGCCGCTCCAACTAATACACACGGACGTGTGTGGTCCACTAAGACCATTTCGAATGGACAGAATCGATACTTCCTCACCTTCATCGACGACTATAGTAGGAAGACCTGGGTCTACTTCCTGAAAAGGAAGTCAGAGGTGTTCAACAAGTTCAAAGAGTTCAAAACTCTTGTGGAGAAACAGAGTGGCTTCCGCATCAAGTCACTCTGGTCAGATCAAGGAGGAGAGTACAAAGACGAAGCTTTCCTGGAATTCCTTAGACAACAAGGGATTCAGAAACAGTTAACACCATCATACACTCCCCAGTTGAATGGTGTAGCCGAAAGGAAGAACCGCACAATCCTTAACATGGCTAGAAGCATGTTAAAGGATAAAAATGTGCCCAAGAGTTTTTGGGCAGAAGCAGTGTTATGTGCAGTCTATCTGCTCAATAGGTGTCCTACAAAGAGTCTTAATACAAAGACACCATATGAAGCCTGGAGTACTCACAAGCCCAGTATGAGTCATCTAAGAGTGTTTGGCTCCATAGCCTACGCCAAGATCCCAGAAGCAAGAAGGACAAAGCTAGATGATAAAGGAGAGAAGTGTATCCATGTTAGATACGGCGATAGCACCATGGGATATCGACTCTACAATCCCATCAACAAGAAATTCTTTCACAGCCGGGATGTCATCTTTGAAGAAAATGAATCCTGGAAATGGGACCAAGCTGAATGTTCCAAAGATGTGGAATTGACACTTGAAGGAGAAGAACCTACACAGACAAGAGAAGTGGCTATTGAGCCACAAATTCCTAAGCTGCAGACACCTCCACATGGTTCACCACAGAGGAATGAAGCTCCATCACCAATAGAGCTTGAAATCTCAGACATGAGACTTAGAGGAACTTGAAATCTAGCCGACCTGTATGAAACTACAGAACCAATTGAAGAGTATGTTACTCTTTACTGTCTATTGTTAACCAGCGACCCGATTAGCTTTGAGGAAGCTAACGAAGAAGACAAATGGAGAAAAGCGATGGATGAGGAGATTCAATCCATCGAGAAGAACAAAACTTGGGAGTTGACAAATCTCCCGAAGAACCGCAAAACCATTGGTGTGAAATGGGTTTACAAGACCAAAAAGAATGCTCAAGGAGAAGTTCAGAGATATAAAGCAAGACTTGTCGCCAAAGGCTACAAGCAAAAAGAAGGGATTGATTATGGAGAAATATTTGCCCCGGTTGCCAGACTTGAAACCATCAGATTACTTATTTTACTTTTAGCACAAAATGGATGGAAAATTTACCAGCTGGACGTGAAATCAGCATTTCTGAATGGTTTTCTAGAAGAAGAGATTTATATCGATCAACCACCTGGATATGTAATGAAGGGCAAAGAAGACAGAGTGTACAAGTTAAAGAAAGCACTCTATGGCTTGAAGCAAGCACCTCGTGCTTGGAATATGAGAATTGATGACTACTTCCAGAAGAATGGATTTGAGAAGTGTCCGTACGAGCATGCGCTATACATAAAGATGGAGACTGATGGAAGCATGCTGATAGCTTGCCTATATGTTGATGATCTGATCTTCACCGGCAACAATCCAGAGATGTTTGCCGCTTTCAAGAGGAGCATGGTCAAAGAATTCGAAATGACGGATATTGGCCAGATGGCTCACTTCCTTGGCATAGAAGTCGTGCAAAGCGAGAAAGAAATTTTCATCTCCCAGAGCCACTATGCAAAAGAAGTATTGAAGAAGTTTGGAATGGACAAATGCAACCCAGTGACAACTCCAGTTGAAACGAGATTGGAGTTGAGAAAGAATGAATAAGGAGATGTTGACCCCACTTATTTTAAGAGTCTAGTTGGAAGAGGTATTTGACATGCACTAGACCAGATATACTTTATGGAGTTGGACTTGTCAGCAGGTACATGGAGACTCCTGACCAATCCCACCTGAATGCAGCAAAAAGGATACTCCGATATATCAAGGGTACCATCACCGATGGTATGTTTTATTCATCAAGAGGTGATTGCAAACTTATCGGCTATTCAGATAGCGATTGGGGAAGAGATCTTGATGAAAGAAAAAGCACGACTGGATTCACATTTTTCATGGGAGATACAGCATTTACATGGTCTTCAAAGAAGCAACCCATCGTAACGTTGTCATCATGTGAAGTTGAGTATGTTGCTGTCAACTCAACTGTTTGCCATGGTATATGGATTAGGAATGTACTGAAGTATCTGGGATTTCTTGAAGATAACCCCACAGAAGTTTACATCGACAACCGATTAGCGATTGCACTTGCGAAAAATCCAGTTTACCATGAAAGAAGCAAACATATTGATACTCGGTATCACTTTATCAGGGAGCATGTCAAGAATAAAGAAGTGGAATTGATATCTTGTAGAACGTATGATCAGATTGCTGACATTTTCACAAAACCACTCAAGCATGATATTTTTGCAAGACTGAAGACAATGCTCGGAATGACAAAGCTAGGAGAGTCAAGTTTAAGGGGGGATGTTGAAAATAGTAACCTTGACTAAATGTGGAGATGGCCGGCAGCCCACTGCTGTTGACATTAGAGATTGGCAGGCAACCTACTCCACCTACTAGCCCACCTCTGTTGAAGATTTGCTCCCACATTTGTTGATTATTTTGGTTTTGTATCTGCTATAAATAGGTGTGTATATGTGTTGTGATAGTGTGGTGTGTTGAGAGTTGAAATCCAGTGAGTGAGCGAGAGATTTTGTTTTTGAATTCCTCTGTATTATTTTCCAGATTGAAATATACTTGTTTGGTATTTATCCTCACTGAGTTTCAGTCACATCCAGTGACTGAGTGTACCTCTCCACCCATCAAAAAACAATAAGTCACAGAGTAGTTTATTATGATCGTTTACCCACCCCCCAATGGTGAGTTTTAAAGCAATAAAAAGTTATAATTCCAGCCATTAACTCATGTTACTGAAATGTGTTAAAAGTATTAAAATGATCCATGTAATTAATTAACATAAGCAATAGATGAGAGTAGTAAGGATCTTCTAATCATATGGGTAGAGAGGCAATGGCATCATCTACCCTCTAACCTCTGATTTTATTAATATATTTTAATTAATTTTATTAGTGCTATAATTGTTCTATTGTTTTTAGGTTTAATTTTTTAAGAGTTATTGTTTTTAGGTTTATTAGAATACTATTGCGATTAAACTCTAAAATAAATATTTCAAATTCTTATTTTAATTTTATATCTAATGAACTTAGTAAGTAATGTATATAGTATTCTCATATGACTTGAGAAAGATACCTAAACTATATTTGATAATAATTGGGACTATAGTAAACAATTTTATTATTATTTGCAAGTTTAAAGGAAAAGATTGTTATCATATAAGGGCATTTTTGTTTCTTAAAATAGCATTTCCATTTATTTATTGATTTCCCTCAAGAAAACTAACAGTGTGATAATTTTTCATAATTCTAAAAACCAAAGAGGGTTTTAGAGTCACCACATGATGACTTAGTAATTTTTTATCAACCACAATGGGGATTTATATAATTTTCCCTTTGTAAAAAGGATTACGATCTTATCATCTTATTTTAAATTTTTTAAAAAATATTTATAAAAAGATCAAAAACATTTTTAATGTTTTCTTAATTTTTTATATAAAATCTAAAAATAAAAAATACGGTTTTGTTTTCTTTATTATTTTTTTAACGAGAAAGAAAAATAAAAAATCTTTTCAACAACTAAACATGCACATAAAACTCCAAGAATAACTAGAATTATTGAGGAATTCAAAATTCCCAATGTATAAAACTTATTGCTCTAGGTTCAATGCTAAAACTTTATAAATAGCACAAATACCTGCACATATCCTCAAACATCCATAAAATACAACAAGTATTTGTTATTATCAAAATCAGGTGTGACCTATATATAAGGTCAACAATCAGACATAGATGTTTTGACTTCTTTTGATGGGACTTCTTTGTACTTATCTTCAATAATGTCCACAGTATCCTGAGCACCTAGTAGGGCTCTCATTTGAATACACTAGTTGTCATAGTTCTCTCGTGTCAGTTTTGGAATCACCTCTTGTGTAGTACCATTTGGCCATCGGGTTTAATTTATAAAAAAAACAAACTGATGCGGATCGATTTTGGCAAATCTAATACCACCAATGTGTTTAGAAACTCGAAAAACTTTAGGAATTGGTTTTGGGTTTTAAACAACTAGTTTAAAAATCACTTAACTGACTAAAAGAAGGTTGCAGATCAATTTAGCTGGGCCGATTTGACTTCACAGAGATTAACAGTGTCAGATATTACCATTAGGACACGTGGCGGATTCTGGGCATGTCGCGATGATCCGCAAGTCGTGGACACGGGTTGTTCAGCCGGGTTGGGCCGTGTTCGAGTCTAGATTTGAGTTGTACATTGCTAGTCCGAATCACGAATTGGGTTTTCGGGCCGGATCACGTCACTTGAGCGAAGGCGACGTGTGTGGGCACATGATGTTGTCGGTTAGTACTCTAGCCGGCGCGTGCAGCGTGTGCTGATGACGCAAATTCGTCTGGTGGCGTGTGTGGGCGCGTGTGTAGTCCTTTGGACTCCGTTTGAGACGTGGTTTTCACCTATGGACTCGTATCGACGTGAATGTCACAATGGTATGCTCAAAAATTAATTTTGAACAACATCAAATCTGGGAGAAATTTTGAATTTCTCTATGTTCGCCTCTATTTGGCAAATTTCAACGAACTTGGGCGCTCTGATACCACTTATGGGTGGAAGCGACTCACTCAATCTCGTGTTGTGATTGAACTTAGTGAGGAAATGCACAATTGCACACAAAACACTCAAATGATTTCAATATGAAAATAAAATACAGAGACCTTCTCAAAATACAATTCTCTCCACTCACTAGTTATTCACCCTCTTTACACCACATTACATTACAAATACACACACATCTATATATAGCAAAGGATGAACGGTAGATGAAGATTATAATCAACAATGGTGGCTGGAGTTGGCGAGACTGCTGCCGACTCCAGCGCAAATTCAACAGAGGTGGGCTGCCGGCCATCTCTTCTACAACCAGTCAAGTTTAAGTTTCAACAAACTTCATCCTTGAGCTCCATAAACATAATTGCACAAAAAAGAATGCCAAAGCAGTTGATTTGCATATAGTAGATGTAGGAATCCCATTTTTCCCTTTTCTGAACAACCCTTCTCCAAAAGGCCAAAAGCATAGTACCGCCCATACGCCGCATGCGATATCCGCCAACCCAACCCCGTTCCCACCCTGGCTTGATGGCTGCAGCCCTAACAATAGCGCAACCACAGCAGACATGTACACTAAAAAAATAGTTGAGGCCACCACAAACATTGGAGACTCATCGAAAGTGAAGCCACCTGCATCGGCAATGGCATCAACCTGGTTATCAAGAGAAGGGCGGCTCTTTGGGGTTACTTCAAACACAATCTCAGAGAATCCTAGTATCTTGGGGATGACACTTAAGAATCCAAACAACCATGCCGTCGTTGATGTTATTCTTGCTATTTGTTGGTTGTTCCACCATACATGGATTGATATGCCGGTTAAATGGTATTCCCAGAGAGTGTACATGTTGTAAGTTAAAAAGAGAGCGACAGGTATAAGTTGGGCCAATCCCTGTGATTGAATGAATAGAATGTCAATTGCCTTTTTCATAGTAAGAAAAAAATGTGAATTGCTATAAATAGTAATAGAATGTTAAGGTGTCACGATTTAGCATTTTTGCAATGGGCTCATCTAGTGCATTAGATTTTTGTTGCATGAATAGATCTAGCTTCAAACTCTCATTGATGTAAGGAAAATCTTCTTTAAAATAAATAATAATAACAACAACAACAACAACAATAATAATAATAATAATAATAATAATAATAATAATAATAATAATAATAATAATAATTGTGTATTCTATTGTAAAACACCTTATTTATAAACATGATTCCTTGGGAATATTATATACTTTGACTCTTAGCCTACAATGTAGTAAATGTCATGACGTTGTGGGATCGAGGTGCCCCGGGGAGGTGAGGGGAATAAAAAATAAGTGTGATTTAAAAAAAAAATGGAGTTTGGAGTCGCCATTAGCCTATTTTTTCTTGGTGCGGTTAGAACACCTGATTACTACTCAATTAAGAATAGTATTAGTCTGCGTATACCAGAATTGGGATCGAGGGTTCGGATATGCAAGAAGAAGGTATTCGCACCCCATACACACCCGTTCTACGAACGATACCTAATTAACTAAGAACTATCGCCAAATTGAATTTTAATAACCTTTTAATTTACTCATTTTTAAATTAACAAATATACCCAATTTATAGAATATAATCAAAGCAAGATGTGATCTATGAATGTCTAATAAGACCCCCAAAAAATGGATCTCACTAGAAAACCCCCCTCAGAGCTTTCTAACCTTTTTTTTTTTTTTTTCAAAATATAATTCCAGGATTTTTCAAAGGTTTCTTTTTATCATTGTTTTTCATATAATAATAATAATAATAAACTAAAATGCTAAAATATCACAATATATAATAATAAAGATAAACTAAAATACCACAATAACAATAAAAATCATTTTTTTATAAACATGATGATAATAATAATAATAATAATAATAATAATAATAATAATAATAATAATAATAATAATAATAAAGATAAATAAAAATAAATTAAAATATTAAAATACCACAATACATAATAATAAAGATGAACGTAATAATATGAGAAGATCTAAAATACTAAAATAGGTAAAGATAACTAAAATACCATAATGCATAATAATAATAATAATAATAATAATAATAATAATAATAATAATAATAATAATAATAGACTAAAATACTAAAATACCACAATACATAATAATCATAATAATAATATAAACATAATAATAAACTAAATTAATAAAATATAATAATAATAATAATAATAATAATAATAATAATAATAAACTAAATATAACATTTAGACAAGAAGAAGCATAGTGGGATACAAAAAAAAAAAAAACAAAAATAGGAAACCATAGCATGAATAAAAAAATACAAGCATTAAATCATTTAATTGACGTGATTATAAGCCCAACATAAGAAGAACATTAGAATGACGTGAAACACTACCGTATGTTCGTATATTTTAATCCATGAATCCATGTCCTCTTAGCAATTCTTTCTTCTCATATTCTCTAGATTCTCCTTAGCTACTTCTTGTCAACCTCCACCCAACTATGTACTTATAGTGAGTGTAGTCACCTTTGAGTTGGATTTGGCTAAGCAGGCTTAGACCTCCTTAATACAGATATGGGGTGGTCATTCGCCCTTTCCTCAAAACTCTTTTGTAGCGTACTCCCTATCTAGTTGTTCTAACAACTTTGTCACTTCCATTAAGCCACGTACAATAATGATGACAAGTTTAGGTTAGTAAAAACAAAACAACTTTGTCATTTCCCAAGACATGTATAGTAATGATGACAATTTTCAATTAGTAAACACAATGTATGAAAAAGCCAGTAAATTGTATTGACGCTCACCCTTACAACATGGCACATAGATTGGCTTATCATGGTTTTACTACCCATTTCATCCATATGCTTAGTATCCTTTTCCTGAGTAGAGCATGCTTAATTAATGAGGTTGGCTTTGATTCCCTTCTTACTCAAAAGGATGGAGCTATTCATTATTCTCATAGAGTGATATGAAATTAGATTATATGATGAAGGGTACTTGTAAACAATGAACTAGTTGTCGCTCTGAATTATACTTTATATTTCTCATAGATGAACTAGACAAGGGAGTACGCTACAAAAGAGTTTGAGGAAAGGGTGAAGGACCACCCTTTCCTCAAACTCTTTTTGTAGCGTACAACCCAACATTAATAATGAAATTTTTTAGGAATCAACCATTTATTGATAAAATTCAGCTATCGATTGCAAAAACGTGGAGTTTGACGAAAATTTCAACGATCAATGTTATGGATGATTATCATGTGTTAATTCAAATGAAAAACGAACGTGACTTTCTGCATGGTTGGGCAATGGAAGATAGAACTATGGAAGGCAATTCTTTTCAACTGTTCAAGTGGACGAAGGATTTTGATACCAAAAAAGAATCTCCATTAGCTCCTCAATGGATTTTCTTACCAGGGTTACCAATGCATCTTTACCGAACGGATTTTCTCCAAATAATAGCAACTCGTTTTGGTCGTTATCTTGGAACTGATAATGCAACAATCAACCGGACGAGAGCATCGGGGGCATGTATTCGCATGGAAGTTGACCTAACAATGGAGCTGGTAAAGAGATTTCCTCTTATTTTATCTCTGAAACAATGTATTTTGCAAGAAGCCAAATATGAAAATGTGGATTTTTTCTGCTCTAAATGTTGCAAGCAAGGACATACCTCGATTGTTTTTAGGGTGGGAGAGAATTGAAGGGAGGATGAAAAATATAAAGAAAAAAAGATATGGAAACCAAAGACTAATGACAGTGTAATAGAAATCGATATCGATGAGAATAAAGGGGCTAAGAAGGTGGTGCAAGAAGTAGAACCCAGTAATGTGCATATGACGAAACAGATTAATGATAGGGGCCCTGAAATAGCGGAAAATCCTGTGGTTCAAGGAAAAGAGGATCAGGCAAGGCAAAACTCTGATATACTGCAGAGAGGAATAGAAAATAATGGGAATGAAGGTTCAACAGAGAGGAATGAAGGGGAGTGTGAAGAAGTTGGGTGTGCTGATGATCCTTGAGTTTCAAATGATGAACCTATATCTAAAGAGGAAGTGGATCAAGTGGATAGTTTTAAACTGACTGAAGATGGGGACCAAGGTTTACGTCAGGAGGGATTGGCTCGAGGTTATTCATCCGAGAGGGAGGAAGGTGAAATATTAGTTTTAAAGGGGTAAAGAAAAAATGTATGAGTCTGAAACAGGGCAGGGATGGATTTCCATAAAAAAATTTGTGAAGAAATCTCAGAGGGTTCTCATCAGACCGCATAAATTAAATTTATGACAAATACAATTCTTTTCTGGAATATTAAGGGGTTAGGCATGTCTAGAGGCAAGTTAAAGAAGCTAATTAAAAAGTTTAATGTTGGGTTGTCGCTATTTTAGAACCGTTCGTGGCTAAGGAGTGGATGGTAATGTTAGGTAATTTTATGAATTATAACCATTTTATATCTAATGAAAATCAGGGCGATAAAATGTGGTTGTTTTGGAGGGATATAAATGCCTTTGAGGTGATTTCAATCACGACTCAGCAGATTTTCTGGTGGTTTTTTAAGGACAAACAAAGAATTTCAGTGAGTTTTGTCTATATCAAATGTTCTTATGTTGAAAGAAGAAAGTTATGGAGGCAACTGGAGGAGTGCCAATCAGATTTTTCTTGGTTGGTCATGGGTGATTTTAATGTTATTCGAATGGAGACTGGAAGAATTGGTGGAAATCCAAGACCACTGTTACCTATGATGGAGTTTAATGAATGCTTACATCATTGTGGTCTTTTTGATTTGTCAAACACAGGCTCATGAATGTCATGGTGCAATGGCCATGAAGGGGTGGCTCGTAGTTGGGCTAAGCTTGATCGTGTTCTTATTAATAATGGTTTTTCCAACCTATATGGTTCGGCTCAATTCAAATATCTAAATCAGAAATCCTCATATTATAGCCCTATAGTGATGTATACAAATACGTCTGTCTCTCGGTATGGCCCAACCCTATTTCAGTTCTTAAATATGTGGAGCTCACATGATATGTTTTTGTCATGTGTTAAAGATGCCTGGATTAGGAATGACTCGGCCTTAGGTCTTTTGAAACTTTCTATTCACCTTAAGAGAACTAAAGTTGCATTACGTGCATGCAATAAAAATGTCTTTGGGAGAGTGAGAGAAAATTTAAAAGCTCTTGAGGAAAGGACGGAATATCTAGAAAATCAACTGTAAGCAGGTTTTTTTGAGGACGTCGAAGCTGATTACTTGACTACTAAGTTGGAGATTCAGGTGCGGGAGAATAGAGAAGCATCTCGCCTAGGAAAAATTGCAAAAAAAAAAAAAAAAAAAGGTTGATTGAGGGGGATCAAGACTCTAAATTCTTCCATTTAGTTATCAATCAGAAGCGGTATAAGAGTTCCATAAATCATATGGTTCTAAATGATGGGAGGATATTGCAGGGTGCGAAAGCAATTCATAATGAAGCAGCTGTTTTTTTTTTCCAGAATGTTCTTTTAGAGTTTTCAGCGGTTGAACCATGCGATCTCTCCGAGTTAATTCAAAGGCAAATTTCAGATGTTGATAATAATTTCCTCTACTCCGAACTAACAGAAGAAGAAGTTAAGAGAGTGGTGTTTTCTATCCCCAAAGAAAGTAGTCCAGGATAGGATGGATTTGGCTCTGAATTCTATAAATCCTGCTGGGACATTGTAAAAAAAGATCTCTTAGATGTGGAAATGGATTTTTTTCAGGGCACTACTCTTTCCAAGTTTTCTTTCCAAGATTATTGTTTTTAAACTAACCGAGGTTATTGATAAGTTGGTCTCGCATGAACAAGGCGCTTTTATTCTTGGGTGTAGTATTTTTGAAAATATTATACTTACTCAAGAAATGGTTCAGTCTTTGCATAAAAAAATAGCTGGTGGCAATGTGATGGTAAAACTCGATATGGTTAAGGCTTATGATAGAGTGAAATGGAAATTTCTTCTAGAGGTTCTTAAGGCTTTTGGTTTCTCTGAGAGGTTTTGCAAACTCATAAAAAATTGTGTGGAGTCTCCATGGTTTTCTATTTTGATGAACGGAACCCCTTTAAAGGGGTTTTTCAATCTACAAGAGGCTTGCAGCAAGTGGATCCACTTTTTCCTTATTTATTCATCATAATGAAGGAGGTTTTGACAAGGTCGCTTAGGAAAAACTATGAGACTGGTCGGATTGGTCAATTTAATCATCCAATTGGGGCCCCATTGGTTTCGCATTTGTTATATGCAGATGATACTCTTATTTTTTTGAATGGTGAGAAGATGTCTATTAAAAGTTTAGTTTATGCTCAGAAAATGTATGAGAAGTGGTTAGGTCAAAAAATCAGTAAGACAGAGTCAACGTTATTCCTTTTGAAATACATCACTCCTACTCAAAAGCGTGGTTTATTGAAAATCACGAGTTTCATGGAAGGTAAATTTCCAATTACATATTTAGGTGCACCTTTGGTGTTTGAAAAATTGTCTTTGAGGATAGTGGAGCCTCTTGTGGAGAAGATTAGAAAAAAAAAATTTCGGGTGGAAATCTAAGTTGCTCTCACAAGGTGGAAGATTGATTTTATTAAGATATGTGTTGTCTAGCATGTCTAGTCATTTGATGTCTGTTATTAAGGTTTTGCACATCACATATTCTTGCATTAATTCTCTTCTTTCTAATTTTTTATGGGGAGAGGTGAAAGATAAAAGAAAGATTCATTGGCGCTCTTGGGGTAAAATTTGTAAACCTACCTCGGAAGGGGGTCTGGGCCTGAGAGATCTTAAAGAAGTTCAGAAATCTCTTATCATGAAATTTGCCTTCAGATTGCTCACCTTTAACAATCTGTGGGCAGGTTTTTTCAGGGCTAAATATTGCAGAAATGATCATTTATTAATAAGAAAGGGGAGAGCAAATGATTCTCAGTTTTGGAAATCAATTATGACCACCATTCCATAAGTTATGGATAATATTAAAATTTTGGTGAGAGGTGGAAACTCTTCTTTTTGGTTCGATAGGTGGCTGTCATCAGACCCGTTATCTATGAGCACTGAGGATATTTTGAACAAGAAACTATGTATTAAGGATTGCTGACTAAATAATAATTGGAACTCTGATTTAGTACTAGAATTGGTTGGTGTCGATAAAACAAGGGAAATTTTGCACCAGGTACCGGTGGGTAAAAGTGTGCAGGATATTTTTATATGGAAGCCTGCCCCTGACGGTAAATTTTCTACAAAAACAGCTTGGGAGGCAGTAAGGAGCAAAAGTGATAATTTTGTGTGGAATGACTGGTTTTGGCATCCTTTATTGCCCAGAAGAATCTCAATGTGTTTATGGAGAGCCTGGTTTAAATGCTTGCCTATAGATGATAGAATTCAGGCCAAAGGAATATCGATAGTTTCGGTTTGTGATTGCTGCGTTCAAAGAAGTCAGGAAAACATTAATCATATTATTTCTTTAGGTGAGGTGACTTTAGAGGTTTGGCGTTGGGCTAGTGTTGTATTGGGGATTCCTTTCCAACGATTCCTTCCCTGGAAAAATAAAATGGTAAATTGGATCCACTATGCTCAAAAATCGTCTATTAAAGGTTTTTTAATCTGGCTGATTCCGTGTTTGATTACATGGTGCTTCTAGAATCGAAGATGTAAAGCGAGAATGGAAGGAGTTTATCAAAGTGCAGATCAAGTATGTAGAAGTGTTCGATTCTGGGTTAGTTTTACTGCTGAGAGTACTAATTTTTTAAAAAATTGAAGAAGTCGGACATTAAGATTTTGAATGAGTTTCAAATTAAGCATCAGGGAGTTTGCGACAGGCCTGAAAAAATTATTTCTTGGGTTAAACCTCCAGTAGCGTGGATAAAACTTAATTGTGATGGGAGTTGTAGGGGTAATTCGGGTACTTCAGGAGATAGAGGAATTATTCGGGATTGTCATGACATGGTAAAAGCGATTTTTTCAAGTTATTTTGGCAATGGTACGAATAATAGTGCGGAATTAAAAGTAATCAGGGAAAAAATTTGTTTGTGCAAACGTTTGCATTATTTTAATGTGATTATTGAAAGTGGTTTGTGAATTTTAGTTGATTGGCTTCGAAAAGGTAGATGTATTTTGTGGTATCTTTGGAAATTTTTGGAGGAGCTCATGGTAGAGCTTGAAGGAGTGAACATCATGATGATGCATCAATATAGGGAAGGCAATAGTGCTGTTGATTTTCTTGCTAAAGAAGGAGAAATGAGAAACAATGTAATGTACGAAGAACAACACATTTTACCCCATTATTTGAAAGGTATTCTTCAGATGGATAGGTGAGGTCTCATTTCTGTTCGTCATTAGTTCAAATCTAGAGTTTCTTTTGGTGTGTTTTGTTTTGATTTTGATTGTGTCTATGTGTTTATCTTCTGTGTTAGTTATGTTTAGTTTTGTTGTCCTAGTTTGGTTGGTTGCTAGTTTTGGGAGGGTTTTTCTGTACTCTCCCTTTTGTTTTATCTTGTAACTACGGTATTGCTCTGCCAAAAGTGAGGGTATATTAATAAATAAATGGAGGTACCGCCCTCTTTAAAAAATAAAAAAGGTTAGGCATTCATTCTTTTTCTTTGGAATGGCCAAGGGTAAGGTGTCATGAATACATCCTTTCTGCTCATAATCACCATGCAAGTCTTCTATTTCAAGTTCTTCGCTCCTTCAGTGGAGTCTCTGAGAATCATGGATTAAATGTACCCTTGTTCACATAGAAAACAACTCAAAACAACACTTTCTTAAGAGATTTAAGCCTTAGAAAGTACAAAAGCAAAAAATTCAAGCCTTAAATCTCACTAAGTGGAGTTGGTTATATGAATCAGTTTTTGCTAATTTATGCAATGATGGACCATTTCTTTTGACATATTTAGGGCTATTAAATCCCTACTCACTATCTCATTCTAAGTTATTTTAGATCTACCTCTACCCTTTCTACTGTCCGCCACAATAACTAACTGACTTTTCCTTACTAGTGCACTATGTGGCATATGTTGAAAGTTCCCAAACTATCTAAGTCATCCCTTCTTTATCTTATCTTCAATATGGGTTACACTTAACTTACTGCGAATATGTTCATTCTTCAATTTATCTTTCAGTGTTATATCACTCATTCATCTAAGCATTCACATCTTGACGACTTTTACTTTTGGGATATTCTGTTTCTTTGTCACCAAACATTTTGATCCATATAGAATAGTTGGTCTTATAGCCATCCTATAAATATTCTACGTTCACAAAGTACACTTGAAACACTTCTCCATTTTACCCAATCTGTTTTAATTCCAAGCATTACATCATTTTCAATTTTTCCTTCAACTTGCATAATAAATTAAAGGTATCAAAATCTACAAGTGCTATTTATTTTTTCATCATCGAGTTTAACTTTGTTTCCAATATTCTCCCTACCATTACTAAAATTACATTTCATATATTTTGTATTATTTTTACTTATTCTAAGGCCTATAGATTCTAAAGTTTCTCTCCATAATTCTAACTTAAACTCTACTCCGCCCCTAGTTTTATCAATCAATTCAATATCAATTGTGAACAACATATACCATGGAACTTCATTTTGAATGTTCTTAGTAAGTTGATTCATCACCAAAGCTAAAAGATAAAGGCTCAAAGCAGATCCTTGTTATACACTTATAGTGATTGGAAATTCTCTCGTTTCTCCATCTATTTTCCTTACACTAGTCATTACTCTATTGTACATATCCTTAATGACATCAATATTCTTACTACATATATATTTTCTAAAACCCACCATAGAAGGAACTTCCCTAGGTACCCTATCATATGCTTTCTCTAAATCAATAAATACCATATGCAAGTCATTCTTTTCCCTAAATTTTTCCATTAATATTCTTAAAAGATATATAACCTCTATAGTAGATCTCCCAGACATAAAACAAATTTGATTTTCTAAGACCTTCATTTAGTCTTAATCTTTGTTTAACTACCTTTTCCCACAGTTTCATTATATGACTCGTAAGTTTAATTCCACGATAGTTATTACAATTTTGAGTATCTCCTTTAGTTTTGTATATAAGTATTAAAGTGTTTTTTCTCCATTCATATAGTATTTTCTTAGTTTTTATAATTGTGTTAAATTAATTTGTTAACCACATAATTCCGTTGTCACCTAAGCATTTCCAAACTTCAATTAGGATGTTCTCTAGTATCGTAACTGATTACGCGTCTAAATTGCATAATTATGTGTTTAAAATCATGCAATAAAGATTATATTTTTTTATTGAACGCCTAATTATGTTCAATCTTTTAACATTGTGTTCAAATTATAATAATTAATTTTTATTTAATAATTTACAGACTTTTTGTATTTTACTATTGTAAGATAATTTTTGGATGCTAAAGTTAAAATTCAAGTACACTGGGCTTGCCATGCGGAGAATACTCAAGAAGGTATAGACTTGAGGGCAAGCTCGGCTTCAACCGTGGGCTTGTGGGCTGTGCATGAAGCTGGCCACGGCTGTGAGGTGGGTGAGCAGAATTGAAAACAAAAGAAGAACGGTACATGTTGGAACCCAATTGAAATGAAAAAAGAAAAAAAGTGGGCTGGGCCTTGATGTGACCCCACCATGTAAGAGGAGCCCGTGTGTGTGTTTGCTGGGTTAGTAGGCGCTGGCAGCAGGTGGCTTTTTAGGGAGGCAAATAACAAAGGGGACGAAAAGAAAAGCGTGTAGGGCTTCTTGGGGTTTGGACTTCTTAAAGTCTTTTTGGCCAGCGCCCCCTCCTTTGTCTCAATCCCGTCTCCCTCACCTTCTCTCCCTTTTCTTTCCTTCCCTTCTCTCTCAGTTATCGTCCCTTCCCTGCCTCTCTTCTCTTTTATTTTTTTCAGCACTTCTCTATCTCTCCCTTTCGGTTTCCTCTCTATCTATTTCTCTTTTCTTTTCCTCTCTCTGTCAGCCCTCTCTGTCTCTTCCTTTTTCTGTCTTCTCTCCCTCTCAACTCTGCTGCTTCTCGGACTGCTGTGCTGTGTGCTGCGTGGGAGCAACCCGAGAGGTTGCTGTGTGCTGCTGTTGTTGGAAGCGAACCCGAGAACCCAAGAGCAAGGCCTTCTTCCCTGTTGCTGCTGCTGCTGCCAGTTCCTGCAACCCACACGGCCAGCTGCTCTCTCTCTCTTTTCTCTTTCTCTTATGCACTTAAATATTTGGTTAAGTTATTTGCATGGTTAATTTTAATTTTGTTTAATTTAAAGTAACTTAAGTATTTATTGGGTTATTATTATTAAAGTCAATTTGTGTTCTTATTTCAAGACATTGTTGGAATTTAATACTTGATTGAGTTATTATCTTCATTTAAAGTTAAGGTTGGGATTAAGCTTTTGTTTAGGTCAATTAGTGTGCTAAGTATTTTTCGTTGTTGAAGAACTCTTTTATTCGATAAATTTTTGATTAAGTTTTCTCTCTTTTCCTTGTTTTTAATTAGTTGTCTTATTTTATATTTTGAATATTCTGTTGGAATTTCTTTTCTTTACTGGTTTAAGCTTAGTAATGTTTTGTTGAGTGTATTTATTGTTTAAGTTAGTTTGTATTCATCTAGTTGAGTCATTGTTGAGTCACAGTTTACTTTCTTTTTGTTTATTCATAGCATTGTGTTGAGTCGGCTTATTATTCTTACGTTATAGTTGAGATTTAAGTTTATTTTGTCCTTATTTAAATCTGATTAGTGAGGTTCTTACTTTTGGTTTACTATTTGAAGTGTTTAATTAGTGAGTTGTTTGGTTGGTTTATATGTGTTAGTATCATTGTTTAGGCTTCGCGTCATTTCAATTTCATAAAAAATTCTCACAAATCCTACAAAATTGAATTTGAATCATGTTCAGTAAAATTTGTTTTCTTATTTTCCTTTTTTTTTTTTTTTTAAATTTTAACACAAGTTTGGAATTAATTTGCATTCCCTAATGAGACGATCTGGCTCTTAGGCTAATTATTACACGACTATACTCTTATACCTGGGATAGCTTCTGAATTACTCATTTTCAGAGTGAGTCAATAACTTTTCCATTTTTCATTTTTTTTAGTGGAAACTTAACTTCATTAACTCTAATTTTGTAAAATAAATCTCATATTTTTAGTTTTTTCCTTACTTTTCAATTCTAAGTTTAAGCCTTCTATTTGATTATCATTAAACAACATACTAAAGTAACTTCGCCATCTATCTTTTATGTCTTTATCCTTAACCAATACAATGCCATCCTCACTTTTTGTACATTTTACATTTTCTAAATCCTTATTCTTTTTTTTCTTTAACTTTAGCAAGTTTAAATAGATCCATTTCCTCTTCATTTGTATCTAATCTATCATACAAACTATTATATGATCTATGTTTAGCTTCACTAATTGCATTTTTTGCATCTTTTCTCGCATCTTTATACTTTTCAAAATTATCCATATTTCTACATTTTTGCTATGTTTTATAACAAATTCTTTTTGTCTTTACAGTTTTTTGGACATCTTTATCTCACCACCAACTTTCTTTGTTAGTCAAAAATCTTCTCTTTGATTCACCTAAAATCTCTTTTGTTATCTTTTTAATAAAACTAGCTAGCCTACTCTAAAGAGTATTTGTATCCATCCCATCCTCTATAATCAAATCCTCATCTTTGATCATTTTATATTTAAATTTTATTATATTTTCTCTCTTTAGGTTCTACCATCTAGTTCTCTTACACTGATTTATTTTATCTTTTTTTTCCCCATTTTTTAGTATATATATATCTAACACTAAAACTCTATGTTATGGGGTTAGACTTTCACTTGAAAATAACTTTACAATCCTTGCATAATAAACAATCTACCCTCCTAGTTAAAAAAAAAAAAATCTATTTGACTTCTAGTTTGTCGACTTTTAAAGGCTATTAAGTATTCTTCTCTATTCTTAAAGCAAGAATTCATCGTAATAAAATTATGACATGGCGAAGTCTAATATCATCTCTCCAGACTCATTTTTTTTCTCTATATCCATATCCTCTATGTATCCTCTAATAACCTTTATTATCCCTTCTTCCTTCAAATCTCCTATTATGAATTTTTTTTAGTTCCTAGTATAATACTATCCAAATCTTCCCAAAATTATCTCTTTTAATTTTTTGCTAAGCTTACTTGAGGAGCACAAGCTCTAATAATATTTTTTATCTCTTTCCCTAATACCATATTGATTTTAATAATTCTATCCCCTACTTTGTTTACATCAACTACACTATCTTTTTTTTTTTTTTTTTTTATCTACATTAATGCCAACTTTATTCTTATGTTTTTATTTTCTAGTGCAACAAAGTTTAAATCCTAATTTATCAATTTCTCTAACTTTTTTCCCCACCCACTTAATTTCTTGAAGGCAAATTATATTTTTTTTTTTCTAATCACTGTGTCCACAATTTTTATGTTTTTACCAAGAACTATTCCTATATTCCAAGTTGTTAATCTAATCCTAATTTCCTAAACTAACTTCTATACATGCCCATGTCCATAATGGTGTAGGAACCCTCGTATATTTAACATCATACCTGAACGGCGCGTCACTTCGGCGTGATGACCTAGCCTTAGAAGGTAAAGCAAAAAAACACACAATTAAGAATTTAAAGCGTATTTAGTCATATGGGTGAGGAAGATTAGTTGCACAAAGGTGTTTGTCTATATCAAGAAAGGCTTCATAGGTGGCTTTTTCAAGAGGCTAGAGCTAAGAAAGTGGATAGGTGGCGTCTTGTTTCCGTTCATCGTTAATTCAATTCTAGAGTTTTATTTGATATATTTTGATTTGATTTTGATTGTATTTATGTTTTTATCTTCTTTGTTAGTTATGTTTAGTTTTGTTGTCCTAATTTGATTCGTTGCTGATATTGTTTTTTTTTGGAGGATTTTTCTATAATCCACCTTTTGCTTATCTTGTAATCACGGTATTCCTCTACCAAAAGTAAGGATATATTAATAAATAAATAGAGGTGCCGCCCTCTTTTAGTGAAAAAAAAAAAAAAAAAAAGTGGGCTTGGTTCACGCTCCTTAGGAAAAACATACCTTTTTTTAACTTTTGTGGAGTTGAGGGTTGTGTTTAAGATACTTATGATTTTTTTGTGCAAAAGTAGTAGCCACCTAATCCAAATGGTTGTTTATGTGAAGCAATATAGCTCATAATGTGTTAAATTTAATAAAAAGACTAGTTATAACACCAAGGCAATCAAACCCCAAGGATTTGTTAACTATTAGGGGCTAGTTGCTTAGGACCTTTGTTATAGTGACAAAATGCAATCACTACAAAAGAGGAGAAATGGAAGCTTTAAGCCTACCTAAGAAAAATTCTCACAAAGACTTTCTGCTTGAATAGAGATCCAAGTGATTTAAAGGAGAATAAATACGGAGAGAAGTTAAAAGGGGCGCAGTAAACCTTGCTAATGCTATCAAATTTGACTAAGGATATAGTATAGTAATAATCTTTTGGTGAAGAGGTTTATAATAGATATCTTCTGCAAAAATATTCCCTAACTTCTATTACAAGGCCACTAACCTAAGAACCAAAATCATCAACCTAAAATATGCTAAAAATTTAGTTTATACAACTTTTGGGTTGTGGATGGCTAAAAAACACTCGGAGGCATTAGCTTATTGCTAGCAATGAACTTAGTCAAATAACTCTTATGTAGAATGTCACTATGCATTACAAATGAGGCAAAACAAAAAACAATATTCAGATCAACTTTCTTTAGAATCATCTATACAATGGATCATGAACAAGGGAAGAACCTCAATGGTCAAAGAAAGGAGAAGGAAACCCAAAGAGAAAGTGTACCTAAATAGTGAGAAAGAAACTTAATCAAAATGAAAGATGATGGAACAACCACGAACTGCTCCAAATTCTCTAACTATTTCATATGATAATGAAGTTTTAAGAGTTCAAAAAGGGAAAATGTGATAATTGTATTGAAGATCATGCTTATATAAGGGCAAGGGTTATAGATGGTTGGGAGGAATGTTGTATCAACGTCCAAGATTCGTTTGCATAGTACAATCGACTAGATATAGAAACATAGACCATGTGCTTGAAACCTCCATGGGATGTGGCAGAGAATCAAAATATTCCAATTCTCGTCTTGTCAAAATAATTCAACCTATGTCATGAATATTTTTTTCTATTGAAATGTTTAATAAAGAGATGGAAAAATCGAGATCAACTCTACCAACTAATTCAAAGGGCATAAGAATTTTTTTCTACGCACAAAGAGTCATGGTTCCAAGGTCACCCTACCTATTGCCCATAAAAACTCTAAGTCAAATCAGATATCTAGCTCAAGAAAAACTTAAATAATCCAAGAGAACATATGAAGAAATGCCAACTAGACCCCGCTTATAGAAGGCATTAACAAAAACTAGACACTAATTACACCATTCAAATGTGGTAATAACACATTTAATCTAAGTTATTTACACCATTCCACATTTACGATTAAACGATTCCAAGTCATATAAATATGAGAAAACTGCTTAGTATCAACAACGCATGAGATGCTCCAAATTAATCTTATCATATATACTCTTGTATTTGCCTTTCAACAACCTTGACATTGAAGAGAATGTTAGATCAACCTCAAATCAATTTTGTTTTATAGATTTTCGATCTCTGAAGGCTAGTTGTCCTCTAGTATAAGCTTCTCGAGTTATGAAAGATAGCAAAAAATAAGTGGGTGATTATTATTCAATAAATGTATGTAAATAGAAAAATGGTTATATTGATATTCTTAGATTGACTCAAGAATAAAATTTAAAAAAAAAATAAAATAAATAATAATAATAATAATAATAATAATAATAATAATAATAACTGAAACTGAAAAATTGGAACAAAATGTAAAATAATTCAGTTTTGAATAAAGTGGGGCGATCGTGATTGGAGTCCCGGGATTATAAAAAATATAAAAGGCACATGAAAAAGCAGGTCATTCTAAAATTGGAAGAGTTGTAGAGTGCTCACCTTGGGCAAGAAGTGGGTGTTGGTGATGATACAATACGCCGGGAGGAGAGTATAACATAGCTCGGGGATGGACCTCAGGCCCCATATTTGGAGCCAAATATAGCCCACGCACTGCCGGAATTGGAGCTTCCCAGTGAGAGTAGCAACAAGGGGATTGTTCCTGCTGAGTAGGATTTCAAGTAGCCCCATTGCCCATCTCTTCTGTTGGATCATTGCAGTTAGCCCGCCCGATGGTGCTGACCCGAGAAACGCTCGCGGGTCTGGGTCATAGTACAGGGATCTCCATCCCCTTGCATGGATCATCAGTCCCGTCAGGATGTCTTCGGTCGTTGATCCATATAACAGGCCAATCTGATACCAATAAAACGGAAGAGTCGCTTCAAAAAAGTATCATTCAAACGGCATGTTTACTTTCTTTTTATTAAATGATAAATTTATTTTAAATTTTATAGTATATGTCCCTTTATTTTATTCAGCTCAAGTGGGAAGGACGACTTATGAATTTGGTGACCTTAAGGTCATGAATTCGATTCCCCCTTAAAGCATTACGTTGGTGAATTATCAGGAGTACATCAATGCGCAACCGGCTTTTATCTCCTGGGTTTGGTGCCGCACTATAGTATCTAAAGCGACCAAATGATGGCTGAAATCCTATGGTTATAAAAAATATTTGTCCCTTATTTTATAATGTTCCCTAATTGAAAATAAAAATAAAAATAAAGAGCAAAAGTACCCACCTCCCCTAAATTTGACAAAAAGATAGAAAAATCTTATGAGATTTCAAAATTTTGAGGAACATCTCCTTAAAATACTTGTCTTTTTATAAAATATAAGGAAAATTTGTTTTTTTTGACAAATCTCAGAAGAGGTCTCTATAATTTTTAAAATTTCGAAGAAAGTTCATGAAAATTTTAAAATTTTTTTAAAAAATATTATCTTTTTGTCAAATATTAATGTCTTTTATCCAAAAATAAAAGTTTCATTTCAATACATAAAAAATAACACATGCAATGCTAATAACAATTAGCATATCGACATTCTGAAGTGTAAATTATTTTGGTGGGTGTGTGCATTTGGGGGGTGGTGGAAGTTGGTCACTTACGTTTGTACCCCAGCTTGTTCCATACTCATAACGACAACTAGCGACTTCGTAAGCTGCGGCAATTGAACTAGTAAAATGATTTCTGTGATTCAGCTTCTCTTCCTGCTCTAATAAAATCTCAGCTGCCGATTCAACGAATTCGGTAGATTTTCCAAACATTTTTTGCAGTTTCTGAGCAGTCAAATGATCTGTCCAGGAAATGGAAATTAATTAACAGCAACAAAATGATTTGAACCCATATTTAGCAATCGCAAAAGTAGAATTTATGCGTGAGTGTCATACCAGCGCGAGCAGTAGTCAGATTTCTTTCTCTGATTTCCTTGTCATCTGGGCACGCTCCATAAATGATTTTCCGTCTATGAAAGCATCCTGTGCCCGCATAAAAAGGTCCTTGCATTCCCGCTATTCCTCGCCCCATAAACTAATAACAATGCATGAAGAACAACATTGTTATGTCCAATAAACTAATAACAATTCATGATGGCTCAGTTGGGCCAGCTCAAATGGTTTGGACGATTTATAACTTTGATGACCCTAAGATCATGAGTTTGATTTCCTCTTGAGGCATTATATTGATATGTTAGAATCATAGAGAAACCAAATAATTAGAAAAAGAAAAGGCCTACATTGAAAACACTAGGGTTCTACAAGAGATAAATATGACTTATATAGCTTACAAGAATAATAGAAAAAATGACTATTCTACCTTAATATAATAGAAATAATTATTATCACTAACATCGCCTCCTCAAACTCACGATACGGCAGCAAGAAACATCGAGAGTTTGTCAACCAAAAAATGAAAACACTGGACAGTGTGAGACTTTCTAAAGAAGTCAATAACCTGCATGGAGGAGGGAACAATGGGCAAAGTAATAGTCTTTTGCTGAAGGTGTTGTGTGGTGACATGATAAGTGAATTACTAGGGATGCGTCAATGGATTGGTAATTTTCAACCTCCTGAATTTGGTGTCGCACCATAGTGTCCAAAGTGATACGATGGTGACTGAATTTCCTAGATTATTAATATGTGTGTGTATATATATATATATATATATATATATATATATATATATATTAATAATTTAGTTGATGACATGTAAACCTCCGCTATGAATGAATGCACTTAAAAATAAGTTCAATCGCACAAAGAATCTAATGTCCACATGTCTGTTGTCATTTAAACTTTTTTATATTTAAAAAAGTCATTAACATATTTTTCTTGATATGATGCAAGAGACAGAAATTAACTGCATTTAATTTCACATACTTACTTGATATAGAACTTGAAGTGACCCAGGTGCCTCATAGATTTGAGGAGACTGGACAAATGCGCCTTCACTTTCATCATGAGAACCAAGTAACAAACACATTGCATGAAGCACAATTTGTGGATTGTTGACATGCATATCACAGTCAACATTCAATATGAACGGAGCATTTGTCATTACTCCGGAAACTCTAACCTGTTATCAATGATAACAACAGTAGTAATAAGAATAATAATGGTAAAAGAAATCAACCTTCTCTAGGTTTTGTCTGAAAATAATGAAGTAGCATATCATGAGATTTCAAAAAATTTGACAAACTCCTTCTAAGATTTGTTGAAAATAAGGATTCCCTTATTGTTTGAAAAATTTCATGAGCTTCTTTTGACATTTAATTTTGGGACAGTTATGTCTAGAGATGTTCAAAAATATTTGAAAACAAATCCAATTCAAGAATCGATCTGAACCAAATGAAACTTACATTTTTTAATTAGTAGATAGTTACTCAAACCAAAAGATATATGTATTATTTACAATATGCATAAGTTATATTATATAATATGCCTTAAAGTTACAAATATATAATAATATATATAATATGTCTTAAAGTTACAAAATGGCATGCATAAATATATTTTGGATGATTAATTAATATAGATAAAGTATAATTAATACACATAGTAAGTTAAAAATCAAGTAAAACATTTCATTTTTCTTTATAAAAAAAATTATAGTGATATGAAAATTGATTTGGATCAGATAACCGAATTGAATCGTCGTTTAACTAGACCAATGCCAAATCAAAAGATTTGGTTCAATTTCTAGAGATTCGGCTCAAATAATCAAACCATGAACACCCCTTCCTGTATCCCTCACAAAACTTATTTTGTAAATATAAGAACATGCTTAATATCTTTTCATCAAATTTTTGAAAATGTTCATAAAATTTTAAAAATGTCAGAAGGAAATTTATATTATTTAGTCAAATCCCATACGACATATGTATGTGTAATTTTTAAAATCTTAAAAGAATTCCACATTTTTTTGTACCAAATCTAAAAGAAAATCGACATAGATCTTTTGCTTTTAATAATAATAATAATAATAAGAATCATAGGCTGCATTAGCTCATAGGTCACCAAAGCATTCATTGCGCCAGCTTTGTAATGATGTGGATGCTCTGGATGCTTCTCCCTTGACATATAAATTAGATGTGGTAATCCATCAGAGATCCTCTCCTTATTCTCCCATATAACCTACAACAACATAATCCAAGCAATTTAGTCCTCAATTTGTCTGCTTCTGCAAAAGCTCTGTCAATTTGTTTAGTGATCTCAATGTTTATCTCAATATTTAAAGAACAGAGAACTTTTTTTAATTTTTTTATTTGAAAGATAGTTTAGAGAATTTGGTAAGCACTAAGCAGCAGCAATTATTTGCCTTCGACTAACCCCACATAGGCTGCACTAATCCCACTTGGCCATTATTATATACAATAATTGTATCATTGGTTGAATTTCATACTATTTTCAGGCTTCCAAATATTCTTGAAAATAAAATTGTACTTGGAAATATTCAAGTTTCCCTTAACACATGATGACCAACAAGTTTGGTGACAAATTAGAAATAGAGTTCGTGAATTTAATGCGATTAAAATGTTTATTTTTTTCTTATAATGTGCCACAATAATTTATATTTTTATTTTGAATATCATATATATTTTAATTTATTTTATAGTGACAAGAAAAATAGAACAATTAAGCAAGCTCAAATTAATATTTATGAAGAGAAAATTGAAGTACTATAAAATATCTTAAATATTAGGAGAAGAAAATTCAAATTTTACATTGATAGTTTTAAAGACTTTACGAGTAACGATAGGGTCTTTGTAAGTGAAAGAGGACTATTGTTGTCATCAGTCCCAGATCTATTCCAACTTGTATCAAGGAATAAAATAATTAAACATATTCAAATTACTATTTACTCAACCAATTGTTTTGAGAGTTAAAATATCTTAAATTTTAGTGAAAATTTAAAATTTATGTATTAAATATTTTCAAAAACATCACGGTTAGGGATAGTATTGTCAAAAGAGATAGAACATCATATGTATAATTTCAAAAACTTCATTGGGTTAGAATTTTCAAAAGAGATAGAGCATTACAAGCATCTTTTTGCTGAAAAGAAGTAATAAAAAAATCATGATTTGCTCACCTCTTTATCATGTTAGTGTATGGATCAGATGGCCACCCCAGTCTACTTAATTATTTTTTTTTTCTAGGCCCTACATCTTTTACTGTATGATCACGAAACTTGTTTCAAAGACATGTGCATGCACATTGATTGCAAATTGATGTGTTATAATGTATAAATTAATCAATTCTCAATCAATTAATATTGTTTTTGTAATAATACTTTATTATTATTGTCAACTTAAAATCTCAATGGGAGCATAATTTACCTTTTATAATAAATTTTTAAAAATTAAATGCTTAAATATATTAGTATGCACAAGCTAGATAATCATAACACTAAAAATATTCTCAGATTATTAAAGAAATTTGAATTCTTTACAGGCCATTTCAATATTTAAAGTTTATAAAATATATTATGGAGGTTTCAAATTTAAAACATAAAAGGGATGGGATGAGATGGGACATGGGGTATAGAATGGAGTAGAGATGAAATATCACCGAATGTATAGTCCTAACCTTATAAATGTTGAATGAACAATAAAAACACAGAAACGCACATATTCTCTTACTATATATATATATTAAATCTACCTAAAGTTTGATTTAGAAATAATGAGCTATAAATACCTACCTTGACTATGGTGGAATGATTTTTGGGATCTATATTTGAAAAAACATCGAACTCGCCTGAAAAATCACGCAACATGTGCTTTTGCACTGCATTCTCGATTTTTTGAATAAGCTTTTCATATTCATCCTGTAATAAGATGAAGACAATCATACATAATTATATATACAATTATGCTGCATATATGTATGCATTTAAAAATATATGCAATGCTATTTATCAATGATGTGTCACCATAACACCCACATAGTCCATAAAGAATGGAGAAAAGCCGAAAGACGCAAGCATCTCTTCCCTTCTTTCTGGTTCTATTAAGTGGTCTTAGGTCTTCTCAATCTCAAAAGTTAGTTTATGGGGTGAGACTTTCCTTTATACTTAATAACTGACCACCAGCCCCTTCCACAACCGATGTGGGATAACCCCAACAATCTCCCCCTCACACATCGGGTTCCAAATAGGTTACACCATGTACCCAACATCTCGGGGAGAATGTTGAACCTGACTCTGATGCCAGTGTTGGACAGTTTAGGACCTTCTCAACCCCAAAAGTTAACTCATGGGATAAAGTTTTCCCTCACACTTAATAACTTACCACTGGCCGCTCCCACAATCGATGAAGGATAATCCCAACAGGTTCCACGTGGTCTATGATGTCCATAAGCCTGTTTGTAATTATAGGCGTGAAATTCAAAATTTAACATTAAAAATTTAGTAAACCCAGTCAGGTTAACTCAAGTGGTTAAGGCGACTTGTAACTTTGCTGACTCAAAGTTTACGGGTTCGATTCCTCCTTGAAAATTTATCCCCATGAATTATCAGAATACCGTTAATGGGCGGGTGACTTTCACTCTCAAAGTTTGGTGTCGCATCATAGTGTCGCAAGTGGTGAAATGGTGACTAGATTCCTAGGATTATTTAAAAAAAAAAAAAAAAGCATTAAAAATTAAGTACCTTCATGATTGTCCAATCTTGTTTGAGCTGTAGTAAAGTCTCACTCCAAATGGGCTCACTGCCAGAGAAGTACCTGAAGGGGGCTCTAACAAGAATGCCATATTTCTTGCAGAAGGGAATCCATAACTTAGCGAACTTCAATGCTTCCGTAAGGGCATAAAATGTAATAGCTGAACCCCCATCGTCCGACACATAGCAAGCTAGCTTATCAGCCGGATAATCAACTGCCATCAACGACAGCACTGTGTTTATAGTGATGATTGGCGACTCTAATACAGGATCTGCTGTAGTAACAAACATGTCCACTGCTGGAAGCTCGATTTCCTTGCTGGGAAAAAGAAACATAATTTACTAAATTTATATATATATATATATATATATATATATGTATGTATATATAAACACACACACACACACACACAGTAATATTACTTTCCCAATCCTTTCAAAGTTAAAACTGGAGATTTCTGTGTACAATATACCGGTGGTGTAAGAGTCGTTGTGGATAAGTTTTGTAGTCAACTTGGTTCCCTTTGATGGTGATGATGAGAAGCCAGTTGAAGGTGAACCATAGCTCGCACAGGAAGGCGAGTAACCAAGTGAGGCCATGGCTGTCGAGTGAGAATAGACGATAGGAGAGGAGAGAGAGGAGAAGGAAGAGGATGATGAAATCCAAGGATCTGAGTAAGGAGTTTTTATGAGCGACCTTTTCATAGAGTGTGAGAGAGATAGGGTCCGTCATCGAAACAGACGCACAGCAGAGAAAAGTTCAGGAAAATAGCTATGGGTAAGAAGTACTGCGTTTAGTGGTGGCGGAGAGTTGGGGCTACGTGCGTATATATATATATACATACATACATATGGTGGTGGATTGCCAGGAAGAATTTTTAAAAATTACAACACCAAGCGGCTGACTTTTCAAAAGTTGGTACGAGACACATGCCCATTTATTTCGTGAAAAGTTATAAAATAGACTTTCCAAAAGTTGACTCTCAAATTGATTCACTTATCCAACATTAGAAATAAGGTACTGAAATAGCTGAGAACTAAAAATTTTTGGAAATAATATTATTTCTTAGTTATCCATTTTTTTTAACAAACTTTAAATAACAAAATTAATTTTCTTATTTATTTTTGGATTTCTAAGTGATTGTGACAGTATTAATTAATTTCTAACTTTCCACGATCTATAAAACATTGAAGATGACACAATATTTTCATATTATTTAAGTTATTCTTTTAAAAATGAAAAAAATAAAATAGCTTTGGAATCTTAGTGACCCAGTATGTGCCGCCAGGATTGCCGTCTTGGTTCATTGTGAAGTCTTACAATGCCATGACCTGACCTCACCTTTGTATTTATAATTTATGGACATGTTGTCTCCCATTCACATCCCACCATTTTAATGAAATTGCACTTGTTCCGTAATTGAATTAAACGATTAGCTGCAACTACACATGGTGTCTGTTATGGGCATATGGCAAGGCAATGACTTGAACGTTTCAAATTCTTCTTATTCTGGTCCTCAATAGGTGGCATTTACAAAAGTGATACCAAATTTGATAAATTATACACAAAACCTCGATATTAATCTAGCAATAATTAAAAATAAATAAATTTATAAAGTGTAAGGGTTCAAAACAGGACATAACTTAAATAAAAACAAAAAAAAAAATTAAAACAATGAAATCTTTCAACCAAGTAGGGAAAAAAAATCAAACTCTTGTGTTGGGGAGATGAGAAAATGTAGAAAAATAAATTTTAAAAAACACATGCAAATCTATAGATTGGACATAACCTACCACTTGGCCATTGTTGATCTAAATAGAGATGGGCACCGTCAGTTCCGACACGTCCAGCGCAAAAAACATCTAAACCAACAGTAAAGTCTGCTAAAACTAGTGGATGATGGTGAGTTATGCTTAACCTATAGGTTTGCATAGTTAATTGTCACGAGCTAAGCTTGTTCAGAACATTATGCTTGCCTGTGACCGCTTATCTTGTGTACTTAGGATAGGTTTCCATTATGTAAATACTAGTGTAGGGTTATTTTCTGCTAATAGAGTCCTTGTAAGCCAAATAAGGCAGTATGACTCCTCGGTCACTTTGATGTTTCCTAGTGTCAGGATGATAATTACATAAAAACCTCTTTAGGGGAGGGTGAGTGTTCATCAGTCATTGTAAAACTCACTAGCAATTGTCAACGTGCTTAGCCTACTTGCCTCCCTCGCTAAGTACACCATGTCAATGGAGGATTTGTTAATGAATTACGTTTGCTTCAATGTTTACTGCTTGCTTGCCACGAATTTCATGAATTGATTACTGTTTTCGTTGCTATCTGAATGAATGTTAATGAAAGTGCTTCGTGGATGAATGTTGGTAAACAATAGGCAGGCTAGTTAAACAAGAGTGCTTTAACTAGCGTCGCACGACCCTTGACAACGGTGTGAAAATAGTCAGACCGTGACACTTGGTATCAGAGCCAAGTTGGTGACACTTGGTGAGAGCTCAAGGTTGAGTTGCTACGTGAATTCAATTACCTTCGTTATTGGATTTGGGAAGCTTTGGTAAGTGACCATGGCACCAAACAATGCTGAAAGAATCAGTGCACTGGAAGCACAGGTTGAAGAGACAACCAACAATATGGCAAACGAGATGGCCCAACTACGGGGACTTGTTGATGAAGTGATGGGATCACTACAGCATCAAGCAAGTTTGACAAGTGAAATATCAGAGGACTTTCACTACACTGTGGAAACTTTGCAGGCCTGGATGGCAGATCTGGATGCAAAGATAAATGTGATGGTTCTTGCTATGGGGAACTCCAACACTTCGGGAGTTAGCAAGACCAAGGTGCCAGAACCCAGGACGTATGGGGGTGCCCAAGATGTCAAGGAGTTAGAGAACTTCTTGTTTGATATGGAGCAGTACTTTTGTGTTGTTAGGATGGCCTCAGAATAGGAAAAGGTGGATACTGCGACCATGTACTTAATTGGTGATGCCAAACTATGGTGGCGTACCTAGTACAGAGAAATTGAAAATGGAAGCTGTGTAATTGATAGTTGGGCAGACTTGACGAGAGAGCTCAAGGCCCAATTCTTCCTGAGAATGTTGAGTATAATGTAAGGAGAAAACTGAGAGATCTCAAGAATACGGGGTCGATCAACGAATATGTGAAACAATTTTCTGCTTTAATGTTGGATATTCGGGATATGTCGGAGAAGGACAAGTTGTTCTATTTTCTTGAGGGGATGAAACCGTGGGCAAGAACTGAACTTCATAGGCAAAGGGTTTAAGACTTGTCAACTGCACAAGCGGCTGCAGAACGCTTGACTGACTACGCTAGTGATGATATCGCTTCGTCCAAACGGTTTAGCGGAGAAGGAAACAGTGGAAAGTCTTTCAAGAATAGAAAACCCAAGAGTGGGGGAACCGACTCTAAATCATCAACCTCAAAGGAAGTTTCATCGTCTCAAGGGTTCAACACACCCAATGGAAAGGGGAAGAGTAAAATTTCGTGCTACTTGTGTAGTAGGCCTCATAGAGTTTTTGAATGCCCTCACAAAGCATCACTTAATGCTTTACAGGCTTCTAATGCAGAGCAGGCAGTGGAAGACGGTGTGGAAGAGGATGATACCCCGAGGGTGGGTTCAGTGCAACTGGTGAGCACATTGGAAAAGCAGGAAGAAACACCAAAAGTTACACGAGCAAAAAGGTTAATGTTTGTGGACTTGAGGATAAATGGGAAGAGTACTCGCGCTATGGTGGATACGGGGGCTACTCATAATTTTGTCTCACAATTGGAAGCATGGAGACTCAACTTATCCTTAGAGAAGGATACAAGACGCATGAAAGCAGTTAACTCTTTAGCCTAGCCTACTCTGAGAGTAGCCAAGTAAGTGACTGTAAAGCTTGTACAGTGGGAAGGTCATGCGAATTTCACAGCGGTGCCATTGGATGACTTTCCAGTCATTAGGAATGGAGTTTCTAAGGGGGACGAGGGCAATGCTGACGCCTTCAGCTGGTTCCCTGTGTCTGATGGGAGATCACTGGTGCATAGTGCAAGTCGTTGCAACGAAAGGAGACGACGGGAAGTCCCTTTTAGCCATACAACTTAATGATGGATTGGGTTAGGGTGAGCAGACATGTCTAACCACGGTGGTGGTAGACAAAGAAGTAGGTCAAGAGTTAGAGCCTACGACCATCCAAGCGGTGTTGGATGAGGATAATGAGGTGCTACCGGATAAGCTGCCTCACAATTTGCCTTCACAACGAACTATGGAGGATGAGATCAAGTTGTTATCAGGAGTGAAACCACCTGCTAAAGGGCCATGTCAGATTGCACCTCGAGAGATAATAGAGTTAGGGAAGCAACTTGATGCATTGGAAGCGAGATGTGTTCGCCCTTCCAAAACACCGTTGGGAGCATTGGTGTTGTTTCAGAAGAAACATGAAGTGCATCTACGGAAGGTATTCGACAGGATGAGGGGAAACAGTCTAGATGTGAAGAAGGAGAATTTCTCTTTCGCTCAGCGAAGTAACAAATTCCTTGGTCAAGTGGTTGAACAACATTGTATCTGGAGGGGTATGGAGAAGGTAAGGATGATTCAAGAACGAAAGATCCCCATGACAGTGAAGGAGTTGAATTCCTTTCTTGGCCTTACTAAATACTGCAGGAAGTTTGTTGAGGGGTATTCGCGGAGAATGACTCCAATGACAGGACTACTGCGAAGGTATTATTGGCCGCACACGTGGGATGAAGTGGTTGATTATACCAAAACTTGTCTTACTTCCCAACAAGACAAAGGGGAGCGGAAGAAGTATGGTACTTTCATGGCCGCACCAAAGTATTGTTTGGCAGAGGAGACGACACAATTGTTCCTTGTGACTATTGTGAAACATTGGGGTGTTCCCCAAGTTATTATTTGTGACCAAGATTTAATGTTCACTAACAACTTCTTGACAGGATTTTTCAGGATATTTAGGTCACATCTTGACATCTCTTCGAGTTATCACCAATAGATAGACAAATAGATGAAGAGATTCAGAGAGCTACTAGATGAGTACTTGTGTTATTGTGTCAACGACAACCAGAAGAATGGCGTGCAACTACTTGATGTGGCTCCATTCTATGGCAACGCCCAAAGGCGCTCAACAACCAACAAGAGCCCTTTTGAGCTTGTTATAGGCCAGTTACCACTGTTACCTCACACAGTGGACAAGCCGTACAGATAAAAGAGTCCCAGGGCGTACATCTTCACCAGTGAAGGGAGACAAAATGCAGAGTTTACCCAAGCCTATCTGGAGAAAGCTTCTGAGCAGATGAAGAAGTGGGCAGATAAGGGGAGAAGACCATAGTTTCATGTCAGTTGCCTTAAGCCGTTCAACACCAACGTCAATGACCTGAGCAGAAGTCAGTTCAATAGAGCAGAGTTAAAGATAGTGCAACCCGACAGACATGACGTTGAAGAGATCCTTGCGGACAGAAAGTTCATATCCTCAAAGAAGAAGCGGCAGAAGTTCCTATTAAAGTGGAAATGCCTTGATGACAAAGAAATTAGTTGAATTTCTGCGGAAGATATTCAACCATTCGTGGACAAATTTGAAGTGTACCTACGGCCAAAAGTCTGAGGACTTTGACCACATAAGTGGGGGAGAATGTCACGAGCTAAGCTTGTTCAGGGCATTATGCTTGCCTGTGACTGCTTATCTTGTGTGCTTGGGATGAGTTTCCATCATGTAAATATTAGTGTAGAGTTATTTTCTGCTAGTAGAGTCCTTACAAGCCAAATAAGGCAGTATGACTCCTCGGTCACTTTGATGTTTCCTAGTGCTAAGATGATAATTACATAAAAACCTCTTTAGGGGAGGGTGAGTGTTCATCAGTCATTGTAAAACTCACTAGCAATTGTCAACGTGCTTAGCCTACTTGCCTCCCTCACTAAGTACACCATGTCAACAGAGGATTTGTTAATGAATTACGTTTGCTTCAATGTTTACTGCTTGCTTGCCACAACTTTCATGAATTGATTATTGTTTCCGCTGCTATCTGAATGAATGCTAATAAAAGTTCTTCGTGGATGAATGTTGGTAAACGATAGACTGGAAAGTTAAACAAGAGTGCTTTAGCTAGCGCCGCACGGCCCTTCACAACAGTGTGAAAATAGTCGGACCGTGACATTAATCCACGTACTCACTGAGAGAAATTTTGAAGGGGCAGACTTTCACTTGAACTCTCAGCAACTTACTCCTGCAACACTCTTATCTGCAAGAGTAAACATTCGACAAGGTCTTATAAAAGTGTGCCCCTCCGAACCTCCCCCTGGGGAGTGACGTGCATAACCCATGCAAACCTACGGGCATGACATAACTTATCATCGATAAGCTTTTGAGGGCCTTACTGTTGGTTTAGATTTTTTTTGCGCGTATTAGGATGGTTAGTGAGTGGGGCCATCTCTGGCACATCCGTGATAGTGAGGTAGACGTGTCGGAGCTGACAGTGTCCATCCCTATTCAGATCAACATTGGCTTTATTTTGTGCATTGTGCTTGCATTATAAATGAAAAAGTAATAAAAAAATAGCATTTTTTTCATGGCTTTATTTCTTCTATTATCAGGGATTTTCCACTGTCATGAAATATGGGAATTTGCAAGACAAGAACAGAACAATACACATCTTCATCAATCAAAATATTCAAAATTCATTCAAGAAGCTTTGAAGCTCATGATAACTAGAAAGCTTGAATGACTTTTGAATATTCTGATTGATGAAGAGGTGTAGTGTTTAGTGCTTGTCTTGCAAATTCCTATATTTCATGATAGTATAAAATCCCCATATAATAGAAGAAATAAAGTCATGGAAAAATTTATTATAGATTATTACTGTTTAATTTCTAATTCAACTATAAATGAATAAAGCGTGAATGTATAATTGAAATTAGGAATAGCTTCCCAAGAGGGGGGGTGAATTGGCTTTTAAAAATTTCTTTTAACTTCTTTTAAGAATCCTTAACTTCTTTAAACACTTAACCAATTCTTTAACTTGTTTGTTTAATTTCACCAATCACACAAGAACTTAGTTCTTTTGTCCAATCAATAACACAATTAAACAACCAATCAATTAAACACAATCTTCAAACCAAACAATCAATTTAATTGCCAAAGACAAGTTAAACATCAAACAACCAAACCAAGATATAAAGGTTTTAGCACTTTGGTAATATAAAATCTTGAGATTGTTTGTTTGTTTATATAAGCCACGTGATTATGAATTTGAAAACCTTGGGAAGAATGTAATTTAATATTCAACAATCCTTTCACAAACACAATAAAGCTTTTGTAGTAAGCCCTAGATATAAATTTCAATCAAGCCCTGTATATATGGATTTGCTTAATATGATGTTCAATACAACATTCAATCACTCTTTCCAAATATTCAAAACTCAAATAAACTTTCAGTTAATTTATCTTTGAGTGTTTAACCAAGAAACGTACTCCCGTATGGTTTCCGCAAGATATGGTTTCACCAACGTACTTCCTTTCGATTTCCGCAACCCAAATCAAAATCAATATTTAAGTTTCTTGATTTCCAAATATGCATAGTATATTTGATTTTTAATTTAAATCATCCACGCAATTTTAAATATGTACTGAAAATAAAAAATAGGGAAAGAGAGAGTAAGACGGAGATTTTTACGAGGTTCGACTTATACCCAGCCTACGTCCTCGCCTTTGGCAAACCACCAAAGGATTCATTAAACCTGTTCCATTGACGGGTGGAACAAAACCGATTACAACATTCCTTGGTTAAGGCTAGAGCCTACCTTCTCCAAACGATATTCCCTCGTTCGGTCACTCCTTACATAGGCTAGAGTCCGCCTCTCTAAGCAATATCCCCTTGCTTAGCCAACGATCCAAACACCGTGGAACGTCAATGAACTACAAGAAACATAAGATAAAATCTGCGTACAAGTATACTCTCTCAAAGAGCAAGTTAGTACAATTTCATCACTATATACTTAAATGTAAAATATCAATAGGAAATAGAATGAAGCTCAAGTGTAGAATTCACCAATATCCTTCTTAGAAGAGGATTAGTAGTAGGAATTCAAAAGAAGAAGGATCAGCACTTTAGAGTTCTAAGCAAAAGAATTTTTCAATGAGTGAGCAAGAGAACTTAGGAAGAATAAGAGTACTTTCAGCTTCTCAAAACAGATTTTTCAATTCTTGGGTTTATTTTGTTTTGCAAAACCATGTATTTATAGGCTTTCAAACTTGAAAAAGTTTCCTTAAAGAATTTCCCTATTTATTAGAATATTTAAGGTTGAAACGGCTATAATTTAAAACATTAGAATTTTAAAAATTTGCCCGTTGAACAGTGTTTAAATGTCTGACAGTAGTGACCCCATTTTAGTGTTTTGGCCATAACTTTTTGTGTATAACTCCAAATTAGGTGTTATTGGTGTCAACAAAAGCTAAGAGAAAATAGTAAAACTTTCATGTTTACCACTCTTTAAAATAATGAGTTTTTGATAGATAAAAGTCACCTCAATGCGGCTATATAAAAATTGACAATATTTGGGAAAAACTCTTTTTGGTGCTCTTTATTCCAAAAATGATTCTAACCTTTTTAAAATAATTTTTGACTTTATAAAAATATTATTCAGGTATTTTAAAAAGTATCTAGGTCTAAGAATTTAACCTAAGAGCTTCAAAATATTTCAAACGATATTTTAAATATTAAAGCACTTACATGAGACTTCTAAAATATTAACATTCTAAGTTCTTGAGTCTTTATGCTTTGTCCTTGGATTGAATCCATCTTTTCTTCAAGCTTCCATATTCTTTAAGCTTTCTTACTTTGCCTTTCTTTGGATCTTTTGACTTTAATATGCCTTGCCTTTCAACAACTTATTCATGTCCTCATGTTCTTCAACAAGTAATTCATGTCTTGGCTCATTTAAGTTTCATTTGATCCTTGTGAGTACTTTGACCTTGCTTCCATCATATTTGATCCTTGTGGGCACTTTGACCTTACTTTCACATATACAAACCCTGAAATATCATTACTCACACAAATACATTAAATTTCACTTGTTTGTTAGCATCAAAACAAGATAACAAGATTTTAAACCTTCTAAGGCCAATAATCTCCCCTTTTTGATGATGACAAACAAGGAGCGAAAATTTGAGTAAGCCTTAAAAAAAAAGGCTCCCCCTTTCAATAAGCTTCATCTTAATAAAATCAATATTAATTTCATCGATCATGCTCATCACTTTCTTTTGGTTTTACAAGCTTTTTCAATCAATATTAAATACTTAAATACTTTTTTTGAATAGATATAATGTTCATGCTCAATTATGCCCAATTTTTGCTTCACAACTTCTCCCCCTTTTGACATCAATCAAAAAGAAAAGAAATGATTTAAATTCAAATACAAATCATTTTGAGCATATCAATAACCATGTATTCCAAACATATGTACACACTCAAGTTATTGTTTTTTAATATAGCATGTGTAGTGTGTAGCTCACCGCATTTATTCAAGATACCAACTAATATTAATTTGATGGTTTTTATGATACCAGTTTAAAATTTAAAAAAAATAATAATAATTCATGATATTAATTGATTAATGATTCATGACACTCCCCCTAAATTCAATACATTCAGTTTTGTTATTAATTTTGCCTTTAGCATCTCATGTAAAATATTGAATCATATCACATATCAAATATCAATATCATGCTAAGATCATCAACGTCACATCATGCTTATAGACATAATCATGCTCATGAATAATTTGACTTTGTGATACCAAGTAAGCTTTTAGATTTGATATCTATTGAAATTTTTAACATGTGAAACCAAAAATACTTTATAGATACCAAAGCTTAATATAATGTATAGTTCATGGATACCAATATAACTACTATTATCTTTCATAGCTCATAGATAAAGAGTAGTATGTTTATCCATGTGATTCATTTAAAATCATGCATGTTCAAGAATTATCTTTATATCAAAAATTTATACTTAAGGTCAATAATCTCATTCTCAATTTTCAACATAATGAGCCATACTTTTCAAAATAAATCAAGTCAAGTTAATTAATACACATGTAGCATATTAATGCATCACTTGTAGGCAAGTAAGCATGTAGCATGTAACATCAAGGCGCTTATATAATAAGCTTAAATTTGATATTTTCTTTATATTTTCTTAAGTTAAGCCTTGTAAAAAGTTATCCTATGATTTTGGCCAACAATGCCATTTTCTCTTTTATATATGTGTGAAGTCATTATTTCATTTTTGGTACCCATATTTTCTTGGGTCTGGAGGACTTTTCAAGGGAAGTTTCTTTTATTTTCCATACTTGTTTTGTTTTAACAATTTTCCTCTTAAACGGACATTCAAACTTTATATGCCCCTTTTTCTTGCATTGATAGCATATGATGTTTGTGTAAGCATTAGAAAATGTGCAAGTATAGTCTTTTGATTCTTTCAATAAATATTCCATGTAAGAATTCTTTTTCTTTTTATTTCAATTCCATTGAAACCAATGCCTTCTTTATTTAAAGGCATTCTTTGTAAGCCAATCATTTTATCAAGATTTTCTTTTCCTTTACTTAAGTTATGAATGATCTTATCTTTTTCTTCAATCTGACTCTTGAGATTTTCTATCTCTTTCTTGTTATCTCTTTCTTTTGTCCAGCTTTGTTGCAATTGTAAAAAGAAAATATCAAATTTAATCTTATTATATAAGCGCTTTGATGTTACATGCTACATGCTCACTTGCCTACAAGTGATGTATTAATATGCTACATGTGTATTAATTAACTTGACTTGATTTATATTGAAAAGTATGGCTCATTATGTTGAAAATTGAGAATGAGATTATTGAGCTTAAGTATAAATTTTAGATATAAGGATAATTCTTGAACATACATGATTTTAAATGAATCACATGAACAAACATACTAATCTTTATCTATGAGCTATGAAAGATAATAGTAGTTATATTGGTATCCATGAATTATACATTATGTGATATTAAGCTTTGGTATCTAAAAAGTATTTTTGATTTCACATGTTAAAAATTTCAATAGATATCAAATCTAAAAGCTTACTTGGTATCACAAAGTCAAATTATTCATGAGCATGATTATGTCTATGAGCATGATGTGACATTGATGATCTTAGCATGATATTGATATTTGATATGTGATATGATTCAATATTTTACATGAGATGATAAAAGCAAAATTAATAACAAAACTGAATGTATTGAATTCAGGGGGAGTGTCATGAATCATTAATCAATTGATACCATGAATTATTATTATTTTTTTCAAATTTTAAATTGGTATCATAAAAACCATCAAATTAATATTAGTTGGTATCTTGAATAAATGCGGTGAGCTACACACTACACATGCTATATTAAAAAACAATAACTTGAGTGTGTACATATGTTTGGAATACATGGTTATTGATATGCTCAAAATGATTTGTATTTGAATTTAAATCATTTCTTTTCTTTTTGATTGATGTCAAAAGGGGGAGAAGTTGTGAAGCAAAAATTTGGGCATAATTGAGCATGAACATTATATCTATTCAAAAAAAGTATTTAAGTATGTAATATTGATTGAAAAAGCTTGTAAAACCAAAAGAAAGTGATGAGCATGAGCGATGAAATTAATATTGATTTTATTAAGATGAAACTTATTGAAAGGGGTAGCCTTTTTTTATAAGGCTTTCTCAAATTTTTGCTCCTTGTTTGTCATCATCAAAAAGGGGAGATTGTTGGCCTTACAAGGCTTAAAATCTTGTTATCTTGTTTTGATGCTAACAAACAAGTGAAATTTAATGTATTTGTGTGAGTAATGATATTTCAGGGTTCGTATATGTGAAAGTAAGGTCAAAGTGCCCATAAGGATCAAATATGATGGAAGCAAGGTCAAAGTGCTCACAAGGATCAAATGAAGCTTAAATGAGCCAAGACATGAATTACTCGTTGAAGAACATGAGGACATGAATAAGTTGTTGAAAGGCAAGGCATATTAAAGTCAAAAGATCCAGAGAAAGGCAAAGTAAGAAAGCTTAAAGAATATGAAAGCTTGAAGAAAAGATGGATTCAATCCAAGGATAAAGCATGAAGACTCAAGAACTTAGAATGTTAATATTTTAGAAGTCTCATGTAAGTGCTTTAATGTTTAAAATATCGTTTGAAATATTTTGAAACTCTTAGGTTAACTTCTTAGACCTAAATACTTTTTAAAATACCTAAATAATATTTTTGCAAGGTCAATAATTATTTTAAAAAGGTTAGAATCATTTTTGGAATAAAGAGCACCAAAAAGAATTTTTCCCAAATGCTGTATGTTTTTATACAGCCGCATTGAGGTGAATTTTTCTCTATCAAACACTCATTAGTTTAAAGAGTGGTAAACATGAAAGTTGTAGGATTTTCTCTTAGCTTTCTTTTGAGACCAAGAACATCTAATTTGGAGTTATAAAGACAAAGGTATGGCCAAAACACTAAAACGGGATCACTATTGTCACACATTTAAACACTGTTCAACGGGCAAATTTTTGAAATTCTAATGTTTTAAATTATAGCCGTTTGAACCTTAAATATTCTAATAAATAGGAAAATTCTTTGAGGAAACTTTTGCAAGTTTGAAAGCCTATAAATACATGGTTTTGCAAAACAAAATAAACCCAAGAATTGAAAATCCTGTTTTGAGAAGCTGAAAGTACTCTTGTTCTTCCTAAGTTCTCTTGCTCACTCATTGAAAAATTCTTTTTCTAAGAACTCTAAAGTGCTGATCCTTCTTCTTTTGAATTCCTACTACTAATCCTCTTCTAAGAAGGATATTGGTGAATTCTACACTTGAGCTTCATTCTATTTCCTATTGATATTTTACATTTAAGTATGTAGTGGTGAAATTGTACTAACTTGCTCTTTGAGAGAGTATCTGTGAAAGTAAGGTCAAAGTGCCCACAAGGATCAAATATGATGGAAGTAAGGTCAAAGTGCTCACAAGGATCAAATGAAACTTAAATGAGCCAAGATATGAATTACTTGTTGAAGAACATGAGGACATGAATAAGTTGTTGAAAGGCAAGACATATTAAAGTCAAAAGATCCAAAGAAAGGCAAAGTAAGAAAGCTTAAAGAATATGGAAGCTTGAAGAAAAGATGGATTCAATTCAAGGACAAAGCATGAAGACTCAAGAACTTAAAATGTTAATATTTTAGAAGTCTCATGTAAGTGCTTTAATGTTTAAAATATCGTTTGAAATATTTTGAAACTCTTAGGTTAACTTCTTAGACCTAGATACTTTTTAAAATACCTGAATAATATTTTTATAAAGTCAAAAATTATTTTAAAAATGTTAGAATCATTTTTGGAATAAAGAGCACCAAAAAGAGTTTTTCCCAAATGCTGTCAATTTTTATATAGCCGCATTGAGGTGACTTTTTATCTATCAAAAACTCATTATTTTAAAAAGTGGTAAACATGAAAGTTTTACTATTTTCTCTTAGCTTTCGTGTGACACCAATAACACCTAATTTGAAGTTATACACAAAAATTTATGGCCAAAACACTAAAATGGGGTCATTGCTATCAAACATTTAAACATTGTTCAATGGGCAAATTTTTAAAATTCTAATGTTTTAAATTATAACCGTTTCAACCTTAAATATTCTAATAAATAGGGAAATTCTTCAAGGAAACTTTTTCAAGTTTGAAAGCCTATAAATACATGGTTTTGCAAAACAAAATAAACCCAAGAATTGAAAATCCTGTTTTGAGAAGCTGAAAGTACTCTTGTTCTTCCTAAGTTCTCTTGCTCACTCATTGAAAAATTCTTTTTCTAAGAACTCTAAAGTGCTGATCCTTCTTCTTTTGAATTCCTACTACTAATCCTCTTCTAAGAAGGATATTGGTGAATTCTACACTTGAACTTCATTCTATTTCCTATTGATATTTTACATTTAAGTATATAGTGGTGAAATTATACTAACTTGCTCTTTGAGAGAGTATACTTGTGCGCAGATTTTATCTTATGTTTCTTGTAGTTCATTGACGTTCCAAGGTGTTTGGATCGTTGGCTAAGCAAGGGGATATTGCATAGAGAGACGGACGCTAGCCTATGTAAGGAGTGACCGAACGAGGGAATATCGTTTGGAGAAGGTAGGCTCTAGCCTTAATCAAGGAATGTTGTAATCGGTTTTTTTCCACCCGTCAACGGAACAGGTTTAGTGAATCCTTTGGTGGTTTGCCAAAGGCGAGGACATAGGCTGGGTATAAGTCGAATCTCGTAAAAATCTCTGTCTCACTCTCTCTTTCCCTATTTTTTATTTTCAGTACATATTTAAAATTGCATGGATGATTTAAATTAAAAATCAAATATACTACGCATATTTGGAAATCAAGTAAACTTAAAGATTAATTTTGATTTGGGTTGCAGAAATCGAAAGGGAGTACGTTGGTGAAATCATATCTTGCGGAAACCATACAGGAGTACGTTTCTTGGTTAAACACTCAAAGATAAATTAACTGAAAGTTTATTTGAGTTTTGAATATTTGGAAAGAGTAATTGAATGTTATATTGAACATCATATTAAGCAAATCCATATATACAGGGCTTGATTAAAATTTATATCTAGGGCTTACTACAAAAGCTTTATTGTGTTTGTGAAAGGATTGTTGAATATTAAATTACATTCTTCGCAAGGTTTTTAAATTCATAATCACGTGGCTTATATAAACAAACAAACAATCTCAAGATTTTATATCACCAAAGTGCTAAAACCTTTATATCTTGGTTTGGTAGTTTGATGTTTAACTTGTGTTTGGCAATTAAATTGATTGTTTGGTTTGAAGATTGGGTTTAATTGATTGGTTGTTTAATTGTGTTATTGATTGGACAAAAGAACTAAGTTCTTGTGTGATTGTGTATATCTATATCTCTAACTCTATTGTCGCGACGTTCTTGAACGCAAAGTTGGGATGACTCAAAAAATAATATGAAGAAGTGTGGATTTTAAAAATGTGATTTTTGTGAGAAAAAAAAAATGTGTATGGAGTCGCTCCTAACCTTTTGAAGTGTGGTTAGAACACTTAATTACTACCGAATTAAGTGTAGAATCGGTCTACGCTATCAAAGTCGAGCTTGGGAGTTCGGTTATGCGAGGGGAAGGTATTGGTAACCCCAACACATCCGTTCTTATGAATGGTACCTAATTAATCGAAAATTATCTCAAAATAAATTTAATAAGTCTTCTTATTTTACTCCCTAAAAAGTGTGAAAAAAATGTACAAAATAAAATACTATATAGATATTCTCTCAGAATCGGGGCATACCATACTCTGAAGCGCTCAATGTCTCTAATTGCAATCATCCGGATAAGAAAATCAAGAAAATAGGGAACAAAATACACTCCTGGGGTTTTTGAAATCCTTATATGATTTTCTAAGTATGAAAAATAATATTTCGAGAGTTTTTTTGGATTTATTCGGGATAGAAAAGAGTGCCAAAAATGATTTTAAAATTTTAAAATATTTTTCTCGATTTTTCTGAATTTTTCAAAATTTCCTAAATTTTTGAATTAAATAACAAAAAGAAAATTAAGCAAAAACAAAAAAGATCAAGTCAAAATATTTTTAGAATTTTCACATCAATTTTCTGAGTTTTTTTGTGATTTTTCTGAATTTTTTATGAAATTTTATGGGCTTTCAAAAGTTTAAATATAAAATAAAATAAAATAAAATAAAAGGCTAAACCGGTTTCATACCGGTTCAGAGGACCCAACTAGTTTAGGGAGAAAACCGGTCAAAAGAGAAGGGTCAACCTATTTAAGGTCTGGTCAAAACCATTGGTTAACACGTGTGACCTTCTGCGTGGGTGATGCATGATGCATGTATGAGCACGAATGCATGAATATGTGTATGCATGGATAAGAACGGACATGCATGTATGACATATGAGGGGGCATGCATATGCATGCATGCATGAATGAACAAGGACATAAATAATGATGTAATGCATGAATATATGTATGCATGGATAAGAATGAATATTCATGTATGGTGGGTCAATGGGCATGCATATGCATGCATGAATAATGACATAGATAATGATGTAATGCATGAATAAGTGTGTGCATGGATAAGAATGGACATGCATGCATGCATGAATGAACAATGACATAGGTGATGATATAATGCATGAACATGTGTGTGTATGGATAAGAATGGACATGCATGCATGGATGAACAATGACAAATAATGATGCAATGCATGAATATTGGTGTGCATGGAGAAGAATGAACATGCATGCATGTATGATGAGTGATGGGTATGCATATGCATGAATGGATAATGTCATGGATGATGATGTGTGTGCACATGGGTGGATATATGTATATATGCATGTGGGTATGTCAAAGTGTGTGTGACTGTGAGTATAAATTTGTGCAAGAATGTGTGTAAAGACTAGGGTGTGCATGAGTGTGTGTAAATGGTGCCAAACTCAAACTCCACAACTCAACATCTCTCTCTGGCATTTCATCAAACAGCTTGCATGCATCAAACAAATTCCCGCATTATTATATGTATCAACACATTTTCCTAAAGCATTAACAAGGCAGTGAAAACTATACTACTCGTCCCCAAACCAATCAAAAACCAATATACTAAAAACTTGATGCAACAATTCTAGTAAACCCGAACAAGCACAAGCACCCAAAATGCCAAACACTATGGAAACATAATCACACAAGTCTAGTTCGGGCATTTTATCAAGCAGGTGGTAGAGATTTAAAATCCAAGAACACGTATAGAGGAGTAGATTTTTCATAATAAAATCCTTTCACAGGTACCCTAACACAACCAATTTCAACAAAGCTTAGTGATAAGAAAAAAAAATGAGATCAACTTCCATCATCAACAACCGAATTTACCCAGATGGAAAATTTTTTTGAACAAGATAAGACTGAGCACGAGGGCGGAGTTGCTAGTGGCACTTGCGGGGAGATCTGGAGCTGATGGTGGCTCGTGGGGTGGTTGAGATGTAGATCCCTGGATGAGAGGTGTGTTCGTATGGTTGTTGTGGCTATAGGCGGAGCTAACTGTGTGTGATGTGGTGGTCGAAAATGGATGCTACCGAGGAGGATAGCCATGAGAGTGAAAAACGGTGGGTCTGCATATGGCCGAGATTATGGTAGTGGAGCTCGTGGTTGAGGGTGGTGCTGCCGAAGTAATGGCGATGGGGGAGAGAGACGAGAGAGACGAGAGAGAGAGAGAGAGAGAGAGAGAGAGAGAGAGAGAGAGAGAGAGAGAGAGAGAGAGAGGGTTGAAGATGTTGTGATGGAAAGATGGAGACGGATGGTGTTGGCGGGGAGGGCTTACGGCAGTTGTGGCTAGCCAAGCTTCGCAGCGGTTTGGACGGTCAGGGATGGTGGTGAACAGGGAAGGCTCCTGCGAAAGCGGTCGAGTTCTGGAAGAGACGGATCTGGGGAGTGAGCTGGATGTTCACGGCCGGGGAATGGAAGCGAGGCCGCGGGTCTGAGAGATATGGGAGGATGGGTGATGGCCAGGCTTCCTTGTGGGTGTTGCGGTGGTTGCGATGGCTATGGTGGTGCTGGAGAAACTGAGGTAGTGATGGTGAGATTGGTGGCGACAGAGGGGTTCGAAGGTGGACCTACAGTGGAGAAAGGGAGATAAACAAAAAATTAAAAAATGGAGGGAATGGAGATGGAAATGGGGGATCAGACAGTGACGAGAGACCCTGCCCATGAGCGAGATGAGGGAGAGAGAGATATGGTTTGGGGACTGAGGGTGACGGAGATGAACAGTAACGAGATGACCGTGAGGGAGATGCTGGAACTGGTGGAGGTTGGTAGTGCCGGCGTGGCCTTGCTGTAGTGATGCAGAGGAGGTTGCAGCTTCTGTTTGATTTGCTCATAGCAATGAGGTTGATGGTTCGGTAGTGCAGAGAGAGAGATTAAGCGTGAGACGGGAGGAAGCAGCTGGAGGTAGTCTTTGATGGGGTGGTGACGGCAGCGAGGTGGTGATGAGGGAGGGGAGATGAGGTAGGAGAGCTTGAGAGATGGATCTGTGAGGGAAGGTGAGTAGAAAATGGAAATAAAGGACCCCTGCCTTACTTTTCAAATCTGCACTGGGACTCTCTTCATAAGGAGTCTGCAGTTCGCACCAAAAATTAGCTCCAAGAATAATTTCCCATACACTTGCATTCCTATTTAGGAGAAAAAATATCTCTCACACGTGCTTCCCATTTTTTATTTATTTTTTATATTTATTATTTTTTATTGCCCCATTTTGTTTTTTGCAAATGAAAAACCCAATTTAATAACACTTGATTCCCGGAAATTGGAAGGACCCGGACTCGGAAAGACGACTCGATAAAAATGTTCCAAAAAAAGTTCAATTTTAAAAATTAAATGACTCAACTCAAAAAGTTTTAAAATTTAGAAAAATTCAATTTAAAAATAAAAAATGCTCAAATTGAAAGATTCAATTTTAAAACAAAAGAGACTTATTTTTGAAAATACCAGGACTTGACTTAAAAATACTATGACTCATTTTTTTGAATAATAATAATAACAATAATAATAATAATAATTATTATTATTATTATTATTATTTGGAAGATAACCTGGACGCATTTTTTGAAAATAACTGGGATGGGACTCAATTTTTTTTAAAAAAGGTTCCTCCAATTTTCGGGAATCGAAGTCAAGTTTTATTACGTCGGGCCTCCTAAGGTTTTCTTGGTTAAAATTGGGGTATCTACACCTATGTCTATAAATGTATACATAAAAATTGTTACAATAGGTATTTGTATCACTAAGTCCCACATGGTCGCAATCTCCTCTGTCTCTGCTGCTATTGATATCGTTCCTGCAGTTGTTGATGATGTTGCTGTCTCCCACGACCATCTGCACCCTCTGCACTATCATTAGCTTCTATTGTTTGTGGGATCTTTTGCTGCAATCCAACATCATACGACCTGATCACCGAACAAATTGAATGGGATTGGTAATGAACTTGGGAATTGTAGGTATTGCTACTGTAAGCACCCCATTTTTACCCAGGCCCAATATTATTATCATTATTTTTAATATTGACCCATCACGGTCTCACCTTATTGACGATTCACGGTCCCACTTTTATTAACCCTTCGCGGTCCCACCTTATTGACCCTTCACGGTCCCACTTTTATTGACCCTTCGCGGTTCCACCTGATTGACCCATCGCGGTCCACTCTTATTGACCCATCGCGGTCCACTTTTATTGACCCATCGCGGTCCACTTTTATTGACCCATCGCGGTCCACTTTATTGACCTATCGCGGTCCACTTTTATTGACCTATTGCGGTCCACTTTTATTGACCCTTCGTGGTCTCACCTTATTGACCCATCGCGGTCCCACCTTATTGACCCATCGCGGTCCCACCTTATTGACTCTTCGTGGTCCCACCTTATTGACCTATCACGGTCCCATTCTTATTGACCCATCGCGGTCCACTTTTATTGACCTATCGCGGTCCACTCTTATTAACCCTTTTGCAGTCTCACTCATGTTGATCCTTCGCTGGTCAGTTTTGAGAAGCCACACTTTGGTCACTTTTGATGCATTGGGCCCGGTCCAAAATTAGCGTCTTTTATCTTTGCAAGTTTGTTGCTACAAATAACGTAGGAGAGTTCCTACTTTTACTTTGAATCAACGAAACCTACAAAGAGGGGCAGCTGTAGACACCCCATTTTTACCCAGGCCCAATATTATTATCATTATTTTTAATATTATTATTATTTTGCTATTATTATTATTTTTATTACTATTATTATTATTATTATTAGTGTTTTTATTATCTTTATTTTATTATGTTATTATTATTATTATTATTATTATTTTTTATTATTATTATTTTGATTTTATTATTATTATTTCTTATTATTATTGTTATTAAATATTTTTAAAATATTATTATTATCACTTTATTATCTTGCTATTGTTATTATTATTATATTACTATTATTATTATTTTATTATCTTTGTTATTTTATTTTAAAATTTCATTTATTATTATTTTATTACCATTTTACTATTATCATATTTACTATTATTATTATTATTATTATTATTATTATTATTATTATTATTATTATTATTTATTTTATTTTCATTATCATTATCATTATTATTGTATATATTGTTATCATAAAAGTATGAAGAGAATAAAAATGAAAAAGGAAAAGAAAAGAAGGATTTTTTTTAGGGTTGAAAATTTTATAAAAAGTGGTGGGGGGGGGGGGGGGCGCTGCGAACACAGCCACGGGCGCACACAGCCGCCGCAACTTCTTCTTCTTCTCCTTCCACCCGGGGACTCCCTTGCCGGTGAGCCAGCACCAGCTGCTCCAGTCCATGCACCAGCAGCATCCTCTTCTTCCATCACTCCGGTGAGCCTACGGTTCACCACATTCCAGCATCCCAGTTCCAATCCGACAGCATCTTCCACGGCCACACCAGCTACGGCCTCCGTTTTCAACCACCGAGAGCAGCAGACACCACCCAAAGCCTCCACCTTTACTCCGCAGATCATCATCTCCAGCAACCACCCAAAGACCCTGCTGCTCTTCTCGCCTCACGGCCGAACGGCCTCACGGCTGCCGGAATCATCACTCACTCTCTCCATCTCTCTTTTTCTGTTTTTCTTAGTTTTCCCGTCTCTCTCCAACTTATCTCTCATCTCAGTGTTTTCGTAAACTCCGGCTCGTTTCAGCATCTCAGTTCTCAGTGCTCGTCGTGCTCGTCTTCTCCGACGCTCCCATATTAGCTCATCTCTCTGGCGTTGTCTGTCTATTCGTGCTCAGTTTCCGGCGATCTATTTACTCCCATCCATCGTCTCCGGCATCTCTCAGCTCAGACTCACGTCCGTCCGTTGCAGTTCCCTGGATCCCATCAGCAGTGACTCCAGCCGCGAGTTCCAGCGGCGAAACCTCCCAGCGCCGTCACTCTCTGCAACCTCCGGCAACATCCCCTGCTCTCCTGCTACAAGCTCACGCACACAGCACCTACACATGCACACGCACACGGCTCCTACTCCAAAGGTAATATTTTTGGGCATTATATTTGTGTTTGTTATATCCTCATATATATATATATATATATTTTATTGTTATATTATTATGTAATATTGAGTATTCACATTATTGTTGTTATATTGTGGCTGTAGTTCAGTGGTGAGAATTTTAGGCTATTGCCGGTAAGTGATTTTGTATTATTTAGCATGTATTGTTAATTGATGTTGTATTATTTAACGATTTGTATTGTTTTAGTATTATTTTACATTTTGTTTTATATGTTAGTATTTATGTTTTTTAAAGGTTAGGTTTATCATGTTAATACGGTTTAATTTTTCTTGCAGTTTATTTGTGTTATTTAAATTCGTTCACGATTTTGGTTATTATTGATTATTATTTAAATCATTTCATATTTTATATCTAGGTTTGTTTAGGATTTTGGTATTTTTCATGTTTTTAGAAGGTTGATAATTTTATGTTTAAGTATTGTTTTAGGGTTTGAGTTATTTTCCTATTACTATTGGTCTTGTTATTGTACATTGATTTCTGTCCACATCATTGCATATCAATTTCTAGTATTTCTATATTATTGAACACTCTTTGATAAAATTAAATTTATTTCCATATTTATTTTTAGGGTTCCCTTCTTGTGGCATATTGATTTCTCTAGAGTTTGTGTATATTTCCTATTAGATTCATGACTTGAATTGTTTCCATAATTTATTTCTTTCTCTTTACGTGTTTATATGGTATATGATTTCTTGGGTTTAATTATTGGACTATATTATTAGGGATGGATTGTTAATACTTGAGCTTTATCATGGAGATTTTGACTGTTATGATATTTACGTGTTATAATATAAAGTATTAGTATTATATCATATTCTTTATTAACTATTTGAAATTTCGGTAAAATACATAAAAATCATAAAAAATAGAAAATTAGGAGAAAATTCTAAAACTATTTTTGACTTGACTTTCACTATTTTCTTTAATTATATATATATTTTTTATTTCAAAAACCTCCCAAGCTAGTGTTTTCATACTAAAAAAAAAAACCCTATAAGATTTCCAAATTTTGGGAGTGTATTTTTGTAAATTATTTTTGATTTTTATCCCTATGATTTTAATGCTAGGGTATTAGCCTTCGGGCTTCACGTACCTTTAAGCTCTGAGGGAATATATATATATATATATATATATATATGTATATATTTATTTATTTTTCATATGTATTTATAAGTTCATAAAAAGGAGTAATTTAAAGACTTATTAGATTAACTTAGGGATAATTTCCAATTAATTAGGTACCGTTCGTAAGAACGGACGTGTAGGGGGTGCTTGTACCTTCCCCTCGCATAACCGAACTCCCGAGCCTAACTCTGGTAACATAGACCCGTTCTACCCCTAACGGAGTAGTAATTATGTGTTCTAACCGCACTAAAAGGTTAGTGGCGACTCCGACATTCCATGTTTTTTCATGAAAATATTAAAATTGATTTTTATTTCGCCACCCGGGGCACACGCGCTCCCGGGACGTCGCGACAGCTACTATTCCTAGTAGATTAGGGGTGGGTAGGATGGAATGGATTGCAGTGCCTTAGACACATATGGTGTAACGACTTGCTTTTATATATACCATTTTTAAAAAAAACATATAGAAAATCGGTTTGTAACACTACTGAAAACATCTCAGACCCAAAGGAGTACTAAGGAAAACTCTGTACACAATACATTCCTAAGCAACGGTAAACATGAAACTGTAAACAATTATATACAATACTAGAAAACTAGAAAGTCCAAAAATATACATCACAAAATACCCAGTGACATCATCAAAATCCTGGGATCTACCCCCAAACCACTAACATCACAAAAATACCTACCCTTCTAGAAAGGGCAGCGCAAGAACTCTACCCGCGAGCCTGATCCGCTCGCCTAGTTGGATCACCTAAAAAATGGTAGGTTACTGGGATGAGACAATGCTCAGTAAGAGGAAATATTTTATTACTAGTGTGTGGCTACTGAGTTACAAATTTAAATCTACCATTATAGTACTAGAGACTGTAAAACTGCTAGTTTAGTATACTGTATAGGTCGCATTTATTATAGCTTAAAATACAACTGGATATTTGAGTTTTCTATTCACACATAATTCTAATATTATAATAATACTGCTGCTGCACTATAAATCTGTATATATATAAACAACTGTGATAATACCTTGGGAATTGAATGTCATGATTTAATCTCTCATGATAGGGTTGTGCGGCCTGTAGGTAGGACTTACTCTGGTTGGCCAGCCAGGCAAGTCAATTCATATCTTTATCAACCATTTGGCCCACTACAGTATCTCCGAACATACTCCTACTTTATCTCGTCTAACTGGCCACCTCAACCCAATTTTTTGGGGGAGACTGCAATCTCTCCTAGCACGGTTAGACAGAATCCACATACTATATGAGATACGTGGTTGCACTCTAATATGAAATAGCAATGGTACCGTACTTTGCTGTCTGAATCTGACTGAATATCTCCACAGGGTCTGATACTATTTAGTACATATATATATACATATATATATTACTATTTTTACCATGATATAGAAATAACCATAACATCTTTAAACTTCTTTTACATAATCTGAATTTCTAATTGAATAGCTTAATAGACTAAATAACTAAGTGTTATGGATTTGAAGTCATGACATACTCAATAATACTTTAAATCATATTTTTTGAAAAATGATATCAATATTTTCCTACTAATAAGCTGTAAAATATGAAATTTGCAAAACTACATAAATACTATACTAAACTATAATAAACTCATGCCACACAATAGAGTAATTAAATCCCATGCTTAAAATTTTCATTTCCTGATATAAAAATAATAATAAAATTCTGAAAAACTGAATAATAATACTGATATGTATATAATTTTATGGCAAACCTTCTAAAATTGCTAGCATAGCATATTTCCCTTACCTGACTACTGAAAAGCCCCTACAGTGTCTCGTCCTACACCCGCAGGGTTCCCCGTTCAACACCCTGAAACAATATCTCCCTGAACAAAATTTCAGTATTTCTTCGAGTGCTACATTTCCTTCAACTGTGAGAAAGCCAAAAACTAATTAAATAGCCTTACCTTTAATTTGGGATGGAGTTCAAGTCAGCCCCACCAACAATCCACTCTAGTAGACTTGAAGAGAATTTTCCCATGAGTGTCGTGGTGGCTTAGGATCATCGAACCAGCAAGAATTCGGCCCAAAATCTTAGAGAGAAGGGGGGATGAATAGGAGAGAAAGAGAGAGAGAGAGAGAGAGAGAGAGAGAGAGAGAGAGAGAGAGAGAGAGAGAGAGAGGGTTTTCTGCGCATAATTTTGTAGAAAATTCGAGTTTAGGCTATTTGTACACTGGCCTTCGTCAACGAGACACGTCACTTCGTTGACAAGGCTACGTAGGAAGTTCAGTGGCGAGCGCTTATTCCTTGTCGATGAAATTCAGAGCTGAAAGTAGTCTATCGGTATCTTCTCGTCAACGAGACACATGTCCCCGTCGGCAATCCCAATAAGCCACTTTGTCAAAGAACTCTTCACGTTCGTCGACGAGGACCTGTTGTGACACCCCTTTACAATTTCCTTTCTTTCTCCTTTTATTATTTAATTAATATAATTCCTTCAGGTCTCCATATTCTCCCCTCATAAAAATTTCGTCCACGAAATTTACTATACACCACTCTTTGAAGAAAATTGTCTACTTATTTTATTACTTACCCTCACTTATGGCGGAGGAATACCGTGATTACATTCAAGGTCCTGGGAGATTACAAATATACTCAAAAAGAAAATTCCACCAAAACTAAAATATTATCTATCCTATAATCTAAAATATAAACGTATAAATATCATTCTGCACTAAACAAACTCTATCTTTATCTAACCATACTGACTAATACTATAATTCATTAAATAAGTGTGAGTATTTCTGTTTAATTTCTTCTTCAAGTTCCCATGAAGCTTCTTCTATAGTATGGTTTCTCTAAAAAACTTTCACCAGCTGAATTTCTTTGGTGCACAATTCTTGTATCTTTTGGTCTAAAATCCGTACTGGCGCTTCCTCATAGGCTAATGATTCTTTAAGCTCTATTTCTACATAACTGATTATGTGGGATGGGTCTGGGACATATTTCCTCAACATAGCTACATGGAATACGTCGTGTATTCTAGACAAAGCTGGTGGCAGAGCTAGCTTGTAGGCAACTCATCCCACTCTCTCTAGCATCTCAAAAGGGTCAATATACCTAGGGCTCAGCTTGTCATTCTTCCCAAACCTCATAACCCCTCTCAGATGAGCTATTTTCAAGAACACCTAATCTCCTACATCAAATTCTAACTCTGAGCGGTGAGTGTCTGCATAGTTTCTCTACTGACTCTGAGTGGTACTGATTCTTTCTTTGATCAGTCGGACTTTATCATATGCCTACTGTACTATCTCTGGATCCAAAACTCGCCTCTCGCCTACTTTATCCTAGAAAAGAGGGAAGTGACACCTCCTACCGTACAATGCTTCGTAAGGTGTCATGCCGATACTTGCCTGATAACTGTTGTTGTAAGCAAACTCAACCAACGGCATAAAGTCTAGCTACCCCCAAAATCTAGCACGCATATCCGAAGCATATCTTATAATGTTTGGATCATCCTCTCAGTCTAACCATCCATTTAGGGGTGAAAAGCAGTGCTGAATGTCAACTGTGTTCCCGTAGCCTCCTCAAAGCTTTTCCAAAATTGTGAGGTAACCCGAGGATCTCAGTTTAAGACTATGGATACCGGTACACCATGAACACGAACTATTTTCTGAACATATGTTTCTGCTAATCGATCCATGGAATAGTTGTCTTTAATAGGAATGAAATAAGTGGTCTTTGTCAAATGATCAACGATAACCCAAATCGCATTCAATCCCTATCGCACTGGTGGTAGCCCAATAACAAAATCCATAGAGATGTGATCCCATTTCAACTATGAAATGAAGAGTGACTGCAACTGCCCCGCGGGTCTCTAGTGCTTAGCCTTTATCTTCTGGCACGTTAAACACTACTTTACAAATTCATCAATATCTTTCTTCATACCACTCTACCAAAAGGATTCTCGTAGATCCCAATACATTTTAGTACTACCTAGATATATGGTGTATAGGGATCAGTGAGCCTCCTCCAATATAGTTTTCCTAATCTCGTTATCCGCGGGAACACATAGTCTAGTACAGAATCGTAGGGCTCCATCATCTGATATGCTAAAATTCTCCTCTTGTCCATCTTGCACTTTCTCTATCAAATCTGCTAATTCTAAGTCAACACTTTGGCTAGCTTTAATCTTTTCTTGTAATGTAGGTTCAATCACCAAGTTAGAAATGAATGACTGGTGATCACCCTTTATCAGTTCCACGCATAATCTCTCCAAATCCATCATAATAGGGTGTTGAATCTCTACTGCTGATAATACTCTTCCCACTGACTTTTGGCTCAGTGCATCAGCCCCCACATTTGCTTTCCCTAGATGGTAGCCAATTGTGCAGTCATAATCTTTAATAAGTTCCAACCATCTTCTTTGTCTCATATTTAGCTCTTTCCGAGTGAAGAAATATTTTAAACTTTTGTGGTCCATGAAAATTTCACATTTTCCTCAATTTAGATAATGCCTCCAAATATTGAGAGCGTACACCACTACAGTTAGCTCCAAATCATGCACATGATAGTTTTTCTCATATTCTTTAAGCTGTCTGGAAGCATATGCAATAACTCTGCTGTGCTGCATCAATACGCACCCAAGTCCCTTCAGGGACGCATCACTATATATCATGAACTCGTCCTCTCTTGATGGAATAGCCAACACTGGGGCAGTGACCAACCTATACTTTAATTCCTGAAAGCTCTGTTCATAGTCATCAATCCATTCAAACCTCACATTTTTCCTCATGAGTCGCGTCAGCAGACTTGATAATCTGGACAAACCGTCAACAAAGCATTGGTAGTAGCCTGCCAAACCCAAAAAACATCTGATCTCTTCGACATTCCCTGGTCTCACCCAATTCACCATTGCCTCTATCTTACTCGGGTCAAATGATATACCTACCTCAAAGATCACATGACCTAGAAAAGAAACTTGTCTCAGCTAGAATTCACATTTCTTGAATTTTGCAAACAACTTTCTCTCCCTCAATGTCTACAACACCATCTTTAAATGATGCTCATGCTCCTCCAAACTCCTCTAATAGACCAATATATCGTCAATGAATACAACAACAAACTGGTCCAAGTACTGATGAAACACCCGATTCATTAAATCCATAAATACTACTAGCGCATTGGTCAACCCAAATGGCATCACCAAAAACTATTAGTGCCTATATCTAGTTTAGAATGTTATCCTTGAAATGTCTTCTGCCCTAACTTTCACTTGATGATAACCCGACCGAAGATCAATTTTAGAATAGACCTGGGTCCCCTGGAGCTGATTAAAAAAATTGTCAATCCGAGGAAAAGGATATTTATTCTTAACTGTCAATTTATTTATCTCCTTATAATCTATACACATCCTCATGGTCCCATCTTTCTTTCTCACAAACAGAACTTGTACTCCCTAGGGTGACACACTGGGCTTGATAAATCCTTTATCCAGCAATTCCTGCAATTGATCTTTTAGTTCTTTTAACTCGGCTGGAGCCATTCAGTAAGGTTCTTTAGATACTGGTGCTGACCCCGGTAAAAGATCCACAATAAATTCAACTTCACGGTCCAGTGGTAAACTAGGTAATTTTTCTGGAAAAAATGTCTGAAAATTCTCTAACCACAAGAATATCATCTTATTTTAGTTCTTCTTTTGGCAATTCCTTTATGTAGGCAACAAATCCTTGGCAACCATCTTGAATCAGTTTCCTCACCTGAATAGCTGATGCAAGCTGTGGTGAAGAATGCACACGTGAACCAAGAAATCTGTATTCTTACTCACCCAAAGGTTTGAAAATCACTTCTTTCAAATGACAATCAATACTAGCATGATTAACTATCAACCAATCCATACCCAGAATTATATCAAACCCCTGCATTTCTAATATCACAAGATCAGCTGGCAGTACCTTTTCCTGAATGGTCACTGGAAAGTCCATAAGTATTCTCCTACATCTCCTCGCTAATCCAATCAGTGTAGCTACAGCCAACCCAACATCTAACAATCATACCTCACACCCCGTCAATTTAGTATACATAGATGAAATAAAAAATGGGTGGCACTTGTATTAAATAAAACAACATCTTTATATGAAAAAGCAATAAAGGTGCCTGTAACTACGTCTCCAATTGCCTCGACGTCACCCAACGTCAATGCATAGACCCCTGCTGGTGTAGTGTTCTTCTGCTGACCTCCACAAGGTGCCTAATAACCACCCCAAAATGGTCTGCGAGCTGGTCTTTGTGCCGGCAATCCATGACATGACCAAGACCGATGCTCAGGTCTCCCACAACGATAGTAGATGTCCTCTCCCATTCTACATTCACTTGGATGCCTCTGGCCACATCTAGGACAGGTAGGAACAGTCTGTCCACCCTAAGGACCACTGTGTCCCATCATCCGTCCTTGACTATCTCCATATCGGTCTCCTCTCCATGGGCTCTAGCTGGAACTCGACTGAAAATCTTGAGGTGTGGGCCTCTTCCTCTGACTCTGAGCTTCGACACCTCTCTGTATGCCACACTCAATAATGGCAGCTTTGTCCACCACCTCTATGAACGTCTGAGCCTAAAAACTGATGACTTGCTCAAAAAAATTTTGCCTCAGGTTTTCCTCAAATTTCCTTGCTTTCTTCTCCTCGTTGTGTGCCAAGTGTAGGGTAAAACGAGACAACTCAATAAACCATGTTGCATACTGCGATACTGTCATCTGCCCCTGAGCTAAATGTAGGAATTCCACTACTTTCACACTTCGAGCAATAGTAGGGAAATATTGCTCGAAGAATAGCTCCTTGAATTGACTCCATGTCACTGGCACGGGATCAGACCTCTGTTCCTTAATAAATCGCGTTGATCTTCACCAGCGCTTTACCTATCCTGTCAGTTTAAACGATGCAAATGATACTTTCTATTCGTCTATACATGCAAGCACCGCCAAAATTTTCTCAATATCCTGAATCCAATTTTCAAGCACAACTGGGTCAGCTTCCTCCAGCAAAAGATGGAGACTTCATCCACATAAACTTCTCGATTGTGCAGCCACGCTCTCCCGCGCTTCTAGCCATCTCAATTTTCACTTTCTGGGTGACACTGTGCAACACTGCATCTGCATCTCCACCTCCCATACTGGAGGGTCTTGGTCTATCACCTCCAGTATTCGTACCACTGCTCCCTGGATCCATTCTGAAAATACAAAGAACACTATTTCAGAATCCTATCTCACGTACAGGTATAATTCATTTCATTCAACTAAAACTTCAGATTCACTATTAACTATTCCCCCTGTTCCTAACCCAAAATCCAATCCAGCAGCCTAGACACATGACTCGTTAATAGTTTACTATGGCTTTCCTGAAATTGTCACCCCAGGAAAGACATGGAAACCATTACGAAAATCTTGTACCCATACTACAAAAAAAAAAACCTCAAATTCTTTTCCTATATTCTAATATTGTTTTCGCTACACTCTAGGGTCTATAGAACCTAGCAACCTAGGCTCTGAAACCAAACTCTAACGACCTGCTTTTGTATATACTATTTTTTAAAAACACATAGAAAATTTTTCTATAACACCACTAAAAACATCTCAGGCCCAAAGGAGCACTGAGGAAAACTTTGTACGCAATACATTCCCAAGCAGAGGTAAACATGAAACTGTAAACAATTATATACAATACCAGAAATCTAGAAAGTCCCAAAATATATATCACAAAATACCCAGTGATGTCATCAAAATCCTTGGATCTACCCCCAAACAACTAACATTACAGAAACACCTACCCTTCTAGAAAGGGTAGCGTAAGAACTCCTCTACCCGCGAGCCTGATCTACTCACCTAGTTGGATCACTTGAAAAATGGTAAGTCACTAGGATGAGACAACGCTTAGTAAAAGCAAATATGCTATTACTAGTGTGTGGCTATTGAGTTACACATTTAAATCTACTATTATAGTACTTGAGACTATAAAACTGCTAGTCTAGTATACTATACAGGTTGCGTTTATTATAGCTTAAAATACAACTGAATATTTGAGTTTTCTATTCACCCATAATTCTAATATTATAATAATGCTGCTGCTGCACTATACATCTATATATATAAACAACTGTGATAATATCCTAGGAACTAAATGTCATGATTTAACCCCTCATGACAAGGTTCTGTGGCTCGTAGGCAGGACTTACTCTGGTTGGCCTACCAGGCAAGTCAATCCATATCTCTATCAACCATCTGGCTTACTGCAGTCTCTCCGGGCATACTCCTACTCTATCTCGTCTAACCGGCCACCTCAACCCAACTTTCTGGGGAGACTGCAATCTCTCCTGGCACAGTTAGACGGAATCCACATATTATCCAACATAAGTGGTTGCACTATAATCTGAAATAGCAATAATACCATGCTCTACTGTCTGAATTTGACTGACTATCTCCACAGCGTCTGATACTATTTAGTACTGATATATATATATATATATATATATATATATATATATATATATTTACTGTTTTTACCATTATGTAGAAATAACCATAATATCTTTAAACTACTCTTACATAATCTGAATTTCTGACTAAATTGCTGAATAAACTGAATAACTGAGTGTTATGGATTTGAAGTCATGGCATACTGAATAATACTTAAAATCATATTTTTTGAAAACTGATATCAATATTTTCCTACTAATAAGCTGTAAAATATGATATTTTCAAAACTGCATAAATACTACTAAACTGTAATAAACTCATGCCACATAATAGAGTAATTAAATCCCATGCTTAAAATTTACATTTCTTGGTATAATAATAATAATAAAATTCTAGAAGACTAAATAATAATACTGATATGTATATAATTTTTTGGCAAACCTTCTAAAATTGCTAGCATAGCATATTTCCCTTACCTGACTACTAAAAAGCCCCTACAGTGTCTAGTCCTACACTCGCAGGGTTCCCCGTTCAACACCCTGAAAACAATATCTCCCTAAACAAAATTTCAGTATTTCTTCGAGTACTACATTTCCTTCAACTGTGAGAACGCCAAATACTAATTAAAAGCCTTACCTTAAATTTGGGATGGAGTTCAAGTTAGCCCCACCAATGATCCACTCTAGTAAACTTGAAAAGAACTTTCCCATGAGTGTTGTGGTGGCTTCGGATCGTCGAATCAGCAAGAATCCGACCCAAAATCTTAGAGAGAAGGGGGAGGGGACGAATAGGAGAGAGAGAGAGAGAGAGAGAGAGAGAGAGAGAGAGAGAGAGAGAGAGAGAGGGTTTTCTGCGCGTAAATCTGTTGAAAATTTGAGTTTAGGCTATTTATACAATGGCCTTTGTTGACGAGACATGTCACTTCGTCGACAAGGCTATGAAGGAAGTTCGATGACGAGCGCTTATTCCTCGTCGATGAAATTCAGGCCTGAAAATAGCCTATCGATATCTTCTCATCCACGAGACACGTGTCCCTATCAACGATCCCAATAAGCCACTTCATCAACAAACTCTTCGCGTTCATCGACGAGGACCTGCTGTGAACCCTCGTTTACAATTTCCTTTCTTTCTCCTTTTATTATTTAACTAATATAATTCCTTTGGGTCTCCACATATGGTGTACTACTAGATGCCCCGTACTGGTCTTGATACGTTCCATATGCCATTTGAGAAGAAGAAGCCCCATACACCATTTGGAAATAAGAAGCCCCAGTGTGCCAGGTGGGGGTTTGTGCAGGTGTGATTTGTTTTGTCGATGCTTCTCAATCATCCTGAGTCCACTAGGATGGTTAGGGGGTGGTCCCCCCTCAACTCGAGCATGACCCCCCACATACGACTCTGGCAAGGTTTAGCATGACGTCTCCTATGTGATGCATGCTCAGTGGTTGCAACGTCATCATCTGATTCGAGGGTCTTCGCCTCGGCAAGGGGAGGCCTTTGAATTGACCAGCAAGCTTCATCAACCACAAAATGCATATAGTCCTCTACAATCAGTCAAGCTGGATATGTTGGGACGCAGTCAAATAACTGGATGTTCCCTATCATATGCTCCTACAACAAAATGTTATGAAACTATTAATAAGTTATCAAAAATCCTCTTGTCTATTTACTACATGCATTGAATAATTTATTCACTCACCACTGTCATATGCATACTAACAGTTTTTCTTACATAACGAATAGTGATGGACCAAAACCAGTCATTATATCCATCCTCTGCCCATAGAGGTGTACGCCTAGGGAGTGGGAGTTCCTTCAGTATGTGGATAGCATGGTCCATTTGATGTTGCCACCTTTAGAGGGTACGCCTGTTGTAATGACTCGAAAAATTTTAATGATAAATAATTTGGAAAAAAAATAGATGAAAAAGATAAATAAGCAATAAAGGAAAAAGGGGAAGTGGAAGAAAGGGAAAAGAAATTTTAAAAAGGTAATAGGTAGGTACTCATCGATGAGTAGGATTTTCTCGTCGACGAGAGATCTTGTGAGCCTCGTCGTCGAGTATGCATATCTCATCAATGAGGATTAACCGAGAGGGTTAGAGATATTTTGAAACTCATTGACGAGCTCACGGCCTTGTCGATGAGTGTTCTTCTGTGGTTCGTCGACAAGTCCTATTTTCTCATCGACGAGTCCACGTGGCAAAGATGAGTATAAGAAGGTTTGGGGGAGCTTCCACGTGAAGGAAATCATTTTGCCTTTAACTTTCTCTCTCTAAAACGTCTCCTCTGTCTTCTCTCTAGCTTTCTGGCCTAGATTCAGCCTGAATCGACGATTAGAAATCGCTACGGTGTTCTAGGGAAGATTCTTTACACATCTAGCGGATCAGTTTTCTAAACTGGGCTTTTTTAGAAATGCTCCTAAGTTGAGATAAGGGTTAGGATTCTCAGTTTTAGTTTTTTTAAAAGTTTATTTAAAGTTTATAAGTTGATAAAATACAAAAATAGTAGTTTATTTGGGATTTATTTAATTAAACTAGGGTTTTTGAACTAGGGTCCACGTAAGCATCACAGGCATTAGTTTGAGATACATGTTGGTATAGTTCAAGGATTTAGGTAAGGGGAAATTTATATATTAAATCAGGTTTTCATGAATTAAGTTAAAATGGAGTATGTTATATATATGTATTTGTGTTTTCATGTGGGTATAAAATGTCATCCATGTAAATTATGTTTTCTGAGGTTAGGACTGCTTATTTAGCTATGTATATATGAAAATGAACTGATGTAATTGAATGATATTTTTAGGATAATTATGTAAGAAAAGAAAAGCATATTTTTAATATATGAATGTTAAATGTTGGTTGGCTTATTCGCCTATTTTACAGGAAATATATATATATATATATATATATATATATATGAATTTCACTACAAAATTATGTGGCATGAGTAAATGTAAATTCTATGCAAATATATGTTATATGTATGAGATGTAGGTTATGTAAGAAATGTACTGAGAATGAAAATGTTATAAGGATTATGCCGCTTGTGTTTGATAATGCAACCATGTATACAATGACAACTAAAAAGAGCTGTAGACTTATTGATGACAGCTAAAAGGAGTTGTGTTAGCAGGCTAGTGCATATCTATGTGGACTAACTGATGTACAGCTAAAAAGAGCTGAAGTATGAATGCATGAAATGAAATAGAAATGTGAATGAAATGGATATGAAATATGAAATGTGAACAATGTAAAATGTGAAAGGTTACGTAAAGTGAAATGCTATGAAATGTTAAAGCTGAGAACATGAACGGATGTGAATTACTGAATAACAAACAAAATAATGTACTATGGTATTATCAGTATTTATTCTAGTAGAACATGTTACGTTTGGGTGGGGCAAACTCTTCGCTTGAGGGCTTGCTGAGAAAGGAGAGTGCCCTGATTGTATCAGATGTTGCACTAGGCTGCATAATGTGCTAGGGCATGGGGAAACTATTTGTATGGGCGGGTAGATTTCCCTATTCTCGGGGGCCTTTGTTGGTAAACTTTTGTATGAACTGTGTGAGTAGGAGATTAATCTATTACTTGAGGGCTTATTGAGGAAGGTGAGTGCTCTGGTATACTTTATTTGTGACCTTTGGGTTGCCTAATGTATCAGAGCAGAGTGGTGCTACTTGTATGGGCGGGTAATCACCCCTATCCTTGGGCACTCTCGTGGGTAAATACTTTGCATGTGTATGATCAGGTTCAGAAAATGATTTCAGAATTATGTTAATGGTTCACAAATGATATTAATATGTTATTTAAAAAACTCATGTTTGCCACACGCTGTTTTAATATATTGTTTCTTCCCTTACTGAGATGTATCCTACCTGAATACAAATTTATCTTTTTCAGGACCTACAAGAGATCGAGCTTAGAAAGCTCGAGTTGGATATAGCATTTTTAGGGTTATAGAAAGAGGAAGGGTATAAAAATTTTGATAACATTTTTGAGATGTGTATATTTTATCTTGTATGTTTATGTTTTAAGTCTTCTGGGATATGGATTGTTGTGGAACATACTGGTGTTTGTGAATACTGAATGTTTTTGGAGATATGTGTGTATATGAGAATACAGGTGATGAATGGTTATTATGGATTATGGATAGAAATAGTAAACTCTGGTATTATATTTGTGGAGATTATATTTATTCTTTCCGCTGCGTACATGGTATTTATTATGGATTATCAGGATTTTGTCAGGTATAACATGCCGGATCAGGTTTAAGGGTTCAGGGCATTACAAAATGGCATCAGAGCAGGTTTCCAGCCATAAGTATGATAAAATTCATATCGTATGGATATGAAAATGTTAGAGTATTAGGTTAGAGATGATTTATACCACAGTATAGGAAACAGTTATGATAAGGATACTAGATGAATAGGTTAGGTGTTGAGAAGTAGGTTTGGTGTAGGGAAGTATAGGATTTTGTTTTGTAGTTTAGATGTAAAAATACGTCGATGACTTCCTGTGATTTTTCTAAAGCAGTCGACGGCTTCAGAAAAGCCACAGTAAACCTTAGATGATTTCATTTTTGGATTGTGAGACTGGTACTTATATGAGGAATTTGGATGTATATTGAATTTAAATTATATAATTATGTTGTTGGGATTATGCTATGGAATTCTTATCTCTTTTTTGTTCTATTTTCAAGATGGATCTTGGAGATGAGGATGTAGGGGCTGAAGGAAGAGAAGATTCAGATACTTCCAGTGAAGACGACATTGATACCTCCAAGATGTTGTGGGGTATAGTTCGCCAGGTTAGGGCAGAGATGAAGAAGGATCCAAAAGAACAAAACTGCCCATTTGCAGGTTAGGGCTACAACATTAAGGAGTTTATGAGGATGAACCCTTCGGCCTTTGTAGGAGGACCTGATCCTATGGCTGTAGAGAATTGGGTACAGGAAATAGAGGAGATCATGATTGTACTCGACTGCATGGATGAGCAGAAGGTCTGTTATGCTGCATTCAAGATGACTGGAGAGGCGAAACACTAATGGCTTTCTGTGAAGCTACTAGAGGACCAGAGGCTAAATAAGATAGCTCTTACCTAAGAGAGATTCAAGAAGCTATTCTTTGACAAGTATTTTCTTTCATCTATCAGGGACGAAAAGATTAAGGAATTTACTAATCTAACATAGGGGGATATGACTGTTGCGGAGTATGCAGCGAAATTTGTGGAGCTTTCTTGTTTCACATCATTTATGATCATAAATGAGGCAAGGAAGGCCAAGAAATTTAAAAAGGCCTAAGGCACAGAATATACGAGATGGTGGTGGGGTTTCAGGTTCATACTTTTTTTTAGATTTAGTTGATAAGGCTTTGGTATTGAAAAAGAGTATCTAGAGTAGCACACAGTCTTTAGAGCAGAAAAAGAGGCCTGCACCATCTAGTTTTCAGGCTGAGGTTAGTCAAGGATCAAGAAAGTAAGGAAAGGATGCAGTGGACTCTATATGCCAAAAATGTAATAAAAGGCATAGGGGCGAATGCTGGTTTGGCACTCCTAATTGTTTTAGGTGCGGTAAGCCGAGGCATATCAAGAAAAATTGTTGGGAACTATTGCCTGTGGTATCTGTTTAGAACCAAAACCGAGGAAAATAGCAGGTACCACTTGGAAAAGGTGCTCCAGCATGAGTCTACTCATTGATTCAGGCTGAAGCTGATGCCATCAGGGATGCATGTATGAGATTATATTTAAGATAATGATGATTTAATGATGGATGATTGAGCAATTTATATGATGATCTTAATATTTATGATGATGTGACTAATTGTAAATAATGTAGGAATTTGGGTGATATATATATTGAATTGTATGACTTAATGAATTCTAATTAGGTGAAAGGATGACTAGTAGGTAAAATTTCGAGGAAAAAATTTCTTAAGGGGGGAAGAATGTAATGACCCAAAAAATTTTAATGATAAAATAATTAGGCAAAATAATAGATGAAAAAGATAAATAAGCAATAAAGGAAGAAAAGGAAATGGAATAAAGGGAAAAGAAATTTTAAAAGGGTAATAAGCAGGTGGTCGTTGACGAGTAAGATTTTCTCATCGATGAGAGATCTTGTGAGCCTCATCGCCAAGTATGCATGTCTCATCAACAAGGATTAACCGAGAGGGTTTGATATATTCTGTAACTCGTCGACAAGCTCATGGCCTTGTCGACAAGTGTTCTTCAGTGGTTCGTCGAAAAGTCCTGTTTTCTCGTCATCGAGTCCACATTGCAAAGATGAGTATAAGAAGGTTTGGGGAAGCTTCCACGCAAAGGAAATAATTTTTCCTTCAGCTTTCTCTCTCTAAAACGTCTCCTCTGCCTTCTCTCTAGCTTTCCGTCCCGGATTCAACTCGAATCAATGATCTGAACGCGTTACGATGTTCTAGGGAAGATTCTCTACACATCTAGCATATCAGTTTTCTAAACTAGGATTTTTGGGAAACGCCCCTAAGTTGAGGTAAGGTTTGGGATTCTTAGTTTTGATTTTTTAACAAGTTTATTTAAAGTTTATAAGTTGAGAAAATGCATAAATAGTAGTTTATTTGGGATTTATTTAATTAAACTAGGGTTTTTGAACCAAGGTGTGGGTGAGAATCACAGGCATCAATTTAGGATACCTGTTGGTATAGTTCAAGGTTCCGGTAAGGGGAAATTTATATATTAAATCAGGTTTTCATGAATTAAATGAAAATGGAGTATGTTATATATATGCATTTGTGTTTTCATATGGGTATAAAATGCCAAATATGTAAATTATGTTTTCTGAGCTTAGGGCTGCTTATTTAACTATGTATATGTGAAAATGAACTGATGTAATTGAATGATATTTTCAGGATAATTATGTAAGAAAAGAAAGGTATATTTTCAACATATAAATGTTAAATGTTGGTTGGCCTATTTTACAGGGAATATATATATGAATTTCACAGCAAAATTGTGTGGCATGAGTAAATGTAAATTCTATGCAAATTTATGTGATATGTATGAGATGCAGGTTATGTAAGAAATGTACTCAGAATGAAAATGTTAAAAGGATTATGCTACTTGTGTTTGATAATGCAACTATGTATACAATGACAGCTAAAAGGAGTTGTACACTATTTGATGACAACTAAAAAGAGTTGTATTAGCAGGCTAGCACATATCCATGTAGACTAATTGATGTACAACTAAAAGGAGCTGTAGTACGAATGAATGAAATGAAATGGAAATGTGAATGAAATGGATATGAAATATGAAATGTGAACGATGTAAAATGTGAAAGGTTACGTAAAGTGAAACGCTATGAAATGTTAAAGCCGAGAACATGAACGGATGTGAATTACTGAATAACAGACAGAATAATGTACTATGGTATTATTAGTATTTATGCTAGTAGAAAATGTTACGTTTGGGAGGGGTAAACTCTAGGCATGAGGGCTTGCTGAGAAAAGCGAGTGCCCTAGTTGTATTAGATATGACACTAGGCTGGATAATGTGCTAGGACAAAGGGAAACTATTTGTATGGGCATGTAGATTTCCCTATTCTTGGGGCCTTCGCTGGTAAACTTTTGTATGAACTATGCGAGTACGAGATTAATTTATTACTTGAGGGCTTACTAAGGAAGGTGAGTGCCCTGGTATGCTTCAATTGTGACCTTTGGGTTGCCTAATGTATTAAAGAAGAGGGGTAGTACTTGTATGGGCGGGTAATCACCCCTATCCTTAAGTAGTCTCGTGGGTAAATACTTTGCATGTGTATGATCAGGTTCAGAAAATGATTTTAGAATTATGTTAATGGTTTGAAAATGATATTAATATGTTATTTAAAAACCTCATGTTGGTCACATGCTGTTTTAATATATTGTTTCTTCCTTTACTGAGATGACTTTCACCCGAATACAAATTTATCTTTTTTAGAACCTCCAAGAGATCGAGCTTAGAAAGCTCGAGTTGGATATAGCATTTTTGGGGTTATAGAAAGAGGAAGGGTATAAACATTTTGATGACATTTTTGAGATGTGTATATTTTATCTTGTATGTTTATGTTTTAAGTCTTTTGAGATATGGATGGCTGTGGAACATACTGGTGTTTGTGAATACTAAATGTTTTTGGAGATATGTGTATATATGAGAATACAGGTGATGAATGGATATTATGGATTATGGATAGAAATATTAACTCTGATATTATATTTGTGGAGATTATATTTCTATTTTCCACTGCGTACATGGTATTTATTATGGATTATCAAGATTTTATCGAGTATAACGCGCCGGACCGAGTTTAAGGGTTCAAGGCGCTACACCTGTACTTAGTGCACTAGTCGGTTTGATGATTCCCGCGTTGGTCACATTCGTGCAGATGCTGATTGTAGACACCTAATTTTTACCAGGTCTCCCCATTAGGTGATGTGCATGAGGTCAATGAAATTTTGAGGACCCTTTTTGGAACATTCATTTGAGTTCAAAAATCTTGTGAACCTATGAGAACAAGCCCCTGTTGTGAAAGTCCCCGTCATTTGAGTCCTCCATTTAATTATCTTTTCTTTAAGTCAAGTCCATGTTAATATGACTTTTTATTATTTTTGAAATCTTAAATAAGTTATGTTCATCAAAGTCACATTTTTTAAATTTAGTCTCTTGGTTAATATGTCCATGTTATTTTCTTTATTTTTGAAATTGACTCTTTATTTGTTTTGAATCTAGAAATAGATTCCTGGCTAATTCCTATGAACCTTTTTTGAAAATTTGTCCTTATCTTTTATTTTTTTAATTACCATTCAATTCCAATTTTTGGCCCAGTGTTAAATTCTTGAAATTGAGGGTCCCATGTGATTAAAAAAAAAAGACAGTGGGGAAATACATTGTAAAATACAAAAGGAAATCCTCAAAGGGGCCAAGCTACACCCATGTGCCTTAGGATATTCCACATCATCATCAAAGGTACCTGTTCACCAATTCAGAAACAAAATCAATGCAAATGGGAGGGAAACTCGAATGAATCAAAGAGTTAAATGAGAAAATCTACAAAAATTGAGAGCATGTGTAGAAATCATAAGAGATACCTGGATTCTGAATTAATTTGGAAACAATCCTTGAAAAATATCACACAAATTGATTAAAGGATTTTTGAAAATTAGAGTGTAACCCCCCATATTCTTGGTTGTACTCTCTATTGAAAGGAGAATCGACCATATCATAAAATAAAGGGATTCCTTTGCTACAAGAAGGAAAGCACACATTAGGGTTTTTACTTAGAATGAAATAATGAAGAAAGGAAAGACCAGACACTACCTAAACTGACCTAACCCTATAAATAAATGAGTCTCACATAGACCAAGACATAGACGGAAGGAAAGAGTTCAATAACTACAAAAAAACTGATTTTTAGTGACGAAATTATTAGTGACGGATTTAATTTTGTCACTAAAAGTGGCTATTAGTGACAGTTTTAGCAACTGTCACTAATACTTTTGTTACTAAAACAAGAAAATATCTCGAAAAAATTTTCATGCTGAAATTGTCTCGGAAAAATATTAGCGACGATTCCTAAGGGATAAGTGACGAATTAAATCCATCACTAAAAGGAAATTATTAGTGACGATTGATAACCGTTACTAATATTAATTAAGAAAAAACCAAAAAAAAAATTTATTTCACAATATTAGTGACGAATCATAATTTTCGTAACTATTAGTCAATTATTAGTGATAGATTAGAAGTCGTCACTAATACATTTTTTTATTTTAAAAAATAAAAAAATGTATTTCATAGTATTAGTGACGAATTTGTAGATTCGTCACTATTATCCAATTATTAGTGTTGGTTTTAGGAACCGTCACTAATACTTCATTTATTTTAAAAAAGTGAAAAAAATTTATTTTGCAATATTAGTGACAAATTTACAAACTGTCACTAATACTTCTTTTATTTAAAAAAAAATAGAAAAAATTTATTTCATAGTATTAGTGACGAATTTAAGGATTCGTTACTATTATCCCATTATTAGTGACGGATTTTCAAACCGTCACTAATACTTGTTTTATTTAAAGAAAATAAATAAAAAAAATTATCTCATAGTATTAGTGATGGATTTGAAGATTCTTCACTAGTATCGCATTATTAGTGACAGATTTGATGATTCGTCACAACTATCGCATTGACAGATTTGATGATTCGACACTATTATCGCATTATTAGTGATGGATTTGAGAACCGTCACTAATACTTCTATTTTTTAAAAAAATAAAAAAAATTTTATTTCATAATATTAGTGACGAATTTAAGGATTCGTTACTATTATCCCATTATTAGTGACGGATTTTCAAACCGTCACTAATACTTGTTTTTTTTAAAGAAAATAAAACAATTTTATTTCATAGTATTAGTGACTGATTTGATGGTTCGTCACTACTATTGCTTTATTAGTGATGGATTTGGGAACCATCACTAATACTTCTTTTATTTAAAAAAATAAAAATAATTTATATCATAGTATTTGAAAACTAAGATGTAGTCCCAAGAAGGGAGGTGAATTGGATTTAAAAATTTTCTTTTAATTCCTTTTAAAACTTCTTAATCTCTTTTATTTCTTTAAACCAATTCTTGACTTGTTTGTTTAATTTATCAATCACACAAGAACTTACTTCCTTTTATACAATCAACAACACAACTACTTAAACAATTAAGTAACCAATCAATCAACCAAACCAATTATCCAATCAAACACAATATCCAAACCAAGATATATAAGATACAAGATTTCAGCTTTTGTTTGTTTGTAGCCCTATTGTTAATGCAATCCCTTTGATAATGAATTAACTTTTTCAAAGTGATTTTCAAAAAAACATTCACACTCTTCCCAAAATTTAGAATTCAAATAAACTCTTAGTTAATTTATTTTTAGGTGTTAACCAAGTAACATACTCCCTTAGGGTTTCCACAAAGTATGGTTTAACCAATGTACTCCCTTTCGATTTCCGCAACTCAAATCAAAATTAGACTTTAAGTTTACTCGATTTCCAAATATACGTAGCATATATGATTAAAAATTAAATCATCCACACAATTTATATGTTCTGAAAATAAAGAGTAAGGGAAAAAGAGAGTGAGACCGGGATTTTTACGAGGTTCGGCATAAATCTAGCCTATGTCCTCGCCTTTGGAAAACTACCAAATAATTCACTAAATCCAGTTCCTTTGCCAGGCGGAACAACACCATTTACACACTCTTTCACTAGGCTAAAACATGCTTCTCCAAACGATATGCCCTCTGTCGCGACGTCCCGGGAGCGCGTGTGCCCCGGGCGGCGAAATTAAAAATCAATTTTAATATGGTGTGGAAAAACATGGATGTCGAATGTATGATATAATACAAAGTATCTCATAACATATATACAACATACTATACATGGAGTAGGATGTGGCTCCTGTTCCAACCCAGGGTAGGTATATATATACAGGGTTCTTCATGATTCTATCCTAATTAGGGAAGACTATAGACAAGTATGTGTGGGTAAGCTCTAATCCCTATATACAAAGGTTCCCAATCTAACCTCCATCCTCACCCAAAAGGGGTTTAGACGAAGTTTAAATTGAGCGGAGTGGTTCGCGGGTCCCCACAAGCCCTGCCACGTGGGGACAAACGTTATTATACTCCTATCTAATCCTAGTAAGGAAAGCTTGGGTATAGAGCGTGAAAGTGTGTGCATTTAAATTTAACCTAATCCCGCTATCCCCACATTTATTCACATGCTATAAACAATATGGAAACAAGATATCTACCATTAATACATATATTCAAAAGATAAGGAAACACAATATATGCAATTAATATGTTTATTCAAAAAAAATTTGGAAACAAAAAATAAGGAAACAAAATATTTATGATTAGTATACACAATATCTATAATTAATATGCTTATTCACAATATCTAAAATTAATATGCTTTATTCAAAATATTTGGAAACAAAATATCTACAATTAATATTCACAAAATTAGGAAAAAAAATATTTTTAACTAATTTTGGTTATTTACAAATTATGGAAGTAAAATATTTACAATTAATCAAAGTTTATTGACAAATTACAATATTTACAAAATAAGGAGTAATTAAAAGATTTATTAAATTTAAACTTGGGATAATTTTCAATTAATTAATGGCTCGACTCTCTAAGTCCCCAGCGGAGTTGCCAAGCTGTCGCGGCGTCCCGGGAGCGCGTGTGCCCCGTGCGGCGGAATTAAAAATCATTATATTTTCAATTTTTATTTTTAAGGAAAAACATGGAATATCGGAGTCGCCACTAACCTTTAGTGCGGTTAGAACACATGATTACTACCCCGTTAGGGGTAGAATCGGTCTACATTACCAGAGTTAGGCTCGGGAGTTCGGTTACGCGAGGGAAAGGTACAAGCACCCCCTACGCGCCCGTTCTTACGAACGGTACCTAATTAATTAGAAATTATCCCTAAGTTAATCTAATAAGTCTTTAAATTACTCCTATTTTATGAATTTATAAATACATGTGAAAAATAAATAAATAAATAAAATAATAAATAAATAAAGATAATATATACATATATATTCCCTCAGAGCTTAGGGTACGTGAAGCCCGAAGGCTCATACCCCCGCAATAAAATCATAGGGATAAAAAAAAAATCAAGAAAATATTTTATGAAAATAGCTCCCAGATTTTTAAGAAAAAAAAAAAATTATTCTTAAACAATACTTTCAACACTTTCTGGGGTTTTTAAAGATAATAAACGTAAAAGATAAAATAATAATAATAATAATAATAATAATGGGCTAAAGCGTAGATGTAATACTAAAATACCACAATATTCATAATAATAAGTATCTACCAAAATATTACAACTACTATAATAAGTAAAGAAAATCCTCATAATACTATATATATCAAGATACTAAAAAAAAAAATACCATATATAAACATAATAAAATACCCTAATAATATAATATAATAACATAATATCAAAATACTAAAGTTACCAAAATAACTAATACTGTGCATATTAAAATACTAAAAATATCATAATAATAAATACATATAATATAATAATAAACAGAAATACCATAATAATATAACAATAACATAACAAAAATATTTACCTCAACCTAATAATAAACATAAACCATATAATCTAATTATAACAATAAACAAGAAATCCTAATAGTGATATCAATGTGAAGATAAACATAAACCTAAAACATGATACTGTAAACATGGAAAAAATATAAACACAAAATCCTAATATCATAACAGAGATCAACATCCTAATGAACGTAAACATATAATATAAACATCACAATAAACTAAAAGTAATGGAAAAAAAATGAAATAAAGACAATAATAAAGAGTAGCAGTCATATACTCCCTGAATTGCTTTGGAATTGGAGAACCTAGGAAGAGGAGACACCTGCGATGAAGAGGTTGCTTATAGGATTCCCTGCGTCTGGAACAGATGTGTGGGTGCGGCTGTGGGGATGGAGTTGCAGGGATTGAGCGAGAGCTAGTGCTGCAGCCTGCGCTGGAACAGAACGTGGAGATGTCCCCAGATTTCTAGTGCCGTGGATGTATTGAAGGTTGGTCACGGGTGGTTCACGGGTCTCCAGTAGTGACGGCAGCAGGTAGAGGCTCGTGGTGGTTGTCGGCGGCTGCTGGTTGCAAGTGATGGTTGGAGACGAAGCAGAGCAGGAGCTCAGGCCGCTATAGTGGCGGCCCTGCTGGTGCGTGGCTGGAACAGAGGGCTGGAGAACTGCTGTCGGTGCTCGTGGTGGCTGCTCTAGGATTGGCTAGTCTTCGGGTGGCCTGCTGGTTCGTGGGTCTCGCCGGAGATGGCCCTTGGCTATGCGTCTGGGATGCCTGGCCGGAGTTGCAGAGGAGGTGCGGTTGCAGGGGCTGGCGGCGTAGCAGAGCAATAGCTCAGGCTGCTATGGTGGCGGGCCTGCTGGTGTGTGGGCTCTGGTTCGGCTGGGTGGTAGCGGTTCTGGAGAGGAGGAGAATGGACGAGAAAGGTGAGGGGCGGCCGTCTGGTGCACAGGAAGAAGAAGAAGAAGAAGAAGAAGAAAGAGGCAGAAGTTTTTTTTATTTTTTTTTTCCGGTTTCCCCTCAGCGCTGTGGCTGTACGCTCCCTCCCTTTTGGCTGGGAGAAAGAGCCTATAAATAGGCTCCTCCACCCCAAAACCCTAAATCACATAAATATAATAATAATAATAATAATAATAATAATATTAATAATGATTGATAACAATAATAATAATAATAATAACAAAATAATAACATAATACTAATAATACCAAAAATAAATAACAATAATAATAATAGTAAGAGAGATAAAAATACTAATGATAATAATAATAAGTAAATAAATAATAATAATAATAGTAATAATAATAACAACAAAATAGTAATAATACTAATAATAATAATAATAAAGATAATAATAAATAAATAATATTAACGATAATAATAATAATAATAATAATCAAGAAAAATAAAAATAAGCAAAATAATAGTAAAGTAATAATAATAAAAATAATACCATAATAATAAAATAATATCTAAAATAATAATGTAAATAATAATAAAAAATACTAAAAATGATAACAAAAAAAATAAAATAAATAATAATAGTAATAACAAAAATAAATAAATAATAATGAGAATAAGAATAATAATAATAATAAATAAAAATACTAATAATAATAATAATAATAATAATAATAATAATAATAATATTTAAAAATAACAAAGGTAATAATAATGAAAATAATAATAGTAATATAATAATAATAATAATATTGGGCCTGGGTAAAAATGGGGTGTCTACACCCTCGTTCGGTTATTCATTCAATTAGGTTAGAGCAGCACCTCTCTAAGTGATATCCCCTCGCTTAGCCTACAATCCGAACACCTCGAATTGTCTAAGAACCAAAAAGATATGAAGTAATCTCTCCATACAATAGCACTCTTAAAACAGAGTAGATTAGTACAATTTCAGCTCTAGGTACTTCAATAATTTAAATACAAATAAGAAATAGAATTGAAGCTCAAGTGTAGAATTCACCAAGGGTTCCTCTGTGATTTGAGAAAACTCAGTATGAGAACCTTAGGTTGGTGTTTCAGCAGTAATTCATATGATTTCTCTTTAGCAAGAGTTTTGAGCAATATGGAGCTTTGAGAGAGATTGAAAGATTTGATGCAAGTATGTTGCGTGATTGTCTGTATGTTTGAATTCTTGGGATTAAAGGAGTATTTATAGGCATTTTTGAATTTGTTTCCTTGTTCCCCAAGTAACTTGGAGTGTCCAAGTTTTTTACAACGTTCATATTTGAAAAACCAATTTTTGAGATTTTCCTGTTGGACTTTAAAAAATCAAAACCCGTGGAGTTAGTCGGCTGACCATGCGACTGGGTAGTGTATTTTCACAGGGTCAGTCAGTTGGACAGGTTGCTGACAACCTTCTATCTTCCAAAAAATAAAATCAGGAAATAATCAGTCGGCTGGCGTGACACAGATCAAAATGAGTCAGTTGGCTGGGTACTGTTAGTCGGCTGGGAGTTTTTAGTTTATTGAGTCAGATGGCTGGGCAGTTAATTTCCTAGTTGATTTTCTATCAGTCGGCTGACTAAACCCAGAGTATTTCTAGTCAGTTGACTGACCAATCCTTTTTCTGATTTTTCAATTTTGGTTTTCAAATTTAATTTTGCTCTATTGATTTGGTCTTTTATGAAACATTTTTCGGGGTTTTAAAATAGGTCTCTAAGTCCATGTATTTCCCCTAAAGAGTTTCAACAATATTTCATAAGTTATTTAAATATTAAAGCACTTACATAAAGACTTCTAAGCCATTTTTAATTCTTAAACACTTACGTTTTCGTGCTTTGTCTTGGTTCTTTCTTCAAGCTTTAATATGAAGTTCATCCTCTCATAGTCGTCAAGCTTTAATATATCATCCCTGCCTTTACGTATTCTTTAAGCTTCATATGATCATGTTCCTTTAGAATATAAGCTTTAATTGATCCTTGTGAGTATTTAACCTTGCTTTCACATATGTGAGATCTGAAATATCATCACTCAACCAAATATGCTAAGTTCCACTTGTTTGTTAGCATCAAAATAGGATGTTAAGCCTTGTAAGGCCAACAATCTCCCCTTTTCTGATGATGACAAACAATGATAAAAAATATAACTAAGCCTTAAAAAGACTCCCCCTTTCAATAAGCATCAACTTCAACATATTTGTAAGATCAAGATTACTATCAACACCAATTTTAAGATTATTCAATATCATGCATATCAATACCAATTTCAAGCTCATTCAATATCATGTACTTCTCCCCTTTGTCAAATACTTCTCTCCCTTTTGAAATATAATTCATGTGTCAAAATTTCAAAATATTTCAGTACCAAACTTAATTTTCAATTTTTGCTCAAAATTTCTCCCCCTTTTGACATCAATCAAAAAGAGTAGGATATAAACAAAATAAATCATATTTTTGAGCATATGAATATGAATCATGCATATCAAGTATATGATACCAATTTAGATTTTCATTAATTCTAATTCCAATTGAACTTTTTGAATTTTTAATACCAAACTAAAATTGAAAATTTATGATTCCAATTGAGAATTTATGAAACCAATAAAAAATTAATTCATGATACCAAAAAAAATTACGGAGAAACAAAATATAAGTTATGAGTCATAATACTTCCCCTGAATTTAACACATTCAGATTTAATACCAATTATGTTTTTTGAATTTATCGTCCCTGTTTCAAATATTTTATGTATATGCTCATGGATATCAAATACCAATATCATATTAATTTCATAATTTACTCATGGATATAATTATACTTGTCATGCTCAAATATCAATTTATATTTTCATGGATACCAATACACTTTATAAATACCAATGTTAATGTCACATTATGCACAGCTCATGAATACTCTATTATTTAGATTCAAATTTATCCATTTATCCATGTGATCCATCATAAGCATACATGGCCAAGAATTTATCAATTCATATCAAAATTCATATTTCTAAATCATGCTTCATATCTTTAAAAATTTCAAGATACCAAATTTAAGATGTACACATGTATTATATTGCATTCATATAAGCATGGAGTAAATCATATCATTTGCTTTATACTATACTTTTGTTTGGATTTTTCTTATATTGCGCAAATATTTTATTTCAAACTTGTTTAACGGTTTTTCTTTCAGTCAGTTGGCTAAGCTTATGTCTAGTCGGCTGACCTATACTTTCTCTTTAAAGGTTTTGTTCAATCAGTCGCCTGATCGTATGGTTAGTCGGCTGACAATTCTTCTACTAAGCTTTCTTTTTCTTTTTCTTTTTCTTTTTTATCAATAAGCTTTATTTGCGTCAGATTTTCTTTTCTTTTGATTTCAATTAAACATCCAAACTTCATATATCCTAATGCTTTCTATTTTATGCTTTGTATGATTCATTCATTGATTTGAGTCCAACAATTTTCATGAGTTTCAATAAGATAAGCTTTTTTATCCTTGTTCTCTATTTCAATTTATTCAATATATTTGTATGATGTTCCATAAATTCAATATCAATTGAAGTTGAAGAATTTAGCATTTCATTTTTGGTACCCATATTTTCTTGGGTCTGGTTTGTTTAACAAGGAACGTTTCTTTAATTCTACAAACCTGTTTAATCTTCACACCCTTTCTTTTAAATGGACATTCAAACTTTATATGCCCATTTTTCTTACATTGATAGCATATGGTGTTAGTGTAGGCATTAGAAGATGTGCTAGCACAATCTTTGGATGCTTTTGAAAAATGACCCATGTAAAGATTCTTTTTCTTCTTATTTTCAACCCCATTAAATCCAATGCCTTCTTTATTTAAGGTCATCTTTTGTGAACCTATCATTTTGTCAAAGTTTTCATTTCCTTTTGTGAAGTTGTAAATGATCTTTTCTTTATCTTCAATTTGATTTTTGAGATCATTTATGTCAATATCTTTCTTGTCATCAACCTTCATTTGTGATTTCTCTAATTCTTGAGATAATTTTCTGATTTTATCCTCTAATTTAGAAATATATATGTTTTTCTCACATTCCATGGAGGATAGGGATCAAAGATCTTCTATCTTCTTTTCATTCTTGCTTTCTAATTTCTTGATTTTCAACTCCTTTTCTTTTTCAACAAGATTTTTAGCTTCTAATTCTTTTATTATAACTTCATACTTATTTTCTATTTTCTTGAGTTTTGAATTTTTATTATTTTCAGCAATCTTAATTGATTTTAACTCTTTCATCATTCCATAATTCTTGTTTTTCAACGATGTGTTTAGTTTAGTTACTTTGATTAGCATCCCATGTACTTTGAATAAATCATTTTGAAGTTCTTTATAAGATGCCATGCTTTCATTATTTGATTCATCACTACTATAACCATTTACTGATTTGGATGAGGAGTTTTCCTCATCGTCCCATGCCATAAAGCAAGTATAAGCAACCTCTTGGTCACTTGATTCACATTTTGAACTACTTGTACTATCCCAAGTAGTGGCTTTCATGGCCTTTTTGTTTTTCCTCTTAGACTCATTCTTAAGTAGTGGACATTCCGATTTTATATGTCCAACTTTGTTGCAATTATAACATGTAGGAGTTTTATTTTTAGATTTATTTTTGCTAATTTCTTCTTCTTCTGATTTGGAGTTTTGGTTTCTTCTTTTGAATTTGTTTTTCCTTCTAAGGATTTTGCAAGTTTCTTAGATATGAAGGCTAACTCATCTTCATCCATCTTTTCTTCACTACTAGAGTTTTCTTTTGAGGTTTTGAAGGCTATTGATTCTTGGGCTTTGGATTTTCCATTCCTTTCATTCATTGACATTTCATATGTGAGTAGAGAACCTATTAGTTCATTTAAAGAAGTGGTTTTTAGGTTCCTACCTTCTGTTATTGCAGTGGCCTTTGGTTCCTATATAGGTGGCAGCCCTCTAAGAATTTTTCTTATCATCTCATAGGTAGTATAGGTTTTTCCTAAGGTGTTTAGGGAATTAATTATGTGAGTGAACCTAGTGAACAAATTAGTTATTGATTCATCCGGGTTCATCCTAAAAGCTTCATATTCGCATGTAAGCATATCAATCTTATTATCCCTAACATCTATAGTGCCTTCATAAGTGACTTCTAGCTTGTCCCATATTTCCTTAGCCGATTTGCAAGCCATGACTCTATTGAATTTATTAGCATCTAAAGCACAATACAAGGCATTTATGACAGTTGAATTTATTTGAAGCATTTTGTAGTCTATATCGGTCAAGTCCTTTTTCTATTTAGGAATTTGTTTTCCTTCCACTATTTTTGTAGGAATTAAATCTCCATCCATAACAACTTCCTATGCTTTCCAATGCATATGTTGAAGATAGATTTGCATTCGTTTTTTTCCAAAAAGTGTAGTTATGTCCACAAAAGATAGGTGGTCAAGTTGAGGATTGGCCCTCTCCGAAGGGAGCTACTCCTATGTGTGCCATTAGATCTTTCTATAACTACTTGTTAGGATTTGTTATAACCCCGCTCTGATACCAATTGAAAACTAAGATGTAGTCTCAAGAGGGGGATGAATTCGATTTAAAAATTTTCTCTTAATTCTTTTTAAGACTTCATAACCTCTTTTATTTCTTTTAACCAATTCTTGACTTGTTTGTTTAATTTGTCAATCACACAAGAACTTACTTCCTTATATACAATCAACAGCACAACTACTTAAACAATTAAGTAACCAATCAATCAACCAAACTGATTATCCAATCAAACACAATATCCAAACCAAGATATATATAATACAAGATTTCAGCTTTTGTTTGTTTGTAGCCCTATTGTTAATATAATCCCTTTGATAATGAATTAGCTTTCTCAAAGTGATTTTCAACAAAACATTCACACTCTTCCCAAAATTCAAAATTCAAATAAACTCTTAGTTAATTTATCTTTAGGTGTTAACCAAGTAATGTACTCCCTTATGGTTTCTGCAAAGTATGGTTTAACCAACGTACTCCCTTTTGGTTTCCACAACCCAAATTAAAATTACACTTTAAGTTTACTTGATTTCCAAATATATGTAGTATATATGATTAAAAATCAAATCATCCACGCAATTTATATGTACTGAAAATAAATAGTAAGGGAAAGAGAGAGTGAGACCGGGATTTTTATGAGGTTCCGCTTATACCCAACCTACATCCTCGCCTTTGGAAAACCACCAAAGGATTCACTAAATCTAGTTCCTTTTCCGAGTGGAACAACATTGTTTACACACTCCTTCAATAGGTTAGAGCCCATCTCTCCAAACGATATACCCTCATTCGGTCACTCCTTCAATTAGGCTAGAGTAGCACCTCTCTAAGCGATATCCCCTCGCTTAGCCAACAATCCAAACACCTTGAATCGTCTAAGAACTAAAAAAGATATGAAGTAATCTCTGTGTATAATAGCACTCTTAAAACAGAGTAGATTAGTACAATTTCAGCTCTAGGTACTTCAATAATCTTAATACCCATAAGAAATAGAATTGAAGCTCAAGTATAGAATTCACTAAGGGTTCCTTTGTGATTTGAGAAAATTCAGTATGAGAACCTTAGGTTGGTGTTTCATAGCACTTCAGATGATTCCTCTTCAGCGAGAGTTTTGAGTAATATGGAGCTTTGAAAGAGATTGAAAAATTTGATGCAAGTATGCTGTGTGATTGCTTGTATGTTTGAATTCTTGGTATTAAAGGAGTATTTATAGGCATTTTAGAATTAGTTTCCTTGTTTCCCAAGTAACTTGGCATGTCCTCCAAGTTTTTTACAATGTTCATATTTGAAAATCCAATTTTTGAAATTTTCTCATTACAGTTTAAAAAATCAAAACCCGTGGAGTCAGTCGGTTGACCAAGAGACTGGGTAGTGTATTTCCATAGGGTCAGTCGGCTGGATAGGTGGCTGACACCCTTCTATCTTCTAGAAAATAAAATCAGGAAATAGTCAGTCAGTTGGCGTGACATAGTTCAAAATGGGTCAATCGGCTGGGCACTATCAGTCAGCTGGGAGTTTTTAGTTTATTGAATTAGTCGACTGGACAGTTAATTTCCCTATTGATTTTCTGTCAGTCGGCTGATTGAACCCAGAGTATTTCTGGTCAGTCGGCTAGCCAGTCCTTTTTCTGATTTTTCAATTTTGGTTTTCAAATTTAATTTTGCTATCTTGATTTGGGCTTTCATGAAACATTTTTCAGGGTTTTAAAATAGGTCTCTAAGTCCATGTATTTTTCCTAAAGAGGTTCAATAATATTTTAAAAGATATTTAAATATTAAAGCACTTACATAAAGACTCCTAACCCATTTGTCATTCTTAAACACTGAAGTCTTCATGCTTTGTCTTGGTTCTTTCTTCAAGCTTTAATATCAAGTTCATCCTCTCATAGTCATCAAGATTTAATATATCATCCCCGCCTTTAAGTATTTGTTAGTTTTGGTGTGTTACCAAGAGGGGGGTGAATTGGAATTTTAAAAGTTCTTTCCTAGGTTAAACTAGTTCAGCAACAGTACATTCACAACCTAGGTTCAGTCTACTCAAATGTGCCGATAAGTATAATATGTGGAATTTAAATCATGCGCATCATTCACACAATAACATGCATATGCGTTAAATGTGCAGAAATATAAATAGACACACGATATGTTATCGGGGTTCGGCAAACTATGCCTACGTCCCCGCCTCTAGCTTGCAAGCCCGAGGATTCCACCAATGCTCACTTAATGGGTGGAGCGGCATCGATTAATACCAGGTCAATTAGCATAGGGATGACCTCAACCTTTACAAATTCTCCTTGCGGGGTGGAGAAGGCCCTAGGTCAAATTCACAGGGCTGACCCCAACCTAATCCTTCCAGACTAGATCAAACCCCCTCAGGCCATGCCTGGAAATACAATAGTATTTTTCAAAAAGTAACTGGTACAGTGATTATGCTTTCATTTAAAGTAGATATGTATCCAAATACACAATATAATCAATGCACCTCAATGATGTATGAACTATAAGCTCGGTGCTCTACTTGTGCAATCAACACTTAGAATAATGACTTTATCTAGTCAAGCACAAAAGTGTATATCAAACAAGCTATTCTTTCAAAACTAGATAAACTATATCTCAATCAAAGATTAGGGTTTCAAAGATGCCAATCAGAGTATTCAAACAACCTCAAAAATATTTTCTCAAATGTCTCTAGCACAAGAGTTGTTTGAAATCTAGCTTTGAAAAATATTTTTGCACACAAAAGAATAAGCCCAAATGATTATTGCAATGATAAATGCAAACTCACTTAGCTATATGATTTTTCCCAACCAAAGATTTATCAAATGAAATCGGGGGAAAAATCAAGCTAAACCCTGAATATGAAAATCACAAGCACAAGAGCAAGTGAGAGTTTTTAGCAAGATGGAATAATCAATAAAACACTCACACAACTATATTTCTCAAAAGAATGGATGTATTATGAGTGTATGGACTTGAAATGAACAAATAGGGTTTTGAAAATTTGAGAGATTTTTTATTTAATCCTATTTGCTAATCGTCTCTAATCTAAGCAAATGAACCCCTATATATAGAGAAAGGGTAAATTATGACCGTTGGGGGACACACAGGGTATTCTTAAATTTGTTTAAAAAGGTTTAGTAAAATTAACCCTATTTACTTAATTTTAACCCCAGTAGAAAATAATTTTACCCGCGAGATTCGAGTGGCTAAACTGAGGTTCGGTTGCCCGAATAGACTCATCTTGAAAAGCCCATTTTAAACAGTTTGGTCACCCTTGTGTAGGTTTGGTAGCCCGAACAAAGGTCAGTAGCATTTTTCACGCGATTCGGGTGCCCGGTGCAAAGTTCGGTTAACCGAACTTACTAATTTGATCACCCGAGCCCAATTTGAACGTGTCATTTGGTCGCTCGAGTAGTTGAAAAGTGCCCTGACACAAGTTCGGGTGCCCAAGGTCAATACGCTCAAAACAAGTTCGGGTGCCTGAACACAAAGTCAACATGTTGACTTGTTCGGTCACCCAAAGCCTCTCAATAGTATTCTTTAAACTTCATATGATCAAGTTCCTTTGGAATATAAGCTTTAATTGATCCTTGTGAGTACTTGACCTTACTTTCACATATGTGAGATATGAAATATCATCACTCAACCAAATATGTTAAGTTCCACTTGTTTGTCAGCATCAAAGTAGGATGTTAAGTCTTGTAAGGCCAACAGTATTAGTGAAAAATTTAAGGATTCGTTACTATTATCACATTATTAGTGACAGATTGGTGGACTATCACTAATACTTATTATATTAAAAAAAAATTATTTCGTAGTATTAGTGATGAAATTTAAAATTCGTTACTATTATCCAATTATTAGTAATGGTTCCTAAATCCATCACTAATACTTCTGTTATTTTAAAAAATTAAAAAAAATGTATTAAATACTATTAGTGATGAATTTGAGGATTCGTCACTAGTAGTTTGACACTGCAAAACCCGCGTGTGGGTTCCCCAATCTCATTTCTTTCCCTCCAAGCCTCCCCATTTCCCTCCATCTCTCAATGTGTTCATCTCTTATTCTCTCTGCTCTCTCTCTCTCTCTCTCTCTCTCTCTCTCTCTCTCTCTCTCTCTCTCTCTCTCTCTCTCTCTCTCTCTCTCTCTCTAGCTCTCTCTCTCTCTCTCTCTCTCTCTCTCTCTCTCTCTCTCTCTCTCTCTCTCTCCATCTCTGTGGTCTCTATCTCTCAATCTCTCCATCTGATCTCTTCGTCGCCGCCACCGCTAACGCTTCGGTCCATTCCCGTCGCCTTCGCTGAGAGTTTGTTGAAAAGGTGAGATCTAGTCCTCCTTCTTCTCAAATCCACTTCTTAAAATTTAGTGCTTACTGGTCTTCATGACTTCCTAGCTCAGGAATTGCATTTTCGTGAATTGCATTTCGATTATGCCTACTATTGTTTTTTGGGGGGGGGGGGGGGTGGGGTCTATGGTGGTGTTCAAGGTTTGAACTTGTTAGTTAGTTTATTATTTTTGTCCCAATTTTTTTTTTTCAAATGTTGCCTTTTATTTGCAGTGATTGATCTTCGTCTTGCCAGTAAATTTGAAGGAATAATTGAAACACACACACATGTACCCACAATTAGGAGTCTTTAGATGCGCTACTGGGATTTACTTGGCTTGAATATTTCCTAATAGGAGGAAGCATTTTTCAATAATCTTTTCTCCTTATTATTCCTAAAGTACCCTCAGTTTTGTAATATATAATTGTTTACATGATTTATCTCTTGGATTTTAAAGTTTTAATATACATTATGTTCATGATCACGTGTGCATATGTAAATTTTCATTTAACAAGAGGGAAATTATATCTTGGTTCAATAATTCATAATAAGTATATTAATTAAGATTAATCATTATTAATATATAAGATATAATGACCAAAGTCATATATTCTTAATGACTAATACGCAAAATAATATATTACGTTATCTTTAGAAAAATAAGTATAATGAACAAAACTAAGTATTGTTTCTGTTGAAGTAACATTTATCATCGATATATCATTCTAAAAAATATGTAACATTAAATAATGGATAATTATTTGAATATAAAAAATATATTTAATTAGGAGGACAAAAAATGTTATGCACATATTTATGATTTAGTTACTTTGTCAAATATAAAAAGAGCTTTAAAAATTAGGAGGACAAATAACGTTCATCTTCAAAAATGTCTTAGTTGTTATATGGTTCTTATGTGAGCGATATTATTGATCACCAGCCTTTACTTTGTTATATAACAGTTCCTGGAACTGAGTTTGATAGGTTTCTCAATTGCCGTTGATCCAAACCATTTAATTTGGATTTGAAATGCCATAAATACTACGATTATATTGCTATCCTTTTTAGTCAGTCCGCAGAATGATCTAAATTATGCCCCTCCAAGCTATTGCTTAAACTTGCCAGATCCGGATTTGGCTAATTTAGGAAATGTTGCGAAAGAAATGATAGAGTTGCCATTTTTTTTCCCAATTTGAAAATTAAGTCATAAAAATTATGAAACTTTTTTTGCCAATTTGTTGTAAAAAAGTTAGGGTCATTAGCATGTACATATTTAGAAACCCCGCGACCCTGAATAAATTCTAATTGAGACTTGGGAAAACAATTTTTAAAATTACTATATTAAAGATTAATGTAAAAAATGGATCAAAACCTGATCAATTTTAATAATGGGGTTAAACACAATCCTTGCCACTGCATGAAGGATGAGCCACAATGAACAATGACCTAGTATTACAAAGATGCGGTAGCAGACCTTGAGCTGATCCTGTCATTTTTTTTTTCATTTTTTATTTTTACGTCTTTTTTTCAATCCTTGAACATAACTTTTGAATCGGTTTGTTTAGTTCGACGAAAATAGCTATTCATTGAAATAAGATGGACTATAGTTTAACTTTTGGGAATCATGGGATAGTTATTTCTTATATATTACTAATTATTTCATTTAACATTAAATAAAAAAGGAATACACATCCCCATAATGAAATTTTGAAATAATTATTTCTTATCTATTCTTTATTACAGACTGTTAAGATGTTTCACATTATCATTTGTTTTATAGTAATAACATATTTTCTTGTACCACTAATTGAAAATAACCTACTAAAACTAATCTATTCTTGGAAACAAACATTTTGCTAGTTAAATGTAACCTTATTGTTTAATTTTAGATGGCATAATAAAATCCATGAACAAGCACTTAACAAAAATCAAAAGGTTAAACTTTGTTAATCTATCAAAATTTAAATTTTAAGAAACAAAGTACAATTTAGTAAAACTTTAGAGACATGTTAAATAATTTATCCCTTTTTTTTTGGTTTATTGGGAGAATTATTAGGCTATACCAATCAAAATTTTTTACATTGTTGAACTACACTTCATATTCACTCAAATTGTTACAATCTTATGCAAAATCTCATTGGCGGATGTCAAATGCAGCATTTTTTCTTGATAAATGTGAGTTTATTGAAGTCGTTTTAAAAAGGTTTGGTCTCTTTGTGAAAAAGGAGCTACTAGAGAGAAAAAGTTAAATTTGAGTATTTGATGAAAAGGTTGTAAGGTGTTTAAAAGTATATAATAACTAGAAAGAATATGGTCTTTTTAGAAAAAATAATTAATACATTGGTTGTCTTATAGTGTTAGAAAAAATTTAGGACAACAATAGAAAATATAATTTGTTCGTGAGAAAAATTAGCTTCTAACTTTTCAATTTTTAATTTTGTAACTTCTAAAAAAGTAAAATTTGATTTTTAGAAACTAAAAAAATTATACCAAAAGTTAGACCTACCTTTATCTTTTAAAAAGGACAAGACAAAAGAGGGGCATCAATCTCACCCTAAACAACTTAAATGTTTACCTTATTATTTATGAATTAATATATTATAATCATGTATATAAATATATATATGTATATATTAAAATGAAGCACTCGCCTAAGTCATCCGTAATGATTTTATTTGGTTTAGTAAATGAGTTTTAAAATTATATTTATGTTGAACTTTTCTAATAAGTAAGTGTGAATATTTTCTCGTAATGTTATTGTTAAGTATGCCCATCTAAAATTTTTTTTTCTTTTCAACATAAATCGTAGGGTTTGTCTTTACTGGCCAATGCCTCCGCGAACGAAGCCTCTAAATACCTCAAAGCATGGCTACTCACCACGATGCATTGCCAAGCGACAGAGGGTTCAAGACCCGCAAAGGGGAGAGTCTTCTTCTAGGGTTTGAGCTATACTAAGTGAACACGAAAGGGTTTTGGATGAGACGAGAGCACCAAGGGTGACTCTTGAGGGTGTGCAGTTGCCCTCGGCACGTTCTGCTGTGCCCTAGGCTTACAGAGGACATACCCGCTCATCCAGTGTTGTTCTGTACAATTAGGCCAACCATGCCATATGATTGTGAGGCTCCGCCTCTGACGGATATTCCTGCTGAGTTGCTCCCTCAAGTCCTCAGGCCACGCAAACCACCACCCTCTCCTCTTACCCCTAAATTGCATCGTTTTCTGGAGGAAATGGCACGGGACCGAGACGCCGCTAGAGCAACAACCGCCTTGCCTTGCTCGTGCAGTTCTAATTCTGATTTTGACTCTGATTAGGATAGACTAGATGCTTGAGATCTTTTTATGCGCTTTCTTTTTTGCTTATGTACTGTGCTTATGCAGCCTTTGCTTTTATTTTATTTCTTTTTCTTTTATTTGTTTCTTCCTGTATTTTGTTTTACCATGCTTTTGAATGGTTGTACGCGTGCTTCGATGCGTCTATCTACATTGTATTGCCTTTAAAATTAATGAAAATACATGGAGCTTTTGGTTTTTACCTGTATTTTGTGCTTCACTATATCATTACGTTTTTCTAGCTATTTTTGGAATTTATGTGGAAGTTACTTACATAGATAAGGTAGGCACATAAGTGTTCACTTTTTTTTTTTTTTATCCTTATTGTGCATTCATTTGATATTGTTCACGATTAGAAAATCTTTGGAACAAAAAAATATAAAATACGGCGCTTATTAAAAGCCACTAACTGCCATATGAAGTAAACTGCCAAATTAATTACTGTCATTTATTGTGTTCATTGAAGCTTAGACCCATTCAAGAATGGTTACTATACATTCATGCCTCATCATACATGTGAGACAAAACAATTATTGAAATTCAATTGATTATTAGTCATACTATGTTGACAAATAATCAATTGAACATGTTAATTATTTGTTTCACATACGATTAGTAATGTTTGTATTTTAACCATTCTTGGATTGTCCAATGTAGATAGTTCAGGAAGTTGTATTTACATTGTTGTCATCGTTCACGCTTGGTCAATTGTCATTATATATTTTGAGTGCATCTCTACTTGTGTTCTCTGGGTGCATAGTAGGGTGTCATGACAATTTTTTAGTGATGAAAAACTAGTAAGATGTTCACTTCCCCCATCTCGCATACTTGGAGAGCCATGGGGAGATGCTATCAAAATATATAATGACTACGACAAAGGAATTTGAGCGATTGATCACAACATAAATGCAACATTCCTGAATAAGATAGGATCCATACCCTTTAGACGGAAGGTGGTTGATTATAGGATTCATGATGCATGCATCATAAACATTATGAGAATGTAATCAACACCATTTAGTTGAACATGTTATAGGGTAATTAATGAACATGAATAAGAGTTGGATGAACGCTCAGGGTAGGTTTTTGCCGAAATATGTGAAAGGGGTACATGATTTCATAGAGAAGGGGTACATGATTTCATAGAGTTCGCACATCCTCGTGCAGACAAAGCCAGTAGAATAAGGTGTCCTTGCAAGAAATGTCAAAACATAACATTCAAACACATTGATTTTGTTCATACACATTAATTAGACTTTGGAATGGAGAAAAGTTACACAACATGGGTGTTCCACAGTTAAGATTATGCAGTTCAGAGCGATGATGATGATGATGTAGATGAGGGGGCAAATATAGTAGATGGTGATACACGTTCGGAAGGGTTATGTGAAATGTTAGGTGACTTGCAAAGGGGAATTGCAGTGGACACTGGCGATGTCGGTGTGTTGCGTATTGGTGATGAATCTACTTAATCCAGTACCATACCTTCCAATCCTAGTATGTTGAATCGACTCAGTAAACCATTTGCTAATCTCATAAGAGATGCACAAGTGCCCCTATATTCAAACTATAAGAAGTTCTCAAAATTAAAGTTTCTGATAAAGTTGCTTCATGCAAGGACAATACATGGGTTATCTCAGAGTGCATTCAACATGCATTGAAGCCTCATTAAGGCGGAACTGCTTGATGGTGGAACACTTTCAAAGTCTTTTTATGAGGCAAAGACATACATGCGTGAAAGTGAGGATGATGCCGATATTGAGGACGTATAGGGGGGTAAGCATGTTATGTTTGTCACTATGTATCTAACATGTGTAAATAACTAAAAATATATTTATTATGCAACCATCTAATATTCGTACTTATTATATTTACTTGTCTAATATTTTGCAAACATGGCACCAAGAGGTCTTCGTGGCCTACTTCCTTCTAGGCTCTCTACTACATCGCTTGAGGATGATCCGACATCCTCGAGATCAGCAAAGCCCGTCAATTCTGATGCGGCACCATCATTGTCTAAGCCATCGGCACCTCGGCCAGACATGGATACCTCAACTTGAGATGACACATAGGGTGAGTTACCCACCATGATGAGCAGCATTGGTAAGGTTACGATTAATTTATTTCGATGTAAACTATTGATTTTTATTCATGTGTATGATTTCAATATTGTTGTTAATTTAACTCTTCTTTCAACATCGATATCCATGGCTAGGTTAGGCCGTGGTGTAGTGAAGAACACGACACTTAAGAAGCACCTGCAGAGGACGAGGCAGCGCGTTAGGATCGACATTCCTCCAGGCTTCACCGCCCCGCATGACGATTGGTGTCCAGCATGGATGCAAGAGCTCGACATTATATGCCGACAATATGCTCCAGTCACCGCCTTCATCTGGCCGTAGGTGACTGAGGCGCAGTGCATGGTTCTTTACATGCGCATCTTGGTAAGTAATCCGAAACCATTAATTTTTTTTTAACTTTATATATTACCAAAACAACTGTCTTACATTCTAACTGTACTACTTATACATGGGGAGTTCGACATGGACTTTCTCCGCACGGACCATGTGAAAAGGGTGGTAGATGTCCAATTGTGCAATAATTTTACGACCTATCATGCAAAAATGCACGAACATTTTCGTGCGATGGGAGATCAAGTAGAAACCCACTTTACGATAAGATATCCTAAGAGGATTGAGAGGTGGTGCGTCGCCATTTTCGTGATCCACACTATCAGTTGATGTGTTTATATTATAATAACTACTTTAAGCTTTGATGTGGCTAATAAGAAGTCATTGCATCTTTTTGTAGGCTATATGCGAAAAAAATGTTGCAAGCCGCAACAAACTCCCTACGACGCATTGCCGTGGGTCGAAGTTATTCGTAAATCATCGAAGGGTAATTGCTATATATTATACTATCTGACTATTACCTGAATTAATAGTAATGATGTTTTATATGATAATGTAGCATGATCCCAAAATGGGCACAGAGAAGCCCCTGCCAGATCTTTATAAAAAAACACACCAAAAGCACTCGGGGGAGTGGTGCGATGGTGCGCATGACAAACATGTAAGTCAAATAAAATATTTAGTTTCTAATTTTATTCAAAACATCGAACTTGTATTCTTGTTTCTTCCTATTTTTCATTTTCGTGACTGAAAATGTGTGACGATGGTCGAGCTAAAGGATGCACCTGTTGCAGAGGGGAGCCAACAAACGACGGATTACTAGATAATGGTTCAGGTTCTTGGGGAATGAGCAGTGGGCTGGGTGAAAGGTCTTGGAAGTGGATACATTGCCCCAATAGCATCATCGTTGATGGGTGCAGCAGCTCATGCTGAGATAGAATGAGCGCGTCGAGACGCCAAGTCTCGGGCAAATGACATAGTTCAACAGATGCATACGATGGAAATGGAGAACCAGCAATTGAGAGACATGGTGTCTAACGTCTCGACGGAGAACTAGAGTTTGAAATACATGACGTCTAACGTCTCGACGGAGATCTAGCAATTGAAAGACAAGGTCTCCACCGTTGAAGCCACGCTCGCCGCAATTCTAAGCTGGCAAGCACAGTTCAAAGAAATGATGCTTCAATCTCGACTAGATGATGCAAGTGGCTCCTTTCATTAGAAGGTATGTAAAAGGTAATTTCAATATTATGCTGGTAGTTCTACTACTTGTTTAATAGTGCTACTTGATTGCATGCGTAGTCTAGAATGCCTTCTACATAGCGGATGCAGTGGATGTGAATTGCATGCTAGTAGTGGATATAAGTTCTCGTGTGCCTTGAACTGAATCATAAATTCCTTATTTGAACCTATCATGTACAAGTTTTATGGGAAAACGTCCAATTTACAGACGGCATGCTACCAAAATTTTGGTAGATTTTTTACCCAAAGTAAAACCTTTTACAAAGATGATTATGTTAAAATAAATGATAAAATATTTTAGAAAGGATGAGTGAAAACTAATTTAATATTAAATTTCATCCTAACATAATCATCGAATAGTTAAAGGAGCTCAGGTCCATCCCTACAGAAAGAGCATAAAGAAGTCATATGCATCATGCTTTACTTTTTCTTTCCTTTAAGGATTCCTGGAGGGGTAACTCAAAAACTTAGGAGGGTTACGAGGAATTTTCTTTGGTTAGACGAAGGGGAGAGGAGAGAGAGTTTGGTTAAGTGGGAGGTGGTGATATATCATTATAAACAACATTGAAAAATGATTTCCATAATGAATTAAATGATTGAATCTCTTTTATGGATGATTTATATGTTATGTGAATTGTTAATTGTGCTACTTGATTGCATGTGTAGTCTAGAATGCCTCCTTCATGGTGAATGCAGTGGATGTGAATTGCATGCTGGTAGTGGTTATAGGTTCTCGTGTGCCTTGAACTGAATCATAAATTGCTTACTTGAACCTATCATATACAAGTTTTATAGGAAAACGTCCAATTTACAGACGACATGTTGCCGAAATTTCGGTTGATTTTTTACCCAAAGTAAAACCCTGTACAAAGATGATTATATTAAAATAAATGATAAAATATTTTTGAAAAGATGAGTGAAAACTAAATGAATATTAAATTTCATCCTTATATACATCGAATAGTTAAAGGAGCTCAGCTCCATCTAGTGAAGTTAGGTCCATAAACCTTAAAGATAATTTCTTGGAGTTCATTTTGTTTTCCTTTTTGAAACTATTCTTATTTGTTTTTTTCTAACAATTCTTTTCAAGATGTCCAAATTTATTACCAATAGTACATTGAATAACGATAGGAGCAATTTTTATAGATTTTACTCCAAACTTTGATTTCTACTCAAAGAAGATTCATAACCAAGTCCTTTTTGATTAAAACATGGTTTCTGATTTACCAAAATTTTTTTAATCTATCTTATTTGATTGAAAACTTTTCAAAAGCCTCATTTACATCAATTATATGATTATATAAGTCATTATTCCATGATCCAAAATTTTTGTTTTCTTCAATGTTTCTTTTTCATTTTCAAACTCAGTCATTTGAGAATCAAATTCTTTTCTTACATATCCATCTTTTTCAAAATCATTTAATTTCAATTTCAAGCTTAATTTTCTCAAATTCAAAAGTTTTCAATTTCATTTTAATTCTTGATTTTCAAAATCCTTAAATTATTCTTGATTATTTTTCTTAAGTTCAGAATTTTAAATTTTTAACTCGTTAACTCTTTCTTTTAATTTGACAAATCTTTTTACAAATATTTTTAACACTATCCTAAGCATCATCTATTGAAAGAGGAGGACCATACATTACATTTTTTCATCATTAATATCAGCGATCAACATAGATTAACTTAATTTCTACATTGTTGATAGCTTTAGGGGTTTCTAAACCATTCCATGTGGCAACCAATGCCTTCTTTTTAGTCTTCCCTTTTCTTTTATTTTAAAGCGGACAATAATTTTGGTAGTATCCCTATTTCTTACACTTAGAACAAGTAATTTATTCTTTCTTTTTCAAATAATATTTTTAAAAAGTTTTTTCCAAATTATTTTTCCTTTAAAATCATTTTTCTTCAAAAAAAGAAAAGAAAAAAGAGCTACATTTGCAATAAGTTCATCATCCTTTTCTTCCTTTGGGCTGTCCTTTTTTAGTTAATTCTTTTGCTTTAAGTGTTGCGCTCTTCTTCTTAACATGCACAGTTGAAGAGTCAGTGACATTTATTGCCATCTCATGTGTAATAAGTGATCCAATAAGCTCATTAATTGATAAAATATTTTAATTTTTTGCTTCTATAATTGCTGCAATCTTGGCTTCACATCTCTTTGGCAGAGATCTTAAAATTTTCTTTACCATCTCAGTAGTAGGAAAGATCTTGTTGAGTCCTTTCATAGGATTAATGATACTCCTTTAAATTGATTGTACATTCTGGTAATTGAATCATTTTCATTCAATTAAAACATCTCATAGTCCCTCGTTAGTAAATTTACTTTAGATTCTTTGACTTGATTAGTTCTCTAATGCATTACTTCAAGTTATATCAAATTTTCTTAGCTAGATAACAACATGAGACTTTATTAAATTTGAATAGAAGTTAAAACACAATATAAAACATTTACAAACTTAGTTAATTAAATATGTCTATCATCACCATCAGTATATTCTTCTTCAGTTTTTGGAATTAACTTACCATGTACCATCTTGCTTAGAATTACTAAACCTTTCAAAATATTGTTTCATATACTAACATTAAGAGATTGCATACAAGTTTTTATTCTAGCTTTCTAGTAAGTGTAATTTGTTCCTTCAAATGAGTAAGGCGAGCTGGTGGACTATAGTTTAGCACGATCGTGGCTTGCCATGGATGCCTTTGATATACTCTAGTGTACAAATAAAATAAGTACAAGAATCATGCTTTCATATCAAATGTTGGTCCCAATAGGCACCTAAAAAACGAAGGTGAATTAGGTGGTTTTAAAACTTGACTTCTATATCTTTTTTCAAGCCAAATTGATAATTAGTTTGACCATAGTAAATATTAGTGATGCAATCTAAACATAATCACAAAGTGCATGCAAATGAAGTTAAATAAATGCCATAAGCTAGAGAGATGCCAATTTTATAATGGTTTGATCACCAGACCTAGGTAAATACATCCACTTTCCAAGCAACTCAACTTGAGAATTTTCACTATAATCAATCAACTATTACACTGAGACCCCTCAACTTGGACTACCATCCTTTTCAACACAACTTTCTCTTGGCTCATAAGCCAAAAATAGTGCAACTGCACTCAAGATCCCTAGCCTTGCAAGAAAACTCCCCATTTACGGAAGTATAAAAAATTTTAGTCCAAAGGATCTTTTCTAACTCACTCAAAGTTATTCTTATTAAGAATTACTAAAACTAGAGATATGTGATTTAGTCTCAACCTATTTGAAAGATGTTACAATAAGAATAATTGAATAAGAAATACAATAGAAAGTAAATCTCTTGAGTGAGAGGACAATATATGCTTTGATAATGTATGTATGTATCTCGATTCCACTTCAAATTGATCAATGACAACCATATATAGTATCACCAAGCTCATTATTCAAAAAATAGTTGCCTTGAGTAATTGTCTAATATACACATTCTATTGATAATTGAAATGCCAGAAGACACTTGATTTCCAAGAACTGCATTTCTAAGAATATAGTTTGAATTCCAAAAACTTAAAGTCAAACATTGAGTGAGATGGATTTAAAATTTAAACATAACAATTAAATTGATTCAATTTCCAAAAAATTTATATGTTCTATTTCTTGTTTAATTGTGCTACCTGATTGCATGCATAGTCTAGAATGCCTCCTGCATGACAGATACAGTGGATGTGAATTGCATGCTGGTAGTGGATATAGGTTCTCGTGTGCCTTGAACTGAATCATAAATTGCTTATTTGACCCTATTAGGTACAATTTTAATGGAAAAACATCTAATTTACAGACGGGATGCTGTTGAAATTTCGGTAGATTTTTTCCCATGAAAAACCTTGTATGCAGACATTGGGGTTAGTGGTCTGGTAGTTAATGATTCACTGCCAAGTGGTTAAGAGGATGATATGTTACAATTTTAGAGTCATTTACATCATCATATTGATTTTTTTTTAGGTGAGCTATTAAATCCTAGAATATATTTGTTTTATTCTTGTGAATAGAAAATTCAGCATCTATACTTCATACTTTTAAGTTTAATACACGTGAACTTGATGTTGACCTTATAGGTCACACCCAATTTTAATAATGACAAATACTTGTTGTATTTGATGGTTGTGTTAGGATATGTGCAAGTATACAATTGGCAAATCAAAATGATGGCACAAGAAGTAGAAGTTGAAGGCCCTGAAAGCTTTATTTGTGTTGTATTTAAATTCATTATTTATTATGGGTCTGTAATAGTAAATAGGATCTGGGTTGTAATAATCAAATGCATCACATGCATGATATGATAGGTAAGTTCAAACGAAAAATATCTAGAATGACCCTAGGACACTCATACATGCATAAACATAATGTGTTTATATGGTTAGGGTGATTGCATAAGGAAATAGAATCGAAATGCATTAAAAATGCATTTTCAGTCGACCGTACCTTCACAAAGAAAATCTATCGGTCGACCGAACCAGTCAATAGGTCAGTAGTTTGACCATTGCACGGTCGACCAAACCCTGCTCAGTTCAAATCACCTAATTGACCGAACTCTCTCCGAGTCATCAGTTTGACCAAATGGTCGACCGCACCTATAGTATATAGAGTAAACTGAAATCTAAGAGCAAGAAATGGGCAATCACACACACACAAAAAAAACAAGTAAAGATATTTAAAAGTGTGTAAAGAAACTCCCAAACGGACAAGGACCTTCTTAGAACTCAAAAGAAAAATTCCAAAGAAGAAGGGACTCATCGACGAACACAGGGCTTCGTCAACGAGTGTAACACAACCTTCATTGACGAACATAGGGTTCTCGTCAACCAAAATAAATTGAGAGGCATCTGAATTCAAAACCATAACTCGTTGACGAACACAGGGCGTCGTCGAAGAATGTTATGAAGAACTCGTCAACGAATACGGGGTTCTCGCCGATGAAACGAAACCAAGAGTCACCTGAATTCAGAACTAGTAACTCGTCAACGAACACAGGGCTTTGTCGATGAATTGACCGAAGAGCTCATTGATGAATTTTAGATTTCGTCGACGAACGTTTGACCCTTGTCTTACATTAATAAATGCCGAACGGCTCTCCAGCATTCCCTTCGCCCATTTGGTGTTTAAATAGGAGTTATTGCATTTACTCCTTACCAAGATAGTTCATATTGTATTAAGATCATTTATTGGTGCTATTCATTTCTAGAGTTTGCTCACACACTCACCTGCCCTCTTCTAGCTGCTCTTAATTTTGTTTCTACTCTATTGATAAGAGGACACTGAGTGAGGATATTGTGGTGATATTCAGCTCAAAGGGAGCATTAAAATTTGTATTTATTTCTCATCTACTTCTTATAAAGAAAGGCTCTTTGTGAGCCATTGTAGGGTGTCCATAAGTGAGCACCTTGTTGAAGCTCTTTGTGAGCAACTGAGTGTATTGGCTTCTCCACCGGAAGGAGGGTCATAGTGGATTTTGGGAATCCTTGAGTTGGCCTCAAGGCGTGGACGTAGGCGGGTGCCAAACCACGTAAATATCATTGTGTTAAGTTTCTCTTCTCTCATATCTCCTTTATATTGTTATTGTGATTTCCTGCGTCTTTACACTGTGATTTTATGCACTTGTTCTTGGTAAGATTTCTGTGTTTGTAGAAAGTTTGCGCATCCATGAAAAACGTCTATTCAGCCCCCCTCTAAACGCTCAACCGGGCCAACATAACCTATTGAGTATAAGTCAATTATGTGATAAAGGATATAAGGTATCATTTGAAAATGATAAATGCATAGTTGAAAGTAAATCAGATCATCAAGTGCTTTTTACTGTAGATCGTCATGAAAATTTATACACTACCACTTTTGATAACTTAGCTTCACAACAAGTAACTTATTTTTCTGCAATAAATGAAGCTAATTAGTTGTGGCATAAGCGCTTAGGACACGCTAGGATGGACTTATTGTCAAAACTGGTAAGAAAATATTTAGTAAAAGACTTGCGTAAAACATCATTTGTAAAATATAAAATTTGTGATGCATGTCAAATGGGTAAGCAAAAAAAATCAAGTTTTAAGAAAAAGAAATTTATATCTACCACTAGACCACTTAAAATGCTTCACTTGGATTTATTTGGCCCTAATTCCGTGCAAAGTCTTGGAGGTAAATCATATGCTTTTGTTATTGTTGATCACTTTTCTACTTTCAGATGGGTGTTATTTCTTTCACATAAAAATGAATCATGTGAACAGTTTACCAAGCTTTGTAAGAGAATTCAAAATTGAAAAGGCTATAAGATAACTTATATAAGAAGTGACAGAGGCACTGAATTTAAAAATGAAGGCATAGAAAATTATTGTGACCTAGAGGGTATATCACATAATTTTTTTGTTCCTAGGACCCCTCAACAAAATGGCGTGGTAGAAAGAAAAAATAGGTCATTATAAGAAATGGGTAGAGCTATGCTGAATGAACATAAGTTACCTAAATCTTTTTGGGTTTAGACCATAAATACTGCTTGTTATGTCATGAACAGGGTGTTGATTAGACCATCACTTAATAAAACCCCTTATGAATTGTGGAGCAACCATTAACCTAATATTTCCTATTTTCATGTTTTTGGTTGTTAATGCTTTGTGCTTAGGGATAATAAACATCTAGGGAAATTTGATTCTAAATCCGATGAAGGCATTTTCCTAGGCTATGCTCTTAATAGTAAAGAATATAGGGTTTTCAATAAAAGGACATTAACTGTCATTGAATCTATGCATGTCGTGTTAGATGAATCTAATCCATTTTCTAAGAAAGATGATGAAAATGATATTAACATTAGAAAATGCTTAGACAAGTTATCTATTGAAAACAATGCAAGTGAAAATTCAGAAGTAAATGATAAATCATCTGAAGATAATGACAATGAAAATGAAGTTCATGAGTTATCTAGAGATTGGAAATTTATTAGGAACCATCCTATAGATCAAATCATATGTGAACCATCCTGTGGTGTAGCCACAAGATCTTCCTTGAAGAACCTAGTGAGTCATTCTACTTTCTTGTCCCAAGAAGAACCTAAAAATATTAAGGAAGCCATAGAGGATGAGTCTTGGGTGATGTCCATGCAAGAAGAACTTAATCAATTTGAAAGAAGTAAAGTGTGGATCCTAGTTCCTAGGCCTAATGATCATACAATTATTGGAACTAAATGGGTATATAGAAATAAGAAAGAAGAGAATGGGGTAGTAACTAAGAATAAGGCTAGACTAGTTGCCCAAGGTTATAATTAGGAAGAAGGGATAGACTTTGACAAAACATATGCTCTTGTAGCTAGGTTTGAAGTCATTCATATGCTACTTCTTATGCTACTTTTAAAAATTTTAAATTGCTTCAAATGGATGTTAAAAGCACTTTTCTAAATGGCTATATTAATGAAGAAGTATATGTAGAACAACCACCCGGTTTTGAAAATTATAAATATCCAGATCATGTTTACCGTTTGTCTAAGGCCTTGTATGGATTAAAACAAGCTCCTAGAACTTGGTATGAGAGGCTTAGTGGTTTTCTGCTAAAGAATGGGTTTACCCATGGAAAAATTGATACTTCACTCTTCATCAAATCCAAAAATGATGATATGCTCCTAGTTCAAATTTATGTTGATGATATCATTTTTGGAGCAACTAATGATGAGTTGTGTAATGAGTTTGCCAAATGCATGCAAAGTGAATTTGAAATGAGCATGATGGGTGAGCTTAGTTTCTTTTTAGGGCTGCAAATTAAATAAGCTAAATATGGAACTTTCATATGTCAATCTAAATATGTCAGGGACTTGCTAAAGAAATTTAATATAGAAGATTGTAAAATTCTTGGTACCCTTATGAGTTCTTCCATTAAACTTGATAAAGATAAGCAAGGGATCCCTGTTGATGTGAAATGATACCATGACATGATTGGGAGTCTTCTATATCTCAGTGCAAGTAGGCTTGATATTATGTTTAGTGTGTGTATGTGTGCTAGGTTTCAAGCCGCTCCTAAAGAATCTCATCTAATAATAGTTAAACGAATCCTTAGGTATCTAGTTGGAACTATAGAGTTAGGCTTATGGTACCCTAAGCATACTACCTTTGAGATTGTGAGTTATATTGATGCTGACTTTGCCGGTAGTAAGGTTGATAGGAAGAGTACTAGTGGTACTTGTCACTATTTGGGACAATCTCTCGTTTTTTGGTTCTCCAAGAAAGAAAACTCAGTTACCTTATCCACAGCTGAAGCAGAATATATTGCGGCTGGAAGTAGTTGTGCTCAAACTTTTATATAAAACAACAACTTATGGATTTTGGGTTGCACTACGATACAGTACTAATTCAATGTGATAATACTAGTGCAATCAAAATCTCTAAAAATCCTATCTCACATGCACGAACAAAACATACTGAAATTAGACATTACTTTCTTCGTGATCATGTGCAGAAAGGGGATGTGGTTCTTGAGTTTGTATGCACTAATGAGCAGTGGGTGGACATTTTCACTAAACCACTTGTAGAAGATAGGTTCATACAAATTAGAAATGAATTAGGTCTTATGCATAGTAGAAAAGCTTCCTAGATATTTCATAGTTTGCATAAATTTAGGGGGAGCTTTCAAATAATTTTAAAGTCTAACAACAAATATAACTAATGATATCTTTCATTGGCTTGGACTTTATGAAATTGATTATGTTTTGCAATGCACAATTCTCATATTTACTCCATTATAATGATTGTATTTATGTTTTATGTATTGATCATACTGGAACTATTTGAGTTGACTAGTTGTGGATAAGCTGTTAGGTCTTAAAAACTCAAAACAGGTCATTTTTGTATAGGATTTTTTTGGGAAATGTCCTACTTTCAAATGGTATGTTGCCAAAAATTTTAAAATCCCCAAACTTATCGTGTATAAAAATGATTCTTACCCATTGCCTAAGGCTATTACTTTCATAGATCTTTTTGCTGTTGCAAAAAGGGGGAGATGAATAAGAGGCAAAAATTGGGTTGCACTTAAGAAAAATAATTTGCACTGACAAACATGTACATAATGCACATTGTTAGGGGGAGCCTTCTAAGGCTATACCAATTTTTTTGCATGATGTATTTGTCATCATCAAAAAGGGGGAGAATATTGACCTTATATGATACACTCGATTTTGATAATGACAAATAGTTGTTGTATTTGATGGCTGTCTAAGGATATGTGCAGGTATACAATTAGCAAATCAAAATGATGGCACAAGAAGTAGAAGTTGAAGGCCCTGAAGACTTTATCTGTGTTGTATTTAAATTCATTATTTATTATGGGTCTATAATAGTAAATAGGACCTGGGTTGTAATACTCAAATGCATCACATGCATGATATGATAGGTAAGGTCAAACGAAAAATATCTAGAATGACCCTAGGACACTCATACATGTATAAACATAATTTTTTTATATGGTTAGGGTGATTGCATAAGGAAATAGAACTGAAATGCATTAAAAATGCATTTTTAGTTAACCCTACCTTCACAATGAAAATTTGTCGGTCCACCGAGCCCGTTACCAGGTCAACAGTTTGACCATTGCATGGTCGACCGAACCCCGCCCAATTCAAATCACCCGGTCGATTGAACTCTTTCCCGATCAATAGTTTAACCAAACGGGTGACCGCACCTATTGCTTAAGCTAACCACTTGGTCGATCATGTTCCCACACGTGTTTGGCCAGTTGCCCGGTCGACCAAACCATTTAGTTAAAATCCACACGGTCGACTGAACCATGCAAAAATGAAAAATCACCTTTGGGAAGCCTAGTCTGGTCAACCAAACTTCCAGTTCAAATTTTACCCAATCAACCGAACTTCCTCATTGGGTGGTGCTTTCGAATTGCCACATTATTTTTATCGCAGTTAAAATTTTTAAATGTGATTAATTGGGTTAAAATGGTTTAAAACAATACTAATAATCCCTTATGTGTCTTGGACGGTTATAATCATGGGGTAGTCTATATATACCCCCTCATTTGAAAAGATTAGGGATTGATTAGTGAAAATTTTTTGAAATCCAAAATCTCTCATACTAACTTCCAAGCATCCTACACTCATACTTACCTTGCCATATTGCCAAAATTTCGTTTGTAAGTGTGAATTGAGTGTTCTTGCTTTAAATGTTTGCTCTCTCCAATTTGTGATTGATTAAGATTATTTTATTTGAGAGCAAGACCTCAAGTTTTTCTTAGGAGACTTTATCAATAAGTCTTCCCTAAGAAGACTTCACTTGAGCTTTTGGGTATTGCACTATTATTGCAATATCTTTAGGAGTTCTCATTCGATTTTGTTTGCTAAAAATATTTTCAAATCATTTTCAAATATCTCGTGTGTTTCATTTTGAGAAAAATTCTTGGAGAGATATTTGCTTATGTTCTAAAGATCTTTGTTGCAATATTCTTTGATTAGTATTATCTTTTGAACTCAAAGATCAAACCATTTTTGCAAACAAAATCTAAATATCTCTTGAGGCATATACTTTGAGAAAAATCATCTGTTGAGCTATTTGAAGTGTGGCTAGTATCTTTGTTTCAGAATTGTGATTGAAATCATTATTTTAACACAAAGATCATATTATTTGCACTCTTATGCATTAATTGCAATGCTTTCATAAATATTTGAGAGTAAAAATTTTAGACCACATTGAGCTTACTTCATTATATCATTTGGTAGTGTATGTGATTGTTTATATTGGGTACATATCAACTTTACATGAAAGCATAATCACTACACCAGTTTCATTATTGTGAACATATTGTTGTATTCTAGGCGTGGCCTGAGGGGGCGGTAATCCAGCCTAGTAAGAATTGTGTGTCAAGGTTGAGGTCAGCCTTGTGCTAATTGACCTGGTTGTTTAGGTGCCGCTCCACCCGTTTAAGTGAGCATTATAGTGGTAATCCCTGTGCTTGTTAGCCAAGGCAGGGACGTATGCAATTTTACGAACCTCGATAATACTTCTTGGTGTCACTTATTTTTTTACTGCTTTCTGGTGCATGATTAGTTGATTAGATTGTGCTATTTTATTTTTGCTATATATTGTAATTGATTTAATTTACATGCACTAGATTGACTTTAGGGTTTTGAAAATACTGCTGTTAGGATATTGACCTAGGGTATCAATTTTAAAATACCAATTCACCCTCCTTTTTGGGATCACGGTAAAGCTAACACTTGATAAAGAGATTCATAAATGGGAATACTGAGAAAATTGATCATGTAAGAAATATGCTTAAATATTGTTAGCTGGCAAAGTTTGTGACTTGCAGGTTTGGGAAATGTTCTATTTACAGACGGCATGCTGCCATAAATTTGTTAAATTTCAATGCAAAATAATCAAAGTCATATACCATATTTGTGAAATGATTATAGTGTGCTGAATGTTAAAAACATTTTTGAAAGGATGGGTGAAGTTCAAATGAATTGTGAACTTCATCTCTAAATTTACTTTTGCATATGCTAAGTGAAAATTCTATCAATAATGGACTCCTTTGCATTATTTGATTATTATAGTTGTTTTTGAGTCCTAAAGAAGCCATGTAAACCTCAACATCACATTTTAATTTTTCATTGAACTATAGGCTAATATAGATTGGTTGTGGGATGCATAAACATATTACATTATTTAATGCTGATTATATGAAGATCTTGTGCGCTAATAAAATTCATTAATTACTAGTTGTATTATTGTGAACTATTTGTGTAAACACCCAGATTTCAAACATATCTCTATGGAAAATGTCCTATTTAGAGGGGAAATGTTGCCAAAATTTCTCAGAACTGATAAAATTTAGCAATTTAAAATAGTATCATTTTTTTTTTTAACTTTGTCTAAATGTCTGTTTATTTTTTTATCAAATCATTGATACGTATAGTATGTATATGGTCAAAAATCATATATATATATATATATATATATATATTTATATTTAATTCTTAATTTGTAGGGTTTGCGACTATCACACCATCAACACCATCCCATGCTATAGAAGGATGCAACTTTTGACTTTTTTTTTTTTGTATTTTTTTTTTTGTTATCTAAACATATGGGATTCATGTATAAAAACATTTGAAATTTGTATAATGTTGTATTTGATTTTGAATTAAAATTTTTAATAATTTATGAATCTTTTTAATATTTATGGTTTAATGTTATCTATGCAAAAATCTAATTACAAATTTTCACAAGAATTAATGATTTAAAAACTATTAACTTTTAATTAATTAGTGATAGTTTCTATAGATATTAGTAAAAGATCAAAACCGTCACTAATACTATACTATTAATGACGAATATTAATCCTTCACCAGAGGCCAAGTATTAGTGATGATTTTGATCCTTCACTAAAGCCAACTATTAGTGACGAATTATGATCCTTCACTAAAGGCTAATAAGTATTAGTGATAGTTTTGATCCTTCACTAATACTTCACTATTAGTGGCGAATTTAAAACTGTCACTAATACTACACTATTAGTGATGAATTATGATCTTCCACTAAAGGCGAATAAGTATTAGTGACGGTTTTAAAATTCGTCACTAATAACAAACTATTAGTGACGGTTTTGATCCTTCACTAAAACTACACTATTAGTGACAGTTTTGAAATTTGTCACTAATACGCTACCCTTAGTGACGAATTTGTGCGGAGCCTCTATAAAATTTATAGTGATGGGATTGAGGTTTTAGTGACGGTTATGATCTGTCACTAATACTCTATTATTAGTAATGGTTTCAAAATTCGTCACTAATAATTATTAGTAACAACAGATATAGCAACTAATTTAAAACTGTCACTAATATTTATAAATTTGTCACTAATAGTATTAGTGACGAATTTATAAGTGTAAGTGACGGTTTTGATCCTTCACTAATAACCTTATTTTTTGTAGTGAATACACAAGGAATTTAGAGAGAAGGCGCAGAGAGCAGTATGGGAGGATTCTAAGAGAAAGTGCCAATGGAGCAAAACCCTAAGGACACCAAAGGTTGGAGTCCTCTCCTCACTCAGAAGGCACACCCACTAGGGCCTACCATCGACGTTCAGAAAGAACACCTATTAGTGCCTCCATCAGACCTTTAGAGCTAGACCTCCCAGCCCAAAAGGCTACCCCAAACAGACTCAAAAGAGAGGAAAAGAAGACCAGAGGAGTTAAAGATTGATGGTAAGATTGGCTATTCCTTTCCTATTCTAATCTACAATATTGAATTGTTGGTGCATATGTTGTTAGGTTACTTCTTCTAAAGAAAGCATGAATCTGAACCTAGACCTGACCCTGAACTCAGACTTGAACCCAAAATCACAAAAGACTCGAACCCATCTAACCATGAACCAGGATAGATTGAACCTAAATATGAGCCTAGACCTGAACCTTGAACCATAACAGACTTGGATCCCCTGAGCCTTGAACCAAGACGGACTGAACTTGAAACTGAACCTAGACCTAAACCTAAACTTGAGTAGACTCATGTCCATTGAACTAAACTAGAAACGAACCAAAACAAAAGCCAAAAAGACCTCAGGCCCAAACACAACATTCAAAACTAAGGCCCAAACCTGTTTTCAAGACCCAAGCCCCATTTAAAAAAAAAAAAAAAAAACAACTAGGCCCAAACCTATTTTCAAAACCCAAGACCATGTTCCTTTTAAAGCACCCCAAGCCCAAACACATTTTTAAAAACCTAGACCCAAACCATCTTTTAAAACAAGTTAGGCCCAAACACATTTTTAAAAAACCTAGGCCCAAACCATCTCTTTTAAAACCACTCGGGGTCGAGACCCATTTTTTAAAAGCCCACATCTCTTTTAAAGCCCCCCAAGACCCAAACCCATTTTTTAAAAGCTCACATCTCTTTTAAAACCCCCCAAGCCCAAACCTATTTTTTCAAGCCCATATCTCTTTAAAACCAAAACGGGTACCAAGCCATAGCATGTGCCTTTGTGGGCTAAAACCATCCCCAACCCAAGGTCAACTCATTAGGGTTCGGGCAAGTCAACTCACCCCTAAACCCATTTGCAACTCCACTAACCCTTATATCCAAAAGCCATCTCAAACCCCAAAATCAACCACTTAAGCCAATACACTGATGACTAGATCCAAAAAAAAAATCACACACACACGCACATGAATTAACAAGCTCAAAATCAGTATGGCACTCGAAACCCAAAATCATACCTACACAACAACATGCAAAGCACACACATTCACAACAAGCAAAACATGATCGAAAAAAGGTACTCATCTTTTGAGTTTGTGTCAACCCATTAGACATATCATCATTGCAGGACCCTGATCAGATCCCTCATGCATCTTCAAATCAAACCACAAGTAAAGAAACTAGAACATCCCACTGGTCTTCGCTGAGAAATAGAGAGAGAGAGAGAGAGAGAGAGAGAGAGAGAGAGAGAGAGAGAGAGAGAGAGAGAGAGAGAGAGAGAGAGATTTAGGGTTTCATTTTAGGGTTTCAATCCCTTCTGAAAGCAAGAACCAGAATAGGGAATGAAAAGAGAGGATTTAGTCGCATAAGAAGGGAATTAGTCAGAAGGGGAAAAGGTTAGGGTTTCAGGGTGCTCGCAGGTAGAGAGAGAAGGAGAGTGAGAGAGAAGAGACTGTTTGAGAGTGGAGAGAGAGGAGAGAAAAGGAAAAATGGTATGAAATGAAAAATTTTACCTTTTATATGTCAGACCGATGGGTGACACGCGACATGTTCTCATCCGCGCACATGATGTGTAATGTGGTCACTTCAGAGCTATATGATCTGTGCTTTCTTAGGAAAGCCCAGATCTAGCCATGTCTTCGATTCGTGTTTAATAGCTTAATCCGCTTGATTACGAACACAAGTCCAAGGTGATGTCTGATAGGAATGGTGCAATCCCAAGAGGGAGGTGAATTGGGTATTTAAAAATATTTGGCTAATTTAAACTTTGTGCCAATTCACTATAAAACATATCCCATTCAAAAAATAAGTGTGTGTAACTAAAAATGATTTACCAATTAATGCAAACATACATAAGTGCAGCATATCTGATTTAAATTAAATATGTGCATGCAAAAAGTTTTATCAATGAATAAACAAGCATACATATATGGAAATTTAAGTCCAGAAAGTAAATGAGATAAAGAGAGAGAGAGAGGCACACGATATTTGTTATCGAGGTTCGGCCAAACTAGCCTATGTCCTCGCCTTGAGCATACCCCTCTAGAGACTCCACTAACTCTGCTAACTTAATGGGTGGAGTAGAAACCGTTACAACCTCTCCTTACGCGGCGAGGTAAACCCCAGCTCAATTACCAGGCTGAGCCGAACTGGTCTCCCTTACGAGGCGAAGACTACCCAGTTCAATTTATTGGGCTGAACAAAATCAGTTTCCTTTATGGGGCAGAGACTCCCCAGTTCAATTTACCGGGTTGAACTAAACCGGTCTCCCTTACGGGGCAGAGACTCCCCATTTTAATTTACCGAGCTGAACCAAATCGGTCTCCTTTATGGGGTAGAGACTCCCAAACTCAATTAACAGGTTAAGCCCAACTCGTACATAAAACATTTTGCACAATAAAGTGCATCTCAAAATAAGCAGAGATGTACACAATGAAAGCTCTTAAAATGTGCTCTCTAATGATATGAAATAAGCTTAAGAGAGTAAGGGTGTTTTTCTCAAAATAATTTTTAGTCTTTGAAAGATGATGTATATAATAAGTGCTTCAAAGATTTTACCCTAATAAAATTTTTTCCCTAAAATAATTTTCAATAAAGATTGTAGGAGAACTTAGGGTTTTTCTTTCAAAGCATTTTGCACAAATACGATCTTTGATTAAAAGTGAAGTATACAATGAGTACCTCAAAGATCTTCAAATCCTAAAATGAAATTTCTAAAAAATATTTTCAAAACAAAGTATAGGAGATTTTAGAGTTTTAGCTCAAAAAGGAATTTGTGCAATAAAGTAAGATGAGCTTATGAATCTTGCAATGGAAGTGCAAAACATTCACAAGCAAGAACTTGGGTTTTCCAAAAAATATTTATCAAGAAAAATGTATGGGAAACTATAAGCAACTCTCAAAAATTGATTTTCAAAAATAAGGAATGGACGAGAGTATTATGCTTTGAATAAAAATGAATGCTAAAAAATAAAATGCTGTCTTCTAAAAAGTATTTTTCAAATGATTAAAAAGAAAGAGAGTAGGAGAGAGTTTAAAAAAAAAAATTGCCTTAACAAATTATTTTTGCAATAGAAAGTGTTTGGGGGAACTTTGATTAACAAATTTTCGTAAAAAATTAAAGAGGAATTTTTGGCTAATCAAAGTTGCTAATTTTGCTTATGGAAGGGGTATATATAGAGTTTATGAAATTATGAACATTTGGGCACTTGGCGAGAATTTTAGAAATTATTTAATTAAAAAGTAAACATGATAAGTGCTGAAAAAATACCAGAACCCGAGAGGTTCAGTTGGCTAACGCTAGCGTCGGTCGGCTATCTTCACACACCAATTTTGAATTTCTCACTTGGTTCGTTCGGCCGAGAAAAGGGCAGTTTGGCTGACCTAAGGCGATTTTCCTTTCTTCGTAAGTTCGGTTGGCTGGCCAAATGGCTAGTTGGTTGAGCCTTAAAGGCTAGTTGGCTAAGGCAATTTTTAACTAAAAGTGTTGGTTGGCTGAGGAAGGTAGAAAGGTCAAGTTTAGAGGTCGGTCGACTGTGAAAGCTAAGTCCAAAAAATGATCAGTTGCCTGAGCCTTGTCAAACTTTGACTTCTGGCCTTAAGTGTGGTCGACTGAGGGTAATATAAGCTGAACTAGTGACTAATGTCAGTGAATTCCTCAATTATTGCCCTGATTTTGACCTTAAATGTCTTAGACCCCTTTTGAATGTTTTTTTTTTATGAAAATGATTTTTGTAGAGAGTGTTGGGTTTCCTAAGGTCAGTGCATGGTCATTCTGAGCTTTCCAATCATATCATATAAGACTTGCATTGTTATAGATCAAATATAAAAACTAAATGCAATACAAATTAAAATAGATGTCTTTTTTTTTTTTTTTTTGCTCTTTAGTCTTCATGGAATACGCCAAATCGTATAGGCTTTAAGTCCTTCAGGCTTCCATTTCCATTCCTTTATGTGTGTGTTTAATTAATGGACTTGTTCACATGCTAGATACACATGTAAGAAACATGTACTTTGCCAGCATCAAAATAGTGATCGGACTCAAAAAGTCAACGACGTCGCCATAACGTCACCTCCTTCCCTCCAATAAATACTTATATATATATACACTAGGCCACATGTTCTCATCTGGAATTGACACGTGGCCCGACTTGGTGACTCAAACCCCTTCCCCTTGAGTTGGTTGATCCGGTTCAGATTAATTTTGAACCGCTTCACTTATTTTCTTATTTATTTTTGTTATTATATTATTTATTTTATTTTTAAATTGATAAAATAGTAGAAATATAAAAAAAATAAAAATAAAAATCAGTAAAAAATCAAAAAAAAATTTGGAAAATATTTTTGTAGTCAAGAAAAATATTTTGATTTATTTTGACCAAGAAAAATGAGAAAACCTCCTAGAAATTTTAGAAAAATGTCAAAAATGCTCAAAAAATTATAAAAAAATCTAGGAGTATTTTTCTTAAAAATATTTTTCTTTGATTTTTTTTAAAGGGATGTTTCCCTATGGTTTTAAAAAGGGCTTCAGGCCCTGCCTATATTAGCTCTGAGCGGGTTTTTCTAAAGAGATCACCACTTTTGAGGGTCTTATTAGAAAATTCCTAAATCACATCCCATTTTAATTATACTTTATTAAAATGTGCGTATTTGTTTTTTTTCTTGGTTATATATATTTGTCAATTTGTTTATTTGAAAGGAATTAAATAAAAGGTTATTAAAATCCAATTTGGGGATAAGTCTTAGTTAACTGGGTACCGTTCATAGAATAGGCATGTAGGGGGTGCTAGTACCTTCCCCTCGCTTAACCGAACTCTCAATCTCGATTATGGTATATGTAGATCGATACTATTCTTAATTGAGTAGTAATCATGTTTTTAACCACACCAAGCTAGCAAAAAAGGTCAGTGGCGACTCCGCTGGGGCCTTCTAAGAGTCAAGCGAGTAATTAATTAGGAATTATCCCAAATTCGAATTTAATAAGTCTTTCAATTACTCCTTATTTTGTGAATATTGTATGCATACTTGTGAATATCCAATTGAATGCTTATTTGTATATTTACTTATGTATATTTTGTTAATTCTGTGGTAAATAGTTACGTGTAGGCCCGAATATGTTTAATTAAGTATTTTTTTGAATAAACATGAGAATAAGGGATTAATTGTGAATAGTATATCTGTTCATATGATTGGAACATGTGATGGTATATGTTGGAATAATTGCTTGTATGTTAATTTTGTGAATATTACTATAAAGATTTGATTATATATATGTTTGCTATATTACTTTTACGTGGGCTTCACCCTTTAGGACTAAATAGGAGTGTAATACCATTTTTACCCACGAGGTAGGGTCTGTTAGGACCCGCAAACCACTCCACTTAGTTTGAACTTTGTCTGGACCCTTTAGGTGAGGGTAGGGGACATGCTAGGAACCTATTGTCAATAGAGATTAGAGCTTAACCACACGTACTCGTCCATAGGATTCCTTCCCTATGATAAAGCCTTAAAGAACCCTGTAAATAAATAAATTTACCTTAGGTTGGGATATGAGCCTCATCCTTCTTTGTGTGATTTAATCTTTGTATATACTTCTTTAAAATGTTTGATATTATGTCTGACATTTTGCATTCACATAGGCATACATATTACTTTACCAAGATTCTGGAAAAGTATTCATTCATGGAGGATACAATAGTCTACCAGGAAGATGAATCTCCAGTATAGTTTTACTATGAGAACGAACAAAGTCATTAGGGAAATAGTTTGAGCAAGGAACCTATGATTGTGTTTCCAGCCCGAGTCAGCATGGACACTCGATCAAACTCCTTAGATGAGTTGAAAGTCATTTGGAAGGCATGGTCGCCCATACACTGCCTAAAGTTCTCCCAGTTTATATGGACATATCGGATTCTTGCTGCATATATCAGTAAACCTCCACATAATTGATGTACTGGTGGAGTTTTGGAACCCTCCATATTGATGCTTTATCATGGAGGGGGTAGACATGGCTCTAACCATTGAGGAATACACTTTGCTATTGCATTTGGTGAAGCTGCAACCTCCCTAAAGGGTATATGTGCATGATCCCAAGGTATCTTTTGTGAAGGAATTGTATGATTTTATAGGGGTCAAGATTCGGAAGACGAAGATGAGGAAGAAAATAGAAAAATCACCTGGGAACATTTGAAGATGTTGATGGAAAGAGAGAAAAGGGAAGGAGCCCATTTGCATATACTGGTTCTTGCTATCTATGGCCTGATCATCTTTCCTAAGGAATTGGGGGTTATTGACCAAGCTACAGTCTCTTTTGTGGCCCAGGTACATAATGGAGTTAACCTAGTATCCTGGCGAAAATATTTCGATTTCCCAATATTTGTAGAACCTAGAGGCGAGAAAGATTAAGGTGCTGCATACCTTTGCTTTATGTTTAGATCATCAGTCACTTTCCATGTGACCAAGACTCCTTTCGTTCCATCTTCTTAGCACTTTGAATCCCCTTAGCTAAATTTGAAAAAATCCAATGAGAAGAGCAACCCAACAAGTTTGAATGGAACTTGAGATTATGTAACTTGGCCAATAGGGGACTCAAATGGCAAGCACCATGGATGGGCTACTCTCGTATGATATACAGGTGTGGATAAGTCTTGTGGGTTCCATTATTAGGCCCATGGGGAGTGATAACTTATGCACCCCTTAAGTTCAGAAGGCAAATAGGAGCATACCAATTTAGACCTATGACTCATGGTTTGGCGAACTATGAGTTCTCTAATGAACAAAATGAGACCTAGAAGCAAGTCATAAAGTTTATAACAGCATAGAGACATGTACATCTGGTAGACTCAAGCAGTCGGACCATGGAGACTCAGGAAAGCTATAATGATTGGTTGGCCAACATAATTAATCCTTAGGTTAAAGGAATTCCAAAAGTTTCCACATGTTGGACAAGAATCATGAATGGAGATTCAATGGGTACAGGAAAAGAAAAAGCTATAAAAAGAACTACGTTCCACAGAAGAAAGAGTCCTAAGAGCTAAGATGAATGTTTGATGAATAAAGCAAAGGGAGCAAGGGTTAATTATCTCATACTGTAGGATGGTCAAATAGAAAAAGGATAAGTGCCTATAAGCTAAGGAAGAAATAGTGTTGATAATGACAAATACTTAGGTATTTGATGGTTTTCAAGTGTTTGTGCAGGCTTAGATGAGCATCTCAAGGAATGGCACTTAAAGCAACAAGAAGACCCCGAAGACTTGTATTTTGTAATTGTAAATTCAATGTGTTGTGGTTTGTATTTATCTTACCAACACATCATGCATATTGGATATATGGTAAGCTCAAAATGACCATAGAATGACCATAGGGGCTGAATGACTTTAGGGCACCCTTCGGTCGACCGACGCCGGATTTTTGGGACTATCTCAAAATGGTCCTTGAAAAAACTTTAGTGAGACCTTAGGTCCTAACACTCACACACATATCATATAATAAAAAGAGTGTTAACTCTGTGCTTAAATTGAAAAAATATTAGGGATTTTGAGAGAGCTTGGGCGACCGAACACTTGGAGTACAAAACTCCTCAGGCGCCCGAATGTTGACAAGTCAACATGTTGACCAGGCTCTCAGGTGACCGAACTATAATACACATATCTTCCTCGGGCACCCGAACCCTTTGAAAGGGACATTCCACCAACCCGGGCGACCAAGCCATTTAGTTCAAAAATAGCCCCGGGCGACCAAACATATGGATTTGGGTCACCGAACAATGGACCGAGAACCCAAACCTACGAAGAAATGCTATTGACTTTGTTTCGGGCTGCCGAACCAAGACATGGACGACCGAACTCATTTAAATTACTTTTATTGTTGTGTTTGTTAGGGCAACTGAACCTCAGTTCAGCCACCCGAACCTCGATGGGTTAAAAATTATTTAACCGCTGTAAAATTGGGTTATGTGGGGTTAATGGTGTTTAAACATTTTGAATCTTTTCTAATAATTCCCATCATGTCCCAAACGGTTATATTTTTAACCTTGGCTATAAATATGAGTCCATTTAATTAGAAAAACATTAGCAAAGTGATTAGCCAAAATATCTTCTCTATTGAAAATACATTTTTTGGCCAAATACTCTCAAACTTTCATTCCTTTGATAAATTCTGAGATTGTGAGAGTTCTTCTTGTGTGATTGTGATTGTTGTACTTTGCTAAAAAATCCCACTTGTTGTGTGATTGAAATATTTTTTTTGGGGAGTTTAACTTAGGTTTATCCCACAGATTTGCATATTATAAATCTTGTGTGGGGATAAACTAAGGAAGTTCAGGATATTTGCATCTTTGTTGCAAGTGTCCAAAAGCTTGATTTTTGGTGTGCAAAAATCCTTTCAAACAAGCAAGTATTTTCAAACTAGTGTTGTGAAACTTTCATTGAGGAAAACTCTTTTGAACTAGTTTGATTATCTTATTAGTATACTTGAAATATTGATGTGTTATTGAAATACCTTTTTTAAATTCCAAGATATTGCTTGTGTTGAACACTCTTGAGCATCTTATTGATTATATTGCATTTGTGTGGATTGCACAAAACTAGCATCACTGAGCTTACACTATATCCATGTTATTGATGTGTATGTGAATGCGTAATTGGGTACATATCTACTTTACTTGAAAGCACTATTTTTGTACCATCTATTTGAGAGAATACTGTTGTATTTCCAGGCGTGGGTTGAGGGGGCGGTAATCCAGCCCGGTAAGGATTGTGTAGGTTGAGGTCAGCCTTGTGTTAATTTACCTGATTGTAAAGGTTTAGGTCAGCTCTATTCTAATTGACCAGGTTGTTTAGGTGCCGATCCTCCCGTTTAATTGAGCAATTATAGTGGTAATCCTTGTACTTGTTAGCCAAGGTGGGGACGTAGGCAATTGGCCGAACCTCAATAACAGTTCTGCATGTTACCTTTATTTTATTGCTTTCTAGTGCATGTGTGTATGATTAAATAGATTTATTCACTTTCCAGTATGCAGTTACATTACTTGCACTAGATTGACCTTAGTCTTGCGTAATACTGTTGATTAGTGGATTGACATAGGGGATAAAATCTTTGAAAATACCAATTCACCCCCCCCCAGCGCTCTCGGGATTACACCAAAGCTAACAAATAGTAGCCATAAGAAGGAAGGGGTGAGAACTTCAAGCCAAGGTTGAGTTGAAATATGAATTATTAAAAGATGTTGAAGCTAAAAATAAAAGGAAATCCCAATGCATATAGGAATTAGAGAATCAATGGCAATAATGGAGAGAAGAATGCAATCAACTGCAACAAAAATATCAGAAGGTCGTGCCACACATACAAAAAGCTTGGTGCTGCATGGGAATCAAAATTTCGAGCATTAGAACATCAGACATCCGAAATGGTGGGCCAAATGCAAGGAGTTGCTATTTGAGCTCAAGATGGCATAAAACATGTAACATGTGGAATGAAGAGCATACCCGGGGTAGCTTGATCAGAAAATGATTTGGATTATTCATAATGTACCTCAGGGATTGAATTGATTGGGGCATTTTTCATTAAGACATATATACACATAATATCATTAAGAAATAAAAGTGAGACTATTTCTAATGAAATAATGATGACCTTTTCCATGAATCTTGATAAAAGTAATTTAGGGTGCATACATACCTTTTGTGTATATATTTCTACATTAGTATACTACATTCATGCATTACACATTCATGCATTACACATTCATACATTACACATTCATGCATCTATGAACTAAAAGGGAGGGTTTTCTTTGTAGAAGTGAAGAAGAAGCTTAGACAACATAAATCAATATTGAGCCACTGTCCATCCTTAAAACACCAAACGAAAGGCCAAAGCAATGAGTGAGCATTTGGAGAATTTTTTCATGGGCCTAGAACAAGGCTAAGAAGAAATCAACAACAATGTCAAGGACATTCAGACCCAGATGGGCAAGATGATCGAACTACTAATGAATGCCAATAAAAAGAAAGTTGCACGAATCCCAGATTTAGAAACAGATTTCGACCCTACGCACGCCTCAGGATTCACTCCGATCCATGGGCAGACTTCGGTTCCTACTCCTTGCACAACAGACGGCTCAGGGCCAAGTGCACCCCCATTCATCCCGACAATGCCAACTCAGGGGTTCCCTGCTGTAGGGAAATCCCTCGTATTATTTTCAAATCTGGGGATAAACAAAACAAAAATAGAGTGGCAGTGTAATTTGATAGAAGAACGCCTTCGAGCAATGGAAGGAATTGGCCAATTTGATTCAATAGACACCATTGACCTTTGTTTAGTCCTAAGGGTGATTCTACCACCCAAGTTTAAAGTTCCTGACTTTGAAAAATTTTGATGGGACCAAATGCCCATTGACTCACCTCCGCCTATATTGTCAAAAGATGGCGACCAATTCCGATGAGGATGGGCTCTTTATACACTACTTTCAAGATAGCTTGACTGGCAAGATAGTTAGATGTTACATCTAGTTGGATAGGGAAAAATACGTACCTAGAAAGACTTGGTTTGGAATTTAAGGTGACCCCTTGCCCAATCATAGGGGAGGGGCCATTAATGCTCTGGAAGAGAGAATCAAGGACAATACGAAAGCTAGAGCTAGAAAAATTCTCGTTAGATTGAGTGTATGAAAAGATCTATATCTTAGGGAGGATAAAGGAAGATGCCCCCTGCCTGAAGGACGCAACTTGCCAATGTCAAAACCAAGAAGGGTGGTTTGTGCAGAAATGCAAGACACTCCAGCATTTTGTACTAGAATTTATGGACTTCGGATAGGTGGAAATAGGCACCCTTAAAGGAGATGACGAGATCCACACTATCGAAGAAAATAGGCTAGAAAACCCACAATATACTCTCAGCCATTCATCCCTAACGCAAGAAGGTATTCTCACCTAGAGGAAGCAACAACATGTCTGGTAATATTAGTGCCCAGATCCTTTCTGTATCAGGGCAATTAGGTTGTGCCGTGGAGATACGAATGTGAGGCTAGTGTGGAAGAGGGTGCCAACAATGTTGTAGGAATCAGAGGTACAACCCGTTGCGGCAGAGTGTATAGACCAGATGTAACGACCTGAAAATTAATACCACTTTTTTTATATATTAAAATAATTACTCTGACAACATTCCTATGCGGCGGAAAATATAAAGTTATACACCCATATTTACAATACCAGAATTCAATAATTTCTCAAACATTAATGCACACATATCTACCCAAAAATCCTCCGCCAGATCCCCTATAAAACTACTAATAAATACATCTCCCCAAAACCACTTACCCTTCTGACAGGGCAGTATAACTATCCCCTCTACTTCTAAGCCTGATCTGCTCGTCTAACTGGATCACCTGAAAAATATTAAATTACTGGGATGAGACATCTCTCAACAAGATGAAATATGGTATTACCATTGTGTGAAAACTAAGTATACACGAATAATATATTGATATATAATTGAAACTAGATATCATGTAAAATAATATACAGTACAACTCACACCTATGTGGCCTAAAATACAATTGTAATATCTAAGCTTTCTGTTTGTTCATACTACTAGTATCATAATATATCTGCTTTTATTCCTTAAATCTGTATACATATAATTAACTGTGAAAACATTCCTCGAAAATTGTACGTCATGATTTACCCCACATGACTAGTTGTGCGGCCTGTAGGCGGGATTAACCACTAGTTGGCCTACCAATGCTAGTCTAACTATATGCATAAACATGCATGTAGCACGAAAGACCCGTTCCACCTAGTCTGGAAGCCAGAGAGCACTTTACACTATTGTGGCACAATCGGCTGTTCCATACTCTATCTAAGACGTATGGTTGCACTTTGAACTGAAATAGCTACTGTACCGTGCTCTGATACTAATCTGACTCATCAGGGTCTGATACTGTATAATACTATTCTTTATATATATCTTACTATTTCATCATGATTCCAAAATAGCCATAATACTAAAAAACTAATCTGAATATACTAAATTATTTGAGCTAAAATATCTGTAATATCTTATCTGTATGATCTGTAATATTTGTACTGAATAAATTGTAATATCTGAGTGTTATAGTTTTGTAATTCTAGGAATCATGGTATTCTATGAATATTGTAAAATATTTGTCTGTGTATATACTGTAAATCATGATTCTATAAATCTGGTAAAACATATTTCTGTGCATAAACACTGTAGATCATGATATTCTGAAAACCATATAAATACTGTACTGAACAAATATTGACTCGAGTCACATAATTAATAAATTGAACTCATATACTGAAATTTGTATAATTGTATAATTTATATTTTGTATCTTATAATTAAATACTACAATTTACTGATAAAACTTTTGAATTTACTAGCATAGCATATTTCTCTTACCTAACTGGTTAGGAGATCTGACTCCAATTATATTTCTACGTTTGCCGCCCCAAACATAGAATCCTCCCAATTCAATTTACCCATCTCAGAATAATAACCATATCCGCCTTTTACCCAAGCTCACATTTATCATTTATTCATAAAATTTCTGAACTATTAATTATTTATCAATATTACCTGAGTTCCTGGAAAAACACCTACCGAGATCCGCAACCTATGTTTGAGGTGTTTGGAAACCGAAATCCTGCAATCACAACACCCTAATTTAATTAACTCAAACACCAATATTTTTCCATCTAACCCAAAATCTGGGTTTAGAAAAGCTTGATAGTTACGAAATCCTAAAACAACCTACTTACCCTGATTTTGGGATGGTTCCTGAACTCCTAAATCAAAATTCTGCTCCAGCTAAATTGTAGAGAATCTCCCTAGGATCATCGTGGTAGCTTATGATCATCTAACCGGGGAGAAACGAGGCCAGAAACTTAGAGAGAAGGTAAAAGGGCGGCCGAAATTCTAGAGAGAGAAACAATAAAATGAAAGTTTCCTCACCAAAATCTGATTTTTTGCGTATTTATAGATGGCTAGCCACATGGCTTCGTCGACAAACCAAAGAAGGGAGTTCATCGATGGAGGTGAAGAGCTCGTTGATGAACCAATGGGTCCGAAACACCCCCTCTTAGTATCTCTTCGTCAACGAGATGCTGAACTTCGTCCACGAATCCTACAGGGAGTTCATCGACAAAACCAATGCATTCATCGACGAACCTTGCTTTGTCCTTTTAAAATTTTTCTTCTCTCTATCATTTAACAATTATAATTTTCTGATCTCTACACCAGAGCTACTGGAGAAGGCTAGCTAACAAAAGTTGTGGGAACCCGATAAGATAGTCAAGAAGCCAGTTATGTATAAAGAAGCAAAAGAATTCCTAAAGCTAAACAAACAAAACGAGTATAGTATAGTATAGTAGATCAACTTAACAAGTTACTAGCCCACATATTAGTACTATCCCTGCTTTTGAGCTCAAAGACCCATGGGGAGGCCCTTTTGAAAGTCCTCAATCAAGCATATATCCTATAAGACATCTGTAACGACCTGTCTATTTTTCCACACACACACACACACACACACACACACATATATATATATATATATATATTCTTTTCCACATAATAACATTTATAATAATTCTAATAACTTCCTAAACTGCCAAGGTCATGATCAACCTGAACCCATAGGTACCAGGGATATACCTGACATACAACTTTGATACCTAAGCAGTAGAAATCATAAAATCACATACATGTCATAAAACACCAGAAATCATACCAGAGTTCTACTAAATCTGTCATATTCATATACATACATCCCAAAAAGACCAAAAAGGTATCCTAGGGTCAACCCAAAAATCCATTTGACCCTAGCTCGCTCACTTACCCTACATACAGGGTAGTTTAGTCCACTTCTATTGTTGCGGGCTCTATCTGCCCTCTTACTTGGATTTCCTGAAATATTTGTAATGCTAGGGTGACATACCTCTTAGGTAGGGAGACAAATTAATATCAGTGTGTGGCAACATGAGTATTTTTTGTGATATATATATATATATATATATATACAGTACATAATTCATATTTGGTATAAACAGTTGTATCATATTTGAATAAAACATGATTTAACATAACATAGTTTAACATACTAAATTCTTGTACTGAAAAATCATCTTATATAAACATATCATACTTGAATTATTACCCAGGATAGATAGTTAGTTAACTATTTTTATGTCTTACCATACACATGACAGGGTTGTGCGGCCCAAAAGTGGGACCTAGCAATGGTTGGTCGACCATGCTAAGTCAAACATCGGTTATAGTATAAGTATGATGGGCCTGTTCTACCTGTGCCGGACTACCAGGGGAACTATGACACTCCCATAAAGCCACATCGACTGCCAAATCTCAAACACTCTACATAAGATGTGTGGTAGCACTAACATAAACGTAAATGTATAGCTACGGTACCATGCTTCGTGAAACTAAACTAAGCTATCCGGGCTGTGATAACATATAATACGTTTCATGATATTGAACATAACAGTTTCTTATTTTAGATAAAACATGACATAAACATATTTCATGATTTCTTACATATCATACATAATCACGGCGTCAATGCCGGTATAATTCATAACGTAAAATTCACAGCATTTACGTCGGCACAATTCATAACGTAAAAGTCACGACATTTACATCGGCATAATTCATAACGTAATAAACATATTTTCTTGCACCGTTTATCATAATTTTAAAACCATAATTCCTATACTATTTTTAGGGTTTTTCTAAAAGCTGCTATAACATGCTTATCTTGGAAAACTCATAATATTTCAATATAACATAAATTTCATGGAAATATTATACTCATGTCACAAAAATGTACATAGCCTTATAAACTCATAATTTATTCTGAAATCATATTTCCATATAAAATGTGTTAAAATCATTTCCCTATTCAACAGTAGTATTCCCAAACATAATTCTATATCATACATATTTTCTTGAAAATAAATGCTACATAATAATAAATAATTTCATGAAAAAGGTTGAATTAATTTATCCCCTTATGTGGCTTACTGAGAAGCCCACAATTTAAACCAAACCTACACCCGTGTGTTCCCCAACTCAACACCCTGAAATTATATTTTTTCAAACGAAACTTCAATATTATTCTATCTAAAGCATTTCCCTCAGTCCAGAAACACCAAATACCTTATAAAATCTAAAATAACCAACTTACCCAGATTTTGGGATGGTGCCCAAGTTGGCCTAACCAACGGACTACTCTAGCAAACTTGAAGAGAATCTTCCGAGGAGTAGCGTGGTGGCTTCCGATCGTCGAACTGGAAAAGAATGAAGCCAGAATCGAAGAGAGAAGGTGGGAGAGTCAAAAATTAGAGAGAGAAAGACATTCATACAAAATTCTCGCTGAAAAACCCAAGCTCAACTTATTTATAAGGTGTGGATTCGTCGACAAGACACGTCACCTCATCGATGAGTTCATGAAAGGAGTTCATCGACGAACATTTACCACTCATCGATGAATTTCAGGCCTTGAAATCAACCCTCTCGGTAATGTCTCATCATCGAGACACGCGTCCACGTTGACGAGCCCAAGAAGCCTGTTCGTCAACGAGCCTTTACTAAATCCTCTTTTTGAAAAATCCTTTTCTCTCATTTCTTTTATTTACTTAATTTCTATAATTCTTCAGGTCTCTACAACATCAGCATAGAGAACTTCAACCATATAATTGGGAACCTCATGACGACCAATTACATAACCTTCACCGATGAAGAAATCCCGTCGAAAGGTTGTGGCCATAATAAAGCACTTCATATCTCTACCAGATGTCAAGATTATATGATAGCTTAGGTATTAATAGATAATGGATCGTCTTTCAATGTTATGCCCATGACCACACTACAAAAACTGCCCATTGACATCTCGTACATGCAATAAAATAATTTGATTGTAAGGGTCTTCGATGGGATGCGCAAAAAGTCCGTGGGTTCCATTGAAATTCCTATGTAGATTGACCTAGTAACTTTTGACATCACATTTCAAGTTATGGCTATAACTTTTTCATACAACTATCTATTGGGGTGGCCCTGAATCCATAACACAGGGGTAGTTTCTTCCTATTTGCATCAGAGGGTGAAATTCGTAGCAGAAGACAAAATGATCTGCATGTATGGAGAAACCAATATAATGGTTACCAAACCTTCATCCACTCCATATGTAAAGGCTGCCGAAGAAATTCTAGACGATTCCTTCAGAGCATTTGAAATAATAAATGTCATATCTATGACTGAAGGTTCTTTGGTCCCTCGACCACGGATCTTTCCTGTGACACAAATGGTTGCTTCGAAGATGATTAGGTCAGGATATTGTCCCGGGAAAGGTCTGGGGAAGCATCTTCAAGGAATCTGAACCCCATTGTTACTAATTGAAACAAAAGATCTTTATGGGCTCGGTTATGTCCCCAATTTTGCTGATCAATAGAGAAAGGTTGAATAGAAGAAAGTGCAGAGAATCATAAGTTTCACTAGGAGGATGGGCAGTAAACAAAAAATGGAGATTCCATCGATGAGCGAGATCTTCCAAAAATGCAAGCTAACTGATCATGAAGCTGAGCAAGGGACCAATAAAAAGATAGGAGAGATGAGCATATCAATGCTAAACCTAGTAGACACTGGAAATAATTCAAATGTTTGGGTCCATCATTTGGCTGCAAAAGAAGAACTTCAGAATTGGCAAGAGTTTGATTATCCCAAGACAATTAGTTTCATGTAATGCTAGATGCATTTTTATTTTCTATTTTTTTTACTTTCTTCCTTTTGTAATCTATGGGCAATTTTGTCTAGGAGATTTTCACCTAAATAAATGAATGAACATTGCATTTTCACACATCATAAATTAATGAACATTGCATTTTCACACATCATTTGCATTATATGGGTACATTTTCCAAGAGTTGTTTGCTTGTGTTTCATGTAGGAATAGGTAAAATAATCTTACCAGTATTCATGAGCTGGAAGCAAATGTTAATTTTGAAAACTTAATCCATAAAGTTGAAATAGAAGAAGATGAAACAAACATATCCCCCAAAATGCAAAGGATGTTGGAATCTGACGAAAAACCCACAGTGTCCAATAAAGACCCCATGGTTACAATAAATTTGGGAACAGAAAAAGAACCAAAACAGTTGAAAATTAGGGCACTGCTAAAGAGGGAGGAAAAAGAAAAAATGATTGATCTACTAAGGGAATATCAGGATGTTTTTGCATGGTCATACTAGGATATGCCAGCCCTAAAGAAAATTTTCCACTTCCACACATAGATGTACTAGTAGATAACACTCCTGGAAAGGCTTTGTTTTCCTTCATAGATGGTCTTTTAGGATATAACCAGATCAAGATGGCTTCGAAAGATAAAGAAAAAACCACATCCATCACCTTATAGGGAACCTTATGCTACAAGGTTATGTCATTCGGTTTGAAAAATGCAGGGGCCACTTATCAAAGAGCTATGGTAACTTTATTTCATGATCTAATGCATAAGGAAATAAAGGTGTATGTGGATGATATGATTGTCAAATCTCAAGATGGGGAAGACCACGTAAAAAATTGGGAAAAATTATTAAAAGGAAAAGAAAATGTCAGCTCAAGTTAAACTCGGAGAAATGCACGTTTGGTGCTACCTCTAGAAAAATATTAGGATTTGTGGTGAGTAAAAGGCGATTGAAGTTAACCCAGATAAAATAAAGGCCATATGAGAAATTCCCATTCCTAAGACTAAAAAATAAGTACGAAATTTCCTTGGTAAGCTAAACTACATTGCCTGCTTCATATCTCAGTTAAACGCTACATGCGAACCTATATTAAAATTATTGCAAAAAAATGATTTGGTGAGATGGAATAAGGAATGTCATAGTGCCTTCAAAAGAATAAAAGAGTACCTTTTGAATCGCCCAGTATTGGTTCCCCCGGTACCTAGAAGGCCACTCCGACTATACTTGGCGGTGTTAGAAAATTCTATGGGATGTGTACTAGGGCAACATGACTAGTCAGCAAGGAAAGAACAGGCCATGCATTTATTATCTAAGTAAGAAGTTCAATGAGTACGAAGCTAAGTACTCAAACCTAGAGAAAACTTGTTGCGCTCTGGTTTGGGAGGTTTGTAGGTTAACGCAATACACCATGTACTACACCACTTCGCTAATTTACAAAATTGATCAGATCAAGTATGTTTTCGATAAACAAACTATAACTAGTTGGGTTGCTTGGTGGCAAATGTTGTTGATTGAGTACGACATTATGTATGTGACCAGGAAAGCCATTAAAGTGAGTGCCATAGTTGAATACCTAGTAGGCAGAGCCATCGAGGATTACCAACCTATGGACTTTGAGTTCCTAGATAAAGATTTTGATTCAATAAGTCAAGAAAAGGAAGATCAGATAGGATGGATAACGTTTTTTGACGGGGCATCCAACGTATGGGGGCATAAAATAATAGTAGTTTTGATATGACCCAAGGACAAATATTATCCAGTTACGACCAAACTCACATTTCCATACACCAATAATGTGCCAAAATACGAAGCTTGTGTGTTGGGTTTGCAAGCCGCACTAGACCGAGGTAATAAAGAACTGACTGTAAAAAGGGATTCGACATTGGTAATTCATCTATTAACATGGTAATGGGAAAATAATTTAATCGATGATGCGTTCTCTACATTGGTAGTTCTATTCAAGGTAGACCCCGAAGTGGAGATTGAATCTATTCAGGTAAGGATGCAAACAGAGCTGGTATATTGTGCAGTGACAAAAGAAGTTGATAGGGAACCATGGTTCTATGACAGCAGGACTTACATTTAGCAACAAAAGTATCCCGTAGAGCCTCCAATAATGATCGAAAAAGGGACTTTCTAGACGAAGAAATACTTTATAAAAAGATCCACGACAGAACACTCTTATGATGTGTGGGGTCACAAGAAGCATGACAAATCATGTAGGAAGTTCACAAAGGGATTTTTGGTACTCATGTTGGTGCCCATTCGCTAGCTTGAAAAATCCTAAGGTGCGTGTACTACTAGATAACCATTGAAAGAGATTGTATAGAATACACCCAAAAAAGCCATAAGTGTCAGGTCTACGGAGATTGCGTATAGGTCCTACCAGCCCAACTCCAAGTAGTATCCATGCCTTGGCCATTCTCAGGTTGGGGCATAGATGTGATTGGGCCAATAACCCCAAAAGCCAGCAACAGACATTGTTTCATTTTTTTGGCTATCGATTACTTCACCAAATGGGTAGTAGTAGCATCTTTATCAAGTGTTACCCAGAATGTGATATACCACTTCATAAGAAAAGAGATAATCTGCAGGTATGGAATCTTGGAAAGAATAATCTCAGATAGTGCCAAAAACTTGAACAATGAGGTAATGACAAAATTATGCACTCAGTTTAAGATCGGACGTCACAACTCAGCCCCTTATAGACCCTAGATGAATGGAGCTATGGAAGAAGCTAATAAAAATATCTGGAACATTTTGGAAAAGATGACAAACACCTATAGAGATTGGCACAACAAGTTACCTTTTGCTTTGTTAGCCTACAGGACCACTGTCCATACCTCTACAGGAGCTACCCCTTACTCCTTGGTATATGGGATGGAGGCTGTGATCTCGATAAAGGTCAAAATCCCCTCATTATAAGTTTTAACAGAGGCAGAACTGATATACGCAGAATAGATAAAATCTAGTATGACCAGCTGAACCTTATTGAAGAGAAAAGGATGTCTGCCATTGCTCACGGGCAGCTCTATATCAAAGGAGAATGATGAGAGCTTTCAGTAAGAAGGTGCATCCTTGACGTTTCCAAGAGGGATATTTGGTCTTGAAAAAAATAAGGTCGATTCATAGTGACCCCTGAGGTAAATGGACTTCAAACTATATGTTAGCTTTGCCGTGAACCCAAGAGCGGGGGTGAATTGGTATTTTTAAATTTTATCTTCTAGGTATTTCTCCTAGCAGCAGTATGTTCACAAGCCTAGGGTCAATCTAGTGCAAATAATGTAAATATACCAGAAATTAAATAAAGCAGTTTAAACAATCATTCAAGCACCAGAAAGCAGTAAAGAGAAGATGACACGCAGATATGTTATCGAGGTTCAGCCAACTGCCTACGTCCCCGCCTTGGCTAACCAGCACAAGGATTATCACAATACCTTGCTCACTTAAACGGGTGGAGCGGCACCTATACAAACCAGGTCAAATTACCACAGGGCTGACCTCAACCTTTACAACAATCCTTATCGGGCTGGATTACCGCCCCCTCAGGCCACGCCTGGAATCTCTCAAATTTTCAATCAAAGGTACAATACAAGAGTGCTTTCACGTAAAGCAGATTTGTACCACAAATGCGCACACACACAAACACCACAGATGATTTAATAATGCAAGCTCTGTGTGGTCTAAGTATTTCAACTCTCAACAATGTTTTCTATCAGTGTAGCAAGTAAGTGAGAGTGTCAATGATAATCTGTGTATTTTAGAGTGTTCAAACAAACGTGTTCACACAGAGTATTAAACAGGCCTCAATAATATAACTCAATAGAATGTGCCAATCCCATGAATATATATATATATATATATATATATATGCTTGGATTGCAAGATATAAGTAATCCTTGTACTTAAGCAAATGATATAGATTTGAATGGATATTACTACAAAGATTAATATATCATACACACAAATACCTTTTCACAAATATATCAATATGAACACCACAAGATATTCGAATATGTTTGAAAGTATTTTTGCGAGCCCCAAACAAAATACGAACTTCCTAAGATATTGCAATGAGAATGCAATACTTGGGAAGTCACCACAAGTCTTTCTTAGGGTAGGCTTATTGGCAAAGCCTCCTAAGAAAACTTAGGTTATGCTCTCAAAAGATCGATTCAAATATGCAACAATATGGAGAGCAAACCTATAGATAACAATACTCAATACACTTACCAAAAAATATGAATGGAAGAAGAAGGTAAGCTTGAGTAGGTTTCAAAAAGATTTGAGCACTGAGAGGCAAGATAGAATATTTTTTGCTTAAGAGAGGATTTCTTAATCTTTTTGTTAATCGGTGCTTAATCCACCAAATGAAGGAGTATATATAGACATGCTGAAAATTTTGACCATTGGGGACTTATTAGGGATTATTGGAAAAGTTTAATGACACTTAAGATAATTTAACCCTGTTAAAAAAATTATTAACCGCGGTAAAAATAGGTCCAACTCGAGAGGTCCGGTCGACCAAAAGTGGTTTGGTCGACCAGGACTCAAGTAGTTCGGTCGACCGGGGTTATTTTGAACTAAGTGGCTCGGTCGACCGGAGAGGGCGATTTGCCAAATTTCCGAGGTTCGGTCGACCGGGGCCTTTTTGAACTACAGGGCTCGGTCGACCAGGCAGTTGGGAATTCTCCCAAGACCCTTCGGTCGACCAGGTAGTTGGAGTACAAAAGTGCTCGGTCGACCGGGAGGTCAAAATGTTGACTCCCAAGAGGTTCGGTCGACCAAGGGTAAATGAACTGCATCGTCTTGGTCGACCGGGACTGGGTCAAACAGTTGACCCAGACCGGTTTCGGTCGACCGGGACAATTTGAACTGAATTGGCCGGTCAACCGAAAGTGCACCAAGTGTGCATTTCGGTCCCAAATTGACCCAAATAAGTCTATTTCAAGTGCCTAATAAACATATGTGCATATGTGCGTGTCCTAAGGTCACTTGGGGTCCAATTTGGAAACACCAAAAAAGTCCGGTGTCGGTCGACCAAAGGTCGACCAAAGGTTCACCCTAAGGTCTTTCTATGGTTCGGTTTGAGCTTACAAATTAAATCATGCATGTGATGTGTGTGTGAGCTTATTACAAACTGAAGAACCCTAATTACTATTACAGACAAATTTCACTGAAATTGATTACAATTAAGAGAATGAAATTGTCTTCAAGCTTTGAGCTTTCACGTGCCACTGAAGATATGCTAATATAAACCTGCACATGACCTAGATATTTATTAAATACAATTGTATTTGTCATTATCAAAACCAGGGTGTGACCTATAAGGTCAACACTATAAATGACCTTATGTGGTGAAGAAAGCCTTTTTAAGAGGAGCCTTGTTGTTAGCAGATATGGATGGACCAGACCTTCAGCATCCTGCGAATTTAGATTCTGTAAAGAAATGTTTTACCTATAAATATTGTATTTCTCAAAGGAATTTAATAAGATGATCATACTTTTTACTCCCCCAAGTTGCATTTGTCTTTGTACTCACCATATGATCAAATGATAGATTACCATCTTTAGTCAACCAGTATTCCCAAAAAGAATGAAACATTGAATTACCACTTACTAACCCATTTGAGCTTGAATTTTAATCAACCTTTTCTTAAAAGTCAGTTTACGAAAAATTTAACTTGGGTTTTAGTCTCCTAGTGTTTGACACGTCATTTAAGGCAATGATCGCTACCAAAAGGATGATAGGCTATTTTTTTGCTACCCAAAAGAAATTCAAAGAGGAAATCCCTTACTAGCTCTTTTGAACTTGAAAAATTCAATTCTTGAATAAACCGTCAAAGGATCACAACCCACTCTGGGGCAATTTCAAAAATATTAGTCCCAAATGGAGTCTGGATAAAAAGGGAGTTAAGATTCTTTCATAAAAGGAAAAGCAAAAGATGTAGTAAAAAGAAAAAAAGTATAATGAAAAAAATAAGGGGCATACTTCATATGTGATCTTTGACCAATGTCGCCCTTGATGAAATTGATAATTTTGAGCTTTATAAACCCTTTCTTCTTTAACCTATGCTCCCTAGCCTACATTACAGTCCAAATAAAAAACTTGACTAAATTAGTACATATCATTGTCTCAAATGAATTATCAGACTCAATATTGAGTCTGAACTACGTTATGACCTAATCTTGAAAAGGTATGTAGGCAACTTGTTTGAAAAATAAGTTCGGTTAATAGATTGCTACAAAGGGCAAAAATGACGCAGAAAAGTGTTCTTATGGCATTTTTGAGCCAAAAGTTTCTTTTTCTTCCAAGAACCTATATTTATGGCCTACATTTCGTCCCGAGTCCAAAAGACCATCTTGATATTAGAGCACGGGAAAAGCTTTTACAAAACTTTGGGGAGTAAAAGGATGATAACATTTGGGTTAAGGAGAGCTTCATTTGAAAACAACACCACATTTTCAACAGTATAATACAAAAATGTGCATTCCTTTGTAGAAACCCGGGTAGCCAGTGGAAGAGCTAAGATTGTTTACTTAGGGGTTTAGTTTACTAAGCTAACATCAAAACCATACAACCTCAGAATACTGGTAAAACGTTTTCCTTTGAAATAACATATAAACCAAGTAAAATATCTGTTTTGTGCATATAGTCCCATGATTAAGTGATGTTTGTACACATAAATGCATGATTTCAAAAAAAAAAAAATGAAAAAGAACTCTCACTCACCAAAAGCATCAAGAGAAATCAAATTGGGAATCATCTGTAAGAGAGAAGTCCTATAGAGACAAAATGCAGATCAATCAGGCTTGGGTTACTAAGTTGGTTTTCCATAAGATCTCCTTCAAATGAGTATTTGGAAGACAAAAAGAGAAGGGAGCATGGATATGTCAGAAGAAGAGCAACATGCATACACATCATACAACATGCATACATATTAGAGCATCCTAAGTAGCATCATACAACATACATACGTATTCTAACATCCAAGGTAGTAGCATGTATACATGTCATCGCATCATTCATTCATACTTGCCTTATTAGGCTTTGCAAAGCCCCTGTCATCACTTGCCTAGTTAAGCATATGGTTACTGAATTCAAATATTGGGGTATCAGCCCTCAGGTCCAAATAGTGTTATCCATCTTGATATTGGGGCATCAGCCCTTAGGTCCAAAAAGTGTTTCACATCTTGAAACTAGGGCATCGGCCCTCAGGTCCAAATTAAGTTGTCGAATTTTAAACTAGGGCGTCATCCCTTGGGTTCAAATTGAGTTGTCAACTTTGAAACAAGGGCATCGACCTTCAGTTCCAAAAATTTACATTGAAACTAGGGCATCAGCTCTCCATTCCAAAAATTGTGTGGTCTACTCTAACTTGGGTTCAAATTGAGTTGTCATCTTTGAAACTAGGGCATCGACCTTCAGTTCCAAAAATTTACATTGAAACTAGGGCATCAGCTCTCCATTCCAAAAATTGTGTGGTCTACTCTGAAACTGGGGCACTAGATCTTCTACCCCCTGTCCTGATTAACTCTGTTATGCGAGTGATCTTATTCAAATTGACCATCTCCAATCCTATCCAAATCGACCCTTCGTGGTCCCTTCAAAATTGACCATTTCGTGTTTCCCATCAAACCAACCCTTTGTGGTTCCTGTTAAAATCAACCCTTCATGGCTCCCATTAAAATTAACCCTTCATGATTCCTATCAAAATCAAACCTTCCTGGTTCCTATCAAAATCAACCCTTTGTGGTCCCATCAAAATAAACCCTTTATTGTCCCGTCAAATCAACCCTTTAGGGTTCCCATCAAATCAACCCTTCATGGTTCCTATCAAAATCAAACATTTATGGTCCCGACGAAATCAACCTTTCATGTTGCTATCAAAATAAGCCCTCGTCCTGATAAAATCAACCTTTCGTGGTGCCCATTAAAATCAACCCTTCTTGGTTCCTATCAAAATCAACCCTTCGGGGTTCTCATCAAATCAACCCTTTGGGGTCATGCCAAATCAACCCTTCGAGATTCTCGTCAAATTAACGATTCATGGTTCTTGTCAAAATCAACCCTTTGTGGTCCTGAAAAAATCAACCCTTCGTGGTTCCCTTCAAATCAACCCTTCATGGTTACTGTCAAAATCAACCCTTCGTGGTTCCTGTGAAAATCAATCCTTTGTGGTCCCTTCAAAATAAACCCTTAGTGGTCCTTTCAAAATCAACCCTTCGTGATCCCTTCAGTAACATCCCAGAAAAATCCACTAACATCCTAGAAAAATCCACTAATATCCCAGAAAAATTCACTAACATTCTACAAAAATCTGCTAACCCTAGAAAAATTCACCAACATCCCAAAAAAATCCACTAACATCTCAGAAGAATCCACTAACATCCCAGAATTACTCACTAACAGCTAACACCCCAAGAAATTCAATATAAATGCTAGTCAGAAAAGAGTGCCAACCCACGGATCCCTAATCGTCAATAGCGAGCCATACCCGAAAGTCCAAGGCATTACTCTAACCTGGTAAAAATAGGCATCTTTTATAGGGACACTTACGGGTAAAAGCATGGAAATTGTGGATACAATGATTAGAAGAAGAATTAATATAATTTGCCTTCAAGAAACTAAGTGGGTGGGGGAGAAAGCTAGAGAAATCGATAAATCAGGTTTTAAACTTTGGTACACTGGAAAAGAAAAACATAAGAATGGAGTAGGCATTATTATAGACAAAAACTTAAAAGATAGCGTTGTGGATGTAACTAGAGTAAGGGATAGAATTATAAAAATCAAAATGGTATTAGGACAAGAGATAATAAATATCATTAGTGCTTATGCTCCTCAAGTTGGCTTAGCAGAAAATCTTAAGAGAAAATTTTGGGAAGATATGGATAGTATTATACAAGGCATACCAGAGACTGAGAAAATATTTATAGGAGGAGATTTGAATGGACACGTTGGAAGAGATAATAAAAATTATGAAAGGATACATAGAGGATATGGATATGGAGACAAAAATGAGTCTGGGGAGATGATCTTAGACTTTGCTATGTCATATGATTTTAGTATAATGAATACTTGGTTTAAGAAGAGAGAAGAACACTTAATAACCTTTAAAAGTGGACAAAATAGAAGTCAAATAGATTTTTTTTTAACTAGGAGGGTAGATCGTGTATCATGCAAGGATTGTAAAGTTATTCCAGGTAAAAGTCTAACCACACAACATAGAGTGTTAGTGTTAGATATATGCATTAAAAAATGGAAGAAAAAGGATAAAATAAACCAGTGTAGGAGAACTAGATGGTGGAACCTAAAAGGAGAAAATATAATAAAATTTAAAGATAAAATGATCAAAGATGGGGATTGGACCTTAGAGGATGGGATAGATTCAAATACTCTTTGGAATAGATTAGCTAGCTCTATTAAAAAGATAGCAAAAGAGATTTTAGGCGAATCAAGGGGAAGATTCTCAAATAGCAAAGAAAGTTGGTGGTGGGATAAAGATGTACAAAAAATCATAAAGACAAAAAGAATTTGGTATAAAACGTGGCAAAAATGTAGAAACAGCGATAACTTTGAAAAATATAAGGAGGCAAGAAAAGATGCAAAAAGGGCCGTTAATGAAGCTAAATATAGATCATTTAATAGTTTGTATGATAGATTAGGTACAAAAGAAGGGGAAAGAGATATATTTAAACTTGCTAAAGCTAGAGAAAGGAAGAACAAGGACTTAGGAAATGTAAAATGTATAAAAAGTGAGGATGATATTGTCTTGGTTAAGGACGAAGATATTAAAGAAAGATGGTGAAGTTTCTTTAGTAAGTTGTTTAACGAAAACAAAATAAAAGGCTTAAATTTAGAATTGTCAAATGAGGAAAAGACTAAAAATATAAGATTTATTCGAAAAATTAGAGTTAACGAAGTTAAGTTTGCACTAAAAAAGATAAAAAAATGGGAAAGCTATAGGACCAGATAACATCCCAATTGAAGTTTGGAAATGCTTGGGTGATAACGAAATTATATGGTTAACTAATTTATTTAATACAATTGTAAAAACTAAGAAAATGCCAGATGAATGGAGGAAAAGCACTTTAATACCTATATACAAAAATAAAGGAGATATTCAAAATTGTAATAACTATCGTGGAATTAAACTTATGAGTCATACGATGAAACTATGGGAAAGAGTAGTTGAACAAAGATTAAGGTTGGAAACGAAGATCTCAGAAAATCAATTTGGTTTTATGCCTGGGAGATCTACCACAGAAGCTATTTATCTTTTAAGAAGATTAATGGAAAAGTTTAGGGAAAAGAAGAGGGACTTGCATATGATATTTATTGACCTTGAGAAAGCATATGATAGGATACCTAGGGAAGTTCTATGGTGGGTTTTAGAAAAAAAAGGTGTATGTTGTAGGTATACCGATGTCATTAAGGATATGTACGATGGAGTAATGACTAGTGTAAAGACTATAGATGGAGAAACTAGAGAATTTCCAATTACCATAGGTGTACATCAAGGATCTGCTTTGAGTCCTTATCTTTTTGCTTTAGTGATGGACTAATTGACTAAGAGTATTCAAAAGTAGGTTCCATGGTGTATGTTGCTTGTAGATGATATTGTATTAATTGATGAAACTAGGGATGGAGTAAAGGCTGAGTTAGAATTATGGAGAGAAGCTTTAGAATCTAGAGGCTTTAAGATAAGTAGAAATAAAACAGAATATATGAAATGTAATTTTAGTAATGTTAGGAGGAATATTGGAGACAAAGTTGAACTTGATGATGAAGAAATAAATAGTACTTGTAGATTCCGATACCTTGGATCTATTATGCAAGCTGAAGGAGAAATTGAAGATGATACAATGCATAGAGTTAAAGCAGGTTGGGTAAAATGGAGAAGTTCTTCAAGTGTTCTATGTGATAGTAGAATACCCTTAAAATTGAAAGGGAAGTTTTATAGGACAGCTATAAGACCAGCTATGCTATATGGATCAGAATGTTGGGCGACGAAGAAACATAATATCCAAAAAGTAAAAGTTGCCGAGATGAGGATGCTTAGATGGATGAGTGGTATAACATTAAAAGATAAATTATGGAATGAACATATTCGTGGTAAGTTAGGTGTAGCTCCTATAGAATATAAGATAAGGGAAGGACGACTCAGATGGTATGGACACTTGCAACGTAGGCCTTATAGTGCACCTGTGAGGAAGAGTGACTTAGTTACTGTGGGGGGCAGTAGAAGGGGTAGGGGTAGACCTAAAATAACTTGGGAGGAGATAGTGAGTAAGGATTTAATATCTTTGAATCTATCAAAAGAAATGGTCCATGATCGCATAAATTGGAGGAAAAGGATTCATATAGCCGACCCCACTTAGTGGGACTAAGGCTTGGTTTTGTTATTGTTGTTGTTTATCTTTATAGTCGTGTTGCTAAAAATAACAAAGGATAGATTTCCACTATTGTAAAACAACAAAGCCAATAAAGAGGGGCAGCTGTAGACACCGTAATTTTTACTAGGTTTCCCTATTAGGTGATTTGCATAAGGTCAATGAAATTTTAAGGACCCCGTTTGGAACATTCATTTGAGTCCAAAAATCTCGTGAACCTCTGAGAACAAGCCCTGTTGTCAATGTCCCCATTATTTGAGTCCTCCATTTAATTATCTTTTCTTTAAGTTAAGTCCATGTTAATATGACTTTATTATTATTTTTGAAATCTTAAATAAGTCCTCTTCATCAGGGTCACATTTTTGAAATTTAGTATTTTGGTTAATATGTCCATGTTGTTTTCTATATTTTTGAATTGAGTCTTTTTGTTTTGAGTCTAGAAATAGACTCCTGGTTAATTCTTGTTAACCCATTTCGAAAACCAATTATTGTTTTTTTTTTTAATTACCTTTGAATTCCATTTTAAGGAGTCTGCACTTCTTATTAGAATAAATAGGGACACGTGCCCACTTCAATACAGAATTGTAACATATCGTGGGGAACTACATTGTAAAATAAAAAAAAAGTACAAAAAGAAATCCTCAGAGGGGCCGAGCTACACTCATATGCCTTAGGATATTCCACAGCATCTTCAAAGGTGCCTATTCACCAATTGAGAAACAAAATCAATGCAAATGGGAGGGAAATTCGAATGAATCAAATAGTTAAATGTGAAAATCTGCATAAATTGAGAGCATGCGCAAAAATCATAAAAGATACCTTGATTTTGAATTAATTTGGAAACAATCCTTGAAAAATATCACATACATCGATTAAAGGATTTCTGAAAATTGGAGTGTAATCCCCCATATTATCGGCTAGACTCTCCATTGAAAGGAGAATCAATCATATCACAAAATAGGGGGATTCCTTTGCTGTAGGAAGGAAAGCGCGCATTAGGTTTTCTACTTAGAAGGAAATAATAAAGAAAGGAAAGACTAGACACTGCCTAAACTAACCTAGGACTAACCCTATAAATAGAGGAGTCTCGCATAGACCAAGAAACGAATAGAAGGAGAGAGTTCAATACACAGAAAATTCAGAGAGAAGGCATAGAGATCGGTACAAGAGGATTCTGAAAGAAAGTGTCATAGGAGCAGAACCCTAAGGACCCTAAAGGTTGGCATCCTCTCCTCACTTAGAAGGCACACCCACCAGTGCCTACCATCGATGTTTAGAAGGCAAACCTATCAGTGCCTCCATCAGACCTTCAGAGCTAAACCTCCCAGCCTAGAAGGCTACCCAGGAAAGACTCAAAGGATAGGAGAAGAAGACCAGAGGAGTTAAAGATTGATGGTAAAATTGACTATTCCTTCCCTATTATAATCTACAATACTAAACTATTGGTGCATATGTTGTAAGGTTATTTCTTCTAAAGAAATCATGAATCTGAACCTAGACCTGAACCTGAACCCAGACCTGAACCTGAACCCAGACCTAAACCCTAAACCATAATGGATTCGAACCCTCTGAGCCATGAACCAAGATACACTGAACCTAAACTCGAACCCAAACCTGAACTCTAAACTATAACAGATTCAGACCCCCTGAGCCTTGAACCAAGATGGACTGAACTTGAAACTAAACCTAAACTAGAGCAGACTCAAGTCCACTGAACCAAACTAGATCCGAACTAAAACAAAACCCACAAAGGCTCCGAGCCCAAACATAACATTCAAAACTAAGGCCCAAACTTATTTTCAAGACCTAAACCCCATTTTTTTAAAAAACAACCAAGCCCAGACCTGTTTTCAAAACCTAAGCCCACGTTCCTTTTAAAACCCCCTGGGCCTAAACACATTTTAAAAAACCCAAGCCCAAACCATCTTTTAAAAAAAATCGAGCCTAAACACAAATTTTAAAATCCCAAGCCCAAACCTAAACCCATTTTTTAAAATCCCACATCTCTTTTAAAGCCATTTGGACCCAGACCCATTTTTTCAAGCCCACATCTCTTTAAAACCAAAACTGGGCCAAAGCTTATGGCATGTGCCTTCGTGGGCTAGAACCAATCCCCATCCCCATTAAGAAAAACCTAGCAAAGCCCTCAGGACCAGGGTGGGTTGACTCACCAGAGCCAACCCAAGATCGACTCACCTAAGCCATTCAAGGTCGACTCACTAGGGTTCAGGCGAGTCAACTCACCCTTGAACCCATTTGCACCTTTATCACTGAATCTAGAAGCCATCGCAAACTCCAAAATCAACCACTCAAGCCAATACAATGATCATCAAATCCAAACCAAATCACACGCACACACATGAATCGCCAAGCTCAAAATTAGTACAACACTCGAAACCAAAAATCATACCTACACAATAGCATGCAAAGCACACACATTCACAACAAACCAAACATGAACTAAAAAGGGTACTCATCATCTGAGTTTGTGTCAACCCATTATACACATCACCATTGCAAGACCCCAATCAAATCCCTCTTGGATCTTCAGATTGAACCAAAAGCAGAGAAACTAGAAGACCCCATGGGTTTTTATTGAGAGAGAGAGAGAGAGAGAGAGAGAGAGAGAGAGAGAGAGAGAGAGAGAGAGAGAGAGAGAGAGAGAGAGAGATTTAGGGTTTCCATTTGGGGTTTCAATCCCTCTTGAAAACAAGAACCAAAATATTGAAGGAAAAGGGAGGATTCAGTGGCAAGAGAAGGGAAAGAGTCGGAAGGAGAAAGGTTAGGGTTTCAGGATGCTCTTAGGTAGAAAAAGAAGGAGAGTAAGAGAGAAGAGAGTGCTCGTAAGTAGAAAGAGAAAGAAAGTAAGAGAGAAGATAGTGTTTAGTAGTGGAGAGAGAGAAAAGCAAATGAAAACTGGTCTAAAATGAAAAATTTTACCTTTTATATGTTAGGTTCCGAGACCACATGTCACCACCGATGGGAGACACGCAGCATGATCTCATCCATGCACATGACGGGTAATGTGGTCACTTCTGGGCATTCTGATGTGTGCTTTCTTAGGATAGCCCAAATCTAGCCAAAAGATCAATCTGTGTCTAATAGCCTAATCCGCTCGATTGCTAACACATGTCCAAGGTGACATCGCCATGACGTCGCCTCCTAATTACGCGCTGAAACTGCGAAATTGGACGTTTAACCCGGGCTTTACCGTTTATATTTTTAATTAAATGTCCAAATTTGTTTAATATTTTAATAAAATGCCAAAATCATCATTCTTGAACTTTATTGCACTATTTATGAGATTTTGGTAATTTTTTGTCGCAGGAAAATTCCCGGGAATCAAAACCGATACCTATTCGTATTTTGTGAATAACTTTTCTGTACGAGCTCCGATCGAGACGATTCAAATTTATGGAGAAATAGGAAAGGATCATCTACAACTTTCGTGTTTTGAGTTTTATGAGATACGGGATCTACAAGAGCATAATTTGAGACGAATAGAGAATAAATAAAATGAGAAAAAAATATATATATGAATGGGTTGATGTGACCCGGCCATGCATGGCCGGGTTGGGTTAGCTACCAGCGGGTCATAGGGGTTTTTTTTTCTCTTTTCCCTATCCTATTTATACTTGCTTTCCTTCCCCTGTTCGGTGTGCCTCCGCGCACCCTCTGCACTCCCTCTCCTTCCCTCACACTCTCTTATCTTCCACAGCCTCCCTTGGTTTCCCCCGCTGCAACTTCTACCCGCAGCCCCTGCTAGCCAACCGAACACCAGCAGACTCGGGCCTAGAGACCTGCGCCAGCCAGCAAAAGCAGCCCCTTCGGCCTCCTCTCCAATAGATACACAGCAGAGCACAGCAGCTCTGCAACTCCACGGACCACCACCAGCTCCGGCCTCCATCTCCACCAACACCCGAGGCTTCACTCCTCTGCAGCATCGTCGTGAACCTCTCGGAGCTGCTGCACAGCCCCCAGGCCAGAGCTCCTCCTTCCAGCTTCCTTGTTCCACCACAGCAAGCTGCTGCCCTCTCCAGCAGATCCTCACGGCTCTTCCACAGCAGCCGTGAACACACAGCCGCCCATCCTCTGTTTTCTCTATCTCTCTCCCTTTGCTTTTCTTTTATTTATTCTCTTATTATTAAGTTGGTTATGATTAATGTTTTTATTTATTGAAGTTAATTGGAAAAATTGATCTTGAATGATATTGTATTTCAATTATTTATTTGAATTCTCAAGTAATTTTAGCAGTGAATTTTTATTCGTTTTAATTTAATTATTTTTATTCGTAATTTTTGTTAAAGGTTCGGTTTTTATTATTTACGTATGTGATTGATTGAGTTTTTATTGGTGCGTGTTTTAATTTTCTGTTCAAAGTTATTGTCTTTAGTCAGCGTGAGTTTTGATAATTGCTTGATTAGACGTAGGATTTCCATTTTTTTCTATTGCAAGTATGAGTAGCTAAGTTCAGTAACTCGGGGTGTGGGTCGATGTCGTTTGCGTTCCATGGTTTATTAGTTATCCTATGATATCATTGTTAAACTTTTATTTGGTTAAAATCGAAAATTGAAGGCATCGTTGATGAATCGCTAGCTCTTGTTTCTTGCTTTGTTGTTGACGTTAGGCACATCAAAACCTTGATTTAATCTAGGATTTTCATCAACTAGTTTACACGACATTCGGTTGATGCTTAATGAGAGTTTATATTTTCTTCCGTTTGGATGTGGCAAATTTACTCGAGTTTAGTAATAAAATTTCATCTTATTAATGCCTTAATTGGATTAATAAGAAGAGGAGTAAGGCCTAGGGAATTAGTAAATGATGGAAGCAAGCAGACATTGACCCGTAACCCGAGTATTTGGTAAATTGTTTCAATTAATCTGTTTAGTTTTGGTTGCATTATTAGATTTACATTTTTGGAGAATTGATAAAATTTTAGTTTCATTTTGATAGTTTACTCAACCTTCTCTTACTTGTTTACTGTTTTCAAAATCATAAAAGACCAAAAAGATTTTCAAACCCCATTTTTCAGCAACAGGATTTCACTAAACTTGCATAAATACTTTGATACTCAGTGGTCCCTGTGGAATACGATCCTGGACTCATCCTTGATACAACTTGACACTTCTGCACTTGGAAGCACAACTCAGAACGAGTCAAGTTTTTGGCGCCGTTGCCGGGGACTAATTGGTGTCATCAAAGTGTTTCTCAGATTTCAGAGAGGTGTTTTAGAGCTGTGAACATCTTCACAGCCTGGGTGATATCTACTTCCTCTCCTTTGACCTGTTTGCTTTTATTGCATTTATACTGCGTTTGTATGACTAGCTGGGCTAGAGATAACACATTTAGACTAGTCAGGACAAACTCATCCATCTCATCATCGAGTGAACCTGTTTCACTTAAATCAGTATTTGATACACATAGCATCATGGCTGAGAATGAACCTCATGATATGGAGAACCCTAATAGGACACTCGGAGAATATTTGCAACCTGTTAGGACCAGTACCCCATCATGCATTGTTCTACATTTGAATGCAAATGCTTTTAATTTTAAACCTGGGATGATTCCATTATTACCTCATTTTCATGGCATTGAATCTGAAAACCCATATTTGCATATTAAAGAATTTGAAGAAGTTTGTGCCACATTCATGGATAGAACATGCACTGAAGAGGTAATAAGACTGAAATTGTTTCCTTTTTTTAAAAAAGATAAGGCAAAAACCTGGTTTTATTCCTTAAGGCCAAGATCCATTGGGACTTGGCAAGAAATGCATACTGAGTTTTTAAAGAAATTTTTTCCCATGCAAAGAACTAATGTTTTGAAAAGACAAATCATGAATTTTTGCCAAAAGGATGTGGAAACATTTTATCAGTGTTGGGAACGTTTCAAAGACCTTTTAAATGCATGTCCTCACCATGGGTATAAGAATTGAAGGGTCATCAGTTTTTTCTATGAGGGGTTGAAACCAAAGATGAGGCAATTTGTGGAAACAATGTGTAATGGTGAGTTTTTCAATAAAGAGCCTGAAGAAGCTTTTGACTATTTTGATTATTTGGCTGAAAAAGCCCAATCTTGGGTTGTCTCTGATGTGTATGATAGATCTGAAAAGCAAAAATGTATTAGTGGGGGTGGTAAGTATCAATTGGAAGAAGTTGATGATTTGAATGCTAGGCTTGCATTGTTGTCCAAAAGGTTAGATTCCATTGAGCTTAAGGAGGTAAATGAAATGCATGTTTTACCATCATCTTCTAAAAAATGCAGCATATGTGAGGATCCAGGGCATGCGACTGATGCATGTCCAACTATTCCTGCTCTTAAGGAAGTTTTGCTTGATCAGTCTAACCCGGTGTATATGGTTTCTGAGATTTCTTATGAACCTTATTTTGATACTTACAATGCAGGTTGTAGAAGTCATTCAAATTTCAGTTGGACAAATGACCAAGTGGAGCCATTTCCCCAGGAACAAAGTCAATACATTCCTTATACAGCATCTGGTCAAGACTCAGGACCCTCTTACTTTGCAAACCAGCCTCCTCCAATGCAAAGAAGGGAAATGGAAGATTCCATACAGCAGCTAACTGTTAGCTTGCAACAGTTCATGGCAAGCCAAACTATGATCAGCTCTCAAACTTCTCAAGCCATCAACGAGATAAGCACCGAATTGACTAGGCTGAACACATTATTGAATGCTTTGGAGATAGATGAATCCCAATTTCAAGCCCAGCCAGATACTCAAGTATAGATTGCAATCATGGAACCGTCATCCTATATTGAAGCAAATGTCAATGATTGCAATACCGAAGCAAATCTCAGCTATGGTAAGGTGACTGGTGCACTAGATGAAGAAGTTGAGCAGAATGGTGAGACTTTAACCTTCAAGGAACCAGGTACAAATTTTTATGTTGATGCTTCTGAAGATCCAAAGGTAATTGTTCCAAAAACTTTTCCTCAAAGGCCGATTCTTAAAGAAGCATATTTCCTGGAAACTATACTGAATAAGGATCCTTTCTTGTTAAACAAGAAAGACAATTTGAAAATGTGTCGTCTGATAGTGTGGAGAGCATTGATTTATTCAGAGATCACTTCTGTGCAGATAACAAAACTGACCCATTGTGGTGGCTCAAATTTGGAGACCCGCTAGTTCAATTTATAAATCTGCACCCACCGGATGAAATTCCTCCTGAGCCTCCTCCAGACACACTGTGACGTTTTTCTTTCCTTTGTTTTCATTTTGTTTCATTCTGTCTTATTTTTAGTTTATTGATAGGTACAATTTTCTTTAGTTTAGTTTTCCTTTTCCATTATTTCTTCATCCAAGTACGCCCCACTTATCCCGTGCATAGTTTTTCTATTTCCCCTATACTTTCACATTGAGGACAATATTCCATTTTAGTTGGGGGGGTGAGCATTTGCATGTGACACTATGCATGTATGCATACTGGGTTTTATATTTAAAAAAAACAAAAAACAAAAAAAAATTTCAAAAATCAAAAGGAAAGAGAGAAAGAAAGAGGAGCATTGAAGATTTACACTGCGTTATTCCATTTTTAACATTGACTCGTACCCTTCACATACCTGCATATAACCTAAGAACTACACACTTGAGTCATTTATGCGTAGTTTCTCTTTATATGATTTTATGACTCCATGAATAATTGATTGGTAGTACATTCATGTTAATTTGACTATATAATTTTCTGTATTTACATGACATCTCAAGAGGTTGAATACACACTCACATGATTCATTGCACTTAGGGTTTCCTGTGAGTATTGAGAGAACACCCGTGGTGACTATGACACCTTGTGAGATATCCTTGAGTTATGTATCGTCTTTTTGAGCGTTAATATCAAATTAGAGTTCATGGAACTCAATTCTATTTTTTTTTTGGATGATTTCTTGTACACTAGTCTTTGTTTTTGATTTTCTAGCCTAGAGGTGACTTTTAGTGGGGAGATAGAAACCTAGGTCGTGTAGCCTACTCAAGATGTGAAGGCTGAGCCACCCCTAGAGATTGACTTAATTCATAGACCACTATTCGAGCTCAAATCCCATTGATTGTTTGACGATTACAAAAGAAGTGTTATGATTGTGTTAATTGTTCAAGAAAAGGCAGAAAAATAAAGAATGAGCAGAAGAAATGATAAGAAATAAATATGCGCGTGAAATGAAATGCTAATGTCTGCTCCGCATAAACATCACAAAAAGTCAAGGACACAACACATGTTCTCTACGTACGAAGATTCTTCAATCAGTTAATGCCTCAGATGTGTTCACGACAAGTTTGTGAATAAGTTGATCTAGGGTGGTCTCAGTTGGATGTGGCGAGTAGGTGAGAAGATGCTAGGGTGAAGGACCCGACACCTCATTGATAGGCTAGATCCTTTCTAGACCAGTTCACTCCATATACTTAGCGTTGTTCCTTTTAATATGTGGGATGTTTGATCGCAACACTCCTCCTCACATATAATGAGCGAACCCATTTCTTTCTTTTTGAGTATTTTTGAGGGTATACCAATTAGGCCGAGTCAAAGCGAACGTTCTGTAGGTGTCCATTGGCGTCCTAGGTGTACTGAGTCACACATATCACACACACCTCGAGAGTTTGCCTGTTTATACTCGAACTTATATGATTGCATTAACTCTGAATGTGCCTCTGATTAACTTCATGTGAGTATACTGCTCTCAATTCACATATAAACGATGAAACTTGCATGAGTGACGTGCTTTGGAGTCGTGTGCATTGAATATAAACGAGCTTGTGTGAAATTCAGTTATGTTCTTGTATGTGAAGTGGTATGGTTATGTCGCATGTGCATTGATTTCATGATCACCGGAGTATGTAGTTGTAGATACCACCCTAAGATTCATTCACGTCATTTGCTAGAGACTAGCAAAACGTTAGTTGGGGGGGTGTGATTACGCGCTGAAACAGCGAAATTAGACGTTTAACTCGGGCTTTACCGTTTATATTTTTAATTAAATGTCCAAATTTGTTTAATATTTTAATAAAATGCCAAAATCATCATTCTTGAACTTTATTGCACTATTTATGAGATTTTGGTAATTTTTTGTCGCAGGAAAATTCCCGGGAATCAAAACCAATACCTGTTCGTATTTTGTGCATAACTTTTCTGTCCAAGCTCCGATCGAGACGATTCAAATTTCTAGAGAAAGACGAAAGGATCATCTACAACTTTCATGTTTTGAGTTTTGTGAGATACAGGCTGAAGAAGAGCAGAATTTGAGACAAAAAGAGAACAAATAAAATGAGAAAAAATATATATATATGAATGGGTTGATGTGACCCGGCCATGCATGGCCGAGTCGGGTTAGCTACCAGCGGGTCATAGGGTTTTTTTTTCTCTTTTCCCTATCCTATTTATACTTGCTTTGCTTCCCCTGTTCGGTGTGCCTCCGCGCACCCTCTGCACTCCCTCTCCTTCCCTCACCCTCTCTTATCTTCCACAGCCTCCCTTGGTTTCCCCCGCTGCAACTTCTACCCGCAGCCCCTGCTAGCCAACCGAACACCAGCAGACTCCGGCCTAGAGACCTGCTCCAGCCAACAAAAGCAGCCCCTTCGGCCTCCTCTCCAATAGATACACAGCAGAGCACAGCAGCTCTGCAACTCCACGGACCACCACCAGCTCCGACCTCCATCTCCACCAACACCCGAGGCTTCACTCCTCTGCAGCATCGTCGTGAACCTCCTGGAGCTGCTGCACAGCCCCCAGGCCAGAGCTCCTCCTTCCAGCTTCCTTGTTCCACCACAGCAAGCTGCTGCCCTCTCCAGCAGATCCTCACGGTTCTTCCACAACAGCCGTGAACACACAGCCGCCCATCCTCTGTTTTCTCTACCTCTCTCCCTTTGCTTTTCTTTTATTTATTCTCTTATTATTAAATTGGTTATGATTAATGTTTTTATTTATTGAAGTTAATTGGAAAAAATTGATCTTGAATGATATTGTATTTCAATTATTTATTTGAATTCTCAAGTAAATTTAGCAGTGAATTTTTATTCATTTTAATTTAATTATTTTTATTCGTAATTTTTGTTAAAGGTTCGGTTTTTATTATTTACGTATGTGATTGATTGAGTTTTTATTGGTGCGTGTTTTAATTTTGTGTTCAAAGTTATTGTCTTTAGTCAGCGTGAGTTTTGATACTTGCTCGATTAGACATAGGATTTCCATTTTTTCTATTGCAAGTATGAGTAGCTAAGTTCAGTAACTCGGGGTGTGGGTCGATGTCGTTTGCGTTCCATGGTTTATTAGTTATCCTATGATATCATTGTTAAACTTTTATTTGGTTAAAATCGAAAATTGAAGGCATCGTTGATGAATCGCTAGCTCTTGTTTCTTGCTTTGTTGTTGACGTTAGGCACATCAAAACCTTGATTTAATCTAGGATTTTCATCAACTAGTTTACACGACATTCGGTTGATGCTTAATGAGAGTTTATATTTTCTTCCATTTGGATGTGGCAAATTTACTCGAGTTTAGTAATAAAATTTCATCTTATTAATGCCTTGATTGGATTAATAAGAAGAGGAGTAAGGCCTAGGGAATTAGTAAATGATGGAAGCAAGCAGACATTGACCCGTAACCCGAGTATTTGGTAAATTGTTTCAGTTAATCTGTTTAGTTTTGGTTGCGTTATTAGATTTACATTTTTGGAAAATTGATAAAATTTTAGTTTCATTTTGATAGTTTACTCAACCTTCTCTTACTTGTTTACTGTTTTCAAAATCATAAAAGACCAAAAAGATTTTCAAACCCCATTTTTCAGCAACAGGATTTCACTAAACTTGCATAAATACTTTGATACTCAGTGGTCCCTGTGGAATACGATCCTGGACTCATCCTTGATACAACTTGACACTTCTGCACTTGGAAGCACAACTCAAAACGAGTCACCTCCTTCCCTCCAATAAATACTTATATGTTTACCGGGCCATGTGTTCTCATCTGGAACTGACACATGGCCCTACTTGCTTACCTAAACCCCCTCCCCTCGAACTAGTTCACCCGGTTTAGACTGGTTTTGAATTGATTCATTTATTTTTTTTATTTTTTTTTCATTTTTATATTATTTATTTGATTTTAAAATTTAGAAAAATAGTAGAAATTCACAAAAAAAAATAAAAAAAAGAGGCAAAATTAGAAAAAAAAATTGGGAAAATATTTTGGAAGTTAGGAAAAATATTTTAATTTATTTTGACTAAGAAAAATGAGAAAACCTCCTCGAAATTTTAGAAAAATGTCAAAAATGTTTATAAAATTATAAAAAATATGGGTGTATTTTTCAGAACTGACCTGTATTAACTTTGAGGGGGGTTTTCTAAAGAGATTCCTACTTCTGAGGGTCTTATTAGACAATTCCTAAATCACACCCCATTTTGATTATACTATATAAAAATGTACATATTTGTTTGTTTATTTGATTGTATTTATTTGTCAATTTGTTTATTTGAAAGGAGTGAAATAAAAGGTCATTAAAATTTAATTTGGGGATAATTATTAGTTAATTAGGTACCATTTGTTGAACGGGTGCGCAAGGGGTGCTAGTACCTTCCCCTCGTATAACCAAACTCTCAATCCCGATCCTAGTATACGCAAAATGATACTATTTTTAATTGAGTAGTAATGAGGTGTTCTAACCACACCAAGAAAAAATGTTAGTGGCGACTCCAACTCCAAATTTTCCCCAAAAATCAACTTATTATTTTTATTTGCCTCCCCAGGACACCCTCGTGCCTTGGACATCACAACACTGATAATTGTTGTCGGGGTCATACCCTGTATGAGCGAAAAAGCCAAAATTGTACTCTAGTGAGTCATATAGGCGATAGATAAGCATATACATCCGCTGTGTATGACATCCATATAAATTGCTAACAAACAATTTATGTAAGAAAAATACTAAGAATACTAAACATTACCTAACCATATTTTATGATTCCAATGAAAATAAAATTGTATTACCTGGTCCTTAAGCATCATAACAATATCATATTGATATGACCGCAGAGTATACTAAGGGACTTTCGAGGCATGAAATGAAGCTCGTCATCTGCAATATTTTATATTCATATAATGTTACACTTTAATATTTTAAATTTATTGAAACTAAAACAAATACTAACCTAATCGCAAGTGGGAATGGGACATCATCGACATTAGTAGAAAGATGTGGCATGACAACTCTAGTTGGAGCAAGAAAGGACATGGGCTCTCATACCCAAACCTGTAGGAGGAACAATAAACCTCCAACTTATTGCGCCCCCATATGACCAACATCACACATCTCTTTGTGCAGCCATGTAAGTCCAGCGCCACCCTAGCTATACGCCGATGCTCTCTTTAAGTCACTCAACAGAGGTAGGAATATCAACGATGCATAGTATTGTGACTTGTTCATGAACAACAAGCCGCACATGAGACATAATATGTATGCTCGAGCGTACTGCAATACTTGCTCCTCCGATGAATCATCCATAAGATTCGTGAAAGTGGAATAGTGATCCCAAGAGGGGGGTTGAATTGGGTTATTAAAACTTTAAGTTCCTTTTTCAATTTTTTTACTTACTTGTTTGATATACACAACAAAGCTTAAGCAAACCAATCAATTCACAACTAAAACAAACCACAAATTAACTGAAAACTTAAACAACCAACCAATTTAAGAATAACCAACAACAAATACCAAATGAATCACAATTTGGAGACCTTTGTGGAATTAAAGCTTTTGCCTTTATAAGAAGCCCTGTAAGCAATTTGCAAGCCCTGTTTTTGAATTGATTTTTATTGCATTCTCTTAATTAGGATTTTCGCAAATTAACCAACATACTCCTTTGTGGGTTTCCACAAACGGTTAATTGAAACGTACTTTCATTAAATTAAGAGTCTTCTTTTCATTCAACGTTTGAAACCTGCATCCTACACTTAGCACACACAACCAATATATATGGTGCTAAAATTTAAAAGAGTAGGGCAAGAAGAACACCACGATTTTATGAGGTTTGGCTTATCCCCAGCCAACGTCCTCGCCTTTGGCCAATACCACCAAAGGATTCCACTAGTAATGCTCTTTCCAGGTAAGGCAAACTGTTTACAAATTTCCCTCTTTAAGGGCAGAGCACCCTCTTCAAGCGATACCCCTCGCTCGGTCCAATGATCCAAACACCTTGGAATCGTCAACAATTTATAAGAAAACAATCAAGAGATTTTTGTACACAAGATACTCTCAAAAGAGCTGATTAGTACAATTTCAAACTATATACTTCGAAGTAAATCAATATGAAATTGAAATTGAAGCTCAAGGATATTTATCACTGATTAATTCTTTCAATGATTGAAAATTCAAATTTGAAGCACAAGATCAATGATTGAAAGTCAACAACACTCAATAGAATTCGTGCACAATATGGTAGCAAAAAGGCCTTTGAATGATGAAAGCAATTGAGAGAGATTGAGAGTCGAATTGTATGCTTGGTACTTAAAATCAATGGCCTTGGAGCCTATTTATAAACTTGGAAAAGCATTTTTCTTGGTCCCCAAGTTTACATGGAGTCGTGTCCAAGTTTTAGATAAATTTGAGCCCCAAGCAATCAATTTTAAAAAAATTTACCGTTATAAAAATTTTGAAATTTCCTGCATGGCAGCAGCTTGTCACCTTTTTGTCAGGCGCCTGTCACTTTAAAACTCAGTTTTAAAACAAAGGTTGAAGGGTGGCAGTCGCCTGGCAGAACCCAGTCAGGCTTCTCAATTTACCACATCAGGCGCCTATCAGAGTCTCGTTAGTAGCCTAACGACCTATTGTCTGTTCATCTTAAAAACATTTAATTTGTCAGCCTATTGAGGGATTTCAGGTAGGCTTCTGTCTAGTTCAAAAATGCTAATTTTAAGATAACTTTTCAAAAACTCTATTTGCTTCTCAAATCTTGAATTTTTAATTTATTTACTTAAAAAATGTTTTCCAAGATTGAATTTTAGGTCTCCAGGTCTCTTGTACCTAATGAGCTTCAAAGAATTTCATATTTGAGTATACTTGAAGTACTTACAAAGCGTGTCCTATAGACTTATTCAACTTTTCATTTCTTGAACTCCTTGAAGTCTTCTTATATGAAGTTGTTGCTTTGAGTTCTCTTAGTCTTAAGCTTTATTGTTCTTTGAGCTTTCATTCTCTATCACTTGAATTGAAGTGAGCTTTCAAAATGTTCCTTGTGATCATATGAATTATGCTCAATTGCAAGATCTAGTTCTCCTAAAACATCACAACTTTGAAGCATATTAAATTACCTTACTTTATGATCATCAAAATTAAAAGTCGTAAGCCTTGTTAGGCCAACAATTTTTCCCTTTTTGATGATGACAAATAAGGAGAAAAAAAAGAGTGAACCTTAAGTCTCCCCCTTACAATAAGCATAAAAAATATCTTCAAGTTTCATTGTAGTATTCATTTCATAATATAGCATTCAGTCCATAATTTCATAAACGTCATATGCACCATATGTCATAAACATCATATGCACCAAATTTCATGAACTTCATACTTATCATGATTTCATAAACATCATGCATGCTATGCCCCAAATTTCATAAGCATCATCATATCATCTAGTAGGTAACCATATTTTGCTCATAATGAAACTCCCCCTTTTGACATCATTCAAAAATGAGAAATACAAAAACATAATAAACATAAGAAGGTTTTACAATACATCCATAGGAAGACAGAAAAGTGAGCAACAAGCCATTGACAAAACATCACAAAAGATCTAAATGAATCATCAGATCCGGTATCAACATCTTCAACATCTGCATCTTCTTCTGAGCCTTCTTTAAAGGCTTCATCTTCTTTTTCAGTATCTTCAGAATCCTCAGTAGATTGTTCCTTAGAAGCTTCACCAATCGCCTCATTTTCTTATGACTCTTCATCAGATTTAGCATCACTAGGAGGTGCAGAACTGATGTCCATAGGGGCTGCACCCCAGGAGGAACTAGTAATATGTTGTTCCAACTTTTCAAGGTGTTAATCGAGTGAGGAATACTGAGTTTGCACATTGGTAACTTTCTCCTAAAGAGAAGTGAGTCAAACTCTCATGTCATTACTGAAACTGGAGTAGAGATGATAGAATGAGAGGAACCGCGCAGGCATGTCTGCTTCCTCTGGAGTAAGGATAGGATCCTCTAGGTCTTGCTTAGGTGGCCTGTTTCCTCTATAAAGACATCCTTGTGTATATTTCTTATAACCCATCAATTTTAGAGTGGTGGAGGAAAATAGATTATAATGGGTCCTTTTTACGAATTTTGAAGATGGTGTGATGACTTGGTAGTGTGCAAAAAGCAAGGATAGAATTCCATGGTAGGGAAGAACAACACGTGGAGCTTTTGTCTTCATTACCATCCACTTAATGATTAGGCTAGCCAAATTCAACTTTTTTCCCTTTGAGCAAACACCACATGACAAAATAATATAGGAATGAAACATGGTTATATGATCCGGCTCTTGGTAGGAAATTGTAAGCAATTAGCTTTTGTAGGATTAAGGCTCGTAGACTAAGTTGTTTGTAAAGTGGAGGATTGCCAAAGTATATGGGTTGGTCATTCATTACAAGAGGCAAAAATTCTTGTGGGGTGAAATCTTGCTCCATAATCCATTGCTTTTCTACAGCTTTACATTCAAACTCTCCTCATTTTATTCAAAGCAATTTTCCTAGGGATTGAGGTGTGAGAGTAATCGAATGTCCTATGAGGTCAGTTGAAAAACCTACTTCCTTTAAATTTTGATCAAGTCTGGATAATATCCCTTGGCTTGATTTTGATTAAATTTTTCCTAGCCAATATCCTTGAATAATGCTAAAATTTCGGGAAAATCAAACTCAAAGAAGGGCACATCTATAACTTTACCGAATTTGGGGTCAATGTTCTGAATATGATTTCGATACAAGTAGAGGTTAACCATTTTTCTATTTCATCATCTCTGGCTTGCAGAGAGGAGGAAGCCTTGTCTTTATGTCCGGTCAGCTTTTTTCATGACATAGTGAAGAACTTTCTTAGAATCAGATTCCAAAACCCTGGGAGATTAATCATAGGGTTTTATGGAGTGAAGTAGGAATGAAGGAATAGAAGGATTTTTGGAAGGAGGAAGAGTAATAAGGGAAGGAGAGAGTGTTTTGGAGGAGGAAGGAACAGAGTCAGGCAACTGGGAAGTTTAAAATGAAGTGTTTTTTCATGTTTAAGTAATAGATCCTCCGCTTGTCAGACGACTGTCACTCAAAAAGCGAGGCACATAATGACTTATATTCACCAAGCAGTAGCCTGAAAGGTGCCTGCCTCTCAAGTGGTAGTCGCCTATCATGCAGGTTGTTATGAATTTTCTCTTCTAAATGACTTCACAAACATGCAACATCCCTAACTCTCATCTAATAAATACAAACTGATCCTCTGAAAGTGGTTTAGTGAAAATATCTAATTGATCATTAGTATTAAAGAACTCAAGGGTTATTTCCTCTTTTTGTACGTGATCTCTCAAGAAGTGATGTCAAATATCAATGTGTTTTGTTCTTGAGTGAGATATTGGATTTTTTGAGATATTTATAGCACTTGTTTTATCACACTTAATTGTTATTGTTTGATATTCTAGATTCAAATCTTTTAATTGTTGTTTCATGTATAATGTTTGCGCACAACAACTTCCAGCTGCTACGTATTCAGCTTCGATTATGGATAAGGCTACGAAATTTTTCTTCATAGAAAACCAAGAGACTAGTGAGTGTCCTAGAAAGTGACAAGTACCACTAGTGCTCTTTCTATCTATTTTATATCCAACATAGTTTGCATTCGAATAACTAATTATTTCAAAACCAGTGTCTTTGGGATACCATAATCCTAGATCAAGAGTTTTTATTAAGTATCTTAGTATTCGTTTAACAGCAATTTGATGTGATTTTTTGAGAGCGGATTGAAATCGAGCGCACATGCATACGCTAAACATTATACCTTATCTACTTGATGTTAAATATAATAAGCTACCAATCATGCCTCTATAGTATTTTGTATCAACATATTTTCCTTTTTCATCCTTATCAAGGCTTATTGAGGTGCTCATGGGAGTCCCTATAGGCTTACTTCCTTCCATGTCAAATTTCTTCAACATGTCTTTTATGTATTTAGTTTGATTTATAAAGGTTCCATTTTTAGCTTGCTTAATTTATAATCCAAGAAAGTAGTTTAATTCTCCCATCATGCTCATTTCAAACTCATCTTGCATGCATTTTGCGAATTCATTGCATAAGTTTTCAGTTGTTGCACCAAATATTATATCATCAACATAGATTTGGATTATAAGCATGTCTTTGTCTTTGAATTTTATGAATAAGGTACTATCTACCTTTCCTCTTGAGAAACCATTATCTAGTAAGAATTTACTTAACATTTCATACCAAGCTCTAGGAGCTTGTTTTAATCCATACAAAGCTTTGGTTAATCTAAATACATGATTATATTGTTTTATATCTTCAAATCCTAGAGGTTGTTCTACGTATACTTCTTCATTTATATATCAATTCAAGAATGCACTTTTAACATCCATTTTGTATCATTTGAAATCTTTGTGAGATGCATAAGCTAATAGCATTCTTATTACTTTCATTCTAGCTACGGGGCCAAAGGTTTCATCGTAATCTATACCTTCTTCTTGGTTATATCCTTTAGCCACAAGCCTAGCTTTGTTTCTAACAACTATCCCATTTTCATCCTTTTTTATTTCCAAGTGCCCATTTAGTTCCAATAATTGAATGATTTTTAGGTTTGGGTACTAATTGCCATACTTTACTTCTTTCAAATTGATTCAACTCTTCTTGCATGGAAATTATCTATGAATCATTTTTTAAGGCTTCTTCAACATTTTTAGGTTCCTCTTAAGAAAGGAATGTATAGTGGTTACATAGGATTTTAAAGGATGATCTTGTAGTTTCTCTTTTAGAAGATTCTCCTATTATTTGGTCTTTGGCATGATTTCTTATGTATTTCCATTCCTTGGGTAATTCAGAATTTTCTATAAGATTATCATTTGTAGTCTCTTCAATGATTTCTTCTTTTTTCTTCTTTCACTTCTTCAATATCTAAATTCACTAGTTTTTGTAAGGCATCATCTTTCTCTTCAATTTGAATTGTATTAGTATATGGATTAGCTTCATCAAAAGTTACATGGATTGATTCAATAATAGTGAGTGTTTTCTTGTTGTAGATTCTATAGGCTTTGCTATTTGCTACTTATCCTAGGAAGATACCCTCATCCAACTTAGCATCGAATTTCCCTAAATTATCTTTGTCATTAAGCACAAAGCACTTACATCCAAATACATGAAAGTAAGCTACATTAGGTCTTCTTCCTTTTCATAATTCATATGGAGTTTTGTTTAAGCTAGATCTTGTAGACACTCTATTTATTACATAACATGCGGTGTTAACCGTTTCAGCCCAAAAGTATTTAGGTAATTTGTTTTCATTCAACATAGTCCTAACCATTTCTTGAAGAGTCCAATTCTTTCTTTCTACAACTCCATTTTTTTGTGGAGTTCTTGGTGCTGAAAAATTGTGTCTAATTCCATGTTCATTGCAAAATTTCTCTACATCTTTATTATTGAATTCTCTTCCTTGATCACTTCTAATGTTTGTATTGCCATAACATTTTTTGTTTTGAAGTCTTTTACATAGGTTTATTAACATATTGCATGCTTCATCTTTTGAGGTAAGAAGAGTACCCATGTAAACCTAGAGTACTCATCAACGATGACGAAAGCATATCGCTTTCCTCCTAGACTTTGTGTCCTAGTTGGTCCAAACAAATCTAGGTGGATAAGTTCTAGTGGCCTGCTAGTAGAGATATGTTTCTTTTTCTTAAAGTTAGATTTAGTTTGTTTTCCTAGTTGACAAGCATCACATATTTTATCTTTAACAAACTTTGTACTAGGAATTCCTCTTACTAAGTTCTTCTTAGCTGATCTTGACAATAAGTCCATACTAGCGTGTCCTAATCTTCTATGCCATAACCAACTAGTCTCGTTCATAGACACTAAGCATGTAATATTTTGAGACTTCATCTTTTCAAAGTTTATGCAATACACATTGTCAAATCTTTGAGCGGTGAAGAAAACATTGTGTTTCTCTTTATTTTCAACAACACATTTATCTTGTTTAAAAGTTACATCAAATCCTTTATCACCTAATTGGCTTATGCTTAAGAGATTATGTTTTAACCTTTCAACTAATAATACATCATCAATAGTACTAAGGGAAGGTTCTTTACCTATCTTACCAATTCCAATGATCTTGCCTTTAGCATTGTCTCCAAAGGTAACGTATCCTCCATCTTTTAGCATTAGAGTGGTGAATTTGGATCTATCTCTGGTCATGTACCTAGAGCACCCGCTATCCAAGTACCATTTGTCTTTTGAAGTGGTTGTCCTAAGGCAGACCTACAAGAAGGATTCAATGTGTTACTCTTAGGAATCCAAACCTTTTTAGTCTTCTTAGATTTGTTTTTGTTTTCTTTAATTTTCAATGCTTTCTTTACATTTACACCCTTTCTTTTAAATGGAAAATCAAATTTAATGTGTCCCTTTTTCTTACATAGAAAACATATAGTGTGTTGATAGATATTGTTTGAGGAAGTACTTGCATAGTATTTTGACTCTTTGACAAAATATCCCATATAAAGACCTTTTTTCCTTTTGTTCTCTATTCTATTATATCCAATTCCTTCCTTGTCTAATGACATCTTTTGTTTACCAAGCAACTTTTCGAAGTTTTCTTTTCCTTTGGTAAAATTGTATATGATTTTCTCTTTGTCTTCAATCTTGTCTCTTAGTTCTTTAATTTCTAAGTCTTTCTTACTTTGACCATTTACTTGTATTTTAACTATATTTTGGGATAAGTCATTTTTCTTTTTCATAAGTTCATCAATATGTGAATCTTTTTCTTTTTCAACTAATTTTTGTGTGTCAAGTTGATTTTTGATCGATTCATTTTGTTCTTTTAAAGCAATGTTCCTTTTTGTGATCTTACAAACATATTGTGCAAAGCAAAGAGTTTAGCTTGCATTTCTTTGTATAATGGCATACTATCACTAGAGTCACTACATGAACTATAACTAGATTAATTTGATGAATAGTAGGAATTTACCTCATCATCATATGCCATGAATCATATGTTGGCTACTTCTTGATCACTTAATTCGCTTTCTGATTCGCTTAAGCTGGTGTCATCCCAAGTAGCCCAAGTAGCCTTCATTGCCTTCTTTTTCTTTCTTTTGACATTCTTTTTGAGCTATGGACAATCAGGTTTAATATGTCCTACCTTTTTACAATTGTAACAAGTGGGTGATTCTTTCTTATTTTCCTTTTTACTACCTTCTCCTTTTTCAGTTTTTGATCCTTTAAACATTCTAGCAAACCTTTTATTCTTCTTAAAGAATTTTCCAAATTTCTTAGTGATGAATGCAAGTTCTTCATCATTTAGGTCACTTGATTCTTCCTCTTCTTCACTGGAATTTTCTTTAGCTACCTTCAGGGCTATTTATTTTTTATTCTTGTTAGTATTTCATTCATCCATGGCCATCTCATAGGTAAGTAGAGATCCCATAAGTTCATCTAGAGAAGTGTTCTTAAGGTTTCGTCCTTCCATAATGGCTATGGCTTTAGGTTCCCAAATAAGTGGTAGCCCTCTAAGAATTTTTCGGATCATTTCATAAGTTGAATAATTATTTCCTAAAGCATTTGGGGAGTTTATTATATGTGTGAACCTAGTGTACATATTAGTTATTTTTTCATCCGTATTCATCCTAAAGGCTTCATATTTACTAGTCAACATATCAATCCTGTTGTCTTTAACATCTACGGTGTCTTCGTAGGTTACTTCTAATTTGTACCAAATTTCCTTTGCAGATTTGCATGCCATAATTCTATTGAATTCATTAATATCAAAGGCGCAATATAATGCATTCATAGCACTTGAATTTATTTGAAGCATCTTGTAACGCCCTGACCCCCTAAGTGGGCCCGAAGTGCTACTAATCAATTCATTTACCTAATAATACACATTCTAGTATCATTTATGTAGCGAAAAACATAACTAAAATCTTTCAACAAATACAACACCAGAGTTTTCTACATCCATCTATGTTCTAACATATATCATACATCCACCTGTATTCACATAAATACATATCTCCAAAACATAATCCCCAAATATCAGTATGTTCCACAACCATCCATCACTCAGAAGACTTAAACATAATACATAAAATATTTGCATTCCCAAAAACATCAAAATTATACCCTTTTCCTCAAAGGTGCTATAACAGCTCGAGCTCTCTAAGCTCGATCTCGTGGAGGTCCTGAAAAAGATTAGTTCATATTCGGGTGAGACACATCTCAGTAAGGGAATAAACAATATATTAAAACAGTGTGTGGCAAACATGAGTTTATAATCAATATAATATTTAACATTTTCAAATCTTAACATAATTTTTGAAACCATTTTCTTATCCTATTCAAACACATGCAAGATATTTTACCCACGAGATTACCCAAGGATAGGGGTGATTACCCGCCCATACAAGTAGCACCCCTCTGCTCTGATACATTTGGTAACCCAAAAGTCATAACTAAAGCATACCAGGGCACTCACCTTACTCAGTAAGCCCTTAAGTGATAAATTGATCTCGTACTTACATAGTTCATACAAAAGTTTATCGGCAAAGGCTTTAAGGATAGGGAAATCTATCCTCCAATACAAGTAGGTTCCCTCTGCTCTAGTACGTTATGCGGCTACTGCCACATCTGTAGCTACTAGTGCACTCGCCTAACTCAGGAAGTCCACAGGCAAAAGGTACGCCTCGCCCAATCGTAACATGTTCTACGTACATACATACTTCTAATATTATAATACATCATTCTTTCTATCATTATTCAATCACACACATCTGTTCATATTCATGGCTTAGCATTGCATTGCATTTCACTTTAAGTGACTCTTTCCCATTTTACATTGTTCACATTTCATATTTCATTTCCATTTCATTCATTTCCCTTTTCATTTCATTTCATTTCATTTCATACCCAGCATCTTTCAGCTATTTTACCTAGCATATTTTAGCTGTCATACATTTACCCAACATTTTTCAACTGTTATACATTTAACCAACCACTTTCAACTGTTTTACCCAACATTTTCCAGTTGTTACAAATTTACCCAGCCACTTTCAGCTATTACACATTTACCTAGCCACTTTCAACTGTTTTACCCAGCATATTTTAGCTGTTTTACCCAGCATATTTCAGTTGTCATACATTTATCCAGCCACTTTCAACTGTTTTACCTAACATATTTCAGCTGTTTACATGGTTGCATTAACACACACAAGCAGCATATTTCATTTAACATTTTCATACTCAGTTCATTCCCTGTATATCATGCATCTCATACATATAACATATTTCCACACAGCATTCCTATTTACTCATATCACACAATTTAGCAGTAAAATTCATACATTGCCTGAAAATAAGCCAACCCATATTTAACATTCACATACTAGAAAAATACTTTTAATTTATTGCATAATTATTCTAAAAAATATTCCACTTTCATCAGTTTAATTTCACATATACATATCTAATAAACAGTCCTAAATTCGGAAAAACATAATTTAAATGGTTGACATTTTAAACTCATACTGAATAATGTACACGTACATATAACACAATTTATTTTTCATTTAATTCATAAAAATTCTGATTTAATATATATTTTTCCCCTTACCTGATTTCTTACACTACGCCAATAGGGAGCCCGAAAAGATATCTGCGACGCTCACTCGGACCCTGAAATTAAATTCCTAGTTCTAATAAATTATTCTTGAATAAAATATTATTTAAATATTTCCTAGGGCCATAATTCCTAAATAAATAGTAATACCCGCAAATATACCCAAATTGCCAAATTTCCCAAATCCCACTCTCGCTTTGGAGTAAGGCCTAGAAAACCCCAATTGGAAGTTTACCTATGCCAAAATGACGACAACCGTGATTAGGACCACCTGGTCGTACCCGATCGTCGATTAAACAGCAGATTTAAAGAAAAATTGAGAAAATGGGGAAAAGTTACATTTCCCCAAGAGCAGTGCCTAAACCGTTCTCATGAAAATCTACTCCAGTAGAAATGTCGATAGCGAAACCAAGAATCCAATGACACCTTCCGTTTTCTGATCCGCCGCAAACTCGTCGAAAAATTGAGAAAAGGAGAGAGACGGAGATGGAGAAGCATTTGGGCGTAGGAAAAAATATATTCAGGGAGGGGGAGAGGCGTGAAACCCTCTGACTTCTTCTTCTTCTTCTTCTTCTTTCTTCTTTCTTCTTTTACTTTATATATATATATATATTACTTTAACTTATACATATTATATATATATATATATATATATATATATATATATATATATATATTTCTCTTACTTCAATTAGTTTTTTTTTAATCCAATGTAAAAATGTTTAATTTAATAACTAATTATTTAATTTATCTTAATTTAATTTAATTTCTTTAATTTTAATTTTTTTTCTTCTTTTTCCCACGCCATTCCTTTTATTTATTTATTTGTTATTTTATTTATTTTATTATTATTTCAATCATTTTAATTTTTCGGGTATTTACATTCTCCCCTCCTTAGGAAATTCCGTCCTCGAAATTTGTTACCCGGTCATTCATTTCCATAATTCTACGATTTACTATATGTCATACCATAATCCCAACAACACCATTATATACTTTAAATCTAATACATATCCAAGTTCTCCATATAAGGGCCAGTCTCTCGGCTAAGAAACATCACCGTTGATGGATTTGCCGTGGTTTTCTGAAACTGTCGACTGAATCAAAAAATCATAGAAGTCTGCCAAGGCATTTCTACCTCCAAGGTATAAGACAAAATCCTATACTTCCCTACACCATACCTACTTCTCAACACCTAATCTAACCTATCCATCTAGCATCCTTACCCTAACTGTTTCCTATACTCTGGTATAAATCATCTCTAACCTAATACTCTAACATTTTTATATCCAGGCAATGTGAAATTAATCACACTTCCGGCTGGACTTTGCTCTGATACCATTTGTAACGCCCCAACCTGGGTCTTCCAGGGAGCACTGCGTCTCTCCTCCTCCACCTGGATCAAACAACAGGGGGCGAGCCTTATCGGACTAATGACTGGCCCCATAGATCAACACGTGTCATTTTCAATGTGTTTTTTCCTCACTCACACGTTTTAAGGCTATTGAGTAAGGAATGATTGTGAAAATACTGAAATATTTTGGGAGTTATGTATATTTATGGAAATGTAGGTGATGGATGATTTATTATAGATTATAGTTAGAATTAGTAAACTTTGATATTGTGTTATATGGAGATTATGTTTATGTTTTCCCCTGCATATATATTGGTTTATGGATTATCAGGGATTTTATCAGGTATAACGCACCGGACCCAGGATTAAAGGTTCGGGGCGTTACAAATGGTATCAGAGCCAACACCCAGCCGGAAGTGTAATGAGATTCACATCGCCTGGTTTTGGAAATGTGGGCTCACAACGAGGACGTTGCGTTCTATAAGTGGGGGAGAATGTGATACCCCGCAGATGAAAGACTTAAAAGATTAGATGTTACTACCCATATCAATAAGGTGCACCTTTCTTTTCGGGAGCTTTCCTATAAGAACTCCGCGGTTAAGCATGCTTGGCATGGAGCAATATTGGGATGGGTGACCTAGGAAGTTTTCTCAGGAAGTGTGTGAGTGAGGACAAAACACACTGAAAAGGACACGTGTTGATTTTTGGGGCCAGTCATTAGTCCGATAAGGCTCGCCCCCTGTTGTCTGGTCCAGGTGGAGGAGGAGAGACTCAGTGCTCCTAGGCAGACCCAGGTTAGGGCGTTACACATCTTATGGTCAATGTCGGTCATATCTTTTTCTTCTTTGGGTACTTCTTTTCCATCTATAAGTTTAGTAAGAATTAGGTCACCATGTGTGACAACTTTCCACGCTTTCCAATCCATTGTTTGAAGATAGATTCTCATACATTATTTCCAAAACATGTAGTTAAGTCCACAAAATATGGGTGGTCTAGTTAAGGATTGACCCTCTCCAAAGGGAGCTACTCCTATTTATGCTATCTAGATCTTTATATAACTTCTAGTTAAGATTTACTATAACGTGCCTTTGATACCAATTGAAAGTGGAATAGTGATCCCAATAGGGGGGTGAATTGGGTTATTAAAACTTTAAGTTCCTTTTTCAATTTTTTTACTTGTTTGATATACACATCAAAGCTTAAGCAAACCAATCAATTTACAACTAAAAAAAACCACAAATTAACTGAAAACTTAAACAACCAAACAATTTAAGAATAACGAACCACAAATACCAAACCAATCAAAGTTTGGAGACCTTTATGGAATTTCAGCTTTTGCTTTTGTAAGCTGCCCTGTAAGCAATTTGCAAGCCCTATCTTTGAATTGATTTTTATTGCATTCTCTTAACTAGGACTTCCACAAATTAACTAATGTACTCCCTTGTGGGTTTCCGCAAACGGTAAATTGAAACATATTTTCGTTCAATTAAGAGTCTTCTTTCAATTCAGTGTTTAAAACCTGCAACCTGCACTTAGCATACACAACCAATATATATAGTGCTAAAACTTAAAAGATTAGGGCAAGAAGAACACCACGATTTTACGAGGTTTGGCTTATCCCGAGCCTACGTCCTTGCCTTTGGCCAATACCACCAATGGATTCCACTAGTAATGCTCTTTCCAGGTAAAGAAAACTGTTTACAAATTTCCCTCTTTAAGGGTAGAGCACCCTCTTCAAGCGATACCCCTCACTTGGTCCAATGATCCAAACACCTTGGAATCATCATCAATCTACAAGAAAACAATCAAGAGATTTTTGTACACAAGATACTCTCAAAAGAGCTGATTAGTACAATTTCAAATTATATACTTCAAAGTAAATCAATATGAAATTGAAATTGAAACTCAAGGAAGTTTATCACTAATTAAATCTTTCAATGATTGAAAGAATCAAATTTGAAGCACAAGAACAGTGATTGAAAGTTAGCAGCAACACTCGGTAGAATTCGTGCACAATATGGTAGCACGAGAGTCTTTGAATGATGAGAGCAATTGAGAGAGAGTGAGAGTCAAATTGTGTGCTTGGTGCTTAAATCAATGGCCTTGGAGCCTATTTATAAACTTGGAAAGTATTTTTCTTGATCCCCAAGTTTACTAGGAGTAGTGTCCAAGTTTTAGACAAATTTGAGCCCCAAGCAATCAATTTTAAAAAACTTTACCATTATAAAAATTGTTAGTTTTCATGCAACCCCAAGAGGGGGGATGAATTGGGTGTTTGAAATTTATCGCCTAAGTTTACTGGTTTTAGCAATAGTATTACACAACCTAGGGCCAGTCTATGCAATTTAGAAATTAAACATATACATGTAGAAAAGTAAGGTGTAGAAAAGTAAACAATACACACGATATGTTATCGGGGTTTGGCCAAATTACCTACGTCCCTGCCTTGGCTACACCAGCACAAGGATTTCACTGCTGCTCACTTAACGAGTGGAGTGGCACCAGTTACAACTAGGTCAATTCAAGGGCCTGACCTCACCCAACACACCTTACCTGGATGGCACACCTAAATTTCCTAACCGGGTCTAAGCCAGTTCGGGACTATTCAACAGGGCTAGTCTCCCTCTTTAGGCCCGTACCTGGAATACAACCAATGTGTATAAAATTTGTACATGGAAATATGCTTCTTCACAAGCAAAATGTGCACCCCAATATAGCTCAATCAATATTGCAAGCACGAATGATATGTAAATATGCTCAATGCTCTAATGTGTGCTAAACACTCAATCAAGTATGATAATCGGTCCAGATCTTAAGTGTATATCAAAGCAAGATTTGAAACACAGTATATGAATCACACAAGATCAGATCAGGGTTTCAAATTTGCTAACAAAGTTGATTCAAACAATCTCAACAAGATATCTCAATATACAAAGCACAATGGAGTGCTTGAAAAACTAGCTTTTGAAAAGGATTTTGCACACAAAAATATAGATTTGGGTATCTTGCAATGACAATGCAAGAACCACAATCCTTAAAGTCTTCCCACACAAGATTTATCAAATGAAATTAGTGGAAGAACTTTAATGCTAAACTCTCAAAGAAAATCAATCAAGCAATAATACAAGTGAGAGTTCTAGCTAGTAAGATTAAGCACAATAGCCTTAGAGATACTCACAACACTTGAAAGATCAAGAGAAATGAAGTTTATGGGTGTTTAGGAGTAGTATAGGCTAAAAAGTGAATTTTGAATTTGAGAGAATTTTGGCTTTAATCAAATTGCTAATCCTTACTAGTTATGACAAATGAATAGGTATTTGTTGGCAAGGAGGAATTTTTTACCATTGGGGACTTAATGGGAATAATTAAATTTATTTTAAAAGCCATTAAGAAAATGAACCTAGTTTACCCCATTAAAAAATCGATAAAAAATATTTTAACTCACGAGGTTTGGGTGCTCGGCTTGAGGTTCAGGTGCCAAAACAGACTCAGTCAAAAATCCAATTTTTAATAGTTCAGGTACCTAAAGAAATGGTCGGTCGACTGAACAAAATTCAGTAGCATTTGTTCGTTAGTTCGGGTGCCCGGTTCCAAGTTCGGTTAACCGAACTGACCAATTTGGTTGCCCGAGCCCAATTTGAACGTGATTGTTCGGTCGTCCGAGTAGTTGAAAAGTGCTCTGACACAGGTTCAGGTGCTTAAGGAAGATATGCTCAAAACAGGTTCGGGTGCCCAAACTCAAAGCCAACATATTGACTTGTTCGGTCGCCCGAGCCATTTTACACGGCTTGGGTTCAGTTGCCCAAACCCTCACAATATTTTCTATTAAGTTCATTTTTAGCCTGAATTGATTCCCCTACTATGAAGAGTGATTTTGGGGACTTGTATACTAAATGTAGGTACCTAAAGTCCAACTAGGGTCTATTATAAGCATACCTACCCACCATGCATGATGCAAATTATTATAAGCCGCTGGATGTACAGTCCATAATAAATATTACATCCTAGAATGAAGAAATGAAATAATAAATACAAATACAAGACACAATTCTTCATTCTTTGGCACGAACACCACACGCCATCATGGTATATCTTTTAGTCTGAAAGCGCATGCATAATGAACCTACATGCAAGCCTTAGTACAATCATCAATACCAAGAGTATTTGTCATAATCAAAACTGGGTGTAACCTATCAGGTCAACAATCTTCCCCTTTTTGATGATGACAAATATTTTATGCAAAAGTGGGTACAGCCAAGAAAGGGCTCCCCCTGACTTTCTGCATAAAGATAATTTAAGCTCAAACAATGGGTAATTATAAATTGATTAAATGTTGCCCATACTTTTGCTTCTTCTCCCCCTTTTGGCAACAATAAAAAAAGCTAAGGGATAAAACATGAAGGCACAAGACATCATTTAGATACAAAGGATATATTGGGAGGAAAAAAAAAATTGGCAGCAAGTCGTTTGAAAGTAGACCATACGCAATCATAACTTTGTACCTAAGTGACCTGTTTGGAGTTTCAATGAACAGAATATAGCATATTAATCAATTAACTCAAACAGAATGTGCATTAAAGAAGTAATAATATCATGTAGCACATTAACAATCTCAATGTTTTATACTCCCCCAAAGGATGATTATGCAAGGTTGAATATTGATTTTTCATTTGGCTGTCCTTTCAAAAATATTTTAATGTTAATTTTATCATAATCATCTTTGGTTGCCAAAACAAACATGTATTCCCATAAGGTATAATATAGTGAAAATATGTGGACCTAATACCAATTGTTATAACTACGTGGTAGAGAAGATACTAACTATTAAAATACCACTAGTCACTACAAAAAATCAGGGTGTTAGTGACGAACATATTAGTGACGAAATTGAATTCGTCACTAGTATGTTCGTCACTAAAAACTGGAAAAGAAAGTGCGAAAACATTTTTTGCTCATAAATTAACCCGGGAAAATATTAGTGATGATTTCTGGGGTATTAGTGACGAATTCAATCCGTCATTAAAAGATAAACATTAGTGACGATTAAATAACCGTCAGTACTATTTTTTTAAGAAAATAAAAAATTTTAAGTTCAAAGTATTAATGACAAATTTGTAGGTTCGTCACTATTGGTCCATTATTAGTGACGGATTTGACAACCGCCATTAATACTTCTTTTTAAAAAAAAAAAAAAGTTTAGAGTATTAATGACAAATTTGTAAATTTGTCACTATTAGGTCTTTATTAGTGATGGATTCGAGAACTGTCACTAATACTTCATGTTTTAAAAAAATAAAAAATTTTAGGTTCAGAGTATTAGTGGCGAATTTATAAATTCGTCACTATTGGTCACTTATTAATGATGGCTTTAAGAGCCGTCACCTATACTTCCTTTTCTAAAAACAAATAAAAAAAATTTAATTTCAGAGTATTAGTGACGACGTTGTAAATTTGTCACTAATAAAGGACCAATAGTGACGAAGTTTTAGATGCATCACTAATATTTCTTTTAAAAAAAAAAAAAGAAAAAATTTTAAGTTCATAATATTAGCGACGAATTTATAAGTTTGTCACCATTGGTCCCTTATTAGTGTCAAATTTCTAAATTCGTCACAAATAGGCCATTATTAGTGACGAATTGTGGACTGTTGCTAATGCTATGTTATGTAAAAAAAATTAAATAGAGAGTAGTAGTGACGGTTTTGAAACTATCACTAATGCCCAAAAACCCTTATACCTTTCCGCGGGATATTTTTCCCCACTTTCCCCTCCTGCTCCCCAGCTGGCTCTTCCTCTTCCCTTCCATCTCCCACGAACCTCTCTCGACCTCCCAATCTAACCCTCCTGCTCCCGCGAACCTCTCTCGGCCTCCCAGTCTCTCGCTGCTCTTGCCTAGTACGCCTTGTTCGCTGGACATCTACATCCTTAACCGCCTCATCACTTTCCTCTCACCCTAGGTCAACCCCGAGATCCAAGACTTCTCCGACGGCCCCACCCTCCCCACCTGAGGATTCGACGAGTTTCGCCCCTTCGTTCACCGCCTCTTGGAGTTTAAGTTATGGTGCGTCGTTTTCTCTTTCATCCCCTTTCCTTGCTTTCACTTTGTTTGGCCTTTTCTCTTTTTGGTTCAACTGTCTCTAGGGTTCTTTTAATTATCGATCAATTTTGATCTATTATCTTCGCACAAGGGTTTCAAGAAAGCATTTTGACGCATGAACCTAGGGTTTTCTCTAATGGTGCCACCGCCATGATCAACTTGATTCTGTTTATTTAAAAGGAAAAAGAAAATTTCAAGAAAAATTTTTTGAAAAAATAGTGAATTTTAGGTCTGAAATATCTATTGTCGGAAGCTCTGGAAGATATATTCACGATATTGGAGCGTTATTATTATTATTACCATGAACTTGGAAATGCCCTTGTTTTGATTGTTGTTAATAATAACATTAGCCCATTCCTAATGTTATGAAATAGTAAATTGAGCTGCCTTCATCCATTGTGAAACCCACGGAGAATTGGGTTATGGAGAATAATGATGTTTTTTTTTTCCTTAACGCACGTTGCACTTTGACAATATCAAATTAATATGTGGAATTTTTTCATTTTTTTTTTCGTATACCTGATTCATTATTAGGCACATACTAATGGAGCATAACAAACCAAAAGTTCTTTTAAATCTAAAAATATGATTTTCACGACCAAACCTCTTTAGCTTTTGCATTTAGATCTTTTTTCACCTCTGCAAACCACTAGTCTGGGTGGTAAATTTTTATGCTTGCAATTGTTGAGGATTCTACTCATTTTCCATGGATTATTTTCTTAAAATCTAAAGATGAAACTTTTTCTAAGTTTTCCTCTTTTAAAAAAAGATATGAAATAAACTAAACTTGCATATGATTTGTTTATGTAGTGATCATGGAAAGGAATTTGAAAATCATGACTTTGACTATTTTTGTACACATATTGGCTTTCGCCACAAATTTTATGTACCAAAAACTCTACAACAAAATAAAGTTAATGTTGAATTCAAAAATAGAACATTGGTTAAGATAACAACATTATGCTTAATGACTATTACATGCCTAAGTATTTTTGAGCTAAGTCTGAAAATATTGCTTGCTATTCTTGAACATTGAGCTTATTTGACCTCTTTTGTATAAAACATTATATGAACTGTTATTTAGTAGAAAACTTTCAATTAGATATTTTCATTTATTAAGATGTAAATGCTTTCTTTTGATTGACAAGGATAGCAAATATAAATTTTTGATCCTAAATTGAACGAAGGTATCTTTGTCGAATATGCTCTCACTTGTAAATTTTTCGAATTTTAAAGAGAGAACTGTAGTTGTAGAAGAGACCATGCATGTTGTTGACACAAGGCTCAGGTGACCCATTCAATTGCCAATGAGTTTGGTAAACATTTAAAATCAAGTAAGATAGAATACCAAAACATTAGTTATAAAAATAAATATAATTATATATTACGTTTTGCCTAGATTCATACAAATCTAAGTTTAAAGCTCCGATTTGACTCTCTCAAATTCAAGGTAAATATATTTTTAGATATGTCCTTAAAGGCCATAGCTAACTTATGTTATTAAAAATAGGCAAATGAATTAATCTTGAATTAGAAGTGAAAATGTCTTCACGATCTCAAGTTTTAATCTTTGGAAGAAGTTTAGAGATGGGGATTAGGGTTCCCCTTTGTGAAGGGGAAGCCCAATTAATTAATCTAAAAAATATTGGATGGGTGAGTCAACCAACTTATTGGTATGTTACACCTAGTTTAGAGTACATATATATTTTTTAATATATATATATATATATATATATATATATATATAATAGATATGTTAATAACTTACTGTAATTAATATTTTACTATCCCTAATTTTATGATAAATGACATACATGTCGTTCTCCATTCGATAAATATGATTATCACAACTCTAATTTTAGTAATTTTTTTTTTTAGTGGCTGTGTGTGCACAACACAAATTTAAAACTTAAATGATGCAATAAAAGTGGGTACCATATAATTTTAAGTTGTCTAAAACATCAATTTGCAGTCAAGCTATGTTATCTTGGAAGCTTGCAAAGTTCACAACTATTATTTTAGAGGCCTTTTAGTATTATTTGTCAAAAATTATGAAAGTAGGAACAAAGTCCGAAAAAATCAAAAATTCAAAGACTAGCGATGCCCCCTCCTCCATTAAAAATTGAAATATTTTTAGAAAATAGTACACTAAAATTTTTTAATAATGCTGTTAAATATGAGTTTTTTTATATTTTTTATTTTACTAAAGTTGGCACTTAACACATTGAATTTCCCTATTAAGAGGGAAATAGTGTCACAAAATTAAAATGTAATGCATTCACCCCAAATTTGTTATTTTTTTTTAAAAAAATACACATTTGTCCAATTAAGTGAAAGTTACTAAAGAAGACAAACTCACTTTAAATGTGAATATGCATATATATATATATATATATATATATATATATATATATATATATTATGGTATGTTTTAGCTTTGGTACAACCCCAAGAGGGGGGGTGAATTAGGTATTTAAAGTTTATCACCTAGGTCTACTGGTTTTAACAATAATGTAACACAGCCTAGGGTCAATCTATGCGATTAACAAATAAACATACACGTGCAGTAAAGAAAGTGGGGAAATGTAAAGAACACGCACGATATGTTATCGAGATTCGACCAAATTGCCTACGTCCCCGCTTTGGCTATCAAGCACAAAGATTACCACTATAATACTCACTTAAATAAGTGGAGAGACACCTAATACAACCAGGTCAATTCAAGGCGCTGACCTCAACTGACAAGCCTTAACAGGATGGCGCACCAAACTTTCCTAACCGGGTCTAAGCCAATTCGAGACTATTCCACAGGGCTAGTCTCCCTCTTCGGGTCCGTACCTGGAATACAACCAATGTGTATAAAAGTTTGTACACAGAAATTTGCTTCTAAACAAGCAGATGTGTGCACCAGTATAACTCAATCAATAATGCAAGGACAGATGATATGTAAATATGCTTAGTGCTTTAATATGTGCTAAACACTCAAATCACGTATAAGGTTCTAGTTCAGATATAGAGTGTATACCCAAGCAATATTTGAAACACACTATGTGAATAATGCAATATCAGATCAGGGTTTAAAAATATGCTAAGTAAGTTCAAGCAAACAAACTCAACAATATATTCTAATATTCAAAGCACAATAGAGTAATCACTAGCTTGGAAAGGGTTTTTGCACACACAAAGTCTAGGTTTAGGTACCTTGCAACAATAATGCAAGAACCACAACCTTCAAGGTTGTTCCATACCAAATTTATCAAATGAAATTGGTGGAAGAACCTTAATGCTAAACTCTCTCAAAAAATCGAACAACCAATAATACAAGTGAGAGTTTAAGCAATGAATATTAAACACAATAGCCTTGGACAATACTCACAATGCTTAGAGAAAAGAATGATGAGTATGTGAGTGTTTGGAAGTATTATTTGGCTAATAAAGGGTTTTGAACGTTGAGAGAACTTTTTCCCTAATCAAAATTTCTAATTCTTGCTAATTAAGACAAATGAATGAGTATATATAGGCAATGAGGGATTTTTTACCGTTGGGGATATAATGGGTATAATTAGATTTTTTTAAAGGACCATTAAGAACATTAACCCTTTTTACCCTATTTAAAAATTCAGTAAAAATTATTTTAACTCGCGAGGTTCGGGTGCCCAAATAGACACAGTCAAAAATACAACTTTTAACGGCTCGGGTGCCTGAATGATGAGTCGGTCAGCTGAGACAAAGTCAGTAGCAAATGTTCAATAGTTTGGGTGCCCAACTCGTAGATCGGTTAACCGAACTGGGCAGTTCAGTCGCTCGAGCCTGTATTTGAACGTAAACCTTCGGTCACCCGAGTAGTTGAAAAGGGCCCTAATAGGCTTTTAGGTGCCCAAGGAAGGTACGTTCAAAAAGGTTCAGGTGCCCGAAGACCAAGTCAACATGTTGACAGGTTCGGTCGCCCGAACCCTCTCAACTTTTGCCCATTAAGTGCATTTTATCCTAATTTTGGTTCCCCTGATTAAGATAAGTGATGTGGGGGACTTTGTGTCCTTAGTGTAGGCACTTAAGGTCCAACTAAGGTCGTTTTGAGTATACCTACCTACCATGCATGATGCAAATTATTACAAGCCATACACATGCACAATTCATAATAAATTATATCCCAGAATGAAGAAATAATCAAATGAGTATAAATTACAACACAAATATCTTCATCTTTTGGCACGAACACCGCACGCCATCAAGATACGTCTTTTAGTCCTGAAGCGCGCACAAGGTGATCCTAAATGCAATTCTTAGTACAGCCATTAGTACCAAGATTATTTGTCATAATCAAAACTGGGTGTGACCTATAAGGTCAACAATTTCCCCCTTTTTGATGATGACAAATACTTTATGCAAAAGTGGGTTCAGCCAAGAAGGGCTCCCCCTGACTTTATGCATAAAGATAATTAAAGTAATGGGTAATAAGAGATGTAAATAAAATGAAGCACAATAATACCCACTTTTGCCTCTTCTCCCCCTTTTGGCAACAGCAAAAAGGGTTAAGCAATAAAGCGCGAAGGCAAAGTATGTCCTTTAGGTACAAAAGATATATTAAGAAAATTCGGCAGCAAGCCGCTTGAAAGTAAAACAATCTCAATCATAACCGTGTACCTAAGTGACCTGTTTGGAGTTATAATGAACAGTATATAGCATATTTCAATCAATTAATCCAAACAGAATATGCATCGAGGAAGTATAAGTAGCATGCAGTACATTAACAATCTTAATGTTCTATACTTCTCCAATGGATGATTATGCAAGGATGAAGATTAATTTTTCATTTGGCTTTCACTCATCTTTTCAAAAATGTTTTAAAGTTAATTTTATCATAATCATCTCTAGTTGCCAAAACAAACATGTATGACCAAAAGGTATACTATAATAAAAAAAACATACGAGTTTGATACCAATTGTTATAACTACGTGGTAGAGAAGATACCAACTATTAAAATACCACTAGTTATAATCATCTCTGATACCAATTGTTATTGTATTTTCCAAAGGATATAAAGGTGAATGCAAAATATATATTTATTTTCTCAGAGCCTAATGATTTTAAAGGTAAAAGACTCCCCCTAAGAATATGCATTTTCCTAATAAGTCAACTTGAGTAAAGTTCAAATGATATTTTGAAAACAAACTCAAGGTTCAAGAAGTTTAGCATTTAGAAAATGATATATGATGGTGTGCAATAGTTAAGGAAAAATTCGGCAGTATTTTGTTTGAAAATATGATCAATCCATAATAGCCTGCCAAAATCTAAGAACTTCAAATATATACGCATAACCAGCTCCAAGGAATTTAGAATTTCGAAGCAAATGAGCTAGGCATAAATACTTAAAGTCGAAGATCAAATTGCATTTGCACACAAGATAATATATAAACGATCATTTCAATTATTTGGGCAAATATCTACAAAAAATTCGGCAGCATGCCGACTGTAAAGAGAACATTTCCCAAAATTTACCTGCACAAAAACGATTCTTAAACAAGCGGTATTTCAAGAGTAAGGCATGCAAGAACCTATAATCTACCAGCTGGCAATTCTCATCAACTGTATCCGCCATGCAGGAGGCTTTCTATACTGAGCATATATTTCAATAGAATAGTCATTTTAGCACAAGCACAAGCAAATCAAAATACTGCAGATATATATATCATAATCAAAAGCACAGTCACCATATCATAGTATCTACATGTGTGTGGTGAATGTGATCATCAAAAGAAACAAATATAAAAGATGTTTTAAAAATAAATACAGACCAAATGAAAAATGTATCTGAATAAAACATAACAGATGATCAAATAAGGAGCTATAGCATGAAAAAATGGATCCTCATGAAGCATTCCTAGGTCTCTCCATCGTCATGATCATCATCTCCCTCTTCACCACTCACCTCCATCTAGTCGTCCTCCCCAATGTCCTTGTCATTCATCTCTCGCAGCCGCTCACCGAGGATATGGAAGTTAGCCCATACCTCAGACTGGAACTCGGTGAACTCACTGTATAGGGAGTCCAATCTAGCCTGTGAAGAAGACACCTGCTTAGTCATGGAGACACGAAACTCCTGAAATGAGGTAGAGAGATCGGTGATAGCTGTCATGATCTCGGCGATAGATGGTACATAAGGCAGCTTTTGTGGGGCCTCCTAAGCTCTTGGGTCTCTCTTGTGTGCAATGGGCAACCACATGTTGTCAGTAAGCTCGTAACCCATCAACTTTAAGGTGGTGGAGTTGAATACGTTGGAGGGCCATACTTTCTTGATGGTGGCAAGTTGTGACCTATTAAGTCTCTCTCTAACAAATATCCTAGACAAAATCCCACCATAGGATAGAATGATCCTCTTTCCAACGGTTTTCATGAACATCCACCATAGGATCAATCTAGGCAGGTCTAGCTTCTTCCTGGTGAAGAGGCACCACATAAAAAAATAATCCAACTAGGGCATATGATCCCTTGATCCTGACTTGGGCAAGATGTTATAGGAAATCAGGTGGTGTACCACCTTTGCCTCTAGAGTCAAAGATCTGTAGCTGGGGGTATGGGTCAAATCAGCTACAGGGTTTGTCATAACTAAATTGACGAAAGTTCTCATCATAAAGTCCTGCTTGGTTATCCAAGTGGAGGAAGAGTTGGGACAGATGAAGTCGCCACACTGGATCTCAAAAGTCTCTGCCAAGTAGGCATCGTCAAAGTGTAGATCCATCTCAAGCACCCTGGAGTCGTAGTCCTGCCCATCTTGAGCGAGATTGGCATAAAAGAGCCGTACGAGTAGCAGGCACATCCCTCTGGGCTAAAAGGCTATAAACTCATACCATCCTTGATATCAAAACATGTCAAGAACATTGTTGAAGTGAGTTTGCATGAATTCAATATCAAGAATTTTTCCTAGAATGGGATCTCTGAGGTGAAAATTTTTCTCGTACTTAATTCGTCGATCGAGTGTGGGAAACCACTCGTCTAATGGAACACCTGCGGCAAGACGTCTTTGTTCTCTAGCCATGGAGACAAATCTCAAGTAAGACTGGGCTTGGATGTGAGAAGAAAAACTAAGAAGGCTCTCAATTTTGTGGAAGAAATGAACCAGTTTTCACGGAGAACCATATATATCAGCGGGGTTCGAGCGCCTGAACATGAGTTCGGTCACTTGAACAACTTTAAATATGGGAACCCTCTGAGTTTTTTCGGTAGCCCAAACACTGGTTTGGTCAGCTGAATATTAAGTGTCATTTTGTATTTTCGAGGGTCGGCTGCCTGAATTGATTTTGAACTGTTCTGATCGGTCACCCGAAATCTCGGTTCAGTAGCCCAAATATATGGTCGGGGACCCGATGACAGTTCAACAGCCAGAGATGATTTGAACCTGAAGGTTTAGTTGCCCGAAGTGTGGTCAACGGCTTGGTCAAACTTCTAGTTCGGTCGACCGAAGTACACATATACTGATGGGTTCAGTCGCCCGACCTTGGTCCACTTGTTCTTATTTGATCAGTTTTTCAAAGCTAGAGACCTTATAGATTACCTGTACGATTTAGGGCAATGATATGGCTTCAGGATAAGATTAGGATAAGATTTTTGGCTTTAATTTCTAAACCTCAAAGTTGTACAATGGACAAAGTATGCTTAACACTAGATGTATATTTAAGCAAGGGTTAAGCAATTTGAAGTTTAAATACAAGGCAAACATGCCATGTCCATTTAGGAGTGGATTTTCATTCAAACAGCCAATGATTTATATTTTAACCAATAAGAATATTCATTTAGTCCATATTGGTTTTGTACTTGAATTCAAATTTAGGCTTAATTCCTCAAGACACTTCGTATGCTCTTGAATGGTGGATATACTAAGATTTTATATTTATCAGCCCCAACCCACTTCCTAACCCCTTAGAGAATGCTACCCCCTAATCCTAACTACTAAGGAAGAGCTATGTGATCATGTAATTCCTGTGTGAGCAAGTTCTTCCTTGACTTTCAAGGGGTTTTCCTTCTTAACAACCAATACCATTTTTCTTCCTTTTATTTTCGATAAGTTAGGGGTTGGTGGTTCCTTGATTTTCCATACCTAATTGGGCTTCACACCTTTTTTTTTAAACGGGCAATCAAATTTTGTGTGCCCCTTTTTTTTGCATAAGATGCATATGGTGTGAATGTATGGACTAGAGGAGGTACTAGCATAATGTTTTGATTCTTTTACAAAGTACCCCATGTATAGGTTCTTCTTTTTCCTATTTTCAATTCCATTAAAACCTATACCTTCTTTATCTAAGGTCATCCTTTGTGAAACTAAAAGTTTTTCAAAATTTTCTTTACCTCTAGTGAACGTATGGATGTTCTTATATTGGTCTTCTATTTTCTTTTCTAGATCTTAAATTTTTGAGTTCTCCAAATTTTTGCAAACATTCTGAAGTTTCAAAAGTTCTTTAGACAAATTGTTTTCTTTACTTTCAAGATTTGCAATCAAGTGGTTCTTTTCATTATCATTAGAAACTTTAGATTTCAAAACAGCCAATTCTTTTTCTAATGATTCATTCTTGCTCTCTAGTCTTTTAATTTTCAAATTTTTTTCTCTTTCAACAAGAATTTTGAGTCACATTCCTTAAAGCATGCATCATACTTGTTTTTCAACACAAAGTATTTCTTATTTGATTTTACAAGTAACTTATGAGTCCTCATGTATTTAATTTGCAGTTCCTCATAAGTTGGCATGCTTTCACTATCACTACTATCATATGATTCACAATCAGACATATCATTCAAATCAGCATATGAATCATACTTATATTTATCTACTAAGATAGAAGGAACTGAAATAGCCTCATCATTGGTTAAATCTACATAACACAGGTTACCTTCCTTAAGATCAGTGGAGCTTGAGTCGCGTGGAGAGAAATCTTCCTTTTGCATGGACGCACTGTATCTCCACTCAAGTTCATCCCAAATCTGGTTAGCACTACTACAAGCCATAACCTCACATAAAACATTAGAATCTAAAGCATGTAGTAAGGTATTCATGGCATCAAAATTTACCTGTACTAAGTCCCTATTATGATCATTCAGTTCACTCTCAGATTTAGGAATATTAGTATACCCAATAGATTTCATTAGGCACACAATCACCCTTATCAATGACTCTCCAAAATTTCCAATTTAAGGCTTTCACATACACGGTCATTCTAAATTTCCATATGGCATAATCATTACCACAGAATACAGGTGGGTGTGTGACCAGTCTTCCCTCACATGAAGGGGATGCACAACCTAGGTACAACCTAGTTTTTTGCACACACAAAGTCTAGGTTTAGGTACCTTGCAACAACAATGCAAGAACCACAACCTTCAAGGTTGTTCCACACCAAATTTGTCAAAAGAAATTGGTGGAAGAACCTTAATGCTAAACTCTCTCAGAAAATCGATCAACCAATAATACAAGTGAGAGTTTAAGCCATGAATATTAAACACAATAGCATTGGACAATACTCACAATGCTTAGATAAAAGAATGAGGAGTATGTGAGTGTTTGGAAGTATTATTTGGCTAATAAAGGGTTTTGAAAGTTAAGAGAATTTTTGCCCTAATCAAGTTTGTTAATCCTTGCTAATTAAGACAAATGAATGAGTATATATAGGCAAGGAGGGATTTTTGAATGTTGAGGATATAATGGGTATAATTAGATTTGTTTAAAGGATCATTAAGAACATTAACCTTTTTTACCCCATTTAAAAATTTAGTAAAAATTATTTTAACCCGCGAGGTTCGGGTGCCCGAACAGACACAGTCAAAAATACAACTTTTAACAGTTCGGGTGCCTGAAAGATAAGTCGGTCTGCTGAAACAAAGTCAGTAGCAAATGTTCGATAGTTTGAGTGCCCAACTCATAGTTTGATTAATCAAACCAGGCAGTTCGGTCGCCCGAGCCTGTATTTGAACATAAACCTTCAGTCGCCCAAGTAGTTGAAAAGTGCCCTGACATGCTTTTGGGTGCCTAAGGAAGGTACATTCAAAAAGGTTTGGGTGCCCGAAGACAAGGTCAACATATTGACTAGTTTGGTCACTCGAACCCTCTCAGCTTTTCCCATTAAGTGCATTTTATCCTGATTTTGATTCCCCTGATTAAGATAAGTGATGCGGGGGACTTTGTGTCCTTAGTGTAGGTACCTAAGGTCCAACTAAGGTCGTTTTGAGCATACCTACCTACCATGCATGATGCAAATTATTACAAGCCATACACGTACACAGTTCATAATAAATTACATCCCAGAATGAAGAAATAATCAAATGAGTATAAATTTCAACATATAGATCTTCATCTTTTTGCACGAACACCGCACGCCATCATGATACGTCTTTTACTCCTGAAGCGCGCACAAGGTGATCTTGCATGCAATGCGCACAAAGTGATCGTGCATGCAATTCTTAGTACAACCATTAGTACAAAGAGTATTTATCATAATCAAAACTGGGTGTGACCTATAAGGTCAACAGTATGAATTAGGGTGAAGGCAATGCATTGTATATATCAAATTAAGGTCTGATTCAAGTTAAAAGTAGTTAAATGACAATGAAAACCAAAAAAAATCAAATCAAATTAGATAATTAATATAGTAGATTGGTTTATATAATATATAAAATTAGAAAGAAAACGAGGCTAATATATGAGTTTTGAAGAGATTGTTGGAGTTCATTTTGAGTTTTATTTTATTTTAATTAAAATTATTTAAAAATAGTTCGAACGGAGCTTTATTTTCCAAATTGAACTATTGAAATACATGCTTGTGTTGAATGCCAACTGCATGACTGATGCAATACATTGTCAATTGCATGCTGGTAGTGAAATTAGGTTCTCGCATGCTCAAACTCACTGGTATTTGCATGATGCGTATTATTGCGATTTGTTTGCTTGAATCTATAAGGTTTTAGTGCATGAATTTTCTAGGAAATGTCTAATTTACAAACATCTTGCTGCCGAAATTTCGTTAAAGTTTGTCCATAATAAAACTATGTATAAAGAAATGTATGCATGATCAGTTAAAACTTAAAGTCATTCTAACTCGTGTCTCTCACGTGTTGAAATTCGTATGAAAAGAGACTATCTTAGGCTTATAATTGAAAATAAAAAAGACTTGGCTAAGAACAACAATCGTAAGTGTACAGTGAAAGGTCAAAAAGTAAATGGAATATGAAGTAAAATGCCAAATTAATTACTACCATTTCATGTATTCATTGAAGCTTAGACCCGTCCAAGAACGGTTACTATACATTCATACCTAATCGTACATATGAGACAAATCAATTTTTATATTTTAATTGATTATTAGCCATACTATGTTGACTAATAATCACTTGAACATGTTAATTATTTGTTTCACTTACGATTATTAATGTTAGTATTTCAACCATTCTTGGATTGTCCAATGTGGACAGTTGAGGAAGTTGTATTTACATTATTGTCATCATTCACGCTTTGTCAATTGTCATTATATATTTCGAGCGCGTCTCTACTTGTGTTCTCTGGGTGCATAGTGGGGTGTCGTGGCAATTTGTTAGTGATGGAAAACTAGCAACATGTTCACTTCCCCCATCTCGTGTACTTGGAGAGACATAGGGAGATGCTGCCAAAATTTACAACTACTACAACGAAGGAATTTGAGCCATTGATCATAATGTAAATGCAAAATTCCTGAATGAGATAGGATCCGTACCCTTTAGAGTATGATGGTTGATTATAGGATTCACGATGCATGTGTTATAAACATTATGAGAGCCAGAATAATAACACCATTTACTTGAACATATTATATGGTAATTAATGAACATGGATAAAAGTTGGATGAATGCTCGGGGTAAGTTTTTTCCAGAATACATGAAAGGGGTACATGATTTCATAGAGTTCGCACGTCCTCATGTAGAAAAAGCCAGTAGAATAAGGCATCCTTGCAAAAAAATGCCAGAACATAACATTCAAACACATTGATTTGGTTCATTCACATTTATTAGACTTTGAAATGGAGAAAATGTACACAACATGGGCATCTCACAGTGAAAATTACGTTGTTCAGAGCGATGATGATAACGATGAAGATGAGGGGGCAAATATAGTAGGTGGTGATACCTATTCAAAAGGGGTAATTGAAATGTTAGGTGACTTGCAAAGGGGGATTGCAATGGACACGGGCGATGTGCCTGTGTCACGTACTGGTGATGAATCTACTTCAGCATGTACCATACCTTGCGATGCTAGTATGTTAAATTGACTCGATAAGCCATTTACTAATCTCACGAGGGATGCATGGGTGCCCCTATATCCAAATTGGAAAAAGTTCTCAAAATTAAAGTTTCTGATAAAGTTGCTTCATGCAAGGACAATGCATAGGTTATCTTAGAGCGCATTCAACATGCATTTAAGCCTCATTAAGGCAGCACTGCCTGATTGTGAAACACTTCCCAAGTCTTTTTATGAGGCAAAGACATACATGCGTGAATTGGGTCTCAATTACACTCTAATACATGCGTGTAGATATGATTGTGCACTCTTTTATGGTGAACATGAAAATGCGAACGAGTGCCTAGAATGTGGTGAACTGAGGTATACAACTAATCAGAAGAAGGGTAAAAAGATCCCCAAAAATTTTTTGCAATATTTTCCATTAATCCCACAACTGCAATGATTGTATATGTGCAAAAAGACTGCTACAGATATGAGATGACATCAAGAGAAATGTCTTTAAGATGGAAACACCCTTAGCCATCCAGCGGACTCTGAAGCTTGGGCCGATTTTGATAAAATGCATCTGTGGTTTTCTGGTGATCCTCGCAACATCAGACTTGGCCTTGCTTCAGATGGGTTCAATCCTTTAGGTAACATGAACAACCGATATAGCATGTGGCCAATTATAATGATGCCATACAATATGCCGCAATGGCGATGCATGAAAGAACCTTTCATTTATATGTCTCTACTCATTTCCGGACCGAGAGCACCTGGTAATGATATTGATGTTTACCTGCGTCCGTTAATTGACGAGTCTAAAGAATTATAGGAAAAAGGAGTGAAGACATTCGATGTGGAAATCGGGACAACATTTCGGATGCATGCTATAGTCTTGTGGACAATTAATGATTTCCCCACATACAGCAACCTGTCAGGTTGGAGCACAAAAGGTTACTTAGCATGTCGGGTATGTAATAAGGATACTAGGTCCTTATCCTTGAAGCATGGCCACAAGTTGTGCTTTATGTGTCATCACCGTTTTCTACAAACTGGACATCCTTGGAGGACTCGTGGCGTCTGAAGCTTTAATGGAAAACCTGAACGAAGGTCACCACCAAAGCGACTAAGTGGGTAAGAGATATTAAACCAGCTAAGGTTGATCGGAGATGTGAAATTTGGGAAACCACCAACCAGTAGAAAAAGAAAACGCACTAAGTGGGAGTTGAATTGGACAAAGAGAATCATCTTCTTTGAGTTTCCTTACTGGAAATATCTTCTACTATGCCATAACTTGGATGTCATGCACATCGAAAAGAACATTTGTGAGAATGTCATTAGTACATTGCTTGATATAAATGGGAAGACAAAGGACACCGCAAATGCTCGTCGGGATATGGAAGATATGAGAATATGGCCTAAGTTGCACCTGTTTCATGATGGGGACAAAATTCTCATGCCATCAGCTTGTTACACATTTTCAAAGGGTGAGAAGAATAAATTCTTCGAATGGTTGAAATCAGTGAAGTTCCCTAATGGATATGCATCAAACATAGCTCGATGCATAAACACGAATGAAGGGAAGATGCTAGGAATGAAAAGTTATGAATATCACGTCCTTCTACAATGGGTTCTACCTGTATGAAAAGTCATGAATATCATGTCCTTCTACAATGGGTTTTACCTGTTTTCCTTCATGGACACTTGACTAAAGATGTTCGTTCAGTGCTGATTGACCTGTGAATATTTTTTCGACAGTTGTGTTCCAAAAAATTGAGCGTAAACGTACTTGAACGGTTAGAGGATGACATCGTGATTATACTATCCAAGCTGGAGAAAATATTTCCGCCAGCATTCTTCAATGTGATGGTCCACCTAGCCATCCATTTACCAAGGGAGACCATAATTAAAGGACTGGTTCAATATCATTGGATGTATCCTATTGAGAGGTAAATTATAAAGTCCTTATATAATGGTCACGTGATTTCCTTGTTTTTATTTCATTTTCTTTATTGTGTCTACAAGTCTATAATGTTACATAAAATGCACAGGTTCTTGTCCACTTTGAAGGGGTATGTGCGCAATAAGGCATAACCGGAAGGTTCAATCATTGAGACATACATTGATAGTGAATGTCTTGCATTTTGCTCAATGTATCTACATGATATTGACAGAATGTGCACTCGTGAGAAGCGAAATTCAGACGTTCATGCTATTAATGTCAAAGATGAAGAACCCAGGAGCTCTATATTTCGAGAAAATGTTCAGCCTCACGGTGCACGAGTTTACAATTTCATTGATATAGACGACCTACAAAAGACTCATTTTTACGTCCTCAACAATTGTGATGAAACTGTTCTATATATTGAGTACGTGGTTCCAAACTCCTTACTTTGTATTGTATTTACATATGCATAATTATATACTTAGTTGACATTAACATGCACTATTGTTGCATATAGAGAACATAAAGCTGAACTCCTGACCCAAAATGAACGGAATGTTGACGAAAGACATAAGAAAGAATTTATCAATTGGTTTGAGAGTCGTGTAAGTAACAAATACTGCTTGAGTTAGAAGCAATGTATGTTTTCACTATTGATGGTTTATTCTTCTAAACTCCTATTTATTGAATAGATAAAAGTCATGTATTACAATAAGGAACCAAGGGCAAGTAAAGATTTGTATGCGTTGGCATGTGGCCCCGATCAACGAGTTAATCACTACAGTGGTTGTGTTGTCAACGGGTTACAATTTCATACAAAGTCCCTCGAACTGCATGGAAGAACCCAAAATTGTGGGGTTGCGGTGCTAGGCATAAAAGGAGATGAAGAAATTGACTACTTTGGTGTGCTGGACGACATTATAGAGCTTAGCTATGGAGCAAACAGACTCGTCCACCTTTTCAAGTGTACCTGGTGGGACATTGGTAATAAAAAGACTGGGATAAACACCGATGCCTACTTTACCAGTGTCAATTTTAGCAAGACCTGGTATCAAAATGACCCTTCCGTGTTTGCGACGTAGGAAGAACAAGTGTTTTACCTTAAAGACGCCAAATTGAAGGGTGAATGGCATGTGGACCAAAAGATTCCTCCCTAAAAATTGTACACTATTGCATAAGTTGTAGATGGTGAGATGAGTGCCAGTGAGACTTCATTCCAAGAAGATGAGTCATCTGTCAGTGCAGCAGCTCAATCTACTGCAAATGTTGTCAAAGAAGGCACCAATCCTATATCATTGCATAGGGATGGTGTCACGATAGAACATGTAGGGACTTCTGACATTACAATTGAACCTTCTGTAGACGTTAACTTCATCGACGATGAGGAAACTGATGGGGAAGATAAAATAGGGGTCGAGTATTGTAGTGAAGAGGAAGACACTTTAAAAAGTGAGGATGATACCGATATTGAGGACGTATAGGGGGGTAAGCATTTTATTTTTGTCACTATGTATCTGACATGTGTAAATAACTTAAAATATATGTATGATGCATCCATCTTATATTCGTACTTCTTATATTTACTTGTCTACCAATTTGCAGATATGGAACCAGGAGGTCGACGTTGGAGACTTCCTTTCAAGCACACGAGTACATCGCATGAGGATGATCCAACATCCTTGAAACCGACGAAGCCCATCGGTCCTGATGCGGCGGCACCATTGTCTGAGCCATCGGCACCTTGGCCAGACATGGATACCACTTATGCGACTGATACGCAAGGTGAGTTGCCAACCATGAAGAGTTGTGTTGTTATGAATATGATTAATTTATTTACATGTCAATTGTTGATGATAGTTATTTACGTGTATGATTATAATGTTGTTCTTAAATTAAATCTGCTTTCAGCATCTACGTCCACGGTCAGGTCAGGCCGTGGTGTAGCAAAGAAGCACCTGGATAGGACAAAACAGTGGATTCGGATCAACATTCCTCCAAGATACACCACCCCGCTGAACGATTGGTGCACCACGTGGACGAGGGAGCTCGGCATTATATGTCAACAGTATGCTCCAATCACCGCATTCAGTTGGCCGCAGGTGACTCAAAAGCAGCGCATGGTTCTTTACATGAGAATTTTGGTAAGTTCCCAAACCCTATAAAGTTGTTTTTAATTTAAATGTTTTTTTACTTTTAATATACTAGCCAATTAACAACTGTCTAACATTGTAATTGTATTACCTATATATGCAGGAGGAGTTTGATATGGACATCCTCGAGGATGACCATGTGAGGAGGGCGGTCAATGTCCAATTGTGTAATAAATTTAAGAGCTATCACTCAAAAATGGGCTCCCATTTTTGAGCGATGGGAAATGAAGCTAAAGCGCGACCATACGATAAGATATCCCAAGAGGATTGGGAGGTGGAGTGTTGCCATTTCCGCGACCCATGCTATCAGCTGATGTTTTTGTATTATAATCACAAATTTTTCACAATGATGTCGCTAATAAACCATTATTTCATCTTCCTTGTAGGCCAAATGTGAAACAAATGCTGCGAACCACAGCAAACTCCCTACGATGCATTGCAGTGGATCAAGGCTATTCATAAATCATCGTCAGATAATTACTATATATAAAACTATTTGACCATTACATAACATAATACTAATGATGTCTTATTTGATAATGTAGCGTGATCCCGAAACTGGCACAGAGGAGCTGCTACCGGATCTTTATCAGAGAACACACCAACAGCGATTGGGGGAGTGGTGCGAGGGTGCACAGGACAGACATGTAAGTGAAACAAAAGATTTAGTTTATTACTTTTTTCAAAACATCAAAGTTTTAGTCTTGCTTATTCATTTTTATCATTTGCATTACTAAAATTAGGCAGGGATGGTCGAGCTAAGGGATGCACCTGTTTCAGAGGGGAGTCAGCACGTGATAGATTTCGAGATCATTTCCCAGGTGCTTGGAGAATAAGCAGGGGGCTAGGTGAAAGGTCTTGGAAGTGGATACATCGCCCCAACTACGTCATCATCCATGGGTGCGGCAGCTTGTGCAGAGATGGAACGAGGGCGTCAAGAGGTCGAGTATGATAAGCAAGAGATGGCTAAATGGATGCAGATAATGGAAATGTAGAACGCGCAATTGAAAGACACGGTCTATAGCTTTCAAGCCCAGATGCAAGCCATAATGGATAGGCAAACAAGGTTCAAGGAAATTATGCGCCAATCTCGACCAGATGATGCGGGTGGCTCCTCTGATTAGAAGGTATGTATGGTGCTTATAGCTTAACATAGTACTTGTGCAAAAGTATTTTATGATTTTGTTTGTGTTATTACATCCTCCTACGTAGCGGATGTAGTTGATGTGTATAGCATACAGGTGGTGGATTTAGGTTCTTGGGTGCCTTGAACTTCTTATAAATGACTTATTTGAACCTATCAAATGCAATTTTTATGGGAAAATATCTAATTTACAAACAGCATACTGCCGAAATTTTTTCAAAATTTTCCCAAAAAAAAAAAAAAAGAAAACCATGTACACCAATAATTATGATAAGCTTCAATGTTAAAATATTTTTGAAAGGATGAGTGAAAGTTATGAATCATAAGAAATGAGGTAATATAAGTTTAGTTCATTTAAAGAAGCATTCATTTATATGTTTTTTGGTATGGTAAGCCTAAAGCATTCATTGCCAAGCTAAAATCATTAAAAATATTATAAAAACTTCGCTAAGGATTTGAAAATTTGAAAAGGCATAAGTTTAATATATACATAACTCAGAGGGAGCATCATTTTCATAATTATTTAAATTAAATGCTCTCATCATCTCATAACGTTAATGTCTAAATGCCTAGATGAATACCAATACTACACTGAACTCAATATTATCTACTATTTATATTCTGAATTTAATGGATACATGTATTACTGTCGTGAATTGTTGATTGCTACATGATTGCATGCTAGTCTATAATGCCTCATGCATGGTGGATGCAGTTGATATGTATTGCAGGCTGGTAGTGGATATAGTTTTTCGTGTACCTTGAACTTCTAAAAACTGACTTATTTGAACGTATCAGGTGCAGGTTTTATGGGAAAATGTTCAATCTATAGACGGCATGCTGCCGAAATTTCGTTAAAATTTTTCCCAAAAAAAAAAAAAAGAAAACCATGTACACCAATAATTATGATAAGCTTCAATGTTAAAATATTTTTGAAATGATGAATGAAAGTTACGAATCATAAGAAATGAGGCAACATAGGCTTAGTTAATTTAAAGAAGCAATCATTTATATGTTTTTGGTCCGGTAAGCCTAAAGCATTCATTGCTGAACTGAAATCATTGAAAATATTATAAACACTTGGCTAAGGATTTGAAAATTTGAAAAAGACATAAGTTGAATATATACATAACTCAGAAGGAGCATCATTTTTATAATTATTTAAATTAAATGCTCTCATCATCTCATAACGTTAATGTTCAAATGCCAAGATGACTAACAATACTACACTAAACTCAATACTATCGACTATTCTCTCTTATTTATATTCTGAATTTAATGGATACATGTATTACTATTGTGAATTGTTGATTGCTACATGATTGCATGCTAGTCTAGAATGCCTCATGCATAGCGGATGCAATTGATGTGTATTGCATGCTGGTAGTGATATAGGTTCTCGTGTGTCTTGAACTTCTTATAAATGATTTATTTGAACCTATCATACGTAGGTTTTATAGGAAAATGTCCAATTTACAGACGGCATGTTGCCGAAATTTCATTAAAATTTTTCCCAAAAAAAAAAGAAAACCATGTACACCAATAATTGTGATGAGCTTCAATATTAAAATATTTTTGAAATGATGAGTGAAAGTTAGGAATCATAAGAAATGAGGTAATATAAGCTTTGATCATTTAAAGAAGCATTCATTTATATATTTTTGGTTTGGTAAGCCTAAAGCATTCATTGCCGAACCGAAATCATTGAAAATATTATAAACACTTGGCTAAGGATTTGAAAATTTGAAAAAGGCATAAGTTGAATATATACATAACTCGGAGGGAGTATCATTTTCATAATTATTTAAATTAAATGTTGTCATCATCTCATAACGTTAATGTCCTAATGCCTAGAAGAATACCAATACAACACAAAACTCAATACTATCCACTGTTCTTTACAATTTATATTATGAATTTAATGGATACATGTATTACTGTCGAGAATTGTTGATTGTTACATGATTGCATGCTAGTCTAGAATGCCTCATGTATGGCGCATGCAGTTGATGTGTATTGCTTGCTGGTAGTGATATAGGTTCTCGTGTGTCTTGAACTTCTTATAAATGATTTATTTGAACCTATCATACGTAGGTTTTATGGGAAAATGTATAATTTACAGACGGCATGTTGCCGAAATTTCATTAAAATTTTCCCCAAAGAAAAGAAAACCATGTACACCGATAATTGTGATGAGCTTCAATGTTAAAATATTTTTGAAATGATGAGTGAAAGTTAGGAATCATAAGAAATGAGGTAATATAAGCTTAGATCATTTAAAGAAGCATTCATTTATATGTTTTTGGTTTGGTAAGCCTAAAGCATTCATTGCCAAACCGAAATCATTGAAAATATTATAAACACTTGGCTAAAGATTTGAAAATTTGAAGAAGGCATAAGTTGAATATATACATAACTCGGAGGGAGTATCATTTTCATAATTATATAAATTAAATGTTGTCATCATCTCATAACGTTAATGTCCTAATGCCTAGAAGAATACCAATACAACACAGAACTCAATACTATCCATTGTTCTCTACAATTTATATTATGAATTTAATGGATACATGTATTATTGTCGTGAATTGTTGATTGTTACATGATTGCATGCTAGTCTAAAATGCCTCATGCATGGCGCATGCAATTGATGTGTATTGCTTGCTGGTAGTGGATATTGGTTCTCGTGTGCCTTGAAATTCTTAAAAATGACTTATTTGAACCTATCAAGTGCAGGTTTTATGGGAAAATGTATAATTTACAAATGGCATGTTGCCGAAATTTCATTAAAATTTTCCCCAAAGAAAAGAAAACCATGTACACCGATAATTGTGATGAGCTTCAATGTTAAAATATTTTTGAAATGATGAGTGAAAGTTATGAATCATAAGAAATGAGGCAATATATGCTTATTTCATTTAAAGAAGCATTCATTTATATGTTTTTGGTCCAGTAAGCCTAAAGCATTCATTGCTAAGCTGAAATTATTGAAAATATTATAAAAACTTGGCTAAGGATTTGAAAATTTGAAAAAAGGCGTAAGTTGAATATATACATAACTCAGAGGGAGTATAATTTTCATAATTATTTAAGTTAAATGCTCCCATCATCTCATAACGTTAATGTCCAAATACCTAGATGAATACCAATACTACACTAAACTCAATACTATCCATTGTTCTCTGCTATTTATATTCTAAATTTAATGGATACATGTATTACTGTCGTGAATTGTTTATTGCTACATGATTGCATGCTAGTCTAAAATGCCTCTTGTATGGCGGGTGCAGTTGATGTGTATTGCATACTGGTAGTGGATATTGGTTCTTGTGTGTCTTGAACTTCTTATAAATGACTTATTTGAACCTATCAGATGCAGGTTTTATGGGAACATGTCTAATTTACCGATGGCGTGCTGCCGAATTTTTGTTAAAATTTTTTCCAAAGAAAAGAAAACCATGTACACCGATAATTATGATAAGTTTCAATGTTAAAATATTTTTGAAAGGATGAGTGAAAGTTAGGAATCATAAGAAATGAGGCAATATAGGCTTTGTTCATTTAAAGAAGCATTCATTTAAATGTTTTTGGTATGGTAAGCCTAAAGCATTCATTGCCGAGCGAAATCATTGAAAATATTATAAACACTTGGCTAAGGGTTTGAAAATTTGAAAAAGGCATTCATTTAATATATACATAACTCAAAGGGAGCATCATTTTCAAAATTATTTAAATTAAATGCTCTCATCATGTCATAACGTTAATGTCCGAATGCCTAGATGAATACCAATACTACACAGAATTCAATACTATCCACTATTCTTTGCTATTTATATTCTGAATTTAATGGATACATGTATTACTGTCGTGAATTGTTCATTGCTACATGATTGCATGCTAGTCTAGAATGTCTTCTGCATGGCGGATGCAATTGATGTGTATTGTATGCTGGTAGTTGATATAGGTTCTCGTGTGCCTTGAACTTCTTATAAATGACTTATTTGAACCTATCAGATGCATGTTTTATGGAAAAATGTCCAATTTACAGACAGCATGCTGTCGAAATTTTGTTAAACTTTTCCCAAAAAAGAAAGAAAACCATGTACATCGATAATTATGATAAGTTTCAATGTTAAAATATTTTTGAAAGGATGAGTGAAAGTTAGGAATCATAAGAAATGAGGCAATATAGACTTAGTTCGTTTAAAGAAATATTCATTTATATGTTTTTGGTCCGGTAAGCCTAAAGCACTCATTATCGAGCCAAAGTCATTGAAAATATTATAAACACTTGGCTAAGGATTTGAAAATTTGAAAAAGGCATAAGTTGAATATATACATAACACAGAGGGAGCATCATTTTCATAATTATTTAAATTAAATGCTCTCATCATCTCATAACGTTAATGACCAAATGCCAAGATGAATACCAATACTACACAGAACTCAATACTATCCACTGTTCTCTGCTATTTATATTCTGAATTTATGGATACATGTATTATTGTCGTGAATTGTTGATTGCTACATAATTGCATGCTAGTCTAGAATGCCTCCTGCATGGCGGATGCAATTAATGTGTATTGCATGCCGGTAGTAGATATTGGTTCTCGTGTGCGTTGAACTTTTTATAAATGACTTATTTGAACCTATCAGGTGCAGGTTTTATGGGAAAATGTTCAATTTACAGATGGCTTGCTACTGAAATTTCGTTAAACTTTTCCCCAAAAAAAAAAGGAAAACCATATACACCGATAATTATGAAAAGCTTCAATGTTAAAATATTTTTGAAAGGATGAGTGAAAGTTAGAAATCATAAGAAATGAGGCAATATAGGCTTAGTTCATTTAAAGAAGCATTCATTTATATGTTTTTAGTTCGATAAGCCTAAAGCATTCATTGCAGAGCCGAAATCATTGAAAATATTATAAACACTTGGCTAAGGATTTGAAAATTTGAAAAAGACATAAGTTGAATATATACATAACTCAGAAGGAGCATCATTTTCATAATTACTTAAATTAAATGCTCTCATCATCTCATAACGTTAATGTCCATTATGCCTATATGAATACCAATACTACACTGAACTCAATATTATCCACTGTTCTCTACTATTTATATTCTGAATTTAATGGATACATGTATTACTGTCGTGAATTGTTGATTACTACATAATTGCATGCTAGTCTACAATGCCTCCTGTATGGCGGATGCAGTGAAGGTGTATTGCATGCTGGTAGTGCATTTAGTTTTTCGTGTGCCTTGAACTTCTAAAAAATGACTTATTTGAACCTATCAGGTACAGGTTTTATGAGAAAATGTTCAATTTACAGATGGCATGCTGCCAAAATTTTGTTAAACGTTTCCCAAAAAAAAAAAAAAACCATGTACACCGATAATTATAATAAGTTTCAATGTTAAAATATTTTTGAAAGGATGAGTGAAAGTTAAGAATCATAAGAAATGAGGCAATATAGGTTTAGTTCATTTAAAGAAGCATTCATTTATATGTTTTTGGTCCGGTAAGCCTAAAGCATTCATTGTCGAGCCAAAATCATTGAAAATATTATAAACACTTGGCTAAGGATTTGAAATTTTGAAAAAGGCATAAGTTAAATATATACATAACACAGAGGGAGCATCATTTTCATAATTATTTAAATTAAATGCTCTCATCATCTCATAACGTTAATATCCAAATGCCTAGATGAATACCAATTCTACACTGAACTCAATACTACACACTGTTCTCTGCTACTTATATTCTGAATTTAATGGATACATGTATTACTGTCGTGAATTGTTGATTGCTACATGATTGCATGCTAGTCTATAATGTCTCCTGCATGGCGGATGCAGGTGTTGTGTATTGCATGCTGGTTTTGGATATTGGTTCTCGTGTGCCTTGAACTTCTTATAAATGACTTATTTGAACCTATCAAGTGTAGGTTTTATGGGAATATGTCTAATTTACCGACAGCATGCTGCCGAATTTTTGTTAAAATTTTTTCCAAAGAAAAAAAAACCATGTACACCGATAATTATGATAAGCTTCAATATTAAAATATTTTTGAAAGGATGAGTGAAAGTTAGGAATCATAAGAAATAAGGCAATATAAGCTTAGTTCATTTAAAGAAGCATTCACTTATATGTTTTTGGTTTGGTAAGCCTAAAGCATTCATTGCAGAGCCGAAATCATTGAAAATATTATAAACACTTGGCTAAGGATTTGAAAATTTGAAAAAGGCATAAGTTGAATATATACATAACTCAAAGGGAGCATCATTTTCATAATTATTTAAATTAAATGCTCTCATCATCTCATAACATTGATGTCCAAATGCCTAAATGAATACCAAGTCTACACTGAACTCAATACTATACACTGTTCTCTGCTATTTATATTCTAAATTTATTAGATACATGCATTACGGTCGTGAATTGTTGATTGCTACATGATTGCATATTAGTCTAGAATGCCTCCTGCATGGCGGATGCAGTTGATGCGTATTATATGCTGGTAGTGGATATTGGTTCTCGTGTGCCTTGAACTTCTTATAAATAACCTAATTGAACCTATTAGGTGCATATTTTATGGGAAAATGTCCAATTTACAGACGGCATGCTGCCAAAATTTTGTTAAATTTTTTTCCAAAAAAAAGAAAACCTTGTACACCAATAATTATGATAAGCTTCAATGTTAAAATATTTTTGAAAGGAAGAGTGAAAGTTAGGAATCATAAGAAATGAGGCAATATAGGCTTAGTTCATTTAAAGAAGCATTCATTTATATGTTTTTGGTCTGGTAAGCCTAAAACATTCATTGCTGAGCCGAAATCATTGAAAATATTATAAACGCTTGGCTAAGGATTTGAAAATTTGAAAAAGGCATAAGTTGAATATATACATTACTCAGAGGGAGCATCATTTTCATAATTATTTAAATTAAATGTTATCATCATCTCATAACGTTAATATCCAAATGCCTAGATGAATACCAATACTATACTGAACTCAATACTATCCATTGTTCTCTGCTATTTGTATTCTAAATTTAATGGATACATGTATTACTATCGTGAATTGTTGATTGTTACATGATTACATGTTAGTCTAGAATGTCTCCTGCATTGCGGATGCAGTTGATGTGTATTGCATACTGGTAGTGGATATAGGTTCTCATATGTCTTGAAATTCTTATAAATGAATTATTTGAACCTATTAGGTGCAGGTTTTATGAGAAAATGTCTAATTTACAGACCGCATGATGCCGAATTTTCGTTAAAATTTTTCCAAAAAAAAAAAAGACCATGAACACCGATAATTATGATAAAATGAACGTTAAAGTAATAATGATTGGATTGACATGTCCATCATTCCTAATTAAAATACTGCACAAATAAGGTCAAATTCTTAGTTGGATTCGTCTAACAAGTGGATAGGTAAATGTAAATATTGCCCACGTAGCCACATTCACTCTCCCTCCATCTATGCTTCAAATTTCAAGTTTTGAATATCCGTAGGTATGCCAAGATGTAACACAAATTAGGGATTCGTCTTGATATATGGGTTGCAATGTCACTGTAGAAAAGAACAAAAAAAAGTGAAAAAAAAAAAGGTTCATGCATGAGATCACCGATGAAAGCGCCTAGGGCATATTTTATTTTTCATGATTTTCTCAGCTACCAAACAAATGACCAATTTCATGTCCATTTGACTGGCATATTTTACTTAGCTCTAATATTTTCTCATTAAGATTTGAAAAGATACACACTTGCTCATGCTAGCTCATGACCTTTTTCTCCATGAATCTTCCCATTTTCCTCCTCTGCAAACCCCACAATCACTATTTAGAGTTTTATTTCAAGTAGAGCAATAATGCTTGTCTACAAAATAGTAAAGCATGCTAATGGACACGTGTCCCCGACTAGATTTATTCGCTGCATCCCCTTCCCCACGCAATGCTAATATCTCATTGAATCATTGTGCAAATCCCCCATAAACTAATCTCATGTTGCATTTCAGAGCATGCATTTTAGATCTTAAATTTAGATTTAAATAGACTTTAATAAATTTCAATATAATTTTATGCTCCTCGTGTTTGGAGACACTTTGGACTTGAATTTACATTGAATTTAAATTAAACATAATATCAAATTGTATTAAAATTTGTCCAAATGCATTCAAAATGTTTGAAATCTATGCTCTCGAACGCAACGTTACATTTTTTCATTATTGATATTACTACCGTACAAATTATGTAGTATGCATGATTATGAAATCTTTGCAAATTTGTTATATCATATAATTATTTTTCCTAATTATACTGAGCGCCAGCTCTCCTCCATTTGTATACTAAATTTTTTTTTAATGACTCTTAATTTGTAGGATTTGTGACTGTCATAACATCAGTACGAGGCCATGTATGCATGCACTACAGTCGTCAGATGCAACTTTTGACTATTTCTTTATAATTTTTATTGTTATTTGAACAAATGGAGTTTTTGTATTTTAATTTGAATTTGTACTAGTATTTGTATTTGTATTTGAATTTTGAATATTTTTAAATATTTTTTGTTATCTGGACATATGTTATTTCTTTATTTTAATTGAATTTGTATTTAAATTCAAAATTTTGAATGATTTACGAATTTTGTAGTAATTATGGTTTCAATTTATGTATTCGAAAATATAATTACAGATTTTTATATAAGAATTGATGATTAAAAAAAATTAGTATTAAAAGTTTTTTTATTTTTCTAATTATTAGTGAAGGATTCAAATTCGTCACTAATACCCTATTATTAGTGACGAATTTGACTCCTTCATTAATGTCATAATATTAGTGACAAATATCTAATTCGTCACTAATAGTAGGGTATTAGTGACGGATTTGAATCCTTCACTAATGTCAGAGTATTAGTGACGAATCTGTAATTCGTCTCTAATACCAAACTATTAGTGACGAATTTCAATCCTTCACAAATACCCTACTTTTAGTGACGAATTATAAATTCGTCACTAATACCCTACTAGTAGTGACGAATTTCTAATTCATCACTAATACCCTATTATTAGTGACGAATTTGAGTTGAGCCATTATATAGTGACGATATTAGAGTTTTAGTGACGGTATTAGAGTTTTAGTGACGGTTATAATCCATCACTAATACTCCATTATTAGTGAATAAATTTTGAATTCGTCACTAAAAGTTAGTAGTAACGACACATATAACAACTATTTTAAAACCTATTAGTGATGAATTTATAAGTATTAGTGACGAATTTGATCCGTTGCTAATACCCTGATTTTTTGTAGTGAGTTATGATACAAAAAAAGATGTTATTTTGATATGAACATGATATCAAGCAAAGATTTACCAAAATGTGCACATTGATACCACATTGTTAATGTATTTCCAAAGGATATAAAAATGAAAGCAAAATAAATATTTATTTTCTCAGAGTCTAATGATTTTAAGGTTAAGTGACTCCCCCTAAGAATATACACTTTCTTTATATATCAACTTGAGCATAATTCAAAAATTATTTTAAAAGCACAACTCAAGTTTTAGGAAGTTTAGCACTTAGAAACGATATAGAGTAATGTGCAAAATTTTGAAAAATTTTGGCAATATTTTGTTTGAAAATGTGATCTATCCATAAGAACCTGCCAATTTCAAAGCATTTTAAATACGTACACGCATAACTAGCTCTAGAGAATTCAACTTTTTAAAGTAAATGAGCTAAGCGTAAGTATTTAAAATCCAAGATTAAATTTCTTATCCACACAGTTTTCAATTTCAACCTTTTCGGCAAATGTCTAAAGAAAATTCGGTAGTATGTTGTCTGTAAACAGGACATTTCCCATAAAACTTGTACTTGATAATGGGTTGTTTTCAACAGATAAATCATATAAAGCAAGCAACAACCTAGTATCCACCACTAGCATGCAAATTATATCACTGCATCCGCCATGCAGGAGGCTTTCAATACAAGCATGCTTTCTAGTAATTCAATCAATAACTCATAAATAAATGAACTATCCAACAGATGATATGAACAATAACTAACAATGGATGGTTACGAGATTGGGGCAAAGTTGTTCTCACAAAGGCATATAGACATATAAGCATAAATAAAAATTGAGAGCATTTTAATGTATATAATCGTGAAGGAATATATGCTCCCCCTAAGTTATGCACTCAACTCATTTTATGTCTTTTCTTTCATCTTTAAGTTCAATAACCAAGAATTATAATAGTTTCAATAATTCTAGCTTGGCTTTGAGTTCTTAGGCTTAATGGACCAAAAAGTCACAATGATTATTTCTTTGAGAGTTCTAAGCCTATATTGCCTCTATTGATATGAATTTTAACGCATGTGAGAGGCACCAAGTTGGAATGGCTTTCGATTTAAAATGCATGTGCATAGGTCTACTTGAATTTTATACATTCATCTAGACTGAGACCTAGTAAATTTTATTAGCCATTCAACTCATCTCTAAGTATATAAAGCTCTAATAGGTTTGACTAAGTGTTTGAGAGCTTTGTGTGAGGAGGATTCCCTAAACCACAAGCTAGTGCAATGGACAAAAGGTATGCTTGGCATTAGATATTCATATTTAAGCGAGAGTTAAGCAATTTGAAGTTTAAATACAAGGCAAACATGTCATGTCCATTTGGAAGTGAATTTTTATTCAAGCAACCAATAATTTCATATTTCAACTAATTAATATATGCATTAAGTTCAGATTGATTATTTTGCTTGAATTTCCGTATTGGCTTAATTTTTCAAGATCCTCAGTATGTAAAATTTTAAATAGTGGACATATACTAAGATTTTACATTTTCAGCCCGAACCACTTCTTAAGCCTTTAGTCAACACTACCCCCTATGGCTAATCCTAAATGTTAAGGAAGAATTATTTGATCATGTAATTCCTATTTGAGTAAATTCTTCCCTGAATTTCAAGGGGTTTGTTTTCTTAATAACCCATACCATTTTTCTATCTTTTATTCTTGATGGGTTAGGAGTCAATGATTCTTTGACTTTCCATACTCGTTTGGATTTCAAACCTTTTCTTTTAAATGGGCAATCAAATTTTACATGCCCCTTCTTTTTACATAAGACACATGTGGTGTGAGTGTATGGACTAGAGGAGGTACTAGCATAATGTTTCGATTCTTTTACAAAGTACCCCATGTATAGGTTCTTCCTTTTCCTATTTTTAATTCCATTAAAACCTATACCTTCCTTATATAAGGTCTTTTTTGTGAACCTAACAACTCTTGCCTCTAGTGAACATGTAGATGATCTTAGATTGGTCTTCCATTTTATTTTCTAGCTCTTTTGTTTTCAAATTTTTAAGACCCTTGCGAACATTTTGAAGCTTAATGAATTCTTTAGTCATATTGTTTGCCTTTTGTTCAAATTCTGCAATCAAGTGGTCTTTATTATTATCATTAGAAATTTTAGATTTCAAGACAGTCAATTCCTTTTCTAATGATTCACTCTTGCTTACCAGTCTTTTAATTTTCAGGTCATTTTCTCTTTCAGCAAGAGTTTTAGGTTCACACTCTTTTATGCCTACTTCATACTTGTTTTCCAAAGTAGAATATTTCTTATTACATATAACAAGTTACTTATGAGTCCTAACATATTCAGTCTGCAATTCTTCATAAGTTGGCATGCTTTCATCATCAGTACTATCATATGATTCATAATCAGACACATCCTTCAAATCAGCACATGAATCATTTTCAAATTTATCTACTAAAGTAGAAGGAACAGAGATAACCTCATTATCAGTTAAGGCAACAAAGCACTGGTTACCTCCTTCAAGATCAGTAAAGCTTGAGTCACACGGAGAGATCACTTTGTTTTGCATGGGCGCTCCATATCTCTTCTCAAGTTCATCCTAGATCTACTTACCATTGCTACACGCCATAACTTCATATAAAATATTAGAATCTAAAGCATGCAGCAAGGTGTTCATGGCATCAAAATTTACATGCACTAAGTTCCTATTATGATCGTTCAATTCATACTCAAATTTAGGAACACTAGTACAACCAATGGATTTAACAGACACACTATCACCCTAATAAATGACATTCAAAAATTTCTAATTTAAAGCTTTCACATACACGGTCATTCTAAATTTTCCTATAACATAGTTTTCACCACAGAATACTGGTGGGTGCGTGACAAATCTTCCCTCGCATGAAGGGGATGCACTAACACCAGTCATCATGATCTTTTACTAAATGACGTTTAAATCTAAGTTACGAGGCTCCAATACCAATTGTTAGTTTTGGTGCAACCCCAAGAGGGGGGTGAATTGGGTGTTTAAAATTTATCGCCTAGGTTTACTAGTTTTAGAAACAGTATTACACAACTTAGGGTCAATATATGCAATTTAGAAATTAAAACATATACATGCAGAAAAGTGAGGTGCGAAAAAGTAAACAATACACGCGATATGTTATCGGGGTTCGGCTAAATTGCCTACGTCCTCGCCTTGGCTACACCAGCACAAGGATTCTACTACTGCTCACTTAATGGGTGGAGCGACACTGGTTACAATTAGGTCAATTCAAGGAGCTAACCTCAACCGACACGCCTTACCAGGATGGAGCATATAATTTTCCTAACTGGGTCTAAGTAATTCCGGAACTATTCAATGGGGCTAGTCTCCCTCTTTAGGCCCGCACCTGGAATACAACCAATGTGTATAAAATTTGTACATGAAAATATGTTTCTACACAAACAGATATGTGCACCAGTACAACACAATCAATATTGCAAACACGAATGATATGTAAATATGCTCAGCACTCTAATGTGTGCTAAACACTCAATCAAGTATGATAATCAGTCCAGATCTAGAGTGTATATCAAAGCAAGATTTTGAAACACAGTATGTGAATGACACAAGATCATATCAGGGTTTTGAATATGCTAAGAAAGTTGATTCGAACAATCTCAGTAAGATATCTCAATATACAAAGCACAATGAAGTGTTTGAAAAACTAGCTTTTGAAAAGGATTTTGCACAAAAAAATATAGATTTGAGTATCTTGCAATGACAATGCAAGAACCACAACCCTCAAAGTCTTCCCACACAAGATTTATCAAATGATATCAGTGGAAGAACTTTAATGCTAAACTTTCAAAGAAAATCAATCAAGCGATAATACAAGTGAGAGTTCTAGCTAGTAAGATTAAGCACAATAGCCTTAGAGATACTCATAACACTTGAAAGATCAAGGGAAATGAAGTGTATAGGTGTTTTGGAATAGTATAGGCTAAAAAGATAATTTTGAATTTGAGAGAATTTTGGCTTTAATCTAATTGCTAATCCTTGCTAATTATGACAAATGAACAAGTATTAATAGGCAAGGAGGAATTTTTGACCGTTAGGGACTTAATGAGAATAATTAAATTTGTTTTAAAAGCATTTAAGAAAATGAACCCAGTTTACCGCATTAAAAAATTGGTAAAAAATATTTTAATCTCAAGGTTTGGGTACTCGAACAGTCTCAATCAAAAATCCAACTTTTAATGGTTTGGGTGCCTAAAGAAATGGTCGGTCGGTTGATCAAAAGTCAGTAGCATTTGTTCATTAGCTCGGATGCCCGGTTCCAAGTTCGATTAACCGAACTGACCAATTCGGTTGCCCGAGCCCAGTTTGAACGTGATCGTTCGGTCGCCCGAGTAGTTGAAAAGTGCTCTAACACAGGTTCAGGTACCCCGAGGAAGATACACTCAAAACAGGTTCGGGTGCCGGAACTCAGAGTCGACATATTGACTTGTTCGGTCGCCCGAGCCGTTTTATACGGCTTGGGTTCACTCACCATAACCCTCTCAATATTTTATATTAAGTTCATTTTTAGCCTGAATTGATTTCCCTGATATGAAGAGTGATGTTGGGGACTTGTGTACTAAATGTAGGTACCTAAAGTCCAACTAAGGTCTGTTATGAGCATACCTACCAACCATGTATGATGCAAATTATTACAAGTCGCAAGGTATACAGTCCATAATAAATATTACATCCTAGAATGAAGAAATGAAATAATAAATACAAATACAAGATACAATTCTTCATTCTTTGGCACGAACACTGCACGCCATCATGGTACGTCTTTTAGTCTGAAAATGCGTGCACAGTGAACCTGCATACAAGCCTTAGTACAACCATCAGTACCAAAAGTATTTGTCATAATCAAAACTGGGTGTGACCTATCATGTCAAAATTTTTTTTGAAATTTCCCGCGTGGCAGCAACCTGTCACCTTTTGGTCAAGCGTCTGTCACTTTAAAACTGAGTTTTAAAATAAAGGCCGAAGGGTGGCAGTCACCTGGAAGAACTTAGTCAAGCTTCTCAATTTACCACGTCAGGCCCTTGTCACGGTCTTGTTAGTAGCCTGATGACCTTCTATTTGTTCATTTTAAAAACATTTAATTTGTCAGCCTACTGAGGGATTTCAGGCAGGCTTCTATCTAGTTCAAAAATGCTAATTTTAAGATAACTTTTCAAAAACTTTATTTGCCTCTCAAATCTTGAATTTTTAATTTGTTTACTTAAAAATTATTTTCCAAGATTGAATTTTAGGTCTCCAGGTCTCTTGTACCTAATGAGCTTCAAATAATTTCATATTTGAGTATACTTGAAGTACTTACAAAGCGTGTCCTATAGACTCTTTCAACTTTTCATTTCTTGAACTCCTTGAAGTCTTCTTATATGATGTTGTTGCTTTGAGTTCTCTTAGTCTTGAGTTTTACTGTTCTTTGAGCTTTCATTCTTGATCACTTGAATTGAAGTGAGCTTTCAAAATGTTCCTTGTGATCATATGGATTATGCTGAGTTCCGAGATCCAGTTTTCCTAAAACATCACAACTTTGAAACATATTAAATTACCTTACTTTGTTATCATCAAAATTAAGAGTCATAAGCCTTGTTAGGCCAAAAATTGGGTACTGCGCCGTCCATCTATGACATATGCAGGGATGAGCTAGTTCGTCCTCTTTAGTCGGTGGAAGGTTGCATCTAAGTGCTCCAGCAATGTGTCTCAGGTCTCCAATGCTCCAGCAGTGTGCTAATAAAGTGGTGGTCGAGGTGAGTGCACCGTATCTGGTACATTGGATAGAAACCCACTCGTTGAATTCACGTAATTATTCTAGGATAAGCATGCCCCTATTTTTTTTAATGTGCACACACACTAACACCTTTTAAAGGCATTAGAATGATCTTCCTCCCATCGTCTATATGAGTGATGCAGGGTCCCAATGCCAAAACGGAAGAATTAGTTGGACAAAACTCCATGTCTAGCTAGTTGTTGACTTTTTAAGTTTGATCCCTGTTTTGATGCTAACAAAGCACATATTTCTTATGTGTGCATTTAGCATGTGAATAGGTCCATTAATTTAACACGCATATAAGGAAATGGCAATGGAAGCTTGCAGGACTTAAATACTATATGATCAAGTGCATTCCATGAAGTCAGAAGAGCAAAAAGACGAAGAAGATGTTTATTTTATTTGTATTGCATTTATTTTCATATCTCTGGTCTGTAATAATGTATGCATCTGCATGATATGGATTATATGCTCAGAAGGTCGTAGTTTGACCATTGGGAACCGAATGACCTTAGGGATCACCCTTCGGTCGACCGACGCCGGATTCTTTTTCAGTATCCTCAAAAAGGCCTAGAAATGACCTTAGGACACTCACACATGCACATATATGTATGGTTAAATGGATATGGTGATTGCATGATTAAAAAGAAACGAAATGTATGAAAAATACATGTTCGGTCGACCGTACTGCTCAAGTACATAATCACCCGGTCGACCGAACCGGGACCGGCTCAACACTTTGACCATTGCCCAGTCGACCGAGCCCGACTCAGTATATTCCACCCGGTCGACCGAACTCCCGAGGAGTTAATCATTTGACCTTACGGTTGATCGTGCTCAAATTACATGACAATGCCCTGGTCAACCAAGTTCCCCCGTGTGAGAACTCAACGGCTCGGTCGACCGAACTACGTAGTTCAAATCCTCCCGGTCGACCGAACTGTGCTAATTAGAAAAATCGCCCTGGAACCTCGATGTCCAATCGACCGAACTTCTAGTTCATTTCTTACTCGGTCGACCGAACTATGTACATCTCGGTCAACCAAACCTTGCTTCGGTCGACCAGTGCTCTCGGGTTGGAATTTTTTAAAAGCTTTAAAACGTCATTAAAATTTAATTAATCTTTTCCAAAATATCGAACGTGTCCCCAACGGTCAGATTTTTCAAAAATTCTATAAATACCCCCTCATAACTCTATATTAGCAACTTTGATTAATTCAAATTTTCTCTCTAATCCTTTATTAATCAAAGTTCCCCCAAAATGTTTTTTATTGTTTAAATCATTCTTTTGGGGCCAAATTTTTATACAAAACTCTCCAACTCTCTTCCACTCTTTCATTTTAAAATTACTCTTGAAGATAGCATATTTATTTTTGGGCATTTTTCTTTACATGCTTACTCTCACTTATTCTTTATTTTTGAAAATTTTTTTGAGAGTATAGCTTTGGTTTCTCCTGATTATTTCTTTGATAAATACTTTTGGGAGAAAATTGTTTATTGCACAAATATCTTCTTAGGCTTAACTCCTAGATTCTCCAAGTATTTCTTATTTGCATAAATATTTGTTAAAGAACATAGTACTCATTTTTCATACACATTCTATTTGTGCAAAAATCATTGAAAGAGCAAAACCCTAGGTTCTCCTATATTGTTATTAAAATATATTTTTGGAGAAAACCTTTTATTAGGGTTTAAATATAGTTAAGCACCCTTACTCCCCTGAATATTATTTCATATCATTGGAGTGTGTATTTTTATGAGCTTAGTGTGTACATCCATGCTTGTATCTAGAAGTTTTTTCATATGTACAAAAACATTTTTAATGTACTGGTTGGGTTCAGCACATTAATTGAACTAGGGAGTCTCAGCCTCGTAAATGAGACCGATTCGGTTTAGCCCAAAATTGAACTAGGGAGTCTCAGCCTTATAAATGAGACCGGTTCGGTTCAGCCCAAAAATTGAATTGGGTTTTTTCTCGCCCCGTAAGGAGAGGATGTAAAAGACTTCTGCTCTGCCTAGTTAAGTAAGCAGGTTTAGTGGAATCCTTAGGGGTACGCCCAAGGCGGGAAAGTAGGTAGTATTGGCCAAACCTTGTTAATAAATCTGTGTCATTCTCTCTTTATCATATTTAAATTCTTGCACTTAAATTTTAGTATGTGTATGCTTGTACATGTTTTGTTATAACCATCTTAAATGCATACAGAATTAATTTAAATGAGACATGTAGCATACGTGTATGTATGCACACACTAATAGCTTATTCGTTGTATATACACGCTTTCAATATTGAATGTGATATGAACTATGGTGAATCGGCGTAATTATTTAAATTAGTAAAAATATTTTAAAACCCAATTCACCTCCCTCTTGGGATCACACCAATTCCAACACTAAATATTAAATATAATGAATATTTAATGAAAACCAAAACTAAAATTTATAAATGTGGTGGGGAGCGTAGCATGCTGTGTCCACCCTGGAGGGGGGGGGGGGGGGGGGGTGTATGCGCTTGGAAAGGGTGCTAGGTCATGGGTTAATTAAAGGATATTTGGTTGGGGTGAGTCCACGTCGAAGAAAACCGAATTTTGGAAAGTCAATTTTCAACTTTCCAGTTTGTTTTTTTTCCTTTTTCAATGGTGTTAGTGTAGGTTTCAGGGGAAATCGACTTTTGGATAGTCTGTTTTCCCCTTACGTAGCTTTTTTTTTTTTTTTTTTCATTTTTTGCACTCTGAATTCTGTGTTGTTAGCTACAAGCTCACCACATTCGGACAAGTGGGCAAACCAACTTTCCAAAAGTTAGTTTTTCCCTTTTCAATTTTTTTTATTTTATTTTTTGCACTTCAATTTTCGTGCGCTAACTGTCGCGTTGCCAGTCAGCCATCTCGTCACCTAACACGTCATTAACATGCAGATTTTTATTTTTTTTAATACTAAACCAATTTTTCAAAAATTGGTTATGTATAATTATGTATTATTTGCCCCGACCGAATATGTTTGTATTTTTTTTCTTAAAAGTTTCATAAAAAATTCGATAATTTTTATTGATCCAATCATAAATATAGTAATTCATAATTAATAAATTTTCAATTTACCTAAGTGAATGGGGTTGTGTTAGTCTTCCTCAACACACTATTACTCTATATTGCAATGATATCACGTGATATCATGCAGTTTTTCAACTCTCTCACGACCTCTTGGACCACATCGCCGCACTAATCGCCGCACTATCTTCGTAGGCCCGTGACGCTAAGACACCAGCTTGCTTTGGTCGGTCTTCTATGTTTAATATAAATATATACATATGTAGAATATAGTATTTGCGTCAATATCCATTCATCCTATTTAGTGGTGCAGGCACCGTCCCCGGGAATCTATTTATTAAATTTTAATCATATTAGAAATAAATTTTTCACTTTATACGTTTGATATTAATGAGAAAAAAATTAATTTATTATATATTTAATATTTAAATATAAACATAGAGAAATGTAAAAAATAAAAATAAAAAATCTCCTATATTATTTTTTATGATGCTGTGGTGAGCCATGTTAGAAATTTGCAATTATGACTTCTTGTATTTGATTGAAGAAATTGAATGATATAAAATGGCTGAAAAAATTAATTAATTAATGTATAAAATATATATATATATATATATATATATCAAGTAGAAATAGAATAATTAATATATGAATACAAAATAACTTATTGAAAAAGAACAAAATAACATGTTAGTCCTTTTTTTTAACTAAAATCTAATTTAATCCATTTATTTTTACTTGGTATAATTAAAAAAAGTGTACTTATTCATTTTATTGAATTAAATTTGACATCCAAACTAATTTAATTGATTATAAATTGGAAAGTTGAAATTAATAAAAGATCCTTCGGTCCTTAGAGATTAGTTTATTCATTTGGAGTCAATTTTATTACTTATGAAAAAAGTATATATTATTTTTAAAATTATTTTATATTAATTGTACACTTGAAGTCATAATTGTTTCATATATACAACAATCCCAAACTTTCAATCCCACTAGGTGAGGTCAGCTACATAAAATATTTTTTGCCACTTCACTTGAGGGAGAGTTGTTTTCCTTTATTAGATTAAAATCTATTGAGTCCTTCATTACCTCATTCCAAATTATTTAAGGCCTATCCCTACCTTTTTTTCATGCAAAAAATAATGACAACTCACTCCTCCTCACAGGTGCTTTGCTAGGCCTACGTTTCAAATTTCCAAATCATCTAAGTCGCTACTCCATTATCTTGTCTTTAATATGTGCTATGCTTAAGTTATTGTGTGTATATATATATATATATATATTCATTTTTTACTTTGTATTTTAATGTTATACAACTCATCACCTTTCTACGTGGACACCTTTCAGTTTTTCAAACATAAATTTTTTTATACAATTCCAAATTAGACGTTCTTGGTATCAATAAAAAGTTAAGAGTAAATCCCACAACTTTCATGTTGAACACTTTTAAGGATAAAGAGTTTTTGATAGAGAACATTGCTCAACAATGAGACGAAAGAATCGTGAAGGAAATTTTTCTACTACGGACACCTTTTAGTATTTAGAATATAACTTTTTCTATACAACTCCAAATTAAACGTGCTTGGTATTAACAAAAAGCTAAGAGAAAATCTCACAACTTTCATGTTAAATAATTTTTAAGATAAGGATTTATTGATAGAGAAAAGTACTCATTAATTTGATAGAAAAAAAACATGAAGGGGTCTTTGAAAAGCTTGGAGTTTTTCATTTCAAAAAAGATTTTTGCACTTGAAATAATTTTTTCACATTTATAATATAATTTTCTATGAAATATAGAGTGCTTAAGGTTAGTCTAAGGTCAAGTATGAATTTCAAATTAAATCATGAGATGCATGTACAGTTAAACCTAATTATTTATTACAGCCCAAAAATAAATAAAGTCTTCAAGTTTACTCTCTTGATTCCCATGGAATACACCGATTGGTGTGAGCTTGAAGTGCATTTACGACTTCCATTTTGCATCCTTCACTTGTGCTTCCAAAATTATAAACTTATGTATTCACTAAGTATACAAGTGAGATGTTGTTGTTTGTCATAATCAAAATAGGGATTAAACTCAAAAAGTCAACAATCTCTTCATTTTTTGATGATGATAAATACATGAGAAAAATTATGTGTACCTGACAAGGCTCCCCCTCACAATATGCACAATTTAAAAGATATTCAATATAGTTCGTTTTCACACATGAAGACTTTAAAAATTTCCAAGTTAGACATTTAAGCTTAGTTGTTCAATGTGCAGTATATGTTTGAAGCTTACGTAAAAAAAAATATTCAATTAAACACATTTATCATTTTTTATTTTTGTAAAACAAATTAGGAGAATGAATGAATTTTAATTTTACTCATAGATCTTCTCCCCCTTTTGTCATCAGCAAAAAGGTAAAAATAAATTTTCTTTGAAAAATAGAACATGTAAATTTTCTCCCCTTTGCCCTTGAATTTTAGAAATATCATAACAAAACGAATTGAATGAAATTACAAAGTATTTGTCATGAATGCTTTTAAGCTCAAGGCAAGAGATAAGATATATCTTTTATAAAAGCGGTTCTTGCCACAAAAAATTTCCCCTTAATATTAATAATAAGTAATGGAGACAATGCTTGCAATATAATAATTTTAATCACTAAAGTTCAAGCAAGCAAAATTTTTCTAGTAGTCGTTTAATCACGGACATTTCATAAATTAACCAGAGAACTTCAACCATATAAATCCAAAATAGTAATTCAGACAATTTAATCCTAGATCATATGGTTGGAAAAGAAGGATGTGGCAAAACAACATATTTCAATATAAGATTTTCAATAAAATCATCATACTCTAATGCACATGCCACAGAAGATTTTTAATTTAAAGTATAATGTTGGTGAGCATAACAAGATAGAAATTTAATATTAAGAGCTCCCCCTTTCAATTTGAGTATGTGCTTAGATGTTTTCAACTACTTATACTGATACTGATTGTGAGAACTTCATTTCAATAGCATAAGCAACCGACTTAAAAAATTTACTGAATATTGTTTTGGCATCTCATCCAACTAGTAAAATCCCTATAGAATACACATGCATCAGAAAATTGAAATTAAGCCCTATAATGGTATTCATATCACCCAAGAACAATCCATATCAAATTATACATCCATAAAAGATGGATATGATGTTTATGGTTTCCATAAAAGTTTAGGACTTAAAAACAAAAAAAAATAATAATAATGCATATGAATCCACAAGAATGCTCAATAAAGCTTTATTTTATTTTCTAATGATGGGGCTTAATTCCCTTTTATACTTATATACATGCATGCTTGCATTTTTAGTTCAAGGATGATATTCATTTTTCATGCATTCATCATATATTCATCCTACAAAAGATTTTAACGTGCAGAAAATATTAATTATTCAGCACATATGCATGACGTATTGCATTTCAATCAGCACTCAATAGACAATCAAGGCTATACACAAATATTATGCAATAACTGTGCAGTTGAGATTCAAGAAGGTAACATGAGTCAAAAGACTCAATGAACGTGTGACAAATAAAAGCTACCCCAATGTCATGCAATTTCTCCAAGTTTATGGACTTTAATCAAGGTATATGATTTTGAATTTAAAACAACCAGATTAACCATTTGGGTCTTACATGAAGTTCTTAACTCAAAGATTTGGACCAAATGGTTTCTATGATCTTAGACTATCCTAGGGACATAGAATATGCATAATTTAGAGCATCCTAGGAGAATTTCATGAAAAGTGTACATGTCCTTCAATTTAGCACATAGCATACAAGCTTCAACATGTATCAATCATATTTAAAATATTTCTAAAATCCAATCAGCATGCACTAAATGTTAAACCATGATCATTCTACATGCAAAGACTTACAATTACCATTAAATCAGCATGCAAATGATCTTTTTATCATGCATTAGTTATAATTATTTAATAATGACACAACGCATGTAATAGACTAAGTGACCTCTTAAATTTAAAAATGTTAAATTTAACATGGTCGCTATATGATACAGCAAAAGACTTGTAATATAATTTTGTATTTAAAATCATTCTTATGGAGTTATTTCCTCGGTGAACTAGTTGGCATGTGTTGGAATTGGTGTATTCTCAAAAAAGGGGACTGAATTGAAATTTTAAAACTTTTCCTAGGTTATGTTCAAATCAACAAGCAGTATAGCTCAACCTAGAGTCCGTCTAAACAAATACCAATTACCCAATAAGAAATTAACTGAGCAAATAATCAAAGCAAATATAGCAAGCTCAGTTTATCCCAATCATTCACAATATTTAGATCATGCACACATTTATAATTAATTAAATATAAGCATACATGTGTAGGAAATTAAAGTGTAGGAATTTAAGAGTAGACACAAGATACGTTATCGGGGGTTCGATCAATCTTGCCTACGTCCCCGCCTCAAGCTCACAAGCAAGAGGATTCCACTACTTGCTCACTTGTGGGTAGAGCGACACCAATTACAATACCTTATAAGTTGGTGCAACTAGTTCTCCTAACAGGGTCTAAACCAGTCTAGTGCTCTCCTAACCAGGTCTGAGCAATTCCAGGACTATTCACAGGGTTAGTCTTCCTCTTCCGACCAACACATCGGGAATACAATAGATAATAGAAGCAAATGTATACAACACTACAGCTCAAAATGCACTCACGTATGATATGAAAATAAGTTCAGTGTGAGTATGGTGATTTTTTTCAAAATAACTTATCGAAATTTTTGAGTAAAATGTATGCAGTGAATATTTCAAAGATTCAACCCCAAAAGATCTCTTCTCAAAATATTTTCAAAAACTTGTTCAAAGGAAGTTAGGGTTTTGTTTTCAAATGAACTTGAAAAAATAATATGTGTGTGTGTAAGCACGATTGCAATAAGAACTTCCTAGCATAAGATAAAAGTGCTCAAGTCTTTCAAAATAACCAACATAAATTTTCTCCCAATAATATTTATCAATAGCATATATGGGAGATTCTGGAAGCTTACTCTAAAAAAGAATGATATTCGAAATATGAATATTGAGAGTAAACGCTTTTGAATAAAAAGTGCTCTAAATAAAACTTCTCTTCCAAAATAGATTTTTCAAATGAAGAATGAAAAGAGAGTTAAATGATTTGTAAATATTAATGCCCAAATGAACGCTAAAAAACAATGATGTGACGCCCCAATTTTTCATACCAGTTTTTTTATATAAACAATATTAAACAATCATATATTGGCCACGTCAACACCTCTGATACCACTCACATGATCCGATCCACATTGGGCATCGGGTAAATAGTCATTTTATTTATTCAAGCTAACAGCAGAAAATAGTATATACATAACAACTAGAATACAATACCAAGAGTATCAACATACAAATAAATACATTACCATCTCATACTCAAAAACAATACAACCCTAGAGAAATTACACCTCCCTAGTCCAAGAACTCATCCTATATATCAAGGTCTCAGCTCCCTACTGTCTTGGAGCTCTTTCACCTGACCTATCTCTATTCCCTGAAAAGTTTAAATAATTTGGGTGAGACACATCTCAATAAGACAAAATAAATTATTTACAGTGTATGACAATATGAGTTCAGTTATATCAAAATACTCATTAAAGTGATTTTCATTTGCGAAAGTATACAAGTTTATTTTTATACTCGTATAGATATAAATCACAAGATTTTAAAAGCTTTTAATTTTGTTTCCAAAATCATTCGTACACAACTCATGTTTATCGGCGAAGTTCCTAAGAATAGGAAAGCTTACCGGCCCATACAAGTAGCTTCCATTTGCCCTGATATCGTTTGTAATCTTACCTAGATAACTCGAGTTCAACAACAACTGATGCTTATTAGGGCACTCACCTTACTCAGCAAGTCCTTAAGCAGTGTGTTTTACTTCACTTTAGTTATTTATATTATTAACTCACACTATTTCTTTCCTCATTTTCTTTCACATTTCCATTTTCATTTCATTTCCACTTTCATTACATTTCCATTCTCATCTAGCTTATAAGTGTCTCAAGTAATCAACATACCCATGTCTGTAACTCATGGTTGCCTTGAGAATATTCACTATGTCATGTTTCCCCTCATGGTCAAGGTTGTAACGACCTCAAAATTCTTATCATTTTTTTTTAAATATATACGATAAACATTCCTACGCAGCGGAAACACAAATCATAAAACCATTTATACATAAATTGTACAATACCAGAATCTAGAATATACAGACCATACAAAAATGTCCCTCCAGTGTCGTCTATCCAAAAACATACACCACTCTAACAAGAACTCACCCTATAACCAGGGTGATCTGAGCTACATTCTACTCGCGAGCCTGATCCGCTCGCCTCACTGGCTCACCTGAAAAATGTTAGAGTAATGGGGTGCGTCGACGCTCAGTAAGTGAAAATATGCTATCACTAGTGTGTGACAACTAAGTTAAGGATATTTTTAAAAATAATAACTGAACTGCAATGTAATAAATCATCTATAAAACATATCTTTCTTTCACAATTTAAAACATATTGTATCGTCTGTTTTTCTACTTTTCATACTGGTAATATCATACTATACTCATCATATACTGTAAAACTGTAAACATATATATATAACTGTGTTTTTATCCTTGTGACTCTGTACGTCATGATTTGACCCCTCATGATAGGGTTGTGCGGCACGTAGGTGGGACTCTATCTGGTCGGCCCTCCAAATAAGTCATCTTACTCTACACTACCTCAACCCAGCCAAACTGCATCCTCTCCTAAGCTCGGGACTGGCTACTACCTCGTCAAATCGGCTCCTTAACCTAGTGTACTGGGGAGCTGCATACTCTCCGAGCGCGATTGACGGTACCCACATACTATCTGAGATATGTGGTTACACTCTATCTGTATCTAGTAACGGTACCGTGCTCTGTAATCTGTATCTGTCTGCAATCTCTCCACAGGGATCTGATACTATATACATATATGTATATATATATATATATATATATATATATATATATATATATTTACTGTTTTCTTCATCATGTTTCCAAAATTATCATAACTCTATCTTTTTGTGCTGTAATACTGTAATCTATATATATACTGTATCTATAGCATCTTGATGTTACTTCTGTATATCTATCTGTTTCATAAAGTATTTATATAAAAGCTGCATATGCATGTACATTTCTCTGTGAATATAAATCTATATCGGTATATTTTGTGTAACCCACATACTGGAAGAAGCTATATAAACTGTATATACTGTTATTAACTGTGTACTTAGTATAGTATGATACATCACAAAACTATATAAATTCTTTTATCTCATGGAAATCTACTCAGGCTACACAAATATTTAACTCATATTCTGTATAAACTAAATAATAAACTGATAGGAATATGCTATAAAATCTTTGAAAACTTTATAAAAATTCCTAACATAACATATTTCCCTTACCTCAACTTTGAAAAGCCCCTATAACAATCTGGCTCTATACTCGCAGGATTCCCAACTCAATATCCTGAAAACACAATGTCTCATAACAAAACATCAGTATTTCTTAGTCTACATCATTTCTTATAACTACCAGAAAGTCAAAAACTCAATAAAAGACCTTACCCTGAATTTGGGATAAAATCCAACTTCGTTTTCTCAACAATCTGCTTCGACAAACTTGTAGAGAATTCCACCAGGAGCGTCATAGTAGTTTTGGATCGTCGATCTAGCGACTGGTGGGGCCGGAAATGAAGAGAGAAGGGAGAGGGAGATGTAGAGAGAGAGAGCTCGGTGAAAAATGATAAAAATCCCGAATTTTCATTATTTATAGGGCCAGGTTCGTCAATGAGACACGTCACCTCGTTGACAAGCCCTTCATAAAATTCGTCAACGAGACCTTGTGTTCATCAATGAAATTCAAAGCAGCCCGAACTATCTCTCGGTATTTTCTCGTCGATGAAGCCCTGTGTTCGTCGATGAAATTCTGAAGACCTTCGTCGACGAGACCCTATGTTCGTTGATGAAGCTTGACAATTTTCTGGAATTATGATTATTTAATATTATCTCCAAAATGCAATATCGTCGACGAATGCACAGCCTCCTTCTATTTCTGTACCTATTTTCTCTTCCTCTTATTATTAAAATGTTATTATTCTTCGAGTCACTATAAGGGTTGTACAGCCTGAACGCTGGATCTAACTGCGGTTGACCGACCTGATTAGATCAAAATATCATATCACATATCACATCTTTGTAGTACGACTGACCGACCTATAGCCCTAATTCGGACTCAGGGGGCACAACAACTTTATTGTACAGTTCAGTCAACTGTCACACCACACACTCCACGAGTTCGTGTGGTTGCACCAACACCACTAGCAACGGTTTCGTGCTCAATATCACAACTCATCATTAGGGTTTCTATATCTGTCCATCAGGGTTAATCATTGCCACATACCTGCAATCATTATGCGGTATTGGCATTTCATCAATCACATTTCAATTATCCCATTACAGTTTTCGCACTTTGCAATGTTCACTTTTCCCCAGTATTCACAATCAATATTCTCATTTCAATCACTACATTACAATTTCTGTATTGCATTATTTATGTTGTAATATTCTCATTTTCTCATTCTTAATGTAGCATTTATTTTTTCATATTCACATTTCAATATACTCATTTCAATATTCATATTTCCATGTTCATTGTAGCATGAACATTGCAATGTATTTTCATTTTAGCCTTCACAACTCATCTCATCATTTCAATAACATTAAACCAATTCAATATTCATTTCATCTCATAATAATGTATACACATTTCATTTCACGTTATTCAATCTTTCTCAATAAATATTTCCATAATTCATGTTTCATCATTTCTTAGAAGAAATATTTTCCAATACTTATCACTTCCATCCTTTACCACATTAAAAAAAACATACATTTCAATACGCATTTCATAATCTCATAATTCTCAGGGTAAATCATTTAATCCAGTTTTAAACATATTTTAGTAAAAATCATATGCCACACAAATTTCATGTGATACTCATATCATAATAAATTTCAGGTAAAATATCATAATATCATTTTCACATAGCAACTCAATCAGTATTTCTCAAATCACCTATAATAATTTATTCCACTTACCTCGCTTACTGAGAATCTTGTTAAAACCTAGATACAATGCCCTCAATGCCCAAAACTCAAATCCTGCAATTCGTTTTTTTCCTAAATTAATTAACTCATTTCCCAAAATAATATCTACATAACCTTCCCTAAGCTCCATATACTCCAAATTAACATTTAAACTAATATTTAACACCCTTACTTGGTTTTCTGAACTATGCTTGTAGGGTCTTGAAATTACACCAGCGGCGCTTACCCGAGTCCTAAATTCAATAACCCAAATTCAACCTCAGAATGCCCAATACTCTAACATTTCTAGATCTACATTAATTAAATAATAATTAGCCCCTTAATAACCTCATTATCCTAATTTTGGGGTTATACTTACGACGACCCCAGGAGAATTCCACTCTACTAGAGTTGTAGAAAATTATCCCTAAATTCTTATGGTTGTGTTCGATCGTCAATTAGGCTTAAGATTTACGAGAAATTGAGGTAAGAAGTGGGAATTTAGCTTACCCAAGAAGATATGTCTACACTGCTCCTACGACAAATTTGCTCAAATAGAAATATTGGTGGCAGAGAATGGAATCCAACGGTATTTTCTGATTTTTGATCGGGCGAATATCAATCAAAAAATTGCAAAGAGTGGGAGAGAGAACGCGAGGAGACGGAGCGTAGGCAAGGTGGCGCCTCTGTTCTCCAATTTCATTCAAATTTCCTAAAGCTTCTGTGAAGCTTTAGATTTGATTACTATACATATATATATATATATTATATTATAATATTATATTATATTAATATATTAATATATTATATTATATTATTTAATTAATAATAATAATTTATTTATTTACTTACTTATTTTAATTAACTTAATTAATTATTTAATTTATTTTTTTTTAATTTTTTTAAATTATTATTATTATTTTTTTAAGATCATTACACCTAAATATTTTTGGGGTCCTTACATTCTCCCTTCCTTATAAAAATTTCGTTCTTGAAATTTGCTATTCATCCGCTTCCCATCCTTAGAGAAAACACTTTCAATTTTATTAATTACCCTCACTTTTGGCGGAGGAATACCGTGGTTACAAAGAGAGTTCTGGGAGATTACAACTATTCAAAATTTTCTCAAAGCCATTCATATCCCAAAACTAAAAATTCTATCTATCCCATGCTACCCTATACAAATCAAAATACATACATAATTATTTACCTTTTCTCTAACTGGCTCAGCTCTGAACTCCACTAAATAAATATGAATATCTCTGACACATCTGATCATCTAATTCTCATGAAACCTCCTCAATGGTATGATTGCACCATAAAACTTTTAACAGTGGAATCTTCTTCGTGCGTAACTCATATTCCTTCCAGTTTAAAATCTGCATTGGTACTTCCTCATAAGTCAAAGTATCACCCAACTCCAGTGCTTCATAACTGATCACATAAGAGGGGTCTGTGACGTATTTTCTCAGCATAAAAACATGAAATACGTCATGGATCTTAGATAGGAACGGTGGCAATACCAACCTATAGGCAATAGGACCCACCCGTTGAAGAATCTCGAATGGTCTAGTATACCTAGGGTTCAGCTTACCCTTCCTCCCGAACCTCATAACTCCCTTCAACGGTGCCACCTTTAGGAATATGTGATCTCCTACGTCAAACTCCAATTCTCGCCGGCATATCTGCATAACTATTCTGCCGACTCTGTGCTATTCTAATCCTATCTCTGATGAGTCTAACTTTATCCCAAGTCTATTGTATCAACTCTGACCCCAAAATTGTCTTTCCCCAATATCCTCCCAGTATGATCAGATTTACTCTCCTGCCAAACTGGTAGTAAACTACAATTTGGAATTTTATGGTCTGAGGTCTCACAGATAGAGCAATCCTCAGATTTCACTTTTTCTGATTCCATAACCTCTAGTTTCTTAGACAACATAGCAATAAGAGTCTGTAGGTTAGTTTCCTCTTTAACCTCGTATCTGCCTCTACCATTGATCGCTCTGAGAGGTTGTGCTGCTATTGGTGCCCATTCATGTCGTGTGTTTCATTGTTGAGCACTCTCAGCTAAATAATCAAAGAATGATAAAGCCTCATCCAGTTCCTTACTGAAGAACTCCCTGTTGCACATAGTCTGGACAAACTGTTTACATACAGGGGTTAAAGCAGTATAAAAATAATTCATTAACCTACATGATTCGAATTCGTGGTGTGGACATATATTCATCAGGCCCTTGAATCTCTCCCAACAAGCTTGGAATGTCTCATCACCTCTCTGCATGAACTGACTAATCCGCTCCTATAGGTGCTGAGTTCTCTAAAAAAGAAAGAACTTATATAAGAACTCATGTTACATTTAAGCCCAACTAATAATAGAGTTAGGTCGCAGAGAATTAAAATAGATTTTTACTTTATCTTTCAAAGAAAAGGGAAAGTAGCGAAATTTAATATACTCATCAGTTTCAGCCCTATTAATGAAAGTGGTGCAGACCAACTCAAAATCTATCAAGTGTTGGTATGGACTCTTAGAATCCATCCCATGAAACTGAAGTATCACAAATAACATGTCATGCTTAATGTTGAAGTTCGGTGCATCTTGTGGTAACACAATACAGGAAGGTGTGGATGTGCGTGTAGGCTGTAGAAAATCTTGAAGTGTATGTGATGCAGGTGTAGCCATAACTTCCTCAAAGAATTGTTCAAAGAGATTTCTCAAATCAATTTCAGAATCACTCGTAAAAGTAACAAAAGAACAATCAGATTCTGTGCTTTGTATGTACCTATGGATGTTAGGTGAAATTTTAGACAATCTATTCGAATTATCTCAGACCCAGGGCATCAAAAATCAATGCAAATAGCAGAAATTCACCAACACAGTAGCAAACATGGTCAATTTTTTTTCAAATTTTTTTTTTTATTTTTTCATTTTTTTGAAAAATAAAAAATAATTGAAAAAATACAAAATTTGAAATTAAAACTGGCAATCCCTGGCAACGGCTCCAAAAAACTTGATTCACTCTAAAAATGAGCAGTTCGGAAACTATTCCAAGTATAGGAGTTCTGTCGTGTAATATTTAACCCAATGGTCAGATCGTCTCCTCAGGAAATGCAGTTTAATCTCAACTTTTACGTAATTCCAATCAGAAAATAAGAAACAAAAAGGCACTGAACATAGTTTAGATTCAGGTTTCTGGATTGTTTGAGATTTCTTTTGATAAATTAAACGAACATGCAATTTAAATCCTAATTCCTAACACGCACTGAATTTAATAACGAGAAATGGAAAGCCTACGTTAAATACCGAACAAAAATTAAAACACGTGTTGAACTTCGGATGAAAACTAAAGATGATAACTTTCGTACGTAATTAAAACATGCAATAAAAAAAATTCAATCAAACACAAATGTGAACAAAAAAAACCGAACCTTTAACAAAATCAAGAACCTGAATCAAGATCAAAATTTAAATGCAAACAAGAACTTGAACAAAAATTAAAGCTTTAACAATTTAAACAATAACTAAACACAATAAAAATGGGAACTTCAATCAAATTAAATCTAAACTAAATCGAACTTCAACAAAAAAAAATTTAAAATTTAAGGAAAACTACTAATTTAACTTCTAAAAGAAATATATTTTTTCTTTTTGTATTTTATTCTTTTTTTTTTTTCAAGAACCAAATCGGACTTTAATCAATTAAGGAAATAACTCGAGCAATAATTAAATCTAATGCTAAATTTAATTGAGAGAAAAAATAAATAAGCTTTAATAATAATTCCCAAACAAAGATTCAAAGTTTAAAACTTTAACTAAAACTCAATAAAAAAAATAACAAGATTCATTTAAACATTTAAAAGCAAAAATATAATAGAAAAGAAAAGGAAAAAACAAAGAAGGAGAAGAGAGAGAGAGAGATGCTCGGCTATGGCAGCAGCAGATAGCAACTGGAGGACTCCACGACTTCAGCACAACAACAACACGGCAGCCATGGCAGCAAGGGAGCTCGGGTTGGTCTTCTCCAGCAGCAGCAGCAGCAGCATCAAATAAGGAGGAGCAGCAAGGAGGGCTCGGGTCTAATGGAGGTTCAACAGGAGTAGTCGTGGATTAAAATCGTAGCAGCAATACCAGCTCGAATGGCAGAAGCTTGAGGGGGTTTCACGGGAACGCAGCAGCAGGGCCAGCAGTTGATCTCGGCTGGGGAAGCTTATGGACAGCAACAGGTAGGGCAGAGAGGAAGGGAAGAAGGAGAGGGAGAGGAGAAGAGGGGAAGAGAAAGGAGAAAGTTTGTGTGTGAGGGAGAAGAGTATAGGGGGAAGGGGGAGAAGGGAATTGCAGAGAGAACCAACTGAGATGGAGAGAATGGAAGAATAGGGGAAAGAGAAGAGGGAAGAAGGAAAAAGAGAGCCCTCGAGTGCTATCCATCCAAGAAAGAAGAAGAAAGATATATATATAAGGAGACCCCTAAAACCTACCCAGCGCACCAAGGGTTACGACCCAAACCCGGCTGCATGACCAAGTAAAATCAGGAAATTTTATTATTTTTTTTCTTGTTTCGTCTTTTCTTCTTTTCTATTTCCCAGCGATCAACCCCATTTTTGACCACCTCGGAGCCCGTATTGCTCAAAGTTTAAAACACAAAAGTTGTAGATAATTTTCTCGGCTTTCTACAAAATTTTGAATTGTTTCAATCGGAGCTCGGACGAGAAAATTACGCACTTATTACGAAGTAATGTCGGTTTTAGCTTCCAATAATTGTCCTACGATAAAAAATACCGAAAATTCATAATTTACTCAATAAAATTCAAATATTATAAATAGGACACCGTGCTAAAATATTGAGCGTAATTAGATATTTAATTAAAAATATAAGTCTCAATGCATGAATTAAACCACCTAATTACGTAGTTTAAGCGCGTAATCAGCTTCCAAGGGGAGAGCTTTTGTGACGAGGAGGATGAGAACGTGGATGATGACATGGTTCTCTTAACTAAAAGACTTGGAAAGTTTTTAAGGAAGAATTGCAAATTCACTAAAAAGTTATTAGGCTCAAAGATGGAGAAAGGAGAATCAAGTAAGCGAGAGTCAAACCTCCCACTTGCTACAACTGTAAAAAGGTTGGCCACATTAAGCTAGAGTGTGCTCTGCTCAAGAAGGGCTTTAAGAAGAAAAAGAAGGCAATGAAGGCTACTACGTGGGATGATTCGAGTTCTTGTAGTTTGGATAGTGAATCAAGTGATCAAGAAGTAGCAAACTTCTATTTTATGGCACTTGATGATGACGAGGTACATTTTTCTCCTCCTACCTCTTATATTGATACTAGTGATGATTCGTGTAATGATAGCATGTCTTCATATAAATAATTACAAAAGGAATTGCTTAAAGTATATAAGATTCTTGTAAAATATATAAAAATAACACTATTCTGAAAAATGAAAATAAAAATTTAATTATTGACTCAGAAAACTTGAAAGAATCTTATATCACTTTTATGAAAGATAAGGAGTTGAACATTGCAAACTTAGAAAGAAAAGTGAAAGATAAATTCAAAATTATCTACAATTTGCAAATGGAAAAGATAATTTTGAAAAACTTGTAGGTGCTCAAAGGAGGTCTTTAAATAAAGAAGGCATTGGTTTTAATGGTAAAGAAAACAAGAAAAAGAAAAATTTGTATATAAGCTATTTTCTAAAGGAGTCAAAACCCTATACCCCTTCAAATAATGCTTATGCTTATACTACATGTTATTATGTAAAAATAAGGGTTATATTAAATTTGACTACCCATTTAAAATGAAAGATGTCAAAAGGAAAATGGTTTGGAAAGTCAAAGGTGAGTCTAATGCTAACCCAAGAGGACCCAAGAAAATTTGGGCACCAAAAGAAGTCACTTAATTTTCTTTTGTAGGTATGCTTTAGGTCCTCCTCCTCCAAAGATAAATGGTACTTGGATAGTGGTTGCTCAAGGCACATAACGGGAGAAAAATCCAAGTTCACATCCATTACGCAAAAGCAAAGAGGTTATGTCACCTTTGGAGATAACGCAAAAGGCAAAATCATTGGTAAAGGAAAGGTTGGTTAGGAACCATCCCTGATTATTGAAAATGTGTTGCTTGTTGATGGACTAAAGCATAATCTATTAAGTATTAGTCAATTATGTGACAAAGCCTTTAATATTTCTTTCAAAAAGGATAATTGCATTGTTGAAAATATAAATGAACATAAAGTGCTTTTTGTATCAAATCGGTTTGAAAATGTCTATACCATTAGTTTTGAAAATTTAGCTTCACGGGATGTAAAATGCTTTTCGGCCATGAGCGAAACTAGTCGGTTGTGGCATAAGAGGTTAGGTCACACTAGGCCACTGCAATTGCTTCACCTGAATTTATTTGGTCCAACTAAAACTCAAAGTCTAGGAGGAAAATCATATGCATTCGTCATTGTAGATTTTTTTTATATAGATTTACATATATAGGTTGTATTTTTAGCATCTAAGGATGAAGAGTGTGAATTGTTTTCTAAAATATGTAGAAAAATTCAAAATGAAAAAGGTTATACTATTACACACATCTGAAGCGATAGAGGAGAAGAGTTTAAAAATAAAGATATAAAAAAAAATTTATATAACTGACATATCACATAACTTTTCAAAACCTAGAACTCCTAAACAAAATGGAGTTGTTGAAAGAAAGAACCGATCCCTGCAAGAAATGGCTAGGACAATGCTTAATGAACATAACTTACCAAAATATTTTTGAGCCGAAGCAGTAAATACTGCTTGTTATGTCATAAACAGAGTTTCGATCAAGCCTAACTTAAAAAAAACCCCATACGACCTTTAAAAAGAAAAAAAAAAAGTAACATTTCATATTTTCATGCTTTTGGATGTAAATTTTTTGTCTTGAATGATAAGGATGAATTAGGAAATTTTGATACTAAATCTAATAAAGAAAATTTTCTTGGATATGCTATGAATCGTAAAGCTTTTAGAGTTTATAATACAAGAACTATGTTTGTTGTTGAATCAATTAATGTTGTTGTTTTTTTTTTTTTTTTATTTATGAAAGTAACCCCTTCTCCTCTAAGAAAATCATTGATGATGACCTAGACATAAGAAAGGGCTTAGAAAGATTTAACAATCAATAATGACAGAAGGGAGCATTAAGATTAAAAAAAGTATCCGATGATGATAAATAAGGAAAAAGTGAAGTTCATGAGTTGCCTAAGGAATGGAAGTTTGTGAAGGGCCACCCTAAGGATCAAATCATTGGTGAACCTTCAAGTGGAGTAACAACTCATTCATCTATAAAAAACATGTGTAGTCATTTTGCATTCTTATCTCAAGAAAAACCCAAAAATGTTAATGATGCAATCGAAGATGAATTATGGGTTCTATCAATGCAAGAAGAGATAAATCAGTTTGAAAGAAATGGAGTTTGAACCTTAGTTCGCAGGCCAAATAATAACACCATCATAGGAACTAAATGGATTTATAGGAACAAGAAGGATGAGAACGAGACTGTTGTTCAAAAAAAAAAAAAGATAGGTTATTGACACAAGTCTTCAATCAAGAAGAAGGAATTGATTTCGATGGAAACCTATTGATGAGTCCCTAAAATGCATTATTTTAGGTCCCCATTTACCTTTATTTTATCTTCTTTTATCTTGTATAATGTCAAATCGTGGATTTGGGTGACGAACAGCAAAGAAATTGAAAAGAAATAGAGAGAAAGAGAGTTCACCGGTTTTGGAGAGAGAGAAAGAGAGAGCTTTTGTGAAATCTTAACCCTTAAGCAACCAAAAATGATATTTATAGACCCCTTGACCTAGTCAAACTCATCGATGAATGGTGCCTTCGTTGATGAACCTCTTTCCTTCGTCGACGAACCCTTGTCCGATATTTTTCCTGTCGGTCGGGATCTCTTCATGGCCGAACCTTTGAATTTCGGCGACGAACTGTAGAAGGGCCTTCGTCGACGAGATCATTGGCTTCTTCGATGAAGCCTACTAGAATTACCTTTTTACCTTTTTCCTTATTTTACGGGTTCGGCTCCCAACAATCTCCCCTCCTTATAAAAATTTCGTTCTCGAAATTTATTAACCGTTCCTAAGCATAACCTTATCTTATAACTCTGTTCTACAGAAGAGTCGGAAGCCACCCACATAGCGGCTCCGGGCCAAGTTTAATACATACCCTCACATATGGTGGAGGAATACCATGGTACAATGTGATGCTTCGGGAGATTACAATATACATATAAAACTCTTCTGAAGACCATATCTAAAATAATTTAAACCACCTATTCTGCCATACGTACATACATTCTTACTTACCTATTTACCTCTAACTATTTCTAAATAACTGAGGGTGCTTTTGGCGTATCTCTGACTTTAGTTCCCATGAAGCTTCCTCCATTGTGTGATTACGCCATAATACCTTCACAAACGGTATCTCTTTAGTTCGTAATTGTTGTACCTTCTGATCTAATATCTGTACCGGAACCTCTTCATATGCTAAAGCATCACTGATCTCTAAAGACTCGTAACTTAGCACGTGCGAAGGATCCGGCACGTACTTCATCATCACTGACACGTGAAACACGTCGTGAACTTTGGATAGTGCTGGTGGTAATGCCACTTGATAAGCAGTCGGACCTATACTTTTCAAGATCTCAAATTGCCCAATGTACTGAGGGCTTAGTTTCCATTTCTTCCCAAACTTCATTACTCCCACCATCGGAGCAATCTTCAGGAATACCATATCTCCTGCCCCGAACTCTAACTCTTGTTGGCGAATATCAGCATAACTCTTCTGCCGACTCTGAGCGACCCTGATTTTCTCTCTAATCAGCTCAACCTTTACAGAGGCATGCTAAATCAATTCCAATCCTAGTATCTATCGCTCGCCAACTTGATCCCAGTACAATGGAGATCGACACCGACGACCATACAATGCCTTATATAGTGTCATCTCTATACTGACCTAGTAGTTGTTGCTATACACGAATTCCACAAGCGGTAGATACCGTATCCAACTATCCCAAAAATCTAGTACGCATGCCCGTAGCATATCCTCTAACATCTGAATAGTCCTCTCAGACTGTCCATCCATCTGCAGGTGAAATGACGTATTGAATGTAAGCTATGATCCCAAGGAATCATGTAAACTCTTCTAGAATTGAGAAGTAAAACGTGGGTCTCGATCTGAAACGATAGAAATTGGGATACCATGGAGTCGTACAATCTCCTGCATACATATAGCTCTGCCAGCTTATTAAGAGAATAGTTGATTCTGATTGGAATGAAATGTGCAGTCTTTGTCAGCCAATCAACTATAACCCATATAGCATTCTTCGCATGCACCACCGTAGGTAACCCCGATACGAAATCCATTAAGATATGCTCTCATTCTACTTGGGAATGTCAAGTGGCTGAAGGGGTCCTGTTGGCCTCTGGTGCTCTGCCTTGACCTACTAACATATCAAGCACTTCTTTACGAAACGTGCAATCTCTCTTTTCATGTTTGACCACTAGAAAGATTCCCTCAGATTTCAGTATATCTTCATACTTCCCGGATGTATGGCATAGAGCGAATGGTGTGCCTCCTCCAGAATGACCCGTTTAATCTCGACATCATTCTGTACACATATCCTGCTGTGGAATCTCAATATCCCATCATCAGAGATATTGAAATCAATATCTAAACACTATGTATCCCTTCCATAACTTCTACCAGCTCTTTGTTCTCCTTCTGAGTTGTTCTAATCTTCTCCTGTAAGGTCGACTGTACCACCAAGCCAGCAAGGAGAGCCTGGTGACTTCCTTCCACAATCTCCAAACCCAACCTTTCCAGATCCATATAGATCTAATGTTGAACTCCCACTGCTGAGACTAATGCATCAACAGACTTCTGACTCAGAGCATTAGCTACCATATTTGTTTTTTCAGGGTGATAATTAATGGTATAGTCGTAGTCCTTTATCAACTCAAGCTATCTACGCTACCTTATATTCAACTCTTTCTGGGTGAAAATGTACTTAAGACTTTTATGGTCGGTAAAAATCTTGCACACTTCACCGTATAGGTAGTGCCTCCAAATTTTCAATGCAAACACTATCGCTGCTAATTTCATATCATGTGTCAGGTAGTTCTTCTTGTACTCTTTGAGTTGACGAGAAGCATAAGCAATCACTCTTCCCTGCTGCATTAGAACACACCCAAGACCTTTCTTAGAGGTGTCACTGTAGATAACAAATCCACCATCCCCAAATGGAATGGTTAGAACTGGAGCAGAAACCAACCGTTATTTCAGCTCCTGGAAACTCAGCTCACACTCATCCGTCCAATCATACTTCACATTCTTTCTCATAAGTCACGTCAATAGACCTGATAAACTGAGAACCCTTCTACAAACCATCGATGTATCCTGCAAGACCTAGACAACTTCTGACTTCCTGAACATTGTTCAGTCTCGCCCAGTCCACTACCGCATCTATTTTACTCGAATCCACTAATACCCCTTCTTTGGACACTACATGCCCTAGAAATGCAATTTGTTCCAGCCAGAACTCGTACTTCTTCAGTTTAGCATATAACATCTTTTATCTGAGCATTTGCAGTACAAATCTCAGATGAACTTCATGTTCAGTAGCACTCCTAGAATACACTAGGATGTCATCTATAAATACCACGATGAACTGGTCTAAGTATTCGTGAAAGACCCTGTTCATTATATCCATAAATGTTGTAGGTGCATTAGTTAAACCAAAAGGCATAACCATAAATTCGAAATGGCCATACCGGGTTCGAAAAGCTATCTTCAAAACGTCTTCCGTTTTCACCGTCAGCTGGTGATACTCAGATTGTAGATCGATCTTAGAGAAAATATGTGTGCCCTGTAGCTAGTCAAACAAATCATCTATCTTGGGTAGTAGGTATCTGTTCTTTATCACCATCTTGTTAAGATCTTTATAGTCGATGTACATCCTCATCGACCCATCCTTCTTCTTTACAAATAGCACCGATGCTCCCCAGGGCAAAACACTCAATCTAATATACCCCTTGTCTAGTAGCTCTTATAGCTGCTCTTTCAACTCTCTCAATTCAGCTGAAGTCATACGATATGAAGCTTTTTCTATTGGCGTCATACTTGAAACTAATTCTATAACAAACTCCACTTCACCATCTGGAAGTAATACTAGCAAGTCCTCTGGTAATACGTCTAGGAACTCGCACACAATAGGAATCCCCTTGGTTCTCCTGACATGTCCTTCACAAACACTAGGTACCCTTGTCACCCCTCCAGGAGTAATCTACTAGCCTACATAGCTGAAAAGATAAGTGATGCAAAATGCACACACGACCCTAAGAACTCAAACTCCTGCTCCCCTGGCAATCTAAACTTCACCTTTCTCCTATGGCAATCGATATTGGCATAACTGGTAGATAACCAGTCCATCCCTATGATGATATCGAAGCCATGCATGTTAAATACAATAAGGCTGACTAGTAGTACCCTTTCATGAATTTCTTCTATAAAATCTCGAACTACTTTGCTACATACGACTACAAACCCAAATGGCGTAGCCACAACCAGTGCATAATCTAACTGTTGCACCTCTAATCCACACAGTTTAACAAATCTCTAGAAGATAAAGGAATGTGTTGCCTCTGAATCGAATAATATAATAGATTTATGAGAAAACATGTAAATGGTACCTGTGACTACGTCACGAGCATTCTCTGTGTCGCCTAGAGCCAGGGAATACACCCTAACCTGGGTTGTACCCCCTTGTACCACGTTGCGCCTGTGTATCTTCTCTATATAGCTGTTGCGGGGTTCCGCTGTTCTCCAGCATGCGACAATCTCTTATCCGATGTCCCGTTTCGCCACACCAAAAACAAGCCCGTGTAGTCCTCCAACACTGCCCAGAGTGCTTCTTACCACACATAGGGCAACCACGATAGGATATGGTGCTCTGAGATGTACCACTACTATTATTCTTCCAGTTACCCCTGCCTTGCCCCAGAAGAAGAACTAGGAGGCGGTGGCCTCTTCTTCAGGGTTTGGACCTATGCGTCTTCCAACAGACTCTCCTCTGCTACAGTAGCTTTGTCTACCAGTGTAGCAAAGACCTGCACCTGCAAGATTGTCATCTGCCTCCAAATCTCCTTCTTTAGGCCCCTCTGAAACTTCTAGCCCTTTATTGCCTTATTCGGTATCATGAAATGAGCAAATTGGGATAGCTCTTAGAATCTGGCAACGTACTACTGCACTATCAACGACTTCTGCGTTAGGCTCACAAATTCCTCCCTCTTCGCATTTCTGACCATGGTCGAAAAGTACAATTCAAAAAATAACTCTCTGAAACGGGCCCACGTCATCGCTACCGATATCAGTCGGTGCTCCTCTATCTTATTTACCGACATCCACCATCTCTATGCCTCCCCTGACAACTTGAACATTGCAAAGGTTACCTTCTGCTTCTCGATGTAGTTCAGAACATCCAGGATCTTCTCGATCTCCTGGATCCAATTCTCAGCTCGAATCGGATCTGCACCTCCTATGAAAACCAAAGGCTTCAGTCTAGTGAACTGATCAATGGAGCATCATATCTCAGTTGTGGGACGGACCTGCCCCCTATTTGTTCACACCGCCTTAGCCACAAGCAGTTGTACAAAATCCTGTAATACACTCGTCGAGTCACTGCCAGCCTCATGGCCGACACCCTCACAACTACTACCTCCCACGTTGGCAATATTGTCCCTGGATTCCATCTTGAAAAGCAGTTGTGAACATCCATTAGAAGCTTAATAGCCTAAGTATCAGTTAATACTACAATACTATAGACTCAGTTTCCTAAATCCACCTTTTTAATATTGACGTACTCCAATAATTTAACATTTTCATTCTAACTCAAGTTCTGCCCTTCCACTTAGAAACAAAACTGTCAATGGATTGTCATGATTTTTTGAACCTTTTAATTGATTCAAGAAAACACAAAAGTCTATCAATGGATTTCTGTCTCAAGGTATACAAAGAAAAACTCAAATATCTTATTTCCATCCTAAACTCTGGTAAAGTCTAATCTACAAAACCTAACAACCTAAGTTCCGAGCATTTCTATAACAAAGTAGTGTGAACCATATCACACTTCCAGCTGGTTAAGGCTCTGATACCAACAATAACGCCCCAGCCCTTTATACGGCCCCGGAGTGCTACTACACCTGTACCTAATAAACATACATATACCACCTGCCCTGAATAGGGACATACGGGTGTTTCATATTGATCTGAAATCTCATGCATAGCGGAAAACATAAACATCCATATGAAAAATCTAAAAGACATACTAGAGTTTCTAACTGTATTCTTATATACATATGATCGTGCTTAAAACATAACCTATTCTTACAATCCCCAAAAAGATATTCTAAACTAAGTCTATTACATATACAAAACACTTACGTAAGCTAAAAATAGTACTATGCTTCAACGTCCCTCTAACAACTAGGACTAACGTCCTACAGGACCTGAAACAAAGGTTGTATGTTGGGTGAGACACTTTTCAATAAGGCGAAAGATATTACATCAGCGTGTGACCACATGCGTTTATTTCAATTGAAAGCAGTTACATGTAAGGCATATTCTCAATACTGTAATATAGGAGATATATAGACATAATTCCCATGATTGATGGTTTAGCATCATAACAAGCGAGAGTTCCTGAGATTAGGGTAGGGTACAGGCCCATACACTGTACGATCCCTCCGCTCGGTACTCAAACCAGTGACTATGCCCACTTTAGTTTTCAAATCATAAATATGCATATTTAAAACACTGTCCAGCTTAGATACAACAATAAGAAATGCTAACACTACCCCTTGGCTTCAGGTTATGCGATTTACTATAGTCCAACTGGTACCACCTGGTCCATTAATACACCAGTGGCCACTCCAAAATCTACGATACCCACACTGAAAATTATATGTGTAGTTGCACTGTATCTAATATATAAAGCAACGGAACCGCGCTTAACGTTGAGTTTTTTATAGCTCTCTTAAAACAGTGAGCTTTTTAGGGCTCTCATATAACCGTAAGCTTTTTAAGGCTTTGATAGTTACAAGCTATGGTTTCAAATATCATATATACAATTTATGATTAAACGAATTAACTTGTTTCAATTTCAAAAATCACTTGTATAGTTCCAGTATTTTCACAACCTCATTCAATCGTACTTTGGTATAAACCAGCACACACCCTCTCAGTTTAACCCTTTTCACAAATAAAGCTAGGTATATAACTGACACCTATTTTCCACATATTTAGATAGCAAAATGGAACTCCAGTTCCCATAGTTCATATACGTATTTAAACAAATTTACATATCCCATTTCATATCATATGTCACACTCATTTGATAAAAAATCCTTTATATAGCATATAACTCCATAAATATCATTTAAATGGAAAATAAGGGGTTCAAGCATCTCCTACGTTAAGATTAATACAAATAAGGAAGTTTTGTGAAAAGTTTGGAGATCATACGTCAAAACCCTCATTTTTATCAAAACCATAAAATCGTAAAATTGACATTTTTACCTGGTAAAACTTTGCAAATAAGTAGTCATATCATACATAGAAACACAAGCCAACTTTTTAGCGGTTTAGTTTTCCAACAATACTGATGTAAAAAAATCCCCTTACCTATTTTTCGAATATTGAAACACGAGCTACCTGGCTCCAAAACAACGAACTGAGTTTTCAAAACCTAAAAACCGAAGAACAATACTTTAATACAATCCTATTTATTATAGATCTACAGGACTAAAAATGAACTTAGACTCTTGCCTCGATTTTGGGGTGAAACCCGGAAGTCCTCAAAACGAAGATCCAATCTGCTATAATCGTAGAGATTTTCCCTTTGATCCAAGTAATAACGTCGGATCGCGGATTCGGGTGACGAACAGTGGAGAGAGAGAGAGAGAGAGAGAGAGAGAGAGAGAGAGAGAGAGAAAGAGAGCTTTTATGATTTCTTAACCCTTAAGCAACCAAAAATGATATTTATAGACCCCTTGACCCAGTCAAACTCGTCAATGAGACATAGAAGGCTCTTAATCGACAAACCTCTTTCCTTTCTCGGTGAACCCTTGTCCGATATTTTTCCTGTCGATTAGGAACTCTTCATCACTAAGGCTTTGAATTTTGGCGACGAACCATAGATGAGCCTTAGTCGACGAGAACCTTGGCTTCATCAACGAAGCATGCTAAAATTACCTTTTTACCTTTTTTCTTATTTTAAAGGTTTGAGTCTCTACAATTTTGACCTTATAGGTCATATCCCATTTTGATAATGACAAATATCTTTGTATCTTACCTATGCTCTGATTTTGTGTGCAGATTCATTCTTGCATGAAATGGCAAAGTCTTACATCATATGGTGGCATATTGAGATATAAGGAAAATGAAGACCAAATTGTTTTCATTTAAATTAATTTTGGGTCTATAATAATCATGAGCTGTAATAATTAATGCATTGCATGCATGATAGGCTAATATAAGCTCAATGACCATAGATCGGCCTTAGGTCCCTTAATATCACTTGAAAAATCCCGTTTAACTCACAAGTCATATCTATGCAAATAGGGGTAAATTTTAAGCAAAAACAAGACCTATCTTTAATTTTGAAAGGGCTTCAGCCGATCGATCTTAGCACGTTAAAAACACCTCGGACGACCGAATAGGTAATAAGCCAATAAGTTGACTTGGCTCGGCAATCGATCCAAAATTAACGTACTCTTCACTGTCGACCGAACCTTGAATGCTGACACTTTTACCTTCCCCGACCTCCCGATGTTTTAGTTCAAAAACACCCTGAGTGACCGAATTATGAGGTTCGGAAAACCGAACTGCTTATCAGGCGACTAAAACCAAGAATGATTGGAAAATCGTCTAGCTTAGCCAACCGATCATTGCCCACAGTCAACCAAAGCCGAGAAATTTACTTTTCTCCTTGTGTCTGTTCGGGCGGCCGGTCCTAAGGATTGGGCGACCAAAACTCTCGGGTTGCCATAATTTAACCACGGTAATGAGGGTAAAAAGTCTGATTAAACTTTTCTAAAAATTCCCTTTGTGTCCAACGGTTATATTTTTATCAAAGGCTATATGTACACCTTCATTTGGAAAAATTATATTGAGATTAAGACTTTGATTAACAAAAATATTCTTGGAAATTCCTTGAGCCATTCTTTCACATACAAGCTTACATACTCCACCCTTACACATTCCTTTTGCAAAAGCATCTTTGGTGAAAGTATCTTGAGATAACCTACACTGCTACTACAAGCTTACACTCTTATATACTTGGATTGATTTTTTATTTTAGTGAGAGTAAGCCAAAAAGTTTTCCCTTGTAATTTAATCCATCAATTTATTTTGGGAAAACTTTCTTAAGCTAGTGAGTCCTTGCATTCTTGTTGCAAGACCCAAGAGCTTGTCTTGTGTTTTGAAGAAAATATTTTTGACAAGCTGGTTTTCAAAATATCTCGTGTGCTTAACTTTTGAAAATCATTTACAAGATTTTTGCTTGTGTGTTTCAGATCTTTGATATTGAACATTGTGATTGATATAGTTATCTTGATTCAAAGATCTCGACACATACACTATCACATGCCGATTGCTATACTTGCATTATCTTGAGAGTAGTCATATAAACTTTATTGAGCTTATAAATCCTATCACACTGAAGTGCAATTAATTGTATTGTGCATATTGGTACATATTCACTTAGTTGAGAAGCATTTGAATTGTACGCAGATTTTATATTCATTGTTGTATTCCAAGCATAGCCTGAGAGGATGTTGATCTATCCCGAAAGGATCAGTTCTAATTTAGGCGTGGCCTAAGGTGGGTCTTCTCCACTCCTTTAAGGAGAGGTTGTAAAGGTTAAGATCAGCCCTAATAATTTGACCTGGTGTTGTATTCAGTATCACTCCACTCGGAAATGAGCTTTAGTGGAATCCTCGGGCTTGCAAGCTAGAGGTGGGGACGTAGGCAGTATTGGTCAAACCCCGATATCATATCGTGTGTTCCCTTATTTTCTACACTTCAATTTCCATACATGTATGCTATTATTTATTGTCATGATTATTTTACATACATAGTTTGAATGGTTGGGAAATACTGAGATTGGTTTATATGTTTAAATATTTACTCAGTAGTTTTTCTGTGATATTAGGAAAAGCTTAGACAGACCTTAGGTTGTTTATTACTTCTGCTGGCTTAGCTGAACCTAGGAAGAATTTTTAAATTTCCAATTCACCCCCCCCCCCCCTTCTTCTTGGGATTACACAAAAGTCAACAATATCTGATTCGCACCATAGATTTAGGATTATGGTATCCAAAGTTTAATTCGTTTGACATAACTAGCTACTTCGATACAGACTCTGTCGGGATCAAAGTTAAATGTAAAAGTACTGGTGGAACATGTCACCTCTTAGGATGATCTCTTGTCTCTTGGTTTTCTAAGAAACAAAGCTATATAGCCCTATCCACGGTCGAGACTGAATATGCTGTTGTTGGTAGATGATGTGCCTAAGCTTTATACATAAAACAACAACTTAACGATTTTAAATTGCATTATGATATTACGCCAATCAAATGTGATAGTACCAATGTCATCAACATCTATAAAAATCCTATGGCACATTCATGAACAAAACATATTGAAATTAGACATCATTTTATTTGTGATCATGTGCAAAAGGGAGATATAATACTAGAATTTGTGTGCAGTGATGAACAATGGGCAGACATTTTCACTAAACCACTTTAGGAAGATAGATTTATTTCCATGAGACGAGAATTAGTTCTATTTCATGTGAGAGATGTTGCTTGAAGCAAAATTAGTCATTTAACTAAACAATCAGGGCAAAATTAGCTAAAAATTTTCAATATAAAGAAGTTCAAACAGATTCGAGCGACCGAAAAGTCCAATTCGATCAACCGAATGTTTCTGTCAATAAGTCACGCAACCGAATTATAGAATCAAGCGACCGAATGTTTTTGTCTCAAATTCAGGTGACTGAAAGGCTGAATTTGGTTGACCGAATGTTTTTGCCTTTAGTTTGGGCGACCAAATCTCAACTCAATTGACTGAATCTTCAGGTTTAAAACCCAAACTCGCACATAGACACTTAAAACTCTCAAAGCTTTCTCTCCCAAAACCTCTCCCGCGCCTCTCCAAAACCCTAAAACTCGGTTCCCTTCATTTCTCACTCGATTTTTTTGTCCAAATCCATCAGATTTCTTTCTTCTTCTTCTCAGTTCATAATGCCTAGGGCAAAATCAATTGGAGACAAGGAAATCATCAAGCCACAACGACCAAGAAGGAACAAGTTGATGTATTATCTCTCTGAGGGCAAAGAAACTCTATAATGAAAGACTTCGAGCATTAGAACCAATCATTGGTAAAGTTCTCGACTTACCTTTCATGAATGAGCATTTTGCAATATTGGTCACTTATTAACTCATATTGGTTGGGAACAAAATCTATTTTATCAGCTTGAAAAAGTATTCCCTCATTTAGTTCATCTCTTTTATGCAAATCTTAACAAAAAGGATAATGAATGTTCAACCCAAATCCTTCATAGACCTTTTCGATTCAACACCCAACATATTTGATATAAATCGAGGTACTTTTGAGTGTCCAAATGTAGGGAATAATTGGATTTCAGAACAAAACTTTACTCCCCAACAATTTTTACCACTTGTGATATAGGAGCCTTTAGGAAATTTAAGTCATCTATTGAAATTTGTGTGATCCAAAGAGGGGGGTGAATTGGGTTTTAAAAACATTTTCGGCTAATTTAACCATTTCATCAATTCACCACAGTTCATATCTCATTCAACATAATGACGTGAATGTAAATAATAAAACTATGAGTGCGGACATACACGTGTAGCGTATCTCATTTAAATGAATGTGTGCATGTAAATAATTATAACTGTAAATAGACATACATACACATATGAAAATTACAATGCGGAAAGTAAATGAGACAGGCAGAGAGGAACACACGATATTTGTTATCGACGTTCGACCAAACCAGCCTACGTTCCCACCTTAGGCATACCCCCCCCCCAAAGATTACACTATCCCTGCTCACTTAAACGGGTGGAGTAGAAGCCGTTTACATCCTCTCCTTACGGCGTAAGAAAAAAACCCTAGTTCAATTTCGGACTGCACCGAATCGGTCTCACTTACGGGGCTAAGACTCCTCAATTCAATTTTCGAGCTGAACCGAACCGGTCTCACTTACAAGGCTGAGACTCTCCAGTTTAATTCCAAGCTGAACCCAACCGATACAATAAAAACATTTTTGTACATGATAAAATGTTTCTAAATACAAGCAGAGATGTACAACGTTTAAGCTCTAAATACATGCACTCTAATATGATATGAGTTAAGCTCAGTAGAGCAAAAGGTGTTTATCTAAATAATTTTGCACAAATAAAATATATATAAAAAATGAGTATTATTGTTCTCCTATAAATATTTTTACAAATAAAGAATATTTGGAAAATCTACGAATTTAAGCTCAAGAAATTATTTGTGCAATAAAAGATTTTTTCCAAAAATGTTTATTGAGAAAGATAACCGGAAGAAATGTTAAGGCTACTCTCAAACATGATTTTAATAAGTGAAGATTCAAATGAGAGTAAGTGTATTTGAATGTAAAATAAATGCCCAAAATAAATATGCTCTTTTCAAAATAAATATTGAAATAAATAAACAGAAAGTGATTAGAAGAGATTTGACAAAAACATGCCCCAAAGAAATGATTTCATTAATAAAAATTCATTTGGGAGAACTTTGATTAACAAAGGGTTTAGAGAGAATTTGGAGTTAATCAAAGTTGCTAATTTAGAGTAATGAAGGGATATTAATAGATTTTCTAAAAATTATGACCGTTGGGGCACGCTTGATATTTTGAAAAATTTTAATTAAAAGTTAATCACGTTTTAAAGCTTTTAAAAAATTCCAACTTGAGAGTTTCGATTGACCATATTTGAGGTTCGGTCAACCATATCACTAAGTTCGGTCGACCGTGGCTTTTTTGAACTGAGGTTTTGGTCGATTATATTAAGGCGATTTTGAACCCTTCGAGGTTCGGTCGACCAGGGCAGGTTCAATTGACCACATTTTGATGTTCGGTCAACTAAATCAAATTTCAACTAAGAGTTTGGTCGACCAAAGCATTGGGAATTACTCATATGCCAAGTCGGTCGACCGTGCGGTGCAAAGTCATTTTAAAAGTGGTCGACCAAATAGTCAACTATTGACCTTAGAAGGTTCAATCGACCGAAAGTCTATATAGGTTCAGGTTTGGTCGACTGAGCATATTAAAATTGTGCATTTAAGTCCATATTTTTATTCAAAGTCACCCTTGTTCACATAATTATAACTTCTAAATTATAAGGGACCTTTCATGCGATATTTTGGGACCTAAAGTCAATCTATGGTCTTTGAGAGTTAACCCCAAAAATCCGAAGTCTGATCCCTAAGGTCATTCTACGGTCCTGTGACTCCCTATGATCAATCTATGGTCTTGTCTGAACAAATAATCATATCATGTAGATGCATGCATTATTACATACCAAATAATAAAGATAAATCCAATTACAATAAGAAATAAATGTCTTCTTCGTCTTTTTGCTCTTCAGACTTCATGGAATGCGCTTGATCGTATAGGCTTTAAGTCCTACAAGCTTCCATCGTCGTTTCCTTATGTATGTGTTAAATTAATGGGAAGTTCACATGCTAAATACACACATAAGAAACATATGCTTTGTCAGCACTCCTAACTCTCGAAGCTAAGATCATCCACTTATTCATCACGTACAATATTCTTCCCAGAGGTAGATCACGAGACCAACTTTCATATCCTGATTGCTTCGTAATGTGGTGTTTGTGTACGACAAATGTTTTGATTTACCATCTTTTATTATTCAATGGATGTTTGCCAAGGAAAGCTCCAAAAGAGTCATTCTTCCCTATGGAGGGATGTTAAATCGGATTTTTGAGGCTTTTAACTTTAATCGCTCTTCTTCCTTTTTCATTGACTTGACTCCCAATTATAAGAGTATCAACAAGTAGTAATTAAGAGAAATCCCTAAGTCATCTCCACAGGGAACGGTGTATGTTTATCCCAAATTTTACTATTACCCAAAATAAAGGAAATTAAAACCTAAAACTAGCTAACATGTTATGCACAATGGAATGGGGTTTTCAAACATGATCCGAAGATGATTCGTTTTTGCTTTTGTGTGAGATGGTAAGTGATCTAATCAAAAGACTAAATGAAATTAAAAACGCAGCATGCTTTATAACCCAAGTAAAACATAAAACCTAATTACGTAACAAGTTTAAAAATTCACGCGTCGATGTCCGTGTCACCAACACTATTTTTGTCCCTAAATTATAAGAAATCGAGGACATGTGTTGAATGAACAGTGATTATCCTTACTTCGAGGGGCTAAATCATATTCAACAACATTATCTAATCCACTATTGCTAAAAATAAATGGCCAAAATTGGTGTTCATACTCTAACGGATAATCAATCAAACACCTTGTGCGCAACCTTGTTACTTAACCAAATCCTAGTCTCATTGTGTTTTAAAACATCCCATAATACACAAATTAAATTTAAAAAACTATGCCAAACTAACACAACCAATATAATTCATTCAATGACTCATTCAAACAATCAAATAAAAAATAACAAAATTAAACGAACAAAATAACCAAACCTTTAAACATTCAAATAATGAACCAAAAATGAGTACTTCATTAATCTAATAAAAACCATTCAACAATAAAATAAACTTAACCCAACAATAACTTAAATAAAACAACTTCAATCCAATAATAAATTCAAACAAGATAGTAAAATAACATTAAAGTAAAGAAATAAATAAGCAAAAGAGATGGGAGAGAGAGAGAGAGAGAGAGAGAGAGAGAGAGAGAGAGAGAGGCCAAAATTCCTTGTTGCCCTACAGATATAGCAGCTTTTAAGCTACGTGTCCTCTGCTTTTCCACTCCACCCCACCCCGTCCCCCCCCCCCCCCCCCTCCCAAAAAAAAAAAGCTCAAACCCTATTCTCCTCTATTTATCAAACTAAAATACCATAGTGCATGGCTACCCTAGCCATATTTTCAATGCTGCCCCAAGCCTCCTTTAATTCAATCTACTCCTAGCCGTTTTTCATCTCACTACAGTGCATGGCTGCATAGCCCTCCTACCCCGAAGCTCCTATTTTACTTGCTGTTGTTCTCTATTTATTTTCCCCTTTAAAAAAACCTAATTGAGTCCAATTTGCATGCATGTGTTTTTTCTAAATTGGGCTCAGCCCTGGCATAGCCGAATGGCCCATGAATTTCCCCAAAAAATTGCTGCCCTAAGCTACTTATATCCCTGCATGGCTGCCCTCTTTGTGGCCTCTTCAATATGGCCAAACCACCCACTGTTCAAGGCTGCTTTTCTTTTTTTTTTTCTTTTTTTTTTATCCTTCAAAAGGTACCTATGCATTGCCTATGCAAATGCATGGGCCTCACGACTACCTTTCTTCTATTTGTCTTTATGTTTCTCCTTTAATTCCCGAAAATTGTCCCGCAATAATAAAACATGAATGTTCGTAAATTTACAGCAAGTATAGGATAATTATCTTAATATTATCAATTAAGTTCAATGCTGAAATACTGGACATAATTAGGCATTTAAGTGAAATTGCAATCCCAAATTAATGCTTTTAAACACCTAATTATGCAATTTTAATGCATAATCATTCATTCCTCGTTTACCTGTTGATGTCTTCACTTCCACAATGGTAAAATTAATGGGATATCAGTTGACTAATGATGCCACCTAGGTTCCTAAGTTTCCCCCACCCAGGCAAATGAATGTTGATGAGCTTATGGCAAAAGAATAGGAGTACGCTTACATGGAGGATCCTCATCATGTGGAGCCAAATGTCCCTGAAGAAACCACCGTTATTCTTCTTGATCTCCTTACCTCCATGACAAACCTCTTCCATGGAGCGTTCAATGAATTTCGTTAGGAAATTGACTTTAAAATCAGCACTCTTCGTGAGGACATTGATTCACTTAATGAAAACTTACGAGCCAAGTTCCAGTTTCTCAACGTATGCTTGACAGGTTTGAAGGTGCTTCCTTTTCCAAAGGGAAAGCGTCTAAGGAAAAAAGCCAAAGTGATGAGGATGAGGAAGATGACGAAGACAGCTCATCTGGAGAAGGCGCTGATTAGATTGTGGGTTAGCTGATGTTGAGGGGGAGAGTTTGCTGTCTACATTTTTTGCTTTTGAAAACATTTTGTCGTTTAATGTATATATAGTTTCCTTTTCGAAAACATTATGTGAATGGCAGTATTGATTCGGAATATGATATTGGCATAATCATTGCCAGTTGTTGCATGCTGATTGGTTATTACTTTGTTGAATATTGAATGATGGTTGGAGAGTGTCATGCAGGTTACTGCACACTGGTTAGATTGTGAAATGAAGCTATTGCATGCTGGTTGGTTAATATGTACGCTATTGCGTGAATTTTGTTATGATGGTTGTTGCATGCTAGTTGAGTTTTGTTATGCAGGATGTTGTATGGTGGATGAATAAATGAACTCCATCCTTGATGGATGCTGGTTGTTGCATGCTGGTTGAGTTTACTACATGGTGGTTGAGTTTACTGCATGATAGTTGAATTTTGTTATGATGGTTGCTGCATACTGGTCGAGTTTTTGTTATGTATGATGTTGTATAATGGATGAATAAATGAACTTCATCCTTGATGGAAATTGGATAAATGTGTGTATAAATTCTTTGCGGAAGAATATACAGGGGAAAAAAAATTTTAATTGAATTTCTTATGGATTTATATGTATCATATTTGTTTTGAGTGTTAAGTTTCTTCTAAAAACATAAAGATCATATATGGAGTTTATAGATTCATGAATAGATATGGCTTGTTCTTAAGGATTCATGAACACTTTACATGGCTTGGTATTAAGTTTTGTGTTCTATAGGGTTAACTCTACTGGTTGGATCATAAGAATGACTTGATCAATACTAAGCATAATTGTTTTATAGCACATGCATCCAAAATGAATTCATTACATCCTAGCTTGATTGACACTTATCTTAGAACTATATACTTTTTAATATCCAACTGATATAGTTACTAGAGCCTTTTGATGATGTCAAAAGGGGTAGATTTTTTAGCAAAATTTTAAATTCCATTTTATTATATGCTCACCCAACTTTTGGTTTACATTTCCATTTAATTAAGAAGTTACTATGGCGTGTATTGGACTAAGAGCGTTATAACTTGATTAGCTCACAGTGATCATAAGTGACTATATGATACTCATGTAAAGAGTTTTCAAGAATAGCCATATACTTGCATTATATAGCACACAATATCTAAAAATGGGTTAACCACTCCTACACTTGTTTGAAAATCTTTGTAGAATCATATTCAAAGCTAAATGCAATCTAAGCTGAGCTCAAAAGATTATAACTTAAAAAAATTTTAGTCTTCATATGAATATGCCTAAATTAAGATATACTGTTTATTTTTATATATTTATGCATATTGTGAGGGGGAGCCTTGTCAAGGCTACCTCATTTTGCTCCTGTGTTTGTCATCATCAAAAAGGAAGAGATTGTTGGCTTTTTAAGCTTTATCCCATTTTGATAATGACAAACCAAGGCATCTAAATTATGCTTTAAGTGTGTTTACAAGAATGACAGACAAAGTGTAAGCACAATGACTAATGCAAAGTTGAAACCTTGAAGCATGAATGATGATTTTACTTGGCTAGAATCATGGAGCCTTTAAAGATCATGTTTGAAGACTTGAAGAAATTTTTCTATGTATATTGCATTTAGGAACTATGTGAGTACATTTCCCATGAAAGTGATATGAAACTAATAGGAGACCATAGTTGGACCCTAGGCACTCATTTTTTTATGAAAAATCATTTTACTAAAGTGCAAAAATCATTTTAAAGGGTTAAAAACATTTTAAACATGAAAAACCAAAATAATTAATGTTCCATGCAATTCGGGTGAATGAAGCAGAAACTCGGTTGACTGAAAAATTGCAAAAAATTGCATTTGGGAAATTGCTAGGAACTTGGGCGAGCAAACAAGCAATTCAGGTGATCGAATCCTAACTCAGTCGACCGAATCTATCGGCACAGTGCTACAACAGCTATAAAACGGTCAGATTTTCTAAATAAAGTAACAATAAACTCATTCAATGACTAGAAAATGGCTAGAACTCAAACTTGCCTATATGTACAAGGCTTCTAGAATTGTTCTAGTGTTTATTGACCATTAATTCATATGGATATTTTTGCTTACATCATTTTCAAGTTCTCTCACTCTCATTTTTCCCAAATCGTAGAGAGCACATTGTTCCACCATTGAGCTTTATTCTAGTTCATCTAGGAGTGTATTAGATTTTTATTTCTATTGTACTCATCAACTCTATTGAAGAGCACTCATTGTACATCATTTAATCCTTATTTTACAACAACAGTTCGGGTGTGAATCATTTCAAGGAAAGGGTATCTTGCTTGAGGTATTGAAAAGGTATATCCACCTATTTAAGGAGGGATTGTAAAGGTGTCTCTACCAATTGAAGGAGAGAGGTCGCTCCACCTATTGAAGGAGAGGCTAGTGAAATCCTCAAGTGGTTTTTCTTGAGGCAAGGACATAGGCAGGAATCGCCAAACCTTGTAAAAATCCGATTTTTCTCTCTCTTCCCTAAACTCTTTAACTTTCGCACATTTACATATATATATATATATATATATATATATATATATGTTGAGATTATCAATTGCATTTACTTACTTAGAACAAAAGCATAAACTAAGTTGAAAGTTGTTTGAATATTTGCTTAAATTTTTAAAAAACCCAACCCCCCTCCTCCCCCCCCCCCGCGGCTCTTGGGATTGCATCATTTCTAACACCTTGCACCACTCCCCTAACTTCCTCTTATGTGTTTTTTGATACAGATTGGACCTGCTCAATGGTTGTACAGTTACTGGATCACACTGCATTATCACATCAAACCTTCTATATTAATAATTTTGTATGTGTAAACATAACATTTCTAATGTAATATTATGCTAGTTTTATATAAATTATCCCTTGATGATACATGAATAACTTGGTCCTACCATAATGCATCCATATAATTTTCTTTAGTTCTTACCATTTTTTTGACATATTTCGTATAAAATAGATTTAATGAGCTCATGTTCCACATCAATTCTAATGCATAGCACTCAAAATATAATATCAATGACAAAAAGTAGTACTAATTTAAACGCATCACCAGGTAGTGAGAATCAAGAAAATGTTAACACACCTGCTCCCAATCTTCATATGAAATCTTATCAAATGGCGGTCATTCAACCTCATCTCCCATCTCCTTAAAATGTTTGTGTATGTTATGTCGATAGCTTTTAAACCAAGCACATAAGTACCTGTTCACGGCTTTTTTAACGTAGGGGTCAGTGAAAATTTCAATGTCAAAAGGAATCCTACATATGAAATACATATAGAACGTTAAACATTCAATAAGTATAGTATATTAAAATTAATACAACTTATTTGAAAGCTTGCCAATATGCACTTGTACAAAACCAAAATATGCTCCTCAGTCACCTATGGCAAAGTGTAGATGTAACTAGAGAAATTTTTTGGCATATAATGCCAACCTCACGTACCCAAGCTTGACACCAATCATCCATTGGTGTCGTGTAGCCTACCGGGATCTCAATTCGACTACACCATCTCGTCATCTACAAATACTTTCGGAGCATGGTGTTTTTCATTGCACCATGTCCTAACTAATGAGTCCCAAAATGCATGATTTTAGACCCTCATTTACCTTATCTTATCTTCATTTATTTTGTTTGTAACCCTTTGTTATCATATTTCAGAGCTACGCAAGGTTTGTTCGTGTTTTAGGGAAAATAGGTTAAAAACCACAAAGTAAGGCATTACGAGAAGACAAGGGAATATTTGGGACACTCAAAGCTAAAGTTAGATGTTTAGCCAAGTCCCTAGAGCTTCAGTGCATTCAAGAAAGAAAGATCGTGTTCGACCATGTGGAGAGACTAGCTACCAATAGGGGTGACCAATGCAACAGATGCAGCCTCCAAGGTTCAAGCCTGAAATAGAACAACTGCAAGGTTCGTCCAAGTCCTCGACACAGTGACCCTCTAGGGACACTAGGTCCAAAGGCTAAAGCTTACTAAAGATAGAAATACCGAGAGCCTCGACCAAAGAGACCATTACGGGCGATGGAGTTGAGTTCCTAAGATCTCCTAAAGCTCCAAATCCTACAAGTCTCGACCATCTACTTGACCAACAAGACCCAATTGTGCGACTATTGAATTCAAGTCCTTGCTTTCTCATGAGCTCCAATCGGGGCACAACCAAGGAAGAACATGGATGCGACCTGGTCGAAACTGATGATCTGCGTAGCAAGATACTTGCAGAAGTTGCCATTTTGGAATTCCAAACCTTGTAAACCCTAATGGGTATATATAGTAGCTTCGACAGTGAGCTTAGGGATACTCTTTGGCCTCTTTTAGGCTAGTGACAGACTTAAGACGTCATTGAGAGCCATTGTAGATTAGTTAAAGTAGATTTCAATAGGCGATGCTTTTGTGCTTTTTGCGTAGATTAGATGATTATTCAATTGTACCACCAGTCGTTAGTGATAGATGATTTGAATACAAAGGATTGATCTTTTTACATACTTTTTATTTGCTACTTTCATCTTTACATACTTTCACTTAATCGCTTTCCTTTACTGCTTTCCTTTATAGCTTGATTTTGATGAATAACTGGTAGATAGGATAGCACTTCTACAGCTTTAGTCAGGTACACGTGTTAGGCTACATTGTCCCACTGAGGTTCTTGTGATCGTTGTGATAGAGTATACTCCGGTTCCCGACCGTGCTCCGGATGGTTGGTGCACCTTTGCTACCCTATGCCATCGAATGGCTCCTTAGACTGTTTAGCCAAGTTCCGACTAGTTTAATGCGGTAAACTCACTGAACTTAGATTACACACATGACATCCTTGGTCCAATTCATGAATTGCAGAAGTAGAGTTAAGTTAGATTTACATGCTTTCATTTACTTGCTTTCTAGTAGTTTATAGAACACACATTGAAAAATACCATCTTTTTACTTTTCTTTTACACAAAGCTACAATAAATTTATTTGGAAGTGGTTTGATAATTGCGCTTTAAGTCCTTAAGGATCGACACCCAACTTTCCCACTTTTTATTGAACTTGGGATTGTTAGGTAGTATAAATATTATTTTTGGTAGTTAATGACCCAAACCTTGGCAACCCTACCAAATTTTGGCATCGTTGTCGACAAACTTATCTACGATTATAAGCCAACTTCCATTTTAGAGTATTGTTGCTTTTTTTTTTATTTGCTGTTTTTTTTTCTTGTTTGTTGAATCGTAAGTCTTACATCTGTGTGCTTCAAATGTGTATGTTTGGTTTGCGTTCTTTAGAGTTACAGATAGTTCCCCTAGACCCTGATATTGAGAGATCTTGTAGGCCCTCTAGGAAACCTACCTCTAATGCTAAGTTAGCTGAGTCATTTGAACTTAAACTCATGGTTGAATGACCACCAGATCTTGCTAACCAAATCTCGGAACCCCATGCTCCCTGCTTGTAGAGACCCAAAGAATTATAGAAATTAAGAAAATAAAAGAAAGGAGAGAAAATAATTTTTCAAAAGGGGTTTCAGCAGGGTCTCGTCGACGAGTGTAGAGTGCTCGTTGACGAACAAGCTTCTTGGGCTAATCGACGTGGACTCATGTCATTGTCGACGAGAACTTACCGAGAGGGGGTTTGACGGAGCTTGAAGTTCATCAACAAGGGTTACTAGTTCGTCGACGAACTCCCTTCACAGACTCGTCGACGGGGTGACGTGTCTCGTCAACGAATCTATATTTTATAAATATACCAACTTTGGGATTTCAGCGAAATTTCATCTCTCTCTCTCTCTCTCTCTCTCTCTCTCTCTCTCTCTCTCTGTATCTCCCTCCCACCCTCCCTCCCTCTCTCTCTCTCTCTCTACGTTTTGTCTCCCCCTCCTCTCTTCATTTTCGGCTTCAATTCTCACCAGTTCGACGAGTGAAAGCCGCCACGCTACTTCTTGGAAGATTCTCTTCAAGTCTGCTGAAATAGTTCGTTGGTTAGGCCAACTTGGGCACCATCCTAAAATCTGGATAAGTTGGGTATTTTGGTGTTTTTGGACTAAGGAAAATGCTTTAGATGGTATAATATTGAAGTTCTTTTGGGAAAAATGTAATTTTAGGGTATTGTGTTGGGGAACACACAGGTGTAGGTTTGGTTTAAATTGTGGCTTCTCAGTAAGTCAGGTAAGAGGATAAATTAAGTCAGCCTTTTTTCATGAAATTATTTATTATTATATAACATTTATTTTCAAGAAAATATGTATGATATAAAACTATGTTTGAGAATACTACTATTGGACAGGGAAATGATTTTAACACATTTTGTAAGAAAATATGAATTCAGAACAAATTATGAGTTTATGAGGTTACTTACACTTGTGTGGCATGAGTATAATATTTCCATGAAAATTATGTTATTTTAAAATTTTATGATTTCTCTAAGATAAGCAAGTTATAGCAGTTTTTAGGAAAACCCTAAAAACAGTACAGGAACTATGTTTTTTTTTAAGATTATGTTAAATAGTGCAAGAATGTATGTTTATCACGTTATGAATTATGCTAGTGTAAATGCCGTGATTTTTACGTTATGAAATATGTCGGCATAAATGTCGTGATTTTTACGTTATGAATTATGCCAGCGTAAATGCCATTATTATTTACGTTATGAATTATGCCGACGTTGACGCCGTGATTATGTATGATACGTAATAAATCATGAAATATTTTATGTCAAATATTACTCTGAATTATGAAACGGCTATGTTTTAATATAGAATGTATTATATGTTATTAGAACCCGGATAGCTTAGTTCAGTTTTATGAAGCACGGTACCGTAGCTATATGTTCACAATTATGTTTATGTTAGTACTACCACACATCTTATGTAGAGTGTAGGAGATGGCAGTCGATGTGACTTTATGGGAGTGTTGTAGTTCCCCTGGTAGTCTGGCACAGGTGGAACATGTCCATCGTACTTACACACCTATGTTTGACTTAACATGGTTGGCCAATCATTGCTAAGTCCCGCCTTCGGGTCGCACAACCCATGTGGGGGATAAGATATGACGACAGCTAACTAACTATCTATTCTGGGTAATAATTCAAGTATGCTATGGTTATACAAGATGATTTTCCAAGTACAGAAATTTAGTATGTTAAGTTATATTATGATAAATCATGTTTATTCAGATACGATACAACTATTTATACCAGTTATGAATTACGTACTGTTTATATGTATATTACAAACAATACTCATGTTGTCACACACTGATATTAGTTTATCTCCCTTATTGAGAAGTGTCTCACCCCAGCCATACAAACATTTCAGGGAATCCAAGTAGAAGGGAAAATAAAGCTCCGCAGCAGTAGGAGTTGATCGAACTATCCTGTCAGAAGGGTAAGTAAGTGAGATAGGGTCAGATGAGTTTTTGTGATTATGACGTTAAGATACTTTCTTTTGGGGTTTTTTGTGGATGACTGTATATATATATATGACAGATTCAGTAGAACTCTGGTATGGTTTCAGGTGTTTTATGGCATGTATGTAATTTTATATTTTCCACTACTTAGGTATCAAAGTTGTATAATAGATATATCCTTGGTACCTATGGGTCTAGATTGATTATGACTATGATAGCTTAGCAAGATTATTATGTATGTTATTATGTGAAAAACGAAGAAAATATATGAAAAAATAGGCAAGTCGATACACTACCTACCTGAGGTGGGAGAGGAACCTCTTCGGCCTCTAAGGGACTACTTTGTGCCTAATGCACACACTTCGCCATCTTGCATCCGATTCCCAGATGTCCAGGTGTCTCAATTAGAGATTAAGACTTCTATCATCTCGATGCTTTCCACTTTCTATTGGAACTCTACTGAAAATTCTTATCAGCATCTGGATGAATTCTTGGAAATCTGTTCCACCATCCATATAACTAATTTTAGTGATGATGCTCTCCGTGTTAGGCTTTTTCCGTTCTTTCAGAAGGATAAGGTCAAAAATTGGCTAACGTTTTTAGAACCAAACTCAGTAGCCAACTGGGCCACCATGTAGCACGAGTTCCTGAAAAAGTACTTCCTAATTAGGAAGACAAACCAGCTTTGGAGAACCATCACGAGTTTCTCACAGATGGATAAGGAACTCTTTTTTGAGACCTAGGAGCATTTTAAGGACCTCTTACGTAAATGTCCACATCATCAAGTCCCAAGGTGGCAATTAGTGCAAACTTTTTACGAAGGGTTAGATGAGAGAGATAGGTCAATGGTTGATGCATCATGTGGAGGTACGTTCCTCACAAAGCACAAGAATGAAGCATAGGTTCTCTTTGAGAATCTAGTTGAGAATTCTCAGCAACACACTGCTGCTGTTTGTAGACCCCCCAACCCATCCACCTCCAAACCTAGGGGAGTTTACAAATTGACCGCAAGCCATGACCTTGCGCCCACTCTACACACTATATCTCAAAAGCTCAATCAGTTCCTGTCCTTAAGACTGCAACAGCAGCCAAAGGCTTGTGCAGAAGTATGTGCGATCTACTCATACCCTTCCCATTTGAGTTACAATTGCCCCTATGTGCCACCCCAACCTGAGCTTGTGCAGGAGGAAGTTAAGGCCACCCACAATTGGTACAACATGCCATCAATTGACTTGTATTCCAACACATACAATCTTGGGTGGAAATAGCATCCTAACCCCTCCTGGAGGCCACAAGCCCCTGGATTTCAAAGCCAAAGACCTCAAACATCCAATAATGCTCCACCCTCATACCTATATTAGAACTCTCTGAATCCTCTCATGCCTACCCTTCGCCCACCTTCCTATCAACAATCGCCTCCTTCTCAGCCAACATATGATTTTTTTCAAGAGATGGTGTTGAAAACCCTTAAGAACATTGAGGCTGATCACCAAGTTGATCAGCAACTCCTCCACTCTCACTCGCATTCCATTGCTAAGCTGGAGGTCACCATGGGGCAACTAGCAACCTCCTTGAGCAAGAGATACGAAAGCAAGTTGCCAAGTCAGCCTTCAATGAACCCTAAGAGTCAATATGGGGTAAAGAGAGAACCTACAACTGGATCTTCATCATTTAATGAGCAAGCCTGGGCTATCACCATTCTTCGGAGTAGTAAGGAGGTTAAAAATAGGGTTGGGGAGAAAATTGAACAAGAGAATGGTAGAGAGAAAATAAGGAAATAAACTAAAGATGAACCAAGTAATCCTCTTTCTCCTAGCCCAATAGCTGATACCGAGACACCTACCCTCTCGAGAAGTGGAGCAATCCCCCATTACATCCCTAAAGCACCTTACTAAGTAGCACTTCTTGCACCCTCCAAAAATAAAAAGGAGATCACCACTAAATCCATCATAGACACATTCCATCAAGTTAAGTTCAATATCCCTCTCTTAGATGTCATAAAACAGGTGCAAGCATATGCCAAATTCCTCAAGGACCTACGCATGCAAAAGCGAAGATCAAGGGTGCATATGAACAAGCAAGTTAGGTTTACCGAGCATGCAAGCTCAATTCTCTTAGGTTATCTCTCTCCAAAGCTGAAAGACCATGGTGCTCCAACTATTTCATGTAAATTTGAAATTACACAATTGATAGGGCTCTTTTGGACTTAGAAGCAAGTGTGAACCTTCTGTCATACTCGATTTTCAAGAAATTTAATTTAGAAGAGCTACAGTCCACCTCGGTAACGCTAAGTTTTGCTTATTGATCAGTGAAAAGACCCTAAGGTGTAATATAGGACGTCTTGGTAAAGGTTGAAGAGTTTTACTATACTGTTGACTTCATAATCTTGGATATGGAACCCTCCGACCCAACCAAGGACCAGATCCCTGTCCTATTAGCACAACCCTTCTTGGCCATGGCTAGTGCCTACATTCAATGTAGGTCAAGGATTATGGATGTGTCCTTTGGTAATATGCAGCTCCGGCTGAATGTATTCCACGCATCTCAGCATCCACCTAAAGATGTCCAAGCTATTGACGTCAATATGATCGATGAATGTTTTGAGGACATGGTCTCCTCAATTTTATAGAGAAACCCTTTAGGGGAGATTCTTCAGCCCAAGAGCAACCCCCTTTTCGATCTGGATGACCCATGTGAGCAGATTCTCTCAATTCGTGATACAGTCTCCAGTTTGAAGGGAAACATTTAGGTAAGTAAGAAATGGTTCATTGAAGGAGTGGGGGAAGACATACTTGTTATTGACCCAAGATAAGTTCGATATGTGCTTTTGATGCGTCTGGCTGAAGGCATTAAACTTAACACTTCTGGGAGGCAACCTGAAGATTTCTATTAGTCAGTTCTTTTCGTGGTAAGTCCTTAGGGTGTACATAGTAGTATAAATAGGATTAGAGTCGTTATGAAAAAGGCTTAGTTAAGTCTAGGGTAATATTTAGGCGTGACCAATACACTCAAAGGCGACCCAATTGCAAAACTGCAAGTTATCTGATTTTTCAAAATACTGAGAGGGTCGACCAGGTGAGTGACCAGCACTAAAGCTTGTACGACCTAGTCGAGAATATAAAGAGACAGTTAAAAACTCTTTTTCCCTCGTGATCTTCCACTTCTAAAAATCCTTCCCTCTTAGTCGTACCTCGTCGCACCCACTCTGCTCGTGTTGCCCAAGCTTCATCCATCCTCCCCGAACCCTGACGGAATTCCGACAACCACTTCGATGAATCTTAGCTTGGTTACAACCTCCCTTTGCACGTGGTTCCTGATCCGTGCCGCTTCTAGGTTTTTCTAGTGAGTGACATTTTCATCCCTTCATTCCATTCTTCAATGTTTTCAAAATGTCTCGTCGTCCAATACCTAGGACTGCTTCAAAGCAAACCCAGTCATCTCATGCCATTACCAAATAACGCAGGGCTCCCATTCAACTAATAAATGAACCTTCGTCGTCAGGTTCTGAGCATACGTCACCCGTTTCAGCAACAGTGAGTGGTCGGAGGGCTCAACCAGAACCGGAGAGGAGGAAACGATGGGATATAGCTCAAAAGATGACCCTCGGTGATTTTGACCTTAAGCCAATGTATCCATTCCATTTGGGGGGGAACTTGTGCTCATCCACGCAGGCAGTGTTGTGTCAAAATTCTTCAGACAAGGAAGTTTGACAACTATATGACCCCACCGACCATGACATGTCATCCACAATTGGTGCGGGACTTTGCACTAATATGGAGCATAACCCCACTACATGGGTCTGGCTTACTACTGTACAGGGCATCTCATTCGAACTAACACTAGCCCTGATTAATCAAGTTTGGTCCAATGACGACATGGATAATAATCAGTGGGCACCCCTTGACTCCTTAAATGTGCACCACATTATCCATCATATGTTTCACGACCTCTATTATGACAATTCACTTACACAGAAAGGAACGTGTGCAGCAAGGAACCGCTTGCTAGATTATCTGCTACTCCTCAACCTCATCCTACAGCGCAATATATGTGCATTTGGTCATCAATCCAAAAGGCGCGGCGTTCACCTACAGGTTTTATATGCTATGCATCAGGGCATGGTGGTGAATATCCCTAGGGTAATCTTTAACGAGATGATCACCTTTTATGAGTGACTTGTGAAGAATCCCCACCTGAAAAGCTGCCACCAAAGCCAACACGAGCCCAGTCAGATCGAGAACGTAGGAAATCCCTCATTCTATATGCACAGCTTATTATGGCCACCCTTATGAAGAAAAAGCTTGATTTAGGTAATCCTGATGAGCACATTCCGATTGGTGAGGTTACCACAAAGAAGACATGGGGCAAAGCTTGAGCTTAGTCACTATAGCGATATTGAAGGTGCATAAGTGAGCACCCTTTGAAGGTGCCTCGGGGTTGGAATTACAGGTACCATAATTCATTTATAACATCAAGGATGAGCCCCCACGATTACCCATGCCTCCTCCTCGCTAAGCCCCGAAGAAGAAAAGGAGAACGACAGATGCAACCTTTATGTCCACAGCAGCACCTCCCCCACCAACATCCCCCTCTAGGCCTTAGGCAGGGGATGACCTGAGACATCTATGCCATGATGTTGAGCTCCTTGCTTCTGCGGCGGCAGCGACACGACTGGAGATGAGCCAGGGTTTTCAAGCAATCTTCGAGATTCTCCGTATCAGCTTCCCACAAGCAGGTGAGTCAGTTATCCTTCTAGGATTCATTAATGCGTCTGAACCAAATGCAGCCCCAGCTCCCACTCTTACACCCTCTACCTCCCCGTTGCATCCCCCATCTCCCGCAGCTCCACCAATAGTGCATTCGCCAGCCCATCAATTTCCTACCCAGTAGGCCACTTCACCGGCTAGTCCAGAGATTATAATTGAGATTGACCCCCCCCCCTAGCGAGAGGGACGAGGAGGCTTTTTCTGCTACATCCCCAACCCAAGTTGCCATCACGAGCGAAGCCTGGTTCCCCCACACAAATTCTTGAGGACGCTGGTCATACAGAGTTTGACATTCAGCCCTACCTCCTTCGACATCTGCCCTGCCGGTCCCAACTATAACCGCTGCTCTAATTCTCCCAATAGATTTACCCCGGTTATTCGTCCCTCTTCAAGTCCAACCAACCCCATCATCTGGCTATATAGTCGATCTAGGACTGTTTCTCCACCATCCACTTCGTCCGCCTCGCCAGTAGCACTTAAGCCAGCTTCACAAATGTCTAGTCATGTGCCATCTTTGGCTCTAGTTTCACCGATTTATGTTTTGATGGAGGAAGGGGCCGCTATAAGTACACATTTTGATAAGGCCCACCAGTCTGCGATGGGCACTCCATCTGAGGTAACGCTTCAGATCATAAGGTCAGCATGTTAACTGAGGAGGATTAGGTAGGGACTAAAGCCAGTTTTCAGGACTTTGGATGACCTGTTTGTCTATATAGCTTGTTTCCTTTTGTTTTAGTTTGTTTTATTTTCCGATAATTCACCATGTTTTTGTTGGCTGTACTCACTTTGTAATGCTCTTTTCTACAATGTACTACCATGAGTATTAATGAAATTACATGATGTTTTGACTAAACCCTTGGTGCTTTGATGTATGTCTTGCATGCATGTTGGCGTGGATTATATGTATTTGATGCAGGTACACTACTTGTTATTCATTGATCCATGTCATGCCCGCTCCCATTCCTAGGTGTTGTCCTTTCTTTCCACACTTCAATGAGGACACTGAAGTTCTAAGTTGGGGGTAGGGGGTAGCATACTACATGGCACATTTCATGCACAAAAATGACTAATTGTGAACATTTTCTAGTGAACTTTATCTGTCCCATGCCATGTTAACATATATTATACCCTCTACATACGCCTATATAATCTAGATGTTGCATGTATAGGCTTCTCAGTTATATGATCTTATTATACTGACTAACAATGTAGTGAGTCATTTGTTTGCAGTTTCATATAACATGGCCGATGTACTTGTGACACTTTGTGTGGATTGACTAGTGGTTCGTTTGAGTTAATATAGTTGTATAAACTCTTGTATTCGCATGGTACTTCATAAGGCTAAAAATACACTTACAAGTGATTTGTAGCACGTAGGGTTCTTTGAGAGTACTGAGAGAACAACTGTGGCGACTATAACACCTTGTGAGGTACCGTTGAGCCATTCGTTCATTTCTTGAATTATTGACGTCAAACTCTAAGTTTATAAACCTCAACTTTCCTTCTATTTGTTGGATTTCCTTTGCCCAACTAGTATTTGTTTTTGCATTTTCTAGCCTAGAGGTGACATCTAGTTGGGAGATACAAACCTAGATTTTGTAGCTTACTCAAGATGTGAAGATTAAGCCACCCTTAGAGAAAGACTTATTCCATGGACTCCTATTTGAGCTAAATTTTCATTGGAGATATGAAGACAATATAAGAGTTTAATGATTGTCTTAGCTGACCATGAAAAGAAATATAACGAAAAGAATGAGCAAACGAAATGAAAAATAAATGTACTTGCTCCAAACAAATGTAAAAAGGTCAAGTTAAGGACACGACACCACAATTCTACATGTATGAAGAGTCTTCAGCTGACCAATGCACGTGGTATATTCACGCTTAGTCTATGAATAAATCGATCTAGGGTGGTCTTGATTGAATATGGCAAGTAAGTGAGAAGATGTTAGGGTGAAGGACCCAACACGTCATTATAGGCTGGGTTCCTTTCCTATGAGACTAGTCCACTCCATATTCATGGCGTTAGTTCTTCAAATATATGGGATGATTGATCATGACACTATTCCCCACATATGAGAGTGAACCTATTTTCTTGAGTGATTTTGAGGGACTAAACCAGTGAGGCTAAGTCAAGACGATCGTTCTGCAGGTGTCCAAGGGCACTCTGAGTGAGACAAATCATACACCTTAGACATGCCTTAAGAAGTGTCCTATCCATACCTGAATTTACATGCTAATATTAACTTCGAACTACAATCATTGGTTGATTCTCTGTGAGTTGTGTCTTAAGATGGTTGTGCATTGTTGAGACTTGCATGAGTGAATTGTTGCAGAGTGTGTGTATAATAGAGTCATGTATAAAGGAATTTGTATGTAATAAGGTGATATATCTGTATGTAGAATGGTATGATTGTATTGCATGTGTTTCATTTAATGTTTATTGGAATTGGTGTTTATGGGTATTGCCCTGGAAATACTCACGAGAATACAACTTGTCAACTAGGGTCAACCTAGGGGTTTCAAGCCTTATTGTATATGGTAAATGTAATCGTGTTTCCCACAAAAAAGGAGGTAGGTAGGATTTTCTTAATTTTCTTAGTTTTTTCTTTGCTTGAGGACTAGCAAAGTGTAAGTTGGGAGTTGTGATGAGTCCCTAAAATGCATGATTTTAGACCTTCATTTACCTTTGTTTATCTTCATTTTTGTATATAACCCTTTGTTATCATATTTTAGAGTTATGCAAGGTTTGTTCGTGTTTCAGGGAAAAAGAGTTAAAAACCATGAAGTTAGGCATTACAAGAAGACAAGGGAATATTTGGGACACTCAAAGCTCAAGTCATATGTTTAGCCAAGTCCTTAGAGCTTCAGTACATTTAAGAAAGAAATATCTTGTTCGACCATGTGGAGAGACTAGCTACCAACATGGGCGACCAAGGCAATAAATGCAGCCTCCAAGGTTCAAGCCTGAAATAGAACAACTGCAAGGTTCAACCAAGTCCTCGAAACAGTGACCCTCTGGGGCGACTAGGTCCATAGGCTAAAGCTGTCTAAAGTTAGAACTACCGAGAGCCTTGACCAAATGCTCGACTAGAGAGACCATTATGGGCGACGAAGTTGAGTTCCTAAGATCTCATGAAGCTCTAGATCCTACAAATCTCGACCATCTACTCGACCAACAAGACCCAACTATGAGACTATGTTGAGAAGAGCTGAATTCAAATCCCTACTATCCTAGGAGCTCTGACCAGGGCGCAATCGAGGAAGAACATGGATGCAACCTAATCGAAACTGATAATCTGCATCGCAAGATACTTGCAGAAGTTGCCATTTCTGAATTCCAAATCTCGTAAACCCTAATGGGTATGTATAGTAGCTTCAACAATGAGCTTAAGGTTCCTCTTTGGCCTCTTTTAGGTTTGTGACAGACTTAAGATGTCATTGAGAACCATTGTAGATTAGTTAGAGTAGATTTCAATTCTTGTTCTGGTTTTTGCAAGATGTGTTCAATGGCTTGTGACAACCGGCAACACTCATGCTTTCCACGTAGATTAGATGATCATTCAATTGAACCTCCAGTCGTTAGTGACAGACGATTTGAATATAAAGGATTGATCTTTTTACATGCTTTCTCTTTACTACTTTCATCTTTACATGCTTTCACTTAATTGCTTTCCTTTACTGCTTTCCTTTACAGCTTGATTGTGATGAATACGTGGTAGATAGGATTGCACTTCTATAGCTTCAGTCGGGTACACATGTTGGGCTACAGTCTCCCACAGAGGTTCTCGTGATCGTTGTGATAGAGTATACTCTGGTTCCCGATCGTGCTTCGGACGGTTGGTGCACCTTTACTACCCTATGCCATTGAATGGCTCCTTGGACTATTTAGCCGAGTTATAGTTAGTTTAATTCGGTAAACTCACTGAACTTAGATTACACACACAACATCCTAGGTCGGATTCATGATTGAGCACTACTTTGTAGGAGTAGAGTTAAGTTAGATTTACATGCTTTCCAATAGTTGATAGAACACACATTGAAAAATACCATCTTTTTACTTTTCTTTTACACAAGGCTACAATAAATTACTTTGGAAGTGGTTTGATAATTGCGCTTTAAGTCCATGAGGATCGACGCCCAACTTCCCAACTTTCTACTGAACTTAGGATTGTTAGGTAGTATAAATATTATTTTTGGTAGTTAAGGACCCAAACCTTGGCGACCCTACCACTAACCTCATATGTGGTGAGGTTGATGGTGAAAATAAATTTTGAGAATTAATAGTATATATATTCATGTATCCAAAAACTAATTTATTAAAAAAAAAAAAAAAAAGGTAAACAATTATAATCGTACCCACGTTGTTGGTGTGGGTGGGCAAATCACCCTAAGTCTCCCCAATTGATGGTGACCTCTCAATCTGTGTTGCCTCTAGCTATATCGTAACCACATCATCGGCCTGAGTAGTAGTGTCAATGGGCATACGCCTCATGCATCTATGACCTCCTAGTGCCATGTCTACATTATAGACAACACTGAATAAGATAAATTTATATTAAATGGAATTATAGTAAATTTATTTCAGTCATTTATACAAATCAAATATATGAAATCTAATATGACAGCATAAATACGTACCTATGAACTGTAGTTTGATAGAATACATGAAATGATTACAAATCCTCAATATCTGTATCATCATCACTTTCTAGTATCTCTTCCTCGTCAGTACAGTAATCCACCATTGTTTCATCTTCTGCATCACTATCTTCATAGTTGATGAAATCAACATGTACCTCATCAACTTGAATTTGATTAGTACCTACTTATTCTACTACGATACTAACCCTATTCAATGGTATAGGATCAACTTCTTCCCTTTCAGCATCATTGTTACCAAACGAGGCCACATATGAATCATATTGAGTTGTTACACCGACATATGGCTCACCTTGTTGGAAAGCATCCTTAATTATATTCTTCTTCCCATCTTCAACTTCTATTATATTATACAAACTTTTTGGATTTATTTTTTGTGCCACATGTCAATCACCCTTCAATTTTTGTGTCCTTAGGATAAAATAATCGTTTTGCCTGCGTTGCTAGCACAAAAGGGTAATCTTGTTACCATTTCCTATTAAAATTGAAACTAGTAAACTAGATATTTGCGTTTATCCCACTTTTATTGCTAATATCCCATCAATCACATTTTAACAAGTGGACGAGTCTATTTGCTCCATAGCTTAGATCAATAATGTCATTTAAGATACAAAAATAGTCAATACCCTCATCACCTTATGTGTCTGGCACGACAACACCACTATTTTGGGTTCTTCTATGCAGCTCAAGAGACTTCGTTTGAAACCATAAGCCATTAATAATGCAACCGGTGTAGTGGTTAACTCTTTAATCACGGCCATAAGCTAATGCGTACAAATCTTTACCTATCGTAGGTTCTTTATTATAATACATGAATTTCATCCAATAAAAATAAGTTTAGAAGAGTTAACAATTACTGAAATTTTAATTATTATCAAATTCATACTAAAGTTGTTATTACACATGTCCCAAACCACTTGACAAATTCTTTCTTATGTCTTTCTTCAATATTTTTTCCATTTTCCTTTTCAATTTTAACTTTATGTTTACCGTATGCAACAATAATATATGTTAATGTAGGCTAAGAACGTATGCATATATACAATACAAAGTATGGATTAAGAAACCACGTACTCGATATATGGAACAACTTCATGACAATTATTGAGCATGTAAAAATACACCTTTGTCGGCTCCTAAATATTAATGAAATCATATACCCGCCCACCCAATGGTTGGACATTTGATCTAAATACGGAGTTGATGGGTTCTAGGTCTTCATCATTACTATTTATGCCTGCATTTCTCTATGCCTCAATTATTGAGCCTTTCGGTTTGACCTTATAGCGCACATATCTCTTTAAAGTAGACAATAACTTTTGAATTTTACATAAGATTATGACGTCTATGAATAGAGCAAGTAAATCATGAGGAAACTGTTGTATGATATAAATTATCTCTCAATTGTATACATCCAACGATATTACATTGATCTTGTAATTATAACCTCCCATAGTAAATAGATAGCTAGGTGGACCATATCACTGAAGAATATTGGTGGAAATATTTTCTCAAGTTTACATAGTATGATTACAATATCCTTCTCTAACCATTCAAGTGCATTTAATTTCAATTTTTTTTAGCACAAGTCCTAGAAAAAAATTCCCAACTCAATCAACATTAAGTAAACATCGTCAATCAAGTATCTATGAAGGAAAATTGGTAGAACCCTTTGAAGAAGGACATGATAGTTATGAGTTTTCTTCCTTGTGCTTATGCATCGAGATATGTTAGAGGCATATCCATCAGGGAACTTCACTAATTTCAACCATTCAAAGAAACTTTTTTTTTTTTCATCCTTTGACAATGTGTAAAACATTGATGGCATGAGAAGCTTGTCCCCATCATGAATGAGGGGCAACTCAGGTCATATTCTCATATAGTCCATATCTAGGTGAGCATTTGCATTTTCCTTTGTTTTTCCATTTATATCCAATAATGTCTCAATCACATTCTCACAATGTTCTTCTCAATGTGCATAACATCAAAATTGTGGCGTAGTGAAAAAAACATGTAGTATGGAAACTCAAAAAAGATAATTTTCTTTGTCCACTTTAACTCAATCTCAGTGCGTTTCCAATTTCTACTATTCAATGCTTTCGCAAATTTCGCATTTTTTATAACCTTTAACTTCTCTAATATCTTTTGCCTACTTAGTCATTTTGGTTGCAACCTTCGTTCGAAGTTTTCATTAAGACTTCTATTACAATGAGTCCTCCAAGATTATCTATTTGGTAGAAAACTATGATGACACATAAAGCATTACTTTCATCCATGCTTCAAGGATAAGAACACAACATCCTTATTACACACAGGGCATGCAAAGTATCCTTTTGTGCTCCACCCCAATAGATTGTCATAAGCAAGGAAATCATTAAACGTCAACAAAACTACAGCACACAACCAAAATGTTTTACAAATTTCTATATCAAATGTTTCTACTCCTTTTTCCCATAGTTATTTCAACTCATCAATTAACGGACTCAGGTGAACATCAATCTCATTACCAGGTACCTTCGGTCCAAGAATAAGTAAATACATGTAAATGAATAGTTCTTTCATACATCGCTAAGGTGGCAATTGTATAGCATCATCGTAGCTGGCCACATAATATACAGGTTGTTCATGTTACTAAAAGGATTGAAACCATATGAATCAAGACAAATTTTGATGTTGCAAGGATCACTGGAAAGCAATAGATGCATTTCGTCAAACTCAACCTAAGCTTGCGAATCCACTGGATGGTTAAGGATGTTTTCCTCTTAAAGACATTTCTTTTTATGTCATCTCATATCTGCAACAGTCTTTGTGGACATGTATAATCTTTGAAGTCTCAGTATCAATAGACAATATCGAAAAATATTTCGAGGGATATTTTTACCTTTCTTGTGATTAGTTTTATACGTTGGTTCACCATATTCTGGATACTCATTTGCATTTCAAAATTCACCAAAAAAGAGTACACAATCATACCTACAGGTATGTATTGGAGTGTAAACAAGACCCAAATCATGCATGTATGTCTTCGCCTTATAAAATGACTTTGGAAATGTTTCACCGTAAGGAAATGCCGCCTTATTTAACCTAAAATTCATGTTGAATGCACTTTGAGTTTGACGATGCATTGTTCCTTAATGAAGCAACTTTATCAATAACTATAATTTTGAGAATTGTTTACAATTTGGATAAAGTGGCACCAGTTCATCCCTCACAAGATTATAAAATGGTTTACCAAGTTGACTTAACTAACTAGGATCACAAGGTATGCTACTTGCTGAACTAGAATCAAATACAATCTGGGATACATTGCCATCCTTAGTATCCACTGTGTTTCCCCTTTGCAAGTCACCAAACATTTCGATTAATCCATCCTAACATGTATCACCACCTCATATATTCGCCCCCTCATATTCATTTTCATCATCTTCCCTCATAATTTTATAATCTTCACTTTGAAACACCCATCTTGTGTAGTTTTTGTCCATTCCATAGTCTATAAATGTTTTCCAACCAAATCAATGTGTCAAAATATTATGTTTTGGATTTGTCAGCACGAGGACACACAATCTCTATGAAATCATGCACCTTTTTTACATATTCTGGCAAAAATCTATCTCAAGCCTTCTTCTAACTGTTATCTATGTTCATTAGCCTATAACATGTTCAAAAAATTATTTTGATTATATTTCATAATGTTTATGAGGCATGCATCATATATCTTAAAATCAACCACCTTTTTTTTAGGGTAAGGATCCTATCCCATTCATGAATGAAGCATTTACATTGCAGTTAATCGCCTAAATTCCTTGATTATACTCATTCTAAATTTTGGAAGCATCTCCTTATGGTTCTCCAAGTACATGAGAAGGGGGAAGTGAACATGTTACTAGTTTTTCACTAACAATTTGTCACGATACCCCACTATGCACCCGGAGAACATAAGAAAAGACACTATCAAAATATGCAATGAAAATGAAAAAAGCGTGAACAATGACAACAATGTAAATACACATTCCTAAATAGTCCACACAATGGACAATTCAAGAATGGTTAAAATTCAAACATTACTAATCATAAATGAAACAAATAATTAAAATATTAATTAATCATTAATGTAGATAGTATGATTAACAATTAATTCAATATTAATTGATTTGTCTCATATTTTTTATATGACATATGAATGTATAGTAACAATTCTTGAACGATTCTAAGTTTTAATGAACACATGCATATAATGAATGGATGCTTTGATGAAAACCTTATTATAAATATAACTTACACTATCATAATATAAGAAGAAAAATCCATTTTTCATTTGAAACCATTCGGGAACATTCATTCATTCATTCATTCATCAAATAGAAGGTTTATTTTAAAATTAGGTACAATGACCCCAACAATTTCTCCTTCATTCAATATTCAATCTCTTCAAAATTAGAAGTTCCAAAAAGAAAAAGAAATCATGATTCCCTTCAAAAATCATTCAGGATTTAAAACATATGACTCACTCAAAGGAATCACTAGCTATTTGCAAAAATCTTGTTTTATCTTAGAAGAATAATCGTTCTCATTCCTAAAAAATTGTCTCAAACATTTTATTTGAATAAAATCATCCCAAATCAGTCAACTATTTGGTTTTAGTTCCACAAAAATAGTCGGTTGCTACACCAAACTTAGCTTGCACATTTCAGTAACATGTAAGAGCTTACTCCTTCAATCATGGATTAGCTTAAATCCCAAACAAAAATGAAAATAATCCATCTACATAAGATATTAATTTTTCTTAATAACAAGATCATATTTTCCAAGAGAAACAATCAATTATGCTTATTTTTCTTAGAAGTTTACAAAGTATTAATGGCCTCAATTGGCCGGCCTTAATTGAATCTTTGGGAGAATTAATAGTTGGACTTGCAAATATATGTCATATATAGGAAGGCTCCATCTTACCAAATTGGTGCTTCTAAGCATTCAAGCCAATTAAGGCTCCACTCCTTGTCTACCTAAATATGTTACTTTCTATGGCATGACAATAACAAGAAAACTACTGACTGCAAAGTTAAATGGTCAAATGTCTGCAACCTGTCTTTAAAAAGGGGCTTGAACGTTTACTATATATTAAAACAAAATGATGCCAATACTCTGAAAATGCTATAGCAAATATTAACTAGAAAAAAATTCTTGCGGGTCTTATGAATTCTTGCTTTGAACCTAAAGAAAATATGGATCCACCAATGTGCCCTTCCACATGGAAATTAATTCTAAAAGCTAGAGCCATATAATATCCTTGTGTCAAGCATGAAATTGAGAATGGAAAAGTCTCTTGTTTGAGTAGTGAGTACTGAACTTACGGATGCTTGCTGCTATTTCTGTACAGGCGGCTACGGTAGACGGCTGGGGCAGGAAGCTAGGGCAAGCGGCTGCGGCAAGCGGTTGGGGCAAGTGGCTGGAGCTGGGGCAGGCGGTAGGCGACTAGGGCAGGCAGCAGGTGGCTCGGCGGCAAGCAGCTGGCCGACAGCAACCAAGCAACGGCGGGCAGCTCTCTGGAGAATTGCACACAACAGCAGGACGGGATGCGAGCGCGAGAGAGACATGGGATTAGAGATGCGCGAGATTTTGGGGAGGGGAAGAACAGGGATTTTTGGGAAAGTTTTTTATGATAGTTTAAAAACCGTCATTAATATATTTTAATTATAAATTTTGTAAAAATTAATGTTAACTAATTGGTCGCAAAAAAAAAAAAAATTGTCACTAAAAATACATGGTAATGATGGTACCTTTAATTATAATTTCTTTTAGAAAAATTTAAGTTAATTAATAGTGATAAAAAAAAAAAAAAAAAGGCCCAAGATTTAAATATTACACGAATATATTGGGGATAAACACTTTAACCTATTAGCGACGGTTTTACATTTGTCACTAAAACCTCTTGGTAGTAACAATTGGATTTTCTTTACTACAATTTTCTGGAGAGAGTTTCAATGACTTTTTCAAACCATCACTAAAAAATTTCCCCATAATTTTTATTACTTTAAAATAATTTAAATTATTATTGACGAAAAAAGACTATTAGTAAAAATACTAATAGTGACCAACATTAATTTGTCAATAAAAGTTGATAGTGATGGGTGGAGAGGAACACTCAGTCACTGGATGTGACTGAAACTCAGTGAGGATAAATACCAAACAAGTATATTTCAATCTGAAAAATAATACAAAGGAATTCAAACAACAAAATCTCTCGCTCACTCACTGGCTTTCAACTCTCAACACACCACACTTACAATGCACACATACTCACCTATTTATAGCAATTACAGAAAATAGATAATCAACAATGGTGGCTAGTTTGGTAAGGTTGGTGGCTAAATTTTGCTTAACTTCAATGGAGGTGGGCTGTCGGTTGATGAAGCTTCTGCAGTCAAATCTTGCCGCCACCGTCCCACTGTTCTCAAGTTTAATCTTCAACATCCCCCCTTAAACTTGACTCTCCTAACTTTGTTATTCCGAGCATTGTCTTTAGTCTTGCAAAAAATATCATGTCTGAGTGGTTTTGTGAAAATATTAGTCATCCGATCATACGTTCTGCAAGATATCAATTTCATTTCTTTCTTCCTGTAACCCTTGGCGACATGTTTTGCTTTGTATCTCTGGACTTCTCTTTGAGTGTTCTTCTTGGTCTTGTAGACCCATTTTACACCAATAGTTTTGTGGCTCTTCGGGAGATTTGTCAACTCCCAAGTTTTGTTCTTCTTGATGGATTGAATCTTCTCATCCATCATTTTTCTCCATTTGTTTTCTTCGTTAGCTTTCTTAAAGCTAATTGGGTCGCTAGTTAGCAACAGGCAGTTTAGAGCAATATATTCTTCCATTGGTTCTGTATTTTCATACAGATCGACTAGATTTCGAGCTCCTCTAGGTCTCATGTCTGAGATTTCATGCTCTATTGGTGATGGAGCTTCATTTGTCTGTGGTGAACCATGTGGAGGTGTCTGCAGCTCAGGAATTTGTGGCTCGATAGCCACTTCTCTTGTCTGTGTAGGTTCTTCTCCTTCAAGTGTCAATTCCGCATCTTTGGAACATTCAGCCTGGTCCCATTTCCAAGATTCATTTTCTTCAAAGATGACATCCCGACTGTGAAAGACTTTCTTGTTGATGGGATTGTAAAGTCAATATCCCATGGTGCTGTCACCGTATCCTACAAGGATACACTTCTCTCCTTTATCATCCAGCTTTGTCCTTCTTGCTTCTGGGATCTTGGCGTAGGCTATGGAGCCAAACACCCTAAGATGACTCACACTGGGCTTGTGAGTACTCCAGGCTTCATATGGTGTCTTTGTATCAAGACTCTTCGTCGGACACCTATTGAGCAAATAGACTGCACATAACACTGCTTCTGCCCAAAAACTCTTGGGCACATTTTTATCCTTTAACATGCTTCTAGCCATGTTAAGGATTGTGCGGTTCTTCCTTTCGGCTACACCATTCAACTGGGGAGTGTATGATGGTGTGAACTGTTTCTGAATTCCTTGTTGTCTAAGAAATTCCAGGAAAGCTTCGTCTTTGTACTCTCCTCCTTGGTCTGACCAGAGTGACTTAATGCGGAAGCCACTCTGTTTCTCCACAAGAGTTTTGAACTCTTTGAACTTATCGAATACCTCTGACTTCCTTTTCAAGAAGTAGACCCAGGTCTTCCTGCTGTAGTCGTCGATGAAGGTGAGGAAGTATCGATTCTATCCATTCGAAAATGGTCTTAATGGACCACACACATCTGTGTGTATTAGCTGGAGCGGCATGGTTGATCTCCAGTCGGCTTGCTTTCCAAAGCTGTTTCTATGTTGCTTGCTCAAAATACAGCTTTCACATATCACATTTGGATTATGGATATTGGGTAAGCCCTTCACCATCTTCTTGCTTCCCAATTGTTTCAAACTTTCAAAGTTTAGATGCCCATACCTTAGATGCCATAGCCAGTCTTTGTCTTTGATGATAGCGCTCAAACACCTTGGCGTATCATGTTGAATGGCAAGCGGAAACATTCGATTCTTTGCCATTTGAACTCGAGTAACAAGCTTTCCTCGAGCATCTATTATCACCATCTGCTTATCACTGAGGCTAATTCGATAGCTGACTCACTCGAAAAATGAGCAGCTCGAAAGCTATCCCAAGTATAGGAGTTCTGTCGTGTAATATTAAGCCCAAGGGCTAGATCGTCTCCTCAGGGAATGCGTTTAATCTCAATTTTACGTTCTTTCCAATCGAAATTAAAAATGTACTGAACTCAGTTCAGATTCAGGTTTTTCAAGATTGTTCAATTTCACTTTTAATGAATTAAATGACACGTAATTTAAAACTCTAAACTAACATACACTAAATAAAAGAAAACAATAATAGAAACCTTACGTCTACTTAAAGAAACATTGGGACACGCGTTGATAAAAATTGAAAACCTAAAACATGGAACTAAAACATGTAAAAATGGAAACTCTAATCTACCTAAGGAAACATCGAAACACGCGCTCATTAAAAATGGTAACATTGATCATGGAATTAAAGCACATAATGGAAACTCAATTAGACACAAACTAAAAAAAAAAACAAACCTACTAAAAATCGAACTTTTAGCACAATTAAGAGATCAAATCAAGACTCACAATTTAAATGTAAACATGAACTGAATGGAAATTTAAAAGACAAACAATAACAGAACACAATAAAAACACAACCTTTACTAATCATAGACCCTAACTAAATCGAATTTTGACAAAAAAAATCTGAATTTAATTAAGAATGCTAAATTAAAATAACTATTAAATAGATAAACAAAGAGATTAATTTAACGATAATGAAATACCCAACATTACTCAACTTAAACAAAAAGAAAGAAAACTCCAATAACATTAAAAAAAAACTAAACTTTCTTCAATATTCCAAGATTCAAAGAAAAGTAAATAAAAGAAAGAAAGAAAGGAAAAGAGAGAGAGAGAAACAAATCCACGGAGCCGTGAAGCTGCTGCTGTGCTGGAGAAGTTGCTGCTGTGCTGCAGATTGCTGCTGGGCTTTGGTGGTCCTGCTATGGAGTCGACTAGTGTTCTGCTGTGCTTAGGGACTGCTGAGGATGGTGGAGGAGGCTGGGCTTGCTGCAAGAGGGCAGAGGAGGCCAAGAGAAATAGAGGAAAGGGGGAGAGTGAGGGAGGAAAGACAAAGGGAAGGAAGAGAGACAAAGGGAGAGAAGCAGAATTGAAAAGAACAAAAAAAAACAAACTAAAGAAGAAGAAGAAGAAGAAGAAGAAGGAGAGGAGGAGAATGGGGAGCCATGGGGGCTGCCTCCCTAGGGGGAAGAAATAGAGGAGCTTAAATAGGAGGCATTGGGTGCCCTAGACCCGGATGGGAAAGGGTTGACCCGTCAACTTGATTTTTTTATTTTTTTAATTCTCTGTTCGTTACAAATTCTGTTCTTTTGGAGCCTATATCTCACAAAACTCAAAACACGAAAGTTGTAGATGATCTTTTCCTCTTTCTACAAAAATTTGAATTGTCTCGATCGGAACTCGGAAGGAAAAGTTATGCAAGAAATACGAACAGGTGTTGGTTTTGATTCCCGGAAATTTTTCCTGCGACAAAAAATTACCAAAACTTCATAAATAGTGCAATAAAGTTCAAGAATGATGATTTTGGCACTTTATTAAAATATTGGACAATTTTGGACATTTAATTAAAAATATAAACTGTAAAGCTCGGGTAACAATGCCCAATTACGCAGTTTTGATGCGTAATCAATAGCCTCTCTCCACGAGCTGTCCGAGACTAAGTATATTAGTCTTCATGGCTGGCACATAGTAGACGTTGGAGATGTAAGCATGATCTCCAGATTTCTGTTTGATCAGAACATCTCCTCTCCCTTGGACTGGGATTTTAGAATTATCGCCGAAAGATATCTCCCCCTGAACTTTCTCATCAAGTTCAAAGAATAGGTTCTTTCTGCCAGTCATATGGTTGCTGGCTCCAGAATCAAGGTACCAAACACTCTGGTCCTGAGGAGTTGCATTGTGTGCCATCAGCATCAACGACTCTCCATCTGCATGATCAGTTTCGGCAAGGTTGACCTCCTCGCTAACCTTTTCTTGTTGTCGCCCCCAACATTCATTGCTATAGTGTCCATACTTGTGACAATTGTAGCATTGAATGTTTCTTTTGTCTACATTCGAGCGATTATTATATCCTCCTCTTGTTCCTTGTCCTCTGCCTTGTGGGACATAGCTCTGTTGATTTCGTCCTCCTCTAGTGGGACCTCTTCTGCCTCTGCCACCTTCTCTGGAGTTAAAATTTCTAGAATTTCTTCCACGAGATCCTCGGTCTCGTCCTCTTCTTTGTTGTGACGTCCCCCTTTTGTCGTATCTATCTGTAGTGAGGGACAACTTCGTTTGGAGAGCTTGCTCCAGTGTTTTATCATCACTTCTTCTATTGACTTTTTGCTCATGGGCTTGGAGTGAGCCCACAAGTTCTTCTACAGACATTGTTTCCAAGTCTTTGATTTCTTCTAGGGTCACAGCTATATAATCATATTTTGGATCTAAAGATCGCAAAATTTTTTCACAAATTCTCTCGTCATTGAGAATTTCTCCATTTCTTCTTAATTGATTTGATACTACCATTACTCGTGTATAGTAGTTTGTAATGGATTCAGTAGACTTCATTTTGAGAGATTCGAACTCACCTCGCAATGTCTGAAGACGAATCTTTTTTACTTTATCTGCACCTTTGTGTGTTCGATGGAGAGAGTCCCAAACTTCTTTAGATGTCTTTGCGGAGGCGATGATTTCGAACGTGGCCTCATCAAGGCCTTGGTAGATTATGGATTTTGCCTTGCAATCTTTCTTTCGATCGGCTCGCAAGGTCGTTCTTTGAGCTTCGGACATAGCTGCTTCGACTTCTTTTGATGGGCTTTCTCTGTACCCATCTTCAACAACGTCCATGACATCCTGAGAACCTAAAAGGGCTCTCATTTGAATCGACCAGTTGTCATAATTTTCTCGGGTCAATTTTGGAATGACCGATTGGATAGTACCGTTAGCCATCGAATTTAATATATAAAAAACAGAGAGATGGGGACTGATTTTGGTAAATCTAATGGCACCAATAAATTCAAAAGATTGCAAAACCTTAGGAACCGGTTTTGGTTTGCAAAGAACCGGTCTAAAAATCACTGAACCGGCTATAGGCAATTCTGGTGAATTTTTAACTAACCGGTTTAACTTAACGGCCGTTTAACAGCGTTACTTTTCCCGTTACACCACGTGGCGTTCTCTGCACGTGCCGCGTGTAGCTTCTGGAAGCGGGTCGGATGCGGGTCACTGTCCGGGTCGGATCTCTCCAATCGGGCGAAGAAGACGCGTGCGGGAGCGTGAGGCGCGTGTGGCCCTCTGCCGGAGTCTTCGTCGGCGCGTGCGGCGGGTGGGAAAAACGCTGTCTTCTTGGGAGGCGCGTGGGAGCGCGTGAAGAGCCTCCCAGTCTCCTTTTAAGACGTGGTTTTCACCTTTGGAATCGTCTGGAATCGGATTTCAAAATGATAGGCTCAATTTTGAATTTTGAGCAACTTCAAAATTGGGAGAAAATCGGATTTTTTCTTTGTTTGCCTTTGTTTGGCGGATTTCAGCGTTCCTGGACGCTCTGATACCACTGATGGGTGGAGAGGAACACTCAGTCACTGGATGTGACTGAAACTCAGTGAGGATAAATACCAAACAAGTATATTTCAATCTGAAAAATAATACAGAGGAATTCAAACAACAAAATCTCTCGCTCACTCACTGGCTTTCAACTCTCAACACACCACACTTACAATGCACACATACTCACCTATTTATAGCAATTACAGAAAATAGATAATCAACAATGGTGGTTAGTTTGGTAAGGTTGGTGGCTAAATTTTGCTTAACTTCAATGGAGGTGGGCTGCCGGTTGATGAAGCTTCTGCAGTCAAATCTTGCCGCCACCGTCCCACTGTTCTCAAGTTTAATCTTCAACAGATAATACCATACTAAATTCGTTACTATTCTCTAAAATAGAGTTACTAATATATTGACACCATGCTTAACTCAGGAAACAATTCTTTTAGTTACGAAATTATTAGTAACGGAGGCAAATTCATTACTGAGTCTTCATTGGTGTGGAAAAGTTTCTTCTTTTTTTTTTCACTAATACTAAAACTATTAGTGACAGATTTATTTTTCGTCACTATAAATGCAGTATTACTGATGGTTTTTTATTGGTCACTAAAAAGAGCATTTTTTGTAGTGACTCCTATTATCATCAATCAATGCAGTATTATTTGCAAATAACATACACTAAGGGATCTTATTTTGAATATTCCTAGTAAGTTCATCAATTACTTAAGTGAAAATTTTTATATCACGAATAAAAAGTTTTGAGATTTTTTTTCTACTGTTAGGCTTATTAAAAATAATAGTGATACAATGTGTAATATCAATTTAATATTTTATATATGTAAGAAATTTTATTTAGATTCATTAATATTTTCAGATTTAATTAAGATGACAAAAACTACTGCATGATATTAGAAGTACAAGTATTTAACAGTACTAATTAAAACTATAAGAACTAAAATAGATTTGCTATGAAATATATTTTAGTCGAAAAGTTGATATGATTTTTTTTTTTTTTTGTACCGTGATTTAAGTGAGGAGAGCCAATTTTGAGTGCCGACTTTTTGTCTCTTACAATTTTTGATTTTCGATTTTTAATTTTTTTTTCAAATTGAATAAATAGAAAATAAGAATGAAGAAATAAAGGGTGGTAGGGACATATGTTTAGTAAGTTAAAGCCCATGGATAATATCAATCCTCTTCTACCAATACAAAATTTTTTGTCCATTGAGATTTATTTTGAAGAATCGAGAATAAAAAAGGGAAAAATAATTTAATCATCAAATTTCTCCAACATACTATATAGAATCACTTTATCATCATAAGTTGGCAAAAGTTACCAAGAGAAGTATTAGTTGCTAATTTTCAGTAACTAATTTGATTATCTACACGTCATATAGTATGATTGCTTCGTTTGATTGGTCTAATTATATAATTAGCAAATCGAGTATGCATTAAATCCATTCATTTGATTTTTTAATATTCAAGTCATTTTAAATTTGATATGTGACACAGTATTTTTTTTTTAATTCATGTGCTTACGCAATCCTAAATCCTCAAAAGCTTTGTGCAGATAGATGTAGAAATATGAAAAGTAGGCATCAATAATTTTTTCAAAAAAGTTCTTTTAAAAAAAAAATTAGGATATTGTTAGTAAAGAATAATATTGAGCAAGATCAATTTATTACTAATAATTACTTCAAATAAAAAAGAAAGATTATTGGGCAATATTATTTGTCAAGGCCTTAAACAAACTTTTATTTCAAAATCATAATTACCTTTCCTTTTCTGTCCATGTGCTTTAGAAAATAGTCAAGCTGGCATGGTTTTTAATTATACTTCATGACGGGTTCTTATATCAAATGAAGATAGCATTTGATGTGTATTTACGAATGCATATGTATGTGTATTTATGAATGCCCACGTGCTCGTGGTCAACTCTTAGTATTTTCTTCGTCCTCTCCCTCTCACACACATATATACGAGATGTTTAAGTATTGAACTACTCCTAAAAGGTTAAAGACAAATTTTTATTTTAAAATTACCAAAGTACCTTGATTATTTTTCTTCTTAATTTTTAATCCCTATTATGTCCAAATAAATTATATAGTAACCAAAATGCCCCTTTTGAAACTTTACCATTCAATTCCAATATCATCTTTATCAATGAATCTTGAATAGTCACATAAGCTTCAATTTCCCTCTGACATTTCAATTTCATAAAATAAACGCTACTATTATGTGTAGCACAATTACAACCTCTGAGCATCATGATATGTTTACTTTATTGGACTATAAATTGATGCCTAGTCAATGTTTCAGTGTTGAGGAATTTTTGAACTATTCACCTATATATTGGTCATTTATATATTATGAAGATCTGTACTTATTTTTCAAATTCATACTATTTATTGGATTATTTGGGATTCAATTTTTGATCTCCTTTGCGTTTGACATTTAAAGGATATTAATACCTATAGATCGAAGGTATTATATTCAATTCTCCCAACTATTTTTTGGAAGGTTTAGAAGGAGAGGAACCAACATTGCTTTAATGGAGAGGAGTTAAGACTCCTAAAAAAAAAAAATCATTTTTTTGTCTTTTAAAAAGATTTATTTTCTTAGACTTGTTTAATACCAAGAGTTTGAATATTTTTTTTCTTTTTCCTTGTTTTTTTTTTTCTCTTTCTTCTATTTTTTTTCTAATTTATTGTTGATTATCTTTATTCTTGTATATCTTTTATATGTTTGAATAATATTTTTACCTTCGAAAAAATTGATTTGGGCAAATGATTTATCTAGAAGTTTGAGAATTCAACATTAGAACATATCCAAAAAATGGTATGATATGCGTTAATAATTTGTGCTTTGTGATTGTGGTGTATAAATTTTCAACATTAGAACATATCCAAAAAATGGTATGATATGCGTTAATAATTTGTGCTTTGTGATTGTGGTGTATAAATTTTTTTTTATATTATTTTCTTGATATACCCAAAAATATCCTTATGAAAAATGAGGAACAGTTTCGATTCCTCCATTAAACCACCTTCCATAACCAACGGGAAGATTAAATCACCCACATTGATGAGAGGTGCGGTTACGAAAGTATATTCCAAAACCTCCAAATCAATATCCATAAAATCTAAGTAACTTCCGCAAGCACAATACTGCACTTATAAATACCGGATCACTGAAGGGTCAACCTCCACCACCATAAAAGGGAAACGTGGGGAAGAGGTAAGGCATCTCATTTATGTTGACTTTTTGAGTCTGATTTCTATTTTAATGCTAACAAAACACAAGTATCTTATATGTGTTCTTAAGTGCTTGAGCAGGTTTACATTTCAGCATACGCATAAGGGAAAGAAAATGGAAGCCATGAAGGAATTCAAGCTTTTACACTAAGATCTATTTGTAATAATGCATGTCTTGCATGATATGATTCAAAAGCTCAAATGACGATAGACAGACCTTAGGGACCTAACCTTTCAAGAAAAACCTTTTCTAAAATGCCAAAATCATACAAAAGGTTTAAAAAAAATGTTTTAAGGTTAAAACAGGGCTAAACTTAAGAGTTTTATTCACCCCGGTCGACCGACCCTTGAACGTTATGTATGCTCCGGTCAACTGACATTTACATTTGAGCAAATATGTAATTTTCAAATGCCCGTTCGACTGGACTTGAATGAACGTTCGAGCCTCACCTCACCGGCCTTTATTTTTGACCAATTGCTTGAAGCCTGGCCGACCGACTTATATGCGTTAAAAATGCCAGCCAATTGGCATTGTTCACCTGGCTAACTGACATTATTCACTCGGCCAACCATTTCTCGATCTTTTGACAATCACCTTGGTCATCTAATCAGCATCTTACACAGCTAATCGAACTCCTCAAAAAAATCAAATTTTAACTTAGGACGATCGACCAACGCACTCCCCAACCGACTGAACCTCTCGGGTTGGTAAATTTTTTTAGCACTAAACGTGTTTAATTTTTAATTAAATAATTTTAAAAATACCCACCGTGTCTCTAACAGTCATATTTTGGGAGTTGTCTATAAATACCCCTTCATAACTCATTTTTAACTAATGCTTTGATCATGAATCCTCCCAAAATATTTTTGTGCTTCAACTCATACTCTCAATCTCATTCCTTTGAAAAACCTTTTTGAAAGAGAGCATAAATTTTTTTTGGACATTTTGTTTATCACCAAAAGCACTTACTCTCTCTTAAGCTTTTAGTTTGAGAATCATTTTGATAGTAAGATTAAAGTTTCTCCCATATATTTTCTAGATAAATATTTTTGGGGAAACTCTTTATTGCTTGTGGATCTTTGCACATATATTGCAAGATTCAAAAGCTCATATAGTATTTATTGCAAAAACATTTTTGAGCATAAATCCTAACTTCCTCAAATACTTTTCAATATTGCTAAATCTTTGTTGGAGAAAATATTAGTGAAATTTAGATCTTTAAAGTTCTTATTGCATATTTCACCTCACATAAAAGATCATTTTTGCAAAATCTTCTTGAAAGCAAAACCCTAGGTCCTCCTACACTTTTCATTGAAAAATATTTTGGAGTAATATTTATTAGGGTTTGAATCTTTGAGTATTCATCATATATATTTTTATTCAAAGATTTCAAAATTATATTGAGAAAAACACCTACTCTATTGAGCTTAAACTCATATAATCTAAGAGTGCATTTTAGAGCTTTATATTATACATCTATACTTTTGTAGAAGCATTTTGTTTGTACACAAAAATCTATTATCTTTGTATTTCAAGCGTGGCTTGAAGAGGAATACACTGTCCTGTAAGGTGTACCGGTTTGGCTCTAGCCCGGTTAAGTGAACCGAGGAGACTCTACCTCGTAAGGAGATTTGGTTGTGCTTAACTTTGTAATTGAGCTAAGGAGACTCCACCTTGTAAGGAGAAACCAGTTTGGCTCAGCCTGGTGAATTGAGTTGAGGTGACTCTTCCTCGTAAGAAGAACTAGTTGTGGCTTGGCCCCATAATTGAGCTGAGGTGTCTCCGCCTTGTAAAGAAAACTGGTTATGGCTTAGCCCCGTAATTGAGCTGAGGAGACTCCGCCTCATAAGGAGTATTGTAAATGGCGTCGCTCCACCCGGTTAAGTGCGCAAATAGTGGAATCCTTGAGCTATGGCTTGAGGCGGGGATGTGGGCAGTATTGGCTGAACCTTGATAACAAATATTGCATCTCTCTCTTTCCCCACGCTATTTAATTTTTGCACATGTGTGCCTGATTATTTATTGTATTGATCATTTTACATATATTCTTTAAACATTTATGGGATATTGAGATTGCTTGGAAAGACCATAGGTTGTGCAATACTGTTTGTGGTTCAAAATAATAGATACCTGACCTAGGAGTATTTTTTAAATACCTAATTCACCCCCCTCTTAGGATTATACCATTCACATCAATTCATATCCATTCTTTTACTATTACAATTAGTCTCTCAGCAAGGCTCTTACTTAGGCATCGGATTGATCCCCTAAAGTACACCCTCGGTCCTTTAAGTCATCCTTACCTTCTCTCTTTCAGGTGATCATGATAGAGAAACGTCTCCAAAGATCATTCAATTTCATTCAGCAATAGTTGGTGCCATCTGTGGGAAGTTCTTGAGAGGTTTTCTTTTTCAATCCTTGAATCATGACCATATCAAATAACTCAAAGTCAGAGTCTACCATGGGTGACCAATCACCCCAATCCATACACTCCGCACCCAGTGACAATTCTGGTGTGACAAAAGGTGAGTTCCTTGCTTTCCAGAAAAAGATGGAGGACATGTTTAGTATGATCCTACAGTAAAAAAAAAAATGATCATAAGGAACTTGTTCCCTACCCTAACCAAGTAGATCTCGAGTTACATGGGAAGGCCGAAGTCCCACCAGAGATTGATGACAAGGCTGATCCCGCAAAGAAGGTAGAGGATGTGAATAGTGTGGGAATTAATGAACAACAATCAAATGAACTAGATGAAAGTTTTAAAAGAATTGACCAGTTGTATAAAATGATGAAGGAAGCTCATAGCAATCCATCCTTCAGGGAGTTCTGGTTGAAATCTTTAGATCTGCCTTTCACTAGAGAGGTAATGAATATTCCCTTACTTAGCAAGTTTAAAATGCTGAGCATGGAATGGTACGAAGGATTGTTCGATACTACTGATTATCTAGACACCTTTAAAGTGTTGATGCAACTGCAAGGTACACCAAATGCAATCATGTGTCAAACATTTGCAATCATTTTAAAATGGAACGCTAGGGCATGGTATTGGACCTTGAAGCCTAGCTCTATCAGTTCTTTTTTCGAAATGGAGCAACAGTTCACTAGACACTTTTTTAGCAGCCGGAGGATAGTAAAAAATTCATTTCATCTAATGAACCTTGTTCAAGGAGAAAAGGAAATTTTAAAGAAATTCATGCACTGTTTCTTCAATGCAACCCTGGAGATTTGAAACTTGGATCACGAAGTGGTAGTAGTAGCCCTAATAACGGCTTTTCAGCTAGGGGATTTCTTGAATTGACTAAGAAAAAAGCCCCTAGCTAATATGGGAGAGCTGATGACGCATGCTTAAAAAGTCATCAACCTACAAGAGGTGATGACAGGAAGAAAGAGTCGAATCGACCTGAAGAGGAAGAGACCAACAAATGAGCATAGCTCATGGGGCATGAATAACCGGCCTAACTAATGAGTAAAGCTCATGAAGTCTTAGGGAATGACCCAACAGATGAGCACAGCTTATCAAACCCGAAGAAACAGCCCAACAGATGAGCACAACTCATCAGACCTGAAAAAATGGCCCAATAGATGAGCACATCTCATCAAGCTTGAAGAAACAACCCAACAGATAAGCACACCTCATAAAGCTTGGAGAAATGGCCCAACAAATGAGCACAACTCATCGGGCCTAAAGAAAAGGCCCAAAAGATGAGCACAGCTCATCAGACTTGAAGAAGTGGCCCAAATGATGAGCAAAGCTTATGAGGCCTGAAAAAATGGCCCAACAGATGAGAACAGCTCGTCGGGTCTGAAGAATTGGCCTAATAGATGAGCACAACTCATGTAACGACCCCTAAATTACAACCATTTTTTATATTCTTTTTGCAACAACATTTATTACTCTGATACTCATAATGATTTTCACTATAACATCCCGGACCCAAAGTGGTACCGAGTATACCTAGTCATAAATCATACCATCTATGCAGCGAAAAACATAAAATACTTAAACCTTACTTACAATACCAGAGTTTCAGTATTTCCTAAAAATATACATATACATCTCTCAAAAATCCACAAGAACTCCTAGGGACTACTCAAATTATATCTCCCAATATAACACTTACCCTACAGCTAGGGCAGTACTACAGCCCCCTCTATCTTGGAGCTCGCTCCGCACGTCGGTCTGGACTTCCTGAAATGGTTGAATTTCTAGGGTGAGACACCTCTCAATAAGACAAGATATGTTATTACCAATGTGTGGCAAATTAGTTTACATGAATAATACATTTACTAATCAAGTTGTAACTGAGATAACATTTTAGTGTAAGACATATCATAACTCACACCTATGTCACTTAAAATACAAGTGTTCCTGAATTTTCTATTTAATCATACTTTTAGATATAACATTTATAGTTTCTGTTTGCTGTAAATCTACATACATATGTAACTGTAAAAATTTCCTTGAATGGATAACCATATATCATGAATTAACCCTGTATGAATCAGGTTGTGCGGCCCGTGGGTTGGACTTAACTCTGGCTGGCCTACTAGGCTAAGTCAAACTATAAACCTTTGTAGTACGATTGGCTTGCTCAACCTGGTCCTAACTGTCAAAGAGCTCTTCGTCTCTCCTCTGAGGCATAATCGGTTGTCATTCCACACTCTATCTGAGATGTGTGGTTGCACTATCTATACTGTATTAGTTATGGTACCGTGCTCTAATATATATTCTGGTCCATCAGGGATTTGATACTATATAAAACTATGTTTGTATATTACTGTTTTACCATGATTCTATATAAACTGAAATAACCATGATTTTGTATAGGCTAAAATGTCATGATTCTATAATATATGTAATACCATAATTCTCTAATATCTATATTTCATGGTTCTATAATATTTGAATAACCATGGTTATGTAAAACTGTATAATCATGATTTTGTAAAAACTATATAATTATGGTACTATAAAAGCTATGTTAAACTCTGTACTAAACTAATATTTCTCATGTCACACAATTAAATAAAACTCATATACTATAATCTATATTTTTTTCCCGCTGTACAAGAAATATATATAATTTGTAGAATTTTTCCTAAAATTGAGATTTTTGAATTTTTCTAAAAATACATAATTTCATACCCACAATGTCATGCTTCTAAATTATCCAAAAATCATATTTTGAAAGCACATAACTATATATAAAATATTTTTCTGGTAAAAATATCTAAAATAATTAGAATAACATATTTCCCTTACTTGATTACTAAAAGGCTTACCAAACTTCCTAAATTCACGCCCGCGGCGTTCGAAACTCAAAAACCCTAATATCACATTTTCTCAGGCTCACACATTCAGTTTCATCAATGAAATTCCAAATGGTTAAGTATTCATCACCCCTACCTAATTTCCCAAGGGAACGCTAGTAGGGATCCTAACCCAGTGCCCGCGACACTTACAAAAAATCCAATATTCCAAAATTTCTAATTTTATCAGTTCGACCCCATAATGCATAACAACCGAACATTACTAAGCCCTCTTAACTCAAAAAACTCATTAAACTTAAAAACATCTCCTTTACCCTAGTTTTGGAGTGGTTCCAGGGATTTTCAAAACATAATTCTGCTTCGGTCAAATTGACGAGGATCACCGCTAGGTGTTAGATACAGAGTCTGATCATCGATGGGGCGAGTTTAGAGTGAGAAAATGAGGAGAGAGAGTGCAACTGAGAGATAAGAGAGAGAGCCTTTGAAATTTAATAAGAAAAATTTAACATGCAACCTTATATAGAATTCTGTCCGAGAGAAAAATCGTCGACGGTTTGGTTTGTAAGTAAACCATTTTAACCGTTTACCTTTTTACCCGACTGCGGTAGCTATAAAGCCGTCAACGATTTTCTGGGCTTCCCACCAAATCGTTGACGGTTTGGTCTGCACCAAACCATTTTCCATCATTTTATTATTTATTTATTTTTTATTATTTTTTCTAAGTCTTTAGATTCTCCCCTCCTTATAAAATTTCTTACTTGAAATTTGCTATCTATCTTATATACCAATTTTTTAGGAAAACTCACTGCAATTTTATTAATTACCCTCACTTGTGGCGGAGGAATACCGTGGTTACATATACGGTTTTGGGAGATTAGATTACAATCATTCGCATAAAAGGAAAAAATAAAATAAAATAAAACTCTCCCAAAACCATTTATAACCTACAACAAAAACACTAACTATCCTACCCTACACTATACAGATCAAAATACATACATTGTCATCTACTCTTACTTTACTAACTCAGCTCTAAGCTCCACAGAATGGATGTGGATATCTCTGGCGCATCGTATCCTCCAACTCCCACGAAACCTCTTCAATTGCATGATTGCACCGTAGCACTTTTTACCAAAGGAATCCTCTTTGTATGCAATTCTTGTTCTTTCCAATCCAAAATTTGTACTAGCTTTTCTTCATAAGACAAGGCATCACTAAACTCTAGGGCCTCATAATTGATCACATGGGAGGGATATGGGACGTATTTCATCAACATAGTTACATGGAATAAGTCATGAATCTTAGATAGAAACGGTGGTAAGGCTAATCGGTAGGCAACTAGATCCACTCTCTCAAGTATCTCGAATGGTCCAATGTACCTAGGGTTCAACTTACCCTTCCTCCCGAACCTCATCACCCCTTTCATTGGTGTGACTCTAAAAAATACATGGTCTTCTGCACCAAATTCCAATTATCGCCGAAGAGCATTTGCATAACTTTTCTGTCGACTCTGAGCTGTTCTAATTCTATCTCTAATAAGTTAGACTTTATCATGAGTTTGTTGTACCAGCTCTGGCCCCAAAATCTGTCTTTCCCCAATCTCATCCCAATATAACGAGGATCGGCACCTCCTTCCATATAGTGCCTTATATGGTGTCATCGCAATGCTGGCTTGATAACTGTTATTATAAGCAAATTCAACCAGTGGCATAAACTATACCCAACTACTCCCAGAATCCAGCACACAAGCTCGTAGCATATCCTTTAGTGCATGTATCATCTTCTCCGTTTGACCATCTGTCTAAGGATGAAATGTTGTGCTAAACGTCAACTAAGAACCCATGGCCCTTTGCAAACTCCTCTAAACCTGCAATGTAAATCGTGGGTCTCTATCCAATTCAATGGACACTAGCACTCCATGCAGTCTAACTATCTCCTGTATGTACAACTCTGTCAGTCTACTCAAGGAGTAGTTAACTCTGATGTGAAAGAAGTGGGCATTCTTATTCAATCGGTCCACAACCACCCAAATGACGTCTTGTCCATGCAATGCCGGCGGTAACCCTATAACAAAATCCATAGAAATATGTTCCCTCTTCCACTCAGGAATGTGGAGTGGCTGCAATTGTCCCACCAGTCTTTGGTGCTTAGCCTTTACCTGCTGACATGTCAAACACAGCTCTATATACTAAACTATCTCTTTCTTTATATTGCTCCACCAAAAGGACTCATGAAGATCCTTGTACATTTTAGTACTTTCAGGGTGTATTTTATACAAGGATTAATGTGCCTTCTCTAAGACGGTTCTTTTAATTTCAGCATCTACAGGTATGCATAGTCTGGTACAAAACCTTAGGGCACGGTTATCAGAAATATTAAAATAAACCCCCTGTCCACTCTGTACTCTATCTCTGATCTTTACTAATTCTGCGTCGTGCATCTAAGTGATCTTAATTTTCTCTAGTAAAGTCGGCTGAAGTACTAAACTAGCGACAAATGCTTGGTGATCCCCCTATACCAGCTTCACCCCAAGCCTTTCCAAATCCATTATGATCTAAGGCTGCATCACCACTTCTGACATTGAGGCAGTGCCTGATTTCCGACTCAAGGTATCAGCTACCACATTTGCTTTCCTTGGGTGGTAAATGATGGTACAGTCGTAATCTTTAATTAACTCCAACCATCTCCTTTGCCTCATATTCAACTCTTTTTGTGTGAAGAAATATTTCGAATTCTTATGATTTATAAAGATCTCACATTTCCCACCATACAAATAATGCCTCTAGGTCTTTAAGGCGTACACCACTGCAGTCAACTCTAAATCATGCGTCAGATAGTTCTTTTCATATTCCTTGAGTTGCTGAGAAGCGTATACACACAATCTTTCCTTGCTGCATCAATACACACCCATGTCTTTTCAGAGACACGTCATGGTAGATACCTGTTCATAAATCATACCGTCTATGCAATAGAAAACATATAATACTTAAATCTTATTTACAATACCAGAGTTTTAGTATTTCCCAAAAATGTACCTATACATCTCCCCAAAAATACATAAGAACTCCTAGGGACTGCTCAAATTACATCTCCCAATATAACACTTACTCTACAATTAGGGCTGTACTAAAGTTCCCTCTATCTCGGAGCTCACTTTGCGCGTCGGTCTTGGTTTCCTGAAATGGTTGAATTTCTTGGGTGAGACACCTCGGAGTAAGACAAAATATGTTATTACCAGTGTGTGGCAAATGATTTTTGTAACTGAGATAACATTTTAGTGTAAGACATATCATAACTCACACCTATGTCACTTAAAATACAAGTCTTCCTGAATTTTCTATTTAATCATACTTTTAGCAATAATATTTATTGTTTCTATTTTATGTAAATCTGCATACATAAGTAACTGTAAAAATTTCCCTGGATGGATAACTATATATCATGAATTAACCCCGCATGATTCGGGTTGTGCGGCTCATGGGCTAGCCTTAACTCTGGCTGGCCTACTAGGCTAAGTCAAACTGTAAACCTCTGTAGTATGATTGGCCTGCTCAACCTGGTCCTGATTGCCAGGGAGCTCTTCATCTCTCCTCTGAGGCACAATCGACTGTCATTCAATACTCTATATGAGATGTGTGGTTACACTATTTATATTGTATTAGTTGCGGTACCGTGCTCTGTAATCAGTTCTGGTCCATCAAGGATCTGACACTATATAATACTATGTCTGTATATTACTATTTTACCATGATTCTGTATAAACAAAAATAGTCACGATTCTGTATAAGCTAAAATATCATGATTCTATAATATCTGTAATACCATGATTCTGTAATATCTGTATTTCATGGTTCTGTAATATCTAAATAATCATGGTTTTGTAAAAGTGTATAATCATAATTCTGTAAAAACTGTATAATCATGGTACTATAAAAACTGTGTAAAACTTTGTACTAAACTGGTGCCACACAATTAAAAAAAACTCATATACTATAATCTGTATTTTTGCCCGCTGTACAAGAAATATATATAATCTGTAGAATTTTTTTTTCTGAAATCCAGATTTCTAAATTTTTCTAAAAATACATAATTTTATACCCACAATGTCATACTTTTAAATTATCCAAAAATTATATTCTGAAAGCACATAACTATTATATATATATATATGTATATACATACATACATATATAAATATATATATATTTATATATGTATGTATGTATATACATAACATTTTACTGGTAAAAATATCTAAAATAACTGGCATAACATATTTCCCTTACTTGATTACTAAGAGGCTTGCCAAACTTCCTAAATTCACACTTGCGGTGTTCAAAACTCCAAAACCTTGATATCACATCTTCTTAGGCTCACACATTCTGTTTCATCAATAAAATTCCAAATAGTTAAGTATTTATCACCCCTGGTTGATTTCCCGAGGGAACGCTCGCAGGGATCCTAACCCAATGCCCGCAGCACTCACACAAAACTTTGTATTCCAAAATTTCTAATTTTATTAGTTCGACCCCAAAATGCATAACAACCAAACATTACTAAGTCCTCGTAACTCAAATAACTCATAAACTTGAAAACATCTCTCTTACCCTAATTTTGGAGTGGTGCCTGAGATCCTCAAAACATAATTTTGCTTCGGTCAAATTGACGAGGATCACCGCTAGGTGTTAGATACGGAGTCTAATTGTCGATGGGGCGAGTTTAGAGGGAGAGGGAGAGAGTTCGTAGCTGTGAGAGAAGAGAGAGAGCCTTTGAAATTTAACAAGAAAAATTTAACATGCAACCTTATATAGATTCCTATCCCAGACCAAAACTATAGACAACTTTCTGGGGTTCTCATAAAACCGTCAACAGTTTGGTCATTAACCAAACCATTTTAACCATTTACCCTTTTACCAGACTGCGGTAACTACAAAACTGTCGACGATTTTCTAGGCTTCCCACCAAACTATCGACGATTTGATCTACACCAAACCATTTTCCATCCTTTTCTCATTTATTTATTTTTATTATTTTTTTCAAGTCTCTACAACTCATCAGGCTAATGACCCAAAAGATAAGCACAACTCATCGGGCTTGAAGAAATGAAACAGATGAGCACAACTCATTAGGCCTGAAGAAATGACCCAATCGATGAGCAAAGCTCATGAGACTTGAAAAAATGGCCCAACAGATGAGCACAACTCATCAGGCTTGAAAAAATAACCCAACAGATGAGCACCACTCATCACGCTCGAAGAAATGGCCCAATAGATAAGCACCACTCATGAGACCCAAAGACTAGCCCAACAGATGAGCACAACTTATGACGCATAAAGAATCAACCCAACTAATGAGCAAAGCTCATGAGGCTTGAATGAATGGTTCAAAGGATTAGGACAGCTCATGAGGCTTGAAAAAATGGCCCAACAGATGACCATAACTCATCAAACCTAAAGAAACGACCTAACAAATAAGCATAAGTCATCAGGTCTAAAGAAATCGCCAACTAATGAGCACAGCTTATCAGGCTTGAAGAAATGGCCCAACAGATGAGCACAACTCATCAGGCCTAAAGAAATGGCTCAATAGATGAGCATAGCTAATGAGGCATAAAGAAACGACTTAATTAACGAGCAAAGCTTATGAGGCCTATAGCCCAAATAGATGCGCACAACTCATGAGGCATGAAGAAACGACCCAACTGATAAGTAAAGGTCATGAGGCTTGAAGAGGTAGCCCAAAAAGGTGAGCACAGCTCATCAGGCAGGAAGAAACGACCCAAGTGATGAGCAAAGCTCATGAGGTTTGAAAACAACCCAAACCGATGAACACAGCTCATGAGGCATGAAAAAATAGACCAACTAATGAGCAAAGCTCATAAGACTTGAAAAGATAGCCTAAACGAATGAGCATTGCTCATGAGGCATGAAGAAATGACTCAAATGATGAACAAAGCTCATGAGACCTGAAGACGACCCAAACAGATGAGTACATCTCATGGGGCATAAAGAAATAGTCCACCCAGCGGATGACACGTGGCAGGGTGATGTTAGCATGATGTCACCCACATTTCCAAAAAAATAAATTAAAATATAATAAAAAAAAGGAAAGGCCACCCAATGGGTGACATGTGTCCCGGGGGTGATGTCGGCGTGACATCACCCCACTTTCCATGAAATATATATATACATGGCCACTTGTCCTCACTTGGAGCTAACACGTGGCTCGGTTTCTTTGATCAGACCCCTTCCCCTTTGAATCGGTTGACCCGGTTTAGAGCGGTCAAATCGGTACATTATTTTCTTATTTATTTGCTTTATTTATAATATTTATTTAATTTTTAAATTAAGAAAAATAGTAGAAAGATCACAAAAAAGTAGAAAAAAAATAAGAAAAATTTTGGAAAATTTTTTTGAAGTCAGAAAAAATATTTTGGGTTATTTTGACTCAAAAAAAAAAAATAAAGAAAAATTCTTTGAAAATCCCAGAAATTTTAGAAAAAATGTCAAAAATACTCAAAAAAAAAATTTCTACAAAATCTTGAATAAATCTGGGAATATTTTTTTATAAAGATATTTTCTCAATTTTTTAAAGGGGGATGTCCCTATGATTTTAAAAAGGGCAATAAGGTATATTCCATCACACCTGTATTAGTTCTGAAGGGGGGTTTTTCTAATAAGATCCCCTCTTTTGGAGGTCTTATTAGACATTCCTAAGTCACACCCTATTTTTGTTATATTCTATTAATTTTATATATTTATTCATTTATTTTTTTTTTATTTTAAAAGGAGTAAATTAAAAGGTTATTAAATTCAATTTGGGGATAATTTCTTAATTAATTAGGTATAGTTCGTAGAACGGGTGTATAGGGGTGTGAATACCTTCCCCTCGTATAACCGAATTCTTGATCGCAATCTTGGTATATGGAGATCAAGACTACTCTCAATTGAGTAGTGATTAGGTGTTCTAATCGCCCCAAGAAAAAATAGGTTGGTGGCGACTCTAAATTTCAAAAATTTCAAAATTCACACATTTTATTCCCTCGCCATCCTCCGAGGCACACCGTGCCAAGACGTCGCGACACTTTGGTTTTACTTTGGATGTTTTGATGTGTTGACTTATGTTTTTTTGTTACTTCTTTAGACTTGTTAGAATATTAATGGTTATTGGCTTGAATAGGGAATGATCAAATATATTATGATTTAGATTACATAATCCTTTATAGAGTTTGTTATTGATTCTTAATTTTGTTGTATCTAAAGTTCGACAACATTTTAAATTTATTTGTGAAGTGTGCTAAATATCATAGTGTATGAATAGTCTAACAACCACATCTGTTGGATAATTTAATGAACCTAATGAATGTTTCTACTTTCTTACACCTTTTTTTAATGGCAAAAACTTAGGAGATTCTTAACTTATTTGGACTTTGGTTTTACTTTGGATGTTTTGATGTCTTGACTTATGGTTTATTGCAGTTAAAACAATGATATGAACAATACATCATATCTTGACTGGTTTTTTTCTTTTTTCCCCCTTATACTAGTTAGAATATTTATGGTTAGTGGCTTGAGTATGGAATGATTAGATGTATTATTGATATAGATTATGTAGTTGTTTATGTAATTTACTATTAATTCTTGATGTTGTTGTATTTGAAGTCTAGAAAAATTTTAAATTTTTTTGTAAAATGTGCTAAATATCATAAGTGGAAGAATAGTCTAACAACTACATCTATTGGACAATTTAATTAACCTGATGAATGTTTCTACATTTTTTTTTTATTTATTACATAGGAACTCTAGCCACCAACAAGCCCTTCGGACCCCCTGGTGCGGCACCAAATCTATGGATCAATGTCCTCCACCCCCAAGTCTCGTTGATCAGGGCAAAGTCCGGATGCGGACACGGTTTTCGTGCATCAGTTGGACGTTCGGCCAACCAGAACCCCAAGACACATCTCTATTACCATCCATAATCCCTACTGGCTCACAAATAACTCTTACCATCCACGGTCCCCGCTGACTCAAGATGAATGTTTCTACTTTCTTATACCTTTTGTTGATGGCATAGACTTAGGGGGTTCTTAACTTATTTTTCTTTCTTCACGTTTTGTTAAGTGTTTTGTCAATTGTCATCATAAAAAGGTAGAGATATTGTTGAAATATCTTGTGTGCTTATTTAATTTATTTTATTTAGATTGACTAAGTTTTGATGATGATTTTCAAAACACATTTTTTATGGCTTTTATAAATTACTTTGATTTATGTGAGATTTAAAATTGCTTCATATATTCCTCTCAAGCATAGGCTATGTAGATTGAGCTTTGGCGGTGCTAATTTACACAATTTGGAGGGATAGAAGCAATGTGATCTTGTGCATTTATGCTTTTTCATATATTTTTTTCATACTTCATTTAATAAACTTTTTTTTCCTCAAAGTTCCTTAATAATTTATGTAATTATCAAATATTTTGTGCATTAATTGGATCTTGAATGGAAATATTTTTGAGTAAAGATTCTAGATTTTTTATTGCTTAATTAGACTTCAAATTCAAGCAACATTTTTTGGAAATAATTCAAAAGTAGTTGACTCCCAAAAAGGTTTGAAAATAATTTGATTTTGAGTAGGCTTGATTATGGGTGAGTTTGGCTCCCCTCTTTTTTTTGCCACAACTTCTCTTTTTTAAAAGTAAAAGTAGGTCACATGTGTTTGGTGAATAGTTTTTTCTAGCTTTTAAAAGTCAACTTTTAGCCCTTTTTTTTTTTGTAACTTCTAAAAGTTACAGATTTGAAACATTTAAAAGATAAAAGCTAACTTTTTCTACAATAAATTAGCCAATTCCATTGTTGTTCTTAATTTGTTTTTCAAATATTACGAAAATATCAATGCATTAATTATTTTTCTTAAAAATGCATATCTATTTTAGTCATTTTAAATACTTATAGGCACCTTATAACTTTTTAACGGAACACACAAAGTTGGGTTTTTCTTTCCAACAACTTCTTTTTCTTTTTTTTTTTTTGGGGGGGGGGGTGTTGACCCTAAGGGCCATATTCGGTTTTGATAATGACGAATATTCTTCGTATTTTATGACTTTCAAGTTTGTGTGAAGGATCATACTAACTGGATTATATTGATGGCATACGACAACTTGAAGAAAAATGAAACCTTGGCATATTTGTTTATTGTAATCTATATTAATTTGGGTCTGTAATAATCCCTGCATATCATGCATATAAGTTCTAATAAGCTTAAAAAGACCTAGAATGACCTTAAGACCCTTATGTCTATATTAAAATATGCCCTATTGAATTAAATTCAATCATCATATGAATAGGGATAATTTTATAAAAGGTCTAGGATCGAAATGCTTGAAAAAGGCATGTTCAGTTGATCGAATTGTAATACATAGAAGCATTCGGTCGACCGAACCTTCATTGGGTCAACATTTGACCGACTTTAAAATGACCTGCAACGCTCTGGTCAACCGAACTGACACGTGGGGAGATTCCAACGCCATGGTCGACTGAACCTTCAGTTCAAAAATTGGCTGGTAGACCGAACACCCATGTTCGATCAACTGAACTCACTTCGGTTGACCGAACCTCGGAGGTTCAGGAATCGCCTTATGAATGGCCGACTGAATACATAGTTCAAATTTTCCCTAGTGGAACAAACTGAGCATTTTGGTTGACCGAACACTCAAAACGGTCGACCGATGCTCTCGGATTGTCAAAATTTACCGAGGTTAAAAACGCTGTTATTATTATTAACCTCACTTTAACTTTTGAAAAAATGACATATATTTCTCCAAAAATTTCACCTTTTCTATATATAAGGGCTCATTTGTGAAAATTAAAGAGGGATTAGCAAAATCATTAGCAAGAAAATCCTCTTAAACTTAAAAAGCCTATTTTGCCAAATACTACCCCAAATACTCTCTTATTTCATTTTCTTTGATCATCCAAACTTAGAGAGAGTGTTTAGATTATTAGTACTTCATTCTAAATAGCCCTATACTCCTATTGAAATTTGTATTGTTTGATTTTTGTTGAGAGTTTGGTTAGGGTTCTTCCCACATATTTAACTCGATAAATCTTGTGTTGGGAAAACTCATTAGTTTGAGGATCTTTGCATTGTCACTGCAAGATTCCTTAAGTAATAATTTTTGTGTGCAAAATATTTTACAAAACTTGATTTCAAACAACTCTTGTGCTTGATACAATTTGAGAAAATATTTTTGAATTCGTTTGAATATTATTACTAGCATCTTTGAAACACTAGTCTGATATTAAGATTTGATATACTTTGCTTTCAAAGATTAGTTTGTTTGAACACTCTTGTGCATACTTGAGATTGTTATTGTATTGAGTGTAGATTGCGCATATACACCACTGAACTTATCGTTCTTACATGTTTGGTGTGCATTGATTTGTGATATTGTGCGTAATGGTGCATATCTGTTTGTGTAAAAAGCATTTCCATGTACATAAATTTTATATTCGTTGTATTCTAGGCGTGGGCCTGAAGAGGGAGACTAGCCTTGTTGAATAGTTCTGGATTGGCTTAAATCCGATTAGAAAAGTAGGTGCACCATCCTGGTAAGGTGTGTTTGTAGGTTGAGGCGAGCCCCTTTAATTGACCTGGTTGTAAACGGTGCCGCTCTACTCGTTAAGTGAGCATTAGTGGAATCCTCGGGCTTGTGAGCTAGAGGCGGGGATGTAGGCATAGTTGGTCGAACCCCGATAACCTATCGTGTGTGCATTTTATTTTTCCGCAAGTTATTTACCGCACGTATATGTTATATTGTGAATGCTGCGCATGATTTAATTTCCACACGTTTTATTTATCTGCTCATTTGGAACTATATAGATAGACCCTAAGTTGTGGATATACTACTACTATTTAGTTTAACTTAAGAAGAAAGAAATTTCAATTCACCTCCCCTCTTGGGAATACACCAAAGCTAACAGGAGGAGACAAATATTTTTAAAATAATATAAAATAACTCATTTTCATCAACTTTTAAAATTAAAAGGTACTTTCGAAAAAAAAAAATCTCAAGGGGGCCAAACTAAGCCTGTATCTAAGATAATATGTTTCTTATATTTTTGATTGCTTGATTATTTAAAATTTATATCCTTGATAGGCTTAATCCCAAATTTGAATTGGTTGAATTCTTTCTGGAAATTAATTTAAGTATGGTTGACTTGTAAAGATATCAAAAAGAATAATTATCTTCTTAAAAGGCATGCCATTTTCAAATCACCTTTTTTTATTTTTTTAAAGATTCTCTAGTGACAATTCTTTAAGATTATGTCTAACAGTAAATTGCAATCTCAATCTACCTCAATAATTATTGACTAATTTTGATATCCTAATTAAATGTACAATTGTTGAACTGCATAAGATGATTTAATTTTCAAGATATGTGTCGTCTTATATATATAAGTATTGAGATTGTCTTGCACAAAGAAGTGGAAAAGAAGAAACATAAGAACATTTGTTGAATTTTAAAGAGAAATTCTAGAGATTATTTTACACTAAGATCTGGCGTGTGTGTGCTTCATGAACAATTCTTCTGTGGCTTTAGCAACTTATGCTTGGTGACCTCATTTTTGGGATGATTAAGTTTTTATTTTAATTATTTTTTAACGAAACCTTAATTTTATTGAGCTGAGGAAAACCGTGGTAACAAGTAAGACAAGGAATTTACATATAAACTAAAAAACTATTCCAAACAATAAAATCAATAAAAGAATAACAATACAATAATCCCAATAAACCAATTGAAACAAGCCTATATGAAATTAATATCAAACACAAAAAACATAAACAAAAATTAGAGAAAATCGAAATGATGTCAATTAAAGGCGAAGACTTAGAATACTCAACTTATTCATACGAATAAGACCTCTCATTTTACTCGACAGCACATCAAGTGCAATGTTTTAGTTATTTATTATCACTTTATTATATATATCTTTTTAAGTTTGGATTAGTTGATTCATGGATAGCCTGAATTGTGCTTGGCTTTATGAATCCTTCGTCGCTTGTTGATTAAGACTCAAATTATTATTTTTGGCTTGTAGCCTAATTGAATCTTCACCCATTGATTGTCTAGACTAGTTTGTCAAGGTGCAGTTTGCATGAGTACTTACAAAAAGTGATGTGGTGAAAATTTCAAGCTTTTTACTCAGGAATGGACCTGACTGAACCATTATTTAAAAATTTTAGGTGTTGTTTGTGGTTGCCTGTTTGCTTGGGTGAATTTTTTGTTTGCTTCTGTGCTTGGTAAAAATATCTAACTAGTCGCAGCCCACTCATGGGTGCATATGGTCGGCCCAACATGTTGATATTGAAGGCCAATAGTGTTGGTATGTTGATCATTAACAAATCAACGGGTGATCTGATCCTGTTGAAGAGAGTTATAAGATTTTTTTTTTTTTAACTGATTATGTCGAGTTTCCAAGGATCACTGGTCATCAGACCTAACCAAGACTAATCTCATGCCTGCGTCAGCCAAGCCCACAACCATCACACACAAGGATAATCTGGATATGCAACACAAGTAGTAGGAATCAAACTTGGGGTTATACCAGCAAGATGGCCCTTCTCGATCTGATCCCAGGACACCTCTCGTGCCACCATTTTATAGTAAATGGTAAGACGCTTCAAGCACTAGCTCTTTGAAGGCATCAATAGAATCAAACCCGGGGTACCTACGAAGTGGCCCTCCCAAGCACACCATTGCCACCCGATCATATGCTGGGGGTTATAAGGTTCCTATTTGATGGACTTGAGGTACTTGGAGTCAAGCTTGGATTTGGGGGCAAAGGAGGCAAAACCCACCTTGTTGCCCTTGAGATCTATGATGTTGATGAAATTAAGCATCTCCAAATCCACCTTTAGAGAGAGAAATTAAGTACTCTCCTACAAAGTGTCTTTGTTGTAGCCTGTGTTTCTAGTTTCTCCTAATTTGAGAGAAGTTGTCTCATTATTTTTCAGTGGATTCCTTCTACTCTTACCCATGGTTTTTCTCTCAATTTATTTGGGGCTTTTCCACGTAAATCTTGGTTTCAATTCCTATTTTCTCATTTCTTATTTTAGTTGTGTGATACTATTCCTACCCATTCAATTTCCTAACAGTGGTATTAGAGCCTCGGGTTACAGCCTTTGGGTTGGGGTTACTATTCATAATTACTATTCACACGTGTTACAGGATACTTTTACAGTATTGTGAATGTATATGAGATTTATTCAAGTATATAGTTCCATTCATTTACGATACTGTTCACGTATACGGTATTGATCACGCTGAAAAAGTGGGAGCTGGTTTAATGGAGGAGCAGATCTTATCTACTACAATGGCAGCAAAGTACGAAATTGAGAAGTTCAATGGGGGTAATTTCTCCCTTTGGAAATTGAAGATGAAGGCGGTCTTGAGAAAGGACAATTGCTTAGCGGAAATTGGAGATAGACCAACAGGGACAACTAACGAAAAATGGAATGAGATGGATGACAATGCTATGGCTAATCTTCATCTAGCATTAGCAGATTCGGTGTTATCAAGCATTGTAGAGAAGAAGTCAACAAAAGAAATTTGGGATGCGCTGACAAAGCTCTATGAGGTAAAGTCACTTCACAATAAGATCTTCTTAAAGAGGCGACTCTACACTCTTTGAATGAGTGAGTCCACATCGGTTACTGACCATATCAACAATCTTAATACGTTGTTCTCCCAATTGACAACGTTAGGCCATAAGATTGAGCCAACCGAATGAGTAGAAATCCTACTCCAAAGTCTACCAGATTTGTATGATCAACTTATCATCAACATTACAAATAATATTCAGTCAGATAATCTAGTCTTTGATGATGTTGCGGCAGCTGTTCTGGAAAAGGAATCCAAGCGCAAAAACAAGGAAGACAGATCATCTAGTTCTTAACAAGTTGAGGCACTACCAATGACGAGAGTAAGATCAACAGAACGTGGCTCTAGTGGGAGTCACAATCATAGTAGATCAAAGTCAAGGAGTAAGAAGAATTTTAAATGCTACAATTGTGGCAAAAGGGGGCACATCTCGAAGGATTGTTGACATAAGAAGAAGAACGCAGGGAATGCTCCTAAAGAGAACACTTCTCAAGGATGCACTGTGAATACTTCTAGTGATGGCAAAATCTTGTACAATGAAGCAGAAACTATCTCTAAAGGTGGTAAGAAACTTACTGATGTATGGATCATTGATTCTGGAGCAACTTGGCACATAACCTCTCACCGAGATTGGTTCCATTCTTATGAACCTGTTTTAGGTGGATTTGTATTCATCGGTAATGATCATGCCTTAGAGATCGCTGGTGTCAATAATATCAAACTAAAATGTACGATGGTAGGACTCACACTATTCAAAGGGTATGACATGTGAAGGGCTTGAAGAAAAATTTAACATCTCTTGGATAGTTAGATGACCTAAGCTGTAAGACCCTTATTGAAAATGGGATCTTGAAGGTTGTCAAAGGTGCACTTGTATTGATAAAAGTAGAAAAGATCGTGGCAAATCTATACACACTATTGGGAAATACTATACAATAGGGAGACGTATCAGTTGCACCAACCCAGGAAGAATCAATGATAGTGTGGCATCGTAAACTTGGCCACATGTCTGAACGTGGTCTGAAGATTTGTTTAGAATGTAATCTTCTTCCTGGACTCAAATCAGTAAGTCTACCTTCCTGTGAGCATTGTGTTACAAGTAAGCAACATAAATTAAAATTTGAAAGATCTACTGCCAGAAGCAAACACATTTTAGACTTTATTCATTCTGATGTATGGGAATCACCAGTTCCATCCCTAGGAGGAGCACATTATTTTGTATCATTTATTGATGACTACTCCAGAAGATTATGGGTGTATCCGATCAAGAGGAAGTCAGATGTGTTTCTAGTGTTCAAAGAATTCAAAGCGTAGGTGGAACTTGAATATGGAAAAAGAATCAAGTGCTTAAGGACAGATAATGGAGGAGAATATAAAGAAGATAATTTTATTTCATTTTACAAGCAAGAGGGTATTCAAAGGTAGTTCACTATTGTGTATACACCTCAGCAAAATGGCGTAGCAGAGTGGATGAACAAAACCATATTGGAAAGGACCAGAGCCATGTTGAAAACTGCAAATCTAGCCAAGTCATTCTGGGCTGAAACAGTCAGAACCGCTTGTTATGCGATAAATCGGTCACTGTCAATAGCAATTGGTTTGAGGACACCAATGGAGATGTGGATTGGTAAGCCAGCCCAATATTCTTCTCTTCACATATTTGGATGTCCTGCATATGTAATGTATAATGCCTAGGAAAGAACTAAACTGGACCCAAAGTCCAGGAAATGCATATTCTTGGGTTATGCTGATGGAGTCAAGGGGTATCGCCTGTGGGATCCCACTGCCCGCAAGGTCGTAGTCAGCAGGGAAGTGATATTTATAAAAAATGAAATGCAAAATAAAGAAAACAATAGCACTTTGGAAACGATTGCTGTTTAAATAGAAGAAAATACAGATTCTTCTAAAGCCGCACTAAAGCATGAAGAACAAGAACCAAATGAGGCCAATGATATAGAAGTTCGACGTTCAGTACGTGAAACAAGGAAACCATCATGGCACTCCGATTATGTTATGGAAAGCAATACTGCATATTGTTTTTTAACAGAAGATGGAGAGCCATCAACTTTCCATGAGGCTATTAGTAGCACTGATGTTTCTTTGTGGATGATGGCAGTGCAGGAAGAAATTGAAGCCTTGTACAGAAATAATACATAGGAGCTTGTTCCATTACCACATGGACATAAAGCCATTGGAAATAAATGGGCTTACAAGATCAAACGAGATGGTAACGATCAGGTGGAACGATATCGTGCAAGACTGGTAGTGAAAGGGTATGCTCAGAAAGAAGGTATTGATTTTAATGAGATATTCTCTCCAGTTGTTAGACTTACTACTATCAGAATTGTATTGGCTACGTGTGTTGTGTTTGATTTATATCTAGAGCAGTTAGATGTGAAAATTGCTTTTCTTCATGGAGAACTTGAAGAAGAAATTTACATGCTCCAACCAGAAGGTTTTGAAGAAAAAGGAAAAGAAAACTTGGTTTGCAAATTAACCAAATATCTGTACGGCCTAAAGCAGGAGCCAAGATGTTGGTATAAGAGATTTGATTCCTTCATAATTAGCCTTAGATATAATAGACTCAGTGCAAACCATTGAATAATGATTTCATTATTTTATTGTTGAATGTGGATGATATGTTGGTTGTAGGCCCCAACAAAGAAAGATTCCAAGAATTCAAGGCACAATTGGCTAGGAAGTTTGATATGAAGGATTTGGGACCAGCAAACAAGATTTTAGTGATACAAATTAACCGAGACAAAAAAGATAAGAAGATTTGGCTTTCTCAAAAGAATTATTTGAAGAAACTCTTGCGACGCTTCAACATGCAAGATTGTAAGCCAATTCCTACCCCACTTTCTGTCAATTATAAATTATCCTCAAGTATGTGTCCTACCAATGAAGCAGAGAGGATGGAATTGTCTCGAGTGCCGTACGCATTAGCAGTGGGAAGCCTAATGTACGCTATAATTTGTACAAGACCAAATATTGCTTAAGCAGTTGGTACGGTCAGTCGGTTCATGGCAAATTCTAGTAGAGAGCATTGGAATGCTGTGAAGAGGGTCCTAAGATACATCAAAGGGACCTCAGATGCTACATTATGTTACGAAGGATCAGAATTTATTGTCAGGGGATATGTTGATTCAGATTTTGCAGGTGATCTTGACAAAAGAAAATCCACTACAGGTTATGTGTTTACTCTTGCAAGAGGAGCAGTAAGCTGGGTATCAAAGTTGCAGATTGTTGTGACATTGTCTACGACTGAAGTTGAATATATGGCAGCTACGCAGGCTTGCAAGGAGGCATTATGGATTAAAAAACTATTGGAAGAACTCGGGCACAATCAAGAGAAAATTTCTCTATATTGTGACAATCAGAGTGCTTTACATATTGCAAGGAATCCAACTTTTCATTCCAGGACAAAACACATCGGAGTACAGTATCACTTCGTTCGAGAAGTTGTGGAAGAAGGAAGTGTTTTCTCGAACGAAGTGTGGACATGCAAAAGATTCACACCAAAAACAACCTAGAAGATGTTATGACAAAACCAATAAACACTGACAAGTTCATATGGTGTAGATCCTTTTATGGCCTAACAGAAACGTAAGTGACATGGAACTGGCAAGACCAGAAAGGATGAAAGAAAAAAAAAAGGGGGGGGTTTGAAAATGACTTTAAGTGGGAGAATGTTGAATTGTAAAGTCATTTCTAGCATTCAAAGTCCAAAATAGGGGTTGTACTATTCATATGATGGTTGTACTATTCATATGGTGGCTGCACTATTCATTTGGTGGCTGCACTATTCATTTGGTGGTTGTACAAGTCTACAAAGGTGGCTCACTATTCATTTGACATCTTTGAAAAGGAGGCTTACAAAACCTCTATAAATAGGGAAGTGGTGGTGAAGGAATATATCCATCCTAAGCATCTCCAACTCCACCTAAGAGAAATCAAGTACTCTCTTGCAAAGTGTCTCTGTTGTAGCCTATGTTTCTAATTTCTCCTAATTTGAGAGAAGTTGTATCATTATTTTTCATAGTAGATTCCTTCTACTCTTTCCCGTGATTTTTCCCTCTATTTGTTTAGGGGTTTTCCACGTAAATCTTGGTGTCAATTCCTATTTTCTCATTTCTTATTTTAGCTGTGTGATATTATTCCTACCCATTCAATTTCCTAACAGATTGGTGTTTATTGTATTTTAATGCAAGGAAATGGAAAGCAGAGTCATATAAGAGAGAGGGAGTGTGCGAGAGATGAAGGGTTACTGGGCAATTAATGCCAAGACAAAAATATTGGGAAGAATGTAATTAAAATAATAAATGGAAACATAAAATGAGCCTTGCATTTGCCCAAGAGTTAAGGAGAGAAAAAGTGAGACTTTGAATAGAATTTAAATGAATTAAAGAAGAGGATGGTGGGACCCATGATGGAGAGGGAATTTTATAAATGAATATTGTCTTCCCCCCCCCCCCCCCCTTATGTGACTGAAACAAAGAGAAACAAATTATTTTATGGCATTTGATGGATGAAAGAAGTGATAGGTCCCATAAAATAATCATGAAAGAGATAATTTAGTAGAGAAAATTCTTTTGCTCTATCATTCATGCATATAAGTATTGCGTGAACTATCATCTTCTTTTTTCTACAATTGTGGCTTGAGCAAAATCATAATAACATTAGGAATTGGGCAGGGACCTCTCATTATTTTTATATGGTACCAAGTAAACCCTACCACCATGGTTGTTTGCATGCGAGGTTCACACTGACAAAATTTCAATTTGGTGCATAAACATATTTCAAAATATGTTGACTACATGTCATAGTGGTTTTTTTTTTTTTTAATGCTCTTGAAAGATTGACATCTCAATTAGTCTGGGTTTGTAAAATGGGATATGTCAGTTGTTGACATCAGGTTTTGAGGATCCGTTTTGGTTGCTAACATTTCATAACTGTTTCAAAATCCAATAAGTATGAACTATCAAACCATTAGTACATCTAACTTGTCTTTTTTTGTATTTTGAAAAACGGACTCACTACTTTATTTTAATTTTTTGAAAAGGCAAAATAAAGAAAATATTTTTGAGGAGATTAGCTTTGGGAGTTCAATTGTGCATAGGGGGAGGTAGCATTTTAAATTCTCATTATTGAGAAATCAAAGGTTTAGCAACCTAAAGCACCCCTTCCATTGAACCATGTGTGGGTGTACATCCCTTCAAATTGGTTCATTTTAGAAACTACACAACCTTTGCCTCATTTGAAAAGGCTTTCCTAGGACTTATGCAGGGTCTAAGCTTCATGAAAGTCTGCTAATTTAATGCCATATCAAAACAAAACCAAACAACACAAAGAACATATAGAAACATACACATGCATGCAAACAAATGGAAATATAAAGGGATTTTAGTTTTTTTTTTTTTTGTATGATTGAATCTACAAAATAAGTTGTCTATATATCCTCAAAAAAAGAATCAGGTCATTTGTAGTTTGAAAATTATTTTATAAAGAAAATTTGAAAAGAAACTGTTTGGATGATTTTTTGCAAAATCATTGTTGAAGAATGCTTGAAATCCTTCAAATATCTTGAAACCTTTATTGAACAAGCCTTCAATTCTTTCTTAGAAAAATGATTCTTTAATGATTTTTTTTATGCAAAACAAAGATCGAAAACAAGTTTTATACATTTAAAAAATATTTTTTCCATCCTCAAGACGCTTCATGGGTGATTGTCTTGAAAATGATTTTACTTTTGTAAGAAACTTGAAATGTTGTAGATTTTTGGGAATAGAACCACAAATCTGACTTGAAATCTTGTTGAAAACTTGAAGAACATCCAAAAGCCTAATCATAGGTATATGACTCCAAGGTTTTGTTGAAACACTTTGAGACCCCCTCAAGCCACACCTGATCATAGGTACATTTGATTTCATGAAAACATGAGTATTTTTGTGGAAAAATCACAAAAACCCTTGCAAATCCAACATAAGAATCGACAAACTACACTTAGGTAAGTGTATAAATCGAAAACAAGGCCAAATCCTAGAGGAAAGTACGAAAAAAGATGCAAAATTGCACCTCTCGAGATTTGGTGGTCAACCGCTTATTGAAAATTTTAGATGATCAGTCGACTACTTATAGCCTTAATGGCTATTGTAGACACCCCAATTTTTCCGCGAGTCTTATATTACAAAAGCTAAAGAAATTTTTCATTATTGCTTCAATACATAAAATTAAAAAAATAGAAATATAAGAAAAATTAAAAAAAAAATGCAGAATAGGAAAAATAGAGTGGATCAAACAAGTCTTCAATCAGCAAACCTGCAAAAGGAAAAAAAGAGGGTCAAATACATGTGTTGAAAATCAAGATTTAAATGTGACAAATCAAATTAAATTGGATTGATGAAATTGATGGAATTGAAAATCAATTAACAAATCAAAATTAATTAGACTCAATCATAATTCAATCAAATTTTCCCCAAAAGGCCTATAAATAGTGAGGTATTCAGAGAGGGAAAGAACACACAAAAAAATTCAGGTAATCTGTATATACACAACATTTCAGAATACTCAAAGCAAATAGTGTGTGAGGAAATTAATGAGTCCCTAAAATTGTCGTAATTGGTGTATTCCCACGAGGGGGGTGAATTGGAAATTTAAAAATTTATCTCCTACGTTAAACCATCCAACAGCAGTATATATACAACCTAGGGTCTGTCTATGCAATTTTAAATGCGCAGATAAATATAATGTGCAAAAATTAAATCATGCGCAACATTCATAGACAATTGAGAATAACATACATGTGCAGTAAATATAAAGTGCACACACGATATGTTATTGGAGTTCGACCAATACTGTCTATGTTCCCGCCTTAGCTTGTAATACCACTATTGCTCACTTAACAAGTGGAGCGGCACCATTTACAACCAGGTCAAATTACATCAGGGCTGACCTCAACCTTTACACTCTCCATACGGGGCGGAGAAGGTCCTACCAACTGATCCTTACGGGCTAGATAACCCCCTCAAGCCACACCTGGTGTTGCGACGTCCCAGACCCGCCAAAAGCCACTGGCAAATGGGTGCAACTGCGAACTGGGAAAAATGGATGTGAATTTTGAAAAATTATTTTTCATGGAAAAATAATGTGTGATGGAGTCGCCACTAACCTTTTAAAGTGTGGTTAGAACACTTGATTGCTACCCCATTAGGGGTAGAATAGGTCTACATTACTAGGGTCGAGCTCGGGAGTACGATTACATGAGGGGAAGGTATTAGCACCCCCTACGTGCCCGTTCTTACAAATGGTACCAAATTAATTGAAAATTATCTCAAAATAAATTTGATAAGCCTTAGAAAATTACTCCTTTCCAAAAATCAAAGAAAAATGCACAAAACGGATACTGTATAGGTATTCTCTCAAAACCGGGGCAATCCAATACTCCGAAAAGTCCATGCCCTCTGAAGTTAAAGCTGCATTACAGTTGTAATGAGTGATAAAAGCACGAGTTAAATCCTTCCATGCGTGAATTTTTACTTGGCTATACCAGCTTAAGGCTTCCCCAGACAAACTATATTTGAAATAGTAGGTGAGTAAATCATCGTTGTTGGCATGTGCCGCCATCTTCTGGAATTACATCCCTAGGTGAGCTAATGGGCATTCGGACCCACTAAACTTCTCAAAGTCTAGGATGTTGATCTTCAAGGGGAGAGCAGAGTTCAGCATCAAACCAAGGTTGCCAGCGGCTGATGAATCAGAAACGCTTGCTCCCTCCAAAGCTAGCAGCTGCTTTTTCTCCATTTTCCTTTCATGACTTATTCTTGAGATGGGTGCTTGTCCTTTGCTTGCTTCTACGAATACGTTTTCCTCTGTGGTATCAACATTAATGACTGGCAGTGCATGGACATCTCTCTTTCGCTTGGAACCTGAGTCCTTGGTTGTTAGGACAAATGTGCGTAAGCTGGGGCCCAAGCCAGCAACGATTCTACCAATTGTGATGATTGATGCTCACTAGTAGCCAATTTCAAAGATTGCACAATTTTTCTCAAAGAGGCAACAATCTCCATTAACTTATCCATCTGATTCTTATTCTCCTGAGCATCTCAATGAATATCCTCCTGACTTTGTTTGAGAGCCCTTACACGACTTTCGAACTATTTGGCCATAACTTTTGCCTTTCTTCTGGTAGTGTAAGGGTGGGTAGAGGTGGGCTCAATCTTGGAATTCCGTTCTTTGGTTCGGCCTGATTTTACAGGAAATCGGAATGTGATTACTGGCCCATTGGAGATGAAATCTTATTATGCGTGAATTTATGCATGGAAGCATGTAATGCAACCGAAATAATCATTTGGTCAAAGTTCTAGGAAAAACACCATTCGTTGTTGATCTCGGGGATGATCCATTTTCCTTTTGACAGGGTACTTTGGGAAATAAAATTTGACTTTCCAAAAATGAATTGGGCTTTTTCTGAAAGATTGGCCAAGTGATACGGATGCCTAACATGGATGCATGATGTACACAACACAAAGCATTTTCCAAACATATGTACAAAAAACATGGATTACAACATGTGGAGAAAGATGTGGCTCCTATCCCAACCCCAGGGTAAGTTTGGATATACATGAGGTTCTTTGAGACTCTACCCTAGGCAAGGGATTATGGACAATCATGTGTGGTTAAGTTTTAATCCCTATCGACAAAAGGTCCCCAAATTGAGACTCCATCCTCCCTTACAAAGGTTCGGACAAAGCTCACATTGAGCGGAGTGGTTCGCGGGTCCCCATAAGCCCTGCCACATGGGGACTGGCTCTATTACACTTCTTTCTAATCCTAGCAATGGAAAGCCCAGGCATAGAGCTATGAAAGTGTTGAACTCATCTCTTAGTCTAAACCCTTTACTCCACATTTGTCCACATGTTTATTCAAGCAAAAATAGGAACAAATATTCACACAGATATTCATATGCGTATTCAAAAGTATGAAAACCAATATTTACAATTCACATACTTATTCCAAAATATGGAAACAAATATTCACAATTCAACATGCTTATTCAAAAATGTGAAAGCATTTACAATTCAACATGCTTATTCAAACAATTATGGAAACCAATTATTTACAATTAACAACATGCTAGCAAAGGAAACCAAGTATTCATGGTTATTCAAACAACAAGTGGAACCAAATAATCACATGCTTATTCAAACACAAAAGTAAGCCAGACATTTACAGTTAATCCTATATACACAACTATTCACCAATGTACAATCAAATTATCAATTTGTACAAAAATGAAAGGGAGTACTCACAAAGGCTTATCAAATTTGAATATTGGGATAACTTTTGACTAATTACTGGCTCGACTCTCAAAATCTTCAGCAGAGTCGCCAAGCTGTCGCGACATCCTAGACCCACCAGAAACCACTAGTAAATGGGTGCGGCTGCAAACTAGGAAAAATGGATGTGAATTTTGAAAAAGTATTTTTTGTGGAAGAACAATGTGTGATGGAGTCGCCTCTAACCTTTTGGAGTGCGGTTAGAATACTTGATTGCTACCCCGTTAGGGGTAAAATCAATCTGCGTTACCAGAGTTGGGTTCGAGAGTACGGTTACACGAGGGGAAGGTATTAGCATCCCCTACGCGCTCATTCTTATGAACGACACCAAATTAATCAAAAATTATCCCAAAATAAATTTGATAAGCCTTAGAAAATTACTCCTTTCCAAAAATCAAAGAAAAATGCACAAAACAGATACTATATAAGTATTCCCTCATAACCGGGGCAATCCAATACTCCAAAGAGTCCATGCCCTTTGTTGCAATCATCAAGACGAAAAATCAAGAAAATAGTACGAAAATACACTCGTGGGATCTTGAGATTTTGTAGAGTTTTTCTAAGTAGGAAAATACTACTTCAGGAGGTTTTGAGACTCCTTCGGGACAACACAAACCTCAAAAATATTTTTATGGTTTTCCTAAGACTTTTTTGGAATTTTTTGTGTTTTTTGCAAGTGTAAAGGCATTTTTCACAATTTTTGATTTTTTGTGGTTTTTTAATATTTTCGTAAAGTAATTAAATAACAAAAAGGGAATTAAGCCAAAATCCGTGAAGATTGAAAAAAAAAAAGATGGAAAATAAAATGGAAGGCTAAACTGATTTCATACGATTTAGAGGACCCTAACCAGCTTGGGAATGAACTGGTTAAAGGGGTCAACAAGTTTTAGGCCCAATCAAGGCCATGAGTGCCACGTGTCGCACCTAGAGTGGAGCTTGCATGCGGGCGAGGATCAGCTACGTGGCACAATCCCGAGCGTGCATTGATGGCAGGGATACAATGGTTGGAGTAATCGGATTAGATTTGCAACGTGGCAACATCCTAGCCATTTATTGAGAGACGTGGATCGAACAATTAGGTGGCAACTACATCGCACATGCTTCTAATATTGGAGGTTAATGCTCCTGGCTCGGATGATCAGGACCGCTGAAGCTTCGTAGGGATCAAATGGCAGCAATTGAGTCCTGCTAGAGATTCTGACGTTGACGACATCGCGGCCATTCAAACTAATCCAGATCCAATGGAGGTGGATGTGTTGTCAGTATGGCCTCAGCCTGAGCATTTATAGGGAGATACCAATCGATTTGTTTTGAGGGTGACACGCGGCTTTCTAATCGAATGGGTATGAACCGGCCACGTGGTGTGATCCTGGGGCTCCAAGGCTATAAATACTTAAACCCTTTTTCTTTTCACTTTGCCTCATTTTCACTTCTCATTCTCTCCAATACCGTCTTTCTTTTTTCTATTTTCTCTTCTCTTACTCTCTCTGTTTCCTTCTTCCTTCATCCTCTTTATTTCTCTCTCTGATCCTCCCAATCTCTCTTCTTTCATCTTCTCTATCTATCCTTCTAATCCTCTCTATCTCTCTTCTTTCATCTTCTCTGTCTCTCCTTCTAATCTTCTCTGTCTCTCTTTCTGAAAACCTTGAATCGTTCCCCCATTCTCCCTTGTAAGCAAGAAAAAACTATCCCAAACACCCTATGGTTTCTGGGGTCCTGATGCTTCCCTGGTTTAAGATTTTGGAGTCAAGTAAAGATGAGTTCAAAAACCAAACTTTGGGAGGTCTGAAGAGTATCAGAAGCTAAGTAACTATCCTTTTTTTTTTTTTTTTACTTTTCTATTTATATTATTTTGCTAGAGAATGCTAATTACTTGTTTAGATGATCCTGAACCTCAAATTTGACATCCTTGACCGAGACAAGGATAACTCATATGAGTCAAGCCAAGGTATGTGGGGCGAGTCAAGCCAGGGTTGACTCATATGAATCAACTCGGATGGGTCGTGTGAATCGGGGCCACCTTAAATGAGCCATGTGGACTCTGTCACGTGCTTCAATTGACGTGTGGGCTTTTGGTTCTAGAACTCAATTTGGGTCTCTGGGTTTTCAAGTTAAAATGGGCTCATATTTAAAACTCAAGCGGGCTGGGATTGTTCGAAAAGGTGTTATGGGCCCCTGGGTTTTTGAAAACAGGCCCAGGTGAACTTTTAAAAAAAATTATGGGCCTCTGGAAAGTAGGCCCGGGTGGATTTTAAAAAGTTTATGGGCCTTTGGGTTTGATATTTGAAAATGGGCTTGGTCAAAATTTCAAATGAGTTTCTATTTTAAAATTTTGAAAATGGGCAGGGTTAAAGTTTCAAATGGGCATGAGCTGGGATATTTTTTTTTTTTTTTAAAAAAGATCCTAGGCTGGAGCTCTGATTTAAGTTGGGCTTTGATTAAACAAATGAACCCGGGCTTGGTTTTACAAAGCGGGCTCCTCTATTTTCTTAAAAAATAGTTGCTGAGCCTGGGGTTCTTCAAGTGAAGCGGGCTGAAGCTTTGTTTGAAACAGGTGATGCGCTAAAGTCCAAAAGGGTAAACGAATCGGGGTTTCAGGTGGTGGGTTCAATTCGGGTCAAGGTCTAAAATGGTAAATGGGTTAGGGGTTTCAGGTTAGTTCAAACTGGGTTCAAATCAGAATTTCGGTTTAGGTTTAGCAGAGGTCTTGATCTCTGGTATGAGTTCAGGTATGATTTAGATTAATAGGTTTGAACCCAAATTGGGACTCAGGTTCAAAGAAATGGGTTCGAGGATTCAAGGTCAGGTTCAAGACCTGAGAGAGGAACTAGGATGGTTCCTGCAATCACACACATAGCATAAAAAAAAGAATTTGAAACAAAGTAAGACTACAGATAGTTACCCTTCTTCTTTGCTCCTCCGTTCTTCCTTCCCTCTCCTGTATTCTGACTGATGATCTATTCCGAGTGTGTCTATTCTAGGACTCTAGTGTGGTATAGGTAGTTTGAATGAGCTTCCAAGCTCTGCCTTCTGCTCTCCTTGGTTGTGCAAACCATCTGAGCTTCTAAATTGCTATGAATTGTTGTACACACTAAAATGCTCACAATTTCTCTCAATTTTAGTAGAATCTCTATAATTTTTCTCTCTTAAGTTCTACAGAACCTCCCTGTCTCTCTTTCTACTTTGTTTCTCTCTCAAGTTTTGCAGGGTATTCTTATGCTCTCTGAGGGGTGCCTCGCTACAGTGTCGGGGCTCCCTATTTAAAGGGAGTCCGGGGTGGCCTTTGGCCCCAATTCCCCTAAAATATTTCCCCTCTAACGAATTGTGTCAAGGAATAATTCCCTCTGACAACTCACATGTGATTTTTTTTATTTTATTTTATAAATTTCTGGCTAACTAATTGATTTCCCTCTCTCTTGTGTGCAAGTGATTGCATGGTTTGGCCAAGTGGCAGCCTAGGAGTGGAGGGCATGGCATCTGTATTTCTATTTTCATTTTTTATTTTTATTTTTTGTTTTTGTATTTCCATTGTGTATGTACCCCCGTACTTTTTGTCCTACAACTTCTTTTTGTACACCCTGTGTATCTCCAGTACCGTGTTTTATTTCCTATGTATGTATATATCCCCTCACATGTGACATTCCCCAGCGTGCCACGTTCCAATTTTATTTTTTTGTAACATTCTATTTCCCTTGTAACATTTCCTGTTGTTTTGCACTCCCTGTGCGCACATGTGCCTTATCCTGAATGAAATTTGAGGTGTATGCACCTTTTTTAATTTGGACTTTGGAGTTTGACCAACTTGGCCCCCAGTTAACTTTGCAATTAATAAATCCTGACATTAATGTCAAACAAAAACCTAGGTTTTAACCTTTATAGACCTTGACATTAAAGACTTGAATTTCACTTAAGATTTGCACACTTTAACTTAAGGGACTAAAAAAAATTTAAATGATACAAATGAAAAATGAACTCATATTGAAGAAAAGGAAAATTGGACTTTCAGAATTTAATACTTAGAACTTTTGGAAACTCAACAAATGGCAGATTTTGAAATTAACTAAAGTGAAGAACAATCCTAATCCAAACGAATCCAATTTGAGTTTTTGATACTCGAGCCATCATAATCAATGTGGATCACTCAAGAGCACTCTTAAGAAGCTTGATTTATCAAGGGAATAGCAAAGAAAGAGTGTATAGGCTTTGTATTTGAAAAATATGCACTCAACAATTCAGAGGATTTTTAGGCTAATCCAAATGCTAATCATGCCTTAATTGAGCAAATGAACTCATATTTATAGACATGGCCAAAATTATAACCGTTGGGGACACCAAGGGAAATATTAGAATTGTTTTAAATGAGTTTAATAAAATTAACCCTGCTTAACCCTAATTAACCATGGTAAAAATTAGGCCAACTCGAGAGTTTCAGTCGATCGAGCCATAGGTTTGGTCGCCTGAACAGACACATGAGAAAACGAAAGTTTTTCATATTTGGGTGCCCTAAAATAAGTTCAATTGGCTGAACAAGGACATTTTCTAAATTGCTCGATGTTCGGTCGCTTATTCCTAAGTTCAATCTACCAAACTGGCCATTTCGGTCACTCAATGTCAAAATGACCGTGGAGTTTCAGGCGCCTAAGTTGTTGGAAAAGTCAGGGTAAGATATTCAATTGACCGAGAACATTACGTTTATTTCGATTCGGTTGCCTGAAGTCAAGTCAACAATTTGACTTGTCCAACATTCAGTCGACTGAGGCGTTTTCAATGCCAAGGTTCGATTGCCTGAATCCTTTTTCATTTTAGGACCTAAGTTAAATTTGTACCCCTCATTGCATAGATGATAGTGGGGACTTGTTCTAAGTGTATATGCAAGGTCCTAAGGTCTTTCTAAGGTCTTTTTACCTAGAAATAGAAATTCAGTCGACCAAAGGGTGATCCCTAAGGTCATTCAACGATCTTGAGCTTATAGGTTCCTATATGCATGATATGCATCAATTATTATAGACCGTTGGAATTTAAATAATATTATAGACCCAAATTAAAAATATAAAGAAATTAAACACTTTGGGTCTTCTTTTTCTTCAAGTCAATATGTGCCACCATATGATTTCACCAATATGATCCTACACACAAACTTTGCAAACATTAAATACCAAAGTATTTTTCATAATCAAAACGGGATATGACCTATAAGGTCAATAAAAATGCACTATTTTAGGTCCTCATTTACCTTTTTTTTGTCTTCTTTTATCATGTATATACCCTTTATTAACATAGTTCGGAGTTATGCAAGGTTTATTCGCATTTCAGGAAATACAGGTTAAAACGAAGGAGTTAAGCATTACGAGAAACCAAGGGAGTAATTGGAGTGCACAAAGCATAAAGCAGCTGCTCAACCAAACCCCTAGAGCCTCAACACACATCAAAAGAGAAGAAGACTTTATTCAATCATGTGGTGCGACCAGCAACACAAGGGGCACACAGGTCATAAGTTGCAGACTCCAAGGTTCAGACTAAAGAAGAAATGTTGTAAGTTTCGACCAAGTGATTGACCAAGTAAACCTTAAGGGCGACCAAGTCGAGATACTGAAGATTAATGAGTCAGAGATACTGAGAGTCTCGACTAACTACTCGACCAAGGAGACCTTGAGGGGTGACCAAGTCTAGTTCCTGAGCTGAACTCAAGATTGAGATACTACAAGTCTCGACCAACAACTCGACTAGCAAGACCCATTGGTGCGACTAGGTCGAAGATGCTGAAGTCTGAATTCCTGATTTCCTGCGAGAGCATGGGTGCGACTTGATCGACAACGATGATCTTCTGCGTGAGATTTGCTACAAACTTTCCTATTTTGAAATTCAAACCTTCTAAACCCTAATGGGTGTAAATATTAGCTTCGAATATGTTCTCAGGGTTCCTATTTGACCTCTTTTGGGTTAGTGACAGCCCTAAAATGTCATTGAGAGCCACAGTAGATTAGATTTACATGCTTTTAATTTAAATACTTGTCTTGGTTCTCAGTTGTACGCTTGATTGTTAGTGACAAACTATTAAGTTTGCAACTGAAGCCATCTTTTACTTCCTTTCCTTTACATGTTTTCATTTAAATGTCTTGCACTTTACTTGCTTTTATTTCAATACCATGCTTTTACTTTCATGCATCTTTAATGCTTGGATTATGATGAAGTCTTAGGGGATAGGATACCACTACTATCGATTTAGTCATTTATATGTAGTAGGCTACTGATAGCAAAGAGGTTCTCATGATCGTTGGATAGGGTATACCCTAGTTCCCAATCGTGCTCTGGACGATTGGTGTATCCTTGCCACCCTATGCCCCTGAATGGTTCCTTTCACTATCTAACCTAATACAGATAGCTGACTGAATGTTGTTTACGCACACGACAATCTAAGTCGGATTCATAAACTGAGCACTGTGACTCACTCTAAAAATAAGCAGCTCGGAAGCTATCCCAAGTATAGGAGTTCTTCCGTGTAATATTTAGACCAAAGGCCAGATCGTCTCCTCAGAGAATGCAGTTTAATCTCAAATTTTATGTAATTCTAATCAGAAAATAAGAAAAAAAAAAAGGTAGCGCACTGAACACAATTCAGATTCAGGTTTTCTGGAATGGATGAGATTTTTCAATGAAACTTAAACTTTACTAAAAATTAAACACGCATAAAATAACAAGAAGTAATTAAATCCTATGCTAAATGTTCAAACTAGAGAAAAAAACTGCTTTTAAAATTTCAGATAAAGATCTAAGAATGGAATTTTATTACTTAACTAAAGCATTCAACCCTAAAAACCTCAATCAAAGACTAAAACAAAAATTAACCCAGTCAATAACTTAAACAAAGAATAAATTAAGCCCAATAATTCATCCATAAAAAATGAACTTAAGATTTAAAAAAAGCAAACCACTTGACAACGAAACATCACTCAACCCCGAATTCATCCCAAAGATAATTAAAAAAAAAAACTTGAACTTTAATAATAACCAATCAAGAATTTAACACTCCGAGACTTTAATTAAAAACACAACCTCAATACTAATAATTTAACACAACTTATTTGAAGGAAAAGAAAGAATAAAGGAAAGAGAAGAGATATATATATATATATATATATATATATATATATATATATACATATAAAACAAAACACTGCTGCAAAACGAAAGGAAAAAAAATATTTTTTTTATGACAATACTTCAATAAGAGAGAAAAAAAAAAAAACGAAGTAGAAAGAAATAGATGGGAAAAAGAGTTGAGAGATGCAGGTCGTGAGAGAAGGTGACTGGCACAGCAGTTGCAGAGAGCTCGATTGGGGGTGAGGAGCTCATGTCTTCACAAGTTCAGCAAAAAGGGACAGCAGCTATAGAGCAACGAAGCTCCTCAAGTTCATAACAGTAGCACATGGCATCTCAAGTTCAAAGCAGCAACACCGTGGGACTTGCAGGAAGATGCAGTGAGGAGCAGCAAGAGGTCTACGTCTCCTCAGCTTCACGACAACAGTAGTAATATACCGCACAACAGCAGGCCAGCTTGGAGGGCTTGGCTAGAGTTTTCACAGTAGTGGCAGAGGCTTCGGCAAGGTAGAGAGGATGGCAGCAGCACAGGAGAAGCAGCAGGGGGAGTCGAGGACTGATAAAGAGAGGAGTTTGAGAGAGAGGGAGAGAAAGGAGCAAAGAGGAGTGGGAAGAGAGTTAGGGAAGAGAGAAGGAGGGAGCTGGGAGAAAAGGAAGGGAAGAGAGGGAAGCTAGGAACTATGTGGTTGAGAGAAAGAGAAAGGAAAAAAAGAAAAAAGGGAAGAAAGGGAAGAGAGTTGGGAGAGATCGAAGAGAGAAGGGAGGGAAGAAGAGGGAAGAAGGAGGGGAGAGGGTGAGAGGAGAAGGGGGAGCTGGGGTGCTAGGGTTGCTGGGGAAGAAAAAAAAAGAATTTATAAAGGGAAAGAGGGAGGCAACCCTAGTGCGCACGAGAAAGAAACATCCGGACCCGGTTGCATGGCCGAGTCACATCAGGGTGTTGAATTTTATATTTTTTTTTCTTTTTTTTCCTTTATTTCTTGCTTCTTCTTTTTTTTTTCTTCTTTATCGAATGAGGATTATTTCTACCATCCTAGATCCCATTTCCCTCAAAGCTCAAAACACAGAAGTTGTAGATAATCTTCTTATCTTTCTCTAGAATTTTGAATCATCTCAATCAAAACTCGGATGGAAAAATTATGCGCGAATTATGAAGTGGTGCCACCATTAGTTTCTAATAATTTTCATGCGATAAAAAAATGCCAAAAATTCATAAGTTGCTTAATAAAACCCAAATATTACAAATAGGACACTGTATTAAAATATTGAGAGTAATTATGTATTTAATTAAAAATATAAGCCCCAATGCATGAATTAAACCACCTAATTATGCAGTTTAAGCGCGTACTCACACTCCCCAACTAACGTTTTTCTAGTATCTAACAAATAACGTGAATGAATTTCAAGGCAGTATCCACAAATACTAACTCCAACAAACATGAATGCACATGTGACACAACCATACCATTTCACATACATGAATACAACCAAATTTCACACCAGCTCGTTCATATTCAATACATACAACTCTGAAGCACGTCACTCATGCAAATTTCATCATTATATAGCAATTAAGAACAATATACTCTCATGAAGTTTACCAACGGTACAATTCAGAATTAATATGGTCATATAAGTTCAAGTATAAACAGGTGAAATCTCAAGGAATGTGTGATGTGTGTGACTCATTACACCTAGGATACTAGTGGACACCTATAGAACAATCATTTTGACTCGGCCTAACTAGTATACTCTCAAAAATACTCAAAAAATATAGGTTCACTCATCATATTTGAGGAGTTGTGATCAAACATCCCACATATTGTAAGGAACAAATGCTAAATGTATGGAGTGGACTAGTCTGAAAAAGATCCAGCATATTTGTGAGGTGTCGGGTCCTTCACCCTAACATCTTCTCATCTACTCGCCATATCCGACCAAGACCACCCTAGATCAACTTATTCACACAAAGTAGGCATGAATACATCTGAGGCATTAAGCAGTTGAAGAGTCTTTATATGTGGAGAACATGTGTTATGTCCCTGACTTTTTGTGGTATTTCTATGGAGCAAGTATTAATCTTTCATTTTATGTGCATTTCTATTTTTCTTATTATTTCTTCTACTCATTCCTCAATTTCTGTCTTTTCATTGTCAATTAGGACAATCATTATACATCTTTTATTGTCTTCATACCATCAATGGGAATTAAGCTCGAACATTAGTCCATGAACTAAGTCTATTTCTAGGGGTGGCTTAGCGTTCACATCTTGAGTAGGCTACAAGACCTAGGTTTCTATCTCCCCACTTGATGTCACCTCTAGGCTAGTAAGTCAAAAACATAGACTAGTATTCAAAAAATATCCAAAAAAAAGGAAAGTTGAGTTTCATGAACTTTGAGCTGACGTCAAAAACTCAAAAGAATGATAAATGACTCAACAATACCTCACAAGGTGTCATAGTCGCCACGGGCACTCTCTCAGTGCTCATAAGGAATCCTAAGTGCTACAAGTCACGTGAACGCATATTTTCAGCCTCATGAGATACCATGTAAATGCAAGAGTTTATCTAGCCAGATTAACACGAGTGTACTACCAATCAATTCTTTATGAAGTTACAAAATCATATAAAGAGAAACTACACATAAATGACTCAAGTGTGTAACTCTTAGGTTACATGCGAGTATTTGAAGGGCATATGTCAGTGTTAATCATGGCATGATCGTTTATCCTCAATACTCTTTCTTTCTTTCTTGTTTTTTTTTTTTTTTTTAAATAATATAAAATCCAGCAAGTAGACGTGCACAATGTCAAATGCAAATTATCACACAACATTGTCCTCCATGTGAAAGCATAGGGGAGATAGAGAATATGTGCACGGGAGAAGTAGAGTGTACCTGAGTGGAGAAGTAATGGAAAAGGAAAACTGAAACTATAGAAAAATGTCATTGAAAATTAACTAAAAATAAAATAAGGTAAAAAAAAATGAAAAGAAAGGAACGAAAACATCATAGTTGTCTGGCGGAGGCTCAAAAGGAATTTCATCTGGTAGGTGCAAGTCTATAAATTGAACTAGAGGATCTCCAAATTTGAGCCACCACAATGAATCAGTCTTTATACCTACATGAAAGTCATCCTTAAATGAATTAATACTCTTCAAAATACCAAACAATACATATGCAAATTGACTTTCTTATTTTAATAAGAAAGGAACTTTATTCTGCATATTTTCCAGGAAATTTACTTCTTTACGAACTAGTTTTTAAGGAAAAGGTCTTGGAATAGTTATCTTTAGTTCTTTAGAAGCATTAGCATTAAAAGTTTTACCTGTTTCCTTGAAAGTTAAACATTCACCATTTTGCTCACCCTCTTTATCAGGTGTACCAATCATCTTACCACTGTAGGTATTTGCTTCAGCATTGGACTCCTTGACATTTATTCTAGTCGGGAGTGACGGTTCCACAGGTGCCAAGCTCTGAGGATAAGGTACCATAGGTTGGTACTCCTTATTAGTATCAGCCTCCTTATTAACTGGCAGCTTCCCTTTTAGGCCCGCTTCCTCTGGTTTTTCTTTGACTTCATCTGTCTCGGCCGTAACTTCAGGTGCTAGGATAATTGGTTGTCTGTCGATGAGCATCTCAGATTGGAAAACTTCTTTTTTGCTTCTCGAAATAATGACGGGCTCCGCTGTCTCAAGAAAAACATTATGTATTTGTTGTTGTTGTTGCTGGTATTCTTGAGGACTAGGCTGAGGTTCCACTGAAAATTCCCCTTTTTCTAAGATCTCCAACTGAGTGCTCATCGCATTAGCAGTGTCCTATAATTTATTTATGGCCTGAGTATGCTGATTGTTAGTTGTGATTTGAATATGCATGAACTGCTGGAAGGCTTCCTCAATAGACTTATCCAGTGAAGCAAGTGCTGCATTATATTGAAATCTTGACGGCGCATAGCTCTGAGGGATCTGTTGTGGCTGATACTAAGGCGGAAGAGTGTCTGGATAATACGTTGGCTTATATTTATCTCCACCACTGATTGCGCTGATAGGTTGTACTTCCATGGGGACCTGATTGTATCGTGTATTCCATTGTTGGACACTTTCAGCTAAGTAATCAAAGAATGATAGTGCTTGATTCGGTTCCTTGCTAAAGAGTTTCCATTGCACATGGTCTGGACAAAGCGTTTGCAATTAGGAGTAAGAGTTGTATAGAAATAAATGAAGTCTAGTGAATTCATCAGTTTTAGCACGAGAGAAAAAAATATTACAAGTCAACTCAAACTTTATCAGGTGCCGATAAGGACACTCAGATTCTGTCTCGTTGAACTGAGGTATCAATGACGTCATCCTACATTGCATCATGAATTCAAGTTCGTCATTAGGTAAAACAGTCTAAGATGGCGCAGTGGTGTATGTAAGCTGCAAAACGTCCATAAACATTCGTGGTGCAGATGCAGCCATATTTTAAAAAAAAAACTCAATTTTTTTTCCTATTTTTATTATTTATTTATTTATTCAGGAGAATAATTAAAATGATGGGAAAAACACTAATTTGAAACTAAGACTGACATTCCTCGGTAATGGCGTCAAAAACTTGACTCACTCTAAAAATTAGCAGTTTGGAAGCTATCCCAAGTATAGGAGTTCTGTCATGTAATATTCAGCCGAAAGGCCAAATCATCTCCTCAGCGAATGCAGTTTAATCTCAAATTTTATATAATTCCAATCAAAAAATAAGAAACAAAAAGGTGGGGCACTGAACACAGTTCAGATTCGGGTTTTTTTGGAAAGGTTGAGATTTTGCAATGAAACTTAAACTTTACTAAAAATTAAACACGCATAAAATAACAAGAAGTAATTAAATCCTACGCTAAATTGTCAAACTGGAGAAAAAAAAACTACGTTTAAAATTTCAGATAAAGATCTAAGAATAGAATTTTATTACTTAACTAAAGCATTCAACCCTAAAAACCTCAATCAAACACTAAAACAAAAATTAACCCAGTCAATAACTTAAACAAAGACTAAATTAAGTCCAATAATTTGTCCATAAAAAACGAACTTAAGATTTGAAAAGAGCAAACCACTTGACAATGAAACATCACTCAACCCCGAATTCATCCCAAAGATAATAAAAAAAAAACTTGAACTTTAATAATAACCAATCAAGAATTTAACACTCCAAGACTTTAATTAAAAACCCAACCCCAATACTAATAATTTAACACAACTTATTTGAAGGAAAAGAAAGAAAAAAGGAAAGAGAAGAGATATATATATAAAACAAAATAATGCTGCAAAACGAAAGGAAAAAAAAATATTTTTTTATGACAATACTTCAATAAGAGAGAAAAAAAATAAACAAAGTAGAAAGAAAGAGATGGGAAAGAGAGTTGAGAGATGCAGGTCGTGAGAGAAGGTGATTGGCACAGTAGTTGCATAGAGCTTGATTGGGAGTGAGGAGCTCGGGTCTTCACAGCTTTAGCAAAACGGGACAGTAGCTACAGAGCAACTGAGGTCCTCAGGTTCAAAACAGCAGCACACGGTAGCCATGGTAGCTCAAGTTCAGAGTAGTAGCATAGTGGGACTTTTAGGAAGATGCAACGAGGAGCAGAAAAAAGTCTTCGTCTCCTTAGCTTCACGGCAACAGCAGCAATATACCACACATTAGCAGGCCAGCATAGAGGGCTTGGCTGGAGTGTTCACGGCAATGGTAGAGGCTTCGGCAAGGTAGGGAGGATGGCAACAGAACAGGAGAAGCAGTAAGGGGAGCCGAGGACTGACAAAAAGAGGAGTCCAAGAGAGAGAAGGAGAAAAAGGATCAGAGAGGAGAGGAGAGGGAAGAGAGTTAGGGCAGAGAGAATGAGGGAGCTAGGAGAAAAGGAAGGGAAGAGAGGGAGGCTGGGAATTGTGTGGCCAAGAGAAAGGGAAGAAAGGGAAGAGAGTTAGGAGAGAAGGGAGAAGGGAAGGAAAAAAAGGGAAGAAGGAATGGAGAGGGTGAGAGGAGAAGGGGGAGCTGGGGTGCTTGGGTTGCTAGGGAAGAAAAAAAAAGAATTTATAAAGGGAAAGGGGGAGGCAACCCTAGTGCGCACGGGAAAGAAGCATCCGGACTCGGCTGCATGGCCGGATCACATTAGGGTGCTGAATTTTATATTTTTTTTCTTATTTCTTGCTTTTTTTTTCTTCTTTATTGAACGAGGATGATTTCTACCATCCTAGAGCTCATTTCTCTCAAAGCGCAAAATACAGAAGTTGTAGATAATCTTCTCATTTTCTCCAGAATTTTGAATGCGCGAATTACAAACTGGTGCCGGTTTTAACTTATGATAATTTTCCTACGATAAAAAAATACCAAAAATTCATAAATTTCTCAATAAAACCCAAATATTACAAATAGGACACCATGTTAAAATATTGAGAGTAATTAGATATTTAATTAAAAATATACCAATGCATGAATTAAATCACCTAATTACGCAGTTTAAGCACGTAATCACACTGCTTTGTAGGAGTAGAGCTAACATATAATTTACATGCTTTCAGTAGTTTGTTAGAAAAATCCTCCAAAAATCTCTCCTTTTTACTTTCTTTTAGACAAAGCTATAGCAAACTAGATTGGAATTGGTGAATAACTGCACTTTAGTCCTTGTGAATTGATACCCGACTTTCTCACTTTCTACATAACTTGAGATTAATTAGGTTTTATAAATTGTATTTTTGGTAGTTGAGGAACCAAGCCTTGGCAAGCCTACCAGAAATCTTGTGAGAGAGTTCACAAGTGAGAGTTGTATACAACATTTGCATAGCAAGTGTAAAAATAGCTGTGAGTAGTGTGCAAATTCAGAAAAATACAGTAATCAATATTTCAGAAGATTCAAATACAAAAATTGTGGCATAGAGGATTCAAGCAGAACCATTCAAAATTCTTATCTAACATTCATACACAGATTGTGGCATAGAAGGTTCCGATACGAGCATTCAAAGTTAGTAGCACCCGGATAAAAAGTCAAGTAGATTGCAGCCTAAAATCAAAGAAAAGAAAAGACTCAAAGATTGGTGGAGTTTGAAGACCTGAATAAGTTTTAATTTAAATTTTCTGCATTTAAATTGTATATAAAATGCAGTCAAAAGAATATTTGAAAATCAGATCTGATTAGGGGATCCGACCTATTTGACAAGATCTAGTGATCCGACCCATCGAACCAAGTTAACCTGATCTATTTTTGAGAACCCGCGAATCCAAAACCCATATCCAAATTGGATCCAGGTCCATCAATTCCTGAGCCTATACAAGATCCAAATCTAGCTCGATTATTTAACTCAATGAGTCAATGTGAACTCTGCCTGTTGAGTTATGAGTGGTCTGACAAAATGCACAATAAAAATGACAAAAATAAAAGGGGTGTTTGGTTTGTAAAAAAAAAATGAAAGGAAAATAAGGGAGACTTAATTTTCTAGCGAGAATTTTGAGGATCACTGATTTAGAGTAGATATGCAAAATAATCCAAAAATAAAGGAGTTAAGATTAGAATAAAAGGGAAAAATGAATAAATAAATAAAAAAAAAAAGAAAAATCAAAGAAAGGGAGCAGATCTGAACGGATCTGAAAAGATTTGGGAAATAGAGAGAGATGGAGGGGACGAGCCATGACCATTACGAGTGGTTGCTGATCGAGGTCGCCGGCAGCATCGGCGATGATGGGGATGGGGTGACGCGAGCAGAGGCATACAACGCGTACGGGTGTTGGAGCTTACAAGATGACTTGGAGCAAGATCAACAAACAAACTAAATACACCAAGTTGTTCTAACTGATATGGGCAATTAAATTAGTTGCCCAAATGGTTGTTATTGTATCTATATAAGAAACCTACTTGTATACCATATAATTCAATGAAAATGAAAATGAGAAAGATTATTTTCTTGCTTTTCTCTCTATTTTCCAAAGCTTGTCTGTATTTTACATGGTATCAGAGCAGAATTTCGCCATATACTTGATAGTGCATTGACTGAATTCCATAGGGAGATGCTTTTTGTAGAGGAAGTATAGTCATCTTCCCCAAACTTCTATCTCTCGTCATAAACCAGGGAGAAGAAAAACAACTATAGACAGAGCTGTGGTTGGCCAAGGGAGTTTTGAATTTCAGAAATTGATTGATTCAATTTTTGTTGCTCTATTTAAAAAAAAAAAAAATTTCTCTTTTTTGTTCCATTTCTATGGTGGAACCTGAATCTTCTATGCATTCTGCTTCTATGGCAAATGCTGATGAATCTGTTGACTTTTTGAGTCCAATCTTTGTTTTAATGCTGACAAACCACCAATGTCTTTTGTGTGCATTTAGTGCGTGAACAGGTTTTCATTTCAGCACAGACATAAGATACCATAAAATGGAAGCCAACAAGAACTTAAAGCTCACATCAATCTAGCGCATTTCATGGAATTGAAGAGCAAGACAAAAGAAGACATTTAAATTTCATTGTATTGCATTTAATTTTCTATTTGGTTTGTAATATTTGCATTTGCATGCATGATATGAATAAAACTCAAACAAGACCGTAGATTGAACATAGGGATCCGAATGATCTTAGGGCACGCTTCAGTCGACCGATGCCGGATTTTTTCGGTAGACCTCAAAAATACCTAGACTGACCTTAGGTCCCCCATGCATGCATAAAAGAGTGCCATATTAAAATTAAGTTAATCATCATATGAATAAGGACAGAATTTTAAAGAGAAAAGACCAAAAATGCCCAAATTGGCATGTTCGGTCGATCGAACTTAGTTACACTGAAATTTTTGGTCGACTGAACCTCCCTGTGTCAATAAGTTGACCGTTCGATCGACCGACCAGAAACATATAACAACACCCTAGTTGACCGAACTCCCACGTGGGAATTTCCAATTGCCCGGTTGACCGAACCTCCTAATTCAAAATGATCCGATCGACCGAATAGCACGGATTTGGAAAATCGCCTTTGACACCCACAAGTACAGCCGACCATCTTTCTAGTTCAAAATACTCCTTGTCAACTGAACTAGAACACTCGGTCAACCGAACCTTATGTACGGTCGACCGATGCTCTCGGGTTGGCCAATTTTATCGAGGTTAAAAACGTTGTTATTTTTACTAATCTCACTTAAACGTTTTCTAAAATAACTAATAAGTCCCTAACGATCAGATTTTCTAAGGAGTCTATATATACCCCCTCATAACTCAAAATTAGTAAGATGATTAGTTAGAAAATCCTCTCAAATTTTTATATCATATTTTCATCTCCCTAAGCTTGTTTTTCATCCTCTTTTTGTTATATATTCGAAAAATCATTTTCAAGAGAGTATTCTTTACCTTGGGCATTTTATTTTTACAAATCATATTACTTATACTCTCATATCCCATTATTTTCAAAATCATTATCTTGAGAATAAATCCTAAGTTTTCTCCATATATTTTCATTGATAAATATCTTTGGAGAAAAACTTGTTAATTTCTTGTGAATCTTGCACACATATTGCAAGACTTCAAAGGCTCATATATTCTTCATTGCAAAATTATTTTTTAGCAGGAATCCTAATTCCCCTAAGTTTTATTTGAAAAACAAGTTTTTGGGAAAGCTCCCAACATATTGAAAAGAGTACCTTGAGCATATTCTTATTTTATTATCTCCGCTTGGAAGGTATTTTACTCTTGTTAGTAGGAAAATCATTTTTCACACTCGGTTTCTATTGAGAAATAATTTTTTAGTGAAAAATACACATTCTCACATTGAGCTTTAATTCATATCATATGTGAGTGCATTATTTGGTTGAACATATTGGAACATAATCTGCTTCTTTACAAGCGCTTGTATTGTACACAAATTTTAATATCTATTGTATTCCAGCGTGGGCCAAAAAAGGGAGACTAGCCCTATGGAATAGTCCTAGATTGGCTTTGACCTGATTAGGAAAGCTAGGTGCATCATCCTATTAAGGTGTGTTTAGGTTGAAGTCAGCCCCGCTAATTGACCTCGTTGTAACCGGTGTCACTCAACCCGTTAAGTGAGCATTAGTGAAATCCTCGGGCTTATGAGCTAGAGGCGGGGACGTAGGCACAGTTGGCCAAACCCCAATAACATATCTGGTGTTGATTTTATCTTCCGCAATTTACTTTCTGCTCCTATATGTATATGTTTATCATTTAAATATTTGATTGGGATTGTGAATATATAGAAAGACCCTAGGTATGTGAAATACTACCTACTGGATTAGTTGAACCTAAGAGGAAATTTTTAATCTCCAATTCACCCCCCTCTTGGGAATACACCAAAGTTAATAGAATCTTCAAGAAATCCATCGAATGATTCTTCAAGTGTTTATTACTTACATCCATCGTATAACCCTGGAGCTCTTCTAGTCTCCGAAATCTTGACTAGTGAAAATAATGTTGCATGGAGTAAATCTATCTCCATTTCCCTTACAGTTAAGAATAAGATTGCATTCATAGATGGTACTCTGCCTTAATCCAATCTTTGTGATTCTCGGATTCACATTGCTTGGTTGAGAGCAAATAATCTTGTTCTATCTTGGTTAATGAATTCTATAGCCAAATAAATTCATAAGAGTCTGTTATACTTCACAGCTGCAAGTGATGTTTGGGAAGAACTTAAGACAAAGTACCTTCGAAGTAATGGTCCAAGAGTCTTTACTCTAAAAAAATCTATTAGTTCAATTTCTCAAGGAACAAGACCAGTTACTGAATACTTCAATGAATTCAAGACCCTTTGGGATGAATATATCAGCTACAGACCAATTCCAAGCTATAGATGTGGAACTCTTGATATGTGTTCTTGCAATCTTTTAAAGAATTTTACAGAAAGGCAGCAATCAGATTATGTAATAAAATTTCTCATTGGTTTACATGATTCTTACTCTATGATGCGAAGTCAATTACTTCTCCAATCCCCTTTTCCTTCTATGAGCAAAGAATTTTCTTTACTACTGCAAGAAGAAAGCCGAAGATCATTGTCTAGTGCTGTAGGTTTTTCCATGGATTCTCATGCTATGACAGTTGCACAAACACAGAAGCTTGTTACTACAAATGGTACTTGTTTCACAAAAGCGAAAGCCAAAGGAAATGTTATCTGTTCCCATTGTGGATATACTGGTCACCTTGTAGACAAGGGTTTCCACTTAATTAGATATCCACCTGGATGGAAAGGTCCACGAGGCAAGAAAATTATTCCTGCTCAATATGGAGTTGAGGCAGCAAATCTGCGAGGAGGAACGAACACAAGAAGAGAAGACGAAGACGAAGAAGAAGAAGAAGAAGAAGAAGAAGAAGAAGAAGAAGAAGAAAAGGAAGAAAAAGAAAAAGAATTTGGGAAGAGAGAGAAAGAGCCGCGGGGAAAGAAAGAGAGAGTGAGTGAATTTGGGAAGAGAGAGAGAGTACAGGAAAGCGGTTTTGCTTATTTAATGTCCACTTACACATATATTTTTATTATATATATACATATATATGCTATTATTTTCATTTTATTTATTTATTATTTTACTTAATATTTTAATTTTTTTTTTCATTTGAATGGAAAAAAATAGTAGAAAAATCACAAAAAAATTAGAAAAAAATAGAGAAATTTTTTTTAAAGCCAATAAAAATATTTTGAGTTATTTTGACTTAAAATGAAAAAAAAAAAAACAAGAAAATAAAATACCAAAAAAATAAAGGAAAATCTTTAAAAATCCCTGAAAGTTTTAGAATACATATTGAAAAATGTTTACAAAGATTTTGAAAATGTGGGAATATTTTCAAAAATACTTTCTATGATTTTCTTTATTTTTAGGTGGGTGTGTTTTATTGGCCAAATTAGGTTTTTCAATCTTGTTTTGATGATAACAAATGAAGCTGGTATAACTTGTCTGTTGAGTGATTTTGTTTCAGGAATACATATCTCAACACAAGAGAAAGAAGTTATAAGTTGAAGCACATTAAGAGAACAAGCTATCCATTAAAGTTATATCAAGCGAACAAACTATGAATGTCAAGAGAAAGCTTCAACAAATTTTCCAAGCAATAAAGAAAAAGACTTGAAGCCTCAGTACTTAAAAGCTTAAAGATAAAAAGGGGACTTGAATCCAAAAGGATTATCAAAGTCTTGAAGTATTGTGCTTAAGAAAAGATTGGTGTAAGTACTTCATATCAAATAACAATTTTAGAGAATATGAAGCTCTTTAAGACTTAAGAAACTTATTTTTAATCTTTGGAAATATTTTATGAAAAATCACATCATTAGTGTAAAAATTGAAATTGAAAAACCAAAAAGAAAAACTAGTTTTTTTGTCTGTCTAGCCGACTGACCCAAAATATACTGTGTTTTGCCAGCTGACTGACAATTTCTTGAAATAATTTTTGGGAGACAGAATGGTGTTAGCCGCCTGTCCAGCCGACTGACTCTATGATTTTTGAACTACCCAATCGCCTGTCCAGCCGACTGACTCCACGGGTTTTATTTTTTAAACCCCAATGGGAAAATTTCAAAATTGGTTTTTCAAAATATGAACGTTGTAAAACTTCGAAACTACTCAAAGACACTTAGGGAACACGAAAACTAAGCCAAGAATGCCTATAAATACTCCTTTAAACTCAAGAATTAATCATCCAAGTAATTACTCGGCTATCGTGAAATTAAAGCATTCAATCTCTCAAAGCTCTCTATTGCTCACACTCCATCTGGGAGAAAAGTTCTGAAACTTTGCTAAAATATCAAAGCCATGATTCATACTCTGAATTTTATTATTCAAAACAAACTCTTGGTGATCTCTAAACACTTAAGCTTCATAGTTTCTTTATTGTTTATTTGATTGAAGTATTGATTATGCTCTAACTTGTACAACGCTGCTCTGTTTTGAGAGTCTCTTTTGTACACAGATCATTATAGTAATCTTGTTATTTTGTTGATGGTTCAAGGCTTGTTTGGGTCGTTGTACCAGGTGAGGATTGTTCACTTGGAGAGGTTTCTCTACCTAAAAAGGGGGATTTTTGTTAAGGCATGCTCTGCCCAGTAAAGAGCATACTTTGTGGAATCCTTTGGTGGAATTGACCAAAGGCGAGGACGTAGGATGGGGATAAGCCGAACCTCGTAAATCTCGGTGTTCTTCTTCTCCTTACTCTCTTTACTTTCCGCATTATATACTGTGTATATCAAGTGCAGGTTGCAGGGCTTATACATCATATTCAAGGAAAAATCTTGATTTAAGAAAGTACGTTTTTAATTAACCATTTGCGGAAACCGTCAAGGGAGTACGTTGGTTAATTTGTGAGAATCTTCTTTAAGACATAAAGCAATCAAAATTCATTCAAAACAGGCTTTACAAAAATAGCTGCAGGACTTCTATCAAAGGTAAATATTATTCTTGAATGATTGGTTGAGCTTTGATTGGATTGTTTTTTTTTTTTTTGTGATTTGGTTTAGATTGTAAATTGATTAATTTACTTTTATAGTGTTGAATTAAAACAAGTCAGAATTAAAAAAAAAAAAAAAAGGGTAAGTTTAATCTAAATATTCCAATTTACCCTCCTCTTGGTAGCTATTCTAAATTTCAATTGGTATTAGAGCCTAATTATAGCAATTCTTAACAAGAAACTATAAAATGATCAAATAGCCAATATAGGAATAGCACCCTTCGGTGAGGGCCAATCCTCAACCCGTCCACCAATCTTCTGTGGACATAACTACACCTTCTGGAAAAAGAGAATGCAAATTTATCTCCAACACATGGATTGGAAAGCATGGGAAGTAGTTATAGATGGAGACCTTATTCCCACCAAGATAGTAGATGGAAAACAAACTCCAAAAAAGAAAAACGATATGACCAATTTAGATTATAAAATGCTTCAAATAAATTCAAGCGTTATAAAATGCCTTATACTGTGCTTTAGATGCTAACGAATTTAATAGGGTCATGGCCTGCAAAACGGCTAACGAGATTTGGGACAAACTAGAAGTCGCATATGAAGGAACAATAGATGTTAGAGATAATATGATAGACATGCTAACAAGCGAATATGAAGCATTCAAGATGAATTCAGATGAAACAATATCAAGTATGTACACAAGATTTACCCACATAATAAATTCCTTAAGTGCTTTAGGAAAAACTTATACTACCTACGAAGTGATTAGGAAAATTCTAAGAGGCCTTCCCTCCATTTGGGAACCAAAGGCTACAGCTATCACTGAAAGTAGAAACCTCAAGACCACCTCTTTAGATGAACTCATAGGTTCACTCCTTACCTATGAAATGACCTTAAAAGAAAGGAATCCTGAACCAAAGCATAAAATATCCATTGCACTAAAAGCATCTAGTCATAGCTCTAGTGAAGAAGAAAGTGAAACAAGTGACTTAGATGAAGATGAATTAGCATTCATCACTAAAAGACTATGTAAATTTTAAAGGAGTAAAAGATTTCCTAGAAAGTTCAATAAAAAGAAACCTAAAAAAGGAGAGACAAGTAGGAAAGAAAATAAAAGTAAGAATGAACCTCCAATATGCTATCATTGCAAGAAACCAAGGCATATCAAACCAGACTGTCCGTTGCTCAAGAAAGACAAGAAGAAAAAGAAGGAAGCTTTGAATGCTACTTGGGATGATTCAAGCTCCAGCGAAACAGAAAACGAATCAAGCGGACAAGAGATGGCAAATATATGCTTCATGGTAAATGAAGAAGAGGTAAACTCCTACTATTCGTCTACAAAATCTTACAATGAGTCGTGTGATGAGTCATGTGACAGCATGCCTTCCTATAAGGAATTGCAAGTTGAGTTGTTTTCTTTGCATAAGAGATTCATAAAAATTTCCAAGAGAAATATAACTTTGAAAGATCAAAATAAATAACTATTAAAGCAACTTGAATCATTCAAAATCATTGAAAAAGAAAAAGACTCTTGTATTAAGAAGTTAGAAGAGGAAGTAAATAAAGTAACTCAAGATTTAGGCAAAACTCATAAAGATAGTTTGAATAAAAAGGATTTAGAAGTAAATGAACTTAAGAAATTAGTAGAGGATAAAGAGAAAATTATATATAACTTTACCAAAGGTAAAGATAATTTCAAAAAGATGATTGGACAGCAAAGGCTTCATGGAAATAAGGAAGGAATAGGATATAATGGTAAAACAAATAAAAAGAATACGAAATTATACATGGGATACTTTGTCAAGGAAGCCAAGCACTATGTAAGAACTTCCTCAAACAACAAACATGAACACACCACTTGCTATATGTGCAAGACTGAATGTCATGTAATGTTCAATTGCCCACTAAAAAGAAAGTATGTTAAAGTACAAGGAGAATGGAAAGTTAATAATGGAACTAACAACAAAACAAAGAAAGTTAAAAGAATTTGGGTTCCAAATACTAGCACAATGAATCCTCCATTGTAGGTATGTTTTAGGACAACACCGATAAGTGGTACTTGGACAGCAGGTGTTCAAGACACACGACCGGAGATAAGACCAAGTTTTCCTCTCTAAGAAAAAAGGATGGAGGATATGTCACCTTCGGCGACAATGCCAAAGGAAAAATTATTGGCATCGGAAAAATAGGTAAAAAACCTTCTCTCACTATTGATAATGTGTTATTAGTAGAAGGAATAAAACACAACCTTTTAAGTATTAGCCAATTAAGTGACAAATGTGTTATCCAAAATGTCTTATCCAAAATCCTTTGAAATAACATTTAAGAAAGAAAAATGTGTTATCCAAAATCCTAAGAAAAATAAAACCTTGTTTATAGCTCATAGGATAAATAATGTTTATTGTATAAACCTTGAGAATCTAGTGAATCAAAATGTAACTTGTTTGGCAGCAATGAATGAAATAAGTTGGCTATGGCATAGGAAATTAGGACATGCTAGCATGGACCTATTATCCAAATTATCAAATAAAAATCTTGTAAAGGGACTACCAAACACTAAATTCATAAAAAGACAAGATGTGTGATGCATGGCAAAAGGGAAAGCAAGTAAAAAAAAGCTTTAAAAAGAAAAAAATACATCTCTACTAAAAGACCCCTAGAACTCTTACACCTAGACCTATTTGGTCCAATGAGAACCTTAAGCCTTTGAGGTAAACAATACGCTTTTGTAATAGTAGATGACTATTCTAGATTTACTTGGGTAATATTCTTAGCAAACAAAATGAAGCGCATGACATGCTAATCACCCTATGCAAGAAATTACAAAATAAGAAGGGCTATAATGTAACAAGTTTTAGAAGTGATCAAGGTAAAGAGTTTAAAAATAAAGAAGTTGATAAATTTTGTAATGAACATGGAATAAATCATAATTTTTCAGCACCCAAAACTCTACAACAAAATGAAGTTGTAGAAAGAAAAAATAGAACTCCACAAGAAATGGCAAGAACATTGCTAAATGAAAATAATCTACCTAAATACTTTTGGGCAGAAGTTATAAATACAGCATGCTACATTGTAAATAGGATATCTATAAAATCAAGTATAGACAAAACACCATATGAACTTTGGAAAGGTAGAAAACCTAATATTTCCTACTTTCATGTATTCGAATTCAAATGCTTTATTCTTAATACTAAAGATGATTTAGGAAAGTTCAATGCAAAGTCTGATGAAGGTATCTTCTTAGGTTACTGATTACGCGCCGAAACTGCGTAATTGGACGTTTAACCCGGGCTTTACGGTTTATATTTTTAATTAAATGTCCAAAATTGTAAAATATTTTAATAAAGTGACAAAATCATCATTCTTGAACTTTATTGCACTATTTATGAAGTTTTGGTAATTTTTTGTCGCAGGAAAATTCCCGGGAACCAAAACCGACACCTGTTTGTATTTTGTGCATAACTTTTCCGTTCGAGCTTTGATCGAGACGATTCAAATATTTGGAGAAAAATAAAAGGATTATATACAAATTTTATGTTTTGAGTTTTGTGAGATATGGGATCCAGAAGAGTCAAATTTGTGATGAACAGAGAATGAAAAAAATGAAAAAAAATATAGCAATTCGGGTCAACTCCAATTGGGTTAAGTTGCCGGGTTGGGTCTCCTATCTGGATCCGGGTCTAGGGCTTTCCCCCCTATAAATTCCCTTCTCTTCCTCCCCCTGTTCGGCAGGCAGCCCCGTGAGGGCTCTCCTCTCCTCTCTTCTCTTCTTCATCTTCTTCTTCTTCCGCTGCTCTTTTATTTCTTCTGGCCCTTCTCTCTTCCTAGTTTTTCTTGCTTTCTGCTATTCTCTTTTCTTAGCTCTCTGTATCTTCTCTATCCTCCGTTCCTTCCCTCTCTTCCCCCTTCTCAATATCTATTCTCTCGCCTCCTTTTTCTTCCTCTCCTTGCTCTTCTCTTTCAGCCTCTGTTTTGCTAGCCCTTTGCTTCCTCTTTCAATCCTGCAACTCGGCCAGCCCAGGAAGTCCCACACTAACAGCCTCCCTCGGGTTCCTCTGCTGCAACCCGTGACACACCATCAGAATCAGCAGCCTCTTGGGTGTTCCAAAGAACTGCCACAGCAGAACAGAGCACAACCACAGCAGCCGGAACTTCTCTGCTCACAGCCAACTCCAGTAGCAATCATCCGAACCACCGAACCACCAGCCTCCTTGTTCCAGCTGCAACACCAGCAACACAGCAGGCAGCAGAGACGTCCACAGCACCTGAGCACTTCCTCTCCGGCCAGTCCCTTCAGCAGTGTATCTCCAGCCCTATTGCATAGACCTTCACAGCAGCTCCCAAGTTGTTGCAAAACCATACCAGCAGATCCGAGACCTCCATGAGTCGAATTCTTCTCTCTTTCTCTCTCTCTCTCTCTCTCTCTCTCTCTCTCTCTCTCTCTCTCTCTCTCTCTCTCTCTCTCTCTCTCTTTCTCTATTCTTTTCTTTTACTTTATTTTATTTGGATATTATGTTTTTGTTTTTTGAAGATTAAGTGATCTAGATTTAAATGCTTATTTAGTATTATTCAAGTGACTATTGTTATTTTTTTATTATTGAAGTTTATGGAAAGATGTAATTTTAAATTGCTGCAACTTGTTTATTTATTTAGTGATAGATTTAATTAATGCTTTAGTTTATTTAATTAATCTAGTGAAGTTTGGTTCAGTTTTGGTATAAAAAAATAAAATAAATAAATAACATACAAAGTTCGTGTTTTTATTGTGTCCCGTTATCGTTTAGGTTGATTGATAGTTTAATTTTAGTTCGCGTTCTTGATTAGTGTTAAAAGTTCAGTTTTTAGTCTGTGTTTGGATCTGATTGAGTTTCCATTCCTGCGTGTTTTAATTCCTCATTCAAAGTTGTCATCTTTAAATAACGCGTGTTTCGGTATTTCCTTAAGTAGATAAAGGTTTCCATTCTTGCTTTTTAATTTAGTGAATGTTAGTTTTAGGGTTTTTAAATTATGTGCCATTTAATTCGTCAAAAGTAAAATTGAACAACTCTGAAAAACCCTGAATCTAAACCAAGTTCAATGCAATTTAATTTTGATTGGAAGAACGTGAAATTAAAATTAAAACGCATTCCCTGAGGAGACGATCTAGCCTTTGGGCTTAATATTACACGACAGAACTCCTATACTTGGGATAGCTTTCGAGCTGCTCATTTTTCGAGTGAGTCAGTTACTCTACAAATAGTAAAGCTTATAGGGTTTATAATAAAAGAACTCTAACAATTATTGAATCAATACACATAACATTTGATGAGTCAAACAACTATGATAATAACATTAAGATTGATGAAAAAGAAGATATTCCTCAAAAAGAAAAAGATCTTGAAATAAAAGAAGAAAATAATAATGAAACTTCAAATGAAAACATTGTAGAAAATCCAGAACTACCTAAAGAATGAAGATATGCTAAAAGTCACCCAAAAGAACAAATTCTTGGTGAAACACCAAAAGGAATAACCACTCGAGTCTCATTGAAAAATATTTGCAACCATTATGCCTTTTTGTCTCAAGATGAACCCAAGAATATTGAAGAAGCTTTAAAAGATGATTCTTGGATTATATCTATGCAAAAGGAACTAAATCAATTTGAAAGAAGTCAAGTGTGGGAACTTATACCTAAACCCAAAGACAAATCAATCATAGGAACTAAATGGACGTTTAGAAATGAAAAGGATGAAAATGGGATAGTTATAAGAAATAAAGCTAGACTTGTAGCACAAGGATATAATCAAGAAGAAGGAATTGATTATGATAAAACCTTTGCTCTCGTAGGAAGAATGGAAGCAATTAGGATGCTCTTAGCCTATGCAGCCCATAAGGATTTTAAATTATACCAAATGGACGTAAAAAGTGCATTCCTAAATGGTTATATAAATGAAGAAGTATATGTTAAACAACCTCCAGGTTTTGAAGATGTAAAATATCCAAATCGTGTATTTAAGTTGAAAAAAGCATTGTATGGTTTGAAACAAGCTCCTAGAGCTTGGTATGCAAGGCTAAGTAAATTCCTACTTAAAATTGAATTCTCAAGAGGAAAGGTTGATAACACTTTATTCATTAAAAAAAAAAAAAACTAAACATGCTAATTGTCCAAATATATGTGGATGATATTATATTTGGGGCTACAAATGAAGTTCTATGTAAAGAATTTGTTACATGTATGCAAAAAGAATTTGAAATGAGTATGATGGGGGAATTAAATTATTTCCTAAGACTTCAAATTAAACAAGCTAAAAATGGGATGTTTATAAATCAAATTAAATATATTAAAGATATGCTTAAAAAGTTTGATATGAAACAAAGAAAACCAATAGGAACTCCAATGAGTATTTCAACAAGCCTTGACAAAGATGAAAAAGGAAAGCAAATAGATACAAAACACTATAGGGGCATAATTGGCAGTTTACTATATTTAACCGCTAGTAGACCTGATATTATGTTCAGTGTATGTATGTGTACAGGATTTCAATCAGCACCTAAAGAATCACATCTCACTGCAGTTAAAAGAATACTTAGGTACTTACTAAGAACGCTTGATCTAGGTTTATGGTACCCAAAAGATACTGATTTCAATATGATAAGTTATTCTGATGCTGATTATGCTGGATGTAAGGTTGATAGAAAGAGTACAAGTGGCACATGTCACATTCTAGGACAATCATTAGTGTCATGGTTCTTAAAGAAACAAAACTCCATAGCTTTATCAACCGCCGAAGCCGAATATGTAGCAGCTGGAAGTTGTTGTGCACAAATACTATACATGAAACAACAATTAAAAGACTTCAATATAAAGTACAAAACAATACCTATAAAATGTGATAATACAAGTGCGATTAATATATCAAAATATCCTATCTCACACTCAAGAACCAAGCATATAGATATAAGGCATCACTTTTTAAGAGATCATGTTTAAAAAGAAGACATAATTCTCGAATTTATAAATACACATGATCAATGGGCAGATATATTTACTAAACCTCTCGCAGAAGATAGATTTATAAATATTAGAAGAGAGCTAGGTCTGTTGCACAATAGAGAAATTGAGTGAAAAGTCAAAAAATAAAGAACTCAAACAAACAGGACGAAGTCAGCTGACTGGCTCCAGACCCAGTCAACTGACTGAATAATTAAACTTTGAAACAGAGGGCAGTCAACCGACTGGCTCTAGACCCAACCAACTGACTGAATGATTAAACTTTGAAACAGAGGGCAGTCAGCCGACTGGCTCCAGACCCAGCCGACTGATTGACGAAAAATCCTAACTTTACTTATAAAAATTTGAGTCATTTGCGTGGTCAGCCAACTAACCTAGGGTTTCTTCTCAAGCTTTACCCTTCACCTCTTCCTCTCCTCTGCTCTTCTTCCTCACAAATACCACTAAAGATCCTCCTCTAACACCAAATCATCCAAATGCCGAGGATCAAATCCGTTGGAAACAAGAAAGCATCTACCTCTTCGCAACACCACTCTAAAGATCTAGCCATTGAACAATGGCTCGTGGCTCCTCACGCTAAAACCCTCTACCACAATCAACTAAGCATGACAGAACCTCTTCTTGGTAAAATTTTTGATACCTCTTTTTTTTCTTCTAATTTTCTACACATCCTTTCTTTATTCAAAACTCTAGGATGGAAAAACTTCATACTATTTCAAGTTAAGGGCCACTTCCCGCCTTATCAAACTTTTCTATGCAAATCTTGTTCGAGAAGCAAACGGACTTTCAACAAAAGTCATGGGGAAGTCTATATCTCTTACACCGGAATCACTTGCAAAAATCTTTCACATACCAAATGGTAAGTTTAGGTGTCCTACTTTTGGAACGTCTTGGATTTACGAACAAGATTTCACTCGAGAAGAATTTCTTCCGTTGGTATTGGACCATGCTCCTATTTCATTTGAAGGACCTCCCTTATATAAACACCTAAATCTTCAGGCACAAATATTGTAGAAAATCATCACATATAACATCCTTCCTCAAGTAGGATCTCATGCCTATATTTCTTATGCTGATTGTTTTGTCCTCTGGTGCCTTCTCAAGAGTAAGAATATGGATTTACCAAGCCTTATGCTTCAATGGATGATTTCACGTGTAGAGGCACGAAGGGTTACTCTTTCTTATGGAGGAACCCTAAATATGCTCTTTGCTAAACTTCATATATCCTCATCTTCTAATCGTTTTGTCAAACATACTCACTATGATATTTTTAACTCTACTACTCTTAAGTTGATGGGCTATGAAAGATGCAATGATGACTGGGTTCTTAAAGGAAGTGAAGGTCAAGCACCTCCTCCTCCTCCTGTTGCTGGTTCTCCAGCTTAATTCAATCAATTTTACCAGTAGTTCACTAATTTTAGCCAAGACATGCAGACTGGAATCAAATCTCTTCAAACCAACTTCTCAGCTCTTCAAGCAAATTATTCTTCACTTAATGATCATGTAGGTCGCATTGAAAAACATCTAGCCAGTTCATCTCGTCCTTCAGATCCTATGGATATTAGTTCTGCTCCTGCAAGTAGTGTAGGAAGTGATGAAGAGGACTCCTAAGATGAAAATGGTGATGATGAAGAAAACACTGAAGAAGAACATGAAGAAGGTGAAGATGATGAATCAAAAAAAGAAGAAGAAGATGTAGCTGATGATAACTGATGTTCTACTTTCTTTGAATTTTTTTTTTTTTTTCATATTTCAGTATGTAATAAGTTTTTGAATGGTAGCTTTACTTACTTATTTTCCTTTACTTTTTGATTGATGTCCAAAGGGGGAGAGTTTTTTTGTGATAAGCAAAGATGGAAGTACATGAGTACTTATGTTATGTAATGTAATACTATGACTTTTCCCTATGTATTATGAACTATGTATTTGATGCTTATATGGATGTATACCTACGGATGAGTATGTGCATGAAAACTATGAGTTTTGATATCAGATACATAAGCATATAGTAAGGGGGAGTTTATTTTTATCCTTATCTTTACTTCTCATTTGTCATCATCAAAAAGGGGGAGATTGTTGGCCAAATTAGGCTTTTCAATCTTGTTTTGATGATAACAAATGAAGCTGGTATAACTTGTCTGTTGAGTGATCTTGTTTCAAGAATACATATCTCGACACAAGAGAAAGAAGTTATAAGTTGAAGCACATTAAGAGAACAAGCTATCCATTAAAGTTATATCAAGCGAACAAACTATGAATGTCAAGAGAAAGCTTCAACAAATTTTCCAAGCAGTAAAGAAAAAGACTTGAAGCCTCAGTACTTAAAAGCTTAAAGATAAAAAGGGGACTTGAAGTCAAAAGGATTATCAAAGTCTTGAAGTATTGTGCTTAAGAAAAGCTTGGTGTAAGTGCTTCGTATCAAATAACAATTTTAGTGAATATGAAGCTCTTTAAGACTTAAGAAACTTATTTTTAATCTTTGGAAATATTTTATGAAAAATCACATCATTAGTGTAAAGTTGAAATTGAAAAACCAAAAAGAAAAACTAGTTTTTTTGTCTATCCAGCTACTGACTTAACCAAGTCAAAATTACTCAGCCGACTGGCAGTCAGCCGATTAACCCAAAATATACTGTGTTTTTCCAGCCGACTGACAATTTATTGAAATAATTTTTGGGAGACAGAATGGTGTCAGCCGCCTGTCCAGTTGATTGACTCTGTGATTTTTGAACTACCCAATCCTCTGTCCAGCCGACTGATTCCACGGATTTTATTTTTTAAATCTCAATGGGAAAATTTTGAAAATTGCTTTTTCAAAATATGAACATTGTAAAAACTTGGAAACTATTCAAAGACACTTAGGGAACAAGGAAACTAAGCCAAGAATGCCTATAAATACTCCTTTAAACTCAAGAATTAATCATCCAAGTAATTACTCAGCTATTATGAAATGAAAGCATTCAATCTCTCAGAGCTCTTTATTGCTTACACTCCATCTGGGAGAAAAGTTCTGAAACTCTGCTGAAATATCAAAGCCACGATTCATACTCTGAATTTTATTATTCAAAACAAACTCTTGGTGATCTCTAAATACTTAAGCTTCATAGTTTCTTTATTGTTTATTTGATTGAAGTACTGATTGTGCTCTAACTTGTACAACTCTACTCTGTTTTGAGAGTCTGTTTTGTACACAAATCATTATAGCAATATTGTTATTTTGTTGACGGTTCAAGGCTTGTTTGGATCATTGTACCGAGTGAGGATTGTTCACTTGGAGAGGTTTCTCTACCTAAAAGAGGGATTTTTGTTAAGGCATGCTCTGCCTGGTAAAGAGCATACTTTGTGGAATCCTTTGGTGGAATTGACCAAAGGCGAGGACATAGGCTGGGGATAAGCCGAACCTCATAAATCTCGGTGTTCTTCTTCTCCTTACTCTCCTTACTTTCCACATTATATATTGTTTATATCAAGTGCAGGTTGCCGGGCTTATACATCATATTCAAGGAAAAATCTTGATTTAAGAAAGTACGTTTTTAATTAACCGTTTGCGGAAACCCTCAAGGGAGTACGTTAGTTAATTTGCGAAAATCTTGGTTAAGAGATAAAGCAATAAAAATTCATTCAAAACAGGTTTTGCAAAAACAGTTGCAAGACTTCTATCAAAGGGAAATATTACTCTTGAATGATTGGTTGAGCTTTGATTGGATTGTATTTTTTTTTCTGGTGTGATTTGGTTTAGATTGCAAATTGATTAATTTACTTTTATAGTGTTGAATTAAAACAAGTAAGAATTAAAAAAAAAGGGGTAAGTTTAATCTAAATATTCCAATTCACCCCTCTCTTGGTAGCTATTCTAAATTTCAAGTTCCAATGATTTCAAAAAGGGTAAAGAGGTATTTCGGACCTCACCTATATCAGCTCTGAAGGGAGGTTTATCTAACAAGATCCCCTCCTTTAGAGGATTTATTAGACATTCCTAAATCACACTTTGATTTTCATTTTCATTTTTAAATTTATGATATTTGTTTACTTACTTATTTTGTTTATTTATTTATTTATTTATTTATTTTAAAAGAATTAATTAAAGACCATCAAAATAAATTTAGGGGTAATTCATAACTAATTAGGTACCATTCATAGAACGGGTGTATAGGGAGTACTAGTACCTTCCCCTCACATAGCCGAACTTCCGATCCCGATCGTGATTCTAGTAAAGCAGACTAAGACTAGGTGTTCTAACCGCACCAAGATAAGGAATTGGTTAGTGGCGACTCCATTCAAATTTCAAAATCTATTATCCCTTGCCATTCCGGACCCTTTCTCTAGGATGTTGTGACAGCTTGGCGACTCCTCTAGGGATATAGAGAGTCGAGCCATCAATTAGTTTTGAATTATCCTAAATATGAATTGAATGGTATTTCGATTATTCCATGATGTTTTGTCTATAAGTATGAATTGTTTTGTTTTTTTTTTTAAATATTTTGATTTTGTGAATATTTTTCTTGTATATAGTTCTGATTTGATTATTTCTTATATGTATGGAATGGATGTTGGGGGCTAAGGGGATAGGCTTTTAAAATTTATATAAGCACACACATTTTCACCAGCCTCCGACTTGGGCTTTACCTTTTAGGAATAAAAAGGAGCACTGTAACGTTAGCTCTCATGAGACAAGAAAACTAAGAAATGCACTAAAATGTACTATTTTAGGTCCCTATTTTTCTTTTCTTGAGTCCTTAGGGTGTATATAGTAGTGTAAATAGGGTTTAGGGTCATTAGGACCAATCTATAGGAAGTTGGGGGTGCGACTAGGGTGCGACTTGGTCGACCTTGAAAGCCATCTAAGTTCCCCAAGTACCAAAACATTCGACCATGTTCGTGACCATCACTAAGATGGGTGCAACTTGGTCGGGAGTCTATGTTCCTGCTCATGCAAAGGATGCGACCAAGTGTGACTAGCAAAAGATCTAATGCAACCTGGTTAGGAATTGAAAAAGTCATTTTAAACCCTTTTTCCCTCACAATCTATCAACTCCCAACCTTTTCATTACCCCGTCGAACTTTGTCGCCCCTCTCCTTAACTTAGTCACCCAAGCTTCATCCATCTCGGAGCTTTGACGGACCTCCGACACCCACTCCAGTGAGCACTAGTGCCGGCAGCACCTTTCCTTGTGCGAACCTCTTGTCTTGCGAAGCAGTTAGGGTTTCGGGTGAGTGCCTTTCTCATCATTTATGTTCTCTTTCTTTCATTTTCCATATTTTCCATATATCTCGCTTTCTCTCTTCTTCACTTCACCCATCCTACACTCCTCCAAAAATGCCTCACTGTTCCAAGTCTAGAGGCCCCTCCAAACAACCACGGTCCTCCGGAGCCATCACCAAGAAAAAAATGTAACGACCCGAAAGATAATGGTATTTAAATAATAAAGAGAGAGGGAAATGGAATCAGTAATAGAAGAAGGTAGCCGACTTCGTCGACGAACATAAGGGTTTCGTCAACGAGGGTTCTTCAAGACCTCGTCGACAAGGTTCCATCTTCGTCAACGAGAAGATACCGAGAAGGGTTTTTGGGACAAACTAAAATTCATCGATGAAGGAGGAAGTTCATCGACGAAATTATTGAAGGACTCGTCAATGAGGTGACGTGGCTTATCGACGAATCCAGCAGTATAAATAGTGCTTAAACTCAGTTTTACACAGAATTTCAGCACCGCTCTCTTCTCTCTCTTTCTCTCTCTCTCTCTCTCTCTCTCTCTCTCTCTCTCTCTCTCTCTCTCTCTCTCTCTCTCTCTCTCTCTCTCTCTCTCTCTCCTATGACCTCATCCTCTTCTCTCTTCAATTTCAGCCTCGTCAGTCGCCAGATCGATGATCTGAGGCCACCACTACGCTCCTGGAGGAGTTCTCTCCAAGTCTACCAAGGCAGATCGTCGGTGGAATGAAGTTGGGATTCGTCCCAAATCCAGGGTAAGGTCTTTTATTCGGAATTTGAGTTTCCAGAAGTTGTAAGAAATGTAATAGACGTAGAAATAGTAATTTTTTGTTCTGGGATTTATTGTTTTTAGGGTATTGAGTGGAGAACCCTGCGGGTGTTGGACCCATTATAGTAGGGGATTTTTAGCAAGAAACAGGTAAGGGAAATATGCTCTGCTAGGTTATTTGAGTATGTTTTCAGCATAAAATTATAAATGTTCTACCAGAGTATTGTTTACAGCAGAAATTTATACAGTTTATCAAATATGATTAATATGTTTTAAAATTACTTTGTGGCTTGAGAATATAGATATAGTACAGAAACATGTTTTACAGTATTTTTCAGAGATGTGTTTTACATAATATAGAGACAGTAAATATATTTTACAGTAATTACAGAAATACCATGATTATACAGTTTTACAGTACCATGACATACAAATTTACAGTTAATTATAGAAACACAGTTGAAATAAATACCGTTTTCTACAGTGTCATGGTTTATATAGTTATTACAGAATCATGGTAAAATAGGTAGTTGTATATAGAGATGTATTATATAGTATCAGACCCTATTGGACCATACAGTTACAGAGCACGGTACTAGCTAAATACAGTATATAGAGTGCAACCACCTATTCAGATAATACGTGGTATAAAGGTCAATCACATAGAGCCCACAAGTGGATAGGCTCCCCATCAGATATGGTTTGAGGAGGGCTGATCAGACTATGGAGTATAGTGATTTATTCCTAGTTGGCCAGCCAGGGTAAATCCCGCCTACGGGTCGCACAATTCTGTCATGAGGGGTTAAATCATGACACACAGTTATCCACAGGGAAATTTACAGTTATTACTATGTTTATACAGGTTTACAGAAACATAAAATATATGAATATATAAATATATATATATATATATATATATATTAGCTGTATTTTGAGTAGAAACCTAAAGAACAGAAATGTTAAGCAACAGGTAAAAGATGAAGATTATATTACTAGTATTGTACTTTACAGATTTAGTGATACATGACTATATAGTAATAGATTTTCACAGTATTGTAACTCACCTGCCACACACTAGCAATAGCATATTTCGTTTTACTGAGCGTTGGCTTATCCCAATTACTTTAATATTTTTCAAGTGATCCAAGTAGGCGAGCAGATCAGGCTCATAGATAGAGGGGCCTCGATATTACCCTGATAGTACTTGAGTATTTTTGGGGGTATTTTTGTATAGCCCCAGCCAGCTGAGGGTATTCTGGAAAATAGACATATATGTATATTTTGAGAAACATTTTAGCACTCTGGTATTGTATATATAATTATGTATGGTTATGTTTATTTGATTTCTGCTTCTTGCTGCTTAGGTTGATGATTGGGTTCAATCCAGTGTGGTATCAGAGCATTTTAAATGTTATAGTATATATATATATACCCAAGTTAAATGGCAGGTCGTTACAAAAAAGGGCTCATGTTTAGCTGTGGGACGAGCCATCCTTAGGGTCAGAACTCACGCCACCCGTACCAGTATCGCCTAGAAGCAAAGCAGCCCAGGTTGAGCCTGAGAAGAAGAGGAAAGGTAAATTCATTCAAAGGTTGACCTTGAATGATTATGATTTTTGGCCAATGTACACATTCAAATTGGATGAGACACAGGCACATGAAAGGAAAAAGTATTGTGTCGAAATCCTTGAAATGAGGAAATTCGATCACTACATGACCCCGATGACTGTCTCTTATCAGCCCAAGATGATTCTAGAATTATATCAAAATATGTAGCACAACCTAAACACCGGGTTTAGTCCACTGATGGTCAAGGCATAGGGTTTGAGGAACGTGAAGCACCCAAAGTTGAAGAGGCCGGCACCGTAACTCGTACATGGTCAGCCTACTAATGAGATAAAGAAACCCCTCATTCCTTATGCACAACTTATCATGGCCACACTGATGCGCTTGAAGATAAATCTAGGGGATCCAGATGTACACATACCCATTTAAGAGGTTACCATCGAGAGGAGGTGGAGTTAGGGCTTGCAATTAGTGGCCAAAAACTGACTAAAGGTCAATAGATGGGCACCTTTCGATGGAGCCCCAGGGTCAAAGTTTAATGTAATAGATTTTTATTATGACCCCGAGGATGCACCCGCATAGCCACCAATGCCACCTCTTCGTCACGCAATAAAAAAGAAGAAGAGGACAATAGATGCACCCTCCATATCAGCAATAGCAGCGCCTCCACCAGCATGCCCTTTTGTGCCTTAGGTAGGAGATGATCTGGACTACCTATGTCAGGATGTTGAACTTCTTTGATCTGAGGTGTACCAGCCGAGGACAGCGACCAAGGTACTGATTTCTCAGGGTTTTAGCGCATTAGTTCGTGCGTTTCAAATACGCTCCCTGCGTGAATCTGAGACTTTCCGCTTTTAGGGACCTTCTGAGTTGACCTTAGCCCCTCCACCCTCAGTGCCTCCATCCACCTTTGAGCATCCACCTGCCCAACAGTTGTCCCTTTCTTAGGCCACTTCACCGACAAGCCCAATGATTATGATTGAGGTTGAGACTTCTGACATGGTAGAGGAGGAGACCCTTCTTGCTGAGACCTCACCACCAGCTGCCACTGACTCACTCTAAAAATGAGCAACACGAAGGCTATCCCAATTATAGGAGTTTAGTCATGTAATAATTAGCTCAAGGGCCAGATCGTCTCCTTAGGGAATGCAGTTTAATTCCAAACTTGTGTAAAAAAAGGTTACTAAACATGGTTCAAATTCGGTTTCCAGGGTTTTTGAGATTTTTTAAGAGAATTTAAAACAATGCAAAGATTAAAAACACATAAAAATAGCTAAATAACTACCAAACTCAAGACTAGTAAAAATAAGTAAATAAACCCTGCAAGCATTCAACTACATAAAACCAGTTATGGTAAACAATAATGAAAATCCAAATAAAACATACCAGATTTAATGGAGATCAGACAAAATTAAAATCTAACAAATTACTGAATACTAAAAAAAACTATCTTTATTAATAAAGCACTCAAGAAAATTAATTGAGCCCTAAAAAAGAATTTAAATAAGAGATGCAAATTAAGTTGAGTAATCCCCAAACAAAACTTAAGACAATAATCAATTTAGACAAAAAAAAACTAATTAAAAATTTAAACTTAAAAACTTTCAATAAAGATACTTAAAAATAAAAGCTAATGTAACAAAAATAATTTGAAATTAAAGTGAGAAGAGAGATAAGAGGAAAGAAGAGAGATGAGAGTCAGCAGAAATTAAGAAATCTGAGAGCTAAGAGAGACGACTGGAGAAGACAAGTGAACGTCGAATGAACACCGAAGATTGAGACTGAGAGAGATGGGAGTCCGCCAGAGAAGATGAACTAAGAGAGATCGAGATGATGCCGGAAAACAAAGAAACGAACGCCTGCTACTCACCCAGCCCGAATAGCCCCTGTGCGGAACAGCAGATTCCAAAAAAACCTTCTACTGTGCACAACAACACACACCCCAAGGCTCCTCCAGACGACACCAACACAGCCAGCCTCCCTTTCCCAAAACGAAAAGAAACTCTACTTAAAACCTAAAAGCAAAAACCTACTCAAAACCCTACCTAGCTTTTTTCCTTTTATGCCCTCAAAAACACCTTGTTAATTAACCCATCCAATAGCCAATTCGGCCTCACAGAGAGAGACCTAGTGCATGGTATGCGCATGCCCTCAAAAGTGAGCCTCCCTTTTTGACTTTTCTTTCCTTCCTTTTGCATTAAATGCCATTTTTTTTCAATTCAATCCCAGACCTTCCTTCCAGGGCCCACACTACCCTTTGCTTTTGGTTTGCATGGGCGGGTCACATTAGGGATGAGGTCCATTTGCTCCCTTTAATTCCCCGGCCAGCTTCCCTTTTCACACACATGGGCCGATCTTACATTTGTTTGAATCCCAACGACTCTCAAAGTCATGGGCCAGTTCACTTTTTCATTTCACATAACTTATGCACTTCATTCTAGCAATGCGATCAGTCCACCTTGCACAGTAAGCTTCATGCAATATTTTTTTTCTTTTTGATTCTTCTTTAAATTTTCACGAAAGCCTTGATTCCTAGCCCGACTATGGCTCTTCAATGCATGACTTTAGATCATGTAGTATGCATGGCTTTTCAATTGCATGCATGTGGCTCACGATCTTATCTTCAATATTCGGCTTTGTTATCTTTACTGTAATCCCAAGAGGGGGTGAATTGGTATTTAAAAATTTATCCCCTAGGTCAATCCACTAACAACAATATTACACAAGCCTAAAGTTAATCTAATGTGTATAAAATAAATTAGTATATATTTTTAGCAGAAATTAAACTGCATTAGAAATTTAACCAAGCATGCACAATAAAGCAGTAAAGAGCACAACACCAAAAATGTTATCAAGGTTTGACAAACTACCTACATCCCCACCTTGGCTAACAAGCACAAGGATTACGCTCTAAGCTCACTTAGCGGGTGAAGCGGCACCTAAAACAACCAGGTCAATTAGCACAGGGTTGACCTCAATCTTTACATATAATTCTTCCTGTGCCGGATTACCGCCCCTCAGGCCATGCCTGGAATATAACAGTATTTCTCAATAATAAACTAGGTACAGTGATTATGCTTCTCAATCAAGTAGATATGTACCAAATGTAATCAATCAACCACACATCAATAGTATAGGAAATTGTAAGCTCAGTGATGTGATTTTGTGCAAGCAAACACGCAGTGTTAGCTTTGGTGTATTCCCAAGAGAGGATGAATTGGGCATTTAAAAGTTTGTCCCAGGTTTAGCTAATCCAACAATAGTATTTCACAAGGTCTTTCTATATACACATAAACCCAAATGCACAAATAATATGCGAAAATTAAATCATGCGCAACATTCACAAAATAACATATACGTGCATAAAATAAATTACGGAAAAGTAAAGTGCACACACGATAAGTTATCGGGGTTCGGCCAACTATGCGTACGTCCCCGCTTCTAGGTCGCAAGCCCGAGGATTCTACTAATGCTCACTTAACGGGTGGAGCGGCACCGATTACAACCATGTCAATTAATGGGGCTGACCTCAACTTACAACCACACCTTATCAGGATGGCGTACCTAACTTTCCTAACCGTGTCTAAGTCAATCTAGGACTATTCAACAAGGCTAGTCTCCCTCTTTAGGCCCACGCCTGGAATACAACAAATGTAAAACTTTGCATACACGGAAATGCTTCATACACAAGCTGATATGTACCACTAACAATCAATCAATGCACATCAATGATATAAGATTTATAAGTTTAGTGATGTACGTGTGCTATCAACACCCAGTAAGATGTATAATCTCAAATATGCGTAGAGTGTTCTAGTAAGCTAATCTTTGAAAGCAAAGTATATCAAATCTTAATATCAAATTAGTATTTTAAAGATGCTAGCAACAATATTAAAATGAACTCAAAAATATTTTCTCAAATGTATCTACCACAAGAGTTGTTTGAAATCAAGCTTTGTAAAATATTTGAACACAAAAATAAAGCTTAAGGAATCTTGCAATGTCAATGCAAAGACCCTAAATCCTATGAGTTATCCCACACAAGATTTATTTATTTAAATTAGTGGGAAGAACCCTAGCCAAACTCTTAATAAAAAAATTAAACAATACAAATTTCAATGAGAGTATAGGGCTATTTAGAATGAAACACTTCTCTCTAAGCTTGGATGATCAAAGAAAATGAAGTAGGAGAGTATTTGGGAGTAATTGAGAACTAAAGGCTTCGAAAATTTTCGAAGGATTTTTCACTAATCACTTTGTTAATTTTTTTTACTAATCCTTCCAAATGAACCCCTATATATAGAAATGGTAAAAATTATAACCGTTGGAGGCATGTAAGGAACTATTAAATTTGTTTTAAAATGGTTTAGTAAAAATAACCCTGTTTAAACGTCTTAACTGTGGTAAAAATATAAAACAGCTCGAGAGTTTTGGGTGGCTGACCCACAATTTGGTAGCCTGAGCAAACTCAATGAAAAAAGCGGTTTTTCAAAGTTTGGGTGCCCGAGTCAAGGTTTGGTTGGCTAAACAGATGCAATTTCCACATTGTCCGCGGTTCAGGTGCCTAAACTTTAGTTCAGTTTGCCGAACCCATGTATTTGGTAGCCCGAGGCAATTTTGAATGTGAAGTTTGGGCTGCCGAGTTGGTGGAAAAAAGTGAAATCAGGTTTCGGTCACCCGTGGACAATATGTTCAAAAATGTTCGGTCGCCTGAAAGCAAAGTTAACATTTTGACTCGGCAAGGGTTTGGTTGCTCGAAGTGTTTTGAACACAAGGGGTTCAATCGCCCGAAACCTCACAATTTTGGCCATTTATGTCCTGACTTAATTTAATTGACTCCCCTAATAATATATGTGCTATTGGGGATTGTCTTACGTGTATGTGCAAGAACCAAAGGTCATTCTAAGGTCTTTTGAGGACACCAAAACAATTTGACATCGGTCAACCTTGATCCCTAAGGCCAATCTACGGTCTTGAACTTATAAGATCCTATCATGCATGATATGTAGATTATTACAGATCGATAGATAATTAATATTACAGACCCTAAATGAATGAATATAAAATACAACAATTGAATCTTCTAGGCCTTTATATTCTTCAAGTCACTGTGTGCTATATGATATTGCCAATTTATCTTGCACACAAACTCGGCAAACATTAAATACCTTGTATTTGTCATTATTTAAAAAAAAAAAGATAGGACTCAAAAAGTAAACACTCAACAAAATATAATCACAAATATGCTTAAGAGTGTTCTAACAAGCTATTTCTTTGAAACAAAGTATAACAAATCTCAATAATAGATTAGGGTTTCAAAGATGCTGCAAACAATATTCAAACAAACTTAAAATATTTTCCTTAATAAAATAAGCACAAGAGTTGTTTGAAGAATATGGCTTGTAAAATATTTTGCACACCAAAACTTATAACTATAGGAATCTTGCAATAACAATGCAAAGATCCTCAAGCTTCTGAGTTTTCCCAATACAAGATTTATCAAATTTAAATATGTGGGATAACTTTTTTCTTAACTCTCAAAAATCAATAAAAATCAACTATCAAAATATTGAGAGTATTAAGCAATCTATAACAAAGCAATAGTATAATAAAAAATCTCACAATGCTAGCTAGGATTAATCAAAAGAATGAGTGTATGAGAGGATTTGAGTAAGAATAGGCAAAGTAAGCTTTTTGAGTTTGAGAGGATTTTTTGCTAATGATTTCTCTAATCTCTTGCTAATTTGCACAAATGAGACCCTATACATAAAAGTGGCCCAAACTATAACCATTAAGGACTCATCGGGCATTATTAGAATTGTTTAAAAACCATTTAGAGAAAATAACCTTGTTTAACTAATTTTAACCCCAGTAAAAAATAAACAACCCGAGAGCTTTCGGGTGACTGAACCACGGTTCAGTTGCCCGAACAAACACACTTAGAAAAGTTCTTTTTGAAGTTTGGGTGCCTGAATATGGGCTAGATTTGCTAAACCAAAGGTGATTTCAAAATATTGCGTTTTGGTCACCTGGTCTATCATTCCGTTAACCGAACTCATGTGTTCGGTCGCCCGAGACCATTTTGAATGTAAAGTTCTGTTGGCTGAGTTGGTGAAAATGGTCGCCTCAACGGTTCAGTCAACCATGGATGGTATGTGAGATTTAGTTCGATTTTTCGAACTCAGGTCAACTTGTTGGCCAATTCACTGTTCAGGCGCTCGAGGTGTTTTGAACACGACGGGTTCGGTTGCCCAACCTCTAACAATTTTGCCTTTTTTAGTCCAAATTATTTAGATTCTTTCCCCTGTTAACGGATTATAGGGACTATCTTGTGCATTTGTGTAGGGGCCTAAGGTCTTTCTAAGGTCTATGAGCTTACAACAAACCTATATGCATGATATGTAAAGATTATTACAGACTTTTTGCAACGACCTGCTTATTTTTCCATATATATATATATATATATATATTTTCCTTTCCACATAATAACATACATAATAATCCTGTTAAACTGTCATAGTCATAATCCACCTGGACCCATGGGTACGAGGGATATATCTATCATCCAACTCTAATACCTAAGCAGCGGGAAACATAAAATTGTATACATGTCATAAAACATCAGAAACCATACCAAAGTTCTACTAAATCTGTCATATATATATACAATCATCCACAAAAATACCCAAGAATCCAAGGGTCATAACCGAAAAATCCATCTGACCCTAACTCGTCTCTTTACCCTGCAGACAGGGTAGCTCAATCCACTTCTACTACTGCGGGGCTTTATTCGCCCTCCTACCTAGATTTCCTGAAATGTTTATAATTGTTGGGGTGAGACACCTCTCAGTAAGGGAGACAAATTAATATCAGTGTGTGACAATATGAGTATTTTTCGTGATATATATATATATATATATATATATATATATATATATATATAAACAGTACATAATTTATTATGAAATCATATTTCCTTATAAAATGTGTTAAAATCATTTGTCTGTTCAACAGTAGTATTCCCAAACATAATTCTATATCATACATATTTCCCTGAAAATAAATGTTGTTTAATTCATAATAATTTCATAAAAAATACTAACTTAATTTATCCCCTTACCTGAAGATTACGCGCTTAAACTGCGTAATTAGGTGATTTAATTCATGCATTGGGGCCTATATTTTTAATTAAATACCTAATTACTCTCAATATTTTAACATTGCATCCTACTCGTAATAATTTGATTTTATTGAGTAATTTATGAATTTTTGGCATTTTTTTCACAAGGAAATTATTAGAAGCTGAAACCAGCATCATTTCGTAATTTGCTTGTAAAGTTTTCGTCCGAGCTCCAATCGAGACGATTCAAAATTCAAGAGAACGCTAAGGGGGTGATCTACGACTTTTGTGTTAAGAACTTCAAGAGATACGAGCCCTAGGATTATCAAAAGTGGGCATACTCCCTGGGAAAGAAAAAGAAAAAATAAGAAAAAAAAATCAAAATAGAAAAAAAAGTTTTGATTTGAACCGGCCATGCAGCCGAGTCTTTGTGAGCGTATGCGGGTAGGGTCTCTCCCCTTTCCCCTATTTATTTTTCCTTTTCTTCCTCAGCCCAGACAACTCCCCTCTCCCCTTGATCCCTTCTCCTTACTCTCCTTTTCCTTCCCTTCTCTCCCTCTTCTCTCTCGGCCCTTCTCTCCCTTTCCCTTTCTCACACACAACTCTCTCTCACCCTCTCCTTTTTCTCTTCCCTTTCTTCCTCTCTCTTCCCTCTCCTCTCCTCTTTCCCTTACCTTACTTCTCCTTGCAACCTGAGCTGCCCGCTACCATTGTTGCCGCCACTGCTACAACTGCTAATGTGCTGAAGGAGGTAGCCACTACTGCAATTACTGCTATGCTGAAGGAGGATGCCCACGGCTGCTCTGCTGCTGTCCCAAGCTGAAGCCCCTGCCGTTGCTCCATCCTCGCTGCTATGTTATGTGTTGCTCCTAAAGCTGTGAAGAGTACAACCTACTCCTCTCCTCTCGGCTGCTAATGCCCCTACCCGAGAGTACCACTCCTATTGCTCCTTTGCTGCTGTTACTCCAAGCTACTCTAGCCGAGAAGAACTGCTGGTGCTGCTCCAACCACTGCCCACAGCCAGCCACTACCCGATGCCAGCCACAGCCGGCCACTCTCAACTCTCTCTCTCCCTTCTTTCTTTTTTTTTTTCTTTTTTTTTTTCTTTCTTTTCTTCATTCTCTTTCTTTTTAATTATTTATTTTTATTATTTTTTTAAAGAATTGAGTTATTGTTATTTACTTTCTTTGACAAAGTTTTATTTTAAGTTTTAATTTCTAAAGTTTGCTTGGGTGTTATTACTGTGGTAGAATTTTAATTAAAATTTCAATCTTTTTATCTTGTTTGAAGTCTTTTAAATAAAGTTAATTTCTTTCCCTGTTCTTCGTATTTATTTAGCATTGGTTGAGTGATTATGTCTAAGTTCGTGTTGATCTCCTAATATAAAAATAAAAAAATAATAATAAATATATTTTCTTTAGGATTTATATTAATTATATTCTTTAAAATTTAAATTCTGTTGAGTTTAGTTTAGTTTAAATTTTATTAAAGTCCATTTTTTTAGTGTTTTGTTTATGGTTTAGTTCCTGAAGTTTTGAATTTCTATTTAAGTTCTTGATTGCACTAAAATTAGTTGTTATTTAAATTTGTGATTGGTTGCATTCTTAGAATTGCGTGTTTTAATTACGTGTTAAAGTTATCGTCTTTAGTTTATATTCCGGAGTTTAAATGCATGTTTCAATTCTTGCTTGATTAGACGTTCCGTGTTTCGTTATTGAATTCAGTGCATGTTAGGATTATAATTTAAATTACATGCTCATTTAATTTGTCAAAAGAAATCTCAACCAGTCTGAAAAACCCGAATCTGAACTGTGTTCAGTAACTTTTATTTTCGATTGGAAATAAGTAAAATTTGAGGTTAAACCACATTCCCTGAGGATACGATCTGGCCTTTGGGCTGAATATCACACGACAGAACTCCTATACTTGGGATAGCTTCCGAGCTACTCATTTTTTTCGAATGAGTCAAGTTTTTGGCGCTGTTACCGGGGAATGTCAGTCATAGTCTCAAATTAGTGTTTTTTCCATCATTTTAATTAGTCTCATGAAAAGGAAAAAAAAAAAAGAAAAAAAAAGAATTGAGCTTTGAAAAAATTATGGTTGCACCTGCACCACGTACGCTTATGGATTTTTTGTAGCTCGCACACACCACTGCACCGTCTTACACTAGTTTACCTAATGACGAACTTGACTTCATAATGCAACGCGAGAGGACGTCATTGCTTCCTCAGTTCTACGGGATGGAATCTGAGTGCCCGTATCAGCACCTAACGAAGTTCGAGTTGACCTACAATACTTTTTTTCTCTCGTGTTAGAACTGATGAATCTACTAGACTAAATTTATTTCTTGCCTCTTTGAAGGATAGGGCGCAGATGTGGTTTAATTCTTTGAGACCTCACTCTATCTCTAATTGGGTTGATAAGGAGCATGAATTTCTACACAGGTTTTGTCCCTCACAAAGAACTCAACTTTTGCAGGAACAGATTATTCAGTTTATGCATAAGGGTGATGAGACTTTTTGGACATGCTGGGAGAGATTCAAGGATCTGCTAAGTACTTGTCCACATCATGGGTTTGAATCATAGAGGTTAGTTAATTGTTTCTATACAGTTCTTACTCCTGATTGCAAGCACTTTTTCCAGACCATGTGCAATGCAGAACTCTTCAGCAAGGAACCAGATCAGGCACTATCATTTTTTGATTACCTAACTGAAAGTGTCCCACAATGGAATACACAATAGAATCAGGCACCCATGACAGTACAGTCTATCAGCACAATCAGTGGTGGAGATAAATATGAGCCATCATATTACCCAGACACTCTTTCGCCTCAGTATTAGCCATAACAGATCCCTCGAAGTTGTGCGCCGTTAGGATTTCAATCTAATGTAGCACCTGCTCCACCGGGGATGTCTTTTGAGGATGCCTTCCAGCAGTTCATGCAAATTCAAATCAATCAGTATAGTCAGGACATAAATGAATTGTGGGACACCGTTAATGCGATAAGCATGCAGTTAGATATCTTAAAAAAAAGGGAATTTCCGGTGGAACCTTAGCCTAGTCCTCAAGAATACCAGCTGCCACAACAACAAATACATAATGTTTCTTTTGAGACAGCGAAGGCTGCCATTTCTTCAAAAAGCAGGAAAGAAGTTTCCTAACCTGAGATACTCATCGATAGACAACCAGTTGTCCCGGCACCTAAAGTTATGGTTGAGACAGATGAAGTCAAAGAAAAACCAGAGGAAGCGGCCTAGAAGTGAAGCAGTCGGCTAATGAGGAGGCTGATACTAATAAGGAGTACCAACCTATGGTACCTTATTCTCATAGCTTAGTAGTCATGGAGTCATCACTCCCAATTGGAATAAATGTCAAGGAGTCCAATGTTGAAGCAAATCCCCGTAGTGGTAAGATGATTGGTACACCTGATAAAGAGGGTGAGTAGAATGGTGAATGTTTAACTTTCAAGGAATCAGGTAAAACTTTTAATGCTAATGCTTCTGAAGAACTAAAGGTTAATGTTCCAACAACTTTTTCTCAAAAAACAGTTCGTAAAAAAGTAAATTTCCTAGAAAATATGCTGAATAAAGATCATTTCTTGTTAAAACAAGAAAGTCAATTTGCACATGTATTGTCTGGTATTTTGAAGAGTATTAATTCATTTAAGGCTGACTTTCGTGCAGGTATGCATACTGATTCTTTACGGTGGCTCAAATTTGGAGACCCGCTAGTTCAATTTATAGACCTGCACCCACTAGACGAAATTCTTCCAGAGCTTCCACCAAACAACTGTGATGCTTTTCTTTCCACTCTTTTCATTTTGTTTTACCTTATTTTATTTAATTTTTAGGTACATTTTCTTGTAGTTCAGTTTTCTTTTCCATTACTTCTCTCCCGTGCACAGTTTTTCTATTTCCCCTATACTTTCACATTGAAGGCAATGTTCCACTTTAGTTGGGGGGGGGGGGGTGAGCATTTTCATGTGACACTATGCACATATACTTGCTGGGTTTTAAATATTAATTTGGAAAAAAAAAAAGCATTGAGGAATTACACGACTATGCCATGATTAACACTAACTTATACCCTTCACATACTTGTATATAACCTAAGAATTACACACTTGAGTCATTTATATGTAGTTTCTTTTTATATGACTTTGTAACTCTATAAAGAGTTGATTGGTAGTACACTGGTGTTAATCTGGCTATATAATCTCTTGTATTTACACGGCATCTCATGAGGCTAAATAGACACATTCACGTGATTCATTGCACTTAGGGTTCCTTGTGAGCACTGAGAGAACACTCATGGTGACTATGACACCTTGTGAGGTATCCTTGAGTTATTTATCATCCTTTTGAGTGTTAACATCAAATCAGAGTTCACGAAACTCAATTCTCTTTTCTTTTGGACGATTCTTTGCACACTAGTCTCTGTTTTTTATTTGCTAGCCTAGAGGTGACATCTAGTGGGGAGATAGAAATCTAGGTCTTGTAGCCTACTCAAGATGTGAAGGCTGAACCACCCCTAAAAATAGACTTAGTTCATGGACCACTATTCGAGCTTAATTCCCATTGGTGGTATGAAGATAATGAAAAAAGTGTAATGATTGTCCTAAGAAAAGACAAAAAATGAAGAATGAGTAGAAGAAAGAATAAGAAATAGAAATGCACATGAAATGAAATGTTGATGCCTGCTCCACAGAAATACCATAAAAAGTCAAGGACACGACACATGTTCTCCATGTATAAAGATTCTTCAACCATTTAAGTCCTCAAATGTATTCACGCCAAGTTTATGAATAAGTTGATCTAAGGTGGTCTCGGTTGGACATGGCGAGTAGGTGAGAAGATGCTAGGGTGAAGGACCCGACACCTCGTAGATAGGCTAGATCATTTTCAAACTAGTCCACTCCATATATTTAAAGTTTGTTCCTTGCAAAATGTGGGATGTTTGATCGCGACACTCCTCCTCACATATGACGAGTGAACCCATTCTTTTTTAGTGTTTTTAGGGTATACCAGTTAGGCCGAGTCAAAACAACCGTTCTGTAGGTGTCCACTAGTATCCTAAGTGTAATGAGTCACACACATCACATTCACCTCGAGATTTTGTCTGTTTATACTCAAATTTATACGACCACATTAACTTTGAATTATACCGCTAATTAACTTCATGTGAGTATATTGTTCTTAATTGCTATATAAACGATGAAACTCTCCTAACTGACGTGCTTTGGAGTTATGTGCATTGAATACGAACGAACTTGTATGAAATTCAGTTATATTCCTGTATGTGAAATGATATGATTGTATTGCATGGGCACTAATTCCATGTTTGTTGGAGTTAGTATTTGTGGATGCCGCCTTGGAATTCATGCACGTTATTTGCTAGAGACTAGCAAAACGTTAGTTGGGGGGTGTGATTACACGCTTAAACTGCGTAATTAGGTAGTTTAATTCATGCATTGGGGCCTATATTTTTAATTAAATATCTAATTACTCTCAATATTTTAACACTGTGTCCTATTCGTAATAACTGGATTTTATTGAGTAATTTATGAATTTTTGGCATTTTTTTTTTCGTAGGGAAATTATTGGAAGCTGAAACCAGCATCGTTTCGTAATTTGAGCATAAACTTTTCATCCGAACTCCGATCGAGACGATTCGAAATTCAAGAGAACGCTAAGGGGGTGCTTTACGACTTTCATGTTTCTAACTTCAAAAGATACGAGCTCTACAATTATCAAAAGTGGGCATACTCTCTGGGAAAGAAAAAGAAGAAATAAGAAAAAAATTAAAATAAATAAAAAAAGTTTTGATTTGACCCGGCCATGCAGCCGAGTCTTTGTGGGTGTACGCGGGTAGGGTCTCTCCCCCTTCCCTTATTTATTTTTCCTTTTCTTCCTCAGTCCAGACAGCTCCTCTCTCCCCTTGATCCCTTCTCCTTACTCTCCCTTTCCTTCCCTTCTCTCCCTCTTCTCTCTCGGCTCTTCTCTCCCTTTCCCTCTTTCACGCATAGCTCTCTCTCATGCTCACCTTTTTCTCTTCCCTTTCTTCCTCTGTCTTCCCTCTCCTCTCCTCTTTCCCTTACCTTCCTTCTCCCTGCAGCCCAAGCTGCCCGCTGCCATTGCCTTTGCCACTGCTGCAACTGCTACTGTGCTGAAGGAGGTAGCCACTGCTACAACTGCTACTGTGCTAAAGGAGGACGCCCACGGCTGCTCTGCTGTTGTCCCAAGCTAAAGCCCCTGCCGCTACTCCATCCTCACTACTCTACTGTGTGCTACTCCTGAAGCTATGAAGATCCTCACGGCCTACTCCTCTCCTCTCGACTGCTGCTGCCCCTGCCCGAGAGTACCACTCCTACTACTCCTTTCTTGTTGCTGCTCCGAGCTACTCCAACCGAGAAGAATTGTTGGTGCTACTCCAATCACTGCTTATGGCCAGCCACTCTCAACACTCTCTCCCTTCTTTCTCTTTTTTTTTTTTTTTTCCTTTTCTTTTCTTCATTCTCATTCTTTTTAATTATTTCTATTTATTATCTTTTTTAAAGAATTGAGTTATTGTTATTTACTTTCTTTGGCAAAGTTTTATTTTAAATTTTAATTTCTAAAGTTTGTTTAGGTGTTATTATTGTGGTAGAATTTTAATTAAAATTTCAATTTTTTTAATCTTGTTTGAAGTCTTTTAAATAAAGTTAATTTCTTTCCCTATTCTTTGTATTTATTTAGCGTTGGTTAAGTGATTATGTCTAAGTTTGTGTTGATCGCCTAATATAAAAAGAAAAAAATAATAAATATATTTTCTTTAGGATTTATATTAATTATATTCTTTAAAATTTAAATTCTGTGGAATTCGGTTTAGTTTAAGTTTTATTAAAGTCCATTTTTTTTAGTGTTATGTTTATGGTTTAGTTCCTGAAGTCTTGAATTTCTGTTTAAGTTCTTGATTGCACTAAAAGTAGTCATTATTTAAATTTGTGATTGGTTGCGTTCTTAGAATTGTGTGTTTTAATTACATGTTAAAGTTATCGCCTTTAGTTTTTATTCCGAAGTTTAAATGCATGTTTCAATTCTTCCTTAATTAGATGTAGGATTTCCTTGTTTCGTTATTGAATTTAGTGCGTGTTAGGATTAGAATTTAAATTGCATACTCATTTAATTTGTCAAAAGAAATCTCAACCAGTCTGAAAAACCTGAATCTGAACTGTGTTCAGTAACTTTTATTTTCGATTGGAAATAAGTAAAATTTGAGGTTAAACCACATTCCCTGAGGAGGCGATCTGGCCTTTGGGTTGAATATCACACGAGAGAACTCCTATACTTGGGATAGCTTCCGAACTACTCATTTTTTTCAAGTGAGTCACCTAACTTATTGAGAAGCCCAAAAAATACTCCAAACTTACACCTGTGTGCATTTCCCAGCTCAACACTCTGAAATTGCATTTTTCTTTACAATACTTCACTATTATTCTACCTAAAGCATTTTCCTCAGTCTAGAAATACTAAATACCCTATAAAACTCAAAATATCCAACTTACCCAAATTTTGGGATGGTGCCCAAGTTGACCTAACCAACGAACTACTCCAACAGATTTGAAGAGAATCTTCCCAAAAGTAGCGTGGCGGCTTCCGATCGTCGAACCAGTGAAGGATGAAGCCAGAAACTTAGAGACAAGGAGGGGGAGACGTTTTAGAGAGAGAGAGAGAGAGAGAGAGAGAGAGAGAGTTTCCTGAAAATTCTCACGCTAAAATCCCGAGTTTGGCACATTTATACGGGCGGCTTCGTCGGTGAGACACGTCACCTTGTCGACGAGCCCAAAAAGGAATTTCATCGATGAACTTCTAACCTTCGTTGACAAATTTCAAGCTCTGCTATAACCTCTCTCGATTTTTTCCCATCGACGAGACACGTGGCTTCATCAATGAAGTAAAGAAGGTGGTTCATCGACGAGGAGAACAAGTTCGTCGACGAACCCTACTTAATTTCCCTTAATTTTATCCTTCTTCCTAATTAATTAATTATAAAAATTTTTGGGTCTTTACATTATATCCCCCTTATAAAATTTCGTCCTTGAAATTTACTATCTGTATTGAACACCATCCTTTGAGGAAAATGGCTACTTATTTTATAACTTACCCTCACTTGTGGCGGAGGAATACCGTAGTTACATTAGGGTTTTGAGAGATTACATATACATAAAAGAAAATTATCTCAAAACCAAAATACTACCTATTCTATAACCTACAATAACACTTTATCCCTCTGTCTACTGCTGGTCCCCACTAAATAGATGTGGGTATTTTTGTCATACTTCTTCCTCAAGCTCCCATGAAGCTCCTTCCACCGCGTGATTCCTCCACAAGACTTTCACTAATGGAATTTTCTTATTACGTAATTCCTGTTCCTCCCTGTCTAAGATCTATACTAGTATCTCCTCATAAGCTAGTGATTCTTTGAGTTCTATCCTTACATAACTAACCACGTGGGAGGGGTCTATGACGTATTTCTTCAACATAGAAACATAAAACACGACATGTATTCTGGATAAAACTGGTGGTAAAGTTAGCCGGTAGGCAATTGACCCTACTCTTTCAAGTATCTCAGAAGGGCTAATAAACCTAGGGCTCAACTTACCCTTCCTCCCAAACCTCATAGTACCTTTCAATGGCGCTATTTTCAAAAATATATGGTCTCCTACTTCGAATTCCAATTTTCGATGGTGATTATCTACATGGCTTTTCTGCCGACTCTGAGCTACACTGATTCTTTCTCTAATAAGCTGAACTTTATCGTATGCCTGCTGCATTATTTTTAGTCCCAAAACTCGCATCTCACCAACCTTATCCCAGTATAGAGGAGAACGACATTTCCTACCATATAGTGCCTCGTAAGGTGTCAAGCCGATGTTGGTTTGATAGTTTTTATTGTATGCAAACTCTACCAGCGGCACTGGGTCTAACTACCCCCAAAATCCAACACACATACTCATAGCATATCCTTTAATATCTGAATCATCTTCTCTGACTGCCCATCCATCTGAGGATGAAATGTTATGCTGAATGACATCTGAGACCCCAGAGCCTCCAACAAACTCCTTCAAAATCATGATGTGAAATGTGGGTCCCATTCTGATACTATAGACACTGGCACACCATGTGATCATACTATTTCTTGAATATATATCTCTACCAGTCTGTTGATTACGCACTTAAATTGTGTAATTAGGTACTTTAATTCATGCATTACGAATTATATTTTTTTATTTAAATGCCTAATTATTCTCAGTATTCTAACATTGTGTTTTATTTATAATATTTGGGTTTTATTGAGTAATTTATGAAATTTTGATATTTTTTATTGCAGGGCAACTACTGGAAGCTAAAAACCGATGGTACTTTGTAATTTGTATGTAACTCTCTCATCTGACCTTTGATTCAGATGATTTAGGATGTCGTAGGAAGATACAAAAACGCTCTACAATTTTCATGTTTTTCATTTTGCGAAATACTGGCTGCATAAAGGTTGAAATCATACGTGAAGTTACCATATGCTGTTTTATGGACTATTTCGACAATTCTTCATAATTTGGGCATAACTTTCTCGTTCAAGCTATGATCAAGACGATTCAAAATTTTGGGGAAAGTTGTGAAAGAGCTCTACAACTTTTGTGTTTTGAGCTTTAAGAGTTACGGGCTGTAGGAGGGGCGAAATCGAGCTTGAAGGTGGAGGACAAATTGTGTGCCTTTGAAAAAAGAAAAGAAAAAAAAAAAAAAGTGAGATGTGACCCAACCATGCAGTCAGGTCATCTTAGCAGCATGCTAGGTGAGGAAAGAAAGAAGGGAAAACAAAAAAAAAAAAAAGAAAGAAAAAGAAAGGAAAGAAGAAAGATTTTGGAAAAGTCATATAAAGGAAGATTTTAGGGTTTCTTAATTGGGGCCATGCATCAAAATTGGAAGGGGGGTGCGCAGGGTTGATAGCTAGAGGACAAACCACACAAAAGGCAAGGAGCACATAGATTGAAGCAAGATTGGAAAATAGAGTTGGAGAAATTATTTTTTGGGAGTGCATGGACAAGAGGCCGCAGGGGGTGATCGAGAGGCAGCAAGGGGGGTCTTTATTTTAGGCTTTTGGGGGTGCTACCAAGACACACACACACGACCAGCAAAGGAGAGGTGGCGGCGCACAGAAAATTAAAATATTTTTGCAATCGAAAGGTGGCGAATAACGGCGGTGCAAGGGGTGTTCGCGGCGAGCGATGACGGTGCTGCGAGTGTTGAATTTTCCTCTACTCTCCAAATAAAAGAAAACATGGTGAAATCTTTATTGTTGGATTTAATTTTCATAATAAACTAATTTTTGTATTCTAGGAAAATGATGTAGCCCAGTTTTAAACTATGTTTGCTCATTGATGCTAATTTGAAGTAGTTTTCCTTTATGTTTGTTTGAGTTATTCTGCGCTTAATGCTTTTAATTAACTGGCCATTAATTAAATGATATTAGTCTTGTGATTTGCTACTGAAATGGGGGATTATAGGATAGAACTTGGATAATTTGGCGTAGGCAAATATAGAGATTGAAAGACTTGTATGAACCTACGGAGCATTAAAAATCGAGGGTCATATTGCATTCTTGCATTAATAATTTGCATAATCTTATGTTAAATAATAAACAAGAATAGGTTCTAATTGGCTATCGAAAGAGACTTTTGGAAAAATTGGAGATTTGCTAATAAACAGAGAATAAGAATTCAAATTGGCTAGATGAGCAAAGCATAGTGAGAAACTAGGTGAAATCGGTTTCCTAGAAGTTTTCACCATCAGTAATTTGATACGCGGCATCCAGTTTTAAATTCTCTTGAATAGTTTATTTAAAATAGTTTTATTTAAATTTCATAGTCTAAAATTATTAATTTTTCTAAATAAAATCAAGGTTAGTATTGCGACAACCCGAATAATAATAGGATTTAAATAATAGAGAGGAAAGGAAATGGAAACAAAAAACAGCAGGAGGCAGCAGACTTTGTCGACAACAATGCATTTTTGGAATAATAACCAAGGGAAATTATCAGGGCCTCATTGACGAACACAGGTATTCGTCGACGAGGGTATAAGAGGACCTCGTCGGCGAAGCCCAGTTTCGTTGGCGAGAAGAGTTCGTCAATGAAATTTCTACAGGACTCGTCGATGAGGTGACACATCTCGTCGACGAATCTGACCTTATAAATAGTAGAAATCTGGAATTAAATGTGAAAATTAAGAAATCGTCACACACACTCTCTCTCCCCCTTCGGTTTCTCTCTCCTCTCTCTTTGATTTTAGCTCCGTCGCTCGCCAGATCGATGATTTGAGGCCACCACGACGCTTCTAGAGAAGTTCTCTGCGTATTTTCCGGAGCGGATGATCGATGGAACTCCGTTGAAATTCATCCCTGAATTGAGATAAGGCTTTTTAAGCCAAATCTGGTCTTACGGTAGTTATAGGAAATGATATACACGTGAAAATACTGAAGTTTAGTACTGGGAGTTTTCATTTTTAGGGTATTGATTAGGAAACCCTACGGGTGTTAGACCAAGATTTTTAGGGGCTTTCTCAATAGCCAGGTAAGGGAATAAACTAAAACAGTTATTTTCATGCAAATTATTATTATTTATGAGAAAAGTTATTTTCGGGAAAGCATATATCATATCTGTATATTACGAAGAAAATGCACGTTGGGAAAATACTGCTACTATGTTGAAATGTATATATATGTATGAGATGCCAGAAATTATGATTTTTAGAATAGAATGTATGGTTTTATACAGCAAATGTGTGACATGAATATTATTTTACGTGGAAAAATATCATGATATAATAATGATATGAATGAAGTATGTTTTGAGAAATTATGAAAGAATACAGTACATTATGATGTTGAAAATACATGATAAATTCATTATTTTCATAATGATATACATATATGTATGATTTCGGTGCGAGGCGTATTTATGAAATGATCAACACGAGGTCGTATTTATGAAATGATCGGCACGAGGCCGTATTTATGAAACGATCGGCACGAGGCCGTATTTATGAAATGTTCGGCGCAAGGCCGTATTTATGAAATTATGAAAGATACTATATTATATATTATCAGAACCTGGATGTTAATTTAGTTTAGTTTAGGAGCATGGTACCGTAGCTTATAGATCAGATATCTATGATCAGATTGGTGCTAACCACCCCACGAGGGGGTGGGAGTTGGATAGTCGATATGGCTTTCAGTAGAGTGTGGATGTCCACCTGGCAGTCCGAACAAGGGTGTGGCAGGCCCATCGTACTTACAGACATTTTTGACTTGGCAGTGGTCGGCCAGCCATTGTCAAGTTCTGCCTTCGAGCTGCACAACCCGTCATGGGGGGTAATACATGACATCAGCTAACTATTCATCCTGGGTATGTTTTCAGTATTATTGGTTATAACAAATGTTTTATATACGATATGATTTATTAGCAAGTATGAAAGTATATGATTATTCAGTACGATATGATGAATGTTTATAGAGATATGAAATGTACTATACATATATAATTGCATTAAATGCTCATATTGTCACACAGCTGTATTTAGTTTATTTTCCCTTACTGAGAAGTATCTCACCCCCGAACATTAAATGATTTTTAGGAAACCCAGAGAGACCAGCGGGTCAAGGCCGCCATTGAGTGAATTGAGGTTCCCTACTAGAAGGGTAAGCTTTGATCTAGGATCAGGAGATTTTTGTTGTATGATCCTAAGGTTATTTTGATGTTTTGGAGGTTGTATATAAATACAGTATTTTGGTGATGTAGTAAACTCTGGTATTATGTATTCTATGGTTTTGAAAATGTGATTTATGTTTACTGATGCGTAGGTTTCCGCTGTGAATGACAAGTGTCACCGTTACCCATGATTTCGAGTTGACCATTTTATTTATCATGTTTCATTTTATATTAAGATTATGAGGTCGTTACAAGTATAATTTTGGTACTTGGTAAAATTAAGACATCAATCCATGAGAACGATACTCTACACATCATTATATTATAAAACTACGATATTGTGAACTTGCAGTTTTGCACCGATCAAATTTTTGGCGCCGTTGCCGAAGATTAAGGTTTTCTTATTTTTGCCAATATCGATATAAAGTAATCTTGGTTTTAATTTAGAGTTTTATTTTTATATTTTTATTTATTTATTTTTATTTTATTTTATTACTTTTTTTTCTGTATTTCTAGTGTGTATTTTATGTTGGATGCACAGTGCTAGAACACGTGCCATTATTCCTTTTGATCCAGAGATTGAAAGAACGCTTAGAATACTAAGGAAAAAAAGGGTACTAGCCATGGAGAACGGACAAGATAAAGCGTAGCCACGCGCCTTAAAGGATTATGTACAACCAGTTGTGAATGACAACTACTCGGGTATCAGACGCCAGCCCATTAATGCCAACATATTTGAGCTCAAACCCTCATTAATCAGCATGGTGCAGTTGGCCCAATTCATTGGATCACCACTTGATGATCCCAATATCCATCTGGCTATGTTTCTAGAGATTTGTGACACTATGAAGATCAATGGTGTTACCGAAGACACCATTAGACTGAGATTGTTCCCTTTTTCTTTGAGGGACAAAGCAAGAGGTTGGCTATAGTCTCTACAACCTGGGAGTATCACTAGTTGGCAAGACATTGCCGAAAAATTTCTGGCTAAATTCTTTCCACCTTCCAAAACAGCTCAACTCAGGAGTGAGATTGGTCAATTCAAGCAACATGATTTTGAATCACTCTATAAAGCTTGGGAAAGGTATAAGGATTTGATTCGACGCTACCCACAACATGGATTCCTAGATCGGTTGCAAATTTAGATGTTCTATAATGGGTTAAACGGGCAAACCCAAAATTTAGTTGATGCTGCGTGTAGGGGAACTTTGATGTCAAAGACACCTAAGGGTGCTACTTCTCTTTTGGAAGAAATGGCCTCTAAACTATCAATGGCCTACTGAAAGAACTATGGCTAAGAAAGTCGCTTGAATTCATGAATTGGATCTGTTTTCTGCACTTTCAGCTCAAGTTGTTTCTCTGTCTCATCAGATTTCAGCTTTGACAACCTAGAGGATACCACAAAGTGTAGAATATGTGGCAGCTACAAGTAGGACAGATCCGAGCAATGGAGCGAGTCAAGAACTGGTTCAATACATCAACAATTGGAACTACAATTATCGTGGTGATCCTTTGCCACAATATTACCATCCAGGGCTTCAAAATAATGAGAATTTGTCTTATAGAAATACAAGGAATGTGCTGCAACCTCCTCCAGGACTTGATAGTCAACAAAGTGAGAAGAAGATGTCACTTGAGGATGCCATGATATCATTTGTTAAGGAGACAAAAACAAGGTTTAAAAAGACTGATTCACGGTTGGACAACATCGAAACTCATTGCAACAATATGGGAGCCACTATAAAGAAACTTGAAATGCAAATTAGGCAACTAGCCTTGACCATAAATTCCCAATAAAGTGGAACTTTTCCTAGCAACACAGAGGTGAACCCAAAGGAACAATGCAAGGCCATCACACTTAGGAGTGGAAGAGAAAGTAAGAAGTCACCAGCAAAGGAAACCAATTCACCTAGGGCATCAATTTTGAAAATACCAATTCACCTCCCCCCCCCCCTCTCTTGGGATCACTGGTAAAGCTAACAATTCGTATCAAAGCCACGTAGCATAAACTCAATAGTTATTTTGCAAAAGATCTTAGATGGCTCATAGCACCATGACCCCTTGTCTTGAGGGACCATTTTCCACACAACCTCTGATTTTCAGTAGTGTTAATTACACCTTCTAGAAAAAGAGGATGCGCATCTACCTTCAAAATATAGATTGGAATGCGTGGAGGATCGTCTCTAAGGGAAATTATGTTCCTATGAAAATAGAGGGTGAGACTAGAGTCCCCAAAACTGAGGAAGAATATAATGATGATGATATGAAAGTTGTTAGTTTGAATGCCACTACTATGAATAATCTGTATTGTGGTCTTGATGTGAATGAGTTTAATAGAGTAATGGCATGTGCTACTACAAAAGAAATTTGGGATAGTCACATATCTTCAGAGCATGTACACTAGATTCACACACATTATAAACTCATTGCATACATTAGGTAAGACCTATCCTACATATAAGATGATTAGGAAGATCCTTAGAGGCTTGCCTCCTATTTGGGAAGCTAAGGCTACGACCATTTCTGAGGGTAGAGACCTTAAGGCCATGACTCTAGAAGAATTGATAGGTTCCTTGATTACCTATGAATTAGCTATAAATGAGAGACTCAATAAACATAATAGGGCAAAAAAGGTGACTGCATTGAAAACCTCCACTAATACATCTAGTGAATGCAGCGAACCCGACTCTGAGGATGATATGGCCATGCTAACTAGAAAATTCAACAGATTCTTTAGGAAGAATAGAAAGTCATACAAAAGATATAGGGAGTCTTCATCTAAGAAGGGAGAGTCTAGTAAAAAAAAGAAAAATCAAATGCTCCAACGTATTACAATTGCAACAAAATTGAGCACATCAAGCCAGACTGCCCACTACTGAAAGAGGATGCTAGGACAAAGAAGAAAGCCATGAAAGCATGCACTTCATAGGATAAACTAAGTAGCGGTGACTCAGACTTGGACCGCAGTGACTCAGAGGTTGCTAATTTGTGCTTGATGGCACATGATGATGAGGTATCCTCTTCTTGTTCTTTGTCTTCATATTACTCTTATAATGATTGTGAATATGATAGCATGCCTACTTTTAGAGAATTGCAATTTGAATATATTTGGGTCTCTAAACTATTGAATAAAATGACCAAAGAAAATGATGATTTGAAAAAAAAATGCGAAAATTGGTCGAAATTGCTTGGAATTGCAAAAACCTCTTATGCTTCGATTTTGAAAGAAAAAGATTTGACTATCGCTGAGCTTGAGAGAAAATTGGAGGATAACTCCAAAATTGTTTTTAAATTCACCGAGGGCCAACACAATTTAGAAAAACTACTTGGAGCCCAAAAAAACTCTCTTAGTAAAGAGGGTCTTGGTTTTAATGGCATTGAGAATATTAGACGACCTAATCTTTACTTGGGACATTTTATTCGTGAATCAAAATCTCAAATCCCACCTAAAGATCCTAAGTGTAGAATGAAATGTTTTAAATGCAAACAAATCGGTCACATTCAATTTGATTGCCCTCTTAGAAATAGACGTGTAAAAATTAGAAAAGTATGGGTAGTTAAGAGTGATCCAGTCACTAACCCCCATGGACCCAATAGAATTTGGGACCAGCGTCAGTTACTTAGTCTATCTTGCAGGTGGGTTTGAGATCGTCCTCTTTCAAGGACAGGTGGAACCTGGATAGCGGGTGCTCACAACACATGATCGGCTACAAGGAAAAATTTGTGTCAATCATTCCTAAGGATGGAGGGTACGTGACGTTCGGCAACAATGCAAAGGGACGCATCATCGGCGTAGGTAAGGTTGGTAAGGATCCTTCCCTGGTTATTGATAATGTTCTATTAGTTGATGGCTTGAAGCATAACTTATTAAGCATAAGTCAATTGTGTGATAAAGGATATAAGGTATCATTTGAAAATGATAAATGCATAGTTGAAAGTAATTAGATCATAAAGTTCTTTTTACTGCAGATCGCCATGAAAATGTATACACTACTACTTTTGATAACGTAGCTTCACAACAAGTAACTTATTTTTTTGCAATAAATGATGCTAGTTGGTTATTGCATAGGCGATTAGGAACGCTAGTATGGATTTATTGTCAAAGCTAGTAAGAAAAGATTTAATGAAAGGCTTGCCTAAAACACTATTTGTGAAAGATAAAATTTGTGATGCATGTCAAATGAGTAAGCAAACAAAATCTAACTTTAAGAAAAAGAAATTTATATCTACCACTAGACCACTTGAAATGCTTCACTTGGATTTGTTTGGTCCTAATTTTGTGTAAAGTCTTGGTGGTAAATCATATGCTTTTTTCATTGTTGATGACTTTTCTAGGTTCACATGGGTGTTATTTCTCTCACATAAAATGAATCATGTGAACAATTTACCAAACTTTGCTAGAAAATTCAAAATGAAAAAGGTTATAAGATAATGCATATAAGAAATGATAGAGACATTGAATTTAAAAATGAAGGCATAGAAAATTATTGTGACCTAGAGGGCATATCACATAACTTTTCTACACCTAGGACCCCTCAACAAAATGGCGTGGTAGAAAGAAAGAATAGGTCATTACAAGAAATGGGTAGAACTATGCTGAATGAACATAAGCTACCTAAATATTTTTGGGCTGAGGCCATAAATACTGCATGTTATGCCATGAATAGGGTGTTGATTAGACCGTCACTTCATAAAAACCCTTATGAATTGTGGAACAACCATAAACCTAATATTTCCTATTTTCATGTTTTTAGTTGTAAATGCTTTGTGCTTAGGGATAATGAACATCTAGGGAAATTTGATTCTAAATCTGATGATGGCATTTTCCTAGGTTATGCTCTTAATAGTAAAGCGTATAGAGTTTTCAATAAAAGAACATTGACTGTCATTGAATCTATCCATGTCATATTTGATGAATCTAATCCATTTTCTAAGAAAGATGATGAAGATGATATTGACATTAGAAAATGCTTAGACAAGTTATCTATTGAAAACAATGCAAGTGAAAATTCAAAAAAAAAATGATAAATCATTTGAAGATAATGACAATGAAAATGAAGTTTAGGAGTTGTCTAAAGATTGGAAATTCATTAGAAACCATCCTATAGATCAAATCATAGGTGAACCATCCCGTGGTGTAGCCACAAGATCTTCCTTGAAGAACCTAGTGAGTCATTTTGCTTTGTTGTCCCAAGAAGAACCTAAAAATATTAAAGAAGCCATAGAGGATGAGTCTTGGGTGATGTCCATGCAAGAAGAACTTAATCAATTTGAAAGAAGCAAAGTGTGGACCCTAGTTCCTAGGCCTAATAATCATAAAATTATTGGAACTAAATGGGTATATAGAAATAAAAAAGATAAGAATGGGGTAGTAACTAGGAATAAGGCTTGACTAGTTGTCTGGGGTTATAATTAGGAAGAGGGAATTGATTTTGATAAAACATATGCTCATGTTGCTAGGATGGAAGTCATTCGTATGGATGTTAAAATATAAATTGTTTCAAATGGATGTTAAAAGCGCTTTTCTTAATGGCTATATTAATGAAGAAGTGTATGTAGAATAACCGCTCGATTTTAAAAATCGTAAATATCCAGATCTTGTTTACCAATTGTCTAAGACCTTGTATGGATTGAAACAAACTCCTAGAGCTTGGTATGAGAGGCTTAGTGGTTTTCTTCTAGAAAATGGATTTACCCATGGCAATATTGACACTACACTCTTTATCAAATCCAAAAATGATAATATGCTCCTAGTTCAAATTTATGTTGATGATATCATTTTTGGAGCAACCAATGATGAGTTGTGTAATGAGTTTGCCAAATGCATGCAAAGTAAATTTGAAATGAGCATAATGGGTGAGCTTAGTTTCTTTTTAGGGCTGCAAATTAAAAAAGTTGAATATGGAACTTTCATATGTCAATCTAAATATGACAGGGACTTGCTAAAGAAATTTAATATAGAAGATTGTAAAATTCTTGGTACCCCTATGAGTTCTTCCATTAAACTTGATAAAGATGAGCAAGGGATCCTTGTTGATGTGAAATTGTATCATGGCATGATTGAGAGTCTTCTATATCTCACTGCTAGTAGGCCTAATATTATGTTTAGTATGTGCATATGTGCTAGGTTTCAGGCCACTCCTAAGGAATCTCATCTATTAGCAGTTAAATGAATCCTTAGGTATTTAGTTGAAACTATAAAGTTAGGCTTATGGTACCCTAAGCATACTACATTTGAGATTGTGAGTTATACTGATGCTGACTTTTCCGGTAGTAAGGTTGATAGGAAGAGTACTAGCGGCACTTGTCACTACTTAGGAAAATCTCTCATTTCTTGGTTCTCCAAGAAACAAAACTCAGTTTCCTTATCCACAGCCGAAACAGAATATATTGCAGCTGGAAGTTATTGTGCTCAAATTCTTTATATGAGACAACAACTTATGGACTTTGGATTGCACTATGATACAGTCCGGATTAAATGTGATAATACTAGTGTAATTAACATCTCTAAAAATCCTATCTCACATTCACAAACAAAACACATCGAAATTAGACATCACTTCCTTCGTGATCATGTGCAAAAAGGGGATATGGTTCTTGAGTTTGTATGCATTGGTGAGCAGTGGGCGGACATTTTCACTAAACCACTTCCAGAAAATAGGTTCATATAAATTAAACATGAATTAGGTCTCATGCATAGTAGAGATGCTTCCTAGATATTTCATAGTTTGCATAAACTTAAGGGGAGCTTTGTAATAATTTCAAAGTCTAACAACTAATATAACTATTGATATCTTTCATTGGCTTGGGCTTTATGAAGTTGATTATGTTTTGCAATGCACAATTCTCATATCTACTGCATGATGATGATTGCATTTATGTTTTATGTATTGATCATACAGGAACTGTTTGAGTTGAGCAGTTGTGGATAAACTGTTAAATCTTAAAAACTCAAAACAGGTCATTTTCATACAGAATTTTTTTGGGAAATGTCCTACTTTCAAACAGCATGCTGCCAAAATTTTTAAAAATTCCCAAACTTATCTTGTATACAAATGATTCATACCCATTGCCTAAGGCTATTACTTTTATAGCCATTTTTGCTATTGCCAAAAGGGGGAGATAACAAGAGGCAAAAATTGGGTTGCACTTAAGGAAAATCTTTTTACATAATGCACATTGTTAGGGGGAGCCTTCTAAGGCTATACCCATTTTTAGCATGGTATTTGTCATCATCAAAAAGGGGGAGAATGTTGACCTTATAGGTCACACTCGATTTTGATAATGACAAATACTCAAGTATTTAATGGTTTTCAAGTGTATGTGCAGGTTTATATGAGCATTTCAAGGAATGGCACTTGAAGCAAGATATGAAGACCCTAAAGATTCTCTTTCATATTGTGAATTCAATTAATGTAATATTGGTCTGTAATAGTAACTAGGTATATGGTCTGTAATAATTACCTGTATGTCATGCATATAGGATATATTGTAAGCTCAATAAGACCCTAGTATGAATCTAGGTCCCAACACTCATACACATATATCATACAGAATTTAGGAGTGTTAAATAAAAACTGAATTGAACACTATATGGAAGTTTGAGAGGGCTCGAGCGACCGAACCCCAGGAGTTCAAAACTCCTCGGGCGCCCGAATTGTTAAAAGGTCAACAGTTGAGCTAGCTCTCGAGCGACCAAACCGTTTTTAAACATATCTTCCCTAGTCACCTAAACCCTCTAAAAGGGACCCCTCACCAACTTGGGTTACTGAGGAAAATAGTTCAAAAATAAGCCCGGGTGATCGAACCTCTGAGTTCAGGCTACCGACCCACTAATCGGGCACCCGAACCTATGAACAAATGCTACTGACTTTTGTTTGGGCTACCGTATCAGGACTCGAGCTGCTGGACTATTTTAAAGAGTTTTTGAAAATGAGTCTATTCGGGCGATTGAACCTCGATTTAGCCACCCGAACCTTCTCTGGTTAAATTTATTTTACCTAAAGTAAACATGGGCTAATTTGGGTTAGTATTTTCTAAGCATTTTAGAACTTTTCTAATAATACCCTAAAGGTCCCAAACGGTTATATTTTTTACCTTGTCTATAAATATAGGCTCATTTTTTAGGATTAGCAAGTAATTAGTAAAAATCATTAGCCAAGAATCCTCTCTACTCTAAAATCCTACTTTGCTCAATTACCCTCAAATACTCATTCCTTTGATACATCTTGGTATTGTAATAGCTTAGTTAGTGTGCTTGTAATTGCTAGATAGTGCTAAAACTCTCATTTGCTTGATTCATTATTGATATTATTTTTAGGGAGTTTGGCTAAGTTTAATCCCACTAATTTCATATTATACATCTTTTGTTGGGATAGACTAGCAGGTTTAGGGGTCTTTGCATAGTTGTTGCAAGACTCCCATAGCTTTAATATTTGTTGTGCAAAAATATTTTCAACAAGCTAAAATATTTTTTCAAACTAGTAGTGTGCTTCTCTTATTGAAGAAAATTTTTTGAACTAGTTTGAATATCTGATTGATATCTTTGGAATCTTGATTAGCTATTGAAATCTACTTTACCTAGTTTCAAAGATATTGCTTATATTGAACACTCTTGAACATTCCATTGATCATACCCTATTGAGTGTTGTTTGCACAACTATTTACATCACTGAGTTTACACTATATCCATATTGTTGATGTGTATGTGACTATCTATATTGGGTACATATCTGCTTTGCATCAAAACATAATCACTGTACCAGTCTTATTGTGAACATACTGTCGTATTCCTGGTGTTGCTTGAGGGGGCGGTAATCCAACCTGATAAGGATTGTCTGTAAAGGTTGAGGTCAGCTGTGTGCTAATTGACCTGGTTGTTTAGGTGTCGCTCCACCCGCTTAAGTGAGCATTATAGTGGTAATCCTTGTACTTGTTAGCCAAGGTGGGGATGTAAGCAATTTTTCGAACCTCGATAACATTTCTAGGTGTCATCTTTATTTATAGCTTTCTCATGCATGATTGGTTAATTTAGTTGTGCTATTTAAATTTCGCTATACATTTAAATTGAGTTAATTTATTTGCACTAGATTGATCTTAAGGTTGTGTAATACTACTGTTAGGGGATTGACCTAGGGCATCAATTTTGAAAATATCAATTTCCCCCCCCCCCTCTTGGGATCATGATAAAGCTAACAGCTCATCGACGAGGGTTACAAGTTCGTCGACGAACTCCCTTCACGTAATCGTTGACCAGGTGTCGTGTCTCGTCGATGAGGTGACATGTCTCATCGACGAATTCGCATTTTATAAATACACTAACCTCGGGATTTTAGCATGAAATTTTCATGCAAAACCCTCTCTCCCTCTCTAAACCTCATCTCTCTCTCTCTTTCTCTCTCTCTCTCTCTCTCTCTCTCTCTCTCTCTCTCTCTCTCTCTCTCTCTCTAGATTTCTCGCTTCATCCTTCACTGGTTTGACGATCGGAAGCTGTCACGCTACTCTTGGGAAGATTCTCTTCAAGTCTGCTGGAGTAGTTTGTTGGTTAGGCCAACTTGGGCACCATCTAAAAATCTGGGTAAGTTGGTTATTTTAAACTTTATAAGGTATTTAGGGTTTCTGGACTGAGGAAAATGTTTTGAATAGAATAATACTGAAGTTTTATTGGGAAAAATGTAATTTCAGGGTGTTGAGTTGGGGAACACACGGGTGTAAGTTTGGTTTAAATTGTGGGCTTCTTAGTAAGCCAGGTAAGGGGATAAATTAAGTCCGCCTTTTTCATGAAATTATTTATTATTATATAACATTTATTTTTAGAAAAATATATAAGTTATAGAACTATGTTGGGAATACTGTTGTTGAACAAAGAAATGATTTTAACACATTATATAAGAAAATATGATTTCAGAACGAATTATGAATTTAGAAGGCTACTTACATTTGTGTAGCATGAGTATAATATTTCCATGAAAATTATGTTATATTGAAATATTATGATTTTTTCAAGATAAGTAAGTTATAGCAATTTTCAGGAAAATCCTAAAAACAGTACAAGAACTATGGTTTTAAGATTATGTTAAATAGTGCAAGAATTTATGTTTATTATGTTATGAATTATGCCGGCGTAAATGCCATGATTTTTATGTTATGAATTATGTCCGCGTAAATGTTGTGGTTTTTACGTTATGAATTATGTTGGCGTAAATGCTGTGATTTTTACGTTATGAGTTATGTCGGCATAAATGTCGTGATTATGTATGATTTGTAAGAAATCATGAAATATGTTTATGTTAAATATTACTCTGAAATACAAAACAACTATGTTTTAATATGAAATGTATTATATGTTATCACAACCCGTATAGCTTAGTTTAGTTTCGTGAAGCATGGTACCGTAGCTATATATTCACGTTTACGTTTACATTAGTGCTACCACACATTTTATGTAGAGTATGGGATATGACAGTCAATGTGGTTTTATGGAAGTGTTGTAGTTCCCCTGGTAGTCCAGCACAGATGGAACAAGCACATCGTACATACACACCTATATTTGACTTAGCATAGTCGGCCAGCCATTGTTAGGTCCCGCCTTTGGGCCGCACAATCCTGTCATATGGGGGGTAAGACATGACAACAACTAACTATCTATCTATCCTGAGTAATAATTCAAGTATGATATGCTTATATAAGATTATTTTTCAGTACAGGAATTTAGTACGTTAAACTATGTTATGTTAAACCATGTTTTATTCAGATATGATACAACTATTTACACCAGATATGAATTATGTATTGTTTATATGTATATCACGAAAAATACTCATGTTGCCACAGACTGATATTAGTTTATCTCCCTTACTGAGAGGTGTCTCACCCCAGCATATAAACATTTCAGAAAATCCAAGTAGAAGGGTGGATAAAGGTCTGCAGCGGTAGGAGTTGGCCGAACTACCCTATCAGAAGGGTAAATAGGTGAGACAGGGTCAGATGGGTTTTTTTTGTGATTATGACCCTAGGATACTTTTTGGATCTTTTTTTGGATGACTGTAAATATATGATAGATTCAGTAGAACTCTAGTATGGTTTCTGGTGTTGTATAGCATGTATATAATTTTATATGTTCGCTACTTAGGTATCAAAGTTGTATGACAGGTGTATCCCTGGTACCCATAGGTCCAGGTTGATCATGATTATGACAGTTTAGCAGGATGTTAGAATTATTAATATTATTATTATATGGGAAAAAATATGGAGAATAGGCAGTCATTACAGTTTGGTATCAGAGCCTAGGTTGCTATGTTCTGTAGACTCTAGAGTGCAGCAGAAACAATACTAGAGTATAGGAAAAAGGATTTGAGTATTTGTTCTGCAGTTTGGGAGTAAAACTTCTGTGGTGGTTTCTATGTCTTTCCTAGGATGACGATTTCAGGAAAGTCATAGTAAACTATTGTCGGGTTGTGTTTCTAAAGTGTAGGACTGAATCTTGTATTAAGATAGGGATGTCAAGGTAAAGGAAAAATATGATTTTTGGTTAGATATGTAAATTATAAGGATGGGGTCCCTAAGCTATGTTTATTATCTTTTCACGATGGACCCAGGGTAATGGAAGTGCTCATGTGCGTGGTAGTGAGGGTGCAGGGCCCTCAAGTGCAGGCAGAGTTAATTCAGATGTAGTATTACGTAGTATGGCTCAGCAAGTTATGACTGAGATCGCACAGAGCTCTAGAGAGCAAGGAGGCCCGTCTATAGGCCACGGGTGTACGATAGAGAAATTCACTAAGATGAATCGTCCGACATTTTCAGAAGGAGCTGATCCTATAATCGCTGAAAACTGTATGCAGGATATATAGAAAGTATTAGCAGTGCTACAATGCACAAAAGAGCAAAGGGCCTTATTCACCACCTATAAACTGACATGAGAAGCTGAAACATGGTGGACTGTGGTGAAACTGTTGGAGGAACAGAGGGGGTACCTATAGCTATGACATGGTGCTGATTTAAAGATTTGTTCTTCGATAGATACTTTCTAGCCACTATCAGGGAGGCCAAATTGGAGGAGTTCCTAAATTTGAAGTAAGGACAGCAAATAGTCTAGCAGTACGTGACGAGGTTTATAGAGTTGTCCCACTTCGCTCCATATATCATACCCGATGAGGCGAAGAAGGTGAGGTAGTTTGAAATAGGTCTGAGGTGAGAAATATACAAACAGGTGGCAGTGTTAAAAATGCAGGACTAATCTGAATTAGTAAAAAAAGCAGCTGTGGCTGAGGCTGGTGAGCGAATAGGCGTAGAGGAGCAGGGACAGAAGAAGAGGTCCACGCCTTTAGGCTTTCAGCAAGGATCTAGTCGGAGCCAGTGGAGGAGAGATAATTATGGTAGGGGACAGAGACAGGAGATGAGAGGTCATGAGACTCAGGGTATGCAATCTACCCAGTTTGTCAGACATGTGGAAAGAGACACTTGGGAGAGTGTCGAGCAGGGAGAGGCATCTGCTATCGTTGCGGTGTACTGGGACACTTGGTACAAGATTGCCCTACACCATCTGGTACCGCATTTGCTCCCAGACCGCACCAAGGAGGTTATCAAGTGCCTCATAGAGGCTAGCAAAAGAAAGTAGCCCCGACGAGGGTTTATGCTTTAACGCTGGGAGATGCAGAAGCTGCAGATGACGTCATGATAGATACCTTTACTGCTTTATCATATCAAGCTATTGTTTTATTTGATAAATGTGCCATCCACTCTTTTTTGCTTATAGGATATGTTAAATTTTCGAGTGTTGAGACACAATTATTAGATGTTGAATTGTCAATAGCAACACTGACAGGGTCAGTGGTGAGGTGTCATAGGGTGCTCAGCGATTACCCAATAGAAATTCAGGGGAAAGTATTACCAGCTGACCTAATTGTGCTAGATTTGCATGGATTCGATGTAATACTGGGTATGGACTAGCTGGCTACTAACCATGCTAGTATCGATTGTCATCTGAAAGAGGTGATTTTCAGACCACCAGGAAAGCCAGAATTTAGATTTGTGGGGTCACGGGTGCATTCCCCACCTCAGTTAATGCTAGCTATGCAGGCAAGAAGACTACTTCTGGACGGATGTCAGGGGTTTATGGCTTATGTAAAGGAGGTGACAGAAAATGAATTGAAGTTTGTCAATACATTAATGGTTAAGGAGTTTCCAGACGTTTTTCCAGAAGAATTACCTGGATTGCCTCCCGACCGCGAGATAGATTTTGTTATTGACTTACTTCCAAGGACGGCGCTGATCTCTAAAGCTCCTTACCGAATTGCTTCAGAAGAATTAGGAGAATTAAAGGAACAGTTGCAGGATTTATTGAATAAAGGGTTTATTAGACCTAGTATATCCCCCTGCGGAGCCCCGGTTTTATTTGTGAAGAAGAAGGACGAGTCTATAAGGGTGTGTATAGATTATAGGGAAATAAACAAAGTAACAATTAAGAACAAGTATCCTCTACATAGTATAGATGACTTATTTGATCAACTTCAGGGTACATGGGTCTATTCCAAGGTCGACCTCAAGTCAGGTTATCAACACGTGAAAGTTAAAACTAAAGATATCTCAAAGACAGCTTTCAAAACCAAGTGTGGGCATTTTGAATTCCTAGTTATGCCATTTGGTCTGACGAATGCTCCTATTGTATTCATGGATTTGATGAATAGAATCTTTTACCAGTATTTAGATCAGTTCATTGTGGTTTTCATTGATGACATACTGGTCTACTTAAGGAGTTTTGAGGAGCAAGAGATGCACTTAAGGCTAGTACTTCAGATGCTCGGGGAAAGGAAATTGTATGCCAAGTTTAGTAAATGTGAATTCTGGTTAGAGAAAGTTGCATTTCTAGGGCATGTTATATCATGTGATGGAATTTCGGTAGATCCTAGCAAGATAGAGGTAGTAGTGAATTGGTTCAAGCTGAGGAACGTACAGGAAGTCAAGAGTTTTTTAGGACTGGCAGGTTACCGCCGACGGTTTGTAGAATGATTCTCAGCATTATTAGGGACTCTAACACGACTAACTAGAAAGAATGAGAAGTTTGAATGGGATGACAGTTGTGAGCAGAGCTTCCAGGAATTGAAACAGAGGCTCGTCACAGCACTAGTATTGACAATTCCATCAGGAGGTGATATTTATATGATCTACTATGATGCATCTTTGAGGGGGCTCAGATGTGTATTAATGCAGAAAGGCAAATTTTTAGCATATGCCTCTAGAAAATTGAAAGAATATGAAAAGAATTATCCTATTCATGATCTAGAATTGACTATACTGGTTCATGCATTAAAGATTTGGAGGCATTATCTGTGTGGAGAGAGACGTGAAATATTTTCAAAGCATAAAAGTTTAAAGTACTTCTTCATGTAGAAGGAGTTGAATATGCAAAAAAAAAAAAAATATGGTTAGAGGTCATCAAGGATTATGATTGTACTATCAGTTACTATCTAGGTAAAGTTAATGTGGTAGCTGATGCTCTGAGCCAAAAATCAAGGGAAAAAGCATAGTTAGCAGCAATAATTCAGTGTCCGGTCCAAATGGACTTGGAGAGGCTTGGTGTAGAATTAGTATAAAGTGATCACCAGGCATTTATTGCCAACCTGGTGGTGCAACCTATCCTATAAGAAAGGATTAAAGCTGGGATGACGTAAAATTAGCAGAGCTGATAGCTAAAGTGTAGGACGGACAGGGAGAGGAGTTCAGTATTTCAGATGACGGAGCTCTGAGATTCCATACTAAATTGTGTGTGCCTGCAGATGAGGATATCAGAAAGGCGATCCTTGACGAGGAACATAGGTCCCTATACACAATACATCCTAGTAGCACTAAAATGTATAGGAATCTGCAAGAGTATTTCTAGTGGATCGGCATGAAGAGAGAAATTTCTGAATTTATGTAACAGTGTTTGATGTGCCAGCAGGTAAAGGCTGAGCACCAGAGGCCGGCGAGCCAACTACAGCCACTTTACATCCCAAAGTGGAAATGGGAGCACATTTCTATGGATTTTTTGACAGGCTTACTGCTGGTACGGCAGGAACAAAATGCTATTTGGGTGGTCATAGATCAACTGACGAAAACCGCTCACTTTATCCCTATCAAAGTCAAATACTACGTGGATAGACTGGTAGAAATATATATTCAAGAGATAGTACGATCATATGGTGTTCCAATGTCTATAGTATCAGATCAAGACCCATGTTTCACGTCACGATTTTAGAGGAGCTTGTAGGAGGCTCTGGGGTCTCAATTGTCATTCAACACGACATTTCATCCTCAAACAGATGGGCAGTTAGAGAGAATGATTCAGATATTATAGGATATGCTACGGACATGTGTGTTGGATTTTAGGGGTAGTTGGACCCAATATATGCCGCTAGTAAAGTTTGCATACAATAACAGTTATCAGACCAGCATCGGTATGGCACCTTACAAGGCGTTATATGATAGGAGATGTCATTCTCCTCTTTATTAGGATGAAATAGGTGAGAGGCAAGTTTTAGGACCAGAAATAGTGCAGCAAGTGTATGACAAAGTCCGACTTATTAGAGAAAGAATCAATGCAGCTTAGAGCTCGCAGAAAAGTTATGCTAATAATCACTGACGGAAGTTGGAATTCGAAGTGGGAGACCATGTATTTCTAACAATAGTGCCACTGAAAGGAACTATGAGGTTTAGGAGGAAGGGTAAGCTGAGCCCTAGGTTTATTGGCCCTTTCAAGACACTTGAGAGAGTGGGGTCAATTGCCTACCGGCTAGCTTTACCACCAGTTTTATCCAAAATACATGACGTATTTCATATTTCCATTCTGAGAAAATACGTCCCAAATCCCTCTGACGTGGTTAGTTATACAAAGATAAAGCTCAGAGAATCACTGGATTATGAGGAGATACTAGTGCATATCTTAGACGGGAAGGAACATGAATTGCGTAATAAAAGAAATCCATTAGTAAAAGTCTTGTGGAGGAATCATGCGGTGGAAGAAGCTTCATGGGAGCTTGAGGAAGAAATACGACAGAAATACCCACCTCTATTTTAGTGGGGATTAGTAGTAATCAGGAAAAGATGCAGGTAAGTATGTTAAGTTTCTTTTATATAGGTTAGTTAATACATGTAATAATTTTCTATTAGTAGGTACTATTTTGGTTTGGAAGAATTTTTCTTTTATGTATTTTTAATCTCCCAGAACCCTGAATGTAACCACGTTATTCCTCCGCCACAAGTGAGGGTGAATAATAAAATAAGTAACCCATTTTCCTCAAAGGATGGTGTTCAATACAGATAGTAAATTTCGAGGACGAAATTTTATAAGAAGGGGAGAATGTAAAGACCCGAAGAATTATAGAAATTAAGTAAATAAAAGAAAAGAAAGAAAAGGATTTTTCAAAAGGGAATCAGCAGGGTCTCATCGACGAGCAGTCTTCTTGGGATCACCGACGAGGTGACGTGTCTCGTCGATGAGAACTTACTGAGAGGGATTTAGTAGCCAGAAATTCATCGACGAGGGTTACAAGTTCATCGATGAACTCCCTTAATGAACTCGTCAACAAGGTGACATGTCTTGTCGACGAATTCGCATTTTATAAATACACTAACCTCGGGATTTCAACGTGAATTTTTCATGCAAAACCCTTTATATATATATTACCTCGTCTCTCTCTCCTTCTCTCTAGATTTCCAGATTTGTCCTTCGCCGGTTTGACGATCGGAAGTCGCCACGCTACTCCTGGGAAGATTCTCTTCAAGTTTGCTGAAGTAGTTTGTTAGTTAGGCCAACTTGGGCACCATCCCAAAATTTGGGTAAGTTGGTTATTTTAAGTTTTATAAGATATTTGAGGTTTCTGACCTGAGGAAAATGCTTTAGATAGAATAATACTAAAGTTTTGTTGGGAAAAATGTAATTTCAGAGTGTTGAACTGGGGACACAAGGGTATAGGTTTGGTTTAAATTGTGGGCCTCTCAATAAGCCAGGTAAGGGGATAAATTAAGACAACCTTTTCATGAAATTATTTATTATTATACAGTATTTATTTTCAAAAAAATATGTATGTTATAGAACTATGTTTGGGAATACAGTTGTTGAACAGGGAAATGATTTTAATACATTATACAAGAAAATATAATTTCAGAACGAATTATGAATTTAGAAGGCTACTTACATTTGTGTGGCATGAGTATAATATTTCCATGAAAATTATTTTATATTGAAATATTATGATTTTTCCAAGATAAGTTATAGCAGTTTTCAAGAAAACCCTAAAAACAGTACAAGAACTATGGTTTTAAGATTATGTTAAATAGTGTAAGAATTTATGTTTATTATGTTATGAATTATGTCGGCGTAAATGCCGTGATTTTTTTGTTTTAAATTATGCCGACATAATTGTCGTGATTTTTATGTTATGAATTATGTTGACGTAAATGTTGTGATTATGTATGATATGTAAGAAATCATGAAGTATGTTTATGTCAAATATTACTCTGAAATAGGAAATAGCTATGTTTTAATATGGAATGTATTATATGTTATCACAACCCAAATAACTTAGTTTAGTTTCACAAAGCACGATACCGTAGCTATTTGTTCACGTTTACGTTTACGTTTACATTAGTGCTACCACACATCTTATATAGAGTGTGAGAGATGGCAGTCGATGTGGCTTTATGAGAGTGTCATAGTTCCCCTGGTAGTCCGGCACAAGTGGAACAGGCCCATCGTACTTACACACCTATGTTTTACTTAGCATGGTCAACCAATCATTGCTACATCCCGCCTTTGGGTCGCACAACCCTGTTATGTGGGGGGGTAAGACATGACAACAGCTAACTATCTATCTATCTTGGGTAATAATTCAAGTGTGATATGTTTATATAAGATGATTTTTCAGTACAGGAATTTAGTATATTAAACTATGTTATGTTAAACCATGTTTGATTCAGATATGATGCAACTATTTATACCAGATTTGAATTATGTATTGTTTATATGTATATCACGAAAAATACTTATGTTACCACACACTGATATTATTTTATCTCCCTCGCTGAGAGGTGCCTCACCCCATCATACAAACATTTCGGGAAATCCAAGTAAAAGGGCAGATAAAGCTCCGCAGCGGTAGGAGTTGGCCAAACTATCCTGTCAAAAGGGTAAATAAGTGAGATAGGGTCAAATGGGTTTTTGTGTGATTATGACCCTAGGATACTTTTTGGGTCTTTTTGTGGATAACTGTAAATATATGATAGATTCAGTAGAACTCTGGTATTGTTTTTGGTGTTGTATGGCATGTATATAATTTTATGTTTTCCGCTGCTTATGTATCAAAGTTGTATAACAAGTATATCCCTGGTACCCATGGGTCCAGGTTGATCATGATTATGACAGTTTAGCAGGATGTTAGAATAATTAATATTATTATTATATAGGAAAAAAAATATGGAAAATAGACAGGTTGTTACATCAGCTCCATCCCTATAGGAAGCGCATAAATGACTCATATGCATCACTTTCGTGCACTGAAATGTTGAGGCTCTTCTAAAATTCCTGAACATTATATCCCACGCTTAAAGCTTTATGGTTTGATATGGAATATTCTTGGGTCATGAACATTATTACATGCCTTAATATATACTCTCTAATGCATCTATGGTCTATAGGGACAACTATGCTAATCAAGTGACAAATGTAATTGACAAATACTCAGTATAGTTGATTTTAAAGATTTGGATTAATGGCTTATACTCGTGTCATACTTTGTAAAATCAATCTTAATAAGTACAAGTGGCTTATTGCATCTAAGCATAAATTCAATTTGAAAGGGGGAGCATATAAAATTAAACCCTTATCCTATTTTGCTCTCCCGCATTTTTTTTTTTTTCGCTTATATTATTTTTTGAAATCATGCGTGGCATGTGCTTAAATGTAATGTTCTTACTGAAAATCATAATTTGAAATGCATTGATTTGCCACAGTCATTTGATTTGCCATGTGATCTTGCATTTGTCTGTTAGTATCTTCTTTGGATCCATATGGTTATGATTCTGGTTATATTTTAGTGTGTGCTTAATTGATAAACCAAAACAATGTTTGCTTGCTTGCATTAAATTAAAGTCTCTTTTCAGCAAGCAACCCCGAGTATTTTCTTTTAAACATAAAAAGGGGGATATATATTTATTATATATATAAATATATATATTTTTTAAAATTGCATAATTGGTTCGATAACTTCACATGTAAATGCATGTGAACTTGTTAGACTGTGTTTGTATTCAAACCAACTATTTGCTATCATATGTCGTGTGCTTTAAACTCAAATCTTCCACGAGTCTTATTATAATGACCCCAAAATTTGTATGCATGGAAATGTAAAAATAAAATAAAATAAAATAAAAAATAATTAAATATAAATTTAAATTAAAAATTAAATTAATTAATTTTTAAATTTTAAATAATTATTATTATTAAGTAAATAATATAATATAATAATATAATATTATAATAATATATATTATATTATAAAAGTTAACCTGAAGGAATCATGATTCCTTCACGAGTAAGAAATCAACGTTTTTTTTTTCTTCTTTGTTTCTTTTTCTTTTCTCCTTCTCACTCCTTCGTTTCCTCTCTCTCCCACTCTCCTTAATTTCTTCTCCAATATTCGGCTGATAGGAAATTTGAAAATACCGTCAGGCTTTACTTGCGGCTATCGACACTTCTACTAGAGCGGATCTGTCGTGGGAGCGATGTAGGCATATCTCCTGGGGTAAGGTCAATTCTCAAACTTACCTCAATTTCTCTTAAACCATAAGCTCAATTAATAAATGAAAATTTTCATAAGACTTGTGGGGAGATTCTCTACAATCTAGTTGGAGCGGGTTTTCGAATTTGAATTGTGAGGTAGAGGTTACTATTGATCTAGTTCCGGGGACAGCGCCGTACAGAATGGCACTGGCAGAATTTTTAAAAAAAAGTTAAAGGAACATATATAAGAATTATTAGATAAGGGTTTATTAGGCCCTGTGTGTAACCCTGAGAAGCACCGGTATTGTTTGTGAAAAATAAAGATGAGTCAATGAGAATGTGCATCGACTACATATTTTCATATTTTCATAAGTCGGCCAAAATAGTGGGGACAGTTTAATCCTAAAATTAAGATGCCCATAAAAAATAAGATACTAAGTGGGCAACAATTGGACTCCTATGTTTTGGGAAAATTCTTTATTTCCTGAGAAGTGATGTTATCACCATAATCTGGAAACAAACATGAGAATAAGATGTTATGGGCATCACATTGCCAAGTATTCCGAAGGATCCTGTGAACCAAATAACACCTAACAGAATCATCTTTAGTAACTTACCTAGAAGAAAAAATCATAATGATACTTGGACCTTTAACAAACTGCTATCTAGAAGAAAAATCATACATGCTAGGACCTGAAGCTTTATCTTTTTGCTCGATCCTGTGTGAATCCTACTTGGCAATGGGACACTAATTTAACCACTTGGGTATCAGCTTGATTGAGATTTGATTCGTATGTAGCTTAATGTGAAGTCTTTTGTGGTGATTTGCAGTTGATTATAGTTTTTGGAGCTATCTCCAGAATCTAATCCTTCTACCATTAGCAACTCTCTAGTAAAAATGAATATCACCCTTTCCTTCTTGGTTCATTTTACACAAGATTCATGCTGCCAGACAATGTTCGATCATTGATCATAGTTGATTAAACAACTTCATTAGAATTGTATTCTGTACCAAAAACCAAGACACGTGTTTATTGCATATTTGTCTAGTCACTGGAGCAAGATCAGGGTTGGCTTGAGTTAGTATACTAGGACTTAGACTTGTCATAATTGCAATCCCTGTTTTCATTGAGGATATTTTCCAACTATATTTTGATATTCAATGTTTGCCAATATAGGTTAGAAGTTGAGTCTTAAAAACTATTTGAAGCGAGAAAAATAAATAAATAAATAAATAAATTTAGAAACCAATTTGGTAGGAAAATGATATTTTACCCTAATTTAAAAGTGCAAGCCTGTATATTAGTTTGACATTGAAAAGGAATTCGGTGATTAGAATTACAGTGAATGGTTTGAAGCTCATATAATTTTTACTCAAACAAATTACAAAGCTATGATGAGAGTTTTGAAGTTCCTTTTATACAATTGATCTGACGAGCTAATGATTACACATCTTGGTCTAAGATGTGTAAGAAAATTTTTCATAAATATATTGCAACCAAGGATCTTCAATTATTATGAACTTCACATCAATTACTTTATGCGGAAAATAAATAAATCATAAACTGTAAACTTTATATACCGGAATCGGCCATATCGAACCTATCGAGAAGAACACCCGGAGAATCCGAAGAAATCGTTTCTCCCACTTCTCCTCTTTCTCTTTCCTTCCTTCACCAGATCTATGGGATCTCCTGATGATTAGAGAAGTAGAGGCAGAGAGAGGACAATTCCTTTCTTCCTATCTTTTCTTTACAGCTAATACCACCATGTAATTAACCCCTTAGAGTTTAACTTGATGTATAACATGCCCTTATAGCTACACCCATAATAGTAGCTAATATATTATATATATATATATATATATATATATATATATATCTATCTATAGTATTTATGTATAGGAATCTCTTCATACTTCCACCATTAATTTCTCATATTAAACAAGCTAACCTTTTAGTTAACTCATACAACCATTAATTCATATCCTTATCATATGGGACACATTCCCTATATGTGAGACCCACATCATTCATGTGGGACATATCCTTTGGGATATAAATCCTACATTCTCCCACTTGGCCCATATGAATGATATTAATATGGATTAACAAATATCTATAATGTGCACAAAACATTAGCTTAGTTATACTTTTCAATGAGATTAACATAATATCATAATCAAGCAACCCATTAGTACGAGTCATGGTGGTAAATATCATTAGAGCGACATCTTCCCTTCCATGTACCACAAAACTAATAAACCACTTAACTATGATCTATAATAGGAAGTTACCATACTGTCCCTTTAATGTCTTCGTCAAAGACCATTTCTGTTTAACAATGAACCATCTCTATAATCATGTGATTTATGGTAAACAGAAATAATGTTCAGAAACAATTTTATTGATATCATTATACATATTATAGAACAAAACATAAAGATCCACTATTATACATCAAGGATTACAACAAAGACCCATGTGATCAGCATGTTCTTTAAATGCCTTTGGTGTCAATCCTTTCGTTAAAGGATCTGCTATCATGAGCTCAGTCCTTATATGTTCTATAAGTACTGTCTGTTTCCGAACTTCCTCCTTAACGGCCAAATACTTGAGCTTCATATGCTTAGCGCCATTAGAGTATTTGTCGTTTTTGGAGAAAAAGACTACTGCGGAATTATCACAATAAATTCTGAATGCCCTGGCTATACTGTCGACAATCCCAAGTCCTGAGATAAAGTTCCGCAACCACAAAGCCTGAATCGTGGCCTCAAAGCACGCCACAAATTCAGCTTCCATAGTAGATGTAGTTATTTATGATAGTCTGTTTGGCGCTTTTCCATGATATTGCTCCTCCAGCTAACAGGAAAAAATAGTCATACGTTGACTTACGACTATCAACGCATCCAACAAAATCTGAGTCAGAGTAGCCAACCACCTCTAACTGATCTGTTCTCCTATATGTGAGCATACAGTGTCTGGTTCCTTTTAAGTACCTCAAGAATTTCTTTGTAGCTTTCCAATGCTCCATTCCGGGATTACTTTGGTACCTCTCGAGCATCCCAAGTGCAAAACTAATATCCGGTCTCGTACAAGTCTGCACATACATCAAACTCCCAACAACAGATGCAAAAGGAATATTTTCCATACTTTTATTTTCGAATTCATTATGTGGACAATCTTTTAGACTAAACTTGTCCCCTTTACAAATAGGAGCAGGAGTTGGTTTACAATCAGTCATATGAAATCTTTCTAGAACTTTATTAATATATCATTTCTGAGACAACCTTAACAATCCAAGTGCTCTGTCCCGAAATATTTCAATTTTAATCACATAAGTTGCCTCACCCATATCTTTCATTTCAAAGTTCATAGAAAGAAATCTCTTAGTATCATTCAATAAGCCAAGATCATTAATGGCAAGTAAAATATCATCAACATATAGAATCAAAAAGATAAACTTGCTCCCACTAACCTTTAGATATATACACAGATCAACAGTGTTTTCTTTAAAACCAAAGATCGTGATGCTATCATGAAATTTAAAATACCATTGCCTGGAAGCTTGTTTAAGTCCATATATTGATTTCTTTAATTTGAAAACCATGTGCTCTTTTCCTTTAATCATTAAACCTTCAGGAAGATCCATATATACCTCTTCATCTAAATTCCCATTTAAAAAAAAAGCAGTTTTCACATCCATTTGGTGTAACTCTAAATCAAAATGAGCCACCAAAGCCATAATGATTCTAAGAGAGTCCTTTGACACAGGAGAAAACGTCTCTTTATAATCGACACCTTCCCTCTGAGTGAAACCCTTTGCTACAAGTCTAGCTTTATATCGTTCAATGTTGTCATTACAGTCGTGTTTGGTCTTAAAGACCCATTTACACCCAACTGTTTTAAACCCTTCAGGAAAATCAACTATGTCCCAGACTTTATTATGTTCCATAGAGTTCAACTCATCATTTATGGCATTGATCCACTTTTTAGAATCATCACTTTCAATGGCTTGTGAAAACGTAACCAGATCCTTACTAGTTCCTAAATCATAATCAGCCTCTTGCAGATATACTGAATAATCATCAGAAATAGCTGGTTTCCTTACTCTTTGAGATCTCCTTAATTCTATTTCTTGTGATTGTTCTGCAATGGGCTCGATGGTGACATTTTCATTACCAAGTGATACATCATTAGACTGTTGTTCAGTGTTATCATGCCTTTCAACAACTAAAGGAACAATAATGTCTGTTAAAGGTCTAGATATCGGTATAGGAACCTGAATTTCTTTAATGACCGCATTTCGTGATATATCACTCCCACTGATTTCACCATTTTCAAGGAACTTTGCATTACGAGATTCAACTATTCTCATACTATGATTAGGACAGTAAAACCTATACCCTTTAGAATTTTCTAGGTATGCAATAAAATACCCACTCACAGTCCTTGAATCCAATTTCCATTCATTTGGATTATAAACTCTAATCTCTGCTGAACAAGCCCAAACATGAAAGTGTCTTAAACTCGATTTCCTTCCCGTCCACAGTTCAAAAGGAGTTTTCTGAACTGCCTTACTAGGAACCTGATTTAGCACATACACTGTTGTTTTAAGAGCTTCCATCCATAATGAAATGGGTACTGAGGAATTACTCAACATACTCCTAACCATTTCTATAAGAGTACGATTCCGTCTTTCAGCTACACCATTCTGCTGAGGTGTACCAGGCATTCTGTATTGAGCGCAAATATCATGTTATTCTAGAAATTTAGCAAATGGTCCTAGATATTGTTTTATGTCATCATACCTACCATAATACTCTCCACCTCTGTCAGATCTAATGATTTTTACTTTCCTATCTAATTGTCGCTCCACTTCAGCAACATATGCTTTTAAAGCATCTATTGCTTGTGACTTTTCATGCAACAAATAGATATAGCCATATTGTGAAAAATCATCAATAAAGGTGATAAAATACTTTTCTCCACCTAAAGATGGTGAGTCAAAAGGCCCACATACATCAGTATGAACAATTTCCAGTGGATTCTTAATTCTTGTGGCTCCTTTCTTTGTATGTTTAGTTTGCTTTCCTTTAATGCAATTAATACATACATCGAAATCAGTATAATCAAGGTTCGTGAGAACCCCATCCTTTACCAATCTCTCCATTCTTTCCCTGGATATATGACCCAGTCTTATATACCATAAGAAAGAGGAATTCTCATTTATTCTACTACGCTTAGTTCCAATATTATGATGCATAGTGAGGAGTGTTTCAATAAACTTTTCATTAAGATTAAATTTATATAACCCCTCATACAAAATACCAGAGCCAACACATAAGTCACCTTTCATAATACGGAAACCTTTATGTTCAAAATACAAACCATAATCGTCATTATCTAATCTAGACATGGAAATTAAGTTCCTAGAAATATTTGGAACATACAAAGTATCAAACAGGTCTAAACAATGACCCGATTCAAGATACAACCGAACAGTTCCAACACCCATCACTGGCACTTGATTTCCATTCCCCAAGACTATCATGTGTTCATTTTCCTTTACGCTCTGGATCGTAAGGTATTCCTGCATCGAATTGGAAACATGAACAGTAGAACTAGAGTCAATCCACCAAGTGTTAGAAGGAACTTATGTCATGTTTGATTCGAAACATACATAAGCTAAAGGCTTACCTTTCTGTTGACCTTATAGGTCACGCCCTGGTTTTGATAATGATAAATACACTTATATTTAATAAATATCTAGTTCATGTGCAGATCCATATTAGCAGATCATTAATGGCACGTAACAGATCAAAAGCTTGAAGACAAATTCATATTCCAAATTGTAATATCTCAAAGTGAAATTTGTTTGTAATAGTAATTAGGGTATTCGATTTGTAATAAGCACACACATCACATGCATGATTTATTTTGTAAGCTCAAACCGAACCATGAATGAGAAAGGACCGTAGAAAGACCTTAGGGTGCACCTCTGACACCGAACTTTTTCGGTGTCTTCAAAATTAGACCCCAAATGCCTCTAGGACACTCACACTTTCACATATATGTGGTAGGCACTTACATAGGGCTTTATTGTATCAATACGGGACCGAAATGCACACTTGGTGCACTTTCGATCGACCGGCCAACGCAATTCACTTTGGCTTAGTCAACCGAACCAACCCTGGGTCAACAATTTGACCAAGGCCTGGTCGACCGAACCCTTACAGTTCATTTGACCCCGGTCGACCGAACCACCTGGGAGTCAACATTTTGACCTCCTGGCCGATCGACCAACTTTGTACTCCAACAACCTGGTCGACCGAAGGGTCTCGGGAAAATTCCCAACGATATGGTCGACCGAACCATACAGTTCAAAAAGGCCCGGTCGACCGAACCTCGAAAAATTTAGAAAATCGCCTTGCCTCGGTCGACCGACCACTCAGTTCAAAATACCCCTGGTCGACCGAGCTACTTAAATCCTGGTCGACCGAACCATTTCTGGTCGACCGGACCTCTCGGGTTGCTCCTATTTTTACCACGGTTAATAATTTTTTAAAAAGGGTTTAATTGTTTTAAATGTCATTAAACTTTTCCAATAATCCCTAATAAGTCCCCAACGGTCAAAATTTTCAGTATGTCTATATATACTCCTTCATTTGGTGGATTAAGCACTGATTAGCAAAAAGGATTAGGAAAATCTCTCTCAAGTAAAAATACCTTCTTTTGATTCCTATTTGCTCATATCTTTCCTAAAAGCACTCTAGCTCACTTCTTCAAGTTCAAAATCATTTGTAAGTGCTTTGAGTATATATTCAAATAGGTTTTGCTCTCATTGTTTAGAGTGTTTGAATCGATTTTTCTCTCGAGAGCATAACCTAAGTTTTCTTAGGAGGCTTTGCTAATAAGCCTACTCTAAGAAGACTTGTGGTAAACTTCTGAGTGTTGCATTATCATTGCAATATCTTTGGAAGGTTGTATTTGTTTTGATTTGCAAAAACATATTTCAAGCTTACTCAAATATCTTGTGAAATTTATTGAACAATTTATGAAAAGATATTTGTGCTTGTTGCACTAATCTTTGTGGTATTATTTATACAAGTATATATATTATTTGCCGAAAACAAAGATTATCTATTTTGCAATCCAAGCATATACACATTCGTATGATTGACACATTCTATTGATTGATAATGTTGAGGCTTATTTGATACTCTGTGTGAACACGCTTGATTGAATATTTTGAAGTACACAGATTATTATTGACACTCTCACGTACTTGCTACACTGATAGAAAACATTGTTGAGAGTTGACATATTTAGACCACACAGAGCTTACATTATTAAATCATCTGTGGTGCTTTGTGTTTGTGCGCATTTGTGATACATTATTGTACCTTTGATTGTATATCTGAGAGATACTAGGCGTGGCCTGAGGGGGCGGTAATCCAGCCCTATAAGGATTGGTGTAAAGGTTGAGGTCAGCCCTGTGGTAATTTGACCTGGCTTGTATAGGTGCCGCTCCACCCGTTTAAGTGAGCAAGTTATTGTGATAATCCTTGTGCTGGTTAGCCAAGGTGGGGACGTAGGCAGTTGGCCGAACCTCGATAACATATCTTGGTGTCATCCTCTCTTTACTGCTTTCTGGTGCTTGTATGATTGCTTAAACTGCTTTATTAAATTTCTGGTATATTTACATTATTTGCACTAGATTGACCCTAGGCTTGTGAACATACTGCTGCTAGGAGGAATACCTAGGAGATAAATTTTAAAAATACCAATTCACCCCCCCCTCTTGGGATCACGGTAAAGTTAACACTTTCTTTTCGAACCATGCTTTACATTTCGGGCAATTTTTCTTTAAATGCCCATAGCCACGACAAAAGTAACACTTGGGACCATAATGTTCTTTCCTACGAGCCTCACGACCATACGAAGTACTCGCCACCTTTAATGGATCTTTCTTTAAACCTTTCTTTATTTTCTTTCCTTTACTTCCAGCTGCGTGACTCATGACATTTACTGAATGTTGTCCCTGTTGTTTGAGTCTTTCCTCTTCTTGAACTAACATGCTTGCCAATTCATTCACATTCCACCTTCAATGAATTTGAAAAGGCCCGTACTGAGGAGGCAAAGAGTTCAAAATAAATTGAACAAGGAAGTTTCCATTAACATTCATTCCCAAAGTATTAAGTCTAGCAGCCAGATTAGACATTTCTTGGACATGCTCATTCATTCCTTTGTTGCCATCAAATTTCATTGTGGTTAGTTCAGCCATCAACCTTCCTGCAAGGGACTTATCAACTGAACGAAATCTTTCTTCCACTGCCTTAAGATATTCCTTTGCGTTTTCTAGTCGAGGGAGTGTTGATTTAATATTATTTGCTATACACATTTGCATAAACATCATACTTAATCTGTTCAACCTTTCCCATGACTTATACAAAGCTTGTTGTTCCAAACTGCTGGTTTCAGTAATAGCAGCCGGTTTATCCATTCGCAAAGCTAAGTCCAGATCCAGCACACCTAGGTGAAACTGAATCTGTTCATTCTAGTCAGAGAAATTTGTCCCATTAAAGATTGGAACAGAAGAAGCCAATGAATGCAATGAAACAAGAACAGACACTGCAATAACACAATATGCTCATGACATTAATGCTTTGTGTTTAAAACATTTCATTAGTAAATTGCGTTCAATCTTTGGATCAACTTATGCAATATACTAATCCTTACACTTACTAGTAATTTTCATTTATCAAGACATAATTGATAACCTTTATAAAGTTTGATTGGTCTGTCACCTTTGAGCAAGCATCCCAATCTCACTATTATTCATTAATTATCCTGATTAAATCAATGATTATTTAAAAGTTGGTGCACCTTTGGGTCAGCCATAATATTCAAATAACCATTTTATAATAATTTTGCAAGATTATATCTCAATACAATGTTTATAATTTTTCTTAACAAAATCACTTTGGTGATAATAAGCTAATCATAATATAAACATTGATTGACTCCATACTCAAAAAAATTAATCCAAGTTTAAAGCTGATAATTAATTTCTCACAATGACAATTTTACTTGGATTAATATTTTATTTTATTTTATGTAAAATTTGGCAGCCCATGAATTAAAAACACTGCAGCCCGTACATTTAAAAACTGGCAGCCCATATATTCAAAAAGCTGGCAGCCCATACAATTAAAAACCAATTAAAAAACTACAGCCCATATATTAAAAAAAAAAATGGCAGCGCATACAATTAAAAACTGCAACCCATATATTAAAAAACTAGTAGCCCATACAATTAAAAACCAATTAAAAAATTGCAGCCCATATATTAAAAAAACTGCAGTCCAACATTCATTTCAAAATACCAATCCATAATATACAACAGATAATCAATTTCTCAATATAAGAATTTTACTAACTTACTTTCATGTAAAATTCTCTTACTTATGCATGTATAATATGTGAGTATTATATTATTAATAAAATTATTTGCATGCATATCATTCAGCAGCCCTACTTTAATATCACTTTATAGGGGAAAATCGTCAACAATCCACATGAAAGAAAATTTTCAAATCAACAAAAAACCCCATAAATTCATTAAAGGAATCATTTATCATATGAATTCTTCAGTTCGATTCCATAAAATATCATGAACACAAATTTTCACACGAACCCATAACAAGATTGTAAAGGGTTAAAAGAAACGATCTTTATCATGAAAGGAAGATCAGGATAATTTCAAACTTGGCTCCAATACCACGTGTAAGAAAATTTTTCATAAATATATTACAACCAAGGATCTTCAATTACCATGAACTTCACATCAATTACTTTATATGGAAAATAAATAAATCATAAACTGTAAACTTTACATACCGAAATCGGCCATATTGAACCTATCGAAAAGAACATTCAGAGAATCCGAAGAAATCGTTTCTCCCACTTCTCCTCTTTCTCTTTCCTTCCTTCACCAGATCTATGGGATCTCCTGATGATTAGAGAAGTAGAGGCAGAGAAAGGACAATTCCTTTCTTCCTATCTTTTCTTTACAGCTAATACCACCATGTAGTTTACCCCTTAGAGTTTAACTTGATGTATAGCATGCCCTTATAGCTACACCCATAATAGTAGCTAATATATATTATATATATTTATATATATATATATATATATATTATATATATTTATATATATATATATATATATATATTATATACATATATATATCTATAGTATTTATGTATAGGAATCACTTCATACTTCCACCATTAATTTCTCATATTAAATAAGCTAACCTTTTAGTTAACCCATACAACCATTAATTCATATCCTTATCATATGAGACACATTCCCTATATGTGGGACCCACATCATTCATATGGGACATATCCTTTGGGATTTAAATCCTACAAGATGCCCCACCAGGTATGGTCCTTGATGAGTATGAGTCATTGGTGTAAGTTCTCTGTTTAAAGATGGGGCTAACTATTAGTAGTTATTTATTGATCATACACTTAGTTGATTGTTTTCAAAAGGAAGTAGTACTCAGATTTCCAAATGGGTGATGGTTTCTTTCCAACTAACAAACTCTCATATTTAGCATCTTGAGTGCTTGTGAAAATATAGAATTTGGGCACTTGTCTGGGGTTGTAACAACAATGAAAGAGATATACAAGTTAACGAATCCCCAAACTTTTTTACCCATAGGTGATGAATTTTTAGATAATCTTACCAAATGATTTATTAGGACTACTTCCAAAAGGAGATTGAATTTAATATTGGTTTGGTGTTAGGAACGGAGCCTATGTCGACTGCTTCATATAGAATGACATTAACTGAACTAAGGCAACCTAGGGGTGCAACTAGAAGATTTCCTTGACAAGGAATCTGTTCGACCTAGTATATCATCATCGATTGCACCTGTGTTACTCACTAAGAAATATAATGGGATCTCGAGGTTGTGCATTAATCATTGAAAGTTGAATCATGTCACATTAAGAATTGGTATCGACTTCCAGGGATTGGTGGATTATTTGATTAATTGGTAAAATCCCAAAATTTTTTAAGATTGATGTGCAATCTAATTTTCACCACTTAAGATTTGGGAATTACACATCCCAAAGACATAATTAAGTACACAAAAAGGTCGCTATAACTTTCTAGTGTTACCAATTGGGGGTTATCAATGCACCTTACATTTTGATAGATATAATGAATTAAGTCAATCAACCATACTTGGATCAATTCAATATAATTTTATGGATGACTTTTGGGGTATTCAAAAACTCAAGAAGAGCATGAACAACATTTGTGGTTAATTTTACAAACATTATAAGAGCATTAGTTATGTATTAAACGGGGAATGTGGGTTCTGGACAACTAATACGAAATTTTTGGGTCATGTCATAATCAAAGGATAGTTATCTATTAATTCTTCTAAGATTATATCGGTGTTAGATCTTGGAAGACCGGAGATGGAAATTGAAGTTGCTGTGTGATGGTGTTGAAGTAAGGTGAATTTGGACAAGATGAATAATTCCATCAATTTATGTTAGTTACCTGTTCTAATAGAATTGTTTACAAGATTAACTCCAAATTTATTAGGTTAATGACGGATTATACCTGGAGTTGTATTCAACAAATTTTGAGGACGAAATTTTTGTAAGGAGTAGAAAATGTAATGACCGCAAAATTTGTATGCATGGAAATGTAAAAATAAAATAAAATAAAATAAAAAATAATTAAATAATTTAATTAATTAATTTTTTAATTTTAAATAATTATTATTAATTAAATAACATAATATAATAATATAATATTATAATAATATATATTTTATTATAAAAGTTAACCTGAAGGAATTATAATTCCTTTAGGAGTAAGAAATCAACATTTTTTTTTCTTCTTTGTTTCTTTTTCTTTTCTCCTGCTCACTCCTTTGTCTCCTCTCTCCCACTCTTCTCAATTTCTTCTCCAATATTCGGCTGATTGGAAATCCAAAAATACCGTTAGGCTCTACTCACCGCCACCAACACTTATACTAGAGCGGATCTATCGTGGGAGCAGCGTAGACATATCTCCTGGGGTAAGGCCAATTGTCAAATTTACCTCAATTTCTCTTAAACCATAAGTACAATTAATAAATGGAAATTGTTAGGAGACTCGTGAGAAGATTACAATCTAGCTGAGTGGGTTTTCGAATTGGGGCTCCGGGGCACCAATCTTAAATCGGGGATAAGTTTAATAATTTAGACTTCATTAGGCTATTTAGGGTATTCAGAACTTAGGGAAATTTTAGGAAAAATTACTTTAGGGATTGTGATGAGTAATGTAGTGAAATTTGAATTTAAGGGTTTTAGGGATTTTGAACGCCGTGGGGTGTAGGTTGGGGTGTTAGCGGACTTTTCAAGAATCAGGTAAGGGGATTAAGTTAAGTCAGTAATCTTATGAAACTTGAATCAATTTAATTGTTATGTTTATATAAATATATTTATTTATTTAAGAATTTAAAGGTTATTTTGAAATCCAACCGTTTGAAATGGGTTTTACAAACCTAGGATATATGATATAAATTTTTGAATAAAATGAACGGTGGAAAGCTTGTTTGTTTATATGGATATGTTAAAATGTGGAAAAATCATATGGTAGATGATTTAATTGGTATGAATTATTGTATATTTGGATTTGAGATTTGAATACTGAACTGTTTGTGAAATACGGAAATGCTTGCAAAAATACTTGAATTGTTTATGAAATGCAGGAGTTTGAAATAACGGCCAGTGGCCGGGTATTTTTTGATTGGCCAAGGGCCAAGATTATTATTTGATGGCCGAGGGCCGAGTTTTAATTGACGACTATACACCGGGTTGTATTTTGTGGCTGGGGGCTAGGTTTTTGAAATAACAGGAAATATATGTGAATTGGTGTTTTAAATGGTGATTTCTATTATCTAAATTGCATGATATGCTTTAGGAACCCTGGGGACCAGTGTATTGTGAGCATGGTATTGTTGCTAGACATTTGTTATGTGGCAATGTGCGCCCACACCTATGCTGAAAGGTGTAGGGTGGCCTTGTCCGATTTGCCTGCATGACGTGAATGCACCCCCTGGGTGAGGGCAATCGGACCAGTATTTGGAGCTGTATAGACCCACGGAGTATGTTAGTGGAGCGTATAGATGACTATTGTCTAGGTGGATCCCCCAGGACATTAGTCCAGCCTTCGGGTCGCACAACCCGTGCCATGGGGGAAGTAAATGGCATGTTTGTCATAGGGAGTGTCTTATATGTATATCTGTTAATTTATGTGAATACAAATAATTAATAAGATAATTTTGAGGGTTTGCTGAGAAAGGCGAGTGCCCTAGTAACAGTAATGGTATTAGAGTAGAGGGAAGCTACTTGTATGGGCGGGTAATCTTCGCTATCCTCGGCTAATTGTGTGTGTGAGTATAAAATAAGAATGATTTCATAAATGTGTTTATCTATTTAATGAACTAATTATTTTTTGTACACTAAATGCATATTGGCCACACACTAACATTAACTTAATCTTTCCTTTATTGAGCTGTGCCTCACCCTTACTTTACAAACTATCTTTTTAGGAAATTTCGGGAAACGTTCTTAGCAGGCTAGAGGGGTTGAGACGGTAGTATAGTTTTTTTTTTTTTTTTTTTTGTATGTGGTGAGTGTAGTTTGAATTGATTTTTGTATAAATATAGTACGTTGGTTTGTATTAAGGATTGTGGAACTTTTTGTATATAAAGGTAGTATAGAACTCTGGTAATGGATTTTTGGAGATTGTATTAATTTTTATTTCTACTGCATTTTATATGATGAATTTGATATCAGGTATACAGACGTCACTAAAGTAGCACCCTGGGCCCTACGTGGTGGGTCAGGGTGTTACACTTATGATATGTTTCAATTGCAATGGTTTGTGTATATTTATGGTCTAACCTTATTTTCATGTCATTTAAATCATTTAAATGACCAGTTTTATTGTTTGTCTGTTTAATTCTTATATTTCATACTTTGTCATTCATTTTGCATTTTATGATTTTATTATCTTTTTGGATGCTAAAAGTAATATTTCTTGATCATACTGGACTATTTGAGTTGATTGTTGTGGATAATTGAAAATTAGAACTCAAATAGGTCATTCCTATAGAGATAGTTTTGGGAAATGCTCTATTTTCAAATGGCATGCTGCCGAATTTTCTAAAAATCTTCCCAAACCATATCTTATATATGAATAACAATTATATTCTATTTGCCTATATACTTAAATGTTTATTTGGATCCTTTTTGCTGTTGCCAAAAGGGGGAGAAGTAAGCAAGTATTTGTCATCATTAAAAAGGGGGAGATTGTTGACCCTATATATCATACCTTGTTTTGATTATGACAAATACTCAGGTATTTGATGACTTTCAAGTTTGTGTGCAGGATCATACTAACTAGATCACATTGATAGCATGCAGCAACTTGAAGAAGAATGAAGATCCCGACATATTCACTTGTTGTATTTTCATATTCGGGTTTGTAATATTTAAATTCCAAAAGGTTTGTAATAATCTACATATCATGCATATAGGACTATAAGCTCAATACCTTAGAAATACCTTGGGGATCACCCTTCAGTCGACCAAAGTCGAACGACGCCAGATTTTTAGGGTATATGCTCAAAGGTCTTAGATCGACCATAGGACCCACAATATTGCATGAAAATGGCCCACATAATCTTAGTGTTGATTATCATGTGAATAGGGCTAACTTTATAAGAAAAAAAAAAGACCAAAATGCACAAAAAGAGCATGTTCAATCGACCAAACTTCTACATGCAAAACACTTCGGTCAACCGAACCTCCCTGGAGTCAACAATTTGACCCTTCGATCGACCGACCTTAAAATGAGCTGCAATGCTCTGGTCGACTGAACGGACACATGGGGAGATTCCAATGCTTTGGTCGACGAACCTTCAGTTCAAAAATTGCCTAGTCGACCAAACACCAAAGTTCGGTCAAACGAACCCAAAACGGTTGACTGGACCTCAGAGATTTGGAAATCGCCCTATGAATATTCGACCATCTTCTCAATTCAAAATTGTCCTGGTCGACCGAACTGAGCACCCCGGTCGACTAAACTATGAAAATAATCAACCGACCTTCTTGGGTTGCTCAGATTTTACTGAAGTTAACATGCTATTATTTTTCATTAACCTCATTTTAACATTTCCAAAAATGCCAGATAGGTCCTCAACGGTCATAATTTGCCCCTTCTCTATATATATGCTTTCATTTGTCAAAATTAGTGGGGATTAACGTTGTGATTAAGAAAAATTCTCTCTCTAATTTCCCAGGCTTATTTTTCACATACTACCTCCATACATTTTCTTACTCCAAATTTCTTGAATAACCAAGCTTTGTGAGAGTGCCTAGAGTGTTTATACTCAATCCAATATTACTCAAACACTTATATTGTATTTCTTGTTGATTAATTTTGTTGATTGAGTCTTTGGGCTAAAGTTCTCCATTGATTTAATTTAATAAATCCAGTGTGTGGAGAACTTTGTGGCTTGTGGGTTTTTGCATCAATATTGCAAGATACCTTAGCTTATAATTTTTTTGCGTGCATAATTATTATTTTTACAAGTGTACATTCAAACATCTCTTGTGCTAAGTATATTGAGAAAACATTTTTGAGAGTGTTTGATTATTCTTACTTGCATCTTTGAAACCCTAACTTGATATTGAGATTTTCTTTTTAAAGTTTCAAAGATAGGCTTGTTGAACACTCTTGTGCATATTTGAGAATATACATTATACAGAGTGTTGTTAATACGTATACACCATTGAGCTTATAGTTCTTACATGATTGGTGTGCATTGATTAGTGCTTGTGTTGTATTGTAGTACATACCCACTTGTGTAAGAAGCATTTCCATATACGTAAATTTTATATTCGTTGTATTCCAAGCGTGGGTCTGAAAAGGGAGAGTAGCCCTATTGAATAGTCCCGGATTGGCTTAGACTCGGTTAGGAAAGTTAGGTGCACCATCGTGGTAAAGTGCGGTTGTAGTTTGAGGTCAGTCCCATGAATTGACCTAGTTGTAACCGGTGCCACTCCACCCGTTAAGTGAGCATTAGTGAGATCCTTGTGTTGGTGAGCTAAGGCGGGGACGTAGGCAATATTGGCCGAACCCCGATAACATATCGTGTGTGCGCTATTTATATTTTCGCAATTTACATTCCTACACATGTATGTTATTTTGTGAATGTTGCACATGATTTAATTTCTGAACATTTTATTTATTTGTGCATTTGGGTTTATGAGTATATAGACAGACCCTAGGTTGAGTATTACTGTTGTTAATTTGAACATACCTGGGAAGAAATTTTAAATACCCAATTCACCCCCCCCCCTCTTGGGAATACACCAGGCCAACAAGGCTTTATTGGGAAAAGAGTTCAACATGAAAGATTTGGATGCAGCTAAGAGGATACTTGGCATGGAGATTCGCAAGGACAAAGTTGCAGGGAGACTATGGTTATCTTATGGCGACTATGAGGAGAAGGTGCTGGAGAGGTTTAGTATGACTAATGCTAAGCTGGTTAGCACACCGTTGGCAAGTCATTTCAGGCTATCTACCGCCCAATGCCCAAAGACGGATGATAAAATTCGTGACATGTCAAAGGTCCTCAATGCTAGTTTAGTGGGGTGTCTGATGTATGTCATGGTGTGCACAAGGCTGGACCTGGCACATGCTGTCAGCATGGTGAGCAAGTTCTTCCCAAATCTAAGTCAATAGCATTGGGATGCGGTCAAGTGGATTCTCAAGTACTTGAGGGGTACCACTGGATATGGCATCATATTCAGTAGACAACAAAGTGATATGTTAGTGGTAGGGTATGTGGATGCTGACTACACAGGAGACTTAGATGATAGGAGGTCTACCACAGAGTGCATATTTACCCTTGTGGGAGGACCTATTTGTTGGAGGTCGATGGTGCAGTCACTCGTAGATTTACTTACTACTAAGTCCGAGCACATGGCTGTGACTGAGGCTACCAAGGAAGTGTTGCAGCTTACGAGATTGGTCAGGGAGCTGGGTGTCCAACAAGGTGGAGTTTGGCTGCAGTGTGATAGTCAAAGTGCCATCTACTTTGCAAAGAATTAGGTGTACCATGCAAGGACAAAGCACATTGACATACGATTTCATAGGGGTTAGGGAACTGATTGCTTTAGGAGAACTTCTACTTAAAAAGGTTCATACGTTTGACAATGCAGTTGATATGCTGACAAAGCCGGTCACAATAGATAAGTTCAAGCATTACTTGGACTTAATCAACGTCTCCAGGTGCTAGACGAGGGACGGTTCCAATCTACTGGCCCGGGTAGAGCAACAAATATGCTTTCATATTTCCTAAGTGATGAATATTCTCCAAGGTGGAGATTGTTGGGGATGTGGCTCATATTTGAGTGGAACGCATGTACTAAGAAAGCATTGTGAAGCGAGAAATAAGAGAGAGGTTTGCAGGATGGAAACCGTCACCGGTTTACTTGATGGTTTGAGGGATAACCGTCGATGGTTTGAGTGTAACCGTCGATGGTTTTAGGCAGGATGTAGAGAACTCCTCTTGGCTTCAAATCATCAACGATTTGCCCTAAATCATTGACATGTTTGATCAGTGCATGTCACGTAATTCGAATCGGGAGACCAGTAGATTGGGTAGATCAAAGGATTTTCCTCCAGAGATTTCTACAAAGATGATTTAGATAGGATCTAAGGTTCCTATACATTTAGTGTTCGTATATACTCATACTTTGTAACCCTAATTGTAGGCTTGACATTATTGGTAGTGAGAATCAAAGTTTCTGCTCTCGTGGATGTAGACAAATTGTCGAACCTTGTAAATCGTATGTCTTTGATTATTGTTTTTATTTTAATTTTCTCATTGCTGAGTGATTGTTTCTTTCATATTGCTCATCATTGAGTGATTGCATTGCTTGTTTGTTTGATTCATGAGTTTGTGTGAGGGCTTCTGCTGCACATCCACAAACAACATATAATTTGATTGAATGCATTGATGTGTTGGTTTAAATCCGAACCTTCCACCATCTTAAGCCATTATAACTTTTTTCTTAAGAAATAATTTATTTGTAAAAGACTTAGACATATACTGAATTTCAAGTTTCTACCAAACAGCCGCAGAAGAATCCTCTTCTATGGCGTGAAACAGTACGTCATCGGCCAAACATAATCTAATAGTCATCATAGCCTTTGCATCCAATTCCTCCTAATTTGTATCATCAATGTCTTCAGATTGAACTCCGTATAAAGCCTTCACCGTACCTTGCTGCACAAACAAATCCTTCACCCTTCTCTACCACAAACCGAAGTTTCCCCTTCCATCGAATTTAACAATATCGAACTTTGCAGAAGAAGTTTCAAAGCCCATTAAAACCTAGCTATAATACCAATTTTTTTTTTGTGAAAAACGATTTGCATAGTAGAATAAAACGATCTTACAACACAGCACTCAACGGTGAAAATACAAAATAACAATCACGCAGATTATAATGAAAGCAATAACGAAGACACAAAGAATTATGTGGTTTGGCAATGCTTGCATCCACAGGAGCAATTGACAATGTGATTTTACTTTCTTGTGTTCAAAAACATGACCAACATCATAGTTACAACAAATACAACATATTTATAAAGTTCTTAGAGGCTTTCCCTCCAAAACCCAACCAACCTAATGTCCCAATTCAAAATTTGAAAATTTGTGCTAGGTTACCAAGCCAAACTGTCGACAATTTAATACCGAGAGCAAATAGTTGCAGAAACAAACTTAGAATCGTTGACTATTTCACTGCTCTTGGGCCAAACCGTCGATGGTTATAGGGAAACCGTTGACGATTTCCTCCTGTAGACCAATATTTTGACTTCCACCATGTTTTCTCTTTATACATGCATTCCACTCAATATATAAGTCACATATCACAACAAAATGGAATGAAAAATAGAAAGTAGCGTATGAATAAATCAAGTGATAAATTTGATTTCATTCCCCTCTTGATTTCGTTTGATGGCTATATACCAAACATGTAATTAATTTTCACTTCAATAATAAATTACATTTCTCTTACGCATTTTCAATATTTTTCTTAGTACTATCTTTCACACTCTCTCAAATTAATCTATGCATTTAGAAATATAAGAAAGAATATCAACGTTGTATATAGTAATGTTTAGCCAAAGCACCATAGCACTTCAGCCAATTTTTCGTCCATCATATATGCTATATTCAGTATTGATGTTAATATCCTTCCTTCACCGTCCATTAGTATCAATTCTTGGTAAACTTTTGTTTTTGATATTATGCTTTTTTTTTTTTTTGAAATTGTGAGTGTGTGTCAATATGTTTTCAAAACTTTTTAATTGTCTAATATTTATCTAATTTTATAATGATCTATATCAGTTCATTAAAATTTGTCACATTTTTTTTCTATCATATCCAATAAGGAAAAAAAACACTAACCTCCCCCTAAAATTTGGCAAAAAGACAATCATCTTTCTTGAGATTTCAAAAATTCCAAAGACCTCTCTCGAGGTTTCAAAAATCTTAAAAACCTCCCCTAAGATTTGTGTCAAAAAAGACACAAATCTCCTATTGTATTTTATACAAAGACAAGTTTTTTCAGGGGAGGCCCGTGTCTTTTTTACAAGTCTCATAGAAGATTTATGACATTTTTAAAATTTCAAGAGAGATTTATGACATTTTTAAAATTTCAAGAGAGATTTGTGGCATTTTTGAAATTTCGGAGGAAGTTTCTATCTTTTTGTCAAATCTCAGGGTAGGTGAGTGTCTTTTGCCCATGTTAATATTTTATATATATATATAAAACACAAAAAAACACAAAATGAGAAAGGATTATTGAAGACACTTTCTAGCACTATATCTAAATGAACCATATGTTTAGTAACCAAAGAGACAACCCAATAATAGTATCCAAACTAGTAACTAGACATGGCAATCATTTGGGCTAAGTTCCAAAAATAAACTATGTTCAATCTCAAGTTTAAGCGATTCTTTTCAAATGAGTTCATGTTAAATTTAAGTGACTCCCACTAAAAATATAATGGATTTATAATTGAGTAAAATACTATTTCAAAGGGCATTTTAAAAGGAAATTTCATATATGGGAACAAAAATACTTAATATATCAAGAAATTAAATTAAAGGTTTACTATTTATTAAAAAAAAAAAAAAAACCACACAAATGTTTTTCACGATGATGTTGCATATTAGGATTGATTGGTCTCTTCATGCTCAATACAATCACAAAAAACAAGCTTGTAAAATTAATATTTTCTTTTAATATGTCAACTAGACTATTGATTGTAAATTTTATTTATTTTAAATAATATTAATAAGTTATTATACATATATAATTTATATTCAACAACAACAAAACCAAGCCTTAAGTCCTAATAGGTGGTGCCGATTATAAGAATCATTTTTCGGCAATTTATGCGATCATGGACCATTTCTTTTGTCAGATTCAGGGATATTAAGTCATTACTCACTATCTCCTCTTAAGTTATTTTAGATCTACCCCTACCCCTTCTACTGCCCCCCTCCCAATAGTAACTCACTCACTCTTCCTTACTGGTACACTATGTGGCTTACATTGCAAGTGTCCATATCATCCGAATCGTCCCTCCCTTATCTTATCCTCTATAGGAGCTACACCTAACTTATTGCGAATATGACAATTCCTTAATTTATCTTTCAATGTTATACCACTTATCAACTAAACATTCTCATCTCTACAACTTTTAATTTTTAGATATTATGTTTCTTCATCGCCCAACATTCCAATCCATATAGCATAGCTGGTCTTATAACTATCCTATAAAACTTCCCTTTCAATTTTAAGGGTATTCTACAATCACAGAGCACACTTGAAGCATTTCTCCATTTTACCCAACCTGCTTTAACTCTATACATTACATCATCTTCAATTTCTCCTTCAACTTCATAATAAATCCAAGGTATCGAAATCTACAAGTGTAATTTATTTCTTTATCATCAAGTTTAACTTTGTCTCCAATATTCCTCCTATCATTACTAAATTACATTTCATATATTTTATCTTATTTCTACTTATCCTAAAACCTCTAAATTCCAAAGCATCTCTCCATAATTCTAACTCAGTTTCTACTCCGTCCCTAGGTTCATCAATTAATACAATATCATATGCAAACAACATATACCATAAAACCTCCTTTTGAATACTCTTAGTCAATTGGTCTATCACTAGAGCAAAAAGATAAAGACTCAAAGCAAATCCTTGATGTACACCTATGGTGATTGGAAATTCTCTAGTTTCTCCATCTGTAGTCATTATACTAGTCATCACTTCATCGTACATATCCTTAATGATATCAGTATACCTACTACATACACCATTTTTTTTTTCTAAAACCCAATATAGAACTTTCCTAGGTATCCAATCATATCCTTTCTCAAGGTCAATAAATGTCATATGCAAGTCCCTCTTCTTTTTCCTAAACTTTTCCATTAATCTTTTTAAAAGAGATATAGCTTTTGTGGTAGATCTCCCAAACATAAAACTAAATTTATTTTCTAAGACCTTTATTTCTAATCTTAATCTTTGTTCAACTACACTTTCCTATAGTTTCATCGTATGACTCATAAGTTTAATTCCACAATAGTTATTATAATTTTGAATATCTCCTTTATTTTTGTATATAGTTATTAAAGTGATTTTCTTCCATTCATCTAACATTTTCTTAGTTTTTATAATTGTTTTAAATAAATTAGTTAATCATATAATTCCGTAATCAGTACCAAAGCATTTCCAAACTTCAATTGGAATGTTACTTGGTTTCATAGCTTTCCCATTTTTCATCTTCTTTAGTGCAAACTTAACTTCGTTAACTCTAATTTTGTGAATAAATATCCTATTTTTAGTCTTTTCCTCATTTGACAATTCTAAGTTTAAGTCTTCTATTTGGTTTCATTAAACAACTTATTAAAGTAACTTTGTCATCTTTTTTTAATGTCTTCATCCTTAACCAAGACAATATCATCCTCACTTTTTATACATTTTAAATTTCCTAAGTCCTTACTTTTCCTTTCTCTTCTTTTATATATAATCTATCATACAAACTATTAAATGATCTGTATTTAGCTTCACTAATAGCCTTTTTTGCATCTTTTTTTGTCTCCTTATACTTTTCAAAATTATCTTCGTTTCTACATTTTTGCCACGTTTCATACCAAATTATTTTTGTTTTTATGACTTTTTGTACATCTTTATCCTACCACCAACTTTCTTTACAATTCGAGAATCTTCCCTTTGATTCACCTAAAATCTCATTTGCTATCTTTTTAATAGAGTTAGTTAATCTATTCTAAAAAGTATTTGTATCTATCTCATCCTTTATAGTCTAATCCCCATCTTTGATCATTTTATGTTTAAATTTTATTATATTTTCTCCTTTTAGTTTCCACCACCTAGTTCTCTTACACTGATTTATTTTATCCTTTTTTCTCATTATTTAATATATATATATATATATATATATATATATATATATATATATATATATCTATCTATCTAACACTAAGACTTTTTGTTGTGTGGTTAGACTTTCACCTGGAATAACTTTACAGTCCTTGCATGATAAACAATCTATTCTCCTAGTTAAAAAAAATTTATTTAACTTTTATTTTGTTCACTTTTAAAGGTTATTAAATGTTCTCCCCCATCTTAAAATAAGTATTCATTATACTAAAATCACATGACATAGTGAAATCTAAAATCATCTCCCCAAGCTCATTTTTATCTCCATATTCATATCCTTTATGTATCCTCTCATAATTTTTATTATCCCTTCCAACGTATCCATTTAGATTTCCTCCTATAAATATTTTCTCACTCCCTAGTATGCCTTGCATAATACTATTTATATCTTCCCAAAGTTGTCTCTTAAGATTTTCTGCTGAGCCGACTTAAAGAGCATAAACACTAATGATATTTTTTATCTCTTGTCCTAATACCATCTTGATTTTTATAATTCTATCCCGTACTCTATTTACATCAACAACGCAATCTTTTAATTTTTTGTCTATAATAATTCTTACTCTATTCTTATGTTTTTCTTTTCCAGTGTACATACCAAATTTAAAATCCTGATTTATCAATTTCTTTAGCTTTCTCCCCCACCCACTTAGTTTTTTGAAGATAAATTATATTAATTCTACTTCTCATCATTATATCCACAATCTCCATACTTTTACCCGCAAGTATCCCTATATTCCAAGTTGTTAATCTAATCTTAGTTTCTTGAACTAAGGTCTTTACCTACCCACGTCCAGAATGATTCAGGAACCTTCACATATTTGACATCGTACTTGGATGTCGACACGGCGTATCGTTTCAGGGCGACGACTTAGCCCACCCTCACCCACTTTTCGCTACACCTGAGTGGTATAAGTGCAACGCGTCGCTCGTAGCGAACACCCCAGAAAATATTCGGTAAGAATTCATATCATAGTGATCTGACAAATTTTACATTGGCTGTCAACTACCTAACGCAACTCTCCTCCCTTACTTGGGCTTGGGACCGACTGTGTGCAAAAAAAATTAAGACATTAAGTGTATCACAGGTGAAAATTATAATTTATATTCAAATGAAAAAATTTTGAACTAATATAGGGCAGCTTAAACTTGACCCATACGGAAGGTTTAGCTCAAAATTTTGTTTAGTCTCACAAAAGTTTAACCCAAGTTATTGATATTTGGATAATTCAACCCAGTTAGTAGTCCCATTAGTTGGTCAATACACGACATGGAATGAGACATTAAAATTGCATTCCTAACACGTGAATAATTCAAAATTGTCATCATCTGTTATAATAGCAACAATAAAGGTAATGTTAGTAATGATTATAACGTCATCAAACATAATACGTCTAAAAGTTGACGATTACAATTTTATCCTCCCGACAAATAACATAATATGTCCAGAAGTTAACGACCACAACTTTATTCTCTGACATAATAACACTAAATGCTAATAATAAAAATGACAATAACGCTAATTATCTGATGTCAGACATCATGACGTAATATGACCAACTACTTTACTTATTACAAAAACTCGAAACAGAAACATTTACAAAACCAACATGCGTAGAGTGGATATTATCTACAAATTAATAGAAGTGCTTCTATAATTTATATTAAAAGACTAAAATAGTTAAATTATATAAAAAGGAATGCATTAATTTATTAACCATGCAGTGATGTACCATCTTCTCTATTAATTCAAAATTTTTGTTTTCCCAATGTATTTTTCAATTTTGAAAAATGTTTACAAGTTCTCTAACTCAGTTTTTTCGGGTGTTTTTTTTTCCTCCTTCTTTTTCAGGCAACTCATTAGAAAATTAATTTTGCATTTAAATCTTAAATATCAATAGCAGAAGCCACTATCATAATAATACAATGATATTTAATGGAAGTTCACGCTGTCCCCTGCTCATTTGAATTTGAAAAATAATATATATATATATATATATATATATATATTCCCATTTATGAGTGCCAACAGCAATAAAAACTTAAATAAAAGGTTTTAAATGTTGAAATTAAAATTGTGTGTCTCTTCTGGCTTTATTGTTTTTGTCTTTAATTTGGTGATTTATTATCTTTATCACATAGCCAGACGTAAAAGTAAAATCAATTAAATTTACTCCATCTCAGCGAGTGAAAAAAGAAAAGAGGAGAGGAAAAAAAAAATATTGCGCTGATTTCCTGTCGAAATTCGGAAAATACTATGTCCAATAAGTAATCGACTCGTGGAAAGCCCACCATAGTCTCTCCCACACCCACTAATAACTACAGCCGAGTCTGTTTTCTCGGGACCATCGAAGGGCCGAAACCCGACTGCAGAAGAAAAAAATTGAAAATTTCGCTGCCCTAATCATCATGGGGAAACGTGCGAGTACCACGTCAGCGGGCTTCAGTGCCTAAAGATGACCCGTGATTTAAAATTTTTTGGTGCAACCACGATCGCAACCGAACACGTGTAACCTTGATCCCAGATGGGCCAAGCGGTTGGTTACAAACTTTTGTCCCGCCTGCGCGCATGCGGGACAGGTGCAAGGGCCCGGCTGGGTAACACGGAAAGCTCCATCACTCGCCCGTCACTCAATAGAAACCCCACTCGTCCTCCTGTAAAAAGAGAGAGAGAGAGAGAGAGAGAAAAAAAAAAGGAGAAAAACCTCGCTTACCCCTATAAATTGCTCCTTCGGCCTCAGTCGCCCGCCCGAGCACTCTCGTTCCTTTTTCTTCACACAGAGAGGAAGAGAGGGGGAGTGAGAGAGGGTGACAGAGAGAGAATGTGGGTTTAATAGAAGTGAGAGAGAGCGGAAAGAGTCCTCTTGTGCTTCTGCGAAGGCGAGAGAGAACTGCGTGCGTGTTTTTGTTTGCGAGGATATTCGGTCTGTGCGATTTTTGCAATGGAGAAGCTTCCAGAATCGAGGTTTGTAGACGCTTCTCGGTCTGCGGTTCCGAGCACTTCGGGGGCGATTCCTCCGGGTGGCAACCCTGGCGAGGCCACTGCGCAGCAGCTGATCGCGGCGCTTCAGGAGGACCAGTACCGAGAACATGCTCTCCATCTTCTGTCAAAGGTACAATCTCTCTCTCTCTCTCTCTCTATTTTGTTTTGTTGCTTTCTATTGGCTTTCTTTTTGTTCTATTCTAGCTTTGTGTTTTGTCTTCGGCTATGTATGATTGGTAATTCATATTTTCACAATCCAAGCTTAATGGCTTTTCATGTTGTCCATGCTTTCCTGATACTTAAAAAGTTGAGATTAGATGCTGGTTTTAATTTATATATTTGCGCTCAACTGAAAATTTTCTAATGATCATGGCGCTGTGTTTGATCGAACATTTTAAATTGTGCTACTTTGAGAGAAGACAACTTGCTTATATATAGAGCTCCCGTAATTTATCCTAAGCTCCATATAAAAAAATAATGCATGTTAATGTTATGTCAAGAGTAAAAGATTTCACCCAAGGGTATATGTTGATCCTTTTTCCACTCTGAGATTGTTTTCTTGTATTTTTTTCCCTTTTCATTGTCTTCTATTATATACATACACATATATTCTTGCCTCATAAGCTACTTTGAGATTGTTTCTTTTAACTTGTTGGTCTAGATTATCTTTTTGTTTGTTTGTTTTTTTAAAGACCTGTTGTTCCAGATCTCTTATGTAGAAGGTACTCAGTCCTCGTTAAATTTTACGCTTTAACTTAGCAGAGTGTTCTTTTAAATGAGGCCTCCATACTATTATAGAAAAGGAATTAAGATCTTTAATCGTCTCCCCTTTTAAATTTCTTTCCTTATGCCCTTAAATCTCTTTTACATTTTTTGGAAAAAGAAAAAGACAGAATGGTAAGCCCTTTTAGTTAATTGCTTAAAATTATCTAATCGCATTTGCAACATTTTTGGATATTTCTAAATTTAAAATATTTTAAAGATTTCTTGGTTAATAGCTGCGAGTGAACTTTGACCCAATTGCAAGGGTCTTATATCAGAACATGAAAATATTGAAGTCACAGAAACAGTTCTAGAAGTGCAGTTAACATGTCTTACATCATGACCCTCCCTAGACCCCCAATGGCGTGGGAGCTTGTGCACTGTGCGTTATGTTCTTAGCATATGGCTGCTATACTTGCACGTGCATGGCGTGCGATCGACTCCTAGTTTAAATTGAGGGAGGTGGGAGGGACAAGGAAAACTTAAAGTAGCTGAAAAGTAATGAACAATAAGATTGCTTCAATAACCTAAGGCAACTAGATTTTCAATGCAAGGGCAAAGACATACTAAATCATAGTTGCATGCAGTTTATCCTAATAAAACTACCTATAATGGTTTTAAGTAGCATGTGTGTGTGAGTTTGTGTGTGTGTGTGTGTATTATCTTTACTTTTTCTCCCAATTGATCAATTCTAATCAGCCATATGAAGAGTTTTGTAATATTGAGAAGAGGCTTTATAGTTAACAATTTACAATGAACAATGTTTTGCTAAAAAATTCTTATTTTGATAGGTTAGTAGTTTGTTATTTCTTTTATATTGTTCAACTTAAACCTTCTTTTCCTTTTTTACTTTTTGTCTTCTTTAAGCTGTTAATATTTTATGTTCTATTGATAATTTTATGATCATTGTATTGTAAATTTTATGCAAAATAAACTTGTTGGTCCAAGTTTATTAGATCTTTATTACTATAAGGAATAAAATAATGGAAATACTTTAATTTATGTTTTGTGTGCATATTATAGTAATAGAGTATATCATGCATAAAAAGTGAGGAAATATATAATTTTATCAATAATATTCTGAAACCAATGTAAAATATTACGCTTACCACACAATGTTAGTTTCTCTATATTTACTTTGTGATGGAGTTAATTTTCTTGCTCCTTTTTGAGCACACTCTTTTGGGATGTTTGGAGGGATATCGTTGCCAATCTTCAAAGAGATTGGAAGGCAGCGCTATAGTGATTATTTGATTTGCAGAGGAGGACTTGTCTGCCATATTTTGTACTTTTTTAGTTTTTTTTGTTATCTAAAAATAAAGAAATTCTAGTAAGTTGAATTAAAGGATACCAAATACACTAAAATTTTAAGAAGGGTTGAGTTCTTAAAGAATGCAAATGCTGTGATGTAAATAGTTTTGTTTATGCTTAAAATAAATTCACAATTATTACACTAGCTTTTTGCTATATATCATCTGCTACCCCTCCTTTTTGCTACATCCACTATTGCATGTTCTTGCTTTTCAAAACCATGCTGGCTAGATATCATTGTATGATAAAAATCTGATGAAAATTACTAAATATGTATGTAGATTTACATAAAAGTTTGTGCATGTTGTGGTGTAAAGGAGAGATTTTAAGCTAATGGTGAAGATATCTTTTTTTATAAAAATTATATTTGTGAAAAAAAAAAAAACATTAAGAAACAAATTAAACAATTGGTAGTTATATGGAAATATGAAATGGAATGTATGATTTGGGAAAAAAATACTAGAGAAACAATCAAAGAAAATTGTAAAACTACATATAGTTTTTTTTTTCTTAAGAGATAAAGCATAAACTTTATTAAACCCGGCGAAGGGGCTCAAGAAAGAAGCTTGAACCCATGGAACAACAAGAGTGAAGAGAAGCGAGAAAGATAAACAAATCGAGAAAAAGCTAACCGACTCCCCTGACAAAACTCCAAAGACGAGGAATCGACGCATGAGAAGACAACTTACGGCCTTACTCCAAGAATGAAAGCACTAACCTACTCCCAATTCTGTTTGGGAAACCAACTATTGTTGGAATTCTCCCCACTCCAAATTTGCCAAGTGCTTAACACGAATACAATAAACATGATTATTCAAAACTCTTGAGGCTACTTCTATAGATGGGCTGGAGTGATCCTTGAAAATTCTACTATTTCTCTCCTTTCATATCTCCTATGCCCCCACTACTGGAATAGAGAGCGTAAGATTACTTCACTAAACCTTTAAATTTGAAAAGACTCCAACTACGAAGCAAGTTTTTGAAAGAATATGGCATGACCCATTGCAACTTCAGAAGACCGAGAATAATGGACTAGATATTCAACAAGTAAACATAGTGAATAAACAAATGATCCACATCTTCCGAATGTTGTTTGCATAGAAGACAAAAGGATGTAATGTGCCAACCCCTTTTCTAGCCACTAGACTATAAACAACCCTTTACTAGCCAACATGAATTTTGTACATACTAGACTATAAACAAAAGAAAATTAAAAAAACATTGATGTGATCAGTAAATCTCACACAAGCGATATAAGTGACATACAACAACAACAATAACAACAAGCCTCAGGTCCCACTAGGACAAATGATACAAATGACACGATAGACAAATAGTATATGCAATCCGGTGCTTTTATGCTAAAAAATGTAGACAATAGTCGATTATCTTATTAATGGTGCTCCTTTGTTTTGAAGTATAACTTGTAGGGGTGACCTATGTTGCACAAATCACATAGAGGACATATATATAGCATGAGATGGTACATAAATGGTAAAGCGGTCCATAAAGCTCTTGCATATGTGGGGTTTGGGGAAGGGTTGGACCACAATGGTCTATAACACACAGCCTTACCTTGCATTTTTTGCAAGAGATTGTTTCCACACCTCAAATCCATGACCAAACGTCACACTATGAGAGAACTCTGCTTTAATAGCATCAAGGCTCCCCTTCAATATGGACCTATGAATATGGAAAGTTTATATATACAATGTTATACATAAAAAATATGTTTGTGCATGCATGCAAAAGTTATGGGCATTTATGGGCTGCCTTAGTGTGTTAGAACTGCAATACATTTTAGCATGTATTAAATATCTTGTGATAGTTGGCTTTAACTTAAAAAAAAGTCTTACTAATTTTTTAGGTGAGTATAAATACACCATAAAAACTAAAAATAAAATATTTGCAAGTTATCCATGAAATTAACTAAACATGAGGTTGTCCTACGTTCATGAAAATCAACCACTATCACTTGCTTCATTCAAAGAGTTAACCATGTTGCATGACAAATGTGGTTAAAAATTTATAGCAATTATTAATGAGGCTAGGATAGTAAATAGGTATAAACCTATTTAGAATCTTACACAAAATGAGAAGGAAAATATAAATTATGAAAACTTCGATGTATATAATTCTACTTTTGAAATTCGAAAGATTTTCTAATCTTGACATTAACCTAACAAGATTCTACATACTTGTAATATGGGATTTGTATTTATACCAAAATACTAAAAAATATGATGGAGGATTGAGAATTGTGGGATTCTCTACAACTTTGGCTACAATGGTATTGACTACCAAATTGATTGGCAGATGGAAATCAATCAATTTGTTTATCAAATATATATATGATGCCTTTAAAGAAAATATGGTGTGCATGGGATTGAATCCAATATACATACATAATTTTTAAAGCATGTTGTTAACATACTACTAAACATGCATGCTACTATATACATTTTATGATTTTAGTGCCAAGGGAAATGTTCTGATTTGTTTGTTTTCCTTTTTTTATTTTTTTATTTTTGTATTTTGGTTTCCAATGTGGAAGCACACATTTATTTCCTAATGTGGAACATGTCTCAACTATTTTTGGAGAAGGAAACAAATCAAAGACTGTCAAACCAAAATACAAAGACAAGAACAAAAAAAAAACAAAACTATGAGACATGGATATTTGACTTTTGGATAGTGCAACCCTTTGTTTTTGTTTTTTATTTTCTAGATCTGTGGAAAGCAAACTTTGTTAGTTGAATAATTTGTTTATAGGGACAATTGTAAGAAAACTAAATACTGTGAGATGATGGAATATATCATCAATTAACTATAGGAATTTGAGGATATATATATTGCAAGTTGTTTGCCAAAGAAAATTAAATATGGTTAGATGATAAAATACATCATCAATTGAATGTAGGCATCCAACGAATGTAGTAGTGAATGAAAATAGTAGTGGATAGCTTTAAGTATATGAATGGGAAATTGTCAAGTAGTTAAGTTCTATATTTTATTTTTCGTATCATCTATCCTTTATTTGTTGAAAATCATAAAGAAGGAAGAAACTTTACAAGTATTTGAGGAAAATAATTAAAAGAGAGACAAAAAGAAAGATTAAGAGTGTACCCTTCTAATAATAGTATAGATTCGATAAGGCTTAGGTTTGCAATTTCGGGAAGTAAATTTGTTATGATGGCAAAATTTTTCCTGATATGCTGAATACTTTATGATTCAAATCTTGCTTGTTAGTAATTCTTAGAATAGTACTCAGTTATACAACAAACCTCAACTAAGGTTTTTGTAATCAATATCTAACTTGGATTGCTAAATAGCAGCATTTGAAAATTTGTGCCACAGTTATTGCACATGATTCCCAACCTTGAGCCTTTTTTTGAAAGTAAAATTTTGTGGCGAAGCATATCTTCTTTAAATAAAACTGGTGATTTAATGTTAAAAATTATAGGAAAAGTTATATTTTTTGAGGTGCAATGAAGTTTCTAAATCATCATTATATTGTTATTTTTATCATTTTTGTTAATCCTAACGAGTTTTTTGGTCCCATAATCCACTATGGAGCCAATTAGTTGGCTTATTGGTGGAAATAACCCATTAATATTCTTTTTCTTCAACTCCTTAAGGCAGTTGTGACATAATGTTGGCAATAAAAATAACAACAAATCCCAAAAAAGTAAAACAGAAATATGGCTAACTTAATGAGATGATAAACGACATTTGGTAATAGAGAAAATATTGAACATAAAATAGATGTAGCAGTAGCCAGGATTTGTGAATGAGCAAGACAAAACTAAATTCAAGAAAATAATTCATAATGTCTATTGTTTCAGAATTTCCTCACATCTTATTTGAAAATTTGTAAGTTAAATATATTTTTATTTTGTGTTATGGCATAAGATTTATCTATTAATTTTTTTATTTGTTAATATTAACTAAACTATATATAAATAATGATTGCAGATGCTAAGTAGTCTTAAATATGTTTTAGACTAATTTTTCTACATTTTTATTAGTTTGCTTTTTTTTTTTTTCAATATCTCAAGACAAGATCAAAGTAGAAAAATTCATAGTATTTGACTGTAAATATTTAAATATAAAGTAGAATATAAGAAACAAGAAACATGAATCTGAGATAACATTTTCTAATTAGAGGAGAATGAACAATATATATACATTATAAACTTAGTGAAAATATAAACTTTAGTTGAAATGAATATAGAAAAGTTTCATGTGGAGAAGGGAAATCTAGAGCTCAATAAGAAATGACTTTATAAACTATGTACAAGAAAATTACTTGGAAGATTCATCACAGAAATTGTGTGAATTAAATTATCCAGTGGTCAAAATGTTACTATTCAACCATTACAGTTAATTTCATAAAGACAATGTTTAAGGAAAAATAAATATTCAGTTATATGTGTTTTTATAAATTTTTTTTTTTTCAATTATTCTATTGTTAGTAAAATTAAAAGAATCTCAAACATGTTCTTAAAGTATTTTTAATTACATTCTTCCCCTATCCTCTATAGGTGGATCATGGAACGTCTTAGGACTCAGATTCAAATTGGGATGGGCTCTCATTGAGCACAATAAGCTTCTCGGTTAACCAACATAATCTATATATATATATATATATATATATATATATATGTATATATGCACACACACACACACGCGCGCACACACGCACACACATATATATTAAATTATTAATATATATCAGCTAGGGAACACCACTATAGTTCGTTCACAAGAGGGCATAGTTTGAAAACTTGAAATGGGCTCTCTTGCCTAGTATAGTTAAGGACAATTGGCCTTCTAAAGGACCCAAAAAAGTTGAAAGCTTGGAGGCCCAAAATAGTTTATCATGGAATGTCTAAGGCTAAAAACTTGAGATTGGCTCTCTTGTTATATAACCAAGTAAATTGCCCTCTCAATCAACCCTATAAAAATGGAGGGGGTCTATAGGGTAATATTAAGTGGGATGTCTTAAATGCATATTTATAATATTGAACTTTTTTGGACCTTTGGGAGTGGGGGCAGCTGCTGCCCCTTGCACCTACCAAAATCCCCAACTTGATGTACTTGTGAGAAATTTGATGTAACCACAACCCCGAAATGTCAAAGGCGGACCTATATTTGGAAACAAGATGAATGAGAGTCAACAATGATGTAACCATAGCCCCCAAAACGTTAAGGTTACACTAATATTTGGAAACAAGATGAATGAGAATCATCAAAGATAATTTCTTGCATGTTGAACAGCTCTATCTAAACTACTAATGGGTAGTGCTTTTGATTTAAGCTGAAGGCTATGGGGACAATTAGAAGTTTGATGAGGAAATGATGAAGATGGTCAGAAAAAATGTGTAAGTATATGCTTTTAGTTAGGTTTAGAACAAAGATAATGTTGAAGGGGAGCCTGGGAACAAAGGTAAAGTTGTCACCATGTAACTTGGAGGTCACGGGTTCGAGATGTTGAAACAGTCTCTTGCAAAAGTGTAAGGTAAGGTTGCATACTATAGATTCATCATAGTCCGTCCCTTCTCCAAACCCCGTATATGTGGGAGCTTTGTGCATCAAGCTACCCTTTTAGTAAAGTCAATCAGCATAATCAACTTTTAGTTTTGGTGGAATTTTAATCCCTTTTTTGGGTAAGTGGAGTTGGCTAGGATTAATGTTCAACACTAATATCTGTTTTAATCTATAATTAATAGATTATATATTGGCATTAAACTTTTTTATGTAGCTAGGTCAAACACATTCTGCTCATGTTTGCACAAGGGTTCCATGTTGATATGCTTATGTAGTTCAAGTTTTGGTTTTCGTTGGGTATAATAGTAGTAAATATAAACTACTTCTGAACTCATGCTTTACTTCTTCAAACTTTCTGTCTTACAGTACATTATGCACTATAATTTGGATATCAAGCTTATGTCTTTTGTGGATTGTAACGTGTCCTGTACATAATTTATAATGTGATGTGGACATTATTTTGCCTTAATATTTAAGTATAGTTAGTATCGTTTACAAAAAAATATTCATACTACGTGCTATGCAGATTTTTTGGTATATACTTGCATAAACCAAGATTTTGAATTAACCTCTTAACTATTTTATTCATGTAATTAAATTTAATATATTGTGAAATGAGTACAACAGCAAACATACATGCCTTTTTTTCTCCAGAATAGAGGAATATGTGCAAATTTGGCTCTCCTACTGTGGAATTCCTTTGGTACAATATTTATACTGTTACAGGTATGCTATGCTGATTATGTTAAATGCTCTTCTCAATGATTTTGTACATGTAAACTTGTTTCATTTTGTTGTTATTTTAGTACTTTTGTGCATTTTTTGTGTACTCTACTGTATTACCTGCATATATCGCCATTGGCTTTTAGAGAAGAGAGAGAGCCTTTTTTTTTTTTTAATGAAGAATGAACTATGTAATTATGAAATAAATCGAGGATAAGCCTGCAGTGCATGAACTACTCATTTGCTACATATGGACAATTAGTTTGAAAGCAAAGAAGTTATAGAAATAAGTTGGATATGGATCATTTACTAAGTGGAAGCCATAAGCCAGTGTGTTTCTTTGTTTTGATACTCATAAGATGCTAACATTTGCATAATCTGTGGATATTTATGTATAAAGGTGTTCTTGATCCGTAGATGACTACAAACATGGTATTAGTCTAGCCACATAATTTCTTCTCTCTATTTGGCAACGTAGTTTGTATTTGATACTATATGTTTGTGCTAATATTTCATATTTTATTTATCCTTCATGCATTAGTGGTTTATAATCAAATATCTCTTATATTTTGTCAACATCTAAGAGAATTATCAACTTTCCTCCATTTATGCCATTGTTATCATCATTTCAAAAAAAAATTTGAATGCTTGTTTAGGTCACAAATTAACACACACTCCTCCTTGAGAAAGAAAAAAATAATGAGAATTCTAAAAGGTTGGTTGAAAAGTACTGGTTCTGTTTTCTTTCTTTTATTTTATCTACTAGGTAAAAAAAAAAAGAAAAAAGAAGTCCATATGCAGCCTTGGAGAGATGCATGTAAGAGGAAAGCATGGAAGATGGAAGGAGCCCATTTGTATTGTGTCCCAAAAAGTGACCATAAATCCTTGATTCCATCTTTTTGAAAGATGATGGCAATTTACTCCAAATAATTACTATTCTATAAATTAAATATATGAAATGTTAGCTCAGCAGGCGCTTTTAGTCATGAAATTCGTCAAAATCTTTGGACAGTGAAATAGATCTAATGTTCAATTGGAAACAAAATTTGTGAATCTAGTACTTAAGGGCCCATTTGGTATCAATTATTAAAAATGGTTTTAAAACATGAGAAACATTGAATATACCTGGAAGAGGACTTGTCAGGAAAATTCATTTTAAAAAGTTTTCAAAATGTCTCACCAATCACACTTTGTCATAAAAAATAAATTACCATGTTAGGTCTAAAAGTAGTTAAGTATTGATGTAGTTAAGAGCTTGTTTGGTATCCTTGCAAGTTTCTGTTTTTTATTTCTATTTTTGTACATTAAAGAAATAGAATATAGAAACATGTTTGTTTATGTTATCAGTTTTTTTGTTTTTATTGTCAGTTTTTAGTTTGCAAAAAAAATTGTAAACCAATTTTACCATTTTTTTTTTTTATGGTTTTCAATTGCTTTGGAAACTAGTTGCCAAAAATCTTAACATCCAGAAATAGTTCTTTTAGATTAAATCATTCATTTATATACTTTTAAATTAAAATAAAAATAAAATGATCGTAAGAATTTAAATATAATTAAAGTAAAAATACTCATAAATTTTTAAAAATAATAATAAAGCCAATTACTATGTTATGTGGTTCTAATAAGATTTCTTCTTTACCTCTTAAAAAAAATAATAAAGCCAATTACAAAATATTTTACTATTTTCCAATTGCCATGTCCAACAAAATTTTATTGTCTAAGTAAATTTTGAAAGTATAACAATTTAGTAAAATAATTATACTAATTTTAATTTTTATTATATTATTCTTTCAAAGTGTATTATTTTGTAATTTGTTTAAACACATTTTTATAACATTATTTGATTTAAAGATGAAACTGAGCATTTTTTAATTAAGTTTTTAATTTGTTTTAGTTTTGTAAATATTAACCAAAGAGGTTGCTGGTTTTTGGTTTTAGTTTCTGTTTTTGGTTTTTGGTTTTTGATTTTTGTTGCTATAATTTTTTTTATAGTAATACCAAACGACCCCTAAAATTTTCTTTCCTACTCCTTTTGTATTTTTAGCACTTTTCTTTTTAAGATGACATTTATGTTTAGTATTAAGTTGTTTGGGGTTTTATTTATATGATAAGACACATTTTTTGTAATGGTTCGGTCCATTAGGGATGACTATGGGGCAAAAGTGATTTCACAACACAAATTTAGTTTGGAAGGAAATAATTCTGCTTTGGAGGAAGCTAAAATAGAAACAAAAATGAGCATTTTCTAATTAAGTTTTATATTAACCAAAGAGGTTGCTGGTTTGTGGTTTTTAGTTTATATTTTTTGTTTTTGGTTTTTGGTTTTTGTTTCTATAATTTTTTACAGTAATACCAAATGACCACTAAAATTTTCTTAGCATTTTCCTACTCCTTTTCTCTTTTTAGCACTTTCCTTTTTAAGATGATATTTATGTTTAGCCTAATTAAGTTGTTTGGGTTTATTCATGTGATAGGATGAATTTTTCTAATGGTTATGGTCAATTGGGGATGATGAATATGGTGCAAAAGTGATTTTACAATTCAAATGCTAACATGTAACAATTTAGTTTGGAAGGTAATAATTCTCCTTTGGAGGACGCTACAACAATCAAATTCCTTCAGATTTTAGGTTCAAAGGATCAATTTTAACTCTTAAGACTGTAAATTACTTAATAACAATGAGTTGCCCAAGGGAGACCTAAAGTCAATCTAACCATACAGCAAAATAACCTTTAACAGGAAGGATTTGAAGCAACAATCGCTGCCATTAATTGCTGTTGTGGAGATCTCCATTTTGTCATGTGAATGGCACATGAGATTTTAAGTGGCATTAAGACACTCATCCCCACCAATAATTTATCTCTAGATTTGGACGCAACAAATTAAGCAAGTCAGATAAAACAAAGCACTAGTTCATTGCAAGTATAAGGAACTCGTAGGGGTTATAAAATTATAACTTTATGGTTTAGCACATATTTTTGATGGGTGGAGAGGAACACTCAGTCACTGGTTGTGATTGAAACTCAGTGAGGATAAATTCAAGAACAATTTATTTCAATAAGAAACAATACACAGAGGAAGCAACTCTCCTTTCTTTCTCTCTCACTGGCTTTACACTCTCAACACACCACACATATACAATGCACACACACTCACCTATTTATAGCAATTACAGAAAACAAATAATCAACAATGGTGGCTAGTTTGGTAAGGTTGGTGGCCAAATTTTGCTTAACTTCAATGGAGGTGGGCTGCCGGTTGACGAAGCTGCTGCAGTCAAATTTTTGATGCCACCGTCCCACTGTTCAAGTTTAATCTTCAACATCCCCCCTTAAACTTGACTCTCCTAACTTTGTCATTCCGAGTATTGTCTTCAGTCTTGCAAAAATATCATGTCTGAGTGGCTTTGTGAAAATGTCAGCAATCTGATCATACGTTCTGCAAGATATCAATTCCACTTCTTTATTTTTGACATGCTCCCTGATAAAATGATACCGAGTATCAATATGTTTGCTTCTTTCATGGTAAACTGGATTTTTCGCAAGTGCAATCGCTGATCGGTTGTCGATGTAAACTTCTGTGGGTTTATCTTCAAGAAATCCCAGATACTTCAGTACATTCCTAATCTATATACCATGACAAACAGCCGAGCTGGCAGCAACATACTCAGCTTCACATGATGACAACGTTACGATGGGTTGCTTCTTTGAAGACCATGTAAATGCTGTATCTCCCATGAAAAATGTGAATCTAGTCGTGCTTTTTCTTTCTTCAAGATCTCTTCTCCAATCGCTATCTAAATAGCCAATAAGTCTGCAATCACCTCTTGATGAATAAAGCATACCATCGGTGATGGTACCTTTGACACATCGGAGTATCCTTTTCGCTGCATTCAGGTGGGACTGGTCAGGAGTCTCCATGTACCTGTTAACAAGTCCAACTTCATAGAGTATATCTGGTCTGGTGCACGTCAAATACCTCAAGCTTCCAACCAGACTCTTAAAATATGTGGGGTCAACATCTCCTTGCTCATTCTTTCTCAACTCCAATCCTGTTTCAACTGGAGTTGTCACTAGGTTGCATTTGTCCATCCCAAATTTCTTCAATACTTCTTTTGCATAGTGGCTCTGGGAGATGAAAATTCCTTTCTCGCTTTGCACAACTTCTATGCCAAGGAAGTGAGCCATTTGGCCAATATCCGTCATTTCGAATTCTTTGACCATGCTCCTCTTGAAAGCGGCAAACATCTCTGGATTGTTGCCGGTGAAGATCAGATCATCAACATATAGGCAAGCTATCAGCATGCTTCCATTTGTCTCCATCTTTATGTATAGTGCATGCTCGTAGGGACACTTCTCAAATCCATTCTTTTGGAAGTAGTCATCAATCCTCATATTCCACGCACGAGGTGCTTGCTTCAAGCCATAGAGTGCTTTCTTTAACTTGTACACTCTGTCTTCTTTGCCCTTCATTACATATCCAGGTGGTTGATCGATATAAATCTCTTCTTCTAGAAAACCATTCAGAAATGCTGATTTCACGTCCAGCTGGTAAATTTTTCATCCATTTTGTGCTGAAAGTAAAATAAGTAATTTGATGGTTTCAAGTCTGACAACCGGGGCAAAGATTTCTCCATAATCAATTCCTTCTTTTTGCTTGTAGCCTTTGGTGACAAGTCTTGCTTTGTATCTCTGAATTTCTCTTTGAGCATTCTTTTTGGTCTTGTAGACCCATTTCACGCCAATGGTTTTGCGGCCCTTCGGGAGATTTGTCAACTCCCAAGTTTTGTTCTTCTCGATGGATTGAATCTCCTCATCCATCGCTTTTCTCCATTTGTCTTCTTCGTTAGCTTCCTCAAAGCTAACTGGGTCGCTGGTTAACAATAGACAGTAAAGAGTAACATACTCTTCAATTGGTTCTGTAGTTTCATACAGGTCGGCTAGATTTCGAGCTCCTCTAGGTCTCATGTCTAAGATTTCACGCTCTATTGGTGATGGAGCTTCATTCCTCTGCGATTAACCATGTGGAGGTGTCTGCAGCTCAGGAATTTGTGGCTCAATAGCCACTTCTCTTGTCTGTGTAGGTTCTCCTTCAAGTGTCAATTCCGCATTTTTGGAACATTCAGTCTGATCCCATTTCTAGGATTCATTTTCTTCAAAGATGATATCCCGACTATGAAAGACTTTCTTGTTAATGGGATTGTAGAGTCGATATCCCATGGTGCTATCACCGTATCCAACAAGGATACACTTCTCTCCTTTATCATCCAGTTTTGTCCTTCTTGCTTCTGGGATCTTGGCGTAGGCTATGGAGCCAAACACTCTCAGATGACTCACACTGGGCTTGTGAGTACTCCAGGCTTCATATGGTGTCTTTGTATCAAGACTCTTCGTCGGACACCTATTGAGCAGATAGACTGCACATAACACTGCTTCTGCCCAAAAACTCTTGGGCACATTTTTATCCTTTAACATGCCTCTAGCCATGTTAAGGATTGTGCGGTTCTTCCTTTCGGTTACACCATTCAACTGGGGAGTGTATGATGGTGTGAATTGTTTCTAAATCCCTTGTTGTCTAAGGAATTCTAGGAAAGCCTCGTCTTTGTATTCTCCTTCTTGGTCTGACCGGAGTGACTTGATGCGGTAGCCACTCTATTTCTCCACAAGAGTTTTGAACTCTTTGAACTTATCGAATACCTTTGACTTCCTTTTCAAAAAGTAGACTCAGGACTTTCTGCTGTAGTCGTCGATGAAGGTGAGGAAGTATCGATTCTGTCCATTCGAAAATGGTCTTAGTGGACCACACACGTCCGTGTGTATTAGCTGGAGCGGCATGGTTATTCTCCAGTTGGCTTGCTTTCCAAAGCTGTTTCTATGTTGCTTGCTCAAAATACAGCTTTCACATATCATATTTGGATGATGGATATTGGGTAAGCCCTTCACCATCTTCTTACTTAACAATTGTTTCAAACTTTCAAAGTTTAGATGCCTATACCTTAGATGCCATAGCCAGTCTTTGTCTTTGATGATAGCGCTCAAACACCTTGGCGTATCATGTTGAATGGCAAGCGGAAACATTCGATTCTTTGCCATTTGAACTCGAGTAACAAGCTTTCCTTGAGCATCTATTATCACCATCTGCTTATTACTGAGGCTAATTTGATAGCCTCTCTCCACGAGCTGTCCGAGACTAAGTATATTAGTCTTCATGGCTGGCACATAGTAGACGTTGGAGATGTAAGCATGATCTCCAGACTTCTGTTTGATCAAAACATCTCCTCTCCCTTGGACTGGGATTTTAGAATTATCGCCGAAAGAGATCTCCCCCTGAACTTTCTCATTAAGTTCAAAGAATAGGTTCTTTCTGCCAGTCATATGGTTGCTGGCTCCAGAATCAAGGTACCAAACACTCTGGTCCTGAGGAGTTGCATTGTGTGCCATCAGCATCAACGACTCTCCATTTGCATGATCAGTTTTGGCAAGGTTGGCCTCCTCGCTAACCTTTTCTTGTTGTCGCCCCCAACATTCATTGCTAGTGTCCATACTTGTGACAATTGTAGCATTGAATGTTTCTTTTGTTTACATTCGAGCGATTATTGTATCCTCCTCTTCTACCTTGTCCTCTGCCTTGTGGGACATAGCTCTGTTGATTTCGTCCTCCTCTAGTGGGACCTCTTCTGCCTCTGCCACCTTCTTTGGAGTTAAAATTTCCAGAATTTCTTCCACGAGATCCTCGGTCTTGTCCTCTTCCTTGTTGTGACGTCCCCCTTTTGTCGTATCTATCTGTAGTGAGGGACAACTTCGTTTGGAGAGCTTGCTCCAGTGCTTTATCATCACTTCTTCTATTGACTTTTTGCTCATGGGCTTGGAGTGAGCCTACAAGTTCTTCTACAGACATTGTTTCCAAGTCTTTTGTTTCTTCTAGGGTCACAGCTATATAATCATATTTTGGATCTAAAGATCACAAAATTTTTTCACAAATTCTCTCGTCATTGAGAATTTCTCCATTTCTTCTCCATTGATTTGATACTACCATTACTCGTGTATAGTAGTCTGTAATGGATTCAATAGACTTCATTTTGAGAGATTCGAACTCACCTCGCAATGTCTGAAGACGAATCTTTTTTACTTTATCTGCACCTTTGTGTGTTCGATGGAGAGAGTCCCAGACTTCTTTAGATGTCTTCGCGGAGGCGATGATTTCGAACGTGGTCTCATCAAGGCCTTGGTAGATTATGGATTTTGCCTTGCAATCTTTCTTTCGATCAGCTTGCAAGGTCGTTCTTTGAGCATCGGGCATAACTGCTTCAACTTCTTTTGATGGGCTTTCTCTGTACCTATCTTCAACGATGTCCATGACATCCTGAGAACCTAGAAGGGCTCTCATTTGAATTGACCAGTTGTCATAATTCTCTCAGGTCAATTTTGGAATGACCGATTGGATAGTACCGTTAGCCATCGAATTTAATATATAAAAAACAGAGAGATGGGGACTGATTTTGGTAAATCTAATGCCACCAATAAATTCAAAAGATTGAAAAACCTTAGGAACCGGTTTTGGTTTGCAAAGAACCGGTCCAAAAATCACTGAACCGGCTATAGGAAATTCTGGTGAATTTTTAACTAACCGGTTTAACTTAACGGCCGTTTAACGGCGTTAATTTCCCCGTTACGCCACGTGGCGTTCTCTGCGCGTGCCGCGTGTCTGCTGCTGGGAGGCGGGTCGGATGCGGGTCAAGCCTCGTGTACGGATCCGGTTTGCGGGTCGCGGATCTGGGTCTCAAATCGGGCGAAGAAGACGCGTGCGGGGGCGTGAGGCGCGTGTGGCCGTCTGCCGGAGTCTTCGTCGGCGCGTGAGGCGAGTGGGAGGAGCGCTGTCTTCATGGGAAGCGCGTGAGGAGTCCTCCGGTGTCCGTTTGAGACGTGGTTTTCACCTTTGGAATCATCTTGAATCGAATTTCAAAATGATAGGTTCAATTTTGAATTTTGAGCAACTTCAAAACTGGGAGAAAATCGGAATTTTTCTTTGTTTGCCTCTGTTTGGCGGATTTCAGCGTTCCTGGACGCTCTGATATCACTGATGGGTGGAGAGGAACACTCAGTCACTGGTTGTGACTGAAACTCAGTGAGGATAAATTCAAGAACAATTTATTTCAATAAGAAACAATACACAGAGGAAGCAACTCTCCTTTCTTTCTCTCTCACTGGCTTTACACTCTCAACACACCACATATATACAATGCACACACACTCACCTATTTATAGCAATTACAGAAAACAAATAATCAACAATGGTGGCTAGTTTGGTAAGGTTGGTGGCCAAATTTTGCTTAACTTCAATGGAGGTGGGCTGCCGGTTGACGAAGCTGCTGCAGTCAAATTTTTGCTGCCACCGTCCCACTGTTCAAGTTTAATCTTCAACAATTTTTATATTAAAACATAGGTACTAACAAAAGTGATAATTACGATGGAAAGAGGATAATAAATCCTCCAAAAAAGAAAAGGCAAAATAATCCCCCCTCCCCTGGCGGCGAGAGGAATGTTCTCCTATTTTCCTTTCCTTTGTATATGTTTTTTTTTTTTAAATAAAATAAGAATTCATTAATAGATGAGGTAGAATTAGTTACAAATAAAGGATGGGACATCCTTTTCATAAGGAAATAATAAAGAGGAAAAAAGAAAATAATAATTAAGATGTCTTTTTCTTCTTCTTTTCATAGAACATTTTGGGATGCTATGATTTGCATCTATGGTTGAGCTACTCCTTGTGTTCAAGAGACATGAGAGTCTTTCTTTTTGAAATTTTTTGTAACTAACATTTACACATAGGAAAAAAAAGGATAAGAGTAGTGTAAGTTTCTATCCATGCTAAAAAGGAAACATTCATGTACTCTCATATCATCTGCTGTATTGAAAAATACAGATCACTTGGTTAAGAACTTAAGATATTGTAAGCTACACATGTGCATATTGGGAGTTGAATGACCCGAAAAACTGTCAACAGGACTTTTCTAGGTACTACTAGAGTACATCCAGTTTCTTAGTTTTATTTTTAGTTTTCCTTGGCGAAAGTTTGACTATAGAACCCAGAGTCCTAGTATTATACACACTCGCACCCACACACTAAAATTTAGAAGAGAAAGCAATATAAACCAATGCAAGAGGATTAAGTGGTGGAGCTTGAAGGGAGAAAATATAGTAAAATTCAAAGATAAAATGATTAAAGAGAGCGATTGGACAATAGGAGATAAGGTAGTTGCAAACACTATGCGGAACAAAATGACTAACTTTATTATAAAGATAGCAAAAGAGGTTTTAGTGAATCCAAAGGTAGATTAATGAACAGTAAAGAAAGTTGGTGGTGGGATCAAGATATTCAAAAATCCAAAAAACAAAAAGAAACTATTATAAAACATGGCAAAGTTGTAGAAATATAGAAAATCTTGAAAAGTATAAAAAGCACGAAAAAATGCAAAAAAAAAAAAAAAGGCTATTAATGAAGCTAGACATGGAGCTTATGATATTTTATATACTCAACTAGATACAAAAGAAGGAAATAAAAGAGAGGTGATGGAGATACTTTAATAAAATGTTTAATGAAAATCAAACTGAAACCTTGAGCTTGGAAGTGACCAATAGGGGAAAAAAACTAAAAATAAGAGATTTATTTGCAAAATTGAAAGTCCTTGAGGTTAAGATGACTTTAAAAAAGATGAAAAATGGTAAATCTATAAGACTGGATAACATACCAATTAACGTTTAGAAATGTTTAGGGGATAAAGCGAAGTATATGGTTAACTAATCTATTCAACACTATTATAAAAATCAAGAAAATGCTAGAGGAATGGAGGAAAAGCATGTTAATACCTTTATATAAAAACAAAGGCAATATTCAAAACAGTAATAACTATTGCAAAATTAAGATTATAAGTCATACGATGAGACTATGGAAAAGGGTAATTGAACAAAGAATAAAACTAGAAACAAGAGTTTCAAAGAATCAATTTGGCTTTATACCTGGGCAATCGACAACAGAAGCTATTTATTTTTTATAAAAATTAATGGAAAAGTTTAGGGAAAAGAAAAGGGACTTGCAATAGCTTTTTATTGACCTAGAGAAAGCTTGCGATGGAGTACCTAGGCAAGTTTTATAGTGGGTTCTAGAAAAGAAGGGAGTTTGTAATAGAGATATTGAGGTCATTAAGGATATGTATGATAGAGTAATGACTAACGTTAAGACTGTAGGAGGGGAGTATGGAGAATTTACAATCATAATAGGTGCATCAAGGTTCTTCTTTGAGTATTTTTTTTTTTTTTACTTTAGTGATTGATGAACTCCCTAGGAATATCCAAAACGAGATCCCATGGTGTATGTTGTTTGCAAATGATATTGTCTTGATTGATGGAAGTAGAAGTGGTGTGGAATCTAAGTTAGAAATTTGAAAAACCATTTTAAAGTCTAAAGGTTTTAGGATAAGTAAGAATAAGATAGAATAAATGAAATGTAATTTCATTAATGTAAGGGGGATTTTGGAGAGAATATTAAACTTGATAATCAAGAAATTAATAGCACTAGTAGATTTCGGTATCTTGGATCTATTATGCAAGCAGAAGGGGAAATTGAAGAGGATGTAATACATATAGTTAAGGCAAGCTGGGTAAAATGGAGGAGTGCACCAAGCGTGTTGTGTAATCGTGGAGTACCCTTAAAATTAAAAGTAAATTTCTATAAGACGGCTATCTATAAAATCAGCGATGCTTTATGGATTAGAATGTTGGACAACTAAGAAACAATAGGTACGAAAAATAAAAGTTGTTGAAATGTGCATGTTAAGGTGGGTGAATGGTATAACATTAAAAAATAAACTGAGGAACAAACATATACACAATAAACTAGGCATAGCATCGGTCGGAGACAAAATAAGGGAGGGGCAGCTAAGATGATTTGGGCATTTGAAACGCAGACATGATAGCGCACAGGAGTGACCTAGTTATTGTTTTTGGTATTAAAAGTGGTAAGGGTAGACTTTAAATAACTTAGAATGAAGTAGCGAGGAAGGATTTAATAGCTCTTTAGGTAGAGCAGGAAAATGCTCTTGATTATATGAATTAGCAAAAAAGGATTCATGTAGTCAATTCCACCAAGTGAGACTTGAGGCTTGTTGTTGTTTGTGCTATTATTTAGGTTTTTTTTTTTTTTCTTATAGAAACACTTCTTTACAAACGTTTATGTTGACTATTTTTTTTTTTTTTATCTGAAAAATTGTAATTATAAGACCAAAAGAGCATGTACAGTATCACTGGGCATACCTAGGAGAGGGAGAGCAGAGCTCCCCAACAAGCAACTGCAAAGCAGTACAATCAAGAGCCAAACAAAGGCCAAGACTGCAAGCAGCAAATAGAACTCGAATACATCAAGAACCTGGGCATTCCCAGGGGCCAGAGCCATATCAACTACTACCTAATTACATCAAAACCTGGACATTCCCAGGGCCAAAGGCCATAAACTACCACTCAAATACAAAGGAAAGGAAACTTCTCATAAAAAATTCTGAGTCTAAACAACTTTGATTATAGCATCCTGATGGGTAATCATGCCTTCAAATCTCCTTTTGTTTCTAAAATACCAGATGCTAGATACTGTGATGGCCAGGCAGGCCCTCTTAGATACAGCCTGCACTCCTGTACCCTTGACCTCTTTTTGAAGCCATTTGAGGGCTGCTCTAATAGTGGACATGGATTTTGTTATGCCAAGCCAGCCCCTCAAACTACTCCACACAGCAGCAGGCACTCTGCATTGAAAGAAAAGATGGTCAAGTGTCTCCATTTTTGAGTTACAGAGAACACAGATTTGGTTGAGACCTTCCACACTGATCCTGTCACAAGTCTGCAGTTTACCCTTAGCAGAAAGCCACAAAACAAAAGAATGTTTCGGTATGCATCCATTTTTCCACACCAAATTCTTCCAATGAACATTTGATCCCCTATTTCTCCCAAACTAATAAGCTTTTGAGCAAACAAAATTCCCACCCACAGTCCACTGTTCAATCTGATGAGCTGCTTTGTCTATGTCACTACATTGCTGAATGATCAGGTTTTTAATCTCTACTATTTTCTTGAACAATGGGGAGCCTTCATGTTTCGTTGAAGCTTCCCAAATACTTCCACCCCTCAGGTATACATGGCTAACCCACTTAGCCCAGAGTGAGTCCTTACTATGAATGTTCCATAATGCCTTAGTCAGCAGGGTCTTGTTCCAGGTTTTTAGGTCTAGCACCCCCAACCTTCCTTCATTCTTTGGGAGGCATACATCCCTCCAAGCCACCATGGGCCCCCTTCTACCCCCCCCCCCCCCCCCCCCCCCCCCCCCCCCCCCCCCCACAGAAAGGTCCTACACCATTTGATCACATGGGCCAGCACAGAGTAAGGGATAGGAAAAATAACAAGCCAAAAGTAGTCAATACCTTGCACCACAGATTTTATAAGCTCTAGTTTTCCTGCATATGAAAGGGTGTTCCCTGGCCATGAACCAATTAGATTGGCAATCTTGTTAATCATAGGGGCAAAATGCATTGGCTTTAGCCTAGTGGAAGCCAAAGGAATACCCAAGTACTTGAAGGGAAACTCTCCTGGAGAAAAACCTGTAAGATCTTGAATAGCCTACATCGTATTGTTGCACAGACCAGCACCATAAATATTGGATGCCTTCCAACCCTGAGTGTCATGGTCCGACTATTTTCACATCGTTAGCGCTAGCTAAAGCACTCTTGCTTAACTAGCCAGCCTATCGTTTACCAACATTCATCCACAAGGCACTTTCATTAACATTCATTCAGATAGCAGCGGAAATAATAATCAATTCATGAAAGCCGTGGCAACCAAGCAGTAAACATTGAAGCAAACGTAATTCATTAACAAATCCTCCGTTGACATGTTGTACTTAGCGAGGGAGGCAAGTAGGCTAAGCACGTTGACAATTGCTAGTGAGTTTTACAATGACTGATGAACACTCACCCTCCCCTAAAGAGGTTTTTATGTAATTATCATCCTGGCACTAGGAAACATCAAAGTGACCGAGGAGTCATACTGCCTTATTTGGCTTACAAAGACTCTACTAGCAGAAATTAACCCTACACTAGTATTTACATGATGGAAACCCATCCTAAGCACACGAGATAAGCGGTCACAGGCAAGCATAATGCCCTGAACAAGCTTAGCTCGTGACACTGAGCATTTAGAGAACAAGTTGAGGCAATCCATGATCTGTTTAATAGAAGAGTAATCTCCCCGAGCAAAAAAAACAAGTCATTTGCAAACACAAGATGGGTGGTTTTAAGATCTCCACATTTTGGATGAAAGCAAAATTCTGGGTTGCCCTCCAAAGACTTCAGTAATCTTGACAGATAATCCAAACAAATAACAAAAAGCAAGGGGGAAAGGGGGTCCCCTTGTCTGAGACCCTTCTTCCCTGCAAAGAAACCAACCAGCCCTCCATTCAAAGCTAAGGAGAAGGAAGTGTGGATACACATTGCATTATCCAGCCCACCATTGTTGCTGGAAAGTTTAGGTGCTCCAACATCTCTCTCACAAACTTCCAAGAGATAGAGTCATGAGCCTTTTTAAGGTCAATCTTTAGCATACATCTTGGAGAGATACTCTTCCTAGCATATTTTCTAAATTTTCTATCATGTATCTCTGACTTATGAAAGCAGACTGAGCCTTGCTCACCAAAACCTCCAACCCAGGTTTGATCCTACTGGGAATGATCTTGGCTATAACTTTACAGATCACATTACAACATGATATGGGCCTATAATCTTGAACTGAATTTGCATGCTGTGGCTTTGCAATTAACACAATTGCAGTACGGTTAAGCTGTTTCAGGAGCCTCCCATTTCTGAAAAATTCCTGAACTGCAAGCATAAACTCTCCCCCAATGATGCCCCAAGCCTTTTTAAAGAAACAAGAAGTGTACCCATCTTACTTACCATATGTCAAACTATTTATCATATGGAATGTGGTTTTTCTGTTATCCCATCAATACAACTTCTGTAAGCAACATTAGAATATATCCAGCTTCTCAATTATCTAACACCTCTCTACCAGGGAATACGAACACCTCTGGAAGCGTTAAGTGTCAGTATCTGGCACGTGTTGAATGGCAACACTACCTAACAAGTATACAACACATGTTGGTTTTACTTTTTATTTTTTATTTTATTTTATTTTATTTATTTATTTAATTGTAACACAGCTGAGACAGTTCTTGATAATGGAAGGACACATCTGGACACTTCTTGGTCTAAAACACTCTGTTTTGTTGCCCCCTTTAATCCTGTTAACATAACCCATAAAAAGATTTTGAGGAGAAGCTGAGAGAGAGGCTGAGAGTCAAGAGGCTCTTTGACATTGGGATGGTTGGACTTTGGAGCCCCAATGCCATACACCAGCATCTGCCAGACTTTCCCCTCTTTAATACCACCAGTTTGTCATTCTTTGTAAATCAATTTATTTTTTATTTTTTAAATTTCTTGATGAGCTGTGCTGTTGGACCGGTATTCTGTAATAGCAATGTGGTTGATGATTGTGTAACTGTAGTTTATGAAGTTTGCAATTGATACTTGTGCATAAATGATGCTTATGTTTCATTTTAAATTGAAATTACCTTATTATTGGTAATCTAAAAGGAAAGACGTGCCTATATATATTAAAGCGTCCTTGCTATTTCATAGCCTTATTCTTTCAAAAAATTGCTATATCTCCATGTCAGTATAGTATTATAACCATGTCTTGTGCTGTATCAGTGCTTCCTAGCTTCTCCATGTGGATGTGATAGTAGTCTTTGCCAAAGCATTTAATATGTGGAGAGTGGAAATCATTTTCCTTTTTCTTTTTTCTCTTAATGATTTAAATTACATTGAAAATTTGTAATTTCATTCACCCATATCTATATTATTGATAACACTAGCCGGGGATATAGTGACAGTAATCAATGTACCTACATAAAGTTTTATTTTAAGATTGATGATTTGTGGTGAAATCTTCTCATGATTTTAGGAAGTAATGGCTACATACCGCATTCTATCAAACCCTGATCTTATTGCAAGAGTGTCAAATCGTGTATGCAATGCTCTTGTTCTGCTTCAGGTCTGTTAATTTTATAGTTTTTTAGTCATATTATATTGCAAGTTTGCGACTTCTCATTGCTTCTTTATTTAATGTTATTATCATTTCTTTAAATTCCATGGGGATATTTCTGGAAGTACCAACTTTTTGTGGACTTGTTTGAGATTTATTGGTTCTGTGCTTAATCATCATGCGGGCCCTTGTTTGTATTTTGTTGACCTGCTGAATCAATCTCCAAAACCAAAGGTTTTAAATTTCAATCTAGATCTAGATTTTAATTTTCAAGGCTTCATAAGTATAAAAATTGCAGTAGAAACTTTAATTTTTGCCGTTAATTTCAGTTTTGGTTTCAAAAAATGATGCAAATTAGTAGTTAAGCATGAAAACTTTGTTTGGAAACTTTAGAAACTATTAGCAGACATAAGAAAGCAAGTTGTGGAACTAAAATGTTGTGAAATATTACAACATTATGAGTCTGTGATGTACAAGGGTATGTGTACAGTAATTGTATTAAATATATAGAACCAAAATAGATGAAATTCGAAAATCAGTTAAATATTAGTTATTATGCAAATGCAACTACTTTTGACATAGAAGGTTGAACAAAAATGTTGTAGCTATAATCTAAGCTTTGTTTTGTAAAATTTTTAAAAGCATGAAAGTTATCATTCATATCCTTTGTAGCAGTTTTTATTTTTGATAAAATAGAAGAATTATTAGGAGAGAAATAACAATTTTGGGTTTTGAACCTAAAGTTTTATTTTCAAAGAAATTTTATTGCATGGTCAATTTTTTAAAAAATTTTACTACTATCTTGAGGTTCCAAAGAATTTCAAATGGTTCGTAGAAATTTATGACCATGCTAAACCTATGAATTTTATGAAGAGATCCCTTTCTTTTCTTTATTTTTTTGGAGATCCCTTCATTCACATAATTGTGGAAATACAAGAAAGGTGATCAAGATCACATGTTTTTTTTTTTTAATAAAAAAAAAAAAAAAACAAGATTACAACTTTTCTTCATGATTTTTTTTCCAGATGAAAATTTTTTGCAACACTTTACATTTTAATGGGTACCTGATTGTTGATTACTTTGTAAGATTAAGTTTATTGCAGGCATAATGTCTGATCATTATCTCACTTGCATCAGAATGATTTTTATTTTTATTTTTTTTATTTTTGCTTTGTCTTCTTTTATTCTTGTTTCTTTATTTGTTTTATTTTTTGTTATAAGAAAAGGGGGGGCCTCGGGTTGTAGCAAAACAAATGGGGTTCCAATCTTTTAGGGCAAGGCTTAGAAAGATGTTTATTTCTTACTTATAACTCTATAAGCATATGCAAGCTAAAAATGAATCAGGTTAGACAATTAGACAAGAACATTCCATTCACAAATGGCTTACAACTGATATATGATTAATCGTTTGTGGTTCATATTGATTAACGAGCTGAATGGGCAATAGAAAGGAAGGGATTAGATTGGGCATGCTACTTGTGGATGACATTTTTGTTGTAGATGAACATAAAGAGCTCAATGTTGAGCAATGTTTTAAAAGGCAAAGGTGTAAGGCATTTTAACCCTTAAGAGGCAAGGAGTAAACTATAAGGCATTGGGGTGTAAGCCTCTTAAGGATTTTATTTTTAAAAATAAAGAAAAAAAATTAAGAAATCACAAATATTATTTTAAAAAATCAATTATATTTTTCAAACTACTTGTTGGCCACTTAAAAATGGCTAACTTGAATTCATTGCATAAATCATGACGAGATAGCTATAACATTACAAAGTTCAATTTATTTTCAAGATCCAAGATACAACTTTCAATTATTTTGAAAAGGTTGAGGTTCAAGATTTTTAGACATCAATTCATATTATGACATTCCTTTTATATAAAGCATTAAAATTTTCTAGCCAAATCTAACTTGAGAGTTACACACCCAAAATGCGTAAGTCTCAAGTTAAAGGGCACAAAAGACACACCTTTTGTACAAATGCATTAGCCTTCTTGGGATTTGGTATTTTAGATTAAGCCTCAATGCATTTTGGGCATGCCTTGTGTCACGGACCCCCAAAATGGGACTCAAGTAAGGGCCGTGCAGCACTCATTGAGAGGTCTCCCTCGACGAGTCAGCCAAATCTCACACGTTCAAGCTTGCAAGTACGAGCATTAGGTGAGTCTCAATACTCAAGAGAAATAAGGAACAATATGATATCACACGAGCAATGTATTCACATACACGAAATAAGGCCACAACAATCAGGTATATCACAATCCAAGGCAACAAAACACCGTAATGAAAAGGACTACTTGTATAATTCAAATCTACGAGAATAACCATACAAACGTTAATACACATAATCATATATTCATTCTAAATCCCTAGAGAATACAATTATAGCAGTATCTCTCTCCCCCTTTTCCCCATTACATTGTCACTCCCTAACATCCTCCCCCACTCATTTTATCGATGTCCTCGTCGATATGTTGTAGAAGGCCTCCTCACTCTGTTGATGTTGAAGCTGATGTCGTTGTCTTGGAATTTCTGAAATCTTCAATCTTTTGTATGGCATGCTGAAGGTTTTTTGCCTTTTCCCAATTGTTCTCTTCTTCTCCCAGCCCCATCCACTAAACTAGATATTGTTGTTGTTGACGACCTTCTACATTGACAACTCTGTTTGCAATGATCTCTTGAACATCTTTGTTTACAGGCCGCCTTCTGGAAATTGTTGATCTCCTTATGTTTTGTATGGCATGCTGAAGGTTTTTTGCCTTTTCCCAATTGTTCTCTTCTTCTCCCAACCCCATCCACTGAACTAGATATTGTTGTTGTTGACGACCTTCTGCATTGACAACTCTGTCTGCAATGATCTCTTGAACATCTTTGTTTACAGGCCGCCTTCTAGAAATTGTTGATCTCCTTATCTTTTGTCGGTGCGGATCTGTTTTATCTATGTGGAATGAATTTAGGTTGCTTACATGAAACTTGGGATGGACTGGTCGTCTGTGGCTCTTCATCCACTCTGGGTGTTCAATACAATAAGATGCATGCCCCACCATCTCGATCACTTTGATTGGACCTTCGTAATGGCGTAAAAGCCTTTTTTCCTTGCCGCGAAGAAATTAAAATGTCTCTGGCGGCACTTTTACATGAATCAGATCTCCAGTTTCAAATTGTTGTGGTCATCCCCCTCTGTCAGCCCATTTCTTCATGAGCTTCAATGCTTTTTCTAACTGAGCTCGAGTGACTTCGATGTTTTGCAGCCAATTCTTTGTGAATTGGTATGCTTTCGGGCAATTTCCTTTGTATGGACCATCCAGAGTGTGCGGGAGAGTCGGTTGTTGACCTGTCACAATCTGAAAAGGGCTTTTATTAGTTGCAGAAGATTTCATAGAGTTAAAACAGAATTGTGCCGTGTCCACTAAAGGAACCCAATTCTTCTGATTTGAGTTAACAAATTGTCGCAAATATTCTTCCAGCATCCCATTAAAACGTTTGGTTTGACCATCTGTCTGCGGGTGATAGTTGGTGGACAGATTAAGGTTTGAGCCCATCAAGCGAAAGGGTTCACCCCAAAATCCCCTAGTGAATCTGACATCCCTATCACTGATTAGGCTTTCTGGAATACCCCAATATTTCACCACATGCTTGAAGAATAGTTGAGTTGTCTTCTCTGCTGAACATGGCTTCGAGACTAGTACGAAAGTTGCATACTTTGAAAACCGATCAATCACCACCAGAATCGTGTCATGCTCCTATACTTTTGGCAATGAGGAAATGAAATCTAAAGAGACACTCTCCCATGGCCTTGCAGGAACTAGCAATGGCTCCAACAACCCTGAGGTCTTCTTTCTTTCTACCTTGTCTTGTTGACAGATCAAGTAAGTTTTGGTATAATTCATCACATCGTCTTGCATATTCGGCCAATAGTACCCCTATTAATCAATGCATGAGTTCTTCGCCATCCGGGATGATCAGCCCACAATGTATCATGACACTCTTTTAGTAAGGTTTTCCTCAAGTTTCCAGCTTTGGGCACGTAGACTCTCCTGCTTTAGTCATTATTAGCCCATCTTCTACCTAGAATTGTCGTGTCTTCCCTTCTTCTATCAATTTGCCCAGTGTCTGCGCTTGCTGGTCTGTACTTAAATATTCCCTGATGAGATCTTTCAAAGGTAACATCACTCTACTAGTTGATAAATGACTGATGAGTTTCAATGCTGCCAATTCAGTTTTTCTGCTTAAAGCATCAGTCACTTCGTTTGTCTTTCCTACTTTGTATTCAAAATCAAAATTAAATTCAGCTAGCTTCTCCTGCCAATGGGCTTATTTTGAAGTTAGTCCTAGTTGTGACAAGAACTGAGTAACTGCCACATTATCGGTTTTTACCACAAATTTGGACCCCAAGAGATAGTGCCTCCACACCAGGAGACAGTGTACCATAGCGAGAAGCTCCTTTTCTCACGCTGTATAGTTCCGTTCGGCACCCATTAATTTTCTACTTTCAAAAACAACTGGATACCCTTCCTGCAAAAGAACTCCTCCTAATGCAAAGTCTAAGGCGTCTGCTTGTACTTCAAATGACTTTGTCTCATCAGGAAGGATTAGCACAGGATCTCCTACAATCTTTTCCTTTAATTCAACAAATGCTAATTGGCAATCTTCTAACCACCCCCATGGTAACTCCTTCCTCAGTAAATTTGTTATTGATACAACTCTTCTAGAGTACTCCTCTATAAACTTTCAATAGTAGTCGGCTAGCCCCAAGAAGGATCGCAGTTCTCTAACGGACGTAGGTGCTCGCCATTCATTGATGGTTTGTACTTTAGTTGAATCCATCCGTATATGGCCCTCTTCAATGATATGCCCCAAGAATTTAATACCCTTTTGAGCGAAAGCACACTTCTCCCCTTTTACATATAACTAATTTTCCCTGAGTTTTTGAAAACCTGCCGAAGGTGATGTTTATGTTCTGCTAAGGATGTGCTGAAAACCATTATGTCATCAAGGTAAACGACCACAAATTGATCAAAGTAGTCCCGAAAAACCTGATTCATTAAAAAACAAAAGGTAGTAGGTGCATTTGTTAGCCCAAAAGGCATGACAAGGAATTCAAATGCTCCATATCGAATGACACAAGTGGTCTTAGGTTCATCTCCCTCTACAATGCGCACTTGATGATATCCCGATCTCAAGTCCAGTTTAGTGAAATATTTAGTTGTACTTAATTGATCAAAAATATTGGCAATCAGTGGAATGAGATACTTGTTGCGAACCGTCACCTTATTAAGAGCTTGATAATCTACACACAAACGCAAACTTCCATTTTGTTTCTTCTGAAATAACACTGGGGCCCCAAATGGTGCTTGTGATGGGCGGATGAATCCTGCTGCAATTAGATCATTTAGTTGCCTTCTAAGTTCAGCTAACTTAGGCGGCGCCATTCGATAAGGGGCACTTGCTGGCGGTTTCACCCCCTGCAAAAGCTCAATTTCATGCTTAATCTGTTGTCGAGGTGGTAAAACCCTGGGTAGCTATTCTGGGATTGCCTCCTTGAACTCTTTTAAAACTTCCTTAATTTCAATTGGATATTCGCCTATTTCTTCATTTTCTGAAACTACCGGTAGAACCACGAAAGCAGGTTCTCCCCTTTTTACTCCCTTCTTGAATTGGAGGGCTGAAAGCGACTTCCTCTCATCGAAAGTGTTGTAAGCTGCGGGAACTGCGCAAGGTATATCTCCCATTATCACAAGACAATCTGCAACTGGGTTCAGCATTGAGCGTGTCACTTTAAGAAAATCTATCCCCAATACCACATCAAAGTCATCGAGGGATGCTATAGGAAATCAATTGTTCTAGACCATGACCCCATTTGGCAAGCTACTGTAGGTGCCACTCCGACCATGGTTAATGCTTTAGAATTCATTGCTTTCAACTTCCCCACATCCTTATCTACTTGTAATTCTAACCGTTGAGCTTCTGAATCACCAATGAAATTATAGGTAGCCCCTGTATCAATCATGGCCTTGATTTTATTTCCATTCAAAAGCAGATCAACGTACATTAAGCCCTTCTCCTGAGACTTGTTGGTAACTACTTGGTGCTCCAATGCTCCCAAAAATCTCAATGCTCTCACCATATTTTGTTTTTCTTCTGGGGTTGCTGTCGGGGTTTCGGTTTCCCCTTGAAGGGCCTTCAGAGCATTCAAAGTCTTTCGTTCAGGGCACTCCGCCACTCAATGCGGTCCCATGCAAAGGAAACATGAGACCGGCACCCGACGCTCCCCACCACCTGTTCGTCTGCCCCTCCACTCCCTAGTCATGGTCGCTTTTTTATCTTTCCAAGAACTATTTATCTCCTTGTCCCTTCCCTCATTTGTGGGCTTAAACACTATTGGGTCTGGAATCATTATTGGTGGACATGGGGAAATTTCGCTTCCCATAACTGTCTGAAAAATCATCCAACCATTCAGCAGCAGCGAGGGTGGAAGAGAGATCACTAGCACCTTACTGACACAGTTCATTCTTCGGCCATGTCTTCAAACCCCGGAGAAAATGAAATAGCCTTTCTGATTCGGTCATGTTTATGATGTCCAACATCAAGGCCTGATATTCTCGTACATAACTCCTTATTGAGCCGGTCTGTTGCAATTCCATTACTTTGCACCGTGCTATGTACTCTACATTTTCTAGGTAGAATTAGGTTTTCAACGCCTATTTCAATCCCTCCCAAGTGTTAATGGCACACTTATTGTGTTGAATTTCATTCCATTTAGTTCTCTACCACAATTTAGCATCCCCAACCAGGTATACGGTTGTCATATTTACCCGGTCCGCTTCTAAATCCACTCGTGAGCACATGAAGTAGTGCTCCATATCAAAGAAGAAATTATTCAGTTCCTTTGCATCTCGCGTACCCCCAAAACTTTTAGGTTCGAGTACCTTTAATCGAAAACCTTCACTTGGATCTGCAATCGGCCTTCGAGCTATCTGTGCCACTGCATTCACTTTCATCATCATTTCTTGTAAATTCCTCTGAACTTGGTCCACAACACTTTGGACATTGTCCATCTCCTTCAAATCTTCCTTCAAAGCAGTGATGGACTCCCTAACATCTTCTACAAGGAGATCAAAATTTTCCGTTAGCTCCCGTAAGGAGGCCTCAAGCTCTATTGGCTCTCCCCATTGGGATGAAAGAGATGGTAATATGCTCTCAATATGTTCCGGCCTACTCTCAAAGGCTTCAAACTGCTCGATACTCCTCTGGAAGGCCTCAAGCTCTATTGGCCTTTTCCCCAGGTATTTTACACATGGAATGAATTTTTCAAGTTCCTCAAGTCTCTACAAATTTTGATACCTCATAGAGATCTCCTCTGGGGTTTTCTTCAGCGGTCTTAAGTTCTGTTGGCACGCCTTTCTCCTTTATCAATGTTGCCACCAACCCTTGGAGTTCACAACACGTTGTCTCCAAGGTTACAAGTTTTGTCTCAAGTGCCTCAATGCGCACAACTTTTCCCAGCTTGTTTCTCATGTTACCACTCATGGTGCTCGCACACACTATGCTCTAATGCCAACTATTACGGACCCCCAAAATGGGACTCAAGTAAGGGCCGTGCGGCACTCGTTGAGAGCTCTCCCCCGACGAGTCAGTCAAATCTCACACATTCAAGCCTTCAAGTACGGGCATCAGGTGAGTCTCAATACTCAAGAGAAACAAAGAACAATATGATATCACACGAGCAATATATTCACATAAAAGGAACAAGGCTACAACAATCAAGGTATATCACAATCCAAGGCAACAAAACACCATAATGAAAAGGACTGCTTGTATTATTCAAATCCACGAGAATAACCATACAAACGTTAACACTCATAATCATATATTCATTCTAAATCCCTGGAGAATACAATTATAGCAGTATCTCTCTCCCTCGTTTCCCCATTACATTGTCACTCCCTAACACCTTGCCTTGAGGCAAGCCTCAATACAACCCTTGATTAAGCTTGTAAAACATTGATGTTGACTGACTGATTGGTATCAATATAAAAAATTATGAAAATGGAAAAACAAAAACTAAAATCTAAAAACTGAAAACTGGAAAAACAATATCAAAAATTATGAAAACCAAAAACTAGAAACAGAATCTAAAACTGAAATTTGCAGCATGTTTAGGTCTCTTCCCAAACTGAAACCAAATATTTGAAAAAAAAATTAATTGCAAACATGATTATTTTTGTCATTGAATCAAATAACAATTAATTACCATACTCTATGCTTCAATCATTTTAAATTTTTTCATCAAGTACTAAGCAATTTACAGTACTGCTATTAATGGACCTGAACGAATCTAACATTATAAATAAATTTAAATCTTTAATCACTAGAATAATGAAAAAATACGATAGAATACATTAAAAATTGTTCTATATAAATTTCTTAGTTTACTTAATAAATATATGTTTAAACTTGCTCATTAATGCTACAAACAGCCACTGAACTTAAAGCTATAGGGTTGCTGCTTCAGAATGAAAAGCTTTGAAATGTTGTAAACTTAAATAAATTTTATGGGATAAATTTTATGCAAACATTAGTTTTGAAAAGTGAGGGCCTTATTCATTATGACTCCAAGAAAATTTTTTACCCACACAAGATGCATTTTAAACTTTGAGAGTGCATACGCAATACAAGGATAAGGCATCACATAGGTGCCACCTTATTGGTGGCACATTATTAGCATTTTACTATTGCTCTTCATTAAAGTTCATTTGTTGACGTGCAGGTTTACTTTTTATTCCCTTATTCAAACTTTGTAAATGTAACTAATATTCAGTTGATTGTTACAGTGCATTGCTTCCCACCCAGAGACAAGAAAACAGTTCATTAAAGGTATAGATTTTCATTCTTTTTTCTAATGTATGAAGATTATATCGCTTGAATTTGATTATGATGATCTTTTTATGCTATACACATACACAAACAGAGAGCAAGTACCTTGTGTAGAAGTAGAACTAATTCAAAATTACACTGTCAAGAATTTTTGGTAATCCCACTGTTAAATCTTCTTGTCATCTTATTCTCCTCATGCTTGTCAAGTACCAAGATGATTGAAGATTACCTTATCCAAAATACAAATCCAGATTAGAAATTTTCAGCTATGAAATGAAATCTGTCAATTCAAATTTTGATCATTGGCAAGCATGATGAATATAGCAAGGTATCCAATCCAACAGTCGGATTGTCAAGACATCAGCCCAACAAAAAATTCTGGAAGTGTATTGTCAACTGTTTCTACACCAGGTATAAGTGTATCATCCCTCGTACATCGCACAACCTTTTTCTTACATGGGCTTGGCATTATTGGTACCATGCTGATAAATTATCGGATCTCATCCATCTTTCCTACCTTTTGTATTGTTTTTCTAATTTGCATAGGGTTAGAGTTGTAAACTTGTACAACATCATCCGCAAGTTGATTGTTGACTAAGCATATTGTAAAGGTTCTGGTTTCTTACATAATTTTTATATGCAATTTTTAAGTCATTAATTTCCAGAGGCATCCATTCATCTGTTTATATGTAGATTTTTTTTTAATCTGTACATACTCTATAGGTGATTGGGCATGAGCTCTTTTGTTCATGTTGACGTTTCTTCCTACAACATATACTCATCTATTTGGAAAATTATCCAAGATTCAGTCTGTACTCCTATTGGACTCAAACTAATGACCTAAGGATATCTTCAAGATGTCTGTACTTTACTGGTAACAGCTCCATGCTATGGCTGTGGAGACATTTCTTGAATCCTGGAAGCCATACCTCTAGTGAGTCTAATCTTTAGCTTAGTTGTAAGAGTAGAGGGCTGTGTTGAGATTCTATTTGATAGCTACCCTTGAGGTGCATATTTTGACTTTCTGTGGCCCATGTTGGTGCGTAAAATATATTTGCATGACAATTTTTTGACAGCATCATAAACTATTAATTTTTTAATTCACATGTTGGATTTAAATTATTTCGAAGTACAGCTCATTGATATTTTCTTGAGTTCCAAGCATGTAGGTATGTCTGCATACTTCTTCCCCCTGTCCACCATCGCCTCCTGCCCCAAAGGGCGCCCCAAAAATTGCATAGGAGCTTTGTGTACCAGATATTTACATTTTACATTTACATTTTAGACCAGAATTTATCTGTTTTACAGAAATGAATACATCAGTTTTGCAATTTTATTTTCAGAGTATGTTCTAATTGTTCTGCATTGCCTGCAGCTAACATTCCACTTTATCTGTACCCATTTCTTGGCACCATGACCAACCAAAAGCATATTGAATATTTGAGGCTTACTAGCTTGGGTGTTGTTGGTGCTCTAGTGAAGGTAATAGTTCCCTCTCATAAATGAATAGTATTTCCGTGTTCTGCATTGTTGACACATTTTTTTCTGCTAAGTTTAGATTGGAAACAGATAGCCGAACATGCATTTAATGAAAGCAGCTGTTGAACTAACTTGTTAAATATATGTTTGAGGTGGTGTATGGATTGTGATTTAGCCAATGTGAACGTCTAGGAAAAGCCCATGATTCCTGGTAGAATCTGTAGATTGAAGAAATTTCTACACGATGTCTTGTGAATCAAGGTTTAAAATTTTCATTTCAACTAAAATTTTGAGGCTTCAAAAATGCAGAAATTTTGATGGAAATCCCAATTTCAGTTTGAGTTCATTTTCAAATATATATATATATATATATAAAAAAAATTAGCAGTAAAACCGTGGAACTTTTTTTTATGAAAGTTCAGAAACTGTTAATATACATAGGAATGTCTGATTAAGAACTAAAGTATTGTGCATAAAATGTATGTATGACAAGCATATGGTGTATGATGTATAATGTTTATTAAATGTAAAGTCGTAAGATTGCTAAAAGCTTCAATAGTATAAAATAAAATTCATAAACAAACTAGGCATTCGTTCATGTGCAAATGCAACTTAGTGAAGCTTTGTTTAAACCTCAACCACTATAAAATGCCATCTAAATCAAGTGATTTATTTAACGAAATTTTCAAATTTTTCAAAATGTTTTATATGAATTATCAGGGCCTCAAAATTTCCATCAAAGTTTCACAAAAGTGGTGTTATTGAGTATAATATTGGAGGGATTAAAACTAATATTTCAGTTCAATTTTTGTTGAAAATTTGAGATTTCAATAAATTTTGGATGATTTGTGCAAAATTTGAACAAATTTTCCTCATATAGGAATTGACCTTCTTTTCAATTTCAAGGGTTGTGGTAATTGGAAATTTCTTTCAGGACTTTTGCGGGAACATTTTTCCTATGAAGTTGTGCTGCTCTGTTTGGGTTGCAGGCAATTCTTAAAGGAAAGAAGGGCCTCCTGGCTTGAACCTAACGTTGGCAGCAGATTAAAAGGAAATTCTAATTGAGATATATGAGTTTCAATTACCGTTCGAGCTTTGGCAATGATGGTTGAGTTCCTTGGATTAACCTTGGGATAATAGGATTTGTTTGCCAGTTTACAGGAGTGTTTTCTCTGATGCTTAGCACAGCATTGAAGAACTTAAATCTGAAGATTACATTGTTGGAATGTTGTTAGCATCTATTAGCGGTATTTATGTGAGAACTTTTTTTAGAAAAACTGTAACCAACACAAAAATCGATGCTATTTACTTCTGCAGCATTTTTTTTTTTTTCTTTTTCCTTTTAATCTTCTTAACATTTTTTATGATTTTTTTCGCTCATTAGACTTTAGGTGAACTAGCTTTAATTTAGTTCTCTCCCTCTCCCCTTTCCTACTGACAAGGGAAGGAAACTTACCTAATATTTGATTTTCTGGATCAATGCCATCTTTACTAACACCTTTTTATACACTGATTTTTTTTTTTTTGGTTATTTTATGTTTAGTTTGATAAGTATCAAATTTTTTATTTAAACCTAGCATCTTCCTTTTGTAGCATGAGAAATTATTAGATTAGTTTCTTTTTGTTAAGAAAGCCCCTCCATCATAATTTAATGTGGCACTAGAGTAACTCCTTCCAAATTTATACAAGCTTGACCAATTCCAAATATTGCAAATTTATTTTCTTCAGGTTGATGATGCTGAGGTTATTCATTTCCTTCTCAAATCCGAAATATTCCCTTATTGCTTACGCTGCATGGAAGTGGGCAAAGAATTGTCAAAAACAGTGAGTGCCTGGAATTTCTTGTTCCGTTGCAAGCCTTTAGAAATTTTAAGTATCAATATTTTTGAGATTTCACAATACTATCATTTGACCTAATTTCAACATATTCAATGGTATTTGGCATGCGAAATTCAGCAAAACCATCAATAGGTGGCATCTTATATTTCCAGGAGTTTATTATTTGGAATCTGGACATATTAGTCGAAGTGTGGAACATAGGAAAAAGTTGACTCTGTAGGTAGGCACTAATGGGAGTAATTAAGTTGCTGCTATTCAACAAAATCGTGTTCTCATTGTGAGTTTGGACTCATGCATTTAAGAAAAATGGCAGGATTGGTGAGAGAAGATGTATTAACACAACTCAATGACAGATTATTTGGTCATTAAGAAAAAAGATTGTCTTTCTTTGTCACAAGAAGAGAGAAAAGCTCATTACTGAAAGGATCTTTGCAAACTTAAATGGTGAATATGATTTGTGTTGGGACCCTGAATACATGGAATACTGTTTTTCTAGGTTCAGTAGTTATTTATCATATGCTCTTTTTTTTTGCCCCCCTCTGATAACCTGTAATATTTTCTTTTCTTATGTCCATTTTATCAAACTTTTTTTTTTTTCAGAAATTTATAGTTTTGTTTTTGCATATTTTAGTTCTCTTGGCAAAGTTCTGGCCTTGAGTCTTTTGAGGATATTTGAATTGTAAAGTTACTTCTTCAGAATATCAAATCAGCCAATGATTCTTTTGCCACACATCTTACAGAAAAAGATTTTTTTTTTTTTTTGTTTTTTTGGGCTCTTGATCAACATTCACATTCATTAAATGTGGCGGCAACTTTGGGTGCTATTCTCAAGCATCATGACAGGAATCGCTGAAGACATTTCCATCAGCTGCCTTGCCCAAATAGTTTTTTGTGGTCTATGACTTTGCAATTCTTCAAAAACTACTTAATGGGGTGGGAACTCCCATTACAATATTACTGGAATTTAGAAGAGATAAAAAAAAAAGGAAAAAAAGGAGGATACCCTTTTTGAAAAATGAGAATTGGATGAAGTTCAATGTATGTCACCTGTGAACGTAGGCAGTGTTCCTATGCTTCTAGTTTTTGTTTTAGTGTTTCTTAAACCAATAGCTTGTGTTCTACATGCTTTTAAGAAATTACACTACTTCTAGTTAATACATGTTACTATACAGGTAGCCACATTTATAGTTCAGAGAATTCTGATGCATGAGGAGGGGCTGAAGTACTGCTGTTCTTCAGCGGAACGGTTTTTTGCAGTGAGCCATGTATTGAGAAGCATGGTTGAAAACCCTGCAGAAGAACCATCACCACGGCTTCTAAAACATATTATTCGTTGTTATCTTATAATGTCGGAAAGTCCAAGGTTATATTTTGAGACAGGGTCTAATGTTCTCTAATATGCAGATTTTAACTTTTGTTGACACTTACTGAGTCAGCATCATTTTTTAATTATTGGTTTTCAAATGCAGGGCATGTGATGGATTAAGAGGTCGCCTTCCTCCGCGATTAAAAGATAATGCCGTCATTAGCATGCTTCATGTAAGTCCGCCATCCTTGTTTAACTCCCATGCAAGCGCTTGTGCAGTATGTACTTAGAGGCTTTTGCATGCACGCACGTATGCACGCACACACGCCATTCGTTTCTTCCTTCTAAAATACTCCACTGAGGCACTGTCGATTAGTATTACACAAAAGAAGTCAATCGGCACCAAAACATGGTTCCTCCCTTCATGGAAAAACTTTGGATTTGCAGTCCCTCATCAGTTCTGGATCATGGGATCATTTTCCATCACTGATAGAAAGGGGTGTTGCACAAAATGTGCTCCTAAGCATGATCACGAAAAACCTTTTATCGCCCAAAGACAGGACATGGTTTCAGGTTTCTAGTACAACCTCGGGAATATTTCTCCACCAGGCTAGCTGGAACCTGTGCCATTCAATTTCATCTTTGTGATTGTACATATACCATTGCAGGAAGATCCACAAGCTGTGGAACAGTTGCAGCAATTGCATTATAATGTAGCAACAGGACACCGATCAAAACCAATGCCAATTGGGGAGTTGTTCAAGCGCCTGACCTTAGGGTAGACAGAGGTTGGGTCCTGGTGCATGCCACACCAGGCTGCATCCCCCAATCCACAAATGGTTTTTATTTATACGTGGTGCATGCTGAAATCCTACCTTAGTTTTGTGGCAATTCGTGTAGAATATGTGTTGTCTGTTGTATGGTGTTAAAAAACAATCCAAACTTCAACCCTTCCCTCTGGTAATGTAAGCTTTCTTCAATGTAGGGCTGTGGAGTACACACGTCCCACAGGCCAAAGCTAGTCTATTGTTAGTTAAAGAAAGAGGAGTCATTTTCATTCAATGCTTTTTCTCATTATTCCTAAAATTAAAACCTCCCAAGCTATCATATAATTACAAGTTTATGATAATTAAAAATCAAGGATGAATAAGTAATTTAATACAATAGTTTGAGCATTAAATTTTGCGAATTTCTATGGGCTCATTATTATCTCTCCATTGTCTTCAGCTAGGGAACGCATGCAGCACACCTTGCATTCTTCTTAATTTTAATTTAAAGAGTAATTATATTATTATTTTCAGTTATTATAGGAAATGAACATTTTATAGAAACAAGATCAGGGGATTGGCTATTGTAATCCTTAGTATCATGTTTGATTTCCAGAATGTAAAACGAATTAGGAATGAAATTTTGAAGTACGCAAATCAGCTGCTAATTTCAATGTCATTCTATCCTATTTTATTACATTCAAACGTCGATTGAAAGAAAATTTCCCTTCATATATTTAATTAGCGTGCGTGCGTGCGCACATGTAAGTTGTTCTTCGACCCTCACATTTAAGTCATCCATTGATGTTGATATGCTCATGGGATCCTCTATAATAGGTTTCAGTTAAAATATGTTTACTTGTTTGTCCATGCGTCTAGCTCCCATCCTAAGATTTGCATAGCAGAGCCCAAACGATGCATTTATTTTTTTCTGGATTTAACAAGCCAAGTCGAGCTTTAGCATGCTTAGATTATTGATTAAATACTGGATAAGCTAGAGATTGAGTTTATCATAAATTAAGATTGAATATATTTGTTCAAGCTTGCCAACTAAAGTATTAATTTAGACCGTGCCAAATTCTATTGAGCTTTGGTTAATTTGAGTATAAAGATAATAATATTTGATAAATTTATATATATATATATATATATATATATATACATTTAAATATAAAAATGGAATAGTATTTGTTAATGTATTTGTGTCATTCTGGCAACTTGTAAGAGTGAATAATATTTGCAGCACCTGCCTGTTTTGGTAATATGAGAAATGAGGAAATAGTGGAAAAAGAATATCAACAAGTAGGTTGTGAGTTGTGAGCTGTAAATTGACATCTTATCACCACACTACAAAGATTAAGGGAACTAAACAAGTGGACCTCAACCTTTTGATCCTACTCATCCTTATTAAGAACGACGTGGGCATATTACGTTTGATAAAGAACTTTTTTAACTTTTGAAAAGAAAATTTTTAGCATTCTGGGAAAGCTTTAAAAAAAATTATATATTTGAATTTATTAAAGGATAAAAGGTAAGTTTTCAAGCAATTTATTTTATTCAATAGATATTCTTAGTTTTTTTTTAAAAAAAAATATTCCTAAATTATTCATGCATTAACTACATTTCCTAAAAGGACATGGTCCAACACTTTAAACATTTTTAGGCATCATACTATTATATTGGAAACTCACAATTAGATTTGTCTTTGTAGCTCCTTTTTCCCAGTGGCAAAACAATTTGAACAATAACCTCCATTGGTTCCCCTTTAAAAGTTTCTTTTCATAAATATCCAAGGGCAAACTAAGCTTAAACAAGCAAGCAGAAAAAATAAATTGGAAATTTCTCATGTATTGTAAATGACAAGCATAAGCAAGTCTTTACCAAATCGAACTTCCAAGTTGTTCGTAAACAGCTTGCTATATTGTATCCCTAGTTATTATTTAGAGCCAAGACGAAACAAACAAGTTCATTAGCCTAATAACTTAGAAGTTGTTTGTTTGATGCAAATTAACAATACTAATTTGTTTGATTGATTGGGGCATTTACATCCTTCAAGAAGGCTTATTTATGGTAAGACCAATTTAGGCTTGATAAACTATAGTGGGGTTGGAAGAAGGGACTATTTGGGCTTATTTGGCTCGAACTCTATAACCCATATTTATTGATAGTGACAATGCTTGAGGCTTATAGGATAGCTTGGTTGGAACCAAAAAAAAATAGAACACTCTAAGATGGTATTAGTAAAAGCACCCCCCCCCCCCCCCCCCTCTTTTTTTTTTTTAACTTTTTTGTGAAACAAAACCCTAAAAGAGCTCCTTTCGCTTCTTAGAGTGAGAAGCTCCAAAAGAGCCAAACTTTTAGTAAGCATATCAATGGCTCAATTTGGTAAATGTCATTAGCTTATGCACAGTAAACAAGTTTGGGCAATTATATTAAAACTCAACTTGGGCTCGACTCAGTTAAAAATTTAATAAACATGCTTAAGCATGGAAAAGCTTAGCTTTGATCAATTTGTTTTATGTGACATTTAAGCAATTGTCAATCATTAGGGTTTTTGTTCTCCCCTTGATGTGAATGGTATGATCCCAAGAGGGGGGGTGAATTGAGTATTAAAAATTCTTCCTAGGTTAAGTTAAAATCAGCAGTCAGTATTGTACAACCTAGGGTTTGTCTAAGCATTCTCAATTCCCCCAAATAATCAAGTTTGCAAATATTTAAAACAAATATTTGTAAATTAATATCTCATTTACAAATGGAGATGTGCATGCAAATAATTATAATGATAAACGGAGGCATATACATGCGGAAATTTAAGTATAGAAATATAAATGAGATAGAGAGACAAAGCGACACAAGATTTGTTATCGACGTTCGGCCAAATCAGCCTACATCCCTACCTTGGGCATACCCCCCAAGGATTCCACTAAATGCTCACTTTGACTGGGCAGAGTGACGCCACTTACAATCCTCTCCTTACTGGGCGAGGAATACCCTAGCTCACATTATAAGGCTGACCCCAACCTATAGCCTCTCCTTACGAGGCGAAGAGTACCCCAACTACACTTATCGGGCGGAGTCATAACCTAGCCACACTTTACGGGCAGTGCCAAGACCCAACTCAATTACCAGGCTGAGTCTAACTGGTCTCCCTTGCGGGATAGAAACTCCCCAGTTCAATTATGGGCTGAACCCAATCGGTCTCTCTTATGAGACAGAGAATCCCCAGTTCAATTTACCGGTTAAACCCAACCAGCACATTAGAAACATTTTTGTACATTAAAATGCTTCTACAACTAAGCAAAGATGTACACCAATAAGACTTAAGACATGCACTCTAAAATGATATGAAATTGTGCTAAGTAAAGTTTGGGTATTTTTCTCAAAATGATTTTGCAATCTTTGCAAATAATTTATATAATAAGGTCTTCAAAGATTTATACTCAAATAAATATTTCTCCATAATATTTTTCAATAAAACTCAGGAGAACCTAAGGTGTTTGCTTTTCAAAACATTTTTGCAAAGATATGATCTTTGAATACAAATGGAGTATGCAATGACAAACTTCAAAGATCTTATACCCTACAAAAAGTTTCTCCGAAAATATTTATCAAGAAAATAATTGGGAGAAACCAAGATTTACTCTCAAAATTGATTTTAAAACAATGAAAGAATTAATGAGAGTTAAATGGTTTTGATGATATAAATGCCCTAAAAAATTTGCTTTCTTTCAAAAATGATGTTACAAGAAAATGGATAAGTGAAAGAGAGATAGAGGGAGTGTTAAATTTTATCCTAAATAAGATTTTGTAATAAAAATGTTTTGGGGGAACTTTGATTAAGAGAAGTTTTGAGAGAATTTTAAAGCTATTCAAAGTTGTTAATTTAGGCTTATGAAGGGGTATATATAGAGTCTAGGAAAAATATGACCATTGGAAACATGCTCATCATTTTAGAAAAGATTAATTAAAATTTTAATGACAATTAGTGCTTTTAAAAATAAGCCAACCCGAGAGGTTTGGTCAACCGATTGAAGTGTCAGTCGACTGTCCTTTCACAGCATATTTGAAATGTTAAATGGGGTTGGTTGGCTAAGCAAGGTGTGGGTTGATTGGTTGAGGGTGATTCGGAGCCCTTTATAGGTTTGGTCAACCTAGGCTCAAGGTTGGTCTGCCGATCCAAGCGGCCAGTCAGCTGAGGCTTTAGTCAACTATTTGACATCTGGCCTACGGTATGGTCGGTTGGTTGAGCTATTTATAACCTGAGCGGGTCGGTCGACCAAGGCTAGTTAAAACTTACTTTTGACCTTGTTTTTGACCTAAAATAATTTTGAAAACCTTTGTATGATTTTGACTTTTATGAAAAAGGTTTGTCTTTGAAAGATTAGGTCTCTTAGGTCAAACTATAACCATCTGAGCAATCAATCATATCATGCATATGCATGCATTATTTTAGACCAAGTAATAAAAATTAAATGCAATTGCAAATAAAAATATTTATCTTTTTCTTATTCTTTTGCTCTTCTGTCTTCCATGGAATGCATCAAGTGTATAATCTTTAGGTTCCTACTGGCTTCCATATTTTTTGTCCTTATGTGTGAGTTGAAACATAACATGTTCAAGCACTAAATACACACATAAAAAACATGTCAGCATCAAAATAAGGATCGAACTCAAAAAGTCAACGATCTCACTCTTTTTTATGATGATATATGCATTAAAGCAAAATGAAGTTTAGTCTAAAAAAACTTCCCCTAACAATGTGCAGTATTGAAAGATAAACATTATAACACAAGTATATTCAATAAAGAAGACATTTTAAATAATCATGCATTTAAATTTTTGCATTAAAGCACAAGCTCAGATAATCGCCCCTATATTTTTGCCCCAACAAAAAGTTCCCTTTTGGTCATAAACATTTTGCTCATAAAAATTCTTCCTCTTTTGGCATCAGCAAAAAAAAGGCTAAGCTGAGTAGTAAACATTTTGAGTATTAAAAACACATTTAGCAAAAGAGAACTTCCCCTTTAAATTTTTTTTTTATTTTTCTTCAAAAAACTCTCCCTTTTTTAGTATAGATAATGGTCATAAAAATTTTATAACTGTTTGAAAGATATAGTCATTAAACATACAAAACAGTATAATTGATCATTTAATATAAAAATGACATGATAAATATGGCCAGATCAAAAATATACACAACACATTTCAATTTGAGCATTATATAAGACCTGCAAAAGATTGAAATTTAAAAGCATGCGGAAAATGAAAAAGTAGGTTTGGGCATAATCATGAACTAACTAGTTCACATGCATCTCATGTATGATTAATAAACCAATTATGCAACACCCTAAAAAAAATTGATATATATATATAAATTTCATGACATAACATTTTAAAACAAGATAGCACAAGTCATGAAGTATTTCAGCGCACAAGAAAGAAACAAGATATATTTTATATAAGTTCATTTCTTGCCTTAAAAATATGTTTACATATCCCCTTTTTTATATTATCAAGAAATACAAAGGGCGATGCTTGCAAAAAAAGAAACTTTAATATAAAGCTCATGCAAGCAGAATTTTTCTCGTTTAGCATTTTAAGAACAGTTCATAATATAACTAAAAAGAATAGATCATATAGATCCTAAAGATATCAGGAAATTTAAAGCAAGGATCATATGGCTGAACATAAGGCATTGTGGCTAAGTAAAATATTTTAAATTAAAATTTTCAATAAAATTATCACATCTAAGCGCAAGCCACGATGAATTCAATACAGAACTAAGCTGAAATACTGGTGAGCATAATAAGATAGAAATTTGTTTTTAGATGCTCCCCCTATCAATTTGAATACGTGCTTAGATACTGTTAGCTACTTATATTGATATTAATTGTGAAATATTCGTTTTGAGGTTACACAGTATAAGTATTATTTTCATTTTTAAACAAATTTTACTGGATATATGTTGACTAGTAAAACTATTCTTAGAACACACATGCACTAGAAATTTAACATTAAGTCATGTGTAAGGTGTTCATGCGTACTAGGAACAATCCATATCAAAGATGATTCAATGACGACAAAGTATGATGTTCAAGGTACTTAAAAAATGGGACTCAAAAAGTAGAAATAATAAAAATGTGAGTCCATGGGGCAGGTGCTTTTGATCCTTTTCTCAATGATATGGCTTAAACTCTCCAGTATATTCTCAAGCACACAAAAGTGCATTTACAGGCAAGGATGAAGCACAAATGTACTCACAAATTATATGAATTAAAGTTCAATGTGAGTATGTGATTTTCTCAAAAATAATTTTATTATCTTTGAAACCGATGTATGTGATAGAACACTTCAAAGATTCAAACCCTATTACAAATTTTCTCCTAAAAACATTTTTCAAATAAAGTGTATGAGAACCTAGGATTTTTGTTTTCAAGAAGTTTTTGTCCAAATATATGTATATGATCTTTGATGAAAAATGAGTAGGCAATAAATGTTTCAAAGATCGTGAACCCTTAAGAAATTTTCCCAACAATGATAAAACAAAGTAGTTCAAAGGAAGTAGGGGTGTCTACTCAAAATAATTTTTGCAATAAAGAATATGTAAGCCTCTGAGATCTTGCAATATGTGTGCAAGATTCACAAGCAATAAATAAGTTTTCTCCAATGATATTTATCAATGAAAACATATGGAGAAACTTTAGATTTACTCTCCAAAAATGTTTTGTAAAATGAATAAAAAAAGAGTAAATGATTTTTTATCTTAAAACAAGATGCCCAAATAGATGCTCTATTCCAAGATGATTTTTCAAGAGAAATATGAAAAGAGAGTTAAAATTGAATAATGAACAAAAATATTTAGGGAGGTTTCTCTCTAATCTCACTCCTTAAATTTGAGTAATGAGGAGGTATATATAGAGTCTAGGAAAAATCTAACTGTTAGGGACACATTAGGAATTTTTAAAATTTTTTAATAAAAATTAAACACGTTTTAAGCGCTTAAAATAACTTGAGCCTGAGAGGTTCAGTCGACCATCTTAAGGGTCGGTCAGCTGAGTCAAGGCGATATTCTAAACTTTCGTAGGTTTAGTCACCTGGCCTTAAGCCCGGTCTACAGGTTCATGAGGTTCGGCTGGCCGAGGGCATTTTTGAACTGAAATTTCAGTCAGTCGAGGCAGGTAGAAAAAGTTAAGTTTGAAGGTCGGTCGATCGTGGAAGATACATTCAATTTAGGTCAGTCGCCCAAGGCTTGGTCAACTATTTGACTTCTGCCTTAAGTGTGTTCGGTTGACCGAGGTGATTTGAACTGTGCAGGGTCGATCAACCGAGGCTTTTAAATTAAGCCGAAAAACCCAACGTCGATCAACTGTTTGTAAAATAAATTTTGACCCGAAATAATTTTCCTAAAAATTTTTTGGTCCCCTTATGGTCAGACTACGGTCATTTTGAACTTTTCATTCACATTATGCATGCAATGCATTATTACAGATCGAATAGAAAGCAAAATGCAGTACAAATTAAAACAAGTCTTATTCTTCTTCTTTGCTCTTCACTTAATAGAAAACATCATGCTGAGATGGTCTTTAAGTACTTCATGACTTCCATTAATCCTCTTCTTTGTGTGTGTGTGTGTGTGTGTGTGTGTGCTAAATTTAATAACATGTTCAAGTACTAGGCACACACATTATATTCAAGTGCTTTGTCAGTATCAAAATAGGGATCAGACTCAAAAAGTCAACAAAATGTGTGTATATGTGTGTGTGTGTGTGTGTGTGTGTGTGTGTGTGAGAGAGAGAGAGAGAGAGAGAGAGATAAAGTGTCACTAGGTTGTTTAACACTAAGCTAGTTATATTGATAAGTGAAGTAGACTCAATGGTCCTTACAAGATATAAAATACACATATTTATACCCCTATTTCTAGTCAAATTGGAATTTACAAATAATCCTAGATTATGCCCTTTACAAAGCTAACTTCAATTTTTAAACCTATTAACAAATGTACTTAACATAAATAGAACCTCTTTTAATGTGTGCATTTTGTTACAATTGACTTCTTGCTTCCTTTTTTTTCTTAGATCTAGCTTTATTTAGAATGTGTCCAAACATAGTTCTTGGGCTAGCTTTGTTCATAGGTAGGGTATCCCCCTACACACTTTATTTGCCCGAGTCCTTTAATGACTGCCATCACCTCATTTATGTTTTTCTCTAGCTTACTCAAGGCGAGCATCCTTCATATGTTAATTAAGTCCTCTTTATGGCAATGTGTTGACTCTTCTAATTAGCTTATTAGAGAAGTAGATAGTTGGTGGAGAAATATTGACCAAGGTTTGGTTCATCTTCATTTTCCTCGCACTATTCAAGACATTGCTTGGATAGTCATATTTTTTGGGCAATGTGTAAAGATAGTATAAACATCGAGCACGCCAAAGGGTATTTGATCAACTAGTGCGCCAAACAACCTTTCAAGGTAAAGGGGCTAGTATCATGATAAGGAGATGGTTAAATGTGGATGAAATGGGATTGTTATACCATCCACCATCAAAGGTGTTATTATAGATGCCTTATTGCATAAGAAGTACCCTTGTGGAATAGGATCATATAGGAAGTAAGCAGTAGAAATCGTAAAAAATCATAAAAGGAACGAGAAAATGGGGAGGTGAACAAACTCAAATTCGAAGGGATAAGGAGATAAAATGTCCATGCCTATGTGAATGGGTCAATGAGTGTAGTTCTTTCTTTTTTTTTTCAGGTCCAATGAAAGCCCACACTAGGCTTGGTCTACACAACGAGTGGTTGGCCTCTCTCATTCCACACCTATTCACCCTTCTCAAGATTCAAATCTAAAACTTTTAACATCTAAATGTCAAACTTTAACTGCTGAACTATCTCCTAAAAGAATCAAGTGTGTAATATATGAATATGTGTGTATGTATATATATGCATGTATAAATAAACATACATATGTGCAGTAGGGTACAACTCGATTAGAACTTTATATATATATATATATATATATATATATATATATATATATATGATAAAATAAAGAAAAAAATATAAGGGAACTCACTATTTTACATTTGATTATTAAGAAAAAAAATAAAATATATAAAAGTGAATGAAAATTTTAAATTTTAATTATTAACATGTTAATTTATTAAGGATATTATAATAAATTTTTATTTTTAATTTAACATTTAATATACATAAAATTTTAATTAAAAGATTATAAATGCAAATAGAGCCTAAAGATACGAAAAGGCCGCAGCCTCAAAATCCTAGCTTTAAACACTCACAAAGCAAAAATTCATCCTTGTACTGCAAAGTTAAGGCGTCTTGTCAAAGATCTTGTGAAAATAAAATAGGCCATAAGCACGGTGTCACAGACCCCCAAAATGGGACTCAAGTAAGGATCATGCGGCACTCGTAAAGAGCTCTCCCCCTACAAGTAAGCCAAATCTCACACATTCAAGCCTGCAAGCACAAACATCAGGTGAGTCTCAATACTCAAGAGAAATAAGGAACAATATGATATCCCACGAACAATATATTCACATACATGAAATAAGGCTACAACAATCAGGTATATCACAATCCAAGGCAACAAAACACCATAATGAAAAGGACTACTTGTATTATTCAAATCCAAGAGAATAACCATACAAACATTAAAACAAATAATCATATATTCATTCTAAATCCCTAGAGAATACAATTATAGCAGTATCTCTCTCCCCCTTTTCCCCATTACATTGTCACTCCCTAACATCCTCCCCCACTCATTTTATCGACGTCCACGTCGATATGTTGTAGAGGCGACCTCACTCTACTCTACTGATGTTAAAGTTGATGTCGCTGTTTTCGAATTTATGAAATCTTCAATATTTTGTATGGCGTGCTGAAGGTTTTCTGCATTTTCCCAACTGTTCTCTTCTTCTCCCGGCCCCATCCACTAAACCAGATATTATTGTTGTTGACGACCTTATGCATTGATGACTCTGTCTGCAATGGTCTCCTGAACATCTTTGTTTACAGGCTGCCTTCTAGAAATTGTTGATCTTCTTATCTTTTGTCGGTGTGGATCTGCTTTATCTGTGTGGAATGGCTTTAGGTTGCTTACATGAAACACGGGATGGACTGGTTGTCTGTGGCTCTTCATCAACTCTGGTTGTTCAAGCCGATAAGATGCATGTCTCACCTTCTCGATCACTTTGATTGGACCTTCGTAACAGCGCAAAAGCCTTTTATCCTTACTGCGAAGAAATCGATATGTCTCTGATGGCACTTTTACAAGAACCAAATCTCCAGTTTCAAATTGTTGTGGTCGTCTCCCTTTGTCAGCCCATTTCTTCATGCGTTTCGATGCTTTTTCTAGCTGAGCTCGAGTGACTTCGATGTTTTGCAACCAATTCTTTATGAATTGGTATGCTTTCGGACAATTTCCTTTGTATGGATCATCTAGAGTGTGCGGGAGATTCAGTTGTTACCCTGTCACAATCTCAAAAGGGTTTTTATTAGTTGCAGAAGATTTCATAGAGTTAAAACAAAATTGTGTTGTATCCAGTAAAGAAACCCAATTCTTCTTATTTGAGTTGACAAAATGTCGCAAGTATTCTTCCAACATCCCATTAAAACGTTCGGTTTGACCAGATGTCTGTGGGTGGTAGCTAGTGGATAAATTAAGGTTTGAACCCATCAAATGAAAGAGTTTACCCCAAAATCCCCTAGTGAATCTGACATCCTTATCACTGATTAGGTTTTTTGGAACACCCCAATATTTCACCACATGCTTGAAGAATAGCTGTGTAATGACCTACTATTTAATTTAGGGGGTTTTTTTTATATATATACTATAACGTTTAAAATATTCTAATACCATACTGGCTTAAACCCAATCATCAACCTAAGCAGCAAGAAGCAGAAATCCAATAAAACAATAACCATATGTAATTATATACAATACCAGAGTGCTAAATTGTTTCCCAAAATATACATATATAACTGCTCCCCATAAATATCCTCAACTAGCTAGAACTATACAAAAATACTCACTATAATATCAAGGCAATACTGAGGCCCCTCTATCTGCGAGCCTGATCTGCTCGCCTACCTGGATTACCTGAAAAATGTTAAAGTAATTGGGATGAGCCAACACTCAGTAAGACAAAATATGTTATTGCTAGTGTGTGGCAAATGAGTTACAATATTATGAAAATATATTTCTATAAAATCATGTATAACTGGATATGTAAAAACAGTACAAGTAATAGAAACCACCACAATTTCCATGTTGCTTAACATATCAGTATTTTAGGTTACTATTTCAAATACTTCTAATGTACATAAGTATATTCTCTATCTCTGTAAATCTGTATATACATAATAATAACTGAAAACTTCCCTGTGGATAACTGTGTGTCATGATTTAACCCCTCATGACAGGGTTGCGCGGCCCGTAAGCGGGATCTACCCTAGCTGGCCGACTAGGGTAAACCACTATACTCCTTCGGTTTGATCTGCCCTCCTCAAGCCTGTCCATGTCAGGGCACTATACGATCGACCTACTACCACGTATTGTCTGAATAGGTGGTTGCACTCTTTAAACTGTATGTAATTACGGTACCGTGCTCTACTGTATGGTCCAACAGGGTCTGATACTTTATAATATATTTCTATATACAACTAACTGTTTTACCATGATTCTGTAATAACTGTATTAACCATGACACTGTAATAAACTATAACTGTATCATCTGTATTTCTAAACTGAACTGTAATATGTAAGTCATGGTACTGAAAACTGTATAATCATGGCACTGTAAACTATATAATCATGGTACTAAAAACTGTATAATCATCGTACTGAAAACTGTATAATCATGGTATTCTGTAATTACTATAAAACATAACCACTGGATGTATATTCTATAAATCATATCCTACTGAAACATAGTAAAATTGTCTAGCATAACATATTTCTCTTACCTGATTTTTGCTAAAACCCTCCTACTGTAACGGGTCCTACACCCGCAAGGTTCTCCTCTCAACACCCTGAAAATCATAAATCTCATAACAAAACATTACTATTTCTACGTCTATTATATTTCTCACAACTGCTAGAAATCCAAATTTCGGATAAAAGATATTACCCTGGATTTGGGATGAATTCCAACTTCGTCCCACCGACGATCTGCTCCAGCAGACTTGCAGAGAACTCCACCAAGAGCGTCGTGGTGGCCTCAAATCGTCGATCCGGTGACTGACGGAGTCGAAATCGAAGGAAGAAGAGGGAGGAGCCGTAGGGGTAGAGAGAGAAAGAGATTGCGGCAAATTTCTGCAATTAAAATTAGTTTAGGGCTATTTATACTGCGTGATTCGTCGACAAGTCACGTCATCTCATCGACGAGTCCTTAAATAATTTCATTGACGAACCTTACCCTTCATTGACAAAATTCAGAGTAGTCCAAATTCTTCTCTCGATATTTTCTCTTCGACGAGACGGAACCTCGTCGACGAGGTCCTGAAGAACCCTCATCGATGAATCCCTGTATTCATCGACGAGGCCTCAAAATTTCTTGAAATTGTTATTACCTCCAAAGTGTGATGTCGTCGACAAACACGGAGCTTTCGTCAACGAAGTCAACTACCTCCTTCGGTTCCTGTTTCCATTTTCCTCCCTCTTTATTATTAAAATACTATTATTCTTCGGGTCACTACAAGCTGAGTTGTCTTCTTTGCTGAACATGGCTTTGAGACTGGTACAAAAGTTACATACTTTAAAAACCGATCAATCACCACCAGAATTGTGTCATACTCCTCTACTTTTGGCAATGAGGAAATGAACCTCAAAGAGACACTCTCCCATGGCCTTGTAGGAACTAGCAATGACTCTAACAAACCTAAGGTCTTCTTTCTTTCTACCTTGTCTTGTTGACAGATCAAGCAAGTTTTGGTATAACTCATCACATCGTCTTGCATATTCGGCCAATAATACCCCCTGTGTAATCAATGCATGAGTTCTTCCACATCCGGGATGACCAACCCACAATGTATCATGACATTCTTTTAGTAAGGTTTTCCTCAAGTTTCCTGCTTTGGGCACGTAGACTCTCCTGCCTTTAATCATTATCAACCCATCTTCTACCCAGAATTGTCATGTCTTCCCTTCTTCTGTCAGTTTGCTTAATGTCTGCGCCTGCTAGTCTGTAGTTAAATGTTTGCTGAGAAGATCTTTCAAAGGTAACACCACCCTACTAGTTGATAAATGACTTATGAGTTTCAATATTACCAATTCAGTTTTTCTGCTTAAAGCATCAGTCACTTCATTCATCTTCCCTGTTTTGTATTCAAAATAAAAATTAAATTTAGTTAGTTTTTCCTACCAACGAGCTTGTTTTGAAGTTAGTCCTAGTTGTGACAAGAAGTGAGTAACTGCCACATTATCGGTTTTTACCACAAATTTGGATCCTAAGAGATTGTGCCTCCACACCCAAAGACAGTGTACCACAGCGAGAAGCTCATTTTCCTGTGTTGTATAGTTTCGTTCGGAACCCATTAATTTTCTACTTTCAAAAGCAACTAGATGCCCTTCCTACAAAAGAACTCCCCCTAATGCAAAGTCTGAGGGGTCTGCTTGTACTCCAAATGGCTTTGTCACATTCAGAAGGATTAGCATAGGATCTCCTGCAATCTTTTCCTTTAACTCAATAAATGTTGATTGACACTCTTCTGACCACCCCCATGATACTCATTTCCTCAGTAAATTTGTTAAAGATACAACTCTTCTAGAGTACCCCTCTATAAACTTTTGATAGTAGTTGGCTAACCCTAAGAAGGATCGCAGTTCTCTAAGAGATGTTGGTGCTTGCCATTCGTTTATGGTTTGTACTTTTTCTGAATCCATCTGTATCTGGTCCTCTTCAATGAAATGCCCCAAGAATTTAATACGCTTTTGAGCGAAAACACATTTCTCCCTTTTTACATATAACTGATTTTCTTGAAGTTTTTGAAAAACCTTCTGAAGGTGATCTTTATGTTCTTATAAGGATCCGCTAAAAACCATAATGTCATCAAGGTAAATGACTACAAATTGATCAAGGTAGTCCTGAAAAACCTGATTCATTAAAGAACAAAAGGTCACAAGTGCATTTATTAACCCCAAAAGGCATGACAAGAAATTCAAATGCTTCATACCGAGTGACATAAGTGGTATTAGGTTCATCTCCCTCTACAATGCGTACTTGATAATATCTCGATCTCAAGTCCAGTTTAGTGAAATATTTAGTTGTACTTAACTGATCAAAAATATCGGCAATCAATGGAATGGGATACTTGTTGCAAACTGTTACCTTATTAAGAGCTCGATAATCTACACACAAACGCAAACTTCCATCTTATTTCTTCTAGAATAACACTGGGGCCCCAAAAGGTGCTTTTAATGGGTGGATGAATCCTGCTGCAATTAGATCATTTAGTTGCCTTCTTAGTTTAGCTAACTCAACCGGCACCATTCGATAAAGGGCACGTGCTGACGATTTTACTCCTAGAAAAAACTCAATCTTGTGGTCAATCTTTCGTCGAGGTGGTAAAATCCTAAGTAGCTGTTCTGGATTACTTCCTTAAACTCTTCTAAAACTTCCTTAATTTCAACTGGATATTTGCTTATTTCTTCATTTTCTGAAACTACCAGTAGAACCACAAAAGAAGGTTCTCCCCTTTTTACTCCCTTCTTGAATTAGAGGGCTAAAAGCAACTTCCTCTCATCAAAAGTATTGTAGGCTACGGGAACTGCACATAATGTATCTCACATTATCCTAAGACAATTCGCAGCTGGAATCGGCATTGAGCGTGTCATTTTAAGAAAATTCATCCCCAATACCACATCAAAGTCATCGAGGGGTGCCACGGTGAAGTCAATTGTTCCAGACCACGACCCCATTTGGTAGGCTACTTTAGGTGTCACTCCCACCGTGGTTAACGCTTGAGAATTCACTGCTTTCAACTTCCCCACATCCTTGTCTACTTGTAATTCTAACCGCTGGGCTTTTGAATCAGTAATAAAATTATGGGTGGCCCTTGTATCAATCATGGTCTTGATTTTCTTTCCATTCAAAAATAGATCAATGTACAATAAGCCCTTCTCCTAAGACTTGTTGGTAATTACTTGGCGCTCTAATGCCCCCAAAAATCTTAATGCTCCCACCATATTCTATTTTTCTTCTAGGGTTCCTGTTGGGGTTTTGATTTCCCCTCGAAGGGCCTTTAGAGCATTTAAAGTCTTTCGTTCAGGGCATTCTGCCACCCAATGTGGTCTCATGCAAAGGAAACATGGGACCGGCAGCCGACGCTCCCCACTACCTATTCATCTACCCCTCCACTCCCTAGTCATGGGCGCTCTTTAATCTTTCCAAGAACTATTTATCTCCTTTTCCCCTCCCCCATTTGTGGGCTTGTACACCTTATTGGGTCTGGAATTATTATTAGCGGACATGGGGAAATTTCGTTTCCCAAAACTGTCTGAAAAATCATCCAACCGTTCTACAGCGGCAAAGATGGAAGAGAGATCGCTAGCACCTTGCCAGCACAATTCATTCTTCGGCCATGTCTTCAAACCCCGGAGAAAATGAAATAGCCTGTCAGATTCGGTCATGTCTATAATGTCTAACATTAAGGCCTGATATTCTTGTACATAACTCCTTATAGAGCCAGTCTGTTGCAATTCCATTACTTTGCACCGTGCTATGTACTCTACATTTTTAGAGTAGAATTGGGTCTTCAACGCCTATTTCAACCCCTCCCAAGTGTTAATGACACACTTATTGTGCTAAATATCATTCCATTTAGTTTTCTACCACAATTTAGCATCCCCAACAAGATATATGGTTGCTATATTTACCCGGTCTGCTTCTAGATCAACTCGTAAGCACATGAAGTAGTGTTCCATATCAAAGAAGAAATTACCCAGTTCCTTTGCATTTTGCATACACCCAAAACTTTTAGGTTTTGGTACCTTTAATTGAAAACCCTCCCTTGGTTCCGCAATCAACCTTTGGGCTATTTGTGTCACCGCATTCACTTTCACCGTCATCTCTTGTAAATCCCTCTGAACTTGGTCCACAACACTCTAGACATTGTCTATCTCCTTCAAACCTTCCTTCAAAGCAGTGATGGACTCTTGAACATCTTCTGCAAGAAAATCAAAATTATCCGTTAGCTCCCGCAATGAGGCCACAAGTTCTATTGGCTCTCCCCGTTGGGATGAAAGAGATAACAATATGTCCTCAATATGTTCTAGCCTACTCTCAAAGGCTTCCAACTTATCAATACTCCTATGGAAGGCCTCAAGATCTATTAGCCTTTTTCTCCAGGGATTTTACACGTGGAATGAATTTTTCAAGTTCTCCAAGTCTCTCCTCAAATTTTGATACCCCATAAAGATTTTCTCTAGGGTTTTCTTCAGCGGCCTTAAGCTCTGTTGGCACGCCTTTATCCTTTATCAATGTTTCTACCAACCCTTAGAGTTCACAGTACATTGACTCCAAGGTTACAAGTTTTGTCTCAAGTGCCTCAATGCGCTATACTTTTCCAAACTTGTTTCTCATGTGACCACTCATTGTGCTTGCACACACTATGCTCTGATACCAACTGTCACGGATCCCCAAAATGGAACTCAAGTAAGGATCGTGCGGCACTCGTTGAGAACTCTCACCCGACAAGTCAGTCAAATCTCACACGTTCAAGCTTGCAAGCACGAGCATCAGATAAGTCTCAATACTCAAGAGAAATAAGGAACAATATGATATCCCACGAGCAATATATTCATAGAAACGGAATAAGGTTACAATAATCAGGTATATCACAATCCAAGGCAACAAAACACCATAATGAAAAGGATTACTTGTGTTATTCAAATCCAAGAGAATAACCATACAAACGTTAACACAAATAATCATATATTCATTATAAATCCCTGGAAAATACAATTATAGCAGTACTCTCTCCCCCTTTTCCCCATTACATTATCACTCCCTAACACACGGCTTAATTATCCAAACAAAATTGATGAAAATAGTTAAGGTTGTTAAGTGGGCTTTCTTTTCTTTTTTTGAAAATTTTGAGCCTATTTAATTTGAAAAATATTTTTAAGTTTTTCAAAATTAATATAAAATTTCTTCTTCTTTTTTTCTAATTTTCCAAAATTCATATTAAAAGGATAAAATTTGTTTAGTTGTGCAAAATGATTTTTTATTTTTTTATTTCTATATTTCAAAATAATTAAAATATATAATTTATTTAAAAAAATATTTACGGTCTTAAATTTTGGAGCTTAAGTTTAAATGTGTGAATTTGAAAAAATAAATAAATAAAATTCATATATAATCCACACAATTCAAAGATCACGGTGCGAGATGTCAGCACCTGGACATGCACCCAAGCACGCGAATCCTAGCCTATGTTCAAAATTAAAATATGGTATATATTATGTATTTAGAAAGTTAGAAAACAAGTTAATATTTTTGCAACTATTTAAAAAGCTAAAAAACAAAAAAAACAAAAAAAAAAAATGGAACTATTTTTTCAAGCAAATTGTGCAAAAGCTTTTTTTTTTGTTATTTATTTATTTATTTTACATAAATGCAGTACAAACTAAAAAATTAAAAATCTTTGAAAAACTTAAATATAAAATAAAATTTATTTTTCACAATTGAAGAGACCGTAGCATTGCATTTTATTTTTATTTTTTTCTGCCAAACAGCCCAAATAATAGAACTTTTAATTCCGAATATCTATTGCTATCATTTACAGAACCACCTCCCAACAGCCTAGTCGAGAACAGATAAAAGGGAGCCAGCCAACCCATGCCTTTTTGTACATTCATATTCGATATCAGAATTGCAGAAGACAACAACAGAAGTATCAGTCGGAGCGTCTTAAAAATAAGTGCTTGGCTATTTATTTCTGTAAATAGTATTTAATTAACACTTTAATAAGAATTTACTCTAAAAAAAAAATTTTAAACTATATTTTTTTCTAAGAAAATAAGTAATTTTTTAAAAAAAAAAAATTAAAAATGCTTATCCAAAAAGTACTTAAAACTAATAATCTCAAGCTACCTTTAGATAAGTGTGTTTTCAAATAAGAACCCTTTAGATTCCTTATTGCATTCGTACCCTTGTGGAATTCATATAGGAAGTAAGCAATAGAAATCGTAAAAATTCACGAGAAAATGGGGAGGTGAACAAACTCAAATTCTAAGGGATAAGAAGGAGATAGGAGGGAATAGGGCAAAGATAAAGGATGATAAGAGAGAGAGTAGTTGTTTAGCATTGATTTAGTTGTATTGATATGTGAATTGGATTGAAAGGTCCATACAATATAGAAAATGCACATATTTACATTCTTACGAGTTACAAATAATCCCATATTATGCCCTTATAAAATTGACTTTAATTTACCCCAAGCGCAATCGGGTACAACTCAATTAGAATTATATAAGAGAAAATAAAGAAAAAAAATACAAGGGAACTCACTATTTTACATTTGATTATTAAGAAAAAAAAGGAATAAAATATATAACAAGTGAATGAAAAATTTTAATTTTAATTATTAGCATGTTGATTTTTTAAGGATATTATAATAAATTTTATTTTTAATTTAACATTTAATATACATAAAATTATAATTAAAAAATTCTAAATGCAAATAGAGCCTAAAGATACGAAAAGGCCGCAGCCTCAAAATCCTGGCATCCACAAAAAGTTGCCAAAAAAAAATTCATCCTTCTACTGCAGAGCCAAGGCGTCTTGTCAAAGATCTTGCGAAAAGAAAATAGGCCATAAGCACGGCTTAATTGATGAAAATAGTTAAGGTTTGTTAAGTGGGCTTTCTCTTCTTTTTTTTTGAAAATTTTGAGCCTATTTAATTGTGAAAAACATTTTTAAGCTTTTCAAAATAATATAATTTTTTTTGTCAGTTTTCCTAAATTCATATTATAAGGATAAAAAATAAAGTGTTTGTTTAGTTGTGCAAAATGATTTTTTATTTTATATTTCTATATTTCAAAATTTATTTTTAAATGTGTGAATTTGAAATTCTTTTTTAAAACTATATTTTTTCTAAGAAAATAAGTAATTTAAAAAAAAAAATTAAAATGCTTATCCAAAAAGTACTTAAAATTAATAATCTCAAGCTACCTTTAGATAAGTGTGTTTTCAATTAAGTACCCTTTGAAAAAAAAACATTTCAACTAGTGATTCCAAACAATGCCTTGAACTCTATCAGTTCCCCATTCAAAAAGATCAAGGAGACCTCCCAGGATGTGGTTCAAGTAGTAGTACGGGTTGCGAGAATGCCTCTCACGAGATCAGGTGTTCAAACCTCTGGGTTCATTTTCGTCCCTAAATTCTTGAAATTTACCTCCTTTTGAAGTTGTGGAGTCAATTTCAAGGGGCGCAAGATTAGTCATGTGGACTGTACAATGAACACGTGGAAACTCGATACGTAATCCAAACAAAAAAAGATCAAGAAGACCATAACCTATGTTGTAGTTCCTAAGATGTCCCATTTTGAGTATCTTTGAAGTCCCCCACGGCTCGTCTTGTGCCTCTCCCCTATGGAGCATGTTGATCTGCATCAAGAATTTTTCCCCTCATCTAAACTGCTCCCGCCTTCAATGGACCAGGCATCCCGTTCTCCATTCCACTCTCAATCCCTTAAAACAAACTAAAATATAAAATAACTATAAGTTGGAAATAATAATTAATATTGAATGAAACTGAAACTAAAGAAAATTAATGAATTTATTAAAAATAAATGTCTGATTTTCCTCTCAGAATGAAATGAAACCAATCGGGAAATTAATTTTTTTAACTATGGGAAAAATAATGAAACCGGAAAATTGCAACTTTTTTCCTGGATTGTCATGGATGAGGATGTTCAGCTTGAACCCATGAACAGAGAATCCAAGCAGTAGTCCCTTGAGAGAAGAATGCAAGGCCACTGGCTTCATATATACAAGACCTGATTACTATACTGACGTATTGCCTTCTGGAGCATTTTTACCTTGAGAAGCAGTGTATTGTAGGCAGCAGATAGCAATTATGGAAGAAAGGGGGATTAACCTTTCAAAATTGGTATCAGCAGGGATCAAATACTAACCACCTGGAAGACCAAACTCATGCATCCATTTAAACCATCTCAAATGCAGGCATTTTTCCTATCAAAACATGGATTACAAAATGGACAAACAAACAATGAAAACCCCACGAGGTAAAACTGGGTTTCACTAGTCGGAAATTAACTGAATCCATCTGGCTTCGTGGGGACTGAAAGACTGCTCTCTAGCATAAAGGACAGATCATGCATCTGTGACATTAACACCTCTATATCGTCAGTTTTTGATTGCGTCGTTGCATCAAAAGCATCCACACCTTCTACAGCAACTTCGGCATTCCCCATGATTTTAATTTTCTCATTATCCATACTGAAACACATCAAAAAGGTTAATTAGTTAAAAGCTCACTGTACTGATAACTAAAACGACTCTGGTCAGAAATAGTTCCAAATTTTGTAACATGAGACTGATGTGTACATATCCGAACTCAGTCATGCAAGATAAATGCAAAAAAAAAATAGGCATAAAACACTACACACTCTTTAAGGATGCATCTTGAGGGTGCATCTGTTTTTATGGGCTTCTCCTATCTTTGGTGTAATATAACTGCATAAAAAAGAAGACTAGGGAGAGGCTTCTTAGCTCCCTCAAGCTAAAGACAGTTAAAGGCATAAATAAATAAATAAGAGAAGGGAAATTCCACCTATACCCTATTATAGTCATAAATGGCAAACCAAACAAATTATCCGCTTTAGTCCAGTCCAATGCTGTTTTATCAATCAAATTCTACAAAACCTTCGCCTGTGAGACAAAATCCCCCCTCAAGCTACTACAGCCTCATAATTATGATAACTAGAAGTCAATACCAGTAGCTTGTCCTCATTATCCCCTATCACTGCATCATATCAAGCAATTTCCACAATCAGTTGGCACCGCATTTCTTAGATCCTTTTTTGTTGACAGCTTCACAGAGCGCAGCACATCTTATCAGAAAGGCTTTATTTTCCATCAAACAAAAGAGAGCAACCCTCTCCCCCTCCCAAACCCAGAGAGAGAGAGAGAGAGAGAGAGAGAGAGAGACATATGATTCAATATTTTTCATATAATTTCTTCTCATCAGACATGCATGTGGTGGTGGTATGGGATGAGTTGAAGGTCTACCATTCAAAACTTACTGATGTTCTTAACTATTTATACCAAAATAACCTCAAAATCCTGCTTTTGCAAATTTATATATATATATATATATATATATATAAAGGAAAAACACATTTTCTTCCCTTAATATTTAGTCCAATGCCCCCTAACTTCATATTGTTTCAACTCACTCCCTAATTTTTTTAACATGTTTCAATGTCCTCATTGACCTATTTCATTGCTTTTAGTGCCTGCCTTGAACCATTTAATCAGTTTCAGTTCCACCTTCGCTGCAAATTTTCACTAATAAAACATGCAATATGACAGACTCATACTCAACTTCTGAGCCAGACCAGTTTTTTAACTCTTTCATTCTGTACTTGCCCTCATTTTTTTTATTTATGAGATAAATTGAATGATTAAGGGCCGGTGATCTCAGATGTGTTGATATCAACAGCAACTCATTATTTCAATGAATCATTTCTTTGAATAGAAGATTATGTAAACACTTGAAATCTCACTTTACAGATTCTGTTGTGGAAGACAATTTTTTTTTTAAGAATTTGCCATGATTTAGAGCATGGTTTTAAATAACGGCCGTTACATAATGGAAAATGAAGGGGCTGAAACCGTTACGGACTGATATTGCAGGGAGAAGAATTCACGGCCATAAAAGTCCGCAACGGACGTTACGTTCCATTACACTATGTAATGACCATTACGCTGGCCAACAGTCTGACACTCCGATTTGGCGACTCTGCCTCCCCTTCGAATCCACCCAACTTTCTCGCGATTCCCTGCTTTCCCCCTCTCCCAACCACTAATCCTTGGCAAATCTAACATCCAAAGACTAAAAGCGTACCTTTGATTTGTTGTTGGAAGCTGAAGAATAAAAAGGATTGTTCGTTGCAGTCGGCCAGCACTTCACTTCACCTTCTCCATTTCTCCGATTTTGAACTTCGAAGCCTAAGATCTGCCCCCCTCAAGCAGTCGCAGCTTTGCAGGCCAGCCTTGCAGCAGCTCCGCGAGTTGCCACCAGTACATCCTGCAGCAGCTCCCTCCGCCAGTCATCGCCACTCGCCAGCCCCATCTCTCTTCTTCCGTAGTTGCGTCTTCGAGAGTTTGAGAGTTGAGAGACTTGAGACTTCGGGTCTTGCCGTCTTGGACAGCTGGAGTGGAGTCAGTGGACTCCTTCGACTTTAAGACTCCTCCAGGCTCCACCTCACACAACCTTATTCGGTTATTCCTTAATTTCCTTATATCTCACTCTCACTTTTCAATCTTTACTTTTCAGGTTTCTATTTTTTAGCCCTCTTGTTTACTTAAATCTTAAATTAGTATATAATTTATATATTATATTAGTTATTTATTATATCAGTTTTAGCTTTATTCATATATTATATACTGCTTTAAGCATTTATATATCATATTATTTATATCTTTTATCAGGTTTAACTTTATTTATATATCATATATTATATAAGGCTTACCTAAAATCCTAAATTCCTAATTGCTAAGATTTGAGAAATAAATTATTGGTCTTAAAATGAATATATTGTACATAACTAATTAATATTTTTTTTATTTTACGACTTAAATTATTAATAAAATAAATATCTAATATTTTAAAATGTTATTTATTTAAAGATTTTAAATAAGCATTACTTATTATTTTTAATCAAAGATTATATTTTATTTATTTATTTATTATATCAGGTTTAGCTTTATTTACATATTATATACTACTTTAGTTATTTATATATCATATTATTTATATATTATATCAGGTTTAACTTTATTTATAATTTATATATTATATGAGGTTTACCTAAAATCCTAAATTCCTAATTGCTAAGATTTGAGAAATAAATTTAATGGTCCTAAATTTATATATTGTACATCAATAATTAATATTTTTTTTTATTTTATGACTTATTTTGAAGGAGAGCTTAGGCGCAACGGTAAGGTTGTCGTCGTGTAACCTAGAAGTCACGGGTTTGAGGCGTGGAAAGAGCCTCTTGCAAAAATGCAAGGTAAGGCTACGTACTATAGACCCATTGTGGTCCGCCCCTTCCTCCGACCTCACATACACGGGAGTTTTGTGCACTAGGCTGCTCTCTTTTTTTTATTTTATGACTCTTATTTTATTAATAGATTAAATATTTAATATTTAAATTTTTAATAATTTAAATATTTTAAATAAACACTACTTATTATTTTTAATCATTATATTTTATTTTTATGTGATAAATATTTAAAATTAGGACTATTTAGTACTTACTATTTATATTATATCTTCCATTTTTTTATAAAGACTGTAACTTTGTATTTTCTATGCGTTTTGTGTAGAGATCATCAAATCAAGTCTATCAAGATGACACATGAGAAAGGAAATGAAAACTTACCTAGTGAGGACATTGGATGGCATTTTAGTACTCCAATGGACGGCAACAAACATATTATTATGTGTAAGGCATTGCACGCTAAAAACAACACTTAGCACATAAAAAGGGCCAAGTGGCTAGATGCTCAAATGTAACCATACAAATAAGAAAACAAATAATTAAACATCTATAACAGTATGTTAAGAAGAAAAGAGACAAGAAAAAAAGGCAAGAAGAAGTGGTAGCTCAAATTAGAGGAGATTTTGAGAATTTGAGAGACGAAGAAGACTCCTACGAAAAAAGAATGAGATTTGCTCAATAAGAAGCATACGATCACAGCAACAATGGGAAAAGAGACAGAGATTTCGAGTAAGAACAACTGGAGGGGATAATATTTATGAAGAGGGAAATGGCTCTGGTAGTGGTGGTGTCAGTGCTTTTAGTAGAGCTCAATTGTTCGAGAAGCTGGAGGTAATGGACGGCAATGGATCAATTCCAATGCCCTTAAAGCTAGACAAAGAGCAATGGATCCTATTTTAAAAAGAAGCAAGAGTGCAAAACAACCAAAAATAAATACTAAGGTACTAAAAGGTTTAAGAAGTAAATTAAGAAAAACAGTTGAAAAATTCCTAATTTATAATCGAATTCCAATAAATGTAGTTGACTCTCCATTTATGCAATCTATGCTTAATATTGCTGCATAAGTTGGAAAGGAGGTGAAGGGTTCATCACCCAATGAGGTATCTGAAATTCATTTGGAGCAAGAGTATCGGAAAATAAAAAATTATATATCTTCTTTTGCTGGCATTTGGAAGGAAACAGGTGTAACCATTATAGATGATGGTTAGTCAAGACCAACAAGGAAACACATAATAAACTTTTTAGTTTACTACAATAGAGGCACCATGCTTCATAAGTCAATTGATGCCTCTGATGTGTCAAATCGAACAACTGAATATTATTTCAGACAATTTTTTAATTTTGATTATATATGCAAATAGTATTATAGACTTGTATATTTTTAATTAAGCAATATTAATTATTAAATCTATAATTTCATTTCAGATTAAAGGATGAGGTGGTTGAAGAAATAGGAGAGGAAAATGTTATCCAAGTAGTGATAGATAATGAAGCTGCATTGAAGGCAGGAGGAAAATTTCTAATGCAGAAGAGACCTAATCTCTACTGGACAGCATGTGCAGCTCATTGCATAGACTTTATTTTTGAAGATATTGATAAGAAAAGTAATGTGAAGGTCTTAGAAGATGCAAAAACAATAACTTCTCTACACATGGACAGTAAATTTCATGAAAAAATTCACAAATAATAGAGTTGTTGTTATCACTCGATTTGCCACTCACTTTATTACCTTGGAGACTATTGTTAGACATAAACAAGCATTGAGGGAAATATTCACATATGATGCTTGGAAAAACTCAAGGTTTGGAATGGGAAAATCACGCCCTACATATGATAGAAGATTATTTTTTAGGGAAAAAAGTTTTGACAAAAAGCCTTAGATATAATAAAAGTACAGGAACTCTTAGTGAAAGTTCATAAATTGGTTGATGGTTATGAAAAACTAACCATGGGTTTCATATGCAACGAAATTGATAGGACGAAGTTGGACATTCAAAAAGACTGTCGGTTTTACAAATACTACTGGAAAATTATTGACATGTGGAGTTTTCAATTGCACCAAGATTTGCACGCTGTTGGTATGAGTAAATAGAATATAATTTCTTATTATTTTAAATTTTAAATTATGCATAATTGCATTAAAACACTATTATTGATTAATATGTTTGTAAATTTAATTTTAGGGTATTTTTTGAACCCCCAATTTCTTTATGGTGTCCCACCCTCTCCTGAAGTTGCTAGAGAATTCATGGATGGAGCTAAAAAAGTGATAACCAAGTTGATACCTGATATAGAAACTCAAATTCAGGCTATTAATCAAGTATTGGTTCTATTAAATTGAATATTTCTAGAATATATATTAATATATCTAATTAATTAATTATTCTTCACAATCATCCTGTTTTTGTTGTTCCCATATCGAGATAGGCAGGAGACATTTGGAACCCCAATGGCTCAAAGGGCAGTGAAACAAACAAAACTTGGTAAATATAGCTAAATAATGGATGAATGGATCTATTTTGTCTTTTTTATGTTCAAATTTGACTTTTGAAAAATACATTATACTGACATAAAACTCTCTTGAATTATTCATGTAGTCAAAAGTGGAATCATTATGCCATGTGTGCTCCTGAGTTCCAAAGAATAGCTATCAAAGTTCTTAACCAGACCACATTGGCTTCGAACTGTGAACGTAATTGGAGCACCTTTAGCCTCATCCATACAAAAACAAGAAATAAACTAAAATACATGAGACTACTAAAACTTGTTTTCATGCATTACAACGTGAGGTTAAAGTTAAGACATACAATGAGAAGAAGCCAACAAAAAATTGAAGATAGTTTCAACCCTATCATTTTGGACTATATTTTCGAAGAAGATGATCCTTTGAATCCATGGTTAGAGGAGAGAGAGACATCATTACCCAATGGTCAGAACAACTCAAATTGGTTAGATGAAGAGGTTGGTGGCATAATAGTCAGAGGCATAAGGCGAGCCGAGGCACAAAGGGTATGCGAAGCCTTCGCCCCGCGCCTCATGAAGGTGAGGCGCACAATTATTAAAATGCTGCAAAATGCCTATGTGGGGTAATTGATATATGAACATATGAATATCTAGTAATATTAGAATTTAAAACGCCAAAACATTCAATAACAAAATTGGAAATTTAATGAAATTGCCAAGGCCAAAAGCATCAACAATTCAACATGGTTCAACATCAAAATAAAATAGTACAATAAAAGATTCAAAGTATTATGTATTAAACTATTATGTATTATGTATTATGTATTAATTACAAAACAGTATCTAAACTTAGTAAAAAAAAGTATTATGTATTAGTTATAAACTTGCATTAAATTACATATTTAATTACATAAAATATTATAAGAACTAAGAAGAAGCAGCTGGCAGCAGATACATATAATATTATAAGAAGCAGCATGCTGCAGAAAGAATAAGAAGAAGAAGCACCAACAGGCAGCAGGCAGAAGGAAGCAGGCAGTAGAAAAAAGAAGAAGAAGAGCTGAAGAAGAAGAAAAAGAAGAAGACGACTTACAAAGGTCCGAAAGTTCAAAGGCTCGAAGATGAGCTTGCTGCTGGTTCTAAATGTCGAAGACGAACTCACGTTGCTGGTTTGAAGGCTCATAGACGAACTCGCGAAGGCTCCTACTGCTTCGAAATGTGGAAGAGACACTCGCAAAAGGTCGTGCTGGTTCGAAATGTCAAAGCCGAGCTCACGAAGGTTCCTACTAGTTCAAAGGCTCAAAGACGACTCATGCTTCTTGTTCGAAGGCTCGCAAAGGCTCCTGCTAGTTTGAAATGTGCAACAGTGTAAGACCAACTCGCGAAGGGTCATGGGGCTTCGAAGGGTTGAAGAGGGCTAGGGCTCTATTCATGCGAATCGAATGAGGGCTGGGGCTCTGTCACGAAGGGTCTTTGGCTATTTCTTTATTTAATAGGCTCGAGAATTTCAAGGCATGCCTCAAGTCGCCTGACACCCCGATACGCCTCATCGGGCCTCATCTCGCCCCTATGTGTACCATTATGTAGGCTTTCCACATGTCTATATGAAATATGAATATCTAGACATGTTATGGCATATGTCTACACATGTTATTGCATATGTCATTGTTACCAAAGTAGAAGGTTTTTGTCTGGAAAATTCTTACTCATATCTCACTATTGGAACTTAAATGCCATCACTTGAGTTTCTCTCATTTGCCCAGATTGTAGTTTTTGAGAAGGAAAGGGCTGAGCACTTGTTTTAGTAGGAGTCAATGGGCCAAAGTTGTTTGGTTTGCATCTAATCTCTCTTCAGACTTCATGTGTCTCGTACCATCAACTTGACCCATGGTTAGCTTAGCTAATCCTCCCAAGAAGTCCAACTTCCCACAATCGAGTTCAAATTTCCTTCAAGTTACAATTATTTGGCACATAGGAGGCACCAAAATTCTCGTTTCTTTGTGCAACACCATCTCACTCTCTAAATATTCTCAATAAAATAAATCTCAATATGGCATGGAATATAGTCAAAATCCATCTTTGATCCTCCTCCTCCTAAGTTGGGTAAATAGTTGGATCAACAACACCGCTTCCAAGGAAATAAGTTGCTGTCTTTGTGAATTGTGCTGTTACAAGAGATGAAGCTTCAGATTGGGTCGTACATCCGCCTCATCCAGGATTCCTTCGGCAGACAAATTATATCACAGATTGATATTCTTTATCATGTTGATATATACATGCTAATCATCATCAAAGTCAACTTTTGCTAACACAACTAAACCATATAGGTTATAGTATTCATTTCTTGACTACTAATGTTCAATTTTTTGTCCATTTTTTACCAAATTCCCTTGGGAATAAATATTACTTTTTATTGAACTTCAAGAAATGAAGCACTACTTCATTTATATTTTGATGATGTTTTACTGCTACCAATTAAGTGTTGCCAAAAATGGGCTACATATGCCGCACATATTGGACAAGTTACCAAACTTCCTTAATTCTTAACTATCATTGTTAAACTTTATATTCCCTTTGCATTGTCTCTCTTATTATTGCACTGCTCTAACTTTATTTCCTATCTTCAATTTAATTTTGATCTTACACATAAACATATCTATTTATAGGCACCAAGGGGATGCCAACCCAAGTACAAAAGGCTGACATCATGCACAAGTATGTCCAAGTGACATTGCCCACTAAACCAGGCACAAGGTATCTTAAACCACCTATTTTCTGAGCGTAATATGTCTCAGCAAAGATCTTTCAAAAGCTCTTCCATCCCCACACCGACCAAAAACAGGTGACAGGGATTAAAGGCTAATAATTTTTCCTCTATACAAGCAGTAAAACCTCTCCAAGCCAAATGTTCTTTCTTGACAAACACAGCAGCCGCCCAAGAGAAATAAACAAGTGACAAAGACAACTCCCTCAAATTCTGGGTTCAAGAACAGTGTAGTATAATGTGATTCACTTATTCAGCTGCATTTTGAAAAATTACTTTTCCCCTTTGTTGAAGGTTGTTAAAAAGTCAAACATCTTGTTCCAACTTACTTCCTAAGTAGGAAAAACAAAAAACAAAAAACAAAAAACAAAAAAGCAACTTTGGTTGGAACTCTCCCTCCAAAAAGCTTTCAAGGAGAATTGGTCCTCCACTTAATGATTTTCTTTTTCAAGGTCTTTGTAAAAGGAATTATCCATTAGCAAAAGTGGCCGCCATAATTCAAATTCCACCACTGTCTATCTTGGCCTTTGATGTAGGACGGGAAAGGGTGGCCTATGTCCTACGGTTCAACCCTCACAAGCACATACATTCGAAACACTTTAAATTAAGAATTAGATTAACAAACATAAACACAATAAATTAGAGGACATTTCACATGTTGGGAAATTTTGAAAGGGTGTATGATGCTGTCCAAAATTTAGTCCCAATTGGTTCTTTCACAAAGGTATTAAGTTAGATGCAACAAGGATGTTATTTCAATATTTCAAGAATAAAATTCTAAGTTTAGCAATATTGCATTGATTTCAAGCTAGCAAGCTGAAATATTGAAGTCTATGGATGCAAAGGCTTATCAAATATGAAATTTTAGAAATTGAAGATAGGGCTTTAACAAGATTTAGTAAAGGTTCAAACAAGTACTGATTTACCATGAGTTTCAATAGATTCTAGATGTTGCTCAACACACAGTTGGATCACACCGTAGGTCCTTGGTGCAAGCTTGTGAATACCAATAATGAACGCAGCAATGCAGTAAAGTGATGATGGTGGCCGTGTGGGAATATGAAGGTGCTGGCTGTGTGGGTGTATTTGGGAGGAGGTCGTGTGGGGAGTAAGAGGGAGGTGATGGAGATGGAATCGCTAGATAGATAGTGGTCTCTCACCACTTGATCTCCGGAGAGAACGACGTAGCCTCACACTACAAAATCGTAAGATTGTACAAAGCTAAACAAGCTTCATCAAAAGGAATTCTATTCAATATTCAAACTTAACTTTTGTTCTTACAATGAAGGGATATATATAGCTAGCATGGGGGGGCAAAGCATTAATAAGCTTAGCTAGCATGGGGGGACAAAGACATTAAACAACTAATAATTCCCACACAAGCATGGGAGACAAATAATAAAGACACCAACTTACTAGGCATAATAAATACTCGCACAACTTACAACACTCCAACTTACAAGACATATTAAATACCAAGCACAACTTACCAAGGACAAGCACATGCAAGCAAGTAGTATTGCATGTTTACAAATTAAATACAAAACAAAAGTCAAAAGGAGGCCCAATTTTGTGTGGGGCCCAATGGAGCTATGTGGGGCCCACATGGGTCATGAACTCGGACTTGTGTCGGCATAACAACTCGGGTCTTCTCATGCTGAAAAATTTCAAGATACTCCATGTATACCTGCAAGAATTATAAACCAATGTGGACATTGGGTGGCCGTCCACATGTCACCATGTCGACGAAGGACAAGGGCAAGGGCTGCAGGCCCCCATCATCTCTCCCAGGCCCAAAAGAATTCTTCTTCGAAGAATGAAAAGAGAAGTACTAAGAGTAAAATTTCGGGCTAAGACGAAGGAGATCTTCTTTCAAAATCCAGCTACCCTTAGAAAGTGGTTTACCTCTCCACCTGACCAAGAACATTTGGTGTGAACCTGCTCTTGTGAACGTTGTCTTGTAATCCAAGATTTCTTCAATTTCATCACGATTCTTGGGTATGGGTAAAGGTGGGGGCAAAAGCAATTTAGGGGTTTCAGGTTTATGAGGAGTGGAGAACGGGGTGGGATCACCTGCAAGGTTAGAACTGGCGGGCTCCACAAAAGAAGATGCTTCAAAAAATGGGGTTAGATCCTCAACATTAAAAACATTGCTTATGCCAAAATCAATAGGAATATCAAGCATGTAAGCATTAGAACTTATTTTATTTAAAATTTTGAAAGGACCCATCTTCTTAGCATGCAACTTTCTTACCTTTCCTACAGGAATCCGTTCGGGACGAATACGGATCATAACCATATCACCCTCTGAAAATTCTTGTAACCTACGATGAATATCAGTACTAGTTTTATAATGTTCATTGTTCAGGTTAATTTTTATTCTTATTTCAGAGTGTAGATCATGTATGTGCTTAGCAAAAGCATCAGCTTGTTCACTCACTCTAACCTGCGGAGATAACGGGACATGATCTATCAGCTTCCTAGGTTGATAACCAGTGACAACCCGAAATGGGCTGAGGCTTGTGGTTCTATTTACTGAGCTATTGAACGCAAATTTAGCCATCATAAGATACAAATCCCATGAACCTATGTTCTCACCTACTAGGCATCTTAATAGGTCTCCTAAACTCCTATTGACAACCTCGGTTTGGCCATTAGTTTGGGGATGATAAGAACTAGAAACTGAAGTTTAGTATCTAACATTGCCCATAAATTTATCTAGAAGTAATTGACAAACTTTACATCCCGATCAGAAACAATGAACTTGGGAAGACCATGCAATCTTACAATTTCCTCAAAAAAGATGGATGCAATTTTTGAGGCATCATGTGTTTTGTTACATGGAATAAAATGAGACATTTTGGAAAATCTATCCACGACAACAAACACAGAATCATTCTTCCTAGCAGTCCTAGGGAGTCCTAACACAAAATCCATGCTAATATCTTGCCAAGGGGTATAGGGTACTAGTAAAGGAGCGTATAGACCAGTGTTCTGCTTTCTACCCTTTGCAAAATGACATGTTCCACAATGAGATACAACTCTAGCAACATCCCTTTTCAGACTAGGCCAAAAGAACCTATCCTTTACCATAGCAATGGTTTTATCCCTACCAAAGTGACCTGCAGCACCGCCTGGGTGCAATTCCCATATCAATTAGTCACGTAGAGACGTAGAGGGGATACACAACCTAGTTCCTTTGAATAAGAATCCTCCATGGATCACATAATCTAGATGGGATCCAGGTAATCCTCGTAACAAATTAGAGAAGATGTCAAAGAAATTCAAACATTGAGAATATTCTTTCTTGATGCTCTCAAAGTCTATTACTCTTACTTCCAAAGTTTGTAAAGTGGCTACTACTCAGCTCAAGGCATCAATAGCTTTATTTTCAACACCGGCACGATGTTTAAGCACAAAAGTGTACTAATGAATATACTCAATCCACTTTACATGTCTATGATTTAGTTTCTTTTGAGTGCTTAGGTACCTAAGGGTCTGGTGATCAGAAAAGAGAACAAACTCTTGCGGGAATAAATAATGTCTCAAGTGCCTTAAGGATTGGACCACAGCATAGAATTCCTTATCATAGGTAGAGTAATGCTGCTTAACATCATTCAACTTTTTGCTGAAGAAGGCAACAGGATGGCCCTCTTGACTTAACACTCCTCCTATGCCAACACCGGAAGCATCACAAGCTACTTCAAATAGCTTTTGAAAATCAGGGAGGTGTAGCACAAGGGCTTTGGTCATCCGGTCCTTAATGTCTAAGAAGGCTTTGGTTGCAGCCTTAGGCCACACAAACTCTCCTTTCTTAAGACAATTGGTAATGGGTGTCATGATGGTACTGAAATTCCTAATGAATCTTCTATAGAATGTGGCTAACCCATGGAAACTTCGTGCTTCATGAATATTTCTAGGAGTAGGCCAATTTTGGATAGTCTTGACCTTCTCAGGGTCAACAAGAACTCTGCTCTCAAATACAACATATCCTAGAAAGATTATATGAGGAGTCATGAAGGTGCACTTTTTCATATTTGCATACAACTTCTACTCTCTTAGAACTTCAAACATTCTTCTTAAGTGATCTAGGTGCTCTTTCCTTGTTCGACTATAAATTAAGATGTCGTCAAAGTAGACAACAAGGAAATGCCCAATGAAGGGTCTCAAAATCTGAGTCATCACTCTCATGAAGGTGCTTGGTGCATTGGTAAGACCAAATGGCATCACTAACTATTCGTACAAGCCATCTTCAGTCTTGAAAGCAGTTTTCCATTCATCTCCAGGTCTGATTCTAATCTGGTGGTATCCACTCTTAAGATCAATTTTGAAAAAGATCTTGGAACCAACCATTTGATCCAACATATCATCTAACCTGGGTATAGGAAACCTATATTTTACTGTGATTGTGTTAATGGCTCTACTGTCAATGCACATTCTCCAAGTTCCATCTTTCTTTGGAGTAAGAAGGGCGGAGGCATGCACATGGGCTCATGCTTTCCTGAAGAAATCCCTTACTTCTCAACTTTTCAACTTGCCTCTTCAATTCCTCATGTTCTTTAGGATTCATCCTATAATGAGGCAAATTGGGTAAAGATGATCTTGGAACAAGATCTATAGCATGCTGAATATCTCTCATTGGGAGTAATTCATTTGGAGGTTCAGAGATAACATCATTAAATTCAACAAGTATAGGTGACACTTCATGTGGTGTCTCATGTTCAAGAGTAGAGGAGTCATTTTCCTTGGTTACCACGACATAGACAACCTGTGTCTCCTTACTTTCTTGCTCAAATTGCTTCTTGCTTAGAACATGCAAAGAAGTTACAACTTTCTCTCTTCTTTTCAAGTTGTTCCTTTCCTTGTCTTGTTTGTCCTTCTTGGGCTCTAGAGGACTCAAGACAATCTTCTTTCCATTGCACCTAAAAGTATAGGCATTGGCTCTACCATAGTGTGATACATCAAGATCACATAGCCAAGGTCTTCCTAATAGAATATGGGCAACATCCATGGGAAGGACATCACACCAGATTTCGTCTTCATAGTCTGCAATCTTGATAGGGACTAGACACCTATGGCTTACGGGCATGGTGGTTGCATTTACCCAAGCAACCTTATATGGATTGGGATAGGCTTTAACTTTCAATCCCAATTTTTCTAAATCTAATTTTGAGATGACATTCATGCAGCTTCCTCCATCGATGATCATCTTGCAACTCATATTTCCACACTTGATGTAAGTACGAAAAATAGAAGTTTGGCACCAATCCTCTTGTTCTCGAGGGGTCACCATGATACATCGCATAACATTCATAGTAGCATTTTCTTCTTCTCCTATGGATAACTCATCCTCACTAGCTGCTTCTTCAGGGATATAAGGATGTTCCTCTCCCAACTCTTCTTTTGCATCCTCTCTTTCAATTGCCAAGTTCCTAGTAGGGCATGGCTTGGCAAAGTGGCCTTTTTTATGACACTTGTAGCACATATCATTTCTTGAAATTTGTTTAGAGGAGCCTTCATAGGAGCCTTTCCTTTGTCCAAGGGTTGCTAGACAGTTGGATTGCTACCTCTTGAAGTGACTTGACTCGTGTTGGTAGGTCTAATCCTCTCATAAGATGTGCCCTTTCTCTAGTAAGTGTTATTGGAGGTGTTCCCAAATTTTCTTCCCAATTGAGCTTTACTCATCTGCTCATAATCATGTGCTAAGTTAAAGGCATGCTCAAGAGAGTCAATGTGATGGGGGAACAACTTTTTTCTAAGTTCAGGTTTCAAGCCAATCCTAAACCTAGAAATTTGTTGGCTAATGCTCTCTTCTACCCCATATCTAATGGATAGCTCATCAAACTTGCTCATGTACTCAGTCACACTCATACTACCTTGTCTAAGGCTATAGAGCTGATCCATGAGGCGTTCCTTATAACAAATTGGGACATATTTTTCTGTCAATCTCTCTTTTATCAAGTCCCAATGTTCTATGGGTCTATGACCTAGGCGAGCTTCTTGTCTTTCGACATTTACCCAATGAAGCTTAGCTTGCCCGGTTAGTCTCATTTTTGCAAACCTCACTCGATGTGGATCATGCATCTTATGCCAGTCAAAGTATGAATCCATTTCAGCTAACCAATCCTGAAAAATCTTTGGATCCATTTGACCATCATATGTAAGGGCTTCAATTTTTACTCTCTTCATTACATCCATTTCTGGATCATGATTGTCCCCACAGTATGGCCTCCTTTGTTGGAATTCCTCTTCACCATAATCCTCTTTGTTCTAATGTGGAATATAAGGGTCATGACGCTGAAATATTCTAGAAGCATCATGGCATTAAATAACGGCCGTTACATAGCGTAACGGCCGTTACGTAACAAAAAATCATCTCTCCAATACCGTTACAGCCCACATTAGCGGTGAGCAAAAAATTCACATGCGTAATGGCCGTTATAGAACCGTAATGGCCCATAACGGCCGTTACACTAACGTTACGACCTGTAACGTCCGTTATGACACATTACAGCGACAGCCCCTTACACTACTGCGTACCTTCCTTATCTCCTCAAATCTGCTCCATTTTGTGTGTTTCACTCCATCATCTAGCTTAGATCTCCTCATTTGAAGCCTCCAAAGAAACGAAAGCAGCTTCGAAGCTTCGATTTGTTGTGTTGTTCCCTCTTTCACTCTTCAAATCTTTCGTACAGCTTCAATCTACTGATCTAAAGCTTCAAAATCCCCAAAATCAGCTTCGATTTTTGCCTTAAAGATGTTCTTCGCAGTTCGCAGCCATCGCTAGTCAGCTGACTGGCAGTTTGTCTTGAAGGTGTTTGATTTTTCCCTTGAAGGTGTTTCGATTTTTCCCTTTTCGTCAGTTCGTCTCCTTTGTCCAGTGTAAGAACCCAAAAATCAGCTTCCAATCTTCGATTTGTCGCTTGAAGCAGCTGTGCTCTGCAGGTCGCCTCCATTCGCAGGCTTGCAGTCGCAGCTCCAAAAATAAGTTTTGAAGCCTTCGATTCCCCCAAATTTTGGGGGCTTGCAGGTTGCAACTCTCTCGCAGCTTCGGTGAGGACTCAGGACTCGGGAGTGGGTATGTTTCTTCAGTTCTTCTACTTCATTGGTTAATGTAATTGTAAATTACCAATTTATTCTAAATTAATAATTTAGTTTATTTTATAAATTCAGTTTATATTTATTATTTAATTAGTATACAAATTTATAAATGATTATATAAGTAGAATTTATTAATTAAAATAAAAAAATTAGTATAAAATTATTAAAACATAAAATTTATAAAGTTACTTAGAGAGTTAGAGTATAGATTTAGTAAAAAATTATTAATTAATATTCTACATAATTATTTTTTTAAATACCTTGACTATTAATAATTTAATATTAGATCTAAAATTTATAATAAATCCTAATTTCTACACAATTAGTCAAGTCTCAAGTGACTCAAGTACACTACCATTTAAATAATTAAATTGTAAGATTTACAATTCCATATTTATTTTTTTAAATTGTAAATTGTAATATAAATTATTGTATTGTAATATAAATTATTGGGTCTATTGACTCATTTTAAGTAACTTTATGTCTTTAATCAATTGATTCTTCATTTTAATTACATTTCTACATCTTTTTTACCCATTAAACTAATGCAAACTTCAAAAAAATATGCCTTTTTTTATAAGCAGCGCACTAAAATTAATATAAAAATCATAATGCCTATTAAAAAGCATTTGTAGGTTGAATGAAGGTTGTCAAAATTCATTAAAAATCATGCATTAATGGATTTCATGCTTATTTTTCGATTTTGGCATGGTTGTGCATGCATGAAAAAAATTCACAGCCGTTACGCCCGCTTCCCGTTACGTAACACCCGCGTCTCGCAACACCTGCGACCGTTATGCGACGTTACCCGCTACCACGATTTCGAACCATGAGAAGCATTTGGTCTTGATGGAGGACGAACAGGAGGTCGTTCTCAGGATGGTGTCCTTTCTCTTGGAGGATTGTTTGTTTCCCTAGAGTGGTGGGAAGCAAGTTCATGTTCAATCTCACGGGGCTGTCCGGGATTTTCTGGAGGTGGGTTAGGAACTAAATTAGTTTCCAGCCTCTCTATCCTGGCAAGAGCATGAGTTAAAGTCTTGAGTTAAGACTTGAACTTGGGCTTGAAGGTCATCTAGAAGGGTATCATGGTCTATGTCAGTCCTACAGCCATGATAACGGTTTCTAGCTCGAATTGCCATCAAAACATAACCACGAGGGCAGCTAACTCACAACTAGAGAATAGAATTTTTGGGAGATTAATTCAGCCAAAGGAGAATGAGGCTTGAGGGTTCAGCCTAACTAAACCTAGGCTTTAACCTAGGCTCTGATACCAAGATGATGTAGGATAGGAAAGGGTGGCCGATGTCCTACAGTTCAACCCTCACAAGCAGATACCTTCAAAACACTTTAAATTAAGAATTAGATTAACAAACATAAACACAATAAATCAGAGGACATTTCACATGTTGGGAAATTTTGAAAGGGTGTATGATGTTATCCAAAATTTAGTCCCACTTGATTCTTTCACAAAGTTATTAAGTTAGATGCAGCAAGGATGTTATTTCAATATTTCAAGAATAAAATTCTAAGTTTAGCAGAGCAATATTCCACAATTGATTTCAAGCTAGCAAGTTGAAATATTGAAGTCTATGGATGCAAAGGCTTATCAAATATGAAATTTTAGAAATTGAAGATAGGGCTTTAACAAGATTTAGTAAAGGTTCAAACAGATATTGATTTACCAAGAGTTTTAATGGATGCTAGACGTTGCTCAACACGCAGCTGAATCACACCGTAGGTCCTTGGTGCAAGCTTGTGAATACCAATAATGAACGCAGCAATGCAGTAATGTGATGATGGTGGCCGTGTGAGAATATGAAGGTGCTGGCCGTGTGGGTGTATTTGGGTGGAGGTCGTGTGGGGAGTAAGAGGGAGGTGATGGAGATGGAATCGCTAGATAGATAGTGGTCTCTCACCACTTGATCTCCGAAGAGAACGACATAGCCTCACACTACACAATCGTAAGATTGGACAAAGCTAAACAAGCTTCAACAAAAGAAATTCTATTCAATATTCAAACTTTGTTTTTGTTCTTACAATGAAGGGATATATATAGCTAACATGGGGGGACAAAGCTTTAATAAGCTTAGCTAGCATAGGGGGACAAAGACATTAAACAACTAACAATTCCCACACAAGCATGGGAGACACAAATAATAAAGACACCAACTTACTAGACATAATAAATACTCACACAACTTACAACACTCCAACTTACAAGACATAGTAAATACTAAGCACAACTTACTAAGGACAAGCACATGCAAGCAAGTTGTCTTGCATGTTTACAAATTAAATACAAAACAAAAGTCAAAGGGAGGCCCAATTCCGTGTGGGGCCCAATGGAGCTGTGTGGGGTCCACATGACCATGTGGAGCCCACATGGGTCTTGAACTCGGACTTGTGTCGACATAACAACTCAGGTCTTCTCATGCTGAAAATTTTCAAGATACTCCATGTATACCTGCAAGAATTATAAACCAATGTGGACATCGGGTGGCTGTCCACGTGTCACCATGTCGGCGAAGGACAAGGGTAACAGCTGCAGGCCCCCATTAGCCTTCCTTATCAGCCCCAAATACATACATTTGATCAAACAGAATAGAGAAGGTTTTCAACTCCCAGTTGTGGCATTCCACTCAATAGGAATGTTCCATGTCACATTACCAGAAAAGGAGAAAAACAAAAAAAAACAAGAGCTAATTAAAGCTTTGTTATCTCAAGCCCGGGAAAATAGATCCAAGAATTTCATTCAACAAAGGAGCACAACACGCTAGAGATCATGCAGAAAAGAATGCTGCCATTATCCTTCACCTCAAAATAACTAAAGCAAAGAACTCCTTACACCCTTTTCGTATCCAGCTCAACACCCCCACTTTTCCCAGCCCACCATAAACTCCTTTCTGTCTGATCCTCCTTTCTGTCTGATCCACCTATTGTATTCAAAATTGTATTTTGCAATAATAACCTTCCTTCATAACTGATAGTTTTCAGTCATGAATTTTCAAATTCATTTGCCCAAGAAGTTAAACAAAGGAATGGATTTAATCCGCAGACGTGATATTCAAATTCTTCACCCATACTGCACCAAGTATGTTATGGTTTTACATAATTAGAAGTCATAGATGACGAATATAGAATAAAAGAGTTGTTTTAAGAACAAATTTGGTGTATACCATTAATGGGGATCGACTGCGGAGGTGGTTTGACTTGGTTTCAAGCAAGGTAGCATCTAGTGCCTCACACTGTGAAAAGCTATCATTTTTTGTGAGGATGATCCAGAGCAAATTCTTAATCTTAAATGCATCCTCCTCGGGTTTCAAAGCGGTTTCAAGCTTAAAAGTGAATCTGTGCAAAAGGGAAATCATTCCATCGGGGACTGGCGATCATGGTCCTTTGCTTGCAAGTATCCTTGTTGTAAACTCAGTGCCTTCCTTATCACCATCTTGGCCCCCCTTTGGGAGCAATGTTAAAGGACAAGGGTATTTGGGATCCCATTGTTGACAGGTTTGAAAAGAAACTCGCTTGTTGGAAAAGGAACTTTTTGTCAAAAGGTGGCAGACTCTCATTAAAAGTACTCTGTCCAGTCTGCCAGTTTACTTCATGTCTCTTTTCCCTATCATTAGTGCAGTTGCCAAGAGATATCCAAAGAAGATTCCTTTGGAACACAGGTGGTGTCATCAAATATCATCTTGTTAAATGGGGAATGGTTAAACAACCTTTACAAAAGGGCGGCCTCAGCCTTAGATCCCTTATTATCTCTAGTAAGGATAGTAAGGCCCTTTTGGGCATGGCTTTGGAGATTCATGACTAAGAAAAATCACCTCTGGAGGGATGTCATTGCTGTCAAGTGTGGTCTCTATAAAAATGGTTGGACCTCAAAAGTTTCAAAGGAAGCTCACGGTACAGGTGTTTGGAGATATATCAGAAGAGGATGGGAGAATTTCTTCCCTTCATCTACTTCCATAAGAGGAACGAAGCTGATATGTTCTCCTGGCATGATATATGGTGTGGCAATTCCCAAGTCAGTTCCTCTTTCCCTTCCATCTTCAGACTTGCAAGCAACAAAGATACCCTTATTAGCCAACACATGAAGTTCACCAATCAAGGGATTGTTTGGGATATTCCTTTGAATAGAAATGCTTTTGATTGGGAACTTGATACGCTTACAGATTTTTTCAGCAGTCTATAAGTCTCATTGTCAAGCCAATCCCGATGAGCCCAAATGGTTTTTGAAGAAAGATGGCAACTTCACTATCAGCTCTTTCTATAAATACCTTAGTTCCCCGGCTGGGAGCAGCGCTAACTCCCCTTGGAAGCTGATTTGGAAAACAGCAGCCCCTTCAAAGGTTGCCTTTTTCACATGGGAAGCTACTCCTGGAAAAATCCTTACCATAGACCATCTTCAGAAAAAGGTCTCCCTCATGTCAATAGATGCTTTTTATGTTTGGAGCAGGAGGAATCAGTTGACCACATCCTGCATTGCTCATGGACCAAGAAATTGGGGAACTTAGCCATCTCCATAGCAAATCAGAAGTGGGCCACTGCAGCTATAGTGGGAGGTGAACTGTGGGCATGGAAATTGATCAGATCTAACAAGGAAGGGAGAAGATCTCTCGCGCCTCATTCCCCAGCTATTTTCTGGCCGGTGTGGAGAGAAAGGAACAGAAGAGCCTTTGAAGGAATTCTCTCTCCTATTCAGGCTGTCATGGATCATTGGATTGCTATGACTTCTAGCTGGCATTCTAAGCTAATTGATAGGGACCCCTCTGCAATCTTTGATTTTCTTGGTACTTTTCAGTAAGTAGGATTCCAGACCAATTTTCATTACAAAAAATGTTCCCCATTCTTATGATTCTAAAAAATCCCACTCGAAGTTAGTAAGGCAGACAATAAAATGAAGTATAGAATTTATATAATTCTTCAATTTATTCCAGCTACCAATCTTACAATAGCATAAGTACTTTAAAAAAAAAAAAAAGTTGGGACTCCAAAACATCACGACATGATTCATTTTCCATGCTCAGTCACCTTAACATCCTTACAAACCACCATGCTATTAATAAGTAAATAAACTCCTTAGGCAATATCCCACATCAAACTCCATTCCAGAGTCTCTCCTATGGTCAACTACCACAAAACAAACAGCTCTCAACAATCCTATGACAACAGCCATTATTCCACATCAAAACATGCATCATGTCTTCCAGTAACAACAAAAAAAAGAGTGCAAATAGAGAGGTCTAGGATCCCTATGAGGAGGTTTGGTTTTGTGGGCACAAGGATCTTCCCTTAAGCAATGGATGTTTTACCTAGGCGGCGTCTGGAGATAGTCAGGCTTCCTCCCACATTAGTAGGTTCAGTTTACTAATACATGATGATAGACAAGCTTCCTCTAGCATTATTCCAGCTAAAAACTCCGAGTAAGGGCATACAAAAATTTCCAAAAAGCCAAAAACCAGACCGTAACCGAACTATTTTACATTTTGGTGCGGTGTTTTGGTTAAGGTAATTAATTTCGGTTCTTCATGTCTTCAAAATTTTGGTTTTCGGTTTTGGTTTCAGTTCCAAGAACATACCAAACCAAAAAAACCAAAAAAGCAAATTATATTTTTATAATGTGATTTTTAGATATTATGTCTACATTTATTTGATAATTATTTTTAGTTTTTATTTAATTTCTAAACTATTAAACTAATCGTGTAGACATTTTTTAATGTGTCAGGCAACAGCATCCCAAAAAAAGAGAATAAAATAGATTTTCAACCCCACCAATAGCACATGCTGAGGATGGAAACATCTTAAATGCAAGAGGAAGATTGTCGTTTAATTCTTCCCAAACAATGTGCTGATAATTGGAAAAAAGGAGGTACTGTGCAGCCATGCAGGTGCAGCAGCTGCCACCCCATTGTAATCTGTCGATTTATCCCACATCGATCAGATTGAAGATGGGTGAGCCTTCACTTCCTTATAAAAACCCCCTACAGCTTGGGCATTGGCTTAGAATTGGTTTCTTGGCCTGGCCTTAATGGGCTTCTTTACCGCTGTGTAAGCAATGATGGCTCAATTTATAGTCAGATATACTTAAAGTACCTAGAAATTTGTAAATTTGGTTTAAAAAAAAAAAAAGAACCGCACTGATATTTTTTGGTTTATTTAAAATATCCGAACCATCAGTTTATGGTTCAGTGCCGGTTTGTAAAATTAAAAACCAAAAAAATTGACTCCGTTTTTTCGGTTTAGGGCAAAACCAAACCGATGAGAACCTATTACACCCCTGACTCCAAATAGTTTTTGGGGATATAGCTGCCACGGCACAGTCAGCGTTTATCTAAGACAGACAAATTTTAGACGCAACGCTTGTGGATGACGGGACTTCTATTTAAATAGGACTTCAAGAAAGCCAATGACATGGTATGTTGGGGCTTCTTGGATTAGATGATAAATAGGAAAGGTTTTGGAGAGGCGCAAAAGGGATTGGATCAAAGGTTGCCTAAGCTCAACCTTCTTGTCAATTATTGTCAATGGTTGTCAAAGAGTGTCCCGGGCATCAAAGGGGCTTAGACAAAGGCTCCTCTCTTGTTTACCATAGTGGTGGATAACTTTGAGTAGGTTGCTTTTGCAGGCACAAGGTTTGGGGATGATGAGTGGCCTTTACATGGGAAGGGAGGAAGAGGAGGTATCCCATCTCCAATTTGTCGAGGATACCATGCTATTTTTTGAGAACAATAATTTGGAATTCCGTAAGATAATTATCTTGCTTAAATCTTTGACAAGATATAGGGATTAAAGATCAACTTGTCCAAGAGAGGGGTGAACAACACCAATTCAGGTATCAAAGACATAGAGAGGTTCAAAATCATGGTTGTTATTTCCTTTGAGCCACCACTATCTTACCTTGGTCTCCACTTGGGTGCAACTCAAATTCTATAGTCTTTTGGGATCCTCCAATCGAGAAAAGGTGGGGTGGTAAACTAGAGAGGTGGAAAGGGGCATTCTTGTCTCTCAGGGGTTCTGCCACACTTATTAGTGCCTCTCTTTCCAACATTCTTATTTATTTCCTCTCCCTCTTTAGAGTGCCCTTGAAAGTAGCTAGACCTTTAGAGAGGTTGACGCACAATTGCCTTTCGTCAGGCTCTATGTAGGGTATGAGAGAACATTTCATTAGTTGAGAGGATGTAAGTAGACCCAAATCTAAAGGGCGCCTGGGACTTGGGCCACTTGGCAATGTCGTGTTAAAAAACACCTCCCGTAGTAGAGATTCCTTTGGAAGTTAACTCCCTATGGCACAAGCTGGTTAAAAGAAAATGTGGGCTCCTCAGTGGTGAGTATGCTCTTCCCTCTCACCCACTTCAAAGTCGGAAACCACAATAGGGTTCAAGCAGTTTGCTTCTAGGAGGATACTTGTATGGGTGAGACTTCTTTGGAGTTGAAGCTGCCTCATTGGTTTAAGCTTTCTTCTTTCCACAATGCACCTATCAACCCATTCATCTCTTATGAGGGAGTTCTTTTCCATGAGCTTTCATTTTTTCAGAAATCTCAATGAGAGGTTGATAAGCTTACCACCTTACTTTCTATATTGGACCACTTCGTTCATTCCAATGGGGAGAATGAGATAGTGCAGGAGAGGGTGATTCTTTGGGGATGTTCACTTCAAAATCTTTCTTCCCATATCTTTCAAAAACCCCCTTCTCTCAATCTTTTCCCTTGGAGCCATCATGTGGAAGGCTAAGGTTCCTTGGAAGATTTGGACTTTCATCTAGACTATGATCCAGAATAAAATTAACATGCATAATTTGCCTCAGAAAAGAACACCGTTCAAGTCTCTCAGTCCCAAAATGTGTGCCATGTGCTGCAAGCTCAACAAAATGAATGCTCACCCATTTGTGCATTTTGAGGTGGCCACATAGCTAGGAATGCCCTCTTCTCTTCTTTTGGTGAAGACTTGATAGCAGCAGAATGTGGATGATGTTTTTTGCTTGTGAGGTCCAAGGGTTTGGACCAAGCCAAGACGGCAGCATTCCATGGAGTGGTACTTTATTCGCTATCTTATGGACTCTTTGGATCAAGAGGGAAGTGAGAATATTCAAGAGCCGCACAAATTGACCCCATTTCTTATGGGATATGGTGTTCCTAGCTTCTTTTCGGGCCCACTCTTTGGTTTTTTTTGGAGATTTATCACTGTCTGACATTGAAAGGGATTGTACGGAAGCTCTACTGTTTCAGTCTTTTTATGGCTTCTTTATGTCGCATGGGCAATGGAAATTTCAAGGGGATGTGTATTTCAGATGTTCAGCATGATTGGCAGTCTCTTCTTAGGGCATGTTGATTTTCTTTTGCTGTCTTTTACTTTTTGTGTTTTTTACTTTTTTGGTTTTCCTGGAGATTCCCAGATTTCGTGATCTTCTCTCCTGAATGTACATTCTTTCTTTATCTAATGAATTTCTTTTTCTATCCAAAAAAAAATGTTATATACACACACACACATGTACATATCAAGTTGTTTTGAGATTCAACTTATTAAATTAAATTTTCAAAGTAGCATACAATAATGGAAAGTTAAACCACCTTAACATCCTTACAAACCACTATGCCATTAATTAAGTAAATAAGGCCCTTAGGCAATGTTCCACATCAACCTACATTCCATAGAGACTCCTATAGCCGACTACTATAAAAAAAAACAGATCTTAACAACCCCATGAATACACCTATTATTCCACATCAAAGCACGCATCTTCCAATAAACCTTCCAATAACAACAAAAGGAGTGCTAATTAGCCATATATCATGTTGTTTTGCAATTCAATTAATTAAATTGAATTTTACGAAGTAGCATTCAATAATGAAATTTTCAAATTATTAACTATATTAAACTAATGGTCTCTATGCAAGTAAATAAATTTTAAATACTAAGATATACTGATATGTCCTAGTAGCCAGTAAATGAGAAAATTCATATGGAGTTACACACAAGGCACTTATAAACAATATAGAGTCATAGCACCTTCAACTTGAGTCCAGATTATCCGCATCTTCCTCTAAGAAATTTTGTCATCCTTAGATTTCTATTACATCATAGTTGAAGGCCTAAAACATCAACCTTTATATCCCAAACCATTACTCTACACATATCATATCATAAATGGATGCCACCAGGACACAGACATTTTATCGCACAAAAGCACGGAGAACTGTAAAAATAAGTTGGTTCAAATTGATGGTTTCCATCCCATACTATTCACAGTGATTTGTCTTGTCAAGACCTGATGGTAAATACCTATGGGGGCCAAGTATACAGAGCTTCAAGCCATAAATGGTAAAATTTTGGTTACGATAAGGCTAAGACAATTAGTGGCTGGGATGGAAGCAAGGACAAGTGGAAAAGTATGTTGGCTCAAATTGACATTTTTCAATCCTGAGGTAATCACAATGTTCATCGGCCCTCTGGAAAATTTCAAGAAATTAATAATAAAAGAGAGCTCAATAAGGAGTGTGTGCTATCATTTTTGTGGCCATTTAAAAAGGACCAGAGGTAAAAAGTTTACTGGTGAATTTTCTATTGTAATTTTCAGATAAAATGCTATCAAAAACTTGCCAAACATTTCAATTATTTTAAGAGTATTCCCCATCTTTGTTATGAGCACCATTCAAAAAATAAGTAACATTTCAGAAAAGTCAACACAACTATTTTCTTCACATATTTTATACCTTCTTTTCATAATGTTAATATGTATATATAGAAAACATATGTTAACAATTGATCAATGATTTTAATGTTTAAATCTATTAGTGTGTAGAAAGATATTGTTAGCACTTCATTTCACATAGACTGGATCCATCTATGCAAAAGTTTTACAACTATTTGAGAAAGAGAAATTCACTAAGCCATTTTATTTTTCATTTTCAATTATCTTCTTCCTTATTTTGGGATAGAAAAAGAAATTTATAAAAGAGAGAAAAAGATTATACAAATAAGAGGATACGAAATCCTCATAATGAGAAAAAATAAATTACAATATATAAATAGTTCCAATTCTGCTGAAAATACTCAAATAAAATGTATTGCGTCCCCTTAAAACAGCCTGGACTAAAAGCCCAAAGAGATGCCAAGTAACAAATCCTCCCAAAGCAAAGCTGAAAACTTCTTTCCATTAAAATATGTGCAATCTACTCTGATCAGATTCCCCACATAACAGCATAGAGGACACAACTTCCACAATGTTACAGCATCCTTCCTCTTCCCAAACCCAATAAAAGAAATACCCCAAAAATCATCCGTGATCTTTGTACACACCCAATCCTCTCTGAATAACCCAAACAATCTATCCTCTACCTCCCAAAAAAATGCACAATGTAAAATAGAGGAGACACTGTCCCCAAACTGAATTATGTATTTTATACTTTTAATCTTTTCAATCAATATATTAAATTTTTATATGAAAATAATATATCCAATATTAGAAGTTCTGTTAAATTAAATTTCTATACATTTTTCTTGTGCATAAGACAGTCTCCAAACTGAATTATGTTCTATTTTATACTTTTAATCTTTCAATATATATATATATATATATATATATATAAAATTATTATATGAGAATAAGACGTCCAATATTTGAAGTTCTATTGAATTAAATTTCTATGCATGGTTCTCGGGCATAGAACAGAACTAAATTTTTTTCATTAGAAAAAATTATTAACTGCAAGTCAACAAAGTAACCACATCAATGAAAGAAATAGTTGACAGCCTGAGCATAAATACCTGTCTGAAACAGAAACCTCTGACTGCATGTTATTCACCTTGGAGTTATTTTGACTCTTAAGTGCACCTAAGGAAAGATCTGGTAGCAAAAAGCTACCAAAGTCCATCTCTTCCTTGTTGTTAGTTGAGGCGCAGAAGTTTACATTTGCATTCTGAGCATCTGACCGGGCAGAATCATCACCAGCTTGTTTCCAAGAACTATTAGAAGGATCTTGCCCACTAGTTGAGTTTGTGAAATCATTCCATGCATCAAATGAGTCATAGTCCTCAATAACTATCTTATTGTCAGTTTTGCTGCTAGTCTGCCATTGATCATCTTGAATCCAATCATCACTAGTAGAGGGAATATTTGACTTACCCACTGGTCCACCATCCTTAAATTCACCTACAAATGGCTGAACCTGACTGGATATGCTGCAGTTCAAATTATTCCATTGTTCATCTTGAATCCAATCGTTAGTTATGGATGCAGGAGTCAAATCATCTTCTGGATTTGCACCTTGTTTATCTTTTCCAAGTCCAAATACGGTGTCCATATGAGCAGAAATATCAATATCTGAACCCACCAAAGGGTCAAATGATTTGGAGTCTTCGCGAGTAGTCCCAGAACTAGCAGATTGAAAGTCTGCCTCCCAACTAGAATCAATATCGTCATTCCCACCTCCACTAGACCTCACTGCTGTGTCAGAAGGTTGAACAGTCTCAAACAAACTAGGGCTATTCTGAACTTGAAATGCAGGACTCTCCTTACTACTGATGAGTGTGTTTGGGACCAGCTGCTCTTCAGATGCATTAAAAGCAGTCTCTCTGTTTGGTTCAGGGAAAAAATTGTCAATGTCATCAGACAAATTTGGAGAACTTTGACTCAGAAGTGATGCCTGGTTTGAAACAGTTGCCCCAATTTTCTCTGACTCAGCAGTCCATTTTATTTCTAAATCTAAAAAATCAGCTAACGATAATTCATCTTTTGATGCACTCTGCTCTCTGTTTAATTCATTTCTGTCAACGGGTGGCCCCACTGTTTCCTGCAACACAGATTAATTCAACATACAGCAAGCAATGGTACAAAAAAGATTTTTTGGGGGGAGGAGGGGAATCCTACTGATATAATCTATTATTCATAATATATATATATATATATATATATATAAATACAAAGAAGGGCAAAAGACACTGACCTCCCCTAAGATTTGTCAAAAAAACACAAACAGCCCCTTGTATTTTGCAAAAATCAAAGTCTTTTGAGGAAAAGTTTGTGTCTTTTGGCAAATCTCAAGGAGGACTATGGCATTTTTGAAATCTTAGGGAAGGGCAATGGAATTTTTGAAACCTCAGGAGAGGTCCCTGTCTTTTTGCCAAACCTCAAGGAAGGTATGTCGTTTTCCCAAAAAAGAATTCTTATTTTTAAATTTTCGGGCAGATTGATCTTAATATAAATTGTATTACAGATTTGTGCAGAAGGGGAGCAAAACACCTTTCCCCCTTTATTTTTAATTTTGAATAATAGCATAATTCATATGTTCCTTGAAATTTTACATGCACAACCTTCATAGGCATAATCTCTACCATACTAATTTCAAAAGGTGTGAGGTTCAACATTGATTTCAGAATTTTGGAGGAAAGGGGAGTTTCTACACAATTTTTATGCATGATAATAACATACTACTTTATCAAAGAAATGAGCAATGCTATACATACTGATTCTTTGTACTCATTTTTTTTACTAAGTGGTGTTGCATTAATTATATTCTGTGTTAACAATTAATTATAATCAAGAAGTTTTTAGAAAAGGTGGGACCATATAATGAGGGGACATAACATACAAATAGCAACATTATTGAGTAAAGAGTGTTGAGTAGGAATCGGCATAGGAGTAACAGTTCCCTACATAAACTCCTCTTATGGGAGGATGACTACGGGAAATACCATAATACTTTCTTTTTCTTTTTCGATAACAGGAAAATTCCAGAAACTTTCATAAGCGTAAAAGAAACTTTGATACAACATCTTCTCTAGGATCCTAGTTCGCTTTAGGAGACTCAATCTACAGGCTATGTCAACAAAAAGCCAACCTAGACTAACTACCCATGTGTCCTGCTTTGCCACTATCGCACTTGATCCTCTCTTTTCCTAAATTTTGAATTTAAACAATATTAATTTTCTTCTTTGGTCTTCCAAAAAACGATATAAACACTAAAGCATGTGCACTTTGTGAACAAAGTAGTATTATATAATATAAATGTGGGTATGCCCAAACCGAATGGGCAGCTGCAATGGGGACCCCTTTGCAGGCAAAGAATCCAACAAAATATGCATTTGCATTATGTATTAAGAATGAAGAATAAGTAATAACAATAACAATAAGAAGATAGGTTTTTGTGGGATTTTCAAAATTTCCCCTGGAATCTTGTTGACAAAGAATTTGATGAACTAGTCAATTAGATGATTGCTTTTCATTCTTTTGTTCTTTTGTTCTCACCCTAGATGGGATGTTTTGAAGACGGCCGCATGCAACGCCATGTTCACGGAGGACGATAATCCTGAAGGTTCCTGCAGTTTTTGAGAAAGTTTGAAGATTAACTTATAGTGATTGATATATGCTCAAGAAAGGGGGGTTCTGTTTTCTTTTTCGTAGAATCCAAGACTTTTGAATTCTCAGTTGAGGAGGGTGATTCTTATTTCATGTTATGCATTGTTGAGCGAAATCGATACTCTCACCGATCAGATTGCAAGGGCAAAGAGAGTTCAAAACGTTTGCTAGCTATTGTGGGGGAGCTAATGTCCAATGTAATTCTTGGTAATTTTGCACGAACATTCAGAGATGGTGAGAAAGTATTTATTTTGCAATTGGGATCCAATGCACATGGTTGTTTTTTAATGATCTCAGAACTTATACAAGGCCATCGGAAAGGATTTCTGGTGGTGCCAGAAGGAAAATTGGGCAGTGGGTGGAGAGGGTTTGGATTTCATCTACAAAAAGTCATTGCTCTTGAGACGTTAGCCAGCAAACAGACATCCCAATCTGCGCTTAAACTTATAGGGGAGAATTCCAAAACTTTTCTGTTGACAGCCGTGAAGGGGGGTCGGAGAGATGATGGTGGTAGCAAGAATGGAAAACAATTAATGCCATATTCTCAAAATTCAAAATTAAGAAATCATTGTCACGATATACGTGTTTGGGTACTGGGAAGGAACAAGCAAAATCAAAGGCTACTATTTTGGTTGAAATTACTGTGAACATTAGTGGTAACACAAACTCTTATGTATCTCTGAATATAAGACTGATTGCATAGTGGGCCGGATGGAGAATGGGAAGTAATATGGTCCAAAGTTAATCAAGCTCAGGAAGTGGGTTGTACAGAGAAGATCAAGGAAAACAATAAAAGTTTTAAGCCCAAAGCTCCCTTCAAGCCAAAGCCCATACCTAATCCCAAGTCCATCTCAGTCTGGCAGCCCAAACCAACACAAACCCTTCAAAACAATAAGACCCAGAATCCAGAATCGTCATCTTCAGCCTTGGGGAGTTCAGTGAGAAGGGGCAATGTTGTGGTTCTCGATTCGAAGCAATCTGAAGTTGATCACCAAAGTGCGTCAATGCTAGCCCAATCGATGAAATCCTCCGATGACCCCGGAACTAATAGTATCAGCACCGATGAGACCGATATTGAGCTCTTAGACTCCAACGAGATTGATACGGAGCACTTAGGCTATGATGAGGCTGATAAAGAGTGCCTCGGCACCAGTGAGTCAGCAAACACATCCGATGGTGAGGAAAACTTGCAGCAAGACATCCAATTGATTCTTCAAGAACATTCCGGCAGTATTTTCAGGAAGTGGAGAAATTCTAAGCAGTGAGTGCTTGAGTTGTGAGATGGAAGAAGAGTTGCGGTTCCAATTCAAATTTCTTTGCCACCTGGTGAAGTTACAGAGGGTTTGGAAGAGCAAAACCAATAGTCCTTGGTTTCGTTGAAGCCTGCAGATATTTTGGAGGTGTTACCAGCTCAATTTGATGGGAATGATGTACTTGTGGAGAATTGGGCCTCGGACAACGATACAGAGGTTGCTGAGCTACCTAACGAGAGGATTTTGTTACCTTTAGCAGTGGAACCACTAGCCTATTCTTTACCCTTGACTATGGAAGGGCAGGAAGTTGTGGATGTGGAGAGTCCAATGAGGGAAGTACCTTATTCCGAGTGGTTCCAAAGAAGATTTAAAGGGTTTGACAAATTTCTGGGCACGTCCTTACAAGGTATGGAAAATCAAGTAACCACTTTTTTGCTGGCTGTTGAGGCTGAATTACATCATAAGGCTACTTTGGAAAAAAAAAGCACGTGACTTGAAGAGAACTGGTGCAAAAGGTTTAAGAGAATTGAAAGGTTTATTCAGTTCAATTAATTATGGTTCTACTTCATCTAGGCGCAGTGATATTAATAGGGAGCGGGCTTTCTCTGTTTCTAAATGAATCTGAAGATACTTTCATGGAATGTCAAAGGATTGAATGAGGTTGAGAAGAGGCTTCAGATTCGTAATATGTTGCGTACATGGAAACCTGATATTGTATGTTTGCAAGAGACTAAACTTGAATGGATTACTAGAGGAATTGTCCGAGTATATGGAGTTGTCCATATGTAGGCTGGTTGTACTTGGGTTCAAAAGGTGCTTCTGGAGGTGTTGTCCTGATGTGGGATCGAAGGGTAGTGGAAAAGGTGGAGGAAGTAGTGGGGTATTTTTCTGTTTCATGCAAATTTAAAAATGTCGATGATCAATTTGAGTGGGCTTTCACAGGTGTTTATGGACCAAATTTGAACAAGAGGCGTAGGAAAATGTGGGAGGAGCTGACAGGGCTAATTAGTTGGTGGGATTTGCCATGGTGCCTAGGAGGTGATTTTAATATAATCTGCTTCCCATCAGAAAGACTAGGGGCTGTATGTTATACTCGGGCTATGCATGAATTTTCGAATTTTATCTCTTTTCATGGGCTGATGGATATATCTATGGAAGGAGGCCTTTACACCTAGTCCAATTCTTCCTCCGCTTATAGAATAGATCGGTTTCTTTTCTCTCCGTTCTTGGTGGATCACTTCACTTAATTTTCACAGAGAAGGCTGTCCAAAATACTTTCTAATCACTACTCAATTCTGTTCAAGGGGGGGAGTCATCGGAGAGGTAGAACTCCTTTTCGCTTTGAAAAAATGTAGTTGAGGGGGGAGAACTTTGTTGATAAAGTGAAGGAGTGGTGGGCATCCTATTCGTTCCAAGGAAATCCTAGTTTCATACTAGCTAAGAAATTGGCAGCATTGAGGTTGGATTTAAAAGAGTGGAACGAGGCGGAATTTGGGAATGTCACTGTTAAGATACAGCAACTTTGGAACAAATTGAATGACTTGAATGTTAGACAGGAAACTCATCTTTTAATAGTTGAGGAAAAGTTAGAACAAGCTTATCTCCGCACCAATATTGAAAAGCTCACTCTTTTAGAAGAGATTAGTTGGAGGCAGAAGTCTAGGGTGTTACATTTGAAGGAGGGGGATGCAAATACCAAATTTTTCCATAGAATGGCTAATTCTAGTAGAAGAAATAATGGTCTTGAGAGCCTTGTGATTGATGGTGCCTTGTCTTCCAATCAAGGTATGATTGCTGATTACATCACTCAATTTTTCATGAATTTATTGAGCAACAAGTTAGTTGATCATTCCCAGATGTCTTAGTATTTCCAAGAAAATCTGGTGATAATGCAAATTGGCTAGATAAACCATTTGAGGAGGGGGAAATTTTTGATGTCATACAAAATTTTAATGGTGATAAATCGCCTAGACCAAATGGATTTACAATGGCTTTCTTCCAAGCTTGCTGGGAGATTCTCAAACTTGATCTTATGGCTGTGTTCCATCATTTTTTTGCTAAAGGCCAGTTTGAGAAAAGCCTGAATGCTACATTCATCACTCTCATTCCTAAAAAAAATGAAGCAATTGAAGGAAAGGATTTTCGCCCTATTTCGCACGGTTACGGAAGATATAATTTCTACTTCACAGAATGCTTTTGTGAGGAACTGGCAGATTCTTGACCCTGTACTTATTGCTAATGAATGCCTTGATAGTAGATTGAAAATTGGGGTGCCAAGGCTACTTTGCAAATTAGATGTTACGAAGGCTTTTGATCATGTAAATTGGGGTTTTCTTATGCGGTTACTAAAACGTGGTGGGTTCTCTGCCAAATGGAGGCGGTGGATTTTCTTTTGTATATCCATAGTTCGATTCTCCATTCTAATAAATGGCACTCCTTGTGGGTTTTTTGAGAGCTCTAGGGGGTTGAGACAAGGTGACCCATTGTCTCCTTTGTTGTTTGTCTTGGTTATCGAAGCCTTGGGGAGAATGTTGGATGAAGCTGTCCATGATAGTCACGTGTCAGGTTTGGTGTCGGGCGTATAAAGGGAAGAGCTTTGGTGGTGTCTCATCTTCTCTTTGCGGACGATACTCTAATTTTTTGTGACGCTGATCAAGATCAGATTTTGTTTCTCCATGTGATACTTATGTGGTTTGAGGCGGTCTCTGGTTTAAAGATAAATTTGGGCAAGTTAGAGTTGGTTCCTGTTGGTACGGTGTTTAATTTTGACTTATTCTTGCACGTCCTTGGCTGTAAACAAGGTAATCTTCCTATGAAATATTTGGATCTTCCTTTGGGAGCCAAATTCAAGGACAAGACAATATGGAACCCAATTTTGGAGATGATAGAACGAAGGTTAGCAGGGTGGAAACGTTTGTACTTATCTAAGGGAGGTAGAGTCACGTTAATTAAAAGCACTCTATCTAATTTACCCACTTACTCTCTATCTTTATTTTATATTCCTGCTGCTGTGGCTAACCGTATTGAAAAACTTCAAAGGAATTTTTTATGGGGTGGCATTGGTGATGAACCAAAATTCCATTTGGTTAAATGGGATACTGTTTGCTCCCCCATTTCTTCGAGTGGTTTGGGGATAAGGAAGGTAAGACAGTTTAATGAAGCTTTGCTTAGGAAGTGGTTATGGAGATTTGGGATGGAGAAGGCTGCTCTTTGGAGGCAAGTGATAGAGGTGAAATACGGCCGTGAATGGGGTGATTGGTGTACTAGGCCTGTTAATGGCCCACATGGTGTTGGCTTGTGGAAAAATATAAGTCGGGGATGGCCTTCTTTTTCTTGCCACATTCTATATGATATTGGAAATTGGTCTAAGGTGAAATTTTGGCAAGACCATTGGTGCGGTGAGACGTCTCTTGCAGTCAGCTATCCTGATTTGTATAGATTTTGCCGAGATAAAGAAGCTAAAGTGGCTGAGCTCATGAAGTTTGATAATGGAGTCTTGTTTTGGGATGTAAGTTTCTTTAGGGGTATGCATCTTCGGGAATTAGAGGCCTTGACCGGTTTTATGGATACCATATATGGTGCATCAGTGAAGGGGTTCGATGAGGATAAGATGTGCTAGAAATCTGATAGAGAAAAGGGCTTCTTGGTTAAAGGTTGTTATGGTATTTTAATGGGCTCCAAAGATTGTGGCTTTCCTTGGAAAAGTATTTGGAAACAGAAAATTCCATATAGAATAGCTTTTTTTGTTTGGACTGCTGCTTTAGGGAAATGCTTAACGATTGACAATTTACAAAAAAGAAAGGTTTGTATATTGGATTGGTGCTACATGTGCAAGTGTAATAATGAGACGATTGATCATCTTTTTATTCATTGTCCAGTTGCAATGGACTTGTGGGTTATGGTGTTGGGTTTGTTTGGAATGAGTTGGGTTATGCCGCAATCTGTAGTGGGACTTTGAGCATGCTGGCAAGGCAGATTTGGTCATTATCGAAATGGGTTTATTTGGTTGATGGTTCCTCATTGTTTATTGTGGTGTCTTTGGAGGGAGAGAAATAGTAGGTGTTTTGAAGATAAGGAAAGATCCATTTCAGACCTAAAGCTATTTTTCTTTACAACTTTGATGAATTGGTTGGCTGCTTTGCGAAACCAATCATTTTCTTATGTTTTTTATTTACTAGATTCTTGTAATTTCTGTTTTTGATTTGTTTACTCCATGTACACTCCTTGTGTACTTGGTGTTCATTTTTTATATCAATAAACTTATTACTTATCAAAAAAATAATATGCTATTTAATTTTTGGCCATAAATTATAGTTTCTCCAAATCTCCATCCAATACAAGACAGCAGTCTTTATACACACACACAACCCACCCACCACCCCATGGGAAATTCTTCAATTAATTTCCATTGCCCTCAATTTGAAGCACAAGAAGAAAAAAAAATGCAACACAAGAGATACACACTGCCCTTATGTGCATATAATTTTCCATTTAGACAATACAACGCAAGACATCATTTTCCATCATATTGGGACTGACAGAAATTATCACCGGGGCAATGTCCAAATGAAAGCCAAAATTAGATTCCAACTCACAAAAGCAAATTCTAAACTTATTGATTGAAAAAACACTCAAACTTGAAGTACCAAAGAAGCACTTATCAAAAACAATGTGATATACATCACCAAGCAAACAATGAATCAAAATTACATCCAATAACAAGCAATAATTCAATGCTCTGTGCAGGTATAATGCACATTTTAATGTGAAGGAGAGAAAATCCCCCCAACTTAAACGACAGAAGGACAGCAAATGTCAATAATTATTTGAAAAAATAAGCAAAAATACACTAACCGATCCGTCCAAATCCAAGGTCTCGAGCAACCACCGATACCCAAATGTTGATTTGAAGGCTATGGGATCCGGAGGAACCTCCTTCCTCTGCTCTGCTCCACAGTACAAGCAAAACTTCGACTGCAAACCCCCGAGAAGCGTCCCTTTACACTGCTTGCACCGAAGGTGAGGCGGCGAAGGATCGAACTGTGAGATCGACTCGGCGAGCGAAGGAAGGCTGGGGAGGGTAGGGTCATCCGGATCGTAGGAGGAGAGTCCAGCTTCCTTTCGGAGCAGGCTCTGGGCTTCTCGGATCAGATCCATCGGAATATCGAACTCCATTGTTGAAGCATTCGTCCCGCTGGTAACAGTATTAGGGTTTCTCTCCCCCTCTCTCTCTCTCTCTCTCTCTCTGCGAGTTCACTTCTTAGGCTTGTGATCGACCGGTGGTCGACAGGTTCACGGGTGGTCTGATCCTCTAGGGAGGATTTCTATATCCTTTTCAAACTCTGATGTACTGATGTGTAATAATTTTGATGGTTTTTACTCTTTTTTTTTTTTTTTAACAAGAATCCTCACTATTTTCAACAGTAAAGAAGTACTCTACTGATGTGTAATAATTGATGATTTTTTACTTTCTTTTTTTTTTTTTTTTGGTCCGAGTGTCATGGCGCCCTCAATTTATCCAGCTATATGATATATGATCATTGGTGACGTCACGAGGTACTCAAACTAATCTCTCTCTCACGCTGTTTGGCCCATAGCCAACGCAAGAGGTAAATTCAGGTTTTTATCCAACGAGGCAGGAATTGAATCTGGGCTTTATATTGTCAAGCAACCTGCTGCAGATCCCCCTACCACGCTTGAGGACATGGTTTTTTACTTTTTCTTTTTTTCACGTGAGAGTAAAATAAAAATAATGTAAAAAAGAATTGAAATTTGGAATGGAATCAAGTAGGTAATGGAATTGTATTTGAAATCTAATTACTATGTTTAGATAATTGTAGGAAAATAATCAAGGATAATGAATATTTTAATTTGAGAGGTGTCAAATTTGAGAAATTGTGTTAAGTTCCATACATACACACATGAATATAAAAATATTTTAGAAATGAAATCCCAATTAAGGCAATTGCCCGCACTAGAGGACATATTGCTCTACCTATATAATGTGTTAGGATCGTTGGAGGTGAAAGCATCCGTAAATGCTTGAAACTTTTGAGGATTTTTTTTGGTCGATTAAAGAACTAAATATGGTTTGAGCTGTGCAACAGGAGTTAAGTTATAGTAGGTAGCACATTTCCTGTTTTATATCCCTTTCACCATTCACAAGACTCAAACTTGAAAACTCTAATAAAAATTTTTCAAGTTTTAATTACTAGAACATCCTAAGAAGTTTGTAACATACTGCTACGAAGCTTGAAATGCTACAATTCGCACAATTTGCTTCTCTTCATAATTTTTTTTTTTTCATGTTAATATGTAAAATTCTAATCAGAATTTACCTTTAAATTTAGACTCGACTTTGGTTTTAAATATTTGGACTGAGAGTAAAGTTTTGAATTTTGATTAATTTTATAATATACAAAAGTGTACCTTATTTTTAAAAATATTTATAAAATTTTAATTAAATAATTATTGACCTAATGATTTGCCTTCATCCATTATTTTGAATTGATCGATAAAAGTTTAGATCTTCATTAATATTTTTACTATATTTCAATTGTCATGTCCAATAAAATTTTTATTGTAAAATAAATTTAGAAAGCATAACAATTATATAAAATAATTATAATATTTTATTTTTTATTAAGTATTTTTTTAATGTGTATTATTATGCAAGTTTATTGTCTAATCAACATTATTTAATTTAAAGACAAAAGTGAGCCTTTCTTAATCAACTTTTTTTTGTTTTTGATTTTTGGTTTTCGTTTTTATAATTTTTGACAGTGATACCAAACAACCCCTTAATATAGTTAGGGATAGTTATGAAATAGTTTGAAAATATTTATGGGTAGTTACAATAATATCTTTTAAAATATTCAAGGATAGTTACAGGAATTTTTTCTGAAATATTTATGAATAGTTATACGAATATTTTTTGAGAATGCTAAAAATTAAATCGAGAAAGGGTGAATCTCCTTCTAATAGTACACATTTTTTTTCTAAATTTAAAGAATAATATATTACAAGTATTACTATTATATTCTTTGGTAAAATATATGAATATTTAAGGGGCAATTATAAGGTAGTGCTTGAGCGGCTAAGTATTGGACCTTATGTTTTTATATGTGTAGATTGATATAAAATCCAATACAATTTTATAATATTCTAGTTAATATGTTAGATGTGTTGCACGAGATTTTATGTGAATATGTAAAATATTTTATATTTTTTTGATAAATTTTAGATAAATTTTAAAACAAATTAATAGCATATTTTCATAAAAGTTTGAATATTCAAAGTAATTTATAAAATGAATGTTTCTTTTAAAATTTATAAAAATACATACATCAACAAAAATACTATTATCACACCATGTAAATATAGATGTGAAAAATCTTTAAAAAAATATAAGATGTGATATGATGCAAATACTCTTATTAAAAATATGAGAAATTTTGAATTTTAATATTTACATTGATTAAATATTAATAAGAAATTTTCATTTTATAAAAATCATAACATATGACTCAACATATAAGAAATTATTTTTTATTTGCTTAACGATCAATTTATGAGCTTTTAAAATTTTTAAATTTTATTATTTGGAGACTACTTCTAGGTTTACAATTTCATTTCTAAAATTTATCTTTTGGAAATTATATTATCGTATTATGTTATACACTTTATAATAATTTTAAAAGACACCAAAGGAATTAACTATTTTATTTTGGGATGTACATTTTATTTAACATTTGTAATACCATTACTTTTATTTTATTTTTTGAATGAAATGGATTTTTAGGTTCAAAATAAAATCTTTAAATTTAGACTTATCTAATGTTATTGAGTTTAATTTTTTTAAAATGTATTACTTCTAATAATAATAATAATAATAATAATAATAATATTTCTATCTATAAAATTATTTATACTAGTTGTACTTTTATATATGATATGTGTATACACTTCCATTTTTTTGTACTAAATAGAACTTTTTTTTAGGTTCAAATAGTAAGGTGTCTAAATTAGGTTTTAAAGAAGGTAATATTTTTTCTGTAAAATGATTTATTTTATTCATAATTAATATTAATAATTTATTATAATAAAAATATAGATGAAGAATGTGAATATTGAATTTAGATTGAAAAATTCTTACAATTCCTCGTTGCTTTAATATTCTTTGATTGATATTTCGTTAGCAACATAAAATTCCAGCACCAAAGGGTACTTATTGTATTATTTTCAATCAGTTTTAATTACCTTTTAGTTTTAGTCACCAATGAGATCTTTTCCTATCTTGTTATTTATCTTATTATTATTATTATTATTATTATTATTATTATTATTATTATGTCAGTAGTTGGTTAATAGTGAAAATTTTGTGTTTATGATTTGTAGACTTAATATATGCAATTTTTATGTTTTCCATTTGCACATCTTGGAGTATACAATTTTTTTTTTCCAAAAAAGTACTGTTGCACTTTTTTAAAAATTTTAATCTAACTTGGATTCATACCCAAAATTGAATGTTTTAGATTTTTTTTTTTTTTAAATGCATTATGTTGTTTGTGTGGTTTCTATTGGTTGCAAGGTATGATTTAGAAAATTGTCTATGTGAAATAAGTCTACACAAAAATAAATAAATAAACTCAAACGTGTACTTCACTTGTGTAACACAAATTATTTTTGTACACACAATTGATTCCAAACCCAGATAAAGGAGCAGGGTTGTGTTAAGTATCAAACTGTTGTGATATGTGACTCATATAATTGAGTGGATGACATGCACAAGGAGAAAATATGGTGTAATAAATTTGCTGGGGCCTTACTGGGAGGAAACCATCGACTGTTTGTTTGTTGTCGTCAATGGTTTTTCTAAACATTCAAAGAAGGTTGCTCCCGACATCTTTTCGTTGATGGTATGACTAAAAACCATAGATGATTTGGCTTTTTTCGTTGACAGTTTTAGTTAAACCGTCGACGGATACACTCAGGGAACCAGCACAGATTTCAAATTTTGAATAAGTGGACATTAGTTTAGCTGGGGTTTGGAGGGAAGCCCTCTGAGAATTTTATGTATACATTATTCTAGGTGTATTTGTATAGTAAGAACATCATTGTAAGTGTCTTTTGATACCAAGATAGTAAAGTACTTTGTTGATTGCTCCCATGGACGTAGGCATTGCCGAACCACGTAATTTCTTGTGTTGTTTCTATTGCTTTCAGATATACTGTGTGGTAGTGTTATGTATTTGTCTTTCATTGATTGCTGCATTGATATTCCATATTGCAAATATAATTCATACAACAAATTGGTATTAAAGCGATTGTTGTAATGGCTTTGAGTACATCGTCTTCGAAATTTGACGTTATCAAATTTGGTGGAATCGGGAACCTCGATTTATGGCAAAGAAGGGTGAAGGATTTGCTTGTGCAGCAAGGAATGGTGAAAGTTTTGTATGGTGTTCAATCGGAAGGCATGGATGAAGCAAATTGGAAGGAATTGAAGGCAAAGACAGTGGCTACTATCAAATTGTGTCTAGCGGATGACGTGCTATATCATGTCATGGAAGAGGATTCTCTTGCGGCTGTTTGGCAAAAACTTGAAATTCGGTACATGTCTAAGTCTCTTACGAATAAACTCTTTCTTAAGCAAAGGCTATATTGGCTTAAGAAGGTGGAGGGTTCGGATTTGAACCAACACATCAACGCATTCAATCAAATCATAAGTGATTTAATGCAAGTTTATGTGAAATTCGAGAAAGATGACAAGGCACCGATGCTACTGAATTCCTTGTCTATGTCTCACACATATGAAAACTTGGTAATGATGGGGTAAAGAGACCCTGAATTTGGAAGAGGTGACAAGCGCATTGTTGGCCTTTCATTGAAAAAATAAAGTATGCGACGAAATTTCACATGGTGAATGGCTTATGGTGAACGGTAACTATGAACGTGGGATAGGAAAATTCATAAATGGATCGATTCAAAATAAATCCCGTTCTTAGTCCAAAAAGAAAAAAGGATATCTGGTGCTTCAAGTACAGTAAATATGGGCACATAAAACTGGCGTGTCCAAATTAAAAGAAAGAGAATGTTGAAAAGCAAGAAGGCACTTCAAAATCAGCAAATTTAGTTGTGAAAGGAAATTTAGAATACAGTGATGGTGACATACTTTCAGTTTCATCGGGATCAGATTGCCTCTCGGACTCTTGGATCCTAGACTCGGCATGTTCTTACCACATAACTCCAAACAAAGAGTGGTTCAGCATTTATAGGTCAATTAATTTAGATTCAGTTCTTATGGGCAATGATGTTTCATGTAAAATCATTGGAATAGGAAATGTACGAATTAAAATGTTTGATGGTGCTGTAAGAACTCTATGTGATGTAAGACACATTCTGAACCTTCAAAAGAGTCTAATTTCATTAGGCACTTTGGACTATAATGGATTCAGTTACAAGTTCGAAAGTGGAATTATAAAGGTGTGCAAAGGTAATCTAATGATGATGAAAGAGCAAAAGTTAGATGGAAACATTTATACACTGGTGGGTACTACAGTTGTAGGTAGAGCTGCAGCCGTAGATTCTGAATTTGATGACATTGTCATGTGGCATATGCAGCATAGGCATATCTCTAGTGACCCAAAGAATTATGGTATTTAAATAAGAGGGAGAAAAAAGGAAATTGTAAAGGGGGTCATAGCAGGTCCTCGTCGACGAATGCGAAGAGTTTGTCAACGAAGTGGCTTATTAGGATCATTGACGGGGACACGTGTCTCATCAATGAGAAGTTACAGAGAGGCTACTCTCAGCTCTGAATTTCATCGACGAGGAATAAGCACTCATCGATGAACTTCCTTCGTGGCCTCGTCGATGAAGTGACGTGTCTCGTTGACAAAGGCTAGTGTATAAATAGCCCTAAACTCGGATTTCAACGCAGATTATTCAAGAAAAACCAGATTTTCTCTCTCCTCTTCGGTTTCTCTCCCTTCTCTTTAAGATTCTGGATTCATTCTTCGCCAGATCGACGATCTGAAGCTGCCACAACACTCCTGGGGAGGTTCTCTTCAAGACTGCCGGAGTGGATCGTTGGTGGGGCTAGCTTGGACTCCATCCCAAGTTCAAGGTAAGACTTCTTATTTAATGTTTGACTTTCCTACGGTTGTAGAAAATGTAATAGTCGAAGAAATACTGAAATTTGTTTAGGGAGATGTTATTTTCAAAGTGTTGAACGGGAAACCCTGCGGGTGTAAGACTAGATATTATAGGGGCTTTTCATAAGTCAAGTAAGGGGATAAACTAAGTCAAGATATTTATAAAAATATATTTATTATTATTGAACATTTAATTTCAGATAAATATGTATGTTATAGAATTATGTTGGAAATAATGTAGTTGAAATGTGATTAATATCTCTTTTGTGTGGCATGAGTAAAATTTACCATGAAAAATTATGATGATGGAATATTATGTTTATAAAATAAGTATGTTTTACTGCTTCCGGGAAAATGTTAAATGATACAGAGATTTTCAAACTAAGGTATTTATATGATATGTCGGCGTACGGGCCGAGGTTTTTATATGATATGTCGGTGTACGGGGTGATGAATTTATATGATATGCTGGCGTACGAGCTGAGAAATTTATATGAAATATTGGCGTACAGGGCGAGCTTTTTATATGTTATGCAAAATTATATGAAGACATTAACTTGACAGTTATTATTATGAAATAGCCATGTATCATTATTTGGAAATATGTTATATGTTATCAGAACCTGATTGGCTTGGATTAGGCTTTCACGAAGCACAGTACCGTAGCTATATGATCACGATCATGTTTATGTTAGTATTACCACTTGCCGTATGGGGCAGTGGGAGAATGACAGTCGATGTGGTTTATTGTAGTGTTGGCGTCATCTGGTGTACAGACTAGGAGAGGCAGACTCATCGTACTTACAGACTTTTGCTTTTGATTCGGCAGTGGTTGACCACCCATTGTTGGGTCCCGCCTTCGAGCCACACAACCCAGTCATGTGAGGGTAAGACATGACACCAGCCAGCTAACCATCTAAGATATTTTTCCATGTACAGTTATATGAGATGATTTACACATATGGAAATTCAATATGTTATACTATGTTATGATTATATATGTTTTCCCATATATGATACAGATAGTTCTATCAAGTGAGTTTATGTATTATTATATGTATAACACGAAAATACTCATGTTGTCACACACTGGCATTAGTTTATTTCCCTTACCAAGAGGTGTCTCACCCCAAATTATATAAACATTTCAGAAGCCCCACATAGGAGAGCGGACAGAGCTCCGCAAATTAAGATCCAGCTGATCTACCCTATTTGAAGGGTAAGTATTTTGTTATGGTCAAACGGATTTTTGGGTGACAACCCTAGGACTCTTTTTGGTTATTTTGGATTGTGTCTATTCATATTGTTGACTCTATGAGTCAAATCCTGTTTTGATAATGACAAATCACTTGGTATTTGATTTGTACATTGAGATTGTGAACAAAAATATTTTTTAGCATGCATGAAAGGTGAATGAGTCATGGAAGCCGCGAGAAGTAAAGCATATATACCTGACATAACCCATGGAACTAAAAGCAAAGAAGGATGAAGGAACAAACTTCTAGTTGAAGACTTTAATGGGAATTGGTATCTAGATTTGATGTATTTACATGTCATATGATATATTTTGAAGCTCAATTACATCTTAAACTGACCTTAGGACTCATGCATCTCATGAAATATTTATTTGAAATAGTTTTAAGTTGAAATGAATTTTTTAGGCAAATTATTAGAGGCCTTGTCGACAAACCCCTTGGTCTTGTTGATGAACATATGAAGTCCACTCGGCAACAAACACATTGTCTCGTCAACGAGAAAATACTGAAAGCACTAAAATTTCAAACTGGGCTCTCGTCGGCGAACTCATAACCTCGTCGACAAAGGAATGTTATACACTCGTCAACGAACTTACGCATTTTTCGACGAATGTCGGGACGTTGAACGTGTTTCCAGCGTGGACACAAACAAAAAATTGAGTTTTTAATAGATCCAACAACCAGGATTCATCCTAGGGCCGAGAACACATATAAATATACTTTCTAAACCCTAAAGCACCACTTTTTGCATAGCATTGGGAGCATTGAACGTATTTTGAATATCTTGTGAGATATGTGAATTCTATTGCTAACGTCATTGCCTGCACTCCAAAGAATTAATACTTGTTAGGGCATTTGCGTCTTCAAGATCCAAGCACACTTTTGATAAATCTAAGGTTGATCTTGAGGTTTGAGTAACTTTTCATTGAGCTTTCAATATTTGATCAAAAAGAAGTCTTCTTCATTATTTGTGCATAAAGAAAATTCTTTTTTTTTTTTTTGAAGAAGCAAGTGATTTTCTTATAAGTGTTTATTTGAGAAATTTGTTGAGAATTGTTTTCTAAGGTTTGATCTCTTGCTACATTTAAAGTTATAGTTTTAGTAAAAGAGGTCTATTGTATTAGTGCAAAAAGTATTTTTGAGAAAAATTATATTTTTGGTGAAACTTTTGATACACTCAAAGTTACCTTTATAAGTGCTTTGATAGCTAGAACTTAGATCTGCATATATTTCTTTAAAGATCCTATCTGATATCTTTGTGTAAAGTGTTTTAAAAATAAAACCTAAGTTCTCCAAAACTTTGATTTATTAACATTATTTTTAGGAGATATTTATTAAAGGGTAGATTTGTGAAGCATCTCATTCTTAATATAAAGATCATATTGGTACATACACATTGAGCTTCAAACATTTATCATATGATTATGTGTTATGATTTATCTTGTACTCACTAACTTTGTGTAGAAGCATTTGAGTTTTTGCAGAAATTGTAATTCCATTTTGTATACACGGTTCGGGTTGTGAACTGGGACCAAGGAGGAAGTTACGCCTCTTGTAAGCAGCAGGTTGTAAGGGAAGCATCGTCCCAATTAAAGGAGCGAATTATTTAGTGGAATCCTTAAGTGGGTTACTCAAGACGAGGATGTAGGTTGGTGTAGGCCGAACCTCGTAAAATCGAGTTTGCATCTCTGTTACCCTTACCTCTATTTAAATTCTGTGTAATCATATTATGTATGTGTTGATCAATTGGTGAATGATTGAATAATTGGGTAATATTGTAAACTTGATAACGACACACATAAAATTACTTATTGGGTTAGTTAATTTAAAAAAAATTGATTAAGGTAGTAATTAGTATCTTGGAACTTTGTAATTGATTATTTTCAAAATTAGAACCTAAAGGACTTATTTTTTAAAATACCCAATTCACCCCCCCTCTTAGGATAACATCGTAATTCACATTTGGTATCCTTAATTGTTAATTTTGTAAAACGATCACATGACACATATCGATGTAACCCCATTTGGTGAGGGACACTTGTCCACTAGACCTCCAATTTTATATGGTATAAATTACACCTATTGGAAAAGTAAGATGAGCAAATACCTATTAAATGTAGATTGAAAGGTATGGAAAATAGTTACTAAGGGAAATCATGTTCCCATGAAAGTAATTGATAAGGTAAATGTACCTAAAACTAAAGATGAGTATACATAGAAAGACTGGAAATCTGTACAAATAAATGCTACTGCGATGAACTTACTTTTTTGTGTACTAGATGTAAATGAATTTAGTAGGGTGATGGTTTGTAACTCTTGTAAAGAAATTTGGAAAAAATTAGAGGTCACATATGAAGGTATTAAGGAAGTAAAAGATAGTAGGATAGACATGCTCACTAGTGAATACGAGACATTTAAAATGACTGCTGATGAATCTATTCAATCCATGTACACTTGATTCACACACATCACAAACTCTTTAAATGCCTTCGGAAAATATTATCTTACTTATGAGTTGATCAGGAAAATCCTTGGGGGACTACCTCCAATGTGGGAAGTTAAAGCTACTGCAATAGCAGAAGGAAGAAATATGAAGGAGATGTTTGTGGATGAATTAATTGGATCGCTCATCACATATGAGCTAGCCATAAATGAGAGGAAAAGTGAGCAAAATAAGGCAAAGAAAATTACCGTGCTTAAGGCATCATCAAACAACTCTAGTGAAGGAGGTGATTCTGATACAGAAGATGACATGGCTTTGCTAACAACGAAGTTTGGGAAGTTCTTAAAGAAGAATAAGAAGTTCAACAGAAAATTTCAGAACTCAAAATCAAAAGGAGGAAAGTCAAGCATGAAGAAAAAGAAGGAAGTTCCACCAACTTGCTACAACTGTAGAGAGGTTGGACGCATCAAGCCTGAGTGTCCCAAACGAATGAAAGCCTCTAAGAAAAAGAAGAAGGCGCTAAAAGTCGGTTGGGATACGCACAACACAAGTTGTTTAGAATCTGAATCCAATGATGACGAGATTGCAAATTTGTGTCTAATGGCACATGATGAACTTGAGGTACAATCATCATTCTCATCTTCTTCTTATTATTCTAGTGATTCTGAAAATGAGAATGACATGCTTTCATACAATAAATTGAAACAAGAATATTTGTACACTATTAAAATGCTTAAGAAGAAAATTAAGAAAATTTCTGATTTGAAAAGTAAAGTTAAAGAACTTTCAAGGTTGGTAGAAAGTCAAAATGAATCTCATGCATCCCTCATAAAAGACAAGGAATTGAAAATTGAAGAGTTAGAAGAGATTTTGAAAGATAAATCTAAGATTATTGGTCAGTTTACAGAAGGACAAGCTAATTTTGAAAAACTCCTTGGAATTCAAAGAAATTCTCTAGAAAAGGAAGGTCTTGGTTATAATGGAAAGGATAACACAAAACAAAGACATCCTTACATGATATATTTCGTAAGAGAGTCAACAGCTTATAAAAATGTTACATGTTTTAAATGTAAGAGGTTGGGTCACATTAAGTTTGACTATCCTTTTAAAAACAAAGATGTCAAAATTAAAAAGGTCTGGAAAGTCAAAGGAGAATCAAGTGCTAACCCTCATGGATCCAAGAAAATTTGGGTACCAAAATCAGTTATCTGATTATGTCTTGCAGATATGCTTAAGATCATCCTCCCCAAAATACAGATGGTATATGGATAGCGGATGTTCATGTCACATGACCGCGGATAAAGTTAAGTTCATATCCATCACACCCAAGGACGGAGGATTTGTCACTTTTGGGGATAATGTTAAGGGAAAGATCATAGGTGTAGGTAAAGTTGGTAACGATTCATCACTAATTATAGATGATATTTTACTGGTTGATGGTTTAAAGCATAACTTATTGAGTATAAGCTAACTGTGTGATAAAGGTTACAAAGTATCTTTTAAACATGACAAGTGCATTATTGAACACAAAACTGAAAATAAGATACTATTCATTGGTGAGCGTCATGAAAACGTATACACCACCAGTTTTGATAACTTAACCTCACAAAGTGTGATATGTTTCTCTACTATGGATGAAATTAATTGGATTTGGCATAGGAGACTAGGACACTCAAACATGGACTTAATATCTAAACTAGTTAAGGGAGACTTAGTTAAGGGATTGCCAAAGACAAAATTCGTCAAAGATAAAATTTGTGATGCTTGTCAACTAGGAAAACAAGCAAGATCTAGTTTTAAGAAGAAGAAAGTAATTTCCACTTCTAGGCCACTCCAGTTGCTACACTTAGATCTATTTGATCCAAACCCAATTCAAAGTTTAGGAGGAAAATCATATGCATTCATTATAGTTGATGATTATTCAAGATATACATAGGTATTATTCTTAAGTCACAAAGATGAAGCGTGTGAACAATTCATAAACCTGTGCAAGAAAATCTAAAATGAAAAGGGATATACTATCACTAAAATTTGAAGTGATAGGGGTAGAGAATTTAAAAATTAAGGCATTGAAGACTACTACAATTTATTAGGAATAGCTCATAAATTTTTTTGGCTCCTAGAACACCACAACAGAATGGTGTAGTTGAAAGAAAGAATAGGTCTATACAAGAAATGACCAGAACTATGATAACGAACATAAACTACCTAAGTACTTCTGGGCTGAGGCACTGAATGCCACCTGCTATGTTCTAAATAGAGTTTTAATTAGACCGTTCTTAAATAAAACTCCATATGAATTGTGGAATGACCATAGACCAAACATATCGTATTTTCATGTCTTTGGCTGCAAATGTTTTGTACTTAGAGAGAATGAACATTTAGGAAAGTTTGATGTGAAATCTGATGAAGGCATTTTTCTAGGATATGCCATAGATAGTAAAGCCTACAGGATATATAATAAACGAACTTTAACTATTGCATAATCTATCCATGTAGTATTCGGTGAGTCAAATCCTTTCTCCAAAAAGACCGATGAGGATGAAATTGAGATAAATAATGGAATTGAAAAATTATCCATTGAAGATAATTTAGATAAGAGAAATAAAATTAAAGAAACATCTTCTGAAGATAATCAAGTTGAAAATGAGGTTAATGAACCACCTAAAGAATGGAAGTACATAAAGAATCACCCCATAGATCAAATCATAGGCGAACCATCACATGGAGTAACCACTCGATCCTCACTTAAAAATAAGGTTAGTCATTTTGCATTCCTATCTCAAGAAGAACCTAAAAATGTGAGTGATGCAATAGAGAATGAATCTTGGGTGATGTCCATGCAAGAAGAGTAAAATCAGTTTGAGAGAAATAAAGTCTAGACATTAGTTCCTAAACCCAAGGATAAGTCAATTATTGGAATGAAATGGATATTTAAGAACAAGAAAGATGAACATGGGATAGTGGTTAAAGATAAGACAAGACTAGTAGCTCAAGGATATAATCAAGAAGAAGAAATTAACTTTAAGGAAACCTTTGCACCTGTAGTTAGAATAGAAGTCATTCAAATGCTCTTAGCCTATGCTGCTTTTAAGGATTTCAAGTTATATCAAATAGATGTTAAAAGTGCATTTTTAAATGACTATATAAGTGAAGAAGTTTATGTAGAACAATCCCCAGGTTTTGAAAATCATACGTATCCAAATCATGTTTATAGATTAACAAAAGCCTTGTACGGTTTGAAACAAACTCCTAGAGCTTGGTATGAAAGGTTAAGTAGTTTTCTACTAGAAAATGGATTTACTAGAGGTAAGATTAACACAACACTCTTCATAAAAACTAAAAAAGAGAATATGCTCCTAGTCCAAGTATACGTATATGATATCATTTTTGGAGCAACAAGTGAAGACTTGTGCAATGTGTTTGCAAGTACTATGCAGAGTAAATTTGAGATGAGCATGATGGGTGAACTAAATTTCTTCCTAGTACTTCAGATAAAACAAGCAAAATATGGAATTTTCATAAATCAATCAAAGTACATTAGAGATCTACTCAAAAGGTTTAACATGGAAGATGGAAAAATACTAGGGACACCTATGAGCTCCTCGTTGAAATTAGACAAAGACGAACAAGGTATACAAGTAGATGTAAAGCTATATCATGGAATGATTGGTAGCTTACTGTATCTGACTACCAGCAGGCCTGATCTAATGTTTAGCATATGCTTATGTGCAAGATTTTAGGCTGCACCTAAAGAGTCCCATCTACTAGCTGTTAAAAGAATATTTAGAAACTTGATAGGAACCATTAAACTTGGATTATGGTATCCCAAGTATACCTTCTTTGAGATTGTAAGTTATTCAGATGCTGATTTTGCTGAAAGTAAAGTGGATAGAAAAAGCACAAGCGGTTTGCCGAAAGTAAAGTGGATAGAAAAAGCACAAGCGGCACATGCCATTTCTTAGGAAATTCTTTAGTATCTTGGTTCTCAAAGAAGCAAAATTTAGTTGCATTATCCACAATTGAGGCTGAAAACATAGCTACTGGAAGTTGTTGTGCTCAAATGTTATACATGAAGCAACAACTTATGAATTTTGGATTAAGTTATGACACAATTCATATAAGATGTGACAATACAAGGGCAATAAACATCTCAAAGAATCCTATATCACATTCATGAACTAAACACATAGAAATTAGACATCACTTTTTTCGTGATCATGTGCAAAAAGAAGATGTGACACTTGACTTTATATGCACAAATGAACAATGGGTAGACATATTCATGAAACCACTTATGGATGATAGGTTTATCCCAATTAGACGTGAATTAGGACTTATGCATAGTCATGAAGTTGCCTAGAATTACGTTACAATACATAATTAAGGGGGAGCAACTAACATTCAAATTGCCAGTGGTTCTATATTTTTCATTTGTTTTGGCAAAACGTTACACATTTGGTATCAAACTTTTAACTTTAGTGGACTAACTTACTTTTCATGCCTATGTCACTTAAAATATTGTGTGTGCTCTATTGAATTAAATTGGTAGAGTGAGAAGTAAATTAAATTGCATAGGGGGAGAAATTGATTTTTTCTTTACATTGAGATATAATTACATCTGAATAGTTCTATACATATCTTTTTGTTGATATCAAAAGGGTGAGAAGTGTGTGTACAAAAATAGTTTATAGTGAGTATAAATTTGCAAAAGGGGGAGATGAATATAGTTGCAAACATATTGGTATTTAGTTTTTGCGCTTTATGTTCAAAACTAGTGCCTATTCTATATTGTGTGTAAGCATACTTCATATTGTCAAACTTTATATTGTGCATTAATTGAGGGGGAGCCTTGTTAGGCGTAACCCATTTTCTATTTTTTGCTCGTGTATTTGTCATCATCAAAAAGGGGGAGATTGTTGACTCTATAAGTCCAATCCTGTTTTGATAATGACAAATCACTTGGTATTTGATTTGTACATTGAGATTGTGAACAAAAATATTATTTAGCATACATGAAAGGTGAATGAGTCATGGAAGCCATGAGAAGTAAAGCATATACACCTAGCACAACCCATGGAACTAAAAGCGAAAAAGGATGAATGAACAAGCTTCTAGTTGAAGACTTTAATGGGAATTGGTATCTATATTTGATGTATTTTCATGTCATATGATATATTTTGAAGCTCAATTACATCTTAGACTGACCTTAGGACTCATGCATCTCATGAAATATTTATTTGAAATAGTTCTAAGTTGAAATGAATTTTTGAGGCAAATTATTAGAGGCCTCGTCGACGAACCCCTTGGTCTCATCAATGAACATATGAAGTCCACTCGGCAACAAACACATTGTCTCGTCGACGAGAAAATACCAAGAGCACTAAAATTTCAGATAGGGCTCTCGTTTATAAGCTCATAACCTCGTCGACGAAGGAGTGTTATACACTCGTCAACGAACTTACCCATTTTTCGACGAATGTCGGGATGCTGAATATGTTTCGAGCATGGACACAGATGAAAAATCAAGTTTTTAATAGATCCAACGGTCAGGATTCATCCTAGGGCTGAGAACACATATAAATATACTTTCTAAACCCTAGAGTACCACTTTTCGCATAACATTGGGAGCATTGAACGTATTTTGAATATCTTGTAAGAGCTGTGAATTCTATTGCCAACGTCATTGCTTGCACTCCAAAGAATTAATACTTGTTTGGGCATTTGCGTCTTCAAGACCCAAGCACACTTTTGATAAATCTAAGGTTGATCTTGAGGTTTGAGTAACTTTTCATTTAGCTTTCAATATTTGATCAAAAAGAGGTCTTGTTCATTATTTGTGCATAAAGAAAATTCATTTTTTTTTTAGAAGAAGCAAGTGATTTTCTTATAAATGTTTATTTGAGAAATCTGTTGAGAATTGTTTTCTAAGGTTTGATCTCTTGCTACATTTAAAGTTATAGTTTTAGTCAAAGAGGTTTATTGTATTAGTGTAAAAAGTATTTTTGAGAAAAATTATATTTTTGGTGAAATTTTTTATACACTCAAAGTTACATTTTTATTTAAAGATTTAATCTTATAAGTGTTTTGATAGCTAGAACTTAGATCTGCGTAATATTCAAGACTATATTTCTTTAAAGATCCTATCTGATATCTTTGTATAAAATGTTTTAAAAATAAACCCTAAGTTCTCCAAAGCTTTGATTTATTAACATTATTTTTGGGAGATATTTATTAAAGGGTAGATTTGTGAAGCATCTCATTCTTAATATAAAGATCATATTGGTACATACACATTGAGCTTCAAGCATTTATCATATGATTATGTGTTAGGATTTATCTTGTACTCACTAGCTTTGTGTAGAAGCATTTGAGTTTTTGCAGAAATTGTAATTCCATTTTTGTATACATGGTTTGGGTTGTGAACCGGGACTGAGGAGGAAGTTACGCCTTTTGTAAGCAACAGGTAGCAAGGGAATTTCCGTCCCAGTTAAAGGAGCGGATTATTTAGTGGAATCCTTAAGTAGGTTGCTTAAGACGAGGACGTAGGTTGGGGTAGGCCGAACCTCGTAAAATCAAGTTTGCATCTCTTTTACCCTTACCTCTATTTAAATTTCGTGTAATCATAGTGTATATGTTGATCGATTGGTGAATGATTGAATAATTGGGTAATATTGTATGCTTGATAAAGACACACATGAAATTACTCATTGGGTTTATTACATTTAAAAAATTGATTGAGGTAGTAATTAGTAGCTTGGAACTTTGTAATTGATTGTTTTCAAAATTAGAACCTAAAGGACTTATTTTTTAAAATACCCAATTCACGCTCCCTCTTGGGATAACACCGTACACATATGATGGATGTAGTAAACTCTGGTATTCTGTTAGTTGGACAATTTAATATGTATGTGATTTTACGTTTCCTGTTGCTTAGGAATTGGTATTGTATTTCCGGTGTACCCCTGGTACCATGGGTCCAGGTGGATTATGAATTTCCAGGATTTTTATATTGGATATTATGAAAAAAGAAATGGTAAAATAAGCAGGTCGTTACAATATGAGTGAGCTTGGTATGAAAGAACTTTACAAGAGGCAACTCTTGAAGGGTTTGAAAACATGTAAGCTGAACTTCTGCAAGTTTTGTGTTCTTGAAAAGCAAAGAAGGGTGCAGTTCAAATAACTATACATAAGACAGAAGGTATTCTTGATTACATACATTCTGATGTTGGGGGGCTGATGAGAGTAGCATCACAGGGAGGACATGTGTATTTTGTGAGTTTTATTAATGACTACTCACTAAAGGTTTGGGTATACTTCATGTGACACAAGTTAGATACATTTTATAGGTTTAAGTTATGGAAAGCTGAAGTGGAAAAACAGACCGGGAGAAGAATTAAATGTATCATATCAAACAATGGGACCGAGTATGCTCATTCTAGGTTTATGGAGTTTTGTGAGCAGCAGGGCATTAGGAGACATTTCACTATTTGTCAGGCACCTCAGCAAAATGGTGTGGCGGAAAGATTCCCGAAGATCCTTGTACATTTTAGTGCTAACAAGATGTACCATATACAAGGATCGGTGCGCTTCCTTCAAAATCACTTTCTTAGTCTTAGCATCAGCAGATACACATATCCTGGTACGGAACCTCAAAGCCCCATCATCTGAGATACTGAAATCTTCCTCCAAACCATCATGTACTTTTCCCATAAGTTTTACCAGTTCTACATCACTCCTCTGTGTTGCTTTAATTCTTTCCTATAGAGTCAGTTGCAATACCAGATTGGCAATAAATGTATGATGGTCACCCTCACTCACTCTAAAAATGAGCAGTGCGGAAGCTATCCAAAGTATAGGAGTTCTATTGTGTAATATTTAGCCCAAAGGCCAGATCGTCTCCTCAGGGAATGTGATTTAATCTCAAATTTTATGTAATTTCAATTAGAAAATAAGAAACAATAGATACTGAATATAGTTCAGATTCGGTTTTTCTGGATTGTTTGAGATTTATTTTGATAAATTAAACGAACATGTAATTTAAATCCTAATTCTTAACACGCACTAAATTTAGTAATGAGAAATGGAAATCCCCCGTTAACAACCAAACAAAAATTGAAACACGCGTTGAACTTCGAAATAAAAACTAAAGATGATAACTTTCCTACATAATTAAAACATGCAATAAAAAAAAAAAAAAAAAAAACTCAATCAAACACAAATGCGAACAAGAAAAATCGAACTTTTAACAAAATCAAGAACCCGAAACAAGATAAAAAATTAAATGCAAACAAGAACTTGAACAAAAATTAAAGCTTTAACAACTTAAATAATAACTAAACACGATAAAAATGGGCACTTCAATAAGATTAAACCTAAACTAAATCGAACTTCAACAAACAAAATTTAAAATTTAAGGAAGCTACTAATTTAACTTCTGAAAAAAATATATATTTTTTTTCTTTTTGTATTTTATTCTTTTTTTTTCCAAGAACCAAACTAAACCTTAATTAATTAAAAACTACTTCAAGCACAAAAGTAAACCTATTGCTAATAAAGAAAACAAATAACCTTAATAATAGCTCCCAAACATGATTTAAAAATTAAAAGTTTAATTAAAATTTTACTAAAAAAAATACAATTATTCAATGAATTAAAAGCAATAACAAAATAAAACTAAAGGAAAAAAAGAAAGGAAAGAAAAATAAAGGAAGAGAGAGAGAGAGAGAGAGAGAGAGAGAATCTGGTTGTGATGGCAGCAGGGCTTCTCAGATCTCCTCTTCTAGCGGCGACGAGCAGAATAGGAGCAGCTTGAGGTGGAGTTTGGGCAGTAGTAGGGACATGTAGCAATGTCTTCTCAGGTTACAACAGGTTGGAGAAGCAGCAGCAGCAACACCAATAGCTTTAGTTGATGTTCGATTTGTAGGGGAAGCAATGAGTAGTAGATGGGCTCGGGTCTCTCGGCTGGGGTGTTCCACGGCAGCAAGAGTCAACAGGGACCTTCAGGTTGTGGCTTCCAGTAGAAGTGACAGAGCAAGGAGGATAAAGGAGGTAAGGGGGAGAGAGAGGGAAGGAGAAGGAGAAGAAAGAGAAAGGGAAAGAGAGGGAGGCTGGTAGTTCGGGTTGAAGGAGCAGTAGCCAAGTTGCTATAAGCTTCTCAGCTACTTGTTTATGACAGCAAGGAAAAGGAAAAGCAAAGGAGAGAAGAGGGAAAAGGGAAGAAATAAAAGAAGAGAGCGGAGAGTGAGAAAGAGAAGAGAAGGGAAGGAAAAGGAGAGGATAAAGAAAGGTTGCTGGAGTGTGAGGCCGAGAGAAGGAAGAGGGAGAGAAGAGAAGATGAGGGTTCGGGCTACTGTTGGGAAGAAGAGAAATATAAAGGGGAAGGGGGAGAGAGCCCTACCCGGCACACGGGAAAGGGGTCCAGACCCGGCTGTATGGTCAGGTCACATCAGGTGAGTATTAAAATTTTTTTTCTTATTTCTTGCTTCTTTTTTTTGTTTTTTTGTTTTTTTCTTCTTTATCAAATGAGGATGATTTCTACCATCCTAGAGCCAGTTTTTCTCAAAACTCAAAACACAGAAGTTGTAGATAATCTTCTTATCTTTCTCTATGATTTTGAATTATCTTGATCGGAGCTTGGATGGAAAAATTATGCATGAATTACGAACTAGTGCCGGTTTTAGCTTCTCATAATTTTTCTGCGATAAAAAAAAATGCCAAAAATTCATAAATTACTCAATAAAACCCAAATATAACAAATAGGACACCGTGTTAAAATATTGAGAGTAATTAGGTATTTAATTAAAAATATAAACCTCAATACATGAATTAAACCACCTAATTACATAGTTTAAGCACATAATCACACCCCCAACTAACGTTTTGCTAGCCTTTAGCAAATAACGTGATTGAATTCTAGGGCAGTATCCATAATTACTAGCTCCAACAAAACTGAATGCACATGCGACACAACCATACCATTTCACATACAGGAATATAACCAAATTTCACACCAGCTCGTTCATATTCAATGCACACAACTTTGAAGCATGTCACTTATGCAAGTTTCATCATTATATAATAATTAAGAACAATATGCTCACCTGAAGTTAACCAGCAATGCAATTTAGAGTTAATGCGGTCATATAAATTTGAGTATAAACAGGTGAAATCTAGAGAAATGTGTGATGTATATGACTCGTTACACCTAGGATACAAGTGGACACCTACAAAACGGTTGTTTTGACTCGGCCTAACGGGCATACTCTAAAAAATACTCAAAAAAGATAGGTTCACTCATCATATGTGACGAGGAGTGTTGTGATCAAACATCCAACATATTGGAGGGAACAAACACTAAATGTATGAAGTGGACTAGTCTGAAAAGGATCTAGCCTATTTATGAGGTGTCGGGTCCTTCACCCTAGCATCTTCTCACCTACTCGTCCTGTCCAACCAGGACCACCCTAAATCAACTTATTCACAAACCAGACGTGAATATATCTGAGGCATTAAGCGAGTGAAGAATCTTCATACATGAAGAACATTTGTCATGTCCTTAACTTTTTGTGGTATTTGTGTAGAGCAGCCATTAACATTTCATTTCATGTGCATTTCTATTTTTCTTATTCTTTCTTCTGCTCATTCTTCAATTTCTGTCTTTTCATTGTCAATTAGGACGATCATTACACTTTTTTTGTTGTCTTCATACCACCCATGTGAATTAAGCTCGAACAGTAGTCTATGAAATAAGTCTATTTCTAGGGGTGGCTTAGCCTTCACATCTTAAGTAGGTTACAAGACCTAGGTTTCTATCACCCTACTAGATGTCACCTTTAGGCTAGAAAATAAAAAAACATAGACTAGTGTACAATGAATACCCCCCAAAAAAGGAAGGTTGAGTTTCATGAACTCTGAGATAGTGTCAAAAACTCAAAAGAATGATAAATGGCTCAACAATACCTCACAAGGTGTTATAGTCGCCACGGGCGCTCTCTCAGTGCTCACAAGGAACCTTAAGTGCTACAAGTCACGTGAACGTGTATTTTCAGCTCGATGAGATACCATGTTAATACAAGAGTTTATATAGCCAAATTAACAAAGTGTACTACCAATCAATTCTTCATGGAGTTATAAAATCATATAAAGAGAAACTACACATAAATGATGGGTATAAGTATGTGAAGGGTATAAGTCAGTATTAATCATGGCATAAGTCAGTGTAATTCCTCAATACTCTTTCTTTATTTTTTTTTAATTAATATAAAACCCAGTAAGTATAGATGCACATTGTTGCATGCAAATTCTCACCCCCCCCCCAACTAAAGTGGAACATTGTCCTTAATGTTAAAACATATGGGAAATAGAAAAACTGTGCACTGGTGAACAAACTAATGGAAAATCACTACCAATTAATGCAACAGAAAAAGAAAAGGAAGATGCAAATAAAAAACAAATAAAATGAAAAGAAAAAAAACTAAAAAGAAAAATAGTAAGATAGAAAGGTTAGAGGACTCCCCTTATTTGGATCGAAAGGAGTCGTGAGAGGCTTGAACGGCTGTTCATTGACCATGGAGCTGTTATCATTCGTTGGATCCACAAGTTCTACTGTGCCATGGGAATGAATGGGTTCAACGATGTACAAGCCATCCCATCGGGACCACAGTTTCTAGGGGAACAGATGTAATCTAGAGTTGTAGAGAAGATCTTGCTGATTTAGGAAAAGTTGTTTATCCTTGATCGTATGCAGCAACTTCATCCACTTCTTCACTAAGCGAGTCTTGTCATAAACTTTCCTCTTGGGTTCTTTAAGCTCACACACCTACAACTTTCTCAAACCGATGACATTAGCAAGTGAAAGTTAATCCGTTTTATAACCCATTTTGCATAATGCTGAATCTTAACAGGTACATAACATGCCTTACCATAAATCAACCTGTAGGGAGTTATCCTTGAATTTTTCTTGAATGCAATTTGGTAGGCCCAGAGCGCATCAACCAATTTCTTGAACTAGGCTTTTCGATTAGGACAACCCATCTTCTCAAGTATGATATTAATCTCTACAAAGAACTAACGCTTATCCTGCGTTATCCCATGTTCTGGCATTTTATCGGTGGCAAGGTATTTCACTATATCATCATACCAAGGGCCGCATAACATGTTGGTGATAGGATAGATGATGTCTAACATCGTCAACTCTGGCGGTCTCCATCGCGCATCATGAACTGGTATTGCATCTATCTCTGTGGATTACCCCTCTAATTCAAGTAACTCACTAATCAATGGAACTTTTTCATCAAATACCTCAGGTTGCTCAAGAGCTTCATTCTCAAATGCACCATCAGGACCAAATGCTGAAAAAAATTCTAACATATTCAAGTCATCTACCACATCTAATGCATGTACCTCTGAATCATCACACCCAATCGGCGTCTTATTAAACACATTCATCTCTAGTGTCATATTTATGAACGTGAGCTTAAGTAATCTGCTTCAACAATTAATCAAGGCATTAGAAGTAGCAAGGAATGGTCGCCCAAGAATAATAGGGGTCTAATATATGGTGGAGACAGGCTGCTGCATATCCAAAACCACAAATTCCACTAGTAATACAATTTTTCAACCTGTACTAACACATCTTCAATAACACCTCATGGAGCTTTTAGTGATCTATCTACCAATTATAGCATTATAGGTGTTTTCACCTAATTCTAGGTACTCATATAGCGAATATGGGAGCAAGTTCACACTGCTCACCAAATCAAGTAAAGCTTTCCCGATACGAGATTCACCAATTATGATAGAAATAGTGGAAGAACCAGGATCTTTGAGTTTCCGTGAAGTCTGACTTAATATCAACACGCTAACTTGCTCAATCAAGAAAGCCTTTTTCTTCACGTTCAGTTTCCTTTTTACTGTGCATAAGTCTTTCAAAAATTTTGCATATGTAGGGACTTGCTGTATGGCATCCAAAAGTGGAATGTTGATTTTCACCTATTTGAATATTTCTTGGATCTCAATGTGATACTTATTTTTCTGACTGGATGTCAATCGTTGAGATTAGGGTACCATAGGCTGATACTCCTTAACAGTCTCATCCTCCTTTTTATCTGACTTCTTTGAATTTGAGCTCGCTTGATATGATTTTTTTTCCCTCATTTGTCTCAAGTGTCAATTCAGGTGTTGGAGTAGTTGCTTGTTGATTAGTGGGCATTTCAGGATGAGCAACTTCTTTTCCGCTTCTTAAGGTAATAACCACATTCGTTGTTTCAATAGAATCCCCTGAAACAGTATGCATTAATTGTTGTTGTTGTCGATATACCTAGGGATTAGGCTGCAGCTGTGCAGGAAATTTCCCTTTTTCTAAGGTATTCAGCTGAGTACTTATCTTATTCATGCTATCTCTTAATTTACTGAAGGTTTGATTACTTTGATTATTGGCCGTGATGTGAATCTGCATGAATTTCTAAAACATGTTCGCCATTTGTGTCATGCTATCATCAAAAGATTTCTTTGATGGGAAAGGAGCTAAATTTGGTTGAAATCCTAGGGGTGCGTAGCTCTGAGAAATCTATTGCGGCTGATATTGAGGTTAAGGAGACGCAATTGGGTGATATAGCGGCTGCAGAGGTGATGCATAAGATTGTGGAACTTGCTGATATTGTGAGGATGATGGACGAGACTGATCATTCCTCCATAAGAGGTTTAGCTGATTCCTCCATCCAGGATTATAAGTGTTCGAGAAAGACTGATTCTGAGATTTGTTGACCCAATTCGCTGATTGTACCCAGTCAGATCTACTTTCCTGCCAAACTAGTAGTAAACGACAATCCTGAATTTTGTGGTCTGAGGTCTTACAAATAGAGCAATCCTCATCTTTCACTTTTTCTAATTCCATAACCTCTAGTTTCTTAGACAACACAGCAACAAGAGCCTGTAGGCTAGTTTCCTCTTTGACCTCGTATCTACCGCCACCACTGATCACTCTGAGAGTTTGTGCTGCTATTGGTGCCCGTTCATGTCATGTGTTCTATTGTTGGGCACTCTCAGCTAAGTAATCGAAGAATTATAAAGCCTCATCTGGTTCCTTACTAAAGAACTCCCCGTTGCACATGGTCTACACAAACTGTTTACGTGCAAGGGTTAAAGCAATATAAAAATAATTCATTAACCTCCAAGATTTGAATCCGTGGTGTGGACATATATTCATCAGGTCCTTGAATCTCTCCCAGCAAGCTTGGAGCGTCTCGTCACCTCTTTGCATGAACTGACTGATCTGCTCCTGCAGGTACTGAGTTCTCTGAAAAGGAAAGAACTTATGTAGGAACTGATGCTGCATTTCAGCCCAACTAGTAATAGAGTTAGGTTGCAGAGAATTAAACCAGATTTTTGCCTTATCTTTCAAAGAAAAAGGAAACAAGCAAAGTTTGATATTCTCATCAGTTCCAGCCCTATTAATGAAAGTGGTGCATACTAACTCAAAATCTGTCAAGTGTTGGTATGGACTCTCATAATCCATCTCGTGAAACAGGGGTATCATAGATAACATGTCATGCTTAATGTTGAAGTTCAGTGCATCTTGTGGTAACACAATACAGGAAGGTGTGGATGTGCGTGTAGGCTGTAAAAAATCCTAAAGTGTACGTGATGTAGGTGCAACCATGACTTCCTCAAAGAATTGTTTAAACAGATTGCTCAAATCAATTTAGATAGTCTATTCGAATTATCTCAGACCTAGGGCATCAAACATCAATGCAACAACAAAAATTTACCAACACAGTAGTAAACAAGCATTATGAATTTTTTTTTCAAAATTTTCAAAATTTTTTATTATTATATTTTTTAAAGTTTTTATTTAATAAAAAATCAAAAATAATTGGAAAAATACAAAATTTGAAATTAAAACTAGCACTCCCCGGCAATAGTGTCAAAAACTTGACTTACTCTAAAAATGAGCAGTTCGAAAGCTATCCCAAGTATAGGAGTTTTGTTGTGTAATATTTAGCCCAAATGTCAGATCGTCTTCTTAGGGAATATAATTTAATCTCAAATTTTACGTAATTCCAATTAAAAAATAAGAAACAAAAGATACTGAACACAGTTCAGATTCAAGCTTTCTGGATTGTTTGAGATTTCTTTTGATAAATTAAATGAACATGCAATTTAAATCCTAATTCTTAACACGCACTAAATTTAGTAACGAGAAACAAAAATCCTACGTTTACAATCGAATAAAAATTGAAACACATGTTGAACTTCGGAATAAAAACTAAAGATGATAAATTTCCTACATAATTAAAACATGCAATAATAAAATAAAATAAAATAACTCAATCAAACACAAATGCGAACGAGAAAAACCGAACTTTTAACAAAATCAAGAACCTGAATCAATATAAAAAATTAAACACAAACAAGAACTTGAACAAAAATTAAAGCTTTAACAACTTAAACAATAACTAAACACGATATAAATGGGAACTTCAATAAGATTAAACCTAAATTAAATAGAACTTCAACAAACAAAATTTAAAATTTAAGGAAACTACTAATTTAACTTCTAAAAAAATTATATATATATATATATATATTTTGTCTTTTTGTATTTTATTCTTTTTTTTAAGAACAAACCGAACCTTAATCAATTAAAAACTACTCCAAGCACAAAAGTTAACCTATTGCTAATAAAGAAAACAAATAACCTTAATAATAGCTCCCAAACATGATTTAAAAATTAGAACTTTAATTAAAATTTTACTAAAAAAATACAATTATTCAATCAATTAAAAGTAATAACAAAATAAAACTAAAGGAAAAAAAAAAAAGAAAGGAAAGAAAAAGAAAGGAAGAGAGAGAGAGAGAGAGGGGAGGGAATCTGGCTGTGATGGCAGCAAGGCTTCTCAGATCTCCTCTTCTAGTTACAGCAAGCAAAATAGGAGCAACTTGAGGGGGAGTTCAGGCAGCAGTAGGGACAACCAGCAATGTTTTCTCGGGTTGCAACGGGTTGGAGAAGCAACAGCAACAACAGCTTCAACTGGTGTTCGGTTTGCAGGGGCAGCAAAGAGTAGCAAATGGGCTCGAGTCTCTTGGTTGGGGTGTTCCACGGTAGCAAGAGTCAGCAGGGACCTTCGGGTTGTGGCTTCTAGTAGCAGCGGTAGAGCAAGGAGGATAAGGTAGGTAAGGGGGAGAGAGTGGAAAGGAGAAGGAGAAGAAAAAGAAAGGGAAGGAGAGGGACGCTGGTAGTTCGGGTTGAAGGAGCAGTAGTCAAGCTGCTATGAGCTTCTCAGCTACTGGTTCATGACAACAAGAAAAAGGAAGAGCAAGGGAGAGAAAAGGGAAGAGGGAAGAAAGAAAAGAAGAGAGCGGAGAGTGAGAGAGAGAAAAGAGAAGGGAAGGAAGAGGAGAGGAGAGGAGGAAGAAGGGTTGCTAGAGTGTAAGGCTGAGACAAGGAAGAGGGAGAAAAGAGAAGAGGATGGTTTGGGCTGCTGTTGGGAAGAAGAGAAATATAAAATGGAAGGGGGAGAGAGCCCTATTCGAAGCACGGGAAGGGGGTTCAGACCCGGCTGCTTGGCCGAGTCACATCAGGTGTCTTGCTTCTTCTTCTTTTTTTTTTTCTTCATCGAACGAGGATGATTTCTACCATCCTAAAGCCCATTTTTCTCAAAACTCAAAACATGGAAGTTGTAGATAATCTTCTCATATTTCTTCAGAATTTCGAATCATCTCAATTGGAGTTCGGACGAAAAAAATTATGCACGAATTACAAACTGGTGCCGATTTTAGCTTTTGATAATTTTCTTGCGATAAAAAAATGCCAAAAATTCATAAATTACTCAATAAAACCCAAATATAACAATTAGGACATTGTGTTAAAATATTGAGAGTAATTAGTGTTAGCCTAACTAGGTTTTTCAAACTTGTTTTGATGATAACAAATGAAGATGGTTTAATGTGTGTTGTTGAGTGACTCTATTTCAGGAATATATAACTCATCACTCACATTTATCGTGGATGCGAGCTTGGAAATCAAAGACAAGTTAAGTGAAAGCTTCTCTAAGTAGTTAAGCATCGAAAGACTAAAGCTTGAAGATCATAAGAACATGGATATTAAAGAGAACTCGATGAAAAGTTCAAAGTATCTTAAAGCTTGAAGACAAGAAAAAGACCAAAGCATGAAGACTTAAAGTGTTTAAGAATGACAAATAAACTTAGAAGTATTTATATGAGTATTTTAATATTTAAATATCTTTTGAAATATTGTTGAAACTCTTTAGGGGATATTTATGGACTTAAAGACCTATTTCAAAACCCCGGAAAATGTTTTATGAAAGATCAAATCATGCAAGCAAAACTAAATTTGAAAAACCAAAAAGAAAAAAAATTAGCAAGAGGTCTACCCAGCCGACTAACCAGAAACACTCTGGTTCAGTCAGCTGTTTGATAGAGAAACACTAGTAGAAATAACTGTCTAGCTGACTGACTTAATAAACTGAAAGTACCCAGCCGACTGACTCAAAATGAACTGCGTCACGCCAGCTGACTAACTAATTTCCTGATTTAATTTCTGGGAGACAGAAGGGTGTTAGCCGCTTGTCCAGCCGACTGACCCTGTGGAAATACACTACCTAGTCGCCTGTCTAGCCGATTGACTCCACGAGTTTTGAATTTTTAAATTCCAATGGGAAAATTTCAAAAATTATTTCTTTTTTCAAATATGAACGTTGTAAAAACTTGGAAGACACTCCAAGTCACTTGGGGAATAAAGAAACTAATCCTAAATTGCCTATAAATACTCCTTTAATCCCAAGAATTCAAACATCTAAGCAATTACTTAGCACTCTTGCAATCAAAGCTTGCAATCTCTCAAAGCTCCATATTGCCCAAACTTTTGCCGAAGAGAAATCATCTGAATTGCTACTGAAATACCAATCTAAGGTTCTCATATTGAGTTTTCTCAAATCACAAAGGAACCCTCGGTGATTTCTACGCTTGAGCTTCAATTCTATTTCTCATTGGTATTTCAATTGTTGAAGTACCTAGAGCTGAAATTGTATTAATCTACTCTATTTTGAGAGTGCTTTTGTATGAAATGTTTTCTTCATATCTTATGTAGTTCTTGGACGATTCGAGGCCTTTGGATCGTTGGCTAAGCGAGGGGATATCACTTAGAGAGGTGTTGCTCTAGCCTAATTGAAGGAGTGACCAAATGAGGGCATATCGTATGGAGAGGCGGGCTCTAGCCTACTAAAGAAGTGTATATACTGTGTTGTTCCGTTCGACAAAGGAACTAATTTTAGTGAATCCTTTGGTGGTTTTTCAAAGGCGAGGACGTAGGCTGAGGATAAGCCGAACCTCGTAAAAACAGCAGTCTCCTTCTCTCTTTCTTTTACTTTTTATTTCCAGCATATATAAATTGTGTGGATGATTGAATTTGTAATCATATATATTACGTATATTTGGAAATCAAGTAAACTTAAAAGTCTAATTTTGATTTGGGTTGTAGAAACTAAAAGGGAGTATGTTGGTTAAACCATACCTTGCGGAAATCATAAGGGAGTACGTTACTTAACACTCAAAGATAAATTTACTAAGAGTTTATTTGAATTCTGAATTTTGGGAAGAGTGTGAATGTTTTTTTGAAAATCACTTTAAAAAAGCTAATTCATTATCAAAAGGAATGCAATTAACCACCGGGCTTAAATCAAACTTTTATATTTACAGGGCTGCAAACAAACAAGAGCTGAAATCTTGTATCTTATATCTTCGTTTGGATATTGGGTTTGATTGGATAATTGGTTTGGTTGATTGATTGGTTACTTGATTATTTAAATAGTTGTGTTGTTGATTGTATAAAAGGAACTAAGTTCTTGTGTGATTGATAAATTAAATAAATAAGTCAAGAATTGGTTAAAAGAAATAAAAGAGGTTAAGAAGTCTTAAAAAGAATTAAGAGAAATTTTTTGAAATCTAATTCACCCCCCTCTTAGGACTACACCTTAGTTTTCAATTAGGTATTTAATTAAAAATATAAGCCCCAATGCATGAATTAAACCACCAAATTATGCAGTTTAAGCGCGTAATCACACCCTCTACAAGTTCTATCCCCAGTCTCTCCATATCCATCTAAACTAGATGCTGGATCTCCACTATAAATACTGATGCACCCACTAATTTCTGGCTTAAACCGTCAGCCACCACATTAGCCTTTCTCGAGTGGTAACTGATGGTACAATTGTAATCTTTTATCAGCTCTAATCACCTCCTTTGGCTTATGTTCAATTCTTTCTATGTGAAAAAGTATTTCAAACTTTTGTGATCAATAAAAATCTCACACCTACCCTTATAAAGATAATGTCTCCAAATCTTTAGTGCGTATACCATCGCTACTAGATCCAGATCATGGGTAAGACAATTCTTCTCATATTCTTTCAACTATCGTGAGGCATATGCTATAACTCTCCCCTACTGCATCAGAACATAGCCGAGCCCCTTATGCGATGCATCACTATAAATCATGAAACCCTTTTCACCCAAAGGAATCGTCAACACTGGTGCAGTGATGAGTCATTGCTTCAACTCCTAGAAGCTCTGCTCACGTTCATTGGACCATTCAAATTTCACCATTTTCCTAGTTAATCTAGTTAATGGACCCGACAACTTAGAAAATCCATCAACAAACCTGCGGTAGTACCTAACCAATCCCAAGAAACTTCTGATTTCCTGCACATTCTTTGGTCACACCCAATCTACTACCACCTCAATCTTACTTGGATCCACTAAAATACCATGCCTAGATATCACATGTCTAAGGAAGGTAACCTACTCTAACCAGAATTTGCACTTTTTAAGTTTCGCATACAATCTTCTTTCTTTTAGCACATGAAGTAATATTCTCATATATTCCTCATGCTCCTTTGGGCTCTTTAAATACATCAATATATCATCAATAAACACTACCAAAAACTGATCCAGATACTCGTGAAATACTCGATTCATCAAATCCATAAACACTACAGGAGCATTTGTCGATCCAAACAGCATAACCAAGAATTCATAGTGGCCATACCGAGTCCTGAATACCGTATTTGAAACATCCTCTACTCTGACCTATACCCGATGATGCCCATACCATAAATCTATTTTCTAGAAAACTTGTGTCCCCTGGAGGTTTGAACACTACCTCCCTCCGATGACAATCTATATTGGCATAGTGAGCAACTATCCAGTCCATTCCCAGTATCACCTTAAACCCATGCATATCACAAACTACCAAATCAGCTAATAAAATCTTTCCCTAAATACATACCGGACAGTTACTAAGTACTTTATCACATATCCCCACAACCCTTGTCGGCATAGCCACTGACAAACTAACACCCAACTGCTGCGTCTCTAACCCATAAAATTTAACAAACTCCTAGGTGATAAAAGAATGAGTCACCTATGAATCAAATAAAGCAGTAGCTATAAATGACAGAATTGAAACTGTTCCTATCACAACATCTTCTACTACCTCTGCATCCCTTGGTGTCAGCGCATAGACTCGAATTGGGGCAATATTCCTGTGCTATCCGCTTCGAGATGCCTGATGGCCTCCTCGGTATGGTCTAGGAATAGGCACAACAACTGGCGCTACTTCGTAGTCCCTCGCTATATGCCCAGGTTGATAGCACCGATAACACACACTCCCCCTAACCTGGTACTCTCCCGAGTGTCTCCTGTAGCATATGGGACAAGAAAGGGGCATCCGACTGCCCTGTATAGCCCGATCTCTCATTACTTGTCTATAAAGACCCGAAGGAATTATATTAATTAAATAATAAAAGGAGAAAGAAATTAAATTGTAAAGGGGGTCATAGCAGGTCCTCGTCGATGAACGCTTCACGTTCATCGACGAAGTGGCTTATTGGGATCGTCGACAGGGACATGTGTCTCATCGACGAGAAGATACCGAGAAGCTATTTTTCATATCTAAATTTCATCGACGAGGAGTAAGCGTTCATCTACAAACTTCCTTCGTGGCCTCGTCGACGAAGTGACGTGGCTCGTCAACGAGCACAGGTGTATAAATAGCCTAAACTCGAATTTTTCTGCACAACCACGCGAAGAAACCTTCTCTCTCTCTCTTTCTCTCTCTCTCTCTCTCTCTCTCTCTCTCTCTCTCTCTCTCTCTCTCTCTTGTTCGTCCCTTCCCCCTTCTCTCTAAGATCTCGGGCCGGATTCTTGCCGGTTCGATGATCCGAGGCCACCACGACACTCCTAGGAAACTTCTATTCAAAATTGCTGGAGTGGATCGTTGGTGGGGTTAACTTGGATTTCTTCCCAAATTCAAGGTAAGACTTTTTATTCAATATTTGTCTTTCCTACAGTTATAGAAAATGTAGTATTCGAAGAAATACTAAGATTTTATTCAAGGGAATATTGTTTTCAGGGTGTTGAGCGGGGAACCTTGCGGGTGTAGAACTAGACACTGTGGGGGCATTTTAGTAGTCAGATAATAGAAATATGTTATGCTAGGAATTTTAGAAAATTTATCAAAAAATTCTATATGTATCTGTATTATTAATCAGTTTTCCAAAATTTATTATTATTAAATTAGGAGATGCAAATTTTAAAGCATGAGATTTAATTACTCTATTGTGTGGCATGAGTTTATTACAATTTAGTATAGTATTTATGCAGTTTTATAAATATTATGTTTTATAGCTTATTAGAAGAAAAATATTGATATCACTTTTCAAAAAATATGATTTAAATTAATATTTAGAATGCCATGACTTCAGATCCATAACACTTGGTTATTGAGTTTATTTAATTATTAAGTCAGAAATTCAGAGTATGCAGAGCAGCTTAAAGATGTTATGGTTAATTTCATATCATGGTAAAACAGTATGATAATTATATATACCAGTACTAAATAGTATCAGACCCTGTGGAGATATTCAATCAGATTCAAACAGCAGAGCACAGTACCGTTGCTATTTCAGATAGAGTGCAACCACATATCTCAGATATTATGTGGATTCCATCTAATCGTGCCAAGAGAGATTGCAGTCTCCCCATAAAGCTGGATTGAGGTGACTAGTTAGACGAGATAGAGTTGGAGTATACCCAGATAGACTGCAGTGGGTCAGATGGTTGATAGAGATTTGGATTGACTTGCTCGGTAGGCCAACCAGAGTAAGTCCCGCCTACAGGCCGCACAACCCTGTCATGAAGGGTTAAATCATGACATTCAGCTCCCAGGGTATTATCACAATTGTTCTTGTATATATACATATATACCATGCAACAGCAGTTTTATTATAATATTAGAAGTATGTGTAATTATAAAACTCAGATACACAATTGTATTTTAAACTATAATAAATATGATTTGTATTGTATATTAGCTTACCTATTTTACAGTATCAGTATTATATATGTATATTAAATGTGTAACTCAGCCGCCACACACTAGTAATAGCATATTTCCTCTTACTGAGTGTTGTCTCATTCCAGTAACTTACCATTTTTTAGGTGATCCAATTAGGCTAGCGGATCAGGCTCGTGGGTAGAGGATTTCTTGCACTACCCTTTTTGGAAGGGTAGGTGTTTATGTGGTGTCAGTGGTTTGGGGTGGATCCCAAGATTTTGAAGACGTCACTGGGTATTTTTGTGATGTATATTTTGGGATTTTTAGATTTTTGGTATTGTATATAATTGTTTACAGTTTCATGTTTACCGCTGCTTAGGAATGTATTGTGTATAGAGTTTCCTCAGTGCTTCTTTAGGCCTGAGATCTGTCTTCAGTAGTATTATAGACATATTTGCTATATGTTGTATATATAATGGAATAGAAAAGTAGGTCGTTACATTGTCTCCGTCCTCCCCTACTTTCCTGCCTCCTCCAAGGCCCTTGGCTGGACCCTGCTTGAACATCTGAAGGCGTGGGCCTCTTCCCTTGACTCTGTGCTGCAGTGCCTCTCTGAAGGCCACCCTCAATCACGACAGCTCTATCTACTACCTCTGCAAATGTCTAAGCCTGAAAGCCTATAACCTGCTCAAACAGACTCTGCCTCAGACCCTCTTTGAATTTCCTTGCCTTCCTCTCCTCATTCGGTACCAAATATAGAGCAAACCAAGACAACTCAATGAATCTAGCCGCATAGTGCTGTACTGTCATCGGTCCCTACGTCAGATGCAGAAACTCCACCGCCTTCGCACTCCTGATAGTAGCGATAAAATATCTCTCGAAAAAGATCTCCTTGAAGTGGCTCCATGTCACCGCTACAGGGTCCGATCTCTGCTCTTCCAACAATCTCACTGATCTCCACCAGCGTTTTGCCTCCCTTGTCAGCTTAAAATGTCGTAAATAAAACTTTCTACTCATTTATACATGGAAGAACTACCAGCATGTATTCCATATCCTGGACCCAGTTCTCAGCCACAAGTGGGTTAGCTCCTTTAGAAAATGACAGAGGTCTCATACGCGTGAACTACTCAAATGTGCAACTCCGCCCTCCCAAACTCCTAGCCATCTCTGACATCACTTGTTGGGTGATGCTATGTAGTACAACATTAGGGTCTCCTCCACCCATACTGAAAGGTCATGCATCATCCCCTCTAGCCTGTGCACTACTACTCCTTGGATCCATCCTGCAAAGGGTATAAAACCATCTTAGAACTCTATTATCATAGCTCATTATCACACCCAACATACTAAAACTCACAAAATATTCAGTTATAAACATTTCTCTTAATACTCTTAATCCCCATTTAAGATTCAATCCTACCACTCAGAAACACAATCTGACGATAGTATCTATGGTTTTTCAGAAGTTATCACCTAAGAAAAAAATATAGAAACAACCACGGAACTCCTGCTTCCAGGTCGTAAGACAAAACCATAAATTCTAATCTCATCCTCTAACAATAAATGATTTATATCTCATCTATATCCATTCCTATACTTTGGTATTGTATTTCGTTGTTTATTAAAGTCTGCAAAACCTAGCAAACCTAGGCTGTAATACCAAACTGTGACACCCTAGTTTTTCATACCATTTTTTTTCCATATAATTAACACAAATCAGCAACGTCAACCACTAATACCATAATACATAACTTGACCCAAAAGTGGGTACCAGGTATACCATATACACAATCCTAATAGCGCAAGTCTTTTCATATATATACCACAACAAATACACATATCAAAGTACCAACAATCCATAAATACAAGTCTACCATAAAACTTCTAGGGGAATCAAACCTCCCTATCTCAAAATACTTACCCTATCTACCTAGGGCATTTGCTCCCCTCTGTCTCAGAGCTCTATCACCAGGCCTATCTTAATTTCCTGAAATATTTAAATGATTAGGTGAGACACATCTCAGTAAGGCAAAATAAATTATCAACAGTGTGTGGTAGTATGAGATTCATTATATCATAACATATATTCGTTTTAGTAATAATATCTTCTAAGAAAGCATACCATTTCCACAATCATAATCATATAGATATACAACACAAGCTTTCATAAGTTTTTACTTTCATTTTCAAAACCGTACACATGCAACTCATAATAACCAGTGAAGTCCCTAAGAATAGGGAAGCTTACCCGCCCATACAAGTAGCTTCCCTCTACCCTGATATTGTTTGCATCCAAGCCTGATTATCTCGAGTTTGGCTGCAACTAATACTTATCAGAGCACTCACCTTAATCAGTAAGCCCTCAAGTGGCGTATTTTATTTCGCTTTAATTATTTATATTATTAACTCACGCTTTCTCATTTCTCATTTTCTTTCTCATTTCCATTCTCATTTCATTTCCATTTTTATTTCATTTCCATTATCATTTCCTTTTCATTTCAATTTCATATCTAGCTCATGAGTGTCTCTAGTTACTGACACATCCTTGTCTGTACTCATGGCTGCCCTGAGGATATCTCTCCACGTCATGCTTCCCCTTATGAATAGGGTTGTGCAGCCTGAAGGCTAGACCTAACCGCAGTTTGTCGACTCAGTTAGGTTAAATATCATATCATATATCCCGTATCTGTATTACGACTGGCTAGCTAGTAGCCCTAATTCGGACTTAGGGAGCACAACAACTCTACTATACAGCTCAGTCAACTGTCATACCATACACTCCACGAGTCCGTGTGGTTGCACTAACACCACTAGCAACAGTACCGTACTCAATATCACAACCCATCCATTAGGGTTTCCATATCCATCCATCAAGGTTATCATTACCACTCGCAATCATTATGCGGCATTGGCATTTCATCAATCACATGTCTGTATTCATATTTTAGAATTTCACATTTCAATTCTCATAATTCAATATTCATATTGCAGAATTTTACATTGCAATATTTATATTTCATATATTCACATTTCTCATAATCATATTTCTCATATTCACATTTCTCATATTCATATTGCAGAATTAACGTTGCAATATTCACATTTCTCGTATTCTAAATTTCATATTCTGATATCAGTATTCACATATCATTATTCTTATTGCAGTATTATCATTGCAATGTTCATATTTTTAGTATACTCTTATCACATTCGTGTTGCAGTATTTACATTGAAATATTCACATAATCAATATTCTTAGTTTTCGCAATTTAGTATTCACAACTCATTTCATCTCATATCACCATATTCATATCTCATTTCACATTATTCCATATTTCTCAAAACATATTATCATATCTCATATTTCTTAGGATAAATCATTTAACCCAGTTTAAACATTTCTCAACATAAATCATATGCCACACAAATTTCATCTGATATTTACATCATAAATAAATTTCAAGTAAAATATCATAATTCCATTTCTCATATTTATCAACCCATAATTTCAGAAAAAAAAACTACTATAATTTATTCCCCTTACCTGGCTTACTGAGAGGTCCACTAACACCTTAAATCTCTGATGCTCCTCGACATTGACAACTCAAAAGCCTAAAAACCACATTTTCCCCAAATTATCCAACTCAACTCTAGAACATTTAACATTCAGAAATCCCTAAACACTATATACTCCAAATTAACTTTAAAGCCCTTAAAGTATCTCACTGACCCTAGTTTTGGGATGGTGCCCCAAAACTCAAATATGAAATTCTACTCTGCCCATGTTGCAAAGAATCTTCCCAAGAACCTTGTGGCGGTTCCCGATCATCAAACAGGGCTGTAACAAATCCAAAAATGAAGAGAGAAGGTGAGGGTTTCGAGTTTCTAGAGAGAGAAAGTGAGAGGAGAGAGAAAATGACGCTGAAATAAGGGTTTCCACTATTTATAGGCCAGCGTTCGTCGACGAGTTCAAGTAATTCGTTGACGAACCCGTGAAGGCACTTCGTGGATGAGGAGGCTATTTCGTTAACGAACCTAAAATTTTCCTAAAACTCCCAAAACTCTCAGTATCTTCACGTCGAGGGGACACATGTACCTCATTGCCAAAATCTATAGGACATTCGTCAACGAAGACCCTAGGTTCGTTGATGAAGCCCTGCTACTTTCCCTTTTTAAAATTTTCCTTTTCTTTCATTTATTTTATTAATTTAATTTTTCGAGTCTCTACAGAAGTGGGATCATATATCCATGGATTTTATTATAGGGTTACCATTGGCGTTGCATGGATAGAATGCTATTTAGGTAGTCTTTGATTGATTGACAAAGACCGCTCATTTTCTCTCTCTTAAAGTCAACTATTCTATGAATAGACTAACAGAATTATATATTCAAGAGATGGTTCAACCCCATGGTATGCCAGTATCTATAGTTTCAAACTGAGAACCATGATTTGTATCACGATTTTGGAAAAATTTGTAGGAAGCTTTGGGGTCTCAGTTATCATTAAACACAACCTTCTATCCTCAAATTGATGGGCAGACGGGGAGGACGATTCAGATACTTGAGGATATGCTACGATTATGTGTGCTGGATTTAAAGGGTAGTTGGACTTAGTATATGCTTCTAGTAGAGTTTGCGTATAATAACACTACCAAGCCATCATTGAGATGACACCTTACAAGGCATTATACGGTAGGAGGTGCCGTTCTCCACTATACTTAGATGAAGTGGGTGAGAGGCGAGTTTTAGGACCAGAGTTAGTGCAGCAAGCATACGATAAAATCTGACTTATTAAAGATATAATCAGTGCAACTTAGAGTTGGCAGAAAAGCTACTCAGATACTCGCCGCTGGAAGTTGGAGTTTGATGTGGGAGATCAGGTGTTTTTGAGAGTAGCGCCGTTGAGAGGGGCTATGAGGTTTGGAAAGAAGGGTAAGCTGAACCCTAGGTTTACTGGCCCATTCGAGATACTTGAGTGAGTAGGTTCAGTTGCCTACAGGCTAACTTTACCACCAACTCTATCCAGGATTCATGACGTATTCCATGTCTCCATGTTGAGAAAAAACATCCCAGATCCCTCCTATGTGATCAATTATGAGGAAATAAAGCTTAGAGATACTTTAGCATATAAGGAAACACTAGTGCAAATTCTAGATAGAAAAGAATAGGAGTTGCGCACCAAGAAAATTTCACTAGTGAAAGTCCTTTGGAGGAATCATGCAGTAAATGAAGTGTCGTGGGAGCTAGAGGAGGAGATATGACAGAAGTACCCACATCTGTTTAATGGTGGCCAGCATTAGATGGAAAAAAGGAACGATAATAATTCAGGTAAAGTAAATATAGTTTGGTTTTATTTTGTACAGAGCAGGATAATGTATATATAAGTTGTATTTTAGATTATAGAATATGTAGTGTTTTTGGTGTTGGGAGAATTTTCTTTCATGTGTATACTTGTAATCTCTAAAGACCGTATGTGTGACTATGGTATTCCTCCGCCATAAGTGAGGGTAGTTAATAAAATAAGTAGCAAATTTTTTTTAGAAGATAGTGTATAGCACAGGTAGCAAATTTCGAGGACGAAATTTTATAAGGAGGCGAAAATGTAAAGACCTAGAAAATAATAGCAATTAAATAATAGAGAGAAAGAAGGATAAATGGGAGAAAAAGGAAAATTCAAAAAGAAACCAAAGTCAGGGTTCGTCAACGAACGCCTTGGTTTTGTCGATGAAAGCCTTTATATGCTTCATGGACGAGCTTCAGTGTCTCGTCGACGAAAGGATACTAAGAGGGGAAATTTAGACCCTTAATTTCATCATTGAACTCATCATCTTCGTTGACGAACTCCCTTCTTTGGTTTGTTGATGAGTTCACGTGTCTCATCGACGAAGCCACGTGGCCAGCCACCTATAAATACCCAAAAATTGGGTTTTTGGAAAAACTCTCTCTCTTCGTTTTCTCTCTCTGGACTTTGGATCCTCTTCCTTCTCTCTACGATTTCGGCTCCGTTTCTCCCCATTTCAACTATCAAAAGTTACTGCAATGATTCTAGGAAAATTCTCTCCAACTTAACCTGAGCAAAAATTTGATTTGAGTAGTTCAGGTACCATCCCAAAATCAAGGTAAGTAGGTTATTCTAGGGTTTATATGGTTAGTAGGTTTTTCTAAACCCAGGTCTTGTGTTAGATGAAAATATACTGAAGTTTGAGTTGATTAAACTAGGGTATTATGATTTCAGGATTTGGGTTTCCAAACACCACAGGCATGGGTTGAGGATCCCAACAGGCTTTTTCTCATGAATTCAAGTAACGTTGATAAATAATTAGTAGTTTAGAATTTTATGGATAAAAGAGATATGTGAGCTTGGGGAAAAGGCGAGTGTAGTTATTATTCTGTTTGGGTTGATTGAATTAGGAAATGTACATTATTTCAGAACTTTGAATTTGGTACGCTGCGGGCGTAAGAATAAAGTTGGAGTCAGGCCTCCTAGTTAGTGAGGTAAGGGAAATATGCTATACCAACTAAATTAGAAATTTTACTAGTAAATTATAGTATTTGGTTATGAGTTTCATAGTGTGATTTTTGAATAAATCAGAGCATAAATATTATACAATTTTACAGATTCTAGTATAGGAGTTTTATTTATTTAATTGTGTGGCATGAGAAAATATCAATTTAGTACAGAATTTATATAGCTTTCAAAGAATCATGATTTATAGTATACACATAGAAAGATATTTTATAACATTTACAGAATACCATGATATACAGATTACAGAACCATAATATTCAGATATTACAATTTATTCAGATATTACAGTTTACTCAAATATTACAAATTATTCAGATTAGTTAATATAGGGTTATGGTTATTTCAGTTGAAACAGAATCATTGTAAAACAGTAATATATATATATATATATATATATATATATATATATATATAATAGTGTTATATAGTATCAAACCCTGATAGACTATGTCAGATTTCAAAGCACGGTACCATAGCTATTTTAGTTCAGAGTGCAACCACATGTCTTATATAGTGTGTGGATTTTATGAGTAGTCGATCGTGCCTTGGGAGAGATTGTAGGCTCCCCAATAGTCCAAGTTGAGGCGGCCGATCTGACGACAGAGGTTTCAGTTGACTTGTTCTGGTAGGCCAACCAGTGTTAAGTCCCGCCTACGGGCCGTACAACCCTGTCATGAGGGGTTAAATCATGGCGTACAACTATCTAGAGAAGTTTTTATAGTTATGTATATTTATACAAATTTACAGAAAACAACAGATATACCTATATATACTAAAAGTATGATTAAATAGAAAGTTCAGAAACAGTTGTATTTTAAGCCACATAGGTGTGAGTTATACTGTATTTTACTTTAATTTACATGTTATCTTAGTTTTAGTTGATTAAAAGTATATTGTTCATGTAAACTCAGTAGCTACACACTGGTAATAACATATTTTGTCTTACTGAGAGTTGTCTCATCCCAGTGAATTAACACATTTCAGGTGATCCAACTAGAAGCAGATCAGACTCGAAGATAGAAGGGACGTTTGTACTGCCCTATTTGAAGGGTAAGTGTTTTGAGTGATGTATTTAATAGTAGTTTTTAGGAGATTTGGTTGAGGTTTTTGGGAAGATGTGTATGTATATATATTTTGGGAAAATATTGAATTCTGGTATTGTAATTATGGTTATATGATTTTTATGTTTTCCGTTACATAGGTGTGTGATCTTATGAACATGTATTCCTCTGTGCTACTTTGGGACTGAGATGTTATAGTAGATATTATCAGGGGTATTAGAGTAATATGATTTTATAGCATAGGAAAAAAAATAATATGAATTTTTGGGTCATTACACAAGATCCCTTAGCAATCACTTGCCAGGTCCTCCAATCCATTAATTTTTTAAATATACTTATTCATTGTTTCCAGACGGTGTAATCAACACCACAAAATACTGGAGGCCTAGTATATGACCGTCCCTCACTGAATGGGGGTACACCAGTTTGAGCCATTGCAATCTTTAATACAAGTAGTTAAACTTTTTGCAATGAGACTCTAATACCATTTGATAGGAATGGTGTATTCCCATGAGGGGGGTGAATTGGGTATTTCAAAAAATTCCTAGGTTAATTTGCCCCTATTTAAAATTCATAATCAGTATATCGCAACTTAGGGTATTTCTAAGCAGTTACCAATTCCACAGATATTCAAAGCATGTATGTAAAATAATGAAGACAATAAATAATTAAATATACATGTACAGAAATTAAAATGCGAGAAAATAAAGAATATACACAATATTTTTTTATTGAGGTTCAATCAATCCTGCCTACGTCACCGCCTTAAGCCGTAGTTTAAGGATTCCACTATTTGCTTACTTAATCGGGCGGAGCAACGCCGTTTACACTCTCTTTACGAGGTGGAGACTCTCCAACTCAATTACAAGGCTGAGCCACAACCTGTACTTCTTACGAGGCGGAGTCACCTCAGCTCAATTACAGGACTGAGCCACAACTAGTTGTCCTTATGAGGCAGAGACACCTTAATTCACTTTCCAGGCGGAACCAAGTCGTACACACTTTACAGGATGGTGCACCTCCTAGCTCACCTAACCGAGTTAGAGCCAAACTGGGACTCCTTATAGGGCGAGTCTCCCTCTTCAGGCCACATCTGAAATACAACTTGTCGCGACTTCCCGATGCGTGAGTGCCCTAGGATGGCGAAATAAAAATGGTAATTTTATTTTTTGGGAAAAATTGGAATGGAGTCACCACTAACCTTTTAGTATGGTTAGAACACTTGATTACTACCCAATTAAGGGTAGAATTGGTCTGCGTTACCAAAGTTGAGATTAGGAGTTTGGTTACGCGAGGGGAAGGTGCGAGCACCCCCTACGCGCACGTTCTTACGAACGATACCTAATTAATCGAAAATTATCCCACTAATTAAATTTAATAAATCTTTAAAATTACTCCATTTTGTGAATTTATGAAATGCACATGCAAGGAAATGAATTGTAAAAAAATATACGTAATATATATATATATATATATATATATATATATATATATATATTCCTTCAAAATCGGGGTACACGAAGTTTGAAAAGCTTATACCCTTTTTGTTGCAATCATAGGGATAAAAATTAAGAAAATATTTTATAAAAATAACTCCCATATTTATTTCAAAAAAAATTAATGAATTTTTCAAAAATATTAAATAATACTTTCAAAATTTTCTAGGGTTTTTAAAGATAATAAATGTAAAAGATAAAAAATTAATAATAGGCTAAAACATAGATGTAATACTAAAATACCCCAATATTCATAATAATAAATATCTACTAAAATATTACAACTACCATGATAAGTAAAGAAAAATACTTTTATGCTATATATACTGAGATATCATAATAACAAATATATATATATATATATATAATATAATATAATAATAAACATAAGCACTATAATAATATAACAATAACAAAAATGCTTACCTCGACATAATAATAAACTTAGAAAGTGTAATATAAACATCACAATAAACTAAACATAATAGAAAGAGGGTAAACAAAATAAAGAAAAGAATAAAGAGCAATAGTTGTGTACTCCCTGAAGTACTTTGGAACTGATGAACCTAAGAAGAGGGAGACACCTGTGATGAAGAGGCTCCTCATTGAACTCCTATGTTCGTGAATGACAAAAAAATGAGAGTCCCTACCGAAGCAACAAAATTAAATAAAATACAATATACAATAGCCAACATATTGAAAGGTATAAATGCAAACAGAGCTCCAAATTTACCCAACCTTGAGAAAAAAAAATATCATAAAACTAGCGGAGTGTGTGTGTTGTGTGTGCTGAGTGCGTATGCTGGGTGTGTGTGTGTGTCGTGTGTGTTTATGTGTGCGTAGTGTGTGTTTAAAGTATGTTTAAAGTGTGTTTGTAAGTGTCTTACTGTGTGTACTTTCAGTGTGTTTGTGTGTGTTTTTGTGCGTGTTACTTTGTGTATTTTTTGTGTGTTCGTGTGTGTTTTTGTGCACATTACAGTGTGTATTTTCTACATGTTCGTGTGTGTTTTTTGTGTGTGTTCCTGTGTGCATAATCTGTTTGTGCAGTGTGTGTTTTTTTTGTGTGTGCAGCGTGTGTTTTTTCTGTGTGAAGATGGTGGTTGTGCTATGAGGATGGTTGTAATGACCCGAAAATTAAAATAATTAGAAAATATAATAAATGGAATGGATTAATGGATAATAAGGGAAAAGGAAGGATTTTTAGAAGGAACAGCAGGCCTCGTCGACGAATGTCCTGTCCTCGTCGACGAGTGTCCTTCTAGAGCTCTTCGACGAATCCAGTTCCTCGTCGAGGAACGAATCTCGAGAGAGTATATTTTGAAACTCTGGAATTTCGGCGACGAAGGTAACTTCTCATCTACGAAGTCTCTATAGTGCCTCGTCGACGAATCCACGTGTCTCGTCGATGAAGCTCTCCCTATAAATAGAGAGTTCTTCACTTTTCAGCGAGAATTCGTGAAACTCTCTCTCCTCTCTCTCTCTCTCTCTCTCTCTCTCTCTCTAAAACAGTTTTTCCACCTTCTCACTTCAAATTCGGGTCAGATTTGACCCAGTTTGATGATCCGGAACCGCCACGAGGTTTGTAGAATCGTTCTCTACAAGGCTGTAGGAGTTGATCGTTGGTTTGAGAGGTTTGGGAAACATCCCAAAATCGGGGTAAGTGAATTATTTTAGGATTTCCTTAATGAATAATTTTGTATGGAGTCTAGGAAATAGTAAATAAGCATTTTTCATAAGATCTGAGTTAATTGGAATTTATTTAATTAAATTAGGATTTTTGCATTCAGGGTCTAGGTGAACGCTGTAGGTATCAAGTCGAGGATCCTATCAATGTAGTTCAAAAGTTAGGTAAGGGGGAAATTTATATGTTAAATCAGCTTTTCATGAATTAAAATGGATTATGTGTTATTTATGTATATATGTTTTTAAATGGGTATAAAATGCCAACCATGTAAAAATTATGATTTCTGAACCTAAGGTTGTTTATATAGTTATGTATATGTGAAAGTAAATGGATGAAAGTGAAAAGTAATTTTTAAGGAATTATGTGAGAAATAAAATGTATTTTCAGCATATAAATGTTAAATGTGGATTGGCTTATTTTACAAGAATATGTATGAAATTATTGTTAAATTGTGTGGCATGAGATTCTCTGCAAATATATGTTAAATGTATGAGATGCAGGTTAAGCAAGTAAAGTATTATGAATAAATTATGATATGAACTATGTTGCCTGTGTATGTTAAATGCAACCATGTAAATGTATGACAGCTGAAAGTCATGTTAGCAGATTCTAGTGTATTTCTATGTGGACTAACTATAGCAAATTCTAGCGCATTTCTATGTGGACTAATAAATAATGGCTAAAGAGCGGCTGTAGTACGAAGGAATGAAATGAAAATGTTATGCAATGAAATGACAAATGTGAACGAAGTAAATGGGAAAGAATCACTTAAAGTGAAACGAAATGCAATGTTTAAGCTATGAACCAGAACAGATGTGTATGAATGAATAATGACATAAAGGAATAAAGTATTATGATATTAGAAGTATCTATGTATGTAGAACATATTATGATTGGGCGAGGCAAACTTTTCGCCTGAGGGCTTGCTGAGATAGGCGAGTGCATTAGTAGCTTTAGATGTGGCAGTAGTTGTATAACGTACTAGGGCAGAGGGAACCTATTTGTATGGGCGGGTAGATTTTCCTATCTTTAGGGCCTTTGCCAGTAAACTATTATTGAATGCATGAGTACGAGATCAAGTTAACACTTGAGTGCTTACTAAGTAAGGTGAGTGCCCTGATATGCTTTAGTTGTGACCTCAGGGTTGCCTAAGTATCAGAGTAGAGGGGTACTACTTGTATGGGTGGGTAATCACCCCTATCCTTGGGTAATCTCGTGGGTTAAATCCTTTGCATGTGTTTGATTAGGTTTAGAGAATGATTTCAATGTTATGTGATGATTTGCAAATGTAATTAAAATGATATTTATTTACCTCATGTTGGCCAGACGCTGTTTTAATATGTATGTTTCTTCCCTTATTGAGATGTGTCTCACTCGAATATGATTATTTCTTTTTCAGGACATCCTCGAGGTCGAGCTTAGGGAGCTCGAGGGTATTTAGTCTTTTTGAGGAATATAAAGAAACAAGGTATATGTTGATGACATTTTGGATGTAAATATTTATGTTTTATGTTTTATGTCATTATGTTTTAAGGATGTTGAGGGATGAATGATTGTGAAAAATGCTGAAATGATTTTGGAGATATATGTATTTATGGAAATGCACGTGATGGATGAATATTATGGAATATAGATAGGAATAGTAAACTCTGGTATTGCGGTATTATGGTATATGTTATATGGAGATTATGTTTATGTTTTCCGTTGCGTATGTGTATTATGGATTTATGGATTATTAGGTATAACGCACCAGACCCGGGTTTAAGGGTTCAGGGCGTTACATTATGGTATTAGAGCAATGATTTTGGGATTTTGAGAATGATTTATACCAGAGTATAGGAATGAGTTATGATGAAAAATAGGAGATGAGTAGGCTAGGTGTTGAGAAGTAGGTATGGTGTAGGGAAGTATAGGATTTTGTCTTATAACTTGGAGGCAGAAATCCCTTTGAGGACTTCTGTGATTTTCTAATTCAGTCGACAATCTCAGAAAACCATGGTAAATCCATCGACGGTGATGTTTCCTAACTGTGAGATTGGTCCTTATATAGAGATTTTGGATTTTTATTAGATTTAAGTTAATGATAATGATATTTGAAATTATGATATGGAAATCTTATCTCTTCTCTGTCCTATTTTCAAGATGGATTCTGGAGATGTGTAGAGGCTGAAGAAAGAGAGGATTCAGTGACTTCTAGTAAAGAAGAGGACATAGATACCTCTAAGGTGCTGCGAGCTATTGTCCGTCAAGTTAAAGCAGAAATGAAGAAGGATCCAAAGGAACAGAACTGTCTGTCTGCAAGATAGGGCTACAGTATAAAAGATTTTATGAGGATGAACCCTCCAACCTTTATAGGAGGACTTGATCCTGTGGTTGTAGAGAACTGGATACAGGAGATAGAGAATATTATGGTTGTACTCGATTGCATGGACGAACATAAGGTCCGCTATGATGCATTCAAGATGACAGGAGAGGCGAAGCGCTAGTGGCTTTCTGTGAAGCTGCTAGAGGATCAGAGGGTCGTAAAGATAGCTCTTACCTAGGAGAGATTCAAGGAGCTGTTCTTTTCCAGGTATTTTCCTTCATTTGTCAAAGAGGAAAAGATTGAAGAGTTCACCAATATGACCCAGGGGGATATGACAGTTGCGGAGTATGCAGCTAAATTTGTGGAACTGTCGCGTTTTGCTTCTTTTCTGATCCCAAATGAAGCAAGGAAAGTTAGGAAATTTGAGAAAGGCCTGAGGCACATAATCTAAGAGCTGGTGGTCGGGTTTCAGGTTCAGAATTTTTCAGAATTAGTTGATAAGGCTTCGTTGCTAGAAAAGAGGATCCAAGGCAGCACTGAGTCTGTAAAACAGCAGAAGAAACCTGCACCATCTGGTTTTCCGTCTGAGGCCAGTCAAGGATCAGCGAAGAAAAGGAAGGAAGCAACGGCTCTATATGTCCGAAATGTAATAAGAGACATAGGGGCGAATGCTAGTATGACACTCCGAATTGCTATAGGTGCGGTAAGCCAGGGCATATCAGGAAAGATTGCCAAGAACCCTTGCCTATGGTATCCATTCAGAAATAGGACAGGGGAAAGTAGCAGATACCACTTGGAAGAGGTGGTCCACCCTGACTGTATACACTTCGAGTTGAGAAGAATGCCATCAGAGAAGCAAGTATGAGATGATCTAATTTAATGAAAAATGATTGAATGATTTATATGATGATATGCGTGTTGAGTTCTTATGATGGTAGTTGGCAAATGAATGTAAAATAATATGAAAGGATGATTAGTTAGTAAAATTTCAAGGACAAAATTTCTTAAGGAGGGGAGAATGTAATGACCCAAAAATTAAAATAATTAGAAAATATAATAAATGGAATGGATTAATGGATAATAAGGGAAAAGGAAGGATTTTTAGAAGGAACAGTAGGCTTCGTCAACGAATGTCCTGTCCTCGCCAAAGAGTGTCCTTCTAAAGCTCGTCGATAAAGAAATCCCGAGAGAGTAAACTCTGAATTTCGGCGATGAAGGTAACTTCTCGTCGATGAAGTCTCTATAGTGTCTCGTCAACGAATCCACGTGTCTCGTCGACGAAGCTCTACTTATAAATAGAGATTTCTTCATTTTTCAGCGAGAATTCATGAAACTATCTCCCCCCCCCCTCTCTCTCTCTCTCTCTCTAAAAAAGTTTTCCCACCTTCTCGCTTCGATTTCGGGCCGAATTTGACCCGATTTGATGATTCAGAACCGCCACGAGGTTCGTAGGATCGTTCTTTGCAAGGCTGTAGGAGCTGATCGTTGATTTGAGAGGTTTGGGAAACATCCCAAAATCAGGGTAAGTGAATTATTTTAGGATTTCCTTAATGAATAATGTTGTATGGAGCCTAGGAAATAGTAAATAAACATTTTTCTTAAGATCTGAGTTAATTGGAATTTATTTAATTAAATTTAGATTTTTGGATTCAGGGTCTAGGTGAACGCTGTAGGTATCAATTCGAGGATCCTATCAGCGTAGTTCGAAAGTTAGGTAAGGGGGAAATTTATATGTTAAATCAGGTTTTCAAGAATTAAAATGGATTATGTGTTATTTATGTATATATGTTTTTAAATGGGTATAAAATGCCAACCATGTAAAAATTATGATTTCTGAACTTAAGGTTGTTTATATAGTTATGTATATGTGAAAGTAAATGGATGAAAGTGAAAAGTAATTTCTGAGGAATTATATGAGAAATGAAATGAATTTTCAACATATAAATGTTAAATGTGGGTTGACCTATTTTATAGGAATATGTATGAAATTACTGTTAAATTGCGTGGCAAAGGATTCTCTGCGAATATATGTTAAATGTATGAGATGCAGGTTAAGCAAGTAAAGTATTATGAATAAAATATGACATGGACTATGTTGCCTGTGTCTGTTAAATGCAACCATGTAAATATATGACAGCAGAAATTCATGTTAGCATATTCTAGCGCATTTCTATGTGGACTAACTGTAGAAGATTCTAGCGCATTTCTATGTGGACTAACAAATGATGGCTAAAGAGTGGCTGTAATACGATGAAATGAAATGAAAATATTATACAATGAAATGACAATGGAATGACCATGAAATGAAATGACAAATGTGAACGAAGTAAATGGGAAAGAGTCACTTAAAGTGAAACGAAATGCAATGTTTAAGCTATGAACCAGAACAGATGTGTATGAATGAATAATGACAAAAAGGAATAAAGTATTATGATATTAGAAGTATCTATGTATATAGAACATGTTACGATTGGGCGAGGCAAACTCTTTGCCTAATGGTTTGCTGAGATAGGTGAGTGCACTAATAGCTTCAGATGTGGCAATAGCTGTATAACACACTAGGGCAGAGGGAATCTATTTGTATGAGAGGGTAGATTTGCCTATCCTTAGGGCCTTTGCTGATAAACTATTGTTGAATGCGTGAGTACGAGATCAAGTTGACACTTGAGGGCTTACTAAGTAAGGTGAGTGCCCTGGTATGCTTTAGTTGTGACCTCAGGATTGCCTAAGTATCAAAGTAAAGGGGTGCTACTTGTATGGATGGGTAATCACCCCTATCCTTGGGTAATCTCGTGAGTTAAATCTTTTGCATGTGTTTGATTAGGTTTAGAGAATGATTTCAATGTTATGTGATGGTTTGCAAATGTAATTAAAATGATTTTATTTACTTCATGTTGGCCATACGTTGTTTTATTATGTATGTTTCTTCCCTTACTGAGATATGTCTCACCCGAATATGATTATTTCTTTTTTAGGACGTTCTCAAGGTTGAGCTTAGGGAGCTCGAAGGTATTTAGTCTTTTTTAGGAATATAAAGAAACAGGGTATATGTTGATGGCATTTTGGATGTAAATATTTATGTTTTATGTTTTATGGCGTTATGTTTTAAGGATTTTGAGGGATGAATGATTGTGAAAAATACTGAAATGATTTTGGAGATATATGTATTTATGGAAATGCAGGTGATGGATGAATATTATGGAATATAGATAGGAATAGTAAACTCTTGTATTACGGTATTAAGGTATATGTTATATGGAGATTATGTTTATGTTTTCTACTGCGTATGTATATTATGGATTTATGGATTATCAGGATTTTATCAGATATAACACACCGGACTCGGGTTTAAGGTTTCGGGGCGTTACAATGGTGGTTATGCTGTGAGGATATTGTGTTGGGCGTGAGTGTGAGGGGGGCTATGTGCACGGTGAGGGTGCTGTGTTGTGAGGCTGCTGCGAAGGAAGATTGAGGTGGCTGCAGTGGCTGTTGTGGTGGTGGTGTGGTGCACACAGAGAGAGTGTGCCGAGAGAGAAGTAGCTGCAGCAATGTTGACCTTATTGGTCACACCCTAATTTGATAATGAAAAATACTCCAATATTTGATGGCTTTCAAGTGTATGTGCAGGTTCATCTTAGCAGATCAAGTAATGACACATGAAAGCCTGAAGATCCTGAAAATTTGTTTCATATTGTAAATTCATTTTATGTAATACGGGTCTGTAATAGTAAGTAGGATATAAGGTCTGTAATAATTACTTGCATGTCATGCATATAGGATATATTGTAAGCTCCGTAAGACCTTAGTAAGACCTTAGGTCCCAACACTCATGCACAAATATCATTCATAATTAGGTGTGTAAAAAAAGAGTTGAATTGAACACAATAAGCATAAAATAAGTGAGGTCGGGCGACCGAACCCCAAGAGTTCAAAACTCCTTGGGCGCCCAAACTATTGGAAAGTCAGTAGTTTGACTTAGGTTCGGGCTACTGAACCAAGAATGAACGCATCGCCCTCAGGCGACTGAACTCTTAGAAAGGGACTTCTCACCTACTCGGGCTGTTGAAATTCTCAGTTCAAATCAGACCTCGAGTGATTGAATTGGTCGGTTCGGTTAACCGAACTTTGCACCGGGCACCCAAACCGCGCGCCAATGTCTTTGACATTGGTTCAGCCAACTGAATCAAATTTCGGGCACCCAAACCGTTTAAAAATAAATTATTGGCTGAGTCTGTTTGGGCAACCGAACTTAAGTTCAGCCACCCGAATCTTCTTGGGTTACTTAATATTTACTGAGGTTAAAATGTTTTTAAATAGGGTTAATTTTTCTAATGTGTTTTAAAACAATACTAATAATACACTACATGTCCTAAACAGTTATATTTTTACGTTGGTCTATAAATATGAGTTCATTTGTGTGGATTAGTGTGATTAGCAAAAATAATTAAGTGAAAAACCTCTCTACTAACAAAAGCTCATATTGCCCAAATACTCTCAAAATTAATTCCCTTGATACATCTTGATATTGTGAGATCTTATTGAGTGTGCTTGTGATTACTAGATATTACTAACACTCCCGCCATTCTTGTTTGATTGTTTGAGTTATTCTTGGGGAGTTTTAGTTAAGTTAATCCCACAGATTTCAATATTATAAATCTTGTGTTAGGATAAACTAACAAGCTTTAGGATATTTGCATTGTTATTGCAAGTATCATATAGCTTTGATTTTGTTGTGCAAAAATATTTTCTACAAACCAAAATATTTTCAAACTACTCTTGTGCATATTTCATTGAAGTAAATCCTTTGAGTTAGTTTGAGTATTTGATTTGCATCTTTGAAACTTTGATTTGCTATTGAGATTTAATATAATTTGTTTCAAAGACATAGCTTGTTTAAAATACTCTTAAACATTTTGGTGATAATATCTTGTTGAGTGTTGTTTGTACAAATATTAACATCACTGAGCTTACATATTCTATACTATGGATGTGCTTGTGATTGATTACATTGGTACATAATCTGCTTAGTTGAGAAGCATATCTGTTGTACCCAAATTTGATTGAGAAATACTGTTGTATTCCAGGCGTGCCCTGAGGGGGTGGTAATCCAACCCGGTAAGAATTATCTATAAAGGTTGAGGTCAGCCTTGTGCTAATTGATCTAATTGTTTCGGTACCGCTTCACCTGTTAAGTGAGCCTTATAGTGGTAATCCTTGTACTTGTTAGCTAAGGCGGAGACTTAAGTAGTTTGCTGAACCTTGATAACATTTCTAGGTGTCATCTTTATTTACAGCTTTCTCATGCATGATTGGTTAATTTAATTGTATTATCTAATTTCCGCTGTACATTTAAATTGAGTTAATTTATCTACACTAGATTGACCTTAAGGTTGTGTAATACTGCTGTTAGGGGATTGACATAGGGCATCAATTTTTGAAAATTCCAATTCACCCCCCTCTTGGGTTCATGGTAAAACTAACAAGCAACAATAACAATGGGCCTATAGTCATCACAACCGCCGGCGGCGGTGGCAGCAGTAGCAACAACAACAAGTAGGCTTGGTTGGCATCCAGGGATGGCTCTTATTATGGTGTCTCTGACTTACGCAATGAGGAGGTGCCGGAATAAGAAGTGGGCAAGAAGCACCGACACTACAGTCTACAAGGTAGCTGGGCAGGGGAGTGCGGAAGATGAGGATTGGAGAGTGAGGGAGATGGATTGTCGTGGTGGTATGGCCGTGGAACTAAGAGAGAGAGAGAGATCATGGGTTGAGGATGGTGTTGTGACGATGGAGAGGAGGGAGAGTCCAAGGCTGCGATTGTCTATAAGGGGAGAGAGTGAGAGAAAGGTTAGATGGAGGAGAGAGAGGTTGTGCGGCTTAGGTTTTTTTTTTCTCCTCACGGCCCCCACCCAAAGCTCCCCTGTGGCCGGCCTTTTATAGGCTGCTTACCCTAAATCCCTTTATAATAATAATAATAATACTAGTAGTAGTAGTAGTAGTAGTAGTAACAACAAAAACAACAACAACAACAACAACAAAAAAAAAATAATAATAATAATAACAACCCCTTTGTTATATTTGGCTTGGACAAAATGGGGTGTCTACATAGCTGATAATAAATTTTCGCACAAATAAATGCTTCTACAATAAGTAGATGTGTACAAATTGAAACTCTATATGATCTCTCAGATGATGTGAATTGTGCTTAGTAGAGTAAGGGTATTTTTATCAATACTATTTTGCAATTTTTGAAAAAGATATGTGCTATAAAAGTTTCAAAGATATAATCCCAAATAAATATTTCTCCAAAAAAGTTTTTCAATAAAGATGTAGGAGAAAACTAGGGTTTTGCTTTCAAGTGGTTTTTGCCCAAATGATAAATGTCACAAAAATTTTCTCCAACAACGATTTAGCAATGAAAAGTATTTGGAGAAGTTAGGATTTATGCTTACAATATTTTTGCAATAAATGTAATATAAGCTTTTGAATCTTGCAATAAATATGCAAAGATTCACAAGCAATAATCAAGTTTTCTCAAAAATATTTATCAAAGAAATATGTGGGAGGCACTCAAAGCTTACTCTCAAAAATATTTTTCAAAAACAAAAGCCAAGTAAGAGTAAAATGTTTTACAAAGAATGAATGCCCAAAAATAAATGTTCCTTTAAACAACCTTCAAATGCAATGACTTTGTAAATGGAAGGAGTGAAGGAATAATCAAGAGCTCTCTTATAAAATGATTTTTCAAAGAAAAAATGAAGTGAGTATGAATAAAGTACAAAAATATTTTTAGAGGATTTTCAATTTAAACATTAATTAAAAAATGAGTAATGAGGGGCTATTTATAGACTACTCCCAAAATATGACTATTAGAGACACAATGGAAATTTTTTAATTTGTTAAATTAAAAATTAACCCCATTTTAATACTAAAAAAATACCAAACTCAAGAGGTTCGGTTGACTGGTGCCAGCGCCGATTGGCTAGCCTTTGTATAAAATTCAAATTTCAAAGGGGTTCGATCAACCCAGGGAGGTGTTGGTCAGTTGACATTGGGCAATTCTCAAATGTTCGAGAAATAGGAGATCGGGCCAAAGGAGAGGTTGGCTGGGCCTTGAAGGCCGGTTGGCTAGGACCTTTTTGAACTAAATGGCCGGTCGACTAAGCTTAAGAGACCTGAACAAATATGAAGGCCGGTTGGCTGGCCTTGAAGCTTTGATAATAGGCTAGTCGGCTAAGGCTTTGTTAAAACAGGCCTATGAAGGTCGGTTGGTTGACCCTCTAAAGCCTCCATGAGGCCAATCGATCGAGGGTAGTGAAAAACTTGAGTTTGGCCCATTTTTTACTTTAAAATATTTTAAAACCTTTTATATGATTTTAACATTTTAGAAAAAGGTTTTTCATGAAAGTGTTGGGTCCCCTAAGGTTAGTCTATGGTCATGTTTGAGCTTTCATCCATATTATGCAAGCTATGCATTATTACAGACCAAATATAAACTAAAATGCAATTTACAATCAAATATCTTCTTTTCTTTTGCTCTTCAGTTTTCATGGAATACGTCGAGTGTATAAGCTTTAAGGTCCTCCTGGCTTCCATTTCCCCTTAATCTTATGTGTAATATGAATTATAAGTCTGTCCACATGTTAAGTACACACATAAGATACAAGTGCTTTGTCATCATCAAAACAGGGATCGTACTCAAAAAGTCAACAAATACCTCATTAACCCTCATTACCACCTTCCATTTATGTCCATCCTCATTCATCTATATAAATGGAGATGTGTGTGCATGAAATTATATGTGAGTGTGAGTGTAATTGAGTTGAAGGTGAGAAAAAGAGAGAGGTGTGAGAAAGAGTGAGTTGAGTTGAGTGGAGTGCATGAGTCTCCTCCTTCTCTTGTAATTTCTCCCAGTTTTAGTTAAATTAGATGTGCTCCGTGGACGTAGGTCAGTTTGGACCGAACCATGTTACATCTTGCTGTTTTATTTTGCTTATTTATTTTTGCTTTGATTGTTCCTCTTGACAAGACGAAGCCAACGGTGCAAATAGGATATCGAATGGAGGTCCCATGAGCCCACACGTGCGTATACGCGCTTTCATTAGTCCGCAACATCTTCACGCACCACCAGACGCTCCCTCATGCGCCGATTAGCTCATGACGTATGCTGCAGCTGTGATATTGGTGCCTCATTAGCATCTAGTCAGTGCCTTGTCAGCTTCCAGTCAGCTGCCATATTAGCAGCTGGGACCCCCTCTACCATGTCAGTTGCCACATCAGCAGCTGGGACCCATCTGTCACATTGGCTACCACTAAGGCCCACTTGTCACGTCAGAAGCCATATCAGCAAATGGTGTCAGTAATGACGTCAGCATATTCCATTAAAAAGAAGGATATTCTATTAAATTTAACAGAGTTTAACCAGAAAGTTTGACTAGACTTTTTAGAGTCATTTCAGGTCCGTTTTTCAAACGAGTTAACCATTTCCAAGGTTTTTGACTGTTCCAGTTCCAACCGTGTTGTCCTTTTGAGCTGATTCCATCTCTAGATAGGCAAATTGAGATGTCAAATGAGAAAGCTCAAAGATCGAGATGTTTGATAGCACCAAGGTTTCTGGAAGATGCAGATCGAAGACTACTTGTTTGGTAAGGAATTGCACTTACCATTAAAGGGAAAGTCAGAATCCATAAAGGAAGATGAGTGGGAGTTACTTGACTAGAAATCTCTTGAAGCTGCCAGGATAACGCTGGGAAAGTCTATTGCCTTCAACATTAAGCACATGACAACCACCAAATCACTTATGGATGTGCTTTCCAACATGTAAGAGAAACTATTAGCCGCCGATAAGGTACACTTAATGAAAAAGTTGTTTACCATGCACATGCCCATAGGTGAAAGTTTTAGCAAACATCTGAACAATTTTAACAAGCTGTTAGACAAACTTGCCTTAGTTGAAATCACGTTTGACAGTGAAATTTGTGCCTTATTGATTCTTAGTCAGTTACTTGAGAGTTGGAAAGGTATTGTCACCGCGATTAGTAGCTCTGCAAGAAATCAAAGCTGAAGTATGACGAGGTCTTTAGCATGATTTTAACGAAAAAGATCAGAATGCAGTCAAACAATGCTTCCACTTCAAGTTTAGCCTTGAATGTGGAAAGCCAGGGGAAAGATTCATGGAAAGGAAGCAGACATGGGCGATCAAACAATCATGGCAGATCTAGGACCAAGTGATCTAGATCCAGAAATCCTAGAGGTTCTCAGGGCACGAAGAACATTAAGTGCTGGAATTATGGAAAGACCAAGCATTACAAAATCAGTGCAAAGGTCCAAGGAAAGAATATGAGGCGAAGACAGAAGCAAATGTCACTTTAGAAAGATATGATATGTTGATAAGCTCTTTGGAGAGTAAGAAGGAGTCTTGGGTCTTAGACTCTGGAGCCTTATTTCATACCACTTGCAGTAGAGATTGCCTGGAGGAGTATACACTAGACTTCAATAAGGTATGCCTTGACAATGATCAACCTTGCGACATAGTCGACATAGGAATTGTGAAGATCAAGATGAACGGACCCATATGGAAGCTGAAGGATGTCAGATACATACTAGACTTGAGAAAGAACTTGATCTCAGTTGAACAACTAGCAGATAAAGGATACACCACAACATTCATTGGTGATGATTGGAAGATATCAAAGGGTGCACTGGCAATTTCTAGAGGTAAGAAAAGTGGAACACTTTATGTGACCTCTAATGTCGTATGTCTATTTCAATTTCTACAGGAAATTACGATAGCAATATTTGGCACTAACGACTCAGTCAAATGAACGAGAAGGGACTCAGGGTGATGCACTCAAAGGGAAAATTGAGTGATCCTATGGTTAGTAGAGATTGACATGTGCTAGGATTGCATACTCGAGAAACATAAGGGGGTCAGTTTTTAGACATACACTCGTACCCTAAATAAGCAGGACTTGAACTAGTCCATTCAGAAGTTTGGGGACCAATGACCGTCTCATCCATAGGCAGAAGGAATTACTTCTTGACATTTATTGACGATCATTCTCGAAAGGTATGTGTTTACTTTTTGAAATATAAATAAGATGTCTTTGATGCTTTCAAGATTTGGAAAGCAACGATTGAAAATAAAACTAGTTTAAAAATTAAGAAGATGAGAACTGATGACGGTGGTGAGTATGAAGACACCAGGTTCAAGAAATTTTATTATGAGCATGGTATTAGGCTGGAAAGAACTGTGCCAGGTATGACCCAGCACAACAGCGTAGCCAAGCGGATGAATCGATCCTTGTCTGAGAGCCAGAAGCATGCGTATGCAGTTAGGCTTACCAAAGCAGTTTTGGGTAGAAGCAGTCAACATAGCAACATACTTGATTAATAGGAGTCCATCAATACCATTGGAGCATAGACTACCGGAAGAAGTACGGAACGGAAAAGAGGTGAGACTTTCATATTTGAAAGTTTTTTGTTGTGTTGCATATGTGCATGTTAGTGGTCATGTCAGAAACAAGCTTGATCCAAAGTTTTGAAAATGCACCTTCGTTAGCTATGGTGAAGATGAGTATGAGTATCACATTTGGGATGATGAAAACAAGAAGGTAATTAGAAGTAGAGATGTAATCTTCAATGAAAAAGGTGATGTACAAAGACAGACACACAACAGAACTCACAAAATTAGTTCAAAATGAAACAACCTATGTAGACTTGGATGATGTCCTAGAAGGTGTCAGGACACAACAGAAAAATACCGAGAATCCTTAGATGGAGGAGACACAATAGCGAAACACCGAGAATCCTCAGACGGAGGAACTTGTGGAGAAAATCATTGCATCACCGCCTCCTAATCCAGCTCTGGAGCTTCAGAGATCTTCTTGACTCCATGTACTAAATAAAAGGTATATGAATTATTTACTTCTTACAGATGAAGGAGAACCCTAATGCTATGATGAAGTATGCCATGCAGGAGATTCGAGCAAGTGGGAGCTTGCAATGAAGGACGAGATGAAATCCCACACCTCTAACAAAACGTGGGAACTAACTAAGTTTCCCAAAGGTAAGAATGCTTTTCACAACAAGTGAGTTTATAAGATCAAAGATGAGCATGATGACTCTAGGAGGTACAAAGCCCGATTGGTACTCAAAGGTTTTGAGTAGAAGGAAGGAATTGACTATACCGACATCTTTGCACTAGTTGTGAAGCTGACAACCATTAGATAAGTCTTGAGCATTGTTGCCTTAGAGGGCCTTCATCTCGAGTAGTTGGATGTGAAGACAACATTTCTCCATAGTGATCTAGATGAGAAGATTTACATGCACCAGCCAGAAGGATTCTCAGTGAAAGGGAAAGAGAATTTTGTGTGCAGATTGAAGAAGAGCTTGTACGGTCTTAAACAAGCTTCCAGGAAATGGTACAAAAAATTTTACAACTTTATACATAAGAAAGATTTTCACAAGTACAATGCCGACCACTGTTGCTATTTTAAGAGGTATCAGTTTAGCAATATCATTCTATTACTATATGTTGATGACATGCTAGTCGTAGGACTAGATATAGAAGAGATCAGAAAATTGAAGCAGCAATTGTCAAAGGAGTTTGAAATGAAGGACTTGAGTTCAGCAAAGAAGATACTTGGGATGTAGATCTCCAAAGATAAGCAACAGGGAATGTTGCGGTTATCTTAGTTAGAGTATATTAGCTATGTTTTATAGAGATTCAACATAAGCATCACCAAAGCAATAAATACACCATTGTCTGGTCATTTCCGCCTCTCCAAGGATCAGGCTCCCCAAATAGATGAAGAGAAGGACTTCATAGCTGAGGTGTAAGGGAAGTCTCATGTATGCCATGGTTTGTATCAGACCAAACATTGGCCAAGTTATGGGAGTTGTTAGCAGGTTCATGTCAAATCCAGGGAAGACTTACTAGGAAGTAGTGAAGTGGATCTTGAGATACCTACGTGGCACTATTAATAAGTGCCTATGTTTCAGCAAAGGAGATTTGAAAATTCAAGGGTATGTTGATGCCGATTTTGCTGGTGAAATTGATCACTATAGAAGTACCACCAGATATGTATTCACTGTTGGCACAACAAGTGTTAGTTAGATGTCACAGATACAAAAGATTGTTGTCCTATCCACTACAAAAGCTGAGTACGTAGCAGTTACAAAGCCATCAAAGAGATGATTTGGCTTCAAGGTTTGTTGATAGAGTTTAGAATAAAGCAGGTGAGAAATGTTTCACAGAGCGACAGTTAGAGTGCGATACATCTGGCAAAGAACTCTACATTTCATCCCAAAACCAAACACATTGAACTACGCTATCACTTTTGTCAAATCTCTATTAGAGGATGGAGTGCTGACACTTGAAAAATCCAAGGTAGCAGGAATACAACAGATGTGTTGACAAAGGTGGTGATTACAGAGAAACTAAAGTTGTGCTCAACTTTAATTGGTATTCATGCTTGAAGACATATTTTGAGCACATCATTTACTTATATACTGGTTGAGATGGTGTCTCCTTCTCTAAGTGGGAGATTATTGAGCTGAAATGGAAACGGAGTCTTGATGAGCTCTTGTTGAGTTGTAGAAAGACAACCTTGATGAGTTATGGAGAGCCAACTTTGATGTGCTGGAGTGTCGGTGCTAATCCCAGCTTATCTCATTGAAATACCTCATTAACCCTCATTACCATCTCCCATTTATGCCCATCTCCATCCATCTATATAAATGGATATGTGTGTGTGTGTGTGAAATTATATGTGAGTGTGAGTGTAATTGAGTTGAAGGTGTGAAAGAGAGAGAGAGAGAGAGAGAGAGAGAGAGAGAGAGAGAGAGAGAGAGAGAGAGAGAGAGGTATGAGAAAGAGTGAGTTGAGTTGAGTGGAGTGCAAGAGTCTCCTCCTTTTGTATTTTCTCTCAATTTTAGTGAAATTCGGTGTGCTCCATGGACATAGTTCAGTTTGGACTGAACCACGTTAAATCTTGGTGTTTTATTTTGTTTGTTTATTTTTGCTTGTAGTGTGATTATTGCTCCTAGATCCTCAACATTATATTCCATACATTTAGATGCAAGTTGAAACTCATTAGCCACATCCAACATCATATAGATAGAGTTTCATCTAGTTTCTACATCTAGGAACACCAAACTTTTACTTTCAATTTTTTTTCCTTTTCCTTTTCAACTCATTTCTTAAAGTTTGACAATCAAGATGGAGATGATCTCACATATTTCATCATATTTCTTACCTTTTCAATTGACTCACTCATATTACTTGATCCCTTACAAACAACGAGATTTATAATGTCAACACAACATCTTATATGCAAAAATTCATGATCTAATATAATTCGCTTCCATCCTTTTGTCTTCCTTTTTAAAAATTGGACAACAACATCAATAGAACTTGCATTATCCAAGTTCATGGTGAAAATTCTTTCAATCCCCTACTCTAATAAGCAACCCTCAATTATCTTTCCAATGGTCTTGCATTTGTGATTTGGAACTAGACAAAAATTAAGGATTTTTTTTGGTTAAGGTTCCATTCATTTTATTGATTGGAAGTCCATGTGTCCATGGTAATGCAAATTCTTTGCTCTTTTAGAAATTTTTTCAATTTGTTCTTTTCTTTCATGTATAGCTTTAAACAATCCTTAGCAACTATAATATGAGATAGAATATATGAAAATCTAGGTGCAAGACATAACAAAAATACTGAAATCCTTCAGCCTCCACAAATCTAAAAGGTAGCTCATCCACTATCATCATATGAGTTTGGGTCTCTCTATATGTTTCGTACTAAAACTAGTTACCATAGGATCAACAATACCATCTTCCACTTCACTTTTGACCTAAAATTGTAAAGTACGTTGACCATTCTCAAATTTTTCGTAAGGCTACTTTGCACAAGTTTCTTAATGAGTTAACCTTACCCTAGTACCCTTCCTAACAAGATGACATATAATCCATTTAACAATAACTACATTTAGCCTTTGGATATTCAAGATCACAACCTTAAATCTTAGAAATAGATATTTTTTCAATTAGTGCTCTTACCAATATTGGTCTTGACTTTAAACGTAGCTTGCTCATTGGTGGGAGTGGGGGAGAAGTTCCTCCATTGTTAGGAGCCTCCTTAATAGGCTTATATTGCGCATCATTCATCTTTATCCTTTGTAGAAACCATCTACATTAACATAAAAAAAAGTATTTTCATCATTTTGAGGAGAAATATACCTCTAAAGAGTCTAAACATATCTTTTTGTATTGATACATACGTGCAAATGTGCAATGCATGTGCTTTACAACTTCAAATAGTCAAGAATAATGTGTAGTGAGTACAAGAATTTAGTATAGGTAGTTACCACTCTTATAATCATGGGTAGACTAGGCTAGTTACCACTCTTATGGATAATTTTGTATTTACTAAATTACACATTAATTAAAATTTTCGTTTTCAATATAAGTTTATAATAAAGGATGTTTTTGAATCATAATGCCACAATGGGCAAATTTTTTTTTTGAAAATTTTAATGTTTCTTCAATTAAAAATAATAAAATATGGATTGATAGATTTATAATCAGTAAATTAGAGGCTATAAATCCATAATCAGATTCTTATCCAATCATTATTTAGAGACTATAATTTCTAGCCAACAATTAAAGACTTATAATAAGAGTCTCATCTAGTTTTTTAACACCTGCAATCTCAAGTAATTAGACTCACTTACAGAAGCTTAATTTACTTTGTACCCTACAATTCTTTTTAAAGAAGCAGCAAAAGATTTTGTTGACTTACTCCTTAATACTTGTAACCATTTTCTTCTAAGAAAACAAAAATTTGACCAATTTTTTTTTTTTTTATTACATAAGAATTTCAGCCACCAACAAGCCCTTCGGACCCCCTGGTGCGGCACCAAACCTACGGATCAACGTCCTCTTCCTAGGTCTCGCTGATCGGGTAAAGTTCGGAATGCGGACACGGCTTCCGTGCATCAGTTGGACTTTTAACTAACTCAACCCCCGGGACACATCTCCATTACCATCCACAAATCCCGCTAACTCACAGAGAACTCTCATCATCCACGGTTCCCGCTGGCTCACAGAGCAAACTCTCACCATCCATGGTCCCCGCTGGCTCACGGAGTAAATTCTCACCATCCACAGGTACCGCTGGCTCCGTGAGTGTATCTACCTGGAATTGAACCTCCGATGCTTCTTCTTACGTGTTGATGCCTTTCCACTGCTCCATGTCCGTGGGGGCAAATTTGACCAATTTTATACTTGCTATATCTTGTACTTTGCATTTTGCAAAGATAAAAAGACAAATGGTAAACAAAACTACATTTCTACTCCACGAAAGAGTCCGACTTAAGTCAAATCTTCGAAATGAAAACAATCAAATATTGAAATAATCAAAGAAATCAAACAATGAAACTAAATAGGTTGACCGAAGTTAAATCTCATATCATTTACCTTATGTAATGTGGACTCAAGATTGGTTATCAACTTTCGTGAACCCAAAGTTAGTGGGTGGTGGTTTTGTATTTTGCAATTTTTTACTTTTTATTTTTTAGTTAAGCATAAATAACTAGATTTAAAATATTTTACTACACACATGTGCGTGCACTTAGTTCAGTTCAATTTAGTTAAGTTCAATTAGTTTTTTAAAAAATCAAATTGGAACCAAATCGGCATACTCAATTCTTTAGTTTCCTGAATTGAAGCAAATTGGTCCACCTATAAAACTAATTAGTCTTGGTTTGGTTCGAGATAATGCGATCAATCAATTTTGTTTGGTTTCGTTACACTCCTAAAACAAGCCTTTTAAGAGTAGTTTAATTAATTGTAAAATCGTTTGTACAAGTCCACTATGACCTTTCTTTTTGATTTGCGGAATGAATTGAAGCAGGAAAAGAATCGAGGGAGGAATGGAATCAAGACAAAGAATGATTTCGAGGGAGGAATGGAATCAATACAAGAAAGAAATTGCTTTAAAAATGTAACAATGCATTTGGTTAATAATATGGAATGATAGTAGGAATCACAATTTTGACTTCTTTTCGACATTTGGTATTTTTTACCAGTTGCTATCATGGAACAAAAAAATAAGCTTTTTTTTTTTTGTTTTTTTAAAAAACACTCTTATACATAATTATTTAATTTGTAATTATTATTTTTTATTTTATAATAGTGATTATTATTAGTGTTATTATTATTTTTTATTATTTTATAATAATCTTCATCCTTAAATAATAATATTTTTTTATGTTTATTATTTTTTTATTAATTTAAATATTATTAGCAATTATTATTTTAAATTTATAATAATTATTATCCTTAAAATGACAATAATTATTGTTTTTGCCTATTATTATTATTATTATTATTATTATTATTATTATTATTATTGCTCTCTTTATTCTTATTTTTATAATAACAAATATTATGGTTGTTGTAATTATTATTACTTGTTATTATTTTTATAATAATAATCATAATTTATATTACTATTTAGTGTTGTTTTTTTAATTATTTTTAATAGTGTACTCATTATATATTGCTGCCATTATATATTCTTATTTTTTATAATAATTAAATCCTTAAAATAAAAAATGCTATTTTTGAATTTAATATTATTCTTGTTGTTATTATTATTTTGTGATAACTAATATTATTTTTCTTGTAATTATTATTAGATATTATTATTTTTTGTTATTTTTATGATGACTATTATATTTGAAATATATTTTTTTATTATTTTAAAATTTTTATTATTAATATTGTTCTTATTTTATGATGTAATTTGTGTAATCCCAAGAAGGGGGTGAATTAAATTTTTTAAAATTTCTTCTTAGGTCAAATCAAATAATAACAGTATTACTCAACCTACGATTTGTCTAATCAATTATTAATTCAATATATGAAAGACATAACAATTTATACAAGTATCACAATTCCAATATTTCTCAATCAATCACAATGTAGTATTTAAGAATTCAAGCAGTTATATCAACAGATAAATATAAACATGTAAATATTGGAATGTAAAGAGAATAGGGATAGAGTGACATAGAGTTTTTATCAAGGTTCAACAAACCATGCCTACGTCATCGCCTCAAACTCATTAGCAAGAGAATTCACTAAATGCTCATTTAACGGGTGGAGCAACACCGATTACAAACTCTCCTTACGGGGCGAGGAATACCCCAGCTTACATTATAGTGCTGAACCCATCCTATACAACTATACATTATAGGACGGTGCTCCTAGTTCTCTTAACCGAGTCTGGACCAATCCGGTGCAACAATCCTCTTCCAATGATCACACGCTGGGAATACAATAATATCAAATAATATTTGTACAAATAAAAATTTCTCAAAATAAGTAAGGATGTACAACAATGAAGCTCTAAAATGCATTCACACAAGATATGAAATGAAGCTCAAGTGAGTATAGGTATTTTCTCAAATATAATCTTTAAATAAAATATATATGATGAATGTTCAAAGATTTGAATCCTAATAAAGATTTTCTCCAAAAAGATTTTCAATCAAGGCATAGGAGAGCTTAGGGTTTTGCTTTCAAATAATTTTGCACAAATAAAAATAAGCTTTTTTTTTTTATTGAGATTTTTATGAAAAAGGTTTTGGATGAAAGGTATGAGTTCCTAAGGTTTGTTTACGGTTATCATGAGCTTGAGCTTGAGCTTGACATTCATATGATGCATGACATGTGAAATATTACAGACCAAATATAGAATCTAAATGCAATTACAAAATAAATGACATGTCTTCAGTCTTCTTTGCTCTTCTAACTTTTCATGGAATGCGCTGGACAATGTTTTTTAAGTCCTTCAGACTTCCATTTTTAGTCCCCTTATGTGTGTTGAATTATAAACCTGTTTAAGTTCTAAATACATACATAAGTAACTTGTACTTTTGGCAGTATCAAAATAATGACCAGACTCAAAAAGTCAACATTTTATTATTATTTTCGTAATAATAAATTAAGATTAAAATCTAGCAATATTCCCCGAGTATTCTGAAAATGATACTCTACCTCCTATGTTTTCAAAAACTACTAAAAACCCCCTGAGATTTAATTTTTTGACAAAAATAAACCTTCCATTAGTTGACAGTTAGTCAACTATTATGCATATGTGGGAAAATAATTAAATTTAATCATACTAAAATGATATTTTAAAATAACACTTATTTAATAAATTACACTAAAAATTTGGTCAATATAATATCTTGAAAGTTAATTAAGTGTCTTGAAAACCTAATGGAGTCTTAAATTAACTAGTCTATTTTTTCAAATTATTTTAGATCAACCATTGACATTAGCATAACAAAAAAAAAAAAAAAATCTATTTTTATTTCAAGTTTTTTAAAAATATATATAAAATAAAAATTACAAATAAAATATAAAAAAATACCTAGTAATTATAATACTATAAAATATCTATTAGATGCAATTTTCATAAAAAAATAGTAACTAAGCACTTCATAAAAAAATAAAATATAATTAAATATTTTTAAATTCGAGTAACTTGTCATACATATTATTAAAAAAATAAAATAAATTTTAAAATTTTATTTTTTTATAAATTAAAATTATAAAATTGAATGTTAGTTCTTATGTGTGTGGATAAAAAAAACTCAAATTTTATTAATTGATTGACTACTGTTTGAGACAATTCACTGACTTTTCCTGATTTTATTCAAGTTATTATGTTTTTAAATATAATATTCAACCAAACTTAGAAAACAAGCCACAATTTGACCAAACGTTTGATTCAAGTTGTTTTTTAGAACCATATTTTATTTATTAAAGATATTAAGTTATTTAGTTTTCATAAAATGTATATAGCAAATACTTTGTAACATTATAATTATTTAAGTATTTTTTGGAATCATTAGTATTATTTATTTATTTTTATAATTTTTAATTTTTTAAAATAATAATTTAACCATACTGTCATGTTTATGTATTGACTTGACTTAATAGTTAGATGTTTGATTCATTTTTAATTTTTAAAATATATTGTAATAACAAACTAATTTTTTAAATTTAATTTATTAAATTAATGTTATTTTCTTAATTTATTTTACCAAAATTGAGTGGAAGGGTAAATTTACTGTTTTATTAAAGATAAAATTTAATTTATTGATTGACTTAGTTGGCGAACAATTCATTTTGTAAATAAAAATAAATTTTAACACGTTTTGTGGTAGTTTTCAGAACATTAGTGAATTTTACAGTCATTATTACAATTATTATAATTTTATCATTTTTATAGCAATAATAATGAATATTACTATTGTTTATTGTTATTTTTATGATATTATTATTATAAAATAAATTTAATATCATAGAGAGAGATGAATTTTAATTATCTCAGTTGAAATCGTAAGTTTGCTGTTTGCAGGAATTGTACTTTGACCACCACAGGAGAACAACTCGAATTCCCCCGTATCCCATATTCCAGCTGTCAAAAGCAGTTGAGAAAAAAATAATACAGAGAGCGGCAGGGAGGGAGCGAGTGAAAAGTCGAAGCTGCCGACAGTGTGCAGCAAGCTCTACAACCAGTGGGAGAGAAAGAGAGAGAGATGGCTGGGAATGAAGGTGGATCCTGCAGTCCTGCTCTGTTGAAGTTAGCGTTGGGCGTAATGGCTCTATGCATAACCGGCTACATTCTAGGACCTCCCTTGTACTGGCACTTATTGGAAGGCTTAGCCGCCGTCAGTCACTCCTCGTCTTCCTTCCCCGCCTGCCCTCCTTGCCTCTGCGATTGCTCTTCTCAGCCTCTTCTTTCCATTCCACACGGTAATCCATCTCTTATTCTGCTATCTTTTCGTTTTAATCGCCGGATCTGTTTAGATCTCCTCTCTCTGTTGTTTAAATTGGCCTGTATTTAACTCATCATGGTTTGATTTGAGAAATCTGACTCGAGAATTTAGCGAATTGGTGTTGAATGTGTAGTCTTTGAAGTTCTGTAATCATCTGTTGACTTACTCGTGAATTAGATAGTGCTATTACTGGGATGTAGCGTAATGCTTTCTTGATATGTTGAAATTTGAGCAATATTCGGATAGATATCACACTCCAGTGATCCCTGCTTTATCAACAAGGATCTTGCTGAATTAATTTCTTTTATATTGGGACGAAGGCTTAGGAGCCGATTGGTATCCCTGTCAAAATTAGAGAAATGAAAAACGAAAACTAAAAATTAGAAATAAAAACTAAAAATTAAAAACCAGCTTTCTTAACATTTATAAAATTTATATAAATTAAAATTTTAATTAAAAAAAACTCATTTTCATCTTTAAATCAAATAATATTATAAAAATATAATTAAAATAATAAAATTAAAAATAATACATATTAAAAAATTACTGTAATAAAAATAAAATTTATAATAATTATTTTTACTTAATTGTTCTAGTAGTTCTACTTTCAAAATTTACTTTACAATAAAAATTTTATTAGACTTGAAAATTGAAAAATAGTAAAAGTATTTTGTAACTGGCTTTATTATTATTTTTTGAAATTTATGTATATTTTTATTTTAATTATATTTAAATTCATATGATCATTTAATATTTATTTTAATTTAAAAGTGTTTAAAATAAATAATTTAATCCAAAAATTCTATTTCTAGATATTAAAATTTCTGACAACAAGTTGTCAAAAGAACTGGAAATCATAAAATATGGTTTTCAATTTTTTGGCAAATAGCTGAAAAATGGCAACAGAAACAGAAAACTAATTATATAAGCAAACACATTTTTATAATCTGTTTCGTCATTGTGGAGAAACAAACCAAGAAATAGAAAACAACAACGAAACCAAATAGACTCTTAGTTGTTGTTGTTGCCATAAACGCTACAGTTCTGGCATATTTTCTTTGAAAAGCTACATAGAATCCCAGTAGAGGAATGAGTGACTGGTTGAAGTGCATGTATGTGTGTGTATGCATATTAGGTGCATTGAATGAGAAAATGTTTCAATGTCCAAATGTTTTGGAGGAAATATAAGTTGAAGAAGGGGAAAATAATGAATTATGATTTCATATCACTATTAAGTGACAATTCTAGCTAGCTTAGAGGAATTATACCATATGATGAATGGAAGTCCCTTTTTTTTTTCTCGGAATTCTTAAAGAAGCTACATCCTGCTCATAGCATAGTTGCATGAGCATGAATAGAATAAGGAGATGTTGAGACCTTTGGTCTGAGATATTCATAATAAATTGGGTTATACTTTAGAAAATAGGTTTAAAAATGTAACACCTAGCGCACAATACCCATGCCATTGGGGCCCTTGGGAGGATGTGGAGTATGCAATCTTAGCTCCATTTATAAAGAGATTGTTTCTGTGATTTGAACCCATTTGGGTTTGGATATAACACTGCTACCATTGAGTCAAAGCCCAACAATAAGTACCAAACAAAGCCAAGCCAATAAGGTTTAGAAGAGATTATTTAAAGCGGGAATGGACTTTTCTATTAAGGCTTTTATGTTGGAACATGTACTAACGCCAATATAAATTGCTGCTTGCAAACTATTTGGTATGGAATATAATTGCCATTCTGTTGTTTTTCAAAATCATTTCAACTTGTTTAGGAATTAAAATTTTAAGTTTTTTCATTTCCACCTATTTTAACATTCTAGATAGTACATAGATGAGAAAAGTGATTAATCTGATGTTACAAATTGTAGGAATGGGGAAAGTAAGTCCTAGAATTGCTTGGATGGAGATGGTAAGAGACATAGTTGTCAAATCGGGATTTGAATCGTGAATTGCAATTCCAATTTTGGGAATCAAAAATCAAGAATTGAATCGATTGTAAGATTCGGTACAAATTTCTAAAATCAATTCTAAATGACATGCATATATTGATATACAAGAAACAATGAAAATTGTAACATTTATATTTTGGCAGAAAGGAATCATATTTCATGTGTGTGCTTTCCTTAAGCAAATGAAAGGTAAGGAATGAGTCATTAAATATTAATAAAAAAGATGAACTTTATGCTGTTTAAGACTAGGAATAAAAAAAAAGAAAAAAAAAGAAAAGAACTTTTAGTGTCTATCAACACTTAATCAAATAATATTTCTTGCATATAAAATAAAAGAAATCATTAACTTGAAAAGTGATAATAATTGAACAAACTACTAAAGAAAAACCAACTTTTGAATCTTACCAACACAAAAAAACATGAGTACCTCCTTTGCCGATGACCATGGTTTTAAATCGTGGTAGCAGGTAGCATAACATAATGGTAATGGGTGTAATGGAAAGTGAGAGTAGCGGATGTTACATAATGGGAAGTGGGTGTAATGGCTATGAATTTTTTTCAAGCACGCACAACCTTATCAATATTAGCGTACTTGCATGTTTTAAGTTTTTAACCTTTCTTAGAAAGAGTTTTAGTGTATTTTGGATCCTTTATTCAACTAACTAAGTTATTTGGTAAAGGCAAGAAGTTTACATTTGTTCTAAACCACCATTGATAGAAAAGTTACGTGCGTGTGCATATTTATACTTCTCATTTTTCTTATATGTGATAAATTCTTATGTGTGCTAAATTTATTAATAAAAAAAAATACATCATATACTCCATTAATCTATTAGACACATATGACATATGAATAATACAAATATAAAATAACTAGAAAAGAAAGAAGGTTGAAGTTGAAAAATATAGAACATAAATATCCAATTATTGATATAATCAAAATAAATATTTTCCTAACAAGTTAGTATTTTCAAATTGTTAATTAATGCATCTCTTATGAGTATTTAAAAAAATAGTAATGTATCATTGTCATCCTTATTATAATCTTTTTCCCCTCTTGCCTCATAATATATTGAGAATGATTTATGAAAAGGGGGAAAATGTGAGAAGAAAAAGCAAAAAATAAAATAATTTTTTTGGTGTAACAGTTTTGTAGCGGTTATGTATTGGCCGTAGCGGCTCACAGTTTGTAACGACCGCTACGACTGCGATTTTTCTTCCTACCGATTTTGCGGTGTGTAACGGAATCGGTAACCCATGTAACAGTTGCGGCCATTATTTAAAACCATTTTGATGAGTGGCTGCCCCTCCTTTTAAATGTTATAACACTATACTCCTCTAGGAGTGAAGAATGGTTTTGTGAAGGCAACACAGGACCTAAATTTATTTTCTCCACTTTTTCAGCGCAAAAATGTAGATAAGGATGGAAGGTAATCATGTAAAGATAAAAGCAATAAAGAAAAAAGAAGTGTTGTTTTGGGGTTTTAAACTAGTCAGGTGTGTTAGGATATAAGAGGTCTACAATTGTGTGAATCAATGGATTCAATTCGTTGGATCCACCTCATGAGGTGAATCAATAGATTTGGCCACATTTTTTTTTAGATTCGCTAGTAAGATTCAAATCTATCTGTTGTGGAATTGATGAGTCATATTAATCAAATTGAATGGTAAGATTCTAACAATTATGGTAAGAGAAGATTTAATGGCATTGCTTTTTTCAGTGGATGTCTTTGATAAACTAGAACAGTAGAGAAACATTCATATGGCTTATCCTTATCGGGATTTAAGTTTTTATTTTTTATTTTTATTGTTACCTGTTTTAATCTTGCACCTATTCAAAACCAATTTCCTACTGCAGTACTTACTTGGCTAGAGAATCCAGTTGTCACAATTTGCAAGTTAACACAAAGTATCACATCCTGGTTTTTTTAAAGAAATTGTCTGTCTTCAGATGAATAAGGAACAGTTGTTAAAACAGTATTTCGAAGGGCCTTGGCAATTGTTTTAAACTATTAAAATGAACTTATTGTTTCTTCTTGTCCACGTCATTGTATGCCTTCTGGTTTCCTTATGAACATTGTTTTTTTTGTTGGGCATTCTGTTGCCTATCAAAGGCTTCAAATATAGCAATTTTATTTATACATTGATATTAATTGAAGCTGAATTTCATCGTTTACTGCACTTTGCTTATGTCAGTCAGTTTGGTCTAGTAGTAGGACATGCTTTTACTTATTTGATTTCCTTTCTTAAATTTCTTGCAGGACTCAGCAATGCTTCGTTTGCAGGTTTGTTTATTTTCTAATGAATAAATTTTAAAGTTGCTAAATTCTTTAATTTCAAAATTATCATCATGTCTTGACAGTCATGAAAAGCAGGTATTAATGGCTTATTTGTTCCATTTTCTTGTCATGAATCAGCAATTTTTTTTTACCATATTAATTTTGGATCATTGTATTGACTCATGTATGCATTTCAAACTTCTGCGCTACTAATCTTTTTAAAGCTAAGAGAACAACAAAAAGAAAATTATGCAAGTTTGGGGCACTTGTACTGGTGGATGATGTAATTCCAATAGATTGATTGTCCCTTCCATCATTTTTGCTTTCATGTTACCTTCTCATTCAACTCCTTGAATATTGTTGAGAATTTTGGGTAAAATGGAAGACCTAGCACAATAATAGGGGCGTTCCTCTGTATATAATATATGTCAAGTACATTCCAATGATCATTATACCCTTACTAACTCTTATTAACATAACAGTACAATACTGACACACTAATAATGCTAAATGATTAAAATAGCCACACACCCTCCCCCTCAAGCTGGAGCACAGATATTATGTGCTCCTAGCTTGTTACAAATGAATTTAACACAAGCACCCCCAAAGCTTTAGCATTCAAGTTAGCAAGCTGCATATTGAACTTTATGCAAGTGGTTGTGATGAGCTTCTGCACAAGTTTTTCCTGAACAAAGTCAAAATTAACTCTAATGTGTTTTGTCGCTTATGGAAGACCAGGTTGGAGGCAATATGAATAGCAAATTGATTATCATATGTCAACTCCATGGACTGAGAAGGTGGAAAATACAATTCTTTCAACATGTTTTCCAACCAAACAAGCTCACATGTAGTGTGACCCTGTAATGTTGATCTCGATATAGAGACCTCATCCGGTGCACTTTTGAGATATTTCAAGATGCTATTTATTGCACCCCAATGACTTGTCCTTGAAGAATTGATAAATTGACTCCCAACACTTGTTGCAAAAGATATATCTAGGACTAACTTGCTGTTAGGATGGGTGTATCAATAAGTTTGAATCCTAGTAGCCTAGTCTCGTCCAAAAGATCAAGAACGTACTTCCTCTATGATAAAACAATTTCCATTTGAGATTTGGATACTTCTATATCCAAGAAGTACTTCAATGATCCCAAATCTTTGGTTTGAAACTTAGTCTATAGAAAATGTTTAGGCCGTAAGTACCTTGTTCGTCATCACTTAGAATTACAATATCAACACATACACAATAAGAAGAATCCTATTCGAAGGAGTATGTCGATAAAACACAGAGTAATCAACTACAAAATGTTGAAGGCCAAACTCAAGTACTACCATGGTTATTAAAATTGCAATCTGGATCGTAGAATCCTACAATTCTACAATCTAGATTCACCCAAACGATCCAAGTCGCAAAAAAAATTGGAATCAAATAGAATCGTAAAAGAATTGTAGAATCGGGATTGTGGAATCATACGGATCCTACTTGTTACCTGGACTAGTTATTTTTTTTTTCCTCTCTCTTTCTTTTTGGGTTTGAATAATATGTTTGAATACATGTTTTTATTGGCCCAAACGCCTCAAAAGGTTTATGCTTGGTCCAAAGTCTTCAAAAACTGGGGCAAAATAGCTCCCAGCCTATACTCCTCATTGAAGTTCAGAAATCCAGCACCTGAGTTTCTCTCCTGTTCGACAACCAGAGAGCCGTCCATCTGGTGACTGGTGTTTGATTAGCAGCAGCCAGCAGTTTGTTTGATCAGCCGTTCTTTGATGTTTGACAACCAGAGTTCTTGGTTTTCAATGAGAACGCACTCCTCAGTCCTCTTTTTTGGTGTTCCACAAAGACACCTTAGTCCTCTTCAACAGAGTTCTTGTTGTTTGATCTGCAGCAGCCAAGAAAAGAGCCAAGCCAGCAGGCCCAACAGAGCTGCAGACGTATGCTTTGAAACAGATCTGCTTCTTGAAAAGACTCAACAGTGAGCACTGTTTTTCTCCTTCTTGCTCTTCTTATTTTTCTTCTTTTTATTGTATTTTTAACTTCTTATACTTACTAAATTACTAATCAAGTTCTTTGTCTTAAGACTTGTCATAAAGCTCCACCTATATAATTTTTTAATATTTATTTTACATTGGAAGTAGAATCTTATGATTCTCGATCCGATTCTACGATTCAATCTTGCAGACCCCTCCAATGATCCCACTTAGAATCCCGATTCTAACAACCTTGAGTACTACGACGCTGAATCAACAAAATTATTCTTTGGGAGATTGTTTTAAACCATATTATGTCTTCGTTAGCCAACACAATAAGCCTGACTCGCCTTGAGCAACAAACCTAGATGGTTGATCCATATATACCTTTTCCTCAAGATCACCATGTAAGAAAGCATTCTTACATGTAACTCATGAAGGGCTAGTGACAATTGGTGGCCAAGGAGATGAATAGACAAATTGAGGTAAGTTTGGCAGTTGGGGAAAATGTTTTTGAATAATCCAAACCATACATCGGAGTATATTCCTTATCAACAGGACGTGTCTTTAGATGTGCCACAGAACCATCAAGGTTGACTTTCACAGCATATACCCAGCAACAACCAATTCGAGATTTATCACGAGGAAGAGATACTAATTCTAAGTATCGTTGGCTTGTAATGCACTCATTTCTTCAACCATTGCATTTCTCTACCTAGAGTGAGCTAAGGCTTTAGAATATGATTTAGGAAGGGCAACAGAGATTAGAGTTGTAACAAAGCAATAATAGAAGGGTGAGAAGAAGTCATAACAAACAAAGCTGGAGATGGAATGTTGTGTACATGTGCGTTAACCTTTCTGGACAGCAATGAGAAGATCAACATCGTGGAAAATATGATCATAAGACGAGGAGACCAAACGCGTAGCATTAAGCTCCTCATTAGGCAGTGAAAATGCTAAAGTGTACTTTAGTACTCAACTTCTACTCATTCATTAGTCATCCTTAGCCCACACTACCATTTTGGTGTGAATTGAGACTCTAGTTGTCACAATTGAACCAAATTGAAAACAATTGAACCCTAACTATCATGTCAAACCAAATTGAACATTCGAACCCAATTGAAACCCTAATTGTTAACCAAACTGGACATAACAGAAAACTTAATTGTTAAATTGAACCAAACTGAACACAATTGCTACCTTAATTGTCACATTAAACCAAACTAAATCCATTTGAGACCCTAACTGTCACATTGAACTGAAGTGACTTAGTTGAATCTCGATTGTCACATTAAAGCCCAATTGAATACAATTGAAATCCCAATTGTCACAATGAGCACAATTGAATCCCCACTTGCCCCTGAATCTTCAATTCCCAGAAAATTGCACCCAATTGAAATCCCAATTATCCTATCAAACTTTATTGCACCCTGAACTTTCTAATTGAACCTAGCTGATCCCCAATTTCAACATCACGTTCTCATTCCCTCCTATTTCAACTTGATTCTGTCAATGAAGACTTAATTTTGCACTAAGCACCAATGACCAAACTTGAATCTTAATTTTGATCAAATTTGAAAATTCCAATATGTACTCCTTTCAAGTTCAAACTTTCCAAATCAAGGTCTAATTCAATAGAAAATCTCAAATCCAAATCCTATTTTGTCCTAATCCCCATAATTGTAAACAATTTGACCCCAATCATTCAAATCAGCTCTTAATTTTGCTTGGCATGCAATTGAAATCAAAATTTGTTTTTAATATGCAAATTGTTTCTCATATTGACCCAAGTTCACATTAAATTTGATTGTACCCCCCTTCACATTGCCCATTTTTGTTGGGCCTACTTTACCCAACCCACCTTGCAACACCTATCCCCCTAGGTGGCACATTCTCATTAGGCTATGTTGGCAAGAATATCCATTAGTCGTCATGAGAGACTTGTCCCCCATCCCTTCCAACCATGTCACTCGTCTCTCCATCCCTTAATCATGTGAAGGCAAGGCCATCCAACGTCTCTCCATCCCTTAATCCTGTAAAGGCAAGGCCATCCAATTAGAACCTTCCAACACAATAACTAATTGATTCCCCTAGCCCTTCTATAAGCACCTTTTTTGGCCTATTGAAATGGACTCACACTCTTCACACCAAGAAAACCTAGACATTCCATTCTCCCCTACCCTCTTCCTTTTGCCCTTGTGTTGGGTTCCAATTGAAGAAGATGATGAACGACGAAAGGAGGCAAACATAAGGTTTTCTTTCCTTGTGACATGTGCCTCCCTCTTTAACTAATTGAATTGAGTCAGCTGCTGGGTTGACGGGTACTCGTTTCACTAAAAATATCCTTTGTTAAATATCCAAAAAACTAAATTAATAATAAGAATGCAAAAAAAAAAAAACCCAAAAAAATACGAAATATTAAATTCCTAAAAATTTTCATAAAACTCCATTAACTTTATAAAATTCAAAAAATCAAATCTAGAAAGTACATAAAATTCTAAAATTCCATAATATTCTGAATTTTCAAAAGAAAATGAAACTTTAAAAAAAGCATTACTAATAAAAATTTATAAAATTCCTAAAAAAAAAAATCCCTATCATGAAATTCTAAGAGAATTCTAAAAAATTCATGAACATTTGAAAAAAATCCAAAAATGTGTAAAATCCCTACAAAATCCACGAAGGTTAAAATTACACAAAAAGGAAAAATAAAGAAAAAACTGTAAAAGTAAAGAAAATTGCATAAAATTTCAAAAAATCCCTTTAAGTAATATAGTCCTTGGACCGTCTTTTTGTGCATTTTAAGTACTGTGTGCCATTTTTGCATTTTATTTCTTGTATTTTCTTCATTTCGCATTTGCATTTGAAAAATGAAGGATGGAGTATTAGACCTCAGTTTGTTTGAGGTGCAGACTATCTAGTGAAACTCTTGTTTTGCAGGTTCTTTAGATATTTTGGTTTGCATGGTGATTTTTTCTTCCATTTTTCATAAAATACCAAAAAATCAATTTCATTGACAAAGTTGGGAAGAGGGGCAATTGCGACGTTTCTAGATTTCCTAAGGTGAGATAAGTCTTATATGCTTTTATGAACTTGATAACTATGATTGAATTCAATAATTAAAGGTTTGGTAATTTAAAGAAACTTGATAAAACACTTCAGTCAATTTGAGGACCGAGCTTTGGAGTCGGGCAGTTGTCTCTAGTTGAGACTTTTTGGGGTGAGATGGCCATGTGAGGATTAATATTTAGAACAACTGATAATTTAAAACAACTGGGAAAATCAGCCATCATTGTTGGTTAAACTCGAGAAAATTTGAGGTTATTTTGGTATTAATTGTGTAATGAGTATGTAGGGGGTGCTAATACTTCCGCTTATATAATTGTACTCCCAAACCTGACTTTGGTTATGCAAACCAAGACTATTGACTTAACTCTGTGATAAATTAAGGGATCGTTTGGATCCACTTATGCAGAAGTGGTTTTCAAAAAAAGTGTTGAATTTAACAAGGGCTGATAATAAACGATGAACTAGAAAAGTGCTAAAAGTTATAACTGATATTTGGTTATGTTTAAAATAAGTGATGCTTACTTTTATTATTGGATAATATATGATTATTTTTAAACATATTTTAAATCACAAATATTAATATTTCTTAATTAATAATTATTTTAATTATTTAAATTTTAAATTAAATATTTCATATTAAAAAAATATAATATCAATTTTAATTAATAATAATCTTGTTATTAATGTATATCTATAACATATTACTAACATATTAAATTATGATAAAAAGAGTATTTTAAATTAAATTTAAAATTTTACTTTATTTAATGTTAATTAAATTAATAAATAGTTCTTGTTCAATCCATAATTGAATTATAATAACTAATATGCATTTTAAATATATTTTAAATAAAAATATTAATATATTTTAATTAAAATTTTAAATGATTATTATATTAAATTTTAATTAAAATTTAAATATTTTCTATTAAATAAAATAAAATAATATTATTTATTAATTAACAATAATAATCTTTATTAATGTATATTTATAACATATGATTATCACACTAATTTACGTTAAAAATAGTATTAAGAACTAAATTAAAATTTTAATTTATTTAATGTAATTTAAATTTATGGATGGATCTTTTTATTCATTCCAGAATTTAATTATATTTTATTAATAATTAATAGATTATAATGCATGATAAAATTATATATAATTAATTTTTAATTTTAATTAACATTTAAATATTTTTATTAAGTAAAAATGATATAATATTTTTTTTGATTAACAATAATCTTGTTCTTAATTTATATTTATAATATATGATTATCATGTTAATTTATGTTAAAATAATTTTATTCTTTAAAATTAGTATTTTTAATTTTTAATATTAATTTAAATTAATAGAGTGTTTTTCTTCTTCATTTTGAAATTGAATTATGATTTGCTAGTAATTAATAGATTATAATATATAATAAAATTAATATTTGATTATCTTCCAATGTATTTTTTAAATTATGAAATAGCCACTAAATTTTCTTATATTTAAAAATTTGACCCCGCCTATATACAGTGCCACTTATAAGCGGGCAGAAAGTTATCCTAGATTACTTCTCAAAATTCACTTAAATAGTTCTAAAAAAAGTGATTGTGAAAAAACACTTTTTATAATAAGTGTTTGCTGCAATACAAGTGAAACGCTCATTTTTCGTAAAAGTGCTTATTTGAAGTGATAAGTGCTATAAACACTTTTTTTAAAGTGCTCCCAACAGGGGGCTAATTGACAGTAACTAGGTGATCTAACCACACCTAGGCAAACGACAGGTGAGTGGCAACTCTGTGTATTACATTGATTCAATTTCATTGTGGTTGCCATTTTTTTTGTCAAGTTGAATTTATTTTAAGTATTTTATCAGGTTTATTTAAATTATTGACTTTTACACATTGAATCCATACATGGCTATCAAGAATTTTGTTTTATGTACATGATATTCATCTCATCTTAGGAAATCTTGGAAGGAATCAATTACCCATCTTCAAAGTCTCGTCGTTGGATTGATTCTAAATATTTTATGAAAATGGAAAGAAAAAGCCAGCATACAAATCAGATTGTTTAAGGTGACCTCCAAAGAGGGGGTTTCACTAGATAGTCCGCCCCTCAAAGAAACAAAGCGAGCACATGCTCATGCAAAATGAAAGACATCCCTGTTTTGAAAGGAACTCTGCCATGTTTTTTTTTAATGAGATGGGGATATAAAGAGGTTAAGTTCAAATGCCTCGGGAGAGAAAATCGACCCCTTGGCACCACAATTTCTATCTTCATGCAAAAGTTTTGAATTTTGATAGGAAAAGGCAGCCCAGAATCCCAAAAAAGGAATGCAATTTTTTTTTTTTCAAATTGATAATATAAAAGAAAATTTGGAATTTATTTTAGAGAAATTCAGAAAATCCCATTTTTTATAAAGAAAATTAGGGAAAACCGACTTAACCTTGAATTTTGAGTTATGAAGTGATTTGGGGAACATATGTGCAAAAAGGATAAAAGGAGTAAAGACTCCTATGTTTCGGTAAATTGTCCCTGACAAAATTCAGAAGTTTAATGATTTTGGTAATTTTTTTTTTTTTTTCAAATTCAAGTTAAAGAGTGAGTGAAATGTGAATGAAAAAAGCATTGAGCTATAAAAAGGAATGAGATCTAAAAAGTATCAAGGAGGCCTAAGATAACAAAAATTCTCTGAATTAAATAAGATACCCCGTAAATTAGGAAAAATGGAAATGAAGGCCCTAAATGTAGGGCATTTGAGGGTGCAGAGCCAGCCTGGACAGACAAAAATTAAGTGTTGACAAGTAGTAATGACATTTTCCTTTGGGAACTACCTTGCTCTGGCATATGTTTATTAAACTCATGCTTGGGAACTTGGAATTCGGACTTTGGATTTGGATTCATATGGATTTAGACAGAACACAGCACACAAAATTGTAATGAGTTCCGTCCAAATCCACAGAAGTCCAAATCCAAGGCCTGAAGTCCATGATCCAAAACATTACTTATGAGTAAATTTGATTAGCAAGAGAATGGGTGAAATGCTGATATAGCAGCTAGAGTTTCTTATGAAGGCCCATGGAAATTCATTTTGCTTGTATCCTTCTTTTTCTTTCCTTGCATCAAATACAAAGTGGGAGATGGTTGTGGGGTTTGCTTTTGAAAGAATAATTGGCTTGGAGTACTTGAGCTTTCTGGTTTCTTTTCCTTCTCTCTTTCGTCTTTCTCATCTAATCTGGTTGTCTTATTCTTTTCCTTTACTAAAAGTTTTTGGAAAGATAAAATTCCTTCAAAGGTAAAGGTTTTGTGTGGATGGTCAATCTTAGTAGAATTAACACCAATAATATGTTGCAGATAAGAGGACCGTATATGACTCTCTCCTGAGCATGGTTATGTTTATGGCAATGATGTAAGGATCATGCTTGCCTTTTTCTTCATTGCCTTGGTATTTATGGAACAAATTTTTGGGCTTGTTTGTAGAGTGCTGGGTATGTCCTAACTCTGGAGGGTTTTTTGTTGATTGTTTAAAAGGCTTGGGAGCCATAGGAATGTGAGGATTTTATGGTGTTGTGCAGTTTTCTGTTGTCTTTGGGGTACTTTGGCCGGAGAAAAATGCCTGATTATTTTGAACCATGCTTCATTTTTTGATTGATTTAAGACAGGATTGTTAGCTTTGATGCTGATTTTCTCCGCTGGGAGTTTCTTGGCAGTGTGGTTTATCTTTTATTCAACATGATTGGTAGGCTTCGTTAGCCTGGTTTTCATTTATTATCTGATTCTTTTTGTCCTTTCCTTTTTTGGTTTGCATATTATTGGGAATTATCTAGAGGATTTCTCACCATCCATGCGTGCTCTCACCTTAGTGATCTCTTTTCTTTTAAAAAAATATCTATAATGATCTATTTTTTTTGTTATTTATTTATTTTTATTTATTTTTAATATTTTTGCTTTGTTAAGTTTTTTTTTTTACACACACACACACACACACACATATATATATATATATATATATATATATATATTTTTTTTTTTTAAGACAAACTTGTTCTTTAGTTCTGGATCTTTCATTAGCAGGATGAGTAGGGAGAGTTTTTTGGGTTTTGGGGGGGGGGGGGGGGGGGGGGGGTTTGGAATGATTTCTAGTGACAACAAATTTTTGTCTATTTTGTTTGAAATTCATTGTTTTGATTCACGTTTTCCCTGCACCATCATGCACATTTCACATCGAAGAATACTTCTCTCTATGCAAGCAATACTGGATATGGATTATTAATTTAAGCGGATTATACTCTTTTATACTGCTCAGTTAAAATTGTATGTGAAATTTAATTACAGCACCCCTGAAGCAGATGATGAATTGACAGGTGACTTCTAGATTTTTGAAATCTTGGAATCCTTTTGTGTGCACTTAGTTTCTCATATCTGATGATTTTTTTGACTTGTTTAATTAGCATATTTCATTGATGCAGATTGTGCAAAGCATGACTCGGAGGTGAGCGAAGACACAGAAAAGAATTTTGCAGAGCTCTTGCAAGAGGAACTAAAGTTACGAGAAGCTGAAGCTTTGGAAAATCACAAGCGTGCTGACATGGCTCTACTTGAGGCTAAGAAGATGACATCCCAGTACCAAAAGGAGGCAGACAAGTGCAATTCGGGGATGGAAACCTGTGAAGAAACAAGGGAGAAATCTGAAGCAGCATTAGTGGCACAAAAAAAACTGACAGCAATGTGGGAGCTGAGGGCTCGTCAGAGAGGATGGAAGGAAGGGGCTGCGAAGTCTCGTGCTCTGTCTCGGTGATTTCGAGGTCAAGTTGGACAACCAAAGGGGCTTCTCTTCGGTCATATTAGTAATTTTGTTTGCTATCAGAATGGTGGATTTTTATGGGGCCTCGTTTCAATGCCTGTGAGACTACCATGAGTGTGGTCGACTACTGTGTACTATCTGATTTTAATTTTTCTGATTCTTCGTCGAGCGTGGAACTCTGCAGCATGGAGAGTTTAGAGGCAGGCGATCTGCACAGAGGAGCCGGCCTTGACCATATTTGGTTGAAGTTTCTACTGGTTAGACACTGAATATAGATATAGATTGCAGTTAAATGCCCTACTAACCATTTGGGCTAATGAAAATGGAGAGCCAGATTCTTGTTATCATTTAAATTCAAATTTACCATACTTGGATGTAGTTGGAATGTTGATAGCTGTGCATTGAAATTATACGTGAAATTTTAAAGCGTTGTTGTTTGGATGCCCTCTTGCTTTACACAACTTTAAAAACAGAGAAAAACAGCTGATAGCAAATTTTGTTTTGGTGCTTTTCCTGTTTTGTTTTGTTTTGTGTTTTTGAAAAATCCCATGTCAAGATCATGCTGGTGATGGTAGAAAAATTATCTTTAGTTGAACTCTTCCAGAAATGATAAATTTGATTCACTTGTGGTATAGATACTATTTTTAGACTTGATGAGGCTATCGTAATAGGTAGTAAGGTAATAGGCTTGGGATTGTGAAGAACTGAACGCCAAATTTTTTATTTGTACAATTAATGATGGTTTAATAAAACAAAAAAATAAACAAAATATTTTACTTAATCTCATATTTCCAAACACAATTGATATAACCTAAAAGAGACCCTCACATTACACTTGATATTAACTAATGTAAGACCAAAAAAATGAAAAGACATTGAGAGATTAATTGTGTTTTCTCCCTAATAACATATCCGAAATGTAACTCCTGAGATCCATCAGTAGCGAAAGTAGTGGGAGGTATCTCGAATAAGGATCCCCCAAGGAAGATAAGACATCTCATCTTATCTAATTCTCATCCATACTTTTACTATTGCAAACATACAATCGTTTCAAATTCCCTAACTTAGGCATTAAAGTGATCCCCTAAAGTACAAACTGGGTCTTCTAAGCCGTTTTTTTTCTTATTCTTGGCAGGTGATCAAAGTCGTGATTGATACAAATTCTCTCGTACAAATTTTGATAGCAAAAATTGGTGCCGTCTATAGGAAACTTGGAAGGATTTCTTTTTAAAACTATATCATAATTGCATTACGCAATTTTGAGTCTGAACCCATTGTTGGGGATCAATCGCCCCAGTCGTTTTACTCCTCACCACTAGACAATCCACCGCAAATTTGTGCCTTTAGACTAATTTCTATCTTTTTAAAGGAGGGTGGAAGACATGTCTAGCATGATATTACGACATAAAAAAGATCCTGTAAAACATGGCCCAGGGGCCGTTCAAGTAGAAACGATACCTAAGGGTAAGGCGGTGGAACCACGTGAAGCATCCTTGAAAATTTCAGATCCAGTAAAGGAAGTAGAAGGGGCCAACCGTGTGGGCATTAATGAGCACCGATCTCAAGAATTTGAAGAAAAACTCAAGAGAATTGATTAACTAAAAAAGTCGGTAAAAGAAGTTCTCAACTAACCCTTAATAGAGGAAACCTCAATTAAATCTTTTGATCCCCTCTTTTACCAAGTAAATACTGGAGATCCTTCTACATATTAAATTCAAGATGCCTAACATATAAGGATATGAGGGTCATTAGATCTCCTAGACCACTTTGGCACCTTTAGAATGTTGATGCAATTGCAAGGTGGACCTAATGCAATTATATGTCAAGTATTTGCAACAACCCTAAAGGGGAATGCTACAACATGATGCTAGACATTGAAGCCTGACTCAGTTGGGTCTCTCTCTGATATGGTGCAATAGTTTGTGGGACATTTCATAAGCAGCCGAAAAATAGCAAAGACTTTGGCCCACCTTATGAGCCTTGTTCAAGGAGGGAGGAAGACATTGAAAGTATTTATGCATCATTTTGTTAATGCGACCCTAGAAATCAAAAACTTAGATTATGGAGCAGTAGCAGCCACTTTGACAACAACTCTACAGCCCAGTGACTTTCTGAACTCCTTAGGGAAAAAGCCCTCATTTAACATTGGGGATCTAATGATGCAAGATTAGAAGTATATCAACCTAGAAGATGTCATCACCATAAGAAGGAACATGATATATTTGAAAAGAAAAAAGTCCAAGGGACATGGATGAAGCAATCAAAGGAGGTAAGAAATAATAAGTTAATAAGCATTCTAATTACCTCAAGGATGAGGGAATTACCCCTAAATTCCATTCCTACACTCCCTTTAATGTCTCTTGAACCCATGTGTTGATACATACAAAGGAGAAAAGCTATGTAACGTGGCCTAAACCCATGCGGGCCTGGTCACATAAAAGAAACATATCTAAGTTATGTGAGTTCGATAGAGATCATGGGCATAATATAGAGGAATGTATCCACCTAAAAGATGAGATTGAGGCTTTAATACAACAAGGTCACTTGTCCATGTTTATAAGAAAGAATGATCGTAGGATAGAATAACGCAATAAAAAAATTGAAAAATTCTTAGAAAGGGGAACATGTCATTGGTGAAATTGCTGTGATATTCAGAGGACTTGTCAGTAGAGGTGACAGTGGTAAAGCAAGGAAGAGGTACACTACACAAATATTCTTCGCTAATAATTACATGCCAACTCAAAAACTTAAAAAATATGAGGTTGTTATCTTCACAAAAGGGTACATGAAGGGAGTTCAACAACCACATGACGATGCTCTGCTGGTATCTTTGCTTATTGCTAATTATTAGGTATGGTGAATTTTGATAGAGAATAAAAGTTAGAAAAATGTAATCTTTTGGTTAGTTTTGCAGGAGATGAAGATGGGGATAGAGCGTTTTAAGCAAGTCTTGATGCCTCTAGTAGGGTTTGGAGGAGATGTGGTCCACCCCTTAGGAACCATCACCCTTCCCCTAGCAATGGGGACACCCCCTCAGCAGATCACTCATTACAAACTTCTTGGTGGTAGATCGTCCATCAGTTTATAATGTGATGATCGATTATCCAAATCTTAATGCAACCCATGCCATCACCCCACTTGCCACTTAAAAGTAAAAATTTGGACTCCAATTGGGGTAAGGGAGGTAAGGGGAGATAAAATGGCAACTCAAAATTTCTATGTGATGGCTCTAAAAGGAAAGATGGAGGTGGGAGAGGCTTTGACCATAAAATATCTGGACATGAGAAGTATAAACTCACAGGTTGGCCCCCCAATCAAGGAATTGGTTAGCATTCCACTGGAGGAAAAAGATAAAAATAAGTGCATCCAACTAGGGGCTCAAATACCAAATTCGTTGTAGCAACAACTTTTGAATTTGTTATGAGAATAAACAGATGTTTTTGCTTGATTTGCTAATGACATGCCAGGTATTGACCCCATAGTTTATTGAAAATAAACTCTAGGTGGACCCTAGCCAACTCTCAGTGAAGCAAAAGAGGAGAAACTTTGCTTTTGAGCAAGTGAAGGTAATTGATGTAGAGTGACAAAAATTTTAAAAGCTAACTTCACTAGGGAGGTTCCTTACCCAGAATGGCATAACAATGTGGTGTTGGTGAAGAAATCAAACGAGAAGTGGCATAGTTGCATCGACTTAACATATTTGTACAAAGTGTGCCCTAAGGATAGTTTCCCTTCCTCGGATAGATTATTTAGTGGATTCTACCTCAGGCCATAAGCTCCTCAATTTTATGGATGCAGGCTCAAGTTACAATCAGATTTGCAAGATTCGGGGGATGATAAGAAAACTACCTTTGTCATTGAAAGAGGCTTTACTACTACAAGGTAATGTCATTCAGGTTGAAGAATGCACGCGAAACTTATCAAAGGGTGGTAAATAAAAATTTCAAAGATCTTTTGGGAAACACCATGGAAGCTTATGTAAGTGACATGCTAGTCAAAAGCTCAAAGTCTAGTGTTGACCTTATAGGTCATATCCTGTTTTGATTATGACAAATATTTTGGTATTTAATGTTTGATGAGTTTGTCTACAGGATCAATTGAAGGTTTCAAAATGATGCACATGGACTTGAAGAAGATAAAGACCTAGAATTTTTATTTGTTGTAATTTAATCAAGTTTATTTGGATCTATAATATTTAAATATTAATGGTCTGCAATAATTAATGCATTGCATGCATGATAGGATAGATAAGCTCAAAGACCTTAGACTGACCATAGGACTCAAAATATTTCATGAAAAGTCCCCCATTATCTTAGAATTAATTATCATATGAATAGGGGTGACTTCATAAGAAGAATAAGACTGAATTGCACAAAGTTAGTGTGTTCGGTCGACTAAACCCCAACACATAGAGCACTTCAATCGACCGAACCCCCCTAGGGTCAATGATTTGACCATTTGGTCGACCGTCCTTAAAATAAGTAGCAACGCCCTGGTTGACTGAACTGGCATGTGGGGAAATCCCAACGGCCTGGTCGACCGAACTTGAAGAAGAAAAATGACCCGGGCAACCGAAAGTTCAACTTTGGTCAACTGAACTTAGCCCTATTGATCGAACCTCGAAGTTCAAAAATCGCCTCAAGTTTGGTCGACCATCACTGCAGTTCAAAAATACCCTGGTCGACCGAACCTTAAAAATGGTCGACCGACCCTCTAGGATTGCTCGAATTTTACCGAGGTTAAAACGAGGTTAATATTTGTTAACCCTATTTAAACTTTTTCAAAAATACCAGATAGGTCCCAAACGGTTATAATTCTTGGGGTGTCTATATATACCCCCTCATTTGCATGGATTAGGAACTAATTAGCAAACATCATTAGCAAATTCTCTTTGAAATTCAAAAACCCTATTTCTTATATTCAAGCTCTCGACTTCCATTCTTACTCATTCCCATTGCAAAAACCGTTTTGTAGGAGTGTTCTTATGATTATCCTATAAGGCTTACACTCCCATCTGCTTTGTTTGATTGAGATTTATTTTTACTTGAGAGTAAGCTTAGAGTTTTTCTTAGAGACTTTGTCAATAAGTTTTCCTTGAGAAAACTCCTTAAAGCTTGTGAGTTTTGCATTATCATTGCAATACTCAAGAGCTTGGATTGTATTTTGTTTGTGAAATAATTTTTTACAAATCGATTTCAAATATCTCTTGTGGTTTATTTTGAGAAAAATATTTGTTGAGATATTTGGAGTGTGCTTGAGATCTTTGTTATTGCACTTTGTTATTAGCATTATCATTTTGACACAAAGATCCTAACACATACACTCTCACATTCTGATTGCTATATTTGCGTTATTTTTTAGAGTAGATATTGAAACTACATTGAGCTTATCATATCCCATCATACTGTAGTGTGTTAATTATATTGGTACAAACCTGCTTGTTTGAGAAGCATATATTTTGTACTCAAACTGTATTGTGAATCTGTTGTATTCTAGGCATGACCTAAATGGGTGATAATCTAGCCCAGAATGATTGTATAGGTTGAGGTCAGCCCCGTTAATTGACCTAGTTGTATTAGATGCTGCTCCACCCGTTAAGTGAGTCATAGTGGAATCCTTGTGCTTGTGAGCCAAAGTGGGGACGTAGCCACATTTTCCGAACCTCGATAACATATCTGGTGTCCTACTTAATATACTATCCATACTTAAGTAACTTAATTACCCAATTTAATTTCAGCTGCATTTATTGATTCATTTAATTATCTGCTTTAGATTGATCCTAGGGTTGTGTAATACTGGTGCTAGATATTGACCTAGGAGAGAAAATTTTAAAATACCAATTCACCCTCACTTTTGGGATTATAGTAAAACCAACAATTGGTATCAGAGCCTAGTAGCTTAGACATAACCGTTTTTCTGCAAAAGATCTAGATGGCTCGTAACATTGTAACCCCTTTCCCTGAGGGACCCTCTTCCACACGTCCTCCTATTTTCAGCGGTGTCAATTACACCTTCTGGAAAATAAGGATCTGTATTTACCTTCAGAACATTGTTTAGAAGGTGTGGAGAGTTGTCTCTAAGGGAAACTATGTTCCCATGAAAACTGAAGGTGAAACTAGAGTTCCTAAGACTGAAGAGGAATATATTGATGATGATATGAAAGCTCTTAGTATAAATGCTACTGCCATGAATAATCTCTATTGTTTTCTTGATGTTAATAAATTTAATAGAGTTATGACATGCTCTTCTGCTAAAGAAATATGGGATAAGTGTTAGTTTTGGTGCAACTCCAAAAGATGGGGGGGGGGGGGGTGAATTGGGTATTTAAAAATTGTCACCTAGGTTAATGGGTTTGACAATAGTATAACATAGCCTAAGGTCAATCTATACGATTAACAAATAAATATACACGTGCAATAAAAGTAAAGTGCGGAAAAGTAAATAGTACACGCAATATGTTATCGAGGTTCGGCCAAATTTTCTACGTCCCTGCCTTGGCCACACCAGCACAAGGATTACTACTATAATGCTCACTTAAACAAGTGGAGTGACACCTATACAACCAGGTCAATTCAACGGGCTGACCTCAAAAAACAGCCTTAATAGGATGACACACCTAACTTTCCTAACCGGGTCTAAGTCAGTCCGGGACTATTCAATAAGGCTAGTCTTCCTCTTCAGGTCTGCGCCTGGAATACAACCAATGTGTATAAAATTTGTAAAAGAAAATAAGCTTCTACACAAGAAGATATGTGAACCAATACAACTCAATCAATATTGCAAGCACGAATAATATGTACATATGCTCAGTGCTTTAATATGTGCTAAACACCTAATCAAGTATAGATTTTCAGTCTAGATCTAGAGTGTATATCCAAGCAAGATTTGAAACACAATATGTGATAAACACAAAATCATATCAGAGTTTCAAATATGCTAAGCAAGTTGAATCAAACAAACTCAATAAGATATTTCAATATACACAATACAATAGAGTTGTTTGAAAAACTAGCTTTTGAAAAGGATTTTTGCATACCAAAATATAGGTTTAGTTATCTTGTAATGGAAATGCAAGAACCACAACCCTCAAAGTCTTCCCACACAAGATTTATCAAATGAAATCGGTAGAAGAACTTTATTGCTAAACTCTCAAATAAAATCAGTCAAGAAATAATACAAGTGAGAGTTTTAGCTAGTAAGATTAAGCACAATAGGGTTAGAAATACTCACAACACTTGAAAGATCAAGAAATATGGAGTGTATGAGGGATTTGGAGTAGTATAGGCTAAACTAGGGTTTTGGAAATTGAGAGAATTTTTGCCTTAATCAAAAGTGTTAATCCTTTCCTAATTATGACAAATAAATGGGTATATATAGGCAAGGAGGATTTTTTGACCGTTGGGGACACAATGGGTATAATTAAAATTGTTTCAAAAGCCATCAAGAAAAATTAACCCAATTTACCCCATTTAAAAATTGGTAAAAATTATTTTAACCCTCGAAGTTCAAGTTCTCGACTAGAGGTTTGGGTGCCCGAACATACTCATTCAAAAATCTAATTTTTAGTGGTTTAGGTGCATGAATAGTGAGTCGGTCAGTCGAACAAAAGTCAGTAGCATTCATTCATTAGTTCGGGTGCCCAGCTCCCAGTTCGATTAACCGAACTGACCAATTTGGTCTCCTGAGCCCAATTTGAACGTGTCATTTGGTCACCGGAGTAGTTGAAAAGTGCTCTGACACAGGTTCGGGTGCCTGAGAACGATACACTCAAAAGTGGTTTGGGTGCCCGAACACCAAGTCAACAAGTTGACTTGTCTAGGGTTTGGTCACCCGACCATTTTGCATAGCTTGGGTTCGGTCGCCCGAACTCTCTCAACATTTCAATTTAAGTTCAATTTTAGCCTTGATTTGATTCCCCTGATATAATAAGTGATGTTGGGGACTTTTTGTGTATTTGTTTAGGATGATCCCTAAGGTCTTTCTAAGGTCCGTGTAGGTACCTAAAGTCCAATTAAGGTCGATTTGAGCAAACTTACCTATCATGCATGATGCAGATTATTACAAGCCATAGAGTGCACAGTCCATAATAATATTACATTCCATAATGAAGAAATGAAATAATAAATACAAATACAACACACAATTCTTCATTCTTTGGCACGAACACCGCACGCCATCATGGTATGTCTTTCAGTCCGAATGCGTGCACAAGGTAAACCCGCATGCAAGCCTTAGTACAACCATCAGTACTAAGAGTATTTGTCATAATCAAAACTGGGTGTGACCAATTAGGTCAACAATCTCCCCCTTTTTGATGATGACAAATACTTTATGCAAAAGTGGGTACAACCAAGAAAGGCTCCCCCTGACTTTATGCATAAAGATAATTAAAGCAATGGGTAATTAAAGATTAAAAATTGTTTTACCCACTTTTTCCTCTTCTCCCCCTTTTGGAAACAACAAAAAGGGCTAAGCAATATAGCGTGAAGGCAAAGGATGTCATTTAGATACAAAAGGTATATTGTGAGGAATTAAAAAATTCAGCAGCATGTTGTTTGAAAATGGATCATTCCCAATCATAACCTTGTACCTAAGTGACCTGTTTGGAGTTTCAATCAATAGTATATGGTACATTTTAATCAATTAATTCAAACAGAATGTGCATCAAAGGAGTAATAATAGCATGCGACACATTAACAATCTTAATGTTCTTATACTCCCCCAATGGATGATTATGCAATGATGAATATTAATTTTTCATTTGGCTTTCACTCATGCTTTGAAAAATATTTTAATGTTAATTTTATCATAATCATCTTTAGTGGCAAAAAAAAAACATGTATTCCCAAAAGATATAGTATAAGGGAAACATTTGGGCCTGATACCAATTGTTATAACTACGTGGTAGAGGAGATACTAACTGTTAAAACACCACTAGTTATAAAGACATGTTGTTTTGTAATGAGCATGATTTCAAACAGAGATTTATTAAAATATGCATATTGATATCAATTGTTAATGTATTTTCCAAAGGGTATAAAAATGAGTGCAAAATACATTTTTATTTTCTTAGAACTGAATGATTCTAAAGTTAGTGACTCCCCCCAAGAGTATACATTTTATTTATAAATCAACTTGAGTATAATTCAAATATTATTTTAGAAGCACAACTTAAGTTTTAAGAGGTTTAGCACTTAGAAATGATTTGAAAAACTTTTTGGCAGCATTTTGTTTGAAAATGTGATCTATCCATAAGAACTGCCAATTTCAAAGCATTTTAAATATGTACACACAACCAGCTTCAAGGAATTTAAAATTTTAAAGTAAATGAGCTAAGTGTAAATATTTAAAATCCAAGATCAAATTTCATATGCACACAAAGTTTTCAATTTTAAAGGTTATTTCAACCTTTTGGGCAAATGTCTACTGAAAATTCGGCAGCATGCTGGCTGTAAACAGGACATTTCCCAAAATTAACCTGCACAAAAATGATCCTCAAACAAGTAGTATCTCAAGAGTTTAAGGCATGCGAGAACCTAAATCTACAAGCAGACAATTCTCATCAACTGCATCTACCATGCAGGAGGCATTCTATACTAAGCATGCATTCCTGTAGTATAGTCATCTAAGCACAAAACTCATGCAAGCCTAAGTACTATCAGATATATATGATCATAAACAAAAACACAATCACCACAGGATAGTATCTGCGTGTTCATGTGGTGAGTGTGATAATCATAACAAAAATTAAAAATAAAAGTTGTTTTAAAATTATTACAAATTGGATAAAAGTGTATGTAAATAAAGCATAAAAGTGGATTAGATAAAAGCTGGGATATGAAGAAACGAATCCTCATGGTGCACCACTAGGTCTCCCCATTGTTGTGATCATCATCATCATCATCCTCACCACTCGTCTCCATCTGATCCTCCCTAATATCCTCGTCATTCATCTCCCTCAAACACTCACCAAGATATGAAAGTTAGCCCGCACCTTGGACTAGAACCCGATGAACTAGCTATAAAGAGAGTCAAGTCTAGCATGAGAGGAGGATGCCTGCTCTGACATGGAGGTCCTAAACTCTTGAAATGATGTAGAGAGGTCAGTGATGGCCGTTATGATCTTAGCGTTGGACGGCACATGGGGCAGCTCTTGCTAGGTCTCCTGAGCTCCTGGGCCTCTTTTATGAGCAGTGGGCAACCACATGTTGTCAGTAAGCTCGTATTCCATTAATTTCAGAATGTTGGAGTTGAAGATGTTGGAGGGCCTGACTTTCTTGACGGTAGCAAATGTCGTCTTGGTAACCTTCTCCCTAACGAATAATCTAGACAAGATACCATCGTAGGGTAATATGATCCTTTTTCCAAAAGTCTTGACAAACATCCACTGTAGGATCAACTTGGGAGATCTAATTTCTTTCGTGTAAAAAGGCACCACATCACAAAGCAGTCTAAATAGGATACGTGGTCCCTAGATCCCGACTTTGGCAATATATTATATGAAATTAGGTAGTGTACCACCTTTGCCTCTAAAGTCAGTGATTTGTGTTAGGAATATACGAACAAATTCCCGAAACTTGTGAGAAACAAATAAAGAAAGAATAACGCCAACGAAAAATTCAATCACACGCACAAGACAATATTTACGTGGTTCGGAAATTTTGCCTACGTCCACGGAGTTGCAGGGATTTCAATATTATCAGGAAGAAAGCACAAAGAGTGTGGCGATACAATTCTCTCGCTCTTGCTCTCTCTGGCGGATACAACCACTCTAACCCTAATCACTCGAAAGCACCCTCACGGCCCAAGCCTTCGCTCCATGGACTAAGCCTTAGGATAGAAATCTCTAATTAAACAGAGTTCAGGTCGTCATCCAAATTAAGACACAACTAGGCTCCACAAAAGCCCAACAATCTGTAGATGGGAGTGTGAGTCAAGTCAGCTATAGGATTCGCCATAACAAGATTGACGAAGGTGCTTACCGTGAAATCTAGCTCACCAATCTAGGTAGAGGAAGAATCAGAATAAATAAAGTCACCACGCTGAATCTGAAACATCTCCTTCAAATAAGAGTCGTAAAAGTGGAGATCAGTCTCGAGCACCCTAGAATAGTAGCCCTGGCCATCCTGTGCAAGATTGACATAGAATAGCTGGATGAGCAGAGGATACATCCCCCTGGACTGGAAGGCGATAAACTCGTATCACCCCTGGTATCAAAACATATCGAAGACGTTATTGAAGTGGGTTTGCATGAACTCTATGTCTATGATTTTTCCTAGGATTGGATCTTTAAGGTGGAAGACCCTATCATACTTGATTCGCCTGTCGGGTGTAGGGAATCGCTGCTCAAGTGGGATGCTAGCAGCAGCACATCTATGATCCCTAGCCATATATAAAAATTTCCTCAAAAGGTACTAGGTTGAAGGGTGAAAAATTTAAGTGAGCTCTCAAGAATATGGAAAAAAATGAACTGAATTTCACGAAAACCCATATATATCAGTACGGTTAAGGCGCCTAAGAAGAAGTTCGGTCGCCCAAACATCTTTAATTACAACCCTCACTGAGTCTTTTCGGTTGATCAAGCAAGGGTTCGGTCGGATGAATTTTAGGTGCCATTTTTCAAAAATGAGGTTTGGCCACCCGAATTTGAAATGAATTGCATGAGTCGGTCACCCAAAATCCTCATTTGGTTACCCGAAGGAAAGTTCGGTTACCCAAACCATGTTTAGCAGTCCGAATGAATTTGAATGTAAATGTTCAGCTGCCTGAAGCATGGTCAACACTCTGGTCAGACTTCCAAGTTTGGTCGCCCCGAAGTGTAAACACACTGTATAGTTCGGTTGCCCGAGCTTGGTCAACTTGTTCTATTTTGACCAGTTTTCCAAAGCTAAGACTCCTATGATTTATCTACAAGACTTAGGGCATTATAAGGACTCCAAGATGAGTTTAGGATTAGATGATACTTAATGCATTAGTTATTTCCTAAAGCTCAAACTTGTGCAATGGATAGAGTATGCTTAACATACGAATTCAAGCACGAATTAAGCATTAAGAGCAAGGATACTTTTATCCATCTGGAAGCGGATTTTGATTAAGCTATAGCCAATGATTTCATATTTTAACCAATGAATATATGCATTAAGTTCAGATTCATTATATACTTGGATTTGTAGATTGACTTGATTTTTCAAAATACTTAGTATGTGAAATTTTAAATAGTGGACATATACTAAGATTTTACATTTTCAGCCCGAACCACTTCCTAAGCCTTTAGTCAACACTACCCCCTATGGCTAATCCTAAATGCTAAGGAAGAATTATGTGATCATGTGATTCCTATTTGAGTAAATTCTTCATTGAATTTTAAGGGGTTTGTTTTCTTAACAACCCATACCATTTTTCTATCTTTTATTCTTGATGGGTTAGGAGTTGGTGATTCTTTGACTTTCCATACTTGTTTGGGATTCACACCTTTTCTTTTAAACGGGCAATAAAATTTTACGTGCCCTTTCTTTTTGCATAAGACACATGAGGTGTGAGTGTATGAACTAGAGAAGGTACTAGTAAAATGTTTTGATTCTTTTATAAAGTACCCCATGTATAGGTTCTTCCTTTTCTTATTTTCAACTCCATTAAAACCTATACCTTCTTTATCTAAGGTCATTTTTGTGAACCTAAGAGTTTGTCAAAATTTTCTTTACATATAGTGAATGTATGGATGATCTTAGACTGGTCCTCTATTTTCCTTTCAAGCTCTTTCACTTTCAAATTTTTAAGACCCTTGTAAACATCTTGAAGCTTAATGAATTCCTTAGACATATTGTTTGCCTTATGTTCAAGTTTTGCAATCAAATGGTCCTTTTTATTATCATTAGAAACTAGAGATTTCAAAATAGTCAATTCATTTTCTAATGATTCATTCTTGCTTTCTAGTCTTTTAATTTTCAAATTATTTCCTCTTTCAACAAGAACTTTTGATTCACATTCTTTAATGCATGCATCATACTTGTTTTTCAACAAAAAATATTTCTTATTCGATTTGACAAATAACTTATGAGTCCTAACATATTCATGTTGCAATTCATCATAAGTTGGAATGCTTTCACTATCACTACTATCATATGATTCACAATCAGACTCATCATTCAAATTAACACATGAATCATTTTCATAATTATCTACTAAAGCAGAAGGAACCAAGATAACCTCATCATCAGTTAAAGCAACAAAACACTGGTTACCTCCCTCGAGATCAGTGGAGCCTGAGTAGCACGGAGAGATGACTTCCTTTTGCATGGACGCACCATATCTCCTCTCAAGTTCATCCCAAATCTGCTTAGCATTACTACACGCCATAACCTTACACAATACATTAGAATCTAAAGCATGCAGTAAGGTATTCATGGCATCAAAATTTACCTATACTAAGTTCCTATCATGATTATTCATTTCACACTCAGATTTAGGAACATCAGTACACCCAATAGATTTCATAGGCATACAATCACCCAGATCAATAACTTTTCAAAATTTCCAATTTAAGGCTTTCACATACATAGTCATTCTGAATTTCCATACAAAAGAGTTATCACCACAGAATATAAGTGGGTGTGTGACCAATCGTCCCTCACATGAAGGGGATGCACTAACACGATCCATCATGATATTTTATTAAACGACATCTAAGTTTAAGTTACAAGACTCTGATACCAATTGTTAGTTTTGGTGCAACCCCAAGAGGGGGGGGGGGGTGAATTGGGTATTTAAAAATTGTCACCTAGGTCAATCGGTTTGACAACAGTATAACATAGCCTAAGATCAATCTATGCGATTAACAAATAAACATACATGTGCAATAAAAGTAAAGTGCAGAAAAATAAATAGTACACGCAATATGTTATCGTGGTTAGGCCAAATTGCTTACATCCCCACCTTGGCCACACCAGCACAAGGATTACCACTATAATGCTCACTTAAACAGGTGGAGTGGCACCTATACAACCAGGTCAATTCATCGGGCTGACCTCAACCAACACGCCTTAACATGATAGCGCACCTAGCTTTGTTAATCGGGTCTAGGCCAATCCGGGACTATTCAACAGGGCTAGTCTCCCTCTTCAGGCCCGCGCCTGGAATACAACCAATGTGTAAAAAATTTGTACACGGAAATACGCCTCTACACAAGCAGATATGTGCACCAATACAGATTAATCAATATTGTAAGAACGAATGATATGTAAATATGCTTAGTGTTCTAATGTGTGCTAAATACCTAATCAAGTATAGATTTTCAGTCCAGATTTAGAGTGTATATCCAAGCAAGATTTGAAACACGATATGTAAATAACACAAAATCATATCAGAGTTTCAAATATGCTATGGAAGTTGAATCAAACAAACTCAATAATATATTTCAATATACACAACACAATGGAGTTGTTTGAAAAACTAGCTTTTTGAAAAGGATTTTTGCATACCAAAATATAGGTTTAGGTATCTTGCAATGAGAATGCAAGAACCACAACCCTCAAAGTCTTTCCACACAAGATTTATCAAATGAAATCGGTGGAAGAACTTTAATGCTAAACTCTCAAATAAAATCAGTCAAGCAATAATACAAGTGAGAGTTCTAGCTAGTAAGATTAAGCACAATAGAGTTAGAAATACTCGCAACACTTGAAAGATCAAGAAATATGGAGTGTAGGAGTGATTTGGAGTAGTATAGGCTAAACTAGGGTTTTGGAAATTGAGAGATTTTTTGCCTTAATCAAAATTGTTAATTCCTTCCTAATTATGATATATGAATGGGTATATATAGGCAAGGAGGATTTTTTGACCATTGGGGACACAATCGGTATAATTAAAATTGTTTCAAAAGCCATTAAGAAAAATTAACCCAGTTTACCCCATTTAAAAATTAGTAAAAATTATTTTAACTCGCGAAGTTCGGGTGCCCGACCAGAGGTTCGAGTGCTTGGCTAGAGGTTCGGGTGCCCGAACAAACTCAATAAAAAAAATCCAATTTTTAGTGGTTCGGGTGCCCGAAGAGTGAGTCGGTCGGCCGAACAAAAGTTAGTAGCATTCATTCGTTAGTTCGGGTGCCTGGCTCCAAGTTCGGTTAACCAAACTGACCAATTCGGTCGCCCGAGCCCAATTTGAACGTGTCGTTTCGTCGCCCGAGTAGTTGAAAAGTGCACTGACACAGGTTTGGGTGCCTGAGAATGATACGCTCAAAAGTGGTTCGGACGCCCGAACACCAAGTCAACAAGTTGACTTGTCCAGGGTTCAGTTGCCCGAGCCGTTTTGCACAGCTTGGGTTCAGTTGCTTGAACTCTCTCAACATTTCAATTTAAGTTCAATTTTAGCCTTGATTTGATTTCCCTGATATGAGAAGTGGTGTTGGGGGACTTTTTGTGCATTTGTTTAGTGTGATCCCTAAGGTCTTTCTAAGGTTCGTGTAGGTACCTAAAGTTCAACTAGGGTTGATTTGAGGATACCTACCTATCATGCATGATGCAGATTATTACAAGTCATAGAGTGCACAATCCATAATAATATTACATCCTATAATGAAGAAATAAAATAATAAATACAAATACAACACACAATTCTTCATTCTTTGGCACGAACACTGCACACCATCATGGTATGTCTTTCAGTCCGAATGCGTGCACAAGGTGAACCTGCATGCAAGCCTTAGTACAACCATCAGTACCAAGAGTTTTTGTCATAATAAAAAATGGGTGTGACCTATCAGGTGAACAATAAGTTAGAAGTCACCTATGAGGGTACTAGAGATGCAAAGGATAATAGGATTGATATGTTAACTTGTGAGTATGAAGCGTTTAGGATGAACACTAGTGAGTCCATTCAGAGCATGTACACTAGATTCACACACATTATTAATTCACTGCATGCATTAGCTAAGACATATCCCACGTATGAAATGATCATAAAAATTCTTAGGGGTTTGCCTCCTATTTGGGAAGCAAAGGCTATGGCCATATCTGAGGGTGGAGACCTTAAGGCTATGTCACTACATGAATTGATAGGTTCACTTATCACCTATGAGTTAGCTATTAATGAGAGACTAAATGATCACAATAGAATGAAGAAAGTGGCTGCCTTAAAAACGTCTACTAATACTTCTAGTGAGTGCAGTGAACCTGAATCTGGAGATGACATGGCTATGCTTACTAGGAAGTTCAGCAGGTTCTTTAAAAAGAACAGTAGGCCATATAGAAAGTTCTGAGATTCAATATCTGAGAAGGGAGAATATAGAAAAAGAAAAAAAAAAAAAATCAAATGCTCCCACGTGTTACAATTGTAACAAGGTCAGGCACATCAAACCCGTCCGCCCATTGCTGAAGAAGGAGTCTAGGAAAAAGAAGAAAGCCACGAAAGCATTCATGCACCTCATGGGTAAACAAAGTAGCAATGATTCAGATTTAGACTGCAATGATTCAGAGGTTTCTAACCTGTGCTTGATGGCACACGGGGATGAGGTATTATCTTCCTGCTCCTTATCTTCATATTATTCTGATGATGATTATTGTGTTTCTCATAGCATGCCTACTTATAAAGAATTGCAATATGAATATATTTATGTGTCAAAATTGCTAGATAAAATGACTAAGGAAAATGATTTTTTGAAAAAGAAATGTGAAAATTATTCAAAGCTTATTGAAATGGGAAAATCTGTTCATTTTGCTTTGCAAGAAGAAAAGATGTGAAAATGGTTGAACTTGAAAGAAAATTGGAGGATAACTCCAAAATTATTTATAAATTCACTGAGGGCCAACGTAATTTTAAAAAACTCCTTGGGGCTCAAAGAAACTCTCTTAGTAAAGAAGATCTTGAATACCATGGTATTGAAAACATGAGACGACCTAATCTTTACTTGGGACACTTTACTCGAAAATCAAACTCCCAAATTCCACCTAAAGATCCTCGGTGTGGATTGATATGTTTTAAATGCAAACAGATTGGTTACATTCAGTTTGATTGTCCGTTTAGAAACAAGCTTGTAAAGATTAAAAAGGCATGGAGAGTCAAAGGTGAATTAGGAACTAACCCCTTTGGACCCAACAAAATTTAGGGACCAGCGTCAGTTACTTAGAGATACTTTTGTAGGCATGCTTAAGGTCGTCCTCTTCCAAGGACAAATGGTACTTCGATAGCGGCTGCTCATGACACATAACCGGTGACAAGGCCAAGTTCGCATCCATCACTCCCAAGGAAGGAGGATTCATGACATTCGGGGACAACGCAAAAGGGAAAATCATCGGCGTAGGTAAGGTTGGTAAGGAACCTTCTATTGTTATCGATAATGTATTGCTTGTTGATGGATTAAAACTTAATTTGTTAAGTATTAGCCAATTGTGTGATAAAGGGTATAAAGTATCTTTTGAAAATGATAAATGCATTGTTGAGAGTAAATATGATAATAAAGTACTTTTTATTGCTGAACGTCATGAAAATGTATACACCACTAGTTTTGATAATTTAGCTTCTCAACAAGTTACATGCTTTTCTGCAATAAACAAAACTAGTTGGTTGTGGCATAGACGCTTAGGACATGCTAGTATGGATCTTTTGTCGAAACTTGTGAAAAAGGATTTAGTCAAAGGCTTGCCAAAAACAAATTTTGTAAAAGATAAAATTTGTGATGCCTGTCAAATAGGTAAGCAAACTAAATCAAGTTTTAAGAAAAAAGAAATTCATATCTACCACTAGACCACTTGAAATGCTACACTTAGATTTATTTGGTCCTAATCAAATTCAAAGTCTAGGTGGAAAATTGTATGCCTTTGTTATTGTGGATGATTATTCTAGGTTCATATGTGTGTTGTTTCTCTCTTATAAATATGAATCATATAAACAATTCACTAAACCATATAGAAGAATTTAGAATGAAAAAGGCTACAAAATCACCCACATAAGAAGTGATAAGGGAACTGAATTAAAAAATGATGGCATAGAAAACTATTGTGACTTAGAGGGCATTTCACATCACTATTCTGCACCTAGGATCCCACAACAAAACGGAGTTGTAGAAAGAAAGAATAGGTCCCTGCAAGAAATTGGTAAGTGTTGGAATTGGTGTGATCCCAAGAGGGGGGTGAATTGGGTTTTAAAACATTTTTCGCTAATTTAAACAATTACGCCGGTTCACCACATATCATATCCCATTCAATGTATACACGTGTATGTAAAATAAATTTAATAGTGAAAGCAAACATACACGTGTGCAATATCTTATTTAAATCAAATGTGTGTATGCAAATAATTTTGACATTAAATAAACATTCATTCACATGCTAAAATTAAAGTGCAGGAATTTAAATAAGATAAAGAGAGCGACACCAGATTTGTTATCAAGGTTCAGCCAAACTAGCCTACGTCCCCGCCTTGGGCATACCCCCCAAGGATTCCACTATACTTGCTCACTTAATCGGGTGAAGCAGAAGCCTTTTACATCCTCTCCTTACGGGGCAAGGAAAACCCCAGTTCAATTTCCAAGCTGAACCGAACCGGTCTCACTTATGGGGCTGAGACTCCCCAGTTCAATTCCGGGCTAAGCCCAACCATTACGCCTTACTAGGATGGCACACCTAACTTTCCTAACCGGGTCTAAGTCAGTTCGGGACTTTCTTAATCGGATTTAAGTCTATCCGGGACTCTTCACAGGGCAAGTATCCCTCTTCAGGCCACGCCTGGAATACAAATATATTTAATAGAGTTTGTGTACAAACAAATGCTTCTAAACTAAGCAGGGATGTACAACATTAAAATCTAATATGCACTCTCATATGATTTTGAATTGAAGCTCATGTAGAGTATGAGTTTTCTCTCAAAATATTTTTCAAGTAGAACTTGAGAGTTTGGAAAATGATTTTCTTTTCTAAAATGATTGACCTTTCCAATTCAAATCATAAAGGTTACCAAGAAAAAATGAATATATGCTTTAGCCTTTTTTTCAAGAAGCTTTTCAAGCCAATATATATTAATGAATATATGCTCAAAGCTCTTAAATAACCCAAAGAGTTTCTCCAAAAATATACTTCAAGATAAGTAGGAAAAACTAGGATTTTGCTATCAAAATGATTAACTTTTATAAAATAAAAGGAGAAGCCTCTCAAGCAAGTATATATTAAATTGATATATGCTCAAGGCTCCCTCTTGTATAACCCAAAGAAATTCTCCAACAAATATATTTTAAGATAAGAGTAGGAGAATATTAGGGTTTTCTTCAAAATGATTGACCTTAGTAAAATTAATCCCAAGAAGGCATTCAAGCGAAAAATATGAGTAAGAATATTAGCCCAAGCCTTCAAGACATTATTCACAAGAAATTTCTCCAAAAAAATATTTTTTGAAATAAAAGAATATGGGAGAAATTTAATCTTTGAAAACATGAAAAATAGAAAGACCTTCAAGCAATATACATATAGAGAATGTTATATGCTCAAGCCTCTTCAAATATAACCCCAAAAATATTTTCCCTAAAAATGGTTTTCAAGAATAGGAGACATTTTAATCTTTGAAAATATATCACAAATGAAAGAAGAAGGCCATCAAGCAATATATATGTGTATGATATATGCTCAAGCCTCTTCACATAAAACCCCTAAGAATATTTTCTCCCAAAATGATTTTCAAATAAAAGAAGAGTAGGAGAAAAATGATAATTTAAAGAACAAATGGGGTATAGAAGTGTGGGAGAATCAAAGAATGATAAACTAAATTAACAAAGGGATTCTCCAACCATTTTCAAGTGTTTTGGGGTTGTATTTATAGGCAAAATCCCATTGTGACCGTTATATAGTCGTTGAGACCTTGAAATATATTTTTATTTTGAAAACTAGCCATTTTTCGGCCGTTGGGACACTTTCCCGAGAAGGTCGGTTGACCAAGCTCAAGGTACGGTAGACCGAGGCTTGAAATCCGTGAGTTTTGGTTGACGTAGTGAAGGTTCGGTAGACCAACCTCGACTTTTTTGCATGGACACTATTAAGTGTTTTAGCCACAACTTTTTCTATACAACTCCAAATTGAATGTTCTTTATATCAATAGAAAGGTAAGAGAAAATACCACAACTAAAATGTTGAATATATTTTAAGATAATGAGTTTGGTTTTGAGAAACATGCCCATCAATGAGACGGAAGAAACATGAAGGGAGTTTTTCTTTTACGGACATATTTCAGTGTTTTAGCCATAATTTTTTCTGTGTTACTCCAATTTGGACGTTCTTGGTATCAAACGAAAGTATGGTAAAATTCCACAATTTTCATGTTGAACATAGTTTGAGATGAGATCTAATTAAGTGAGAAAATTGCTCATTTCTAACATTCGGTCGACTGGTCGGTTGACCGACCCCTTTGAAAAATTTAGTTTTTGCCTTCTTTTAACTTTAAAACCATTTAAAAACCTTTGTATAAGTTAGAAATTTTATGAAAAGAGTTTTTCATGTTATTTGGATGTCCTATGGTCAATCTAAGGTAAGGTAGAGCTTCAATTTTAAATCATGTAAGATGCATGCACATTCAACCCTAATTACTATTACAACCCAGAAAATAGATAAAGTCTTCGTGTCTTCTACTCCTCAATGCTCCGTGAAATACGCCGATTGGTGTTCTTCTTAGTGCTCTTTACGACTTCCATTTTGCATTCATCACTTATACTTACAGAAATATAAACCTGTTCACACTCAGTTACACAAGTGGGATACTGTGGTTTGTCATTATCAAAACAAGGATCGGACTCAAAAAGTCAATAGTAAGACTATGCTTAATGAACGCAAATTACCCAAATACTTCTGGGCCAAAGCAGTGAACACTGCTTGTTATGTAATGAACAAAGTATTAATCAGGCCCTCACTTAATAAGACTTCATATGAATTGTCGAACAACTATAGACCTAGTATTTCCTATTTTCATGTTTTTGGTTGTAAATGCTTTGTACTCAGAGAAAATAAGCACCTAGGGAAATTTGACTCCAAATCTGATGAAGGTATTTTCCTAGGTTATTCACTTAATTGTAAAGCATATAAAGTTTTTAAATAAAGAACATTGACTGTTATGGAATCTATTCATGTTGTGTTTGATGAATCTAATCCATTTTTTAAAAGAGATGATGAAGATGATATTGATATTAGAAAGGGATTAGATAAGCTATCTATTGAAAATAATGTGGTAAAAAATTCAGAAATCAATGATAAATCAATTGAAGAAAATAAAGTTGAAAATGAGGTTCATGAACTACCTAGGGATTGGAAATTCATTAGGAATCATCCTTTAGAACAAATTATAGGTGAACCTTCACGTGTTGTTGCCACCCGATCTTCCTTAAGAAACCTAGTAAGTCATTTTGCATTTCTATCTCAGGAAGAACCCAAAAACATCAAGGAAGCCATAAAGGATGAATCTTGGGTAATTTCTATGTAGGAAGAACTTAACAAATTTGAAAGAAGCAAAGTGTGGACCCTAGTTCCTAGGCCCAATGACTAGATAGAAATAAAAAGGATAAAAATGGGGTAGTAACTAGAAATAAAGTTAGACTAGTTGCGTAGGGATATAATCAGGAAGAAGGGATAGATTTTGAGAAAACCTATACTCCTGTAGCTAGAATATGGCCATTCGTATGTTGCTTGCTTATGCTTATTTAAGAATGTTAGAATTGGTGTATTCCCAAGAGGGGAGGGGGGGGGGGGTGAATTGGAATTTAAAACTTTTTCCTAGGTTTGACCTAAATAGTAGTAGTACATTCACAACCTAGGGTCTGTCTATGCAATTTCAAATGCGCAGATAAATATAACGTGCGGAAATTAAAATCATGCGCTGCATTCACCAACTATAACATACATGTGCAGGAAGATAAACAGTGCACACAAGATATGTTATGGGGGTTTGGCCAATACTATCTACGTCCCCGCCTTGGCTACACCAACACAAGGATTCCACTAATGCTGACTTAACGGGTGGAGCGACATAAGTTAAAACTAGGTCAATTAACGAGATTGACCTCAACCAACGCACCTAACTTTTCTAATCGGGTCTAAGCCAGTCCGGGACTATTCAATAGGGCTAGTCTCTCTCTTCAGGCCCGTTCCTGGAATACAACAAATGCCTCTAAAGTTTTGCGTACATGGAAATGCTTCTTACACAAGCGAATATGTGCCACTACGCACAATATAATCAATGCACCTCAATGATGTGAGAACTATAAGCTCGGTGCCCTATGTGTGCAATCAACACTTAGTATAGTGATTATCTCAAGTCAAGCACATAAGTGTTTATACAAGCTAATCTTTGAAACTAGGCAATGATAAACTCTCAATCTTAGTTTAGGGTTTCAAAGATTCAAACTAATAGAAATTTAGAGTATCTCCAAAATAATTTTCTCAATAACAATGCATAATGAGATATTCAAATTTGAGTTTGTAAAATATTTTTGCACACAAAAATTATAGGCTAAGGTAACTTGCAATGACAATGCAAGAACCACAAGCCACTAAGTCTTCCCACACAAGATTTATCAAATAAAATTGATGGGAGAACTTAAAACTTGTTGACCTTATAGGTCACGCCCTGGTTTTGATAATGACAAATACTCTTGTATTTAATAAATATCTAGTTCATGTGCAGGTTCATATTAGCATATCATCGATGGCACGTGAAAGCTCAAAGCTTGAAGACAAACTCATGCTCTTAATTGTAATAATTTTTAGTGATATTTGTCTGTAATAGTAATTAGGGTATTCGGTTTGTAATAAGCACACACATCACATGCATGGTTTATCTTGTAAGCTTAAAACAAATCATAATGCAAAATCACTTTAGTACAACCTTAGGGTGTACCCTTCGGTTGACCGACACCAGACTTTTTCGGTGTCTTCAAATTGGACCCCAAGTGCCTCTAGGACACTCACACTTTCACATATATTTGTTAGACACTTAAATAGGGCTTGATTGTGTCAAGATGGGACCAAAATGCACACTTGGTGCACTTTTGGTCGACCGGTCAAATCAGTTCATTTTTGGCCTGGTTGATCGAACCATACCTAGGTCAACCGTTGACCAAGGTCCCAGTTGACCGAGACCCTATAGTTCATTTGATCCTAGTCGACCGAACCACCTGGGAGTCAACATTTTGACCTCCTAGTCGACCGACCACTTTTGTACTCCAACTACTTGGTCGACCGGAGGGTCCTCAGGAGAATTCCCAGCGGTCCGATCGACCGAACCATACAGTTCAAAAAGGCCCGATCGACCGAACCTCAGATGTTTGGGAAATCTCCCTCTCCTTTTGACCGAGCCTTTCAGTTCAAAAGTCCCTTAGTTGACCGAACCATTTGAGTCCTGGACGACCGAAACATTTATGGTCAACCGGACCTCTCGGGTTGCTCCTATTTTTTTACCGCGGTTAATAATTTTAAACAGGGTTAAATTGGTTTAAGTGTTATTAAACTTTTCCAACAATCCCTAATAAGTCCCCAACGGTCAAATATTTTGGTATATCTATATATACTGTTTCATTTGGGAAAATTAATGTGTGATTAGTGAAAAAGGATTAAATATTTCTCTCTCAAGCAAAATTACTCCTTTTGATTCGTATTGCTTATACCTTTCTTACAAACACTCTAGCTTACTTCTTCAAGTTCAAAATCAGTTGTAAGTGCCTTGAGTGTATATTCTAAAAGGTTTTGCTCTCATTGTTTGAAGTGGTTGAATCGATTTTTCTCTCGAGAGCATAACCTAAGTTTTCTTAGGAGGCTTTGCTAATAAGCCTACCCTAAGAAGACTTGTGGTAAATTTCCGAGTGTTGCATTATCATTGCAATATCTTTGGAAGTTTGTATTTGGTTTTGGTTTGCAAAAACATATTTCAAGCTTACTCAAATATCTTGGGGAATTTATTGAACTATTTGTGAAAAGATATTTGTGCTTGTTACATTAATCTTTGTGGTAATATTTATACAAGTCTATATATCATTTGCCGAAAACAAAGATTATCTATTTTGCAATCCAAGCATATACACATTTGTGTGATTGAGATATTCTCTGATTGATATTCTTGAGGCTTGCTTGGTGTTATGTGTAAACATGTTTGATTGAATATTTTGAGATACACAGATTATTATTGATACTCTCACGTACTCATTATATTGATAGAATACATCTTTGAGAGTTAAACTACTTAAACCACATTGAGCTTACATTATTAAATCATCTGTGGTGTATGTAATATTTGTGCGCATTTGTGGTACAAATTTGCTTTACATGAAAGCACCCATATATTGTACCGTTTGATTGTATATCTGAGAGATTCCAGGCATGGCTTGAGGGGACGGTAATCCAACCCGGTAAGGATTGGTGTAAAGGTTGAGGTTAGCCCTGTGATAATTTGACCTGGTTTGTATAGGTGCCGCTCCACCCGTTCAAGTGAGCAAGTTAGTGTGATAATCCTTGTGCTGGTTAGCCAAGGCGGGGACGTAGGCAGTTGGCCGAACCTCGATAACATATCTGCGTGTCACCCTTTATTTACTGCTTTCTGGTGCTTGTGCGATTAATTAAATTGCTTCATTTAATTTCTGATATATTTACATTATTCGCATTAGATTGACCATAGGGTTGTGAACATACTGCTGTTAGAAGGAATACCTAGGGGTTAATTTTAAAAATACCAATTCACCCCCCCTCTTGGGTTCACGGTAAAGCTAACAAAACTTTATTCTCAATAAAAATCAAAACAATCAACATAGAAAATGAAAGTATGAGCAAAATAGAATGATGCACAAGCACACTAAATATACTCACAATGCTTGAATGATCAAGGAAAATGAAGTTTTGAAGTGTATGAGAGTATTATAGGTTAAAGAAGGATTTTTGAATTTGAGAGAGTTTTTCCCTAATCAATTTTGCTGATCCTTGCTAATTGTTGCAAATGAACAGGTATTTATAGGTAAAAAAGGATTTTTGATCGTTGAGGACCCAATAGGAATAACTAAATTTGTTTTAAAAGCCATTAAGAAAATTAACCCTGTTTACTTAATTTTAACCCTGGTGAAAATTAATTTAACCCGAGAGATTCAGGTGGCTGAACTTCAATTCGGTCGCCCGAACAGACTTAGCCAGAAAATCATTTTTAAAAGGTTCGAGTGCCTAAAATTATGCTCGAGTGGCTGAACCAAAGTTAGTAGCCAAATGTCTGAGGTTCGGGTGCCCAAAACCAAGTTCAGTTAACCGACCTAAACCAATTTGGTTGCCCGAGGCCATAATGAACGTGAAGGTTCGGGTGCCCGAGTAGTTGAAAAGCATTTTGACACACGTTTGGGTGCCCGAGGAAGATACGTTGAAAAAGGTTCGAGTGCCCGAACAAAGTCAACAAGTTTGACTCGACTAGGGTTTGTTTTTCCAATTAAATCTAATTTTGCCTTATTTAATTCCTTAGATATAATAAGTGATGTTGGGGACTATGCTAAGTGTTGTGCAAGGACCTAAGGTCTTTCTAAGGTCTTTTTAAGTACGCCAGAAAAACGTGGCGTTGGTTGACTGAAGGGTGATCCCTAAGGCCAATCTACGGTATTTGAGCTTTAGTTCCTACATGCATGCCATGCGTTAATTATTACAGACCATTCCTATATTACTATTACATACCCAATATTAAACTTATAAAATTACAACAATGAATCTTCTAGGTCTTCTTTTGCTTCAAGCCACTGTGTGCTGCATGATATAAATATGATCCAGTTAGTATGATCCTGCACACAAACTTGACAACCATTATATACCAGAGTATTTTTCATTATCAAAATTGGGAATGACCCATGGGGTCAACAAAGAACTTTAAATTGTTCCAAATGGATGTTAAAAGCACCTTGTTAAATGGTTATATAAATGAAGAAGTGTATGTAGAACAACCTCTCGACTTTGGAAATCATAAATTTCCTAATCATGTATACCGGTTGTCCAAAGCCTTGTACAGATTGAAACAAGCTCCTAGATCTTCGTATAAGAGGCTTAGTGGTTTTCTATTAGAAAATGAGTTTACCCGGGGCAAAATTGACACTACACTTTTCATCAAATCTAAAAATGATAATATGCTCCTTGTTCAAATTTATGTTGATGATATTATTTTTGGAGCAACTAATGATGATTTGTGTAATGAGTTTGCCAAATGCAGGCAAAGTGAATTCGAAATGAGCATAATAGGTGAACTGAGTTTCTTCTTAGGACTTCAAATTAAACAGGCTAAACATGGAGCCTTTATATACCAATCTAAATATGTTAGAGACTTGCTAAAGAAATTTAATATGAAAGATGGTAAAATTATTGGTACTCCTATGAGTTCTTCCACAAAACTTGATAAAGATGAGCAAGACATCCCTGTTGATGTGAAATTATATCGTGGCATGATAGGTAACCTCCTATACCTTACAACTAGTCATCCTAATATCATGTTTAGTGTGTATATGTGTGCTAGGTTTCAGGCTGCTCCTAAGGAGTCTCATGTATTAGTAGTCAAAAGAATTCTTAGGTACCTAGTTGGGACTGTAGAATTAGGCTTATGGTACCTTAAGCATACGACATTGAGATTGTTAGCTACATTGATGTTGACTTTGTCGGTAGTAAGGTTGATAGGAAGAGTACTAGCGACACTTTGTCACTATTTAGGACAGTCTCTAGTTTCTTGGTTCTCCAAGAAACAAAACTCAGTTGCCTTATCCACAGCCGAAGGAGAATATATTGCAGCTGGAATCTGTTGTGCTCAAACGCTTTACATAAAGCAACAACTCATGGATTTTGGATTGCACTACGATACGGTTCCAATTAAATATGATAATACTAGTGCAATTAATATCTTTAAAAAATCATATCTCACATTCATGAACCAAACATATTAAGATTAGACACCATTTCATTTGTGATCATATGCAGAAAGGAGATGTGACACTTGAGTTTGTGTGTACAAGTGAGTAGTGGGCTGATATTTTCACCAAACCTCTTCAGGAGGATAGGTTCATACAGATTAGACGTGAGATAGGTTTAATGCATAGTAGAGAGGCTGCATAGATTTTTGATAGAGTGCATAAACTTAAGGGGAGCTACTCCCTAGAAACATATGGCTCTAAACATTTAAAATCTATAATTGCTTTATACTTTATGAATATGTTTGTGGTATGCAAATGCATGACTATCATATCTCTTGCATGTTGATAGTTATATTTACGTTATATGTTTTGATTCATACTAGACTGTTTGAGTTGTTAGTTGTGGATAAATTGTAAATTTGAACTCAATCAAGTCATTTCCATACAGATATCTTTGGGAAATGCTTTATTTTCAAATGGCACGCAGCTGAAATTTCTAAAAATCTTTCCAACCATATCTTGTATTTAAATGATTCATACTCAATGCCTTGCCTATATACTTTAAATTTATCATGACCCTTTTAACTGTTGCCAAAAGGGGGAGAAGTTAGGCAAAATTGGGTACCTTAGGAAAGTTTGAATTTTTACAATCTTTCCCTCATGCATAGTTTTAGGGGGAGCCTTTCTTGGCTGTACCCACTTTTGCATAAGGTATTTGTCATCATAAAAAAGGAGGAGATTATTGACCTTATAGGTCATATCCCGTTTTGATTATGAAAAATACTTTGGTATTTAATGTTTGATGAGTTTGTGTGTAGGATCAATTGGAGGTTTCAAAATGATGCAAATGGACTTGAAGAAGATAAAGACTTAGAATTTTTATTTTTAGTAATTTAATCAAATTTATTCAAGTCTATAATATTTAAATATTAATGGTCTGTAATAATTAATGCATTGCATGCATGATAAGATAGATAAGCTCAAAGTCCTTAGACTGACCATAAGAAGCAAAATATTTCATGAAAAGTCCCCCATAATCTTAGAATTAATTATCATGCGAATAGGGGTGACTTTATAAGAAGAATAAGACTGAATTGCACAAAGTTGGTGTGTTCGGTTGACCAAACCCCAACACACAGAGCACTTCGATCGACCGAACCTCTCCAGGGTCAATGATTTGACCATTTGTTTGGCCGTCCTTAAAATAAGCAGCAACACCCTGGTCAATCGAACTGGCACATGGGGAAATCCCAACACCCTGGTCGACCGAACTTGAAGAAGAAAAATGGCCCGGTTGACCGAACGTTCAACTTTGGTCAACCGATCTTAGCCCGATCGACTGAACCTCGAAGTTCAAAAATTGTCTCAAGTCTGGTCAACCATCACTGCTGTTCAAAAACACCCTAGTCGACTGAACTGAGCAATCCGATCGACCAAACCTTAAAAATGGTCGACTGACCCTCTTGGGTTGCTCAAATTTTATTGAGGTTAAAATGAGGTTAATGTTTACTAATCCTATTTAAACTTTTCTAAAAGTACCAGATAGGTCCGAAATGGTTATAATTCTTGGGGTGTCTATATATACCCCCTTATTTGCATGGATTATGAACTAATTAGCAAATATCATTAGTAAACGAAATAAGAAGAAATTCAATGGAACAAAATAACTAACTAGACCGAGGATATATTCAAACACAAATCAGAATAATAAATCGAATAGATTTTAGAATGGACTAAGATAAAGCCAAAGGAGAATCCAAGTTAAGTGCAGCCACAAATTGCACAAACCTTCAAGCTACTGCCTCCTTTTTTTTTTTTTTTCAAATGCAAAATAATGCCTTTTTTTTTTTTTTGAATGCACAAAATGGCTATTTTATTTTTTTGGTGCTTTAATCGGCTTTGTTGTGTTTCTTGCAATTTCCAACCACAAAAGATTCAATCTTAATGATGGATGATATTAAAGAAGAGATGGAAAATTTCGGAAACAAGAAAACAAGATAGATAGATTGGATGATAGAAGAATATGAAAGTAGGATAAATGATTATAAGATAAAAGAATTTTCGAAAGAAAATAAGAAAAAAAAAAAGATAGATAGAACCTGATTTTAACTAAGACTTTGATACCAAATGATGCGGAACCCTAAGAATGAACGTTCGGAGACCCCAAATAAGATTTATCAAAACCCTAAACCCAAAATAAGATTCAACATGGTAGTGGATCCTTGACCAATTGCTTGACATGAAGCACAAACCAAGAATATCAAATTAATGATGAACGCCACAAAGGCATCACCTTTGATAAGTTCAGTGAAAGTTCAAGGAAGAACTTGAAGAGAAATAAACCTTACTTGGAATTGTATTCAGCCAAAAAATATTCCTTTTTCAATACAACAGAGAGTTGGCTACTTATAGAAAATAAAAGAAACCCATGACATCAGCCTGGCCAATAAAAATAGGTTATGACATCAATCTGGCTAATAAAATAGCCCCACATAACCTTAAACATGCCATATTATTTAATGAAACATGTGCAAGTCACATGCCATGCTTAATTGACACAATTGGCCAACTATTTAGCCTATACTTTAATTAAAACAATAAAAAATTCTCCAAACAGCCCCTATTGGCGTAAGGTTCCAACTTCACACGTCATTAGACAATTTTCCATCTTAGGCTCTTCAAGAAAGTCCTTTTCTTTAGTGTCCATGACCCTTATTGACTCTTTCTCAAGCAACTTCACAATTAGTCCTTGCGTAGCCTCCTTGACCTTCTTGGCTCTAGCTCTTGTGATGGGTTCGCTTGGCATGTGTAGATCATCCTGTGCAATTGGAGCTTGTTGGTTCATATAAGGCAACTTGTTTAAATGACAAGTTCAGTCAAGACTAATGCAAATGCTATACCACAAACTGGGCACAAGATATCATTTGGGGATTTTTGAGCCTTAGTTTCCCTTTTATTTTGAGAACCTGTATCCCTAAGCCTACGTTTCATCTTGAGTCTTAAAGACCATCTTGAGATCAAAACATGGGTAGAACTTGACTAAGCCATGAACAAATAGTGGAACAAGAGAATTCCATTCTGTTTCACAACACAGAAGAAAAGTAGACGAGGGGTTTTCTCCGATGGAACTAGGGCAGTGTGTGGAAAAAGAGAAAGTCATTTTGTTCAAGGGTAGGTTCAATAAATTATCATCAACACCATGAAACTCTGGATACTGGTGTAAGTCCTTCCTTTGTATAAGGTAAAACATCTATTGTGCACAGATTGATCTCTTGATTTAGCAAGTTGATGTCATAAATGCATAATCATTTTTATTAACCACACTTTTCTCAGGGATAGTCAAAAGGTTTCAGAATCACCAATCTAATCTCTTGTAAAAAGAATACCTGTTGAGAAGAGGGCCAAGGCCAGTGATGGATCAATGCAACTGGGGTAGATTTCGTGGAGCCAGTTCCAGTACCTTCATGGAAAAGTGAAATTGGAAAAAGCTAAGATCAGTCGCAAACTAGGGCAGATGTCAAGTCACATTCCTAGAGAGTCAACTCTAAGACTTGCCTAGTAGAGTGGAAACTAAAAACATGGCCAAAAGTAGTTACAGATGCATTTAACTGGGGCAAACCTCATATTGAGTTACAGTGGAGCTAACTTAGGTGCCTTTATATCAAAGCGGAAAACAGAGCCAAGGCTAGTGACGGATAAATGCAATTAGGGCAGATTTTGTTTTGAGCTCCGGTGAAGTTAGTTCCAGCACCTTCGTATCAAAGTGGAATTTAGAAACATCACCAGGATCAGTGTCAAGTAAATACTGGGGCAGATTTCAAGCCCTTATTGGAATTTGAAACATGGCCTCGATCAGTGGCGGATAAATGCAACTGGGGCAAATTTGGTGTTGAGCCTTAGTGGAGCCCACTCAGGCACCCTCTTTGAGTATGAAAACATGGCCAAGGTCAAAGATTAAGTTATTGGTCATAGGCACACAGGGAAAGTGGATTCATGCATTATTACGCACTTCATGCATTGCATAGAAAAGAAAACAACTGCAATCACATAACATCAACATGCATACTTACCCCCGCGTTTAGGCATCGTAAGTAGCAACATGCATACACATAGCAACAAAGCACCATTTATAATAGTCCTGCCGAATAGGCTTTTGAATAATCACTCGGCATACTTGACTGAGCTCTTCCGATTTTTCTAATCCCTAGAAACTGGGGTAGCTGACCCCAAAGACAAACTAACCCAAGCATTTATTCGGGATCTCAGAGCTATGTACCTGATTGGACTTCCCCAGTGAAGTAACCATTTTTGAAACACAGGATTTCACATCTAAACACTCAGGGAGAAGTTTTGGCTTGGGTCAGTGAACCCGCTACGACTTGAATTCTTACATTCGCAGCAAGCCATCATGGAGAGGTTTTGGCTCGGGTCGTCGTACCCGTTATGGCTCGTATTATCACATCCGTAGCAAGCCATCATGGAGAAGTTTTGGCTTAGGTTGTCTTACCCGCTACGACTTAGATTCTTAAATTCACAGCAAGCTATCATGGAGAAGTTTTGACTCGGGTCATTGAACCCGCTACGGCTCAGATTATCACATCCGCAACAAGCAATTAGGAAGAGGTTTTAGCTCAAGTCACTGTACCCGTTATGACTTGGATTATCACATCTGCAACAAGCCATTAGGAAGAGGTTTTGGCTTGGGTCATTGTACCTTCTACAAATCAGATTATCACATCCGTAGCAAGCCATTAAGAGGAAGTTTCAGCTCAGGTCGTCGTACCCGCTACGACTCGGATTCTTACATTTGCAGCAAGCCATCATGGAGTAGTTTTGGCTCAGATCACTGTATCCATTGTGGCTCAGATTCTCACATCCGCAGCAAGCCATCAGGAGGAAGTTTTGACTCAGGTCATCGTACCCGCTACGACTTAGATTATCAAATTCACAGCTATCCATCAAGAAGAAGTTTTGGCTCGAGTTAGTGTATCTGCTATGGCTCGGATTATCACATCCGCAGCAAGCCATCAGGAAGAAGTCTTGGCTTTGGTTAGTGTACCTGCTACGGCTCGAATTATCAAATCCACAGCAACCCATCAGGAAGAAGTTTTGGCTCGAATCATTGTACCTACTATGGCTCGGATTCTTACATTCACAGTAAGACATCATAGAGAAGTTTCAGCTCAGTTCGACGCACTCGCTACGACTTAGATTCTTACATTCGTAGCAAGCCATCAGGAAGAAGTTTTGGCTTGGGTTAGTGAACCACTATGGCTCAGATTATCACATCCACAATAAGCCATCAGGAAGAAGTTTTGGCTTGGGTCAGTGTACCTGCTACGACTTGGATTATCATATCTGCAGAAAGCCATCAGGAAGAAGTTTTGGCTCAAGTCGTTGTACCCGCTACTACTGGGATTATTACATCCATAGCAAGCCATCGAGAGGAAGTTTTGGTTTGGGTCATCGTACCTGCTACGACTCGGATTATCACATCCGCAACAAGCCATCAAGAGGAAGTTTTGACTCAGGTCGTTGTACCCGCTACAACTTGGATTATCACATCTGTAGTAAGCTATGAGGAAGAAGTTTTGGCTCGGGTCTTCGTACTCTCTATGGCTTGAATTATCACATCTACAGCAAGTCATCATGGAGAAGTTCTAGCTTGGGTCGTTGTACCCGCTATGGCTCAAATTATCACATACGCAGCAAGCCAACAAGAAGAAGTTGTGGCTTGGGTCGTCACACCCGTTATGGCTCAGATTATCATATTCGTAGCAAGCCATTTTAAAGAAGTTCTGGCTTGGGTCATTGTACCCGCTACAGCTCGGATTATCACATCTGATGCAAACCACCTTCCACCCCTTGTGATTCTAGGCTACCCACTAACCACTAACCCCCACTAACTACTAACTTCCTAGAGAAAACGCCACCTTCCCATTTTTCCCCTTTTGCTCTTTTCCATCCCTGATTGGCAAGAAACACTTGATCGATTTAAAGGCGTTAGACAGTTGTGTGACCTGGTCAAAATATGTGTCTTTTATCTTTGCAGGCTTATTGCTGCAAATAACGTAGAAGAGTTTCTACTGTTACGTTGAAGCAACAAAGCCTACAAATATGGATAGCTATAGACACCCTAATTTAAACTAGGCCTCCCTGAGAAGACTCGGTGGAATAAAGTTTATTTTGAATCCTAACCAATCTTGAGTTTCAAACAAAATAAGGCCTTTAAGTCCTAAGTTTTAAATTTGAGTCATGTTTTTAGAGTCCCGATTTATTTCAAAATAGTTTTTAATCTCGAGTATGACTCCCTTTTTAATTTTCATTTTAAACCAAGTTTTTCTATTTTTAGTTGATGTCCCGTAATCTCTTTCATTAGGCTAGACTTTGTGAAATAGGTCCCGTATTTCCAAAATTTTGAATCCGAAAACAGAGTTCTTCTACTTTTTAGTTGAAATCCTTAAATTTCAAAAAACCGAGTTTTGTTATCCTTTTTGGGAAAGTTGAGTTTTTCAATTTCCAATTTGAGTTTAGGAATTTTTTTTTTAAATTGAGTCAGTCAAACTTTTGAATTGCGTTCCCAGATTTTAAATTTTAAGATTAGGTCTTTTAATTTTGAAACAAGGAGTTTGTTTAGGTTTTAAAGTCACATCTTATTACAGGTTGCTTCTTCGGCAGGTTGGTCAAACGTGACATAAGGCTTCGGTCAAAATTAAACAAAGTACATAAGGTCACATTTTATTTAAAAAGGGAAAAGGGAACACGTGCCCTAGGTGTAGTACAAACACACGCAAGAAGTAATACATACAGAGGTCATAATTGCAAAATACAAAGAAAATGAAAGGGTACAAACAATAGTTGCAGTACAAAGGAGGTGGGGGTACATATAGATTCCATTCACAAAAAGCAAATACAATATATATATATATATATATATATATATAGAAAATATATTAAAATTACCAAAAAAAAAAAATGCCAAGTCGTCCATTCCTGGGTTGTCACCTGGCCAAACTGAATGCATCCTTCAAATCACCTATGCACAGAAGAGAGAAATGACATAGTTAGTTAGGAATAGAAATTCAAAAAATAAAAAAAAATAAAAATGAAATCACATAGGAGGATAAAATATTCCCTGCCAATGTAGGGAATTCTATTGGGGAGGAATAATTTTAGGCGCCAAATCACTCCCGAGCCTCCCTATAATAGGGAGGCTCGCACTGTAGCTCAGAAACCACAAGAAAACCAGAGAAACCCTGCAAAAATTAAGAAAAGAGAGAATTAGAGAAGGGAAAATATTCAGAATTGGAGAGGGATCTAGAGGTTTCATAGAGAAGTTCAGAATATAGAACAACATTTAGAACATAAAGTAGCATTCAGAAATAGAGTAGTAGAGGAACAGATCACAGACAAAATCATCACACACTCAGAGCACCAGAGCAAACACTCAGATTCACACCGAGGAGGGAGGGGAAGACTAGAGGAGTGAGAGGCTTTAGGTAATTCCCCTCTCCTTTTCTAATTAGGAAATGTGAATCGTGCTACCTTGTTTGTGCTACCATGGATGTTGATACTCCCATTTGAGTTTCAGGTTCGTATGTGAACCTGACTGAAGCGCCAAACCCAAACCCGACTTCGGGTTCGAACCTAAGCTTAGTTCCTATCCGAACCCAAGTCCGAACCCGTACTCGAATTGAGGTCCGAACTCCCTACCAAAACTCCTAATCGTGTGACCCAGACCATCAGACCCGAACTCCCTAACCTGAACTTAAGTTCGGGTTCGAAGTCACTAAACCCAAGCCCACCATGTTTCAAAAATGCCTCGGCCCAGCTCTAATTTTACCCAGCCCAACTCTCTATTTTAAAAGTCCCTAGAGTCCCTTTAAAAAAAAAACTAAGCCCACAACCCATTTAAAATAAACCCAAGCCCACTATGTTTTAAAAATGGCTCGACCTAGTTCTAATATCAACTAGCCCAACTCTTTGTTTTAAAAGTCACCAGAGCCTTTTTTTTTTTTTTTTTAAAGTAAACCCTCAGCCCATTTAAACTAAACCCAAGCCCACTATGTCTTAAAAATGCCCTAGCCCAGTTCTAATTTTAACCAGCCCAACTCTTTGTTTTAAAAGTCACCAAAGACTTTTTTAAAAAAAAAAAACAAACCCCAAGCCCATTTGAAAATAACCAAACCCATTTTAACAAACAATCCCGACCCGATTCCAAACCAAATCATAGCCTAATACCCTAAGCCCACCGATCCTGACTCGGACTCAATCGAGTTCACATGACCCTATGGGTTGACTCATGTGAGTCAACCCTCGCCCTAACTCACCGAGTTGAAGACGAGTTGACTCGTATTCAACCCGAGACTTGCAATCGAACCCTAACCCTAAGAGATGCACACACATGATTCCACAAACACAGCCAGTATCCCAAATCATAAAAGTTCCAAACCAAAGCCAACATTCAATCAACAATTCAAGTAGGAAATAATAATAATAATAATAATAATAATAATAATAATAATAATAATAAAGAAAAGAAAACTTATCTTTTCTTTAGGCTTTGAAGGAACCTCTCCAAAATCCATACTGAACTATTTCCCTCGAAGTCCTTGAGGTGCATTCGCCGTAGTGTCCTTGGAGTACCTCAAATCGATCTAGATTTGATCACAGGGGTTAAAGTGAGGGGAGAGTTTTTATTTAGGGTTTTCGAAAAATTATGAGAGAAAGAAAGTAAAGTCTTCAGGGCTTCAAAGTTTTAGGTTTTTGAAGTATTAGGATTTTTTCAGAGAAGTGACATAGAGATTTGGAGTGGTTTAGACAAGAGAATAGTGAATGAGGGTCTTTTGCGAGAGAGTGTTTTGAATGCCTTCGAGAGAGAAAGAGAATGGATTAGAGGCCTAAAAGGAGATGAAATAATCATGGGGATTTGCGGTCGTGAGTTTGGGTGAGAGAGAGGCAATGAGGGCAAGTTGGGGTCTTGGGATCTATAGTTGTAGAGAAAGGGGCAGGGCGTCAGATTTTTTGTTGCAAGCCTTTGAGAGAGAAGGAGAGTTGAGAGTGAGGAGGAAGAAATTGAGAGAGAGAGAGAGAGAGTGGAACCGTAGGGTTCCTGCTTGAAAAAGACAGAGGAGAAAGGAGAAGAGAGAAAAGGAAGAGAGGGATTTCAAAAAAGAGAAATGAAAATGAGGTTAGAGACAAAAATTTGGGTTTAAGTATCTAAGGTCTTGGGGCCACAAAATTAGAACACGTGGCACCCTATACCCTATCCGATGAAGCAACCGCGTGGTTGAATCTCACCTATCCGTGTCGTGTTTTCTATACGCGGTCAAGATCTCGCCACACTGGCAATCTACATGTGCTTATGACCCAACCACACGATCCGTGTTTGCGAGGAATGGCTGAGATGTGACCATGTCAGCTATCCTGACGTGTCTCACTAGCACCGTTAAATATCTAATCTCCATCAATGGCTGTGATCAATCGGTGTCAGAAGCCATCATCAACACTTGCCTCCACTCACACGCGTCTCCGCTCGGAAGCCAACATGTCTCACCCTATCTCCCCGCCATTATTACGCAAGGTGCCTTCCATTCAGCCGTTCGATCGGCATCTCCCATCAATGCTGGAGATGTCGCTGCGTCACCAATCCTCACCGCACTCACTCCCTCCACTTGCAGTGTGCCATGTGGCCTACCCTCCTTGGTCTTGGCTAGACCCTAAACCGGTTCCCCCTAGATTAGTCGAAGTTTGATTGGTTTTCCCCCCCTGAACTGGTTTCCACCGGTTCTTCTTATTTTGTTTATTTTATTTGTTTTAAAATTTCAAAAATTCACAAAAAATAAAATAAAAAAAAAAACCCAAAAAAATTATAGAAAATTCCTAAAAATTATTTTAAGGTTAAAAAATTATTTTTGGCACTTGAAAAAAATCATAAAAATTAAAACAAAACTACAAAAATCCAAAAAAATATTTCTAGGTTAGAAAATTGCTTTTTGTACTTGGAAAAGTCATTAAAAATTCTAAAAAATTCTAAAAAATCATTAAAAAATTTAGAAAATTTAGGGGGAAATTTTAGAGATATTATTGGGACTTGATTTTCATTATTTGGCTTTAATTGTCTTTATGTTATTTCAAAGTTCAAGAAAAATATGAAAAATATAAAACATTCAAAAAAAAAAAGAGAAAAATTAGGAAAATATCTTGAGACTTAAAAATCATTTTTAGCACACTTTTCTATCCAAAATAAAATCGGAAACCTCCTGGAATATTATTTTCATACTTAGAAAAACCTTACGAAATTTCAAGATACAGGGAGTTTATTTTGTACCATATTTTCTTAATTTTCCATCCCGATGATTTCAAAGGGAGGCATGAGCTCTTTGGAGTACGGTATGCCCCGATTCAGAGTGAATACTTATATAGTGTTTATTTTGTGCATTTCTTTACACTTTTTGAAAGGGTGTAATTTCAAAGGCTTATTAAATTTAATTGGTGGGATAATTTTCGATTAATTAGGTACCGTCTGTAGGACGGGTGCGTAGGGGGTGCTAATACCCTCCCCTCGTGTAACCGAACTCTTGAGTCTTACTCTGGTAATGCAGACCGATTCTGCCCTTAATTGGGCAGTAATCACGTGTTCTAACCACACTAAAAGGTTAGTGGCGACTCCATTACACCACATTTTCCACGAAAATATTTTTAAAAAACTACCTTTTGTCCAGTTTGCGTGTGGGAACGTCGCGATAGCTACAATAAAAACCCCTATATAAATGCCTATAAAACTTTATAGTCCTCATAAGCACAATAATGCACTCATTAATATTGGATCAATGAAGGGTCAACCTCCACCACTATAAAAAGGGACTTGGAGGAAAGGTAAAACATCTCACTCATACTCACTCTTTTTACTGTTGCAATTAGCCTTTCAATAAGTCCCTTACTTAGGCATCGTAGTGATCCTCGGGGGTATACCCTGGGTCCTCCAATCCATTTTTATGTTATCTCTTTCAGGTGGTCGTGATAAAGGAGCGTCTCTGAAGATCGTTCAATTTTTGGCTGCAACAGTTGGCGCCGTCTGTGGGAATTCTTTTGAAAGGTTTTTCCAATGCTTGATCATGGCTATGTAGATTTCAAGTTGCTATGTAGATATCACATAAATACAATTTAATTTATGTGATTACCAAGCTTGGATTACTATTCGTTTATGACTTGAATAGTGTGACTGCAGTATACAGTAATAAAATTAGTCTTAATCCAATATTTTTTATAGCGGAAGCTTCATCCATTGGAGGTTTCTATGTCATCAATAGGCGAGGCCAAGTTTTGCTTGCAATTGTAAACGAGGCAACAATTGTGCCCTTTGTCAGTGGCCAACTGAACAATCTGAAGCTTGCTATTAATCTTGTCAAAAAAGGAAATCTTCCTAGCATCGGAAATTTGGTAACTTTACAACTGATTTATATTCATATAAATAGACATATATATATATATATATATATATATGTGAAAATCGATATATAATGAGGATTTTTTTAAAATATATGATTAAAATGAACTGATTTTTTTTTAAATATATTCATTACTTCAATTTGCTCACTAGATTAAATCGATAGCCTAGTGAATTGAATTGAATAGAATAATGTGATTCCAATTGAGAATTGTATAAATTTGACAACTATGTTCCAAATATCATTCGGTCACAACAAGGAACACATTTGACAAATTAAAAAGCAAACACACATACCTATTTTAGGATAAGCAAAAGCAAACACAAAATTATTAGTTAATACTACGGTTGTAGGACTTTGAATTAATTTTAGGCAGGAACATGTACCATGGATGGTAGAGTAACTGTTAATTCTAAATAAATGCAATAACAAAGCTATTGAAGAGATGATGTGGAATGATTTACCCAGTGCAAAAGGGCCTCACATCATATCAGGGGCTGGAGAGGCGTGATGGACTGCCACACCTCCATATTGATCGAGAAACTATTTCGCAGATTTAAATTAGTGACCTCCAAAGTTTGTGTGTAAATGTAACCACCCCAAAAATAATATGTATGAAAGTGTATAAGTTATAAAAAAAATATAATAATTAAATTGTTAATTAATTAATTGATTAATTAAATAAATTAATAAGATAGATAAATTAATAATAAGTAAATAATTAAATAAATAAAAGTAATAATAAGTAAATAATTAAATGAATAAAAGTATCATTATATATATATATATATATATATATATTCAATCCAATTGAAATCCTAAACCCCCCTTTTTACGTTTTCAGCTCTCTCTCTCTCCGTCTCTCTAAGATTTTTCTCCGTCTATAAGTCAAATAAAAAAACCAACACCATATCTGGGTCCCAATTTCGCTCCTTAACACGTTAACTGGAGTGGATTCGTCATTGAGACATCGTAGGCACCACTCCAGAATTAAGGTAATGGGAATATATTATGTTAGATATTTTTAAGAATTTAATCGATTAAATTATAAAATGTGATTACAGAAATTATTTATATGTTTTTCTGGATATAGTGGTATATGGAAATGAGGTTTCTGGGTTATAATTGTTATAAGTATATTTTTGGGAAAATGAGTATATTGAGTTGATTAAACCCTAGAGGATGATGATCCATTTTATTTTTAGTAAAATGTATGTACTTTCTTGGCATTTTAGAAATTAACTAATTAATTTAAAGCATGAGAATATGAAAATATTGTATATGATTTTGACTTATCAGACATATAAAAATAGTGGTTTTGGATTATCATATATTTTTTTGGACAATTATTATATTATGAAACATTACTTAAAATTTGTGTGACATAAGAAATGGTTTTGTTATTGTACAAATAACATGTGAGAATATTTTATGAAAAACTGTGATTAATACTGGTTTATGAGAAATATTGAAAATACGGTAGAAATTGTGAAATGATGAAATATGATTTTATATTAGAATATGTGATGACAATTTAATACTAAAATACAGACATGATATTTTTGATACTGAGATATGTGATGCCGGTATTATAATGGGAAATGAAATGATAGAAATGTCAGTTTTTATACTAAGATGAAATGAGAACCCTGATAGACCAGTGATGTACATGAGAGTACGATACCATTGCTAGTGAATGAGTTAGTGCAACCACACTATTCGAGGAGAGTGTTGGTATTGGAAGTCGATTGGGCCTGTGGAGAGATGTTGACCGCCCCTAGATCCGGATCAGGCTGCAGTAGGCCAATTGTACTACAGACGCGTACAATTTGACTTATCCTTGTAGGCCAATCATGTTTAAGTCCCGCCTTCAGGGTCGTACAACCCAGTCATGTGGGGTTATTACATGAAGGTGATAGAAAAATGTCCACTCAGATTGGTTCTTCATTACAGACATGATGATTCTACATTAACAAACATGTTGTGTTTTGAACACAAAGAAACTTATTGAGCAAGAGCATTTTTTTGAGAAAAATATATGATTGCAAATGTGTGTGTGTGTGTGTGTGTATATATACATATGATTATGAGTACAATTTTCATGATTTCTCAGTTAAATTAATTATTTAATGAATGTGTTATGATACATTAAAACTCATGTTGCCACACACTGACAATAATTTATTCCTTCTTACTGAAAGGTATCTTACCCCATCATTTTCTAACATTTTTCAAATGCCATAAGAAGATTAGCCGAAATCAGAGTAGCATAGCGAAAGCATAGGTGAGATAGAAGGTTCTATTTAGAATAGATATTTAATTAAATTATGTTTTTGAGGTATTTAGACTATTCTTTTAGGGATGTGTAAATTGTGATGTCGGAAATGATATTGTTGTTGTATTGGAATAATTTAGTATTCTGGTAATTATTATGGAGATTTTTTCACTGTATGAAAATATTATTACAAGTGGTATTAGAGTAGTGAAATTTTTTGGTCGCCACAGTAACACTCTTACCATTAGGTCAAGGCCCACCCTCAAATCTAGGAAATGACAATGTGGAATGATGGACAAAAAGAAAGTTAAAAAAAATATTTGTAGGGTAGAATCCCTGAAATATTCAAAATTAAAGTGAAGAAGTAAACCTTGCATAGTCTGATCCTTTTAAATGGGTAGCAGCCAAACTAGCAGCATCTGTCCAACATCTAACATCTTGTAGCTGAGAACAAGCAACCTGATACCTTCCAACAACATAGAGAAGATGAGTGAAAAGAATTAGATGGAAATAAAGTTTGGAATTTTAGAACCTTAAAGTACCCAAAAACACGTGTATGTGGTAGGATAACAAGGGTAAAATGGCTTACTTTGATAGTTTCGTTTCTTTTCTATTTATCTGTTCAAAGTCTATTTTGTTTAAGCCCTCTTATTTCTTTAGTTATTATCCAAATGTTGTCCCCTTAACTTCCTTCCTATCATTGGCAACTTGTGTCTACAGAGGTGTTAATTGTTGTTGTAGTTTGTTTATACAAAAAAAAAAAGAAAAAAAAAAAGAAAAGAAAGAACGATAAAACACAGGGGAAAAAGGCATGAATCCCAAAGAGGTGCAAATCCCAAAAGGCGCGAATCCCAAAGAGGTACGAATCCTAGAGAGGTGCGAATCTTAAAGAATCAGCTCAACTGATGAGCACAGCTCATGAGGCCTAAATAATTAGCCCAACTGATGAGCACAACTCATGAGACTTGAAGAATCAGCCCAACTAATGAGCATAGCTCACGAGTCCTGAAGAACTGACCCAACTGATGAGCAAAACTCACAAGATTTGAAGACTATCTCAACCGATGAGCAAATCTCATGAGGTTTGAAAACTAGCTCAACTGATGAGCAAAGCTTAAAAGGCTCAAAGAACTGGCCCAACTAATGAGTAAAGCTCATGAGACCCGAAAAAATTAGCCCAACTGATGAGCACTACTCATAAGGCCCTAAAACCAGCACACTTGATGAGCACAACTCATGAGATGAAACAAAGACTAAGCACTGCTTAGCAGAGTGGCCCAACTGATGAGCAGCTCATGAGACTTGAAGACTTGCCCACTTGATGAGCACAACTCATAAGGCAAAATAAAGACTGAGCATTGCTCAGCAGAGTGGCCCAACTAATGAGCACAACTCATGAGGCCCGAAGATCAGCCCACTAGATGAGCACAATTCATGAGGCAAGACAAAGACAGAGCACTGCTCATTGAAAAAACTCAATAGATGAACATAAATAATGATGCTCAAAGGCCCCTGACAAAGTTATCAGCCTACGGAGAAAGATGCAGCCGAGCAGCTGCTTAGAATGATAAAAAATAACAAGACAGCTGCTCAAATTGCTCTAATGATCTAACTAAAAAACCACCAAAAAAAGGCTCGGTAGAAGCTGAAATAGCTCAAATGAGATCCAAAGATTAGATAAGTGAACAACGGAAGAAAATAAGTTGCAAAAATGGCTCAGCCATAGAAAAAATAGCTCAGTGTTAGTCCATTCAACTGGAGCTGATAGCAGCACGAACCAAGTCAAGCACATGGCTTGTTAGAGGCTGGCAATCTCGGATGAGCATGTGTTACCTTTGTGCGGTTCATTTAAGCCACAACTTCATCTAGCTACTTGGTTAATCATCGAACGACTCAGACGGGGCTAACTAGAAGGAATATATTGCTCAAAAGAAGCCAGACTATGGATTATACGACTCAGACAACCAAATGCCAGCCCTTCAGCTCGGATGGACCCAAAACATGAAGAATTGAGCTAAAATAAAAAATAAAAAAAAGCTCAACAGTTTTTGAAGTCTTTGAACTTTGGAAACAAGTTTCAAAAAATTTGAAACCAAAGGGGGGGGGGGGGCAACTGATATACCCCAAAATATATTCACTTAAAAGGAGGAACAGTTTCAATTCCACCATTAAACCTCCTTACATAACCGACATACAAACTTTAATACATATACAGTTATGGGATAGAACCATTACAAGACTACAATAAAAATCCCCATATAAATGCCCTTAAAACTTTATAACCCTCATAAGCACAATAATGCACTCATTAATATCGGATCAATGAAGGGTCAACCTCCATCACTATAAAAAGGGACTTGGAGGAGAGGTAAGGCATCTCACTCATACTTACTTTTTTTTTTTTATTCGAAAATTATAATTCTATAGATCAAATGGATATGTACTACACTGGGCATACCCAGGAGAGAGGAGCATTAAGCTTCATCCAAAGAAAGTACAGGCATAATATACTCATAAGTACATCATACCTGGGCATTCCCAGGGACCTAAAGGCCAAGACAGATCACACATGACTCCATGAAAATGCAACTAAGAAGGATTAATAAATACTACTCAAAATTACATCAGAACCTAAGCATACCCAAGGGAGCAATCACCAATATAGCTACATCTCACTTACAAAGGGAAGGGAATTTATCATATACCACTCTCCAAATGTTTATTTGGATCACTTTCATGATAACATCCAAATAAGTATTAATGCCTTCAAATCTCCTCTCATTTTTAAAGTGCCATAGCCAATAAACAGTGACAGTCAAGCATGCTTTCTTTGCTATAGCTTGGATCCCTGTTCCTTTCCCTTCCTTAAGGATCCACTTGAGACTTGCTTTGATAGTGGTCATAGCCCTCCTCAAGCCTAGCCAGTTCTTAATACTGCTCCAGATTGTTGAGTAAATTCTATATTCAAAGAATAAGTGGTCAAGAGATTCAACTTCCGCATCACACAACCCATAAGTTTTTCAAGCCCCATTTCACTGAGTTTATCACCTATCAACAACTTCCCTTTTGCACCCAACTAGAGAATAAACGAGTATTTAGGGTCACTGACATTCTTACAAATTACTTTCAGCCACAAGACACTATTTCCTTTGACTCTCCAAAAATTATAGGCTTCTGAACATTGAAATTTCCCATTCACTGCCCACTAGTTAAGCTGAGTTTCTTCCAGGCTCCTTCCACCCAACCTCATCATCATCTTATCTTTGATCTCAATCAGTTTCTTCATTAGTGGAAAGTCTTCATGCATAGCTAAACCATCCCACACACTACCTCCCCTAAGTTAAACATGGTGTACCCATTTTGACCATAATGAATCTTTTTTCTCCTGTAGATTCCATAAGGTTTTGGTGAGGAGAGCATAGTTCCAACTCTTAAGGTCCATGATCCCTAGACCCCCTTCCTTCTTTGGCAAACACACCTTTTTCTAGGCTACAAGAGGCCTTCTCCTACCTCCCCAAAGGAAAGCCCTACACAGCTTGATCACATGAGCCAGCACTACATTGGGAATGGGAAAAATTGATAACCACAAACACTCCACCCCTGTACCACAGACTTTAGAAGCTCCAATTTCCCTACATAGGATAGGGAGTGGCCAGGCCAGGAGCTTATCTTATTACCAATCCTACTCAGAAGTGGAGAATAATGCATGGAGTTTAACCTTGTAGGGGCCAATGGAATGCCTAGGTATCGGAAAGGAAAACCCCCAAGAGGGAAACCAGTGAGGCTCTAAATATCCTCAAGATCCCTGCCTGACACCCCTGCACAATAAAGGTTAGACTTTAACACACTTACTGTTAGACTAGAACTTTCTGAGAAAAGATTCAAACACTCCATAACCTTCTTAACAGATGTAAAATCACCCTTGGCAAATAGTAACAAGTCATCTGCAAATTCCAAATGAGTGATTTTTAGATCAGCACATTTAGGGTGGACTCTAAAGTCAGAATTTCCTTCCAAACCCTTCAATAATCTTGAAAGATATTCCAAGCACATCACAAAAAAAATGGGAGACAAGAAATCACCATGTCTTAGCCCCTTCTTTCCTTTAAAGAAACCATACAACCCTCTATTAATGGACAAAAAGTATGAAGTTGTTCCCACACATTGCATTACGCATCCAACCATAGTCTTAGGAAATTTTAGGTGCTCCAACACTCTTCTCAGGAAGTCCTAGGACACTGAATCATAAGCCTTCTTCAAGTCTATTTTGATCATACATCTAGTAGATATCCTTTTCATGGCATATTTCCTTACCAACTCCTGCACCAAGAAGATATTTTCAATCATTAACCTTTGACTAACAAAAGCAGATTGAGCTTTGCTAACCAGTGCTCCAGAAAGGGCTTGATTCTATTAGCCAGAATCTTAGCTATCACTTTGTACACAACATTGCAACATGATATGGACCTATAATCCTGCACAGTGTTAGCATGTTGAGACTTAGATATTAAGTTGATAGTAGTTCTCTTAATCTCCATAAGGAGTTTGCCATGAGTAAAAAATTCTTTAACTACAAGAGTGAAGTATTCCAAGCAGCTTTGGAGAATCTAGAGGTAAACCCATCTGGACCAAGAGATCTATCTTCCCCTATACTGAACAAAGCTTGCTTAATTTCCTTATCAAAGACACTCTCCATCATCTCTTTAACTTGTTCTTCACTCAAGGTTGGGCCTCTACTAATAACCTGGGGGTTAACAGGACTGCAAGTTTCCTCAGAACCCAACAATTGTTTATAAAACGTCAAGAATTCCTTTGCAACCTATTGTTGTGATTTGGCAGTCTCACAATTTTCCTTATTAATCGAAGATATGTGGTTGCTTACAGTGTGTCTCCTCATTAGAGAGTGGAAAAACTTCGTACTTCTATCACTGTTTTTCAAGTAATGGCATTTAGCTTGTTAAGCTAAAAAGCATCTGTTTGCCTCTTCCAATTTAGCAGCACAGTCCCTTTTAATCACCAGTTGTCTCTGCAAATCAACATCCTTAGGACTATCATGAAGGCACTGTTAAGCCTCCCTCAATTCATTCAAAGCTTTTTCTGCCCTCTTCGAGATATGGGAGAAGTGTAATGCATTAAGGTCTCTCAAGGGGCCTCTAATAAACTAAAGCTTTCTTGCCAATCTAAACAACTTACACCCATCAATTTTGATATTCCAAGAAGCTTTCACAACCTCCTGGAAACTCTCATGGTTTGACCACATATTAAAATATTTAAAAGGTCTCCTCCCAAGACAATCCTCATTAAACAATGACACAATATAAGAAGCATGGTCTGAGATAAGCCCAGTGAAATGAAAGAAGGCCTGAGCCCCCCAACCTTTCTAAATCCACTCATTATTCACCATAGCTCGATCAAGTTTACACCAAATCTTAAATATTTGTCTAGGTATGAAAACAACCTAAGGAATTAAGATCAACCAGCCCATTCTCAGAAAAACACTCATTCATTTCTTTAGTTTCATAAGCAGACACAAGGTTTCCATTCCTCTTTTCTTCTTCCTGCAAAACACAGTTAAAGTCTCTCACTAGCAGCCACAGATCATTCCTACAGTACTAGGAGATAAATTGTCACATGGGTCTTCTAGAAACAATAGTATGAAAGCCATAAACAAAACAAATCTTAAAACAGTTTCTGGAAGTTAAACAGGTAACATAGCACTGTAATACCTTTGAGGATTTAACTAGTGGTTGGACTTGAGCTTTCTGTGGGTTCCATACAACTAGAATCCTTCTAGATCCATGGTTCTCAAAATTATTAATATAGCACCAGTTAGTAAGCTTTTTCCTTATAAATTCCTTCAAGTTTCCTTCATTTTTGTTTCCAAAATTCCCATTACATCAATTCTATTTTTCTTAATGAGGTCTACAACCCCATTTTGTTTCAAGGGTTTGTTAAAACCCTAAATATTACAACTTGCAATCTTCATTTTGACTTAGAAGGGGCCTTTAACCCTTTACCAAAAACCAGAGGATTAAATTGAGCACCTTCTCCTTTCTTCTTCTTCTTAACTGGTATAAAGCCTTGGACCTTCTCTTTTCCTTTACCATTCTGGTGTCTATACTTCCACTTGGAGTTTAGTGTTAAAATCAGCCCCATTTTCTTCCTTTCTGTCCATTGAGTCATTTTCAGCTGGTGTATTAACCTGATTATTAGACTGCACCTTGAAAGAATCATTAACTTGGGTCTTTGGATCTATTAAGTTCCCTCCCCTTTCTGAGTTGAAACTACTATCAATGTTAGGGCCATCAACCCCAGAAGGCACTGCAGGTTTACTGTTATCAGTGCCAATATCAGCATCAACCCCCACTGGTTTATCACCTTCCTTATGAGTAAGCCCTTCCTTATTGGAGCCATACTCACTCTTTCTACTGTTGCAATTAGCTTCTCCATAAGTCCCTTACTTAGGCATCGTAGTGATCCCCCAGTGTACACCCTAGGTCCTTCAAGTCATTCTTGTTTTATCTCTTTCAAGTGGTCGCGATCAAAGAGCGTCTTCGAAGATCGTTCGATTTTGGGTTGCAACAACATGCAACATTAATAACAACATATGAAGCCTTAAGTTATAGGTAGGGTGACTATAAGAATCTTTGCCCGTCAACTTATAGTAATAATTTTTAAAATATAATAATAAAAAATAAATGCAATTAAAATTTTCCTATGACATAAGAAATATAGGTGCATGCCATTACTCTTTGAAATAAAAATTAGAAAGAAAAAATATTTTTGGTACAAGTATTCAAATCTTCATTATATTTTTTATTTAATGTTCCATATGATCTAAGCAAATTCATATATTGAATATGAATGCAATTTGTGATTGACTGAATTAGTGAACTTGGATTTTCTAGTGGAGATCGTTCTCATTATTCTTTAGCTGAGTGCCAAGGAGGAAGGGTTCCCTAGGGGTGGGTGTTAGTATCATAGGAGCCCATAGGTGGGCTTGATATACATGGGTGAACACCAACTTGACCCAAAAGCTTAAGCCTATTGGGTCTTGGGTAAGCACCCATCATCCATTCAATTTTTTCAATGTGGGAGAAATTCACAAGTGGAATTCTCAACAATCTCCACCTCACTTGTGAGTTCCAACTACTCCCCCTTGAATAGAAACCATCTCCCCTATGAGAGTAAGTCTAATTCTCCAATAGTTGCTCAAGTGGACCTTAGCACTGACGCCTTATTGGTCTATGTTATGGAAATTGGCCTAAAAATGAATAATATTTCTAGTAGGATTGAAATTTGGAGTTGAAAATGATCATAAGAAATTAATGGTAAAATAAATAAATAAATAAATAAAATAGCACATGCAAGACACAAGAGATTTACGTGGTTTGGCAGTGTTACTCCACGAGCGAAGATGGATCAAAAGTATTCAGTACATAAAATAGTAGAATAAAAAAATATTGGCAACTTACACTCTCGAACTCAGAACCCAAAGACACCCAATAATCCTCATAGAATATACACAAAATTGGATATATATATATATATATATATATATATATATATATATATATAAATCACTCAATTTTTCTGGTTTTGGGATGGATCTCATAGTTGAGCATGCATGACCTTATATAGGCAATTGGATGACACAAGATTCAAATATGATGGGCTGCATTATTTAAAAAATGGTGGCTGTGAGTTTGAAATCAACAATGCAGGCTGGAGGCTGGCTGCTGCATGCGCAGCTGTGAATCTAGCAATAGCTACTGCTGCCCATGAAAGTCAATAGCTACTCTAACAATTCTCCCCCTCTAGTAGATATAGGAGAAAACTGCAAACCATAACTCTCTCGTAAGGGAAAAACAAAATTACTGATCCAATCTTCTCCAAAATTCCAATAGGGAATTAGGTCTTGCGGACACTGACCAAGATTGAGCAGTGATTGAACTTTCTCGTCAGAACAGGCTTTGTCATCATATCTGTTTGATTATCAACTATAACAATTTTTTCAACACTAATAAAACCATTAGATATAATATCTCGAATAAAGTGATACTTGAAATCAATATGTTCAGTCCACTCGTAATACATTTTATTTTTGGTCAAATGTATTGCACTCTGGCTATCACAGTAAACAACAATTAAATTTTTTTGTAAGCCCAAATCCGAAACCAAACCTCTAAACCAAATGACTTCTTTCACTACTTTAGTCAATGTCATATATTCTTCCTCAGTAGTGGAAAGAGCAACGGTTGGTTGTAAGTTGCTTTCCAACTAATAGCACATCCTGATAGAGTGAAAATATAACTAGTCAGGGATCTCCTCTTGTCTAAATGGCCTGCATAGTCAGATTCCACAAATCCAACGACACTTTTAGAAGTGTCAATGCTGCCACATTCAAATATCAGATCAATATCTGAAATATCCTATAAATACCACAGTATCCATTTCACAGCTTGCCAATGTTCTCTTCTTGCATTTTCTAACAACACTAAATGCATGTGAAATGTTAAGACGAGTACACACCATGAAATACATAAGACTCAACAACACTAGCATAAGGAACACGTGACATATGCTCCTTCTTCTCATTGGTCTGTGGGGATAACTCTGCTGATAAGTAAAAATGCGTAGCAAGTGGTGTACAAACTGGCTTGGAAGTTTCCATCCCAAATTGCTCAAGCACTTTCTCAATATAATTTTTCTGAGATAAACAAAGTTTTCTAGCTTGACGGTCAGGGTATATTTTCGTGCCCAAAATTTTTCAAGTTGCACCTAAGACTTTCATCTCAAACTTAGAGTTAAGTTGAGATTTCAACTTAGAAATTTCTAACGTGTTGTTAGTAGCAATTAACATAACATCAACATATAATAATAAATACATGAACAAATCATCAAAGAGCTTTTTGAAATACACACAACTATCATAGTTACTTATGCAATAACCTTGATCAATCATAAATGAGTCAAACTGCTTATAACACTGTCTTGAAGATTGCTTTAACCCATACAATGATTTTTTCAACAAGCAAACATGGTCTTCTTTTCCATGGACAACAAAACCTTCAGGTTGATGCATGTAAATCTATTCTTCAAGGTCATCATGAAGAAAAGTAATTTTTACATCAAGCTGGTCATGTAGAGACTCAAAAAATAAAAGGAAAATTCAAAAGGAATAAAAGCAAGGCTCGTCGACGAACCCCCTGGTTTCGTCAACGAACACCCATATATGGTTCGTGAACGATCTTCAGTGTCTCGTCGACGAAAAGATACCGAGAAGGGGACATTGAGACCCTTTGGTTCGTTGATGAACTCATCATCCTCGTCAACGAGTCCATGTGTCTCGTCGATGAAGTCACGTGGCCAACCATCATTAAATACGCGAAAAATCAAATTTTGGCAAGAAAATCAACTTTCTTCATTTTGTCTTTCTAAAAATTCAATCTCTCCACCTTCTCTCTAAGATTTTGACTCCATTTTTCCTCGGTTTGATGGTCAGATGTTACCACGATGATCATGGGGAGATTCTCTACAACTTAGCCGGAATAGAATTTTGGTTTGAGAAGTTTAAGCACCATCCCAAAATTAGGGTAAGTAAGTTACTTTAGGGTATATATGGTTAGTTGGCTTTTCTAAACCCAAATCTTGTATTGGATGAAAATATACTGAAATTTGAATTGATTAAATTAGGGTATTGTAATTTCAAGGTTTGGGTTTCCAAACACCACAGGCATGGGTTGAGGATCCCAATGAGTGTTTTCTTAGGAACTCAGGTAACGCAGATAAATAACTAGCAGTTTATAATTTTGTGGATAAAGATATATGTGAGCCTAGGGAAAAAGGTAAGTATAATATTATTCTGAGTTTGGGTTGATTGAATTAGGAAATGTACATTATTTCAGGATTTTGAGTTTGGTACGCCGCGAGCGTGAGGATAAAGTTGAGGTCAGGCCTCCTAGTTAGTTAGGTAAAAAAAATATGCTATACCAGTAAATCAGATCTTTTTACTAGAAAAATATAGTATTTGTTTATGAGTTTTCAGAATAAGAAATTATACAGTTTTACATATTATAGTTAATAAGTAATATTTACTTGTGTGGAATAAGAAATATTGGTATAGTACAGTATTCTACACAGCTTTTACAGAATTACGTTTATATAGTTTATAGAATTATGTTACATAGAATATACAATTTTATTTATAGAACTACGACTATTCAGTCTTTACAGAATTATGGTTTATTACAATTTATATAGATATTATAGTTTATGCGGATATACAGTTATATGCAGATTTACAGTCTTACTCAGATATACAGTTTTCACAGTACCATGATATACAAAATACAGAACCATGGTATACAAATATTATAGAACCATAACATACAGATATTACATTTTATACAGATCAGTTTTACAATGTTATGGTTAATACAGTTTTACAGAATCATGGTTATTACAGTTATACAGAATCATGGTAAATCAGTAAGATACATATAACAGTATTATATAGTAACCTTGATGGATCATATCATATTATAGAGCACGGTACCGTAACTATTACAATATAGAGTGAAACCACATATCTCAGATAGTGTGTGGATTTTATGAGTTGTCAACTGTGCCTTGGGAGAGATTGTAAGCTCCTTAGTAGTTTGGGTTAGGGCGGCCGGTCTGATGATAGAGGTTTCAGTCGACTTATCCTGATAGACCAACCAGTGTTAAGCCCCACTTACGGGCCATACAACCCTATCATGAGGGGTTAAATCATGACATACAACCATCTAGGGAAGTTTCTACAGTTATACATATATATACATACATACAGATTTACAGAAAACAACAGATATATCTATAGATACTAAAAGTATGATTAAATAGAAAGTTCAGAAATAATTGTATTTTAAGCCACATAGGTGTGAGTTATACTGTATTATATTTTGCATGCTATCCCAACTTCAGTAGATTAAAAGTATATTGTTCATATAAACTCAGTTGTCATACACTGGTAATAGCATATTTTGTCTTACTGAGATTTGTCTCATCCTAGTAATTTAATACATTTCAGTTCAGGTGATCCAACTAAACGAATAGATTAGGATCGGGGATAGAGGGGATATTTATACTGCCCTATCAAAAGGGTATGTGTATGCTGAGAGATGTATTTTTGTGTAGATATTAGATGATCTAGTGGTGAAGATTGGAGTGATGTATATATATATATGTGTGTGTGTGTGTGTGTTTTGGGAAGATACTAAATTTTAGTATTGTAATTATGGTTATATGATTTTGTGTTTTCCGCTGCATAGGTGTGTGATTTTATGAACAGGTATTCCTCGGTGCCCACTTTGGGACTAAGATGTTATAGTATATGTTATCAGGGATATTAGAGTAATATAGTTTATAACTGTAAAAAAAAATTAATATGAATTTGGGTCATTACAGTTTGGTATCAGAGCTTAGGTTGCTAAGTTCTGCAGACTTTAGTATACAACGCAAAACAATACTAGAATATAGGAACATAATTTCAATGAGTTAATGTCGGGAAATTAAGATGAGAATTTAGGATTCTGTTCTGCGGTCTGGAAGCAGGAACTTCGAGGTGGATTCTGTGATTTTCCTAGGGTGACGATTTCAGGAAAACCATAGTAAACTATCATCGATTTCTATTTCCATATAGTATGACTAAACCCTAAATTAGTAATAGGTGGTGTGGGGATATCTTAGTTAGATTAATGTAAGAATAGCATTATGAGGTGTAGATTCTCAGAATAAATTTGGTATTATTGCAGGATGGACCTTGGAGATAGTAGTGCTCATGCTAGTGGCGATGATGGAGCAGGGCCTCCTAGCATGAGCGGCAGGGATTCAAATGTTGTTTTGAGCGGCGTAGCTCAGCAGGTTATGGCTAAGATTGCGCGGAACTCCAGGGAGCATGGAGGCCCATCTACAGCCTAGGGGTGTGCGATAAAGAAGTTTACCAGAACCCTCCAGCATTTTTAGGAGGAGCAGATCTTGCAGTTGCTGAGAACTGGATGCAGGAGATCAAGAAAGTACTAACGGTGCTCCACTGCACTGATGAGTAGAGGGTCCTTTATACCACTTGTAAGTTGACAGGTGAGGCCGAGATATGGTGGACATCTACTAAGTTATTGGAGGAGTAGAGACCCATACCAGTGGCTATGACCTGGAGCCGGTTCAGGGAGGTATTTTTTGGCAGATATTTTCCCGCTACTATCAGAGAGGCTAAAGTGGTAGAATTCATGAATTTGACTCAGGAAAATCTCACAGTTAAGCAATATGCAGTGAAATTCATTGATTTGTCATGCTTCGCCCCTTACATAGTATTGGATGAGGCTAAGAAGGTAAGAATGTTTGAGAGGGGCTTGAAGTAGGAAATTTTTAGACAGGTGGTAGTTCTAAAGATGCAAGATTTCTCTAAGTCGGTAGACAGGGCCACAGTAGCAAATGAGAGTTTACTGAGGGATGATGAGACGCAGAGCCATAGGAAGAGGCCTATGCCTCTGGATTTTCAAGTGGGTTCCAGCCAGGGCTCATGGAGAAGAAACCAGTATAGTGGAGGTCAAAGGCAGATGTCGGGACACCGTGGTTTCTAGGGCGAGCAAATTTATCCCACCTGTCCTAGGTGTGGCTAGAGACATATGGGAGAATTTCGTTTGGGAGAGAACGTTTGTTATCAGTGTGGAAGACCCGGTCATATGGCATGATCATGTCAGGGATCGCTGACCCATACGCTAGCTTACAGACCTTTCCAGGGAGGTTACCAGGTGCCCTGTGGAGGCCATTAGAGAAACACAGCTCCGACGAGGGTTTATATGTTGACGCAGGGAGATGCTGAGGTTGCCAGAGATGTTGTTATAGGTATTCTTATTGCTTTACCTTATAAAGCTATTGTTTTATTTGATTCAGGTGCCACCCATTCATTTGTGTCGTCGGGATATGTTAAATTATCTGAGGTTGAGGCACAGCTATTAGATGTTGAATTGTAAGTAGCCATGCCGAATGGATCAGTAGTGGGGTGTAAGAGGATACTTAAAAGTTATCTAGTGGGCATTCAGGAGAAGGTATTACCAGCTAATCTCATGGTGTTAGACATGCAGGGGTTCAATGTGATATTAGGTATGGACTGGCTGACAGCTAATTACGCCAACATTGATTGCCATAAAAAAAAGTGATCTTCAGACCCCCAGGTGAGCAGGAGTTCATATTCGTGGGATGTGTACGCGCCTCGTCATAGTTAGTGTTGGCCATTCAAGCGAGGAGGCTGCTTCAGGGTGGTTGTTAGGGGTATGTTGCTTACATAAAGGAGATGCTAAAAGAAGAATTGAAATAAGTTGATATTCCAGTAGTCAGAAAATTTCCAAATGTTTTTTTCGGAAGAATTAGCTAGTTTACCACCAGATCAAGAGATAGAATTTGCCGTGGATTTATTACCAAGGTCAACATCGATATCTAAAGCGTTCTATAGGATGACTCCACCTGAATTGAAAGAACTAAAAGATCAGTCATAGGAGTTGTTGGATAAAGGATTTATCAGGCCTAGAGTGTCGCCTTGGGGAGCACCAGTCTTGTTCGGGAAGAAGAAAGACGAGACTATGAGGATGTGCATTGATTATAGAGAGATAAATAAAGTAACAGTCAAGAATATATATCCTCTTCCCAAAATTGATGATTTATTTGATCAACCCCAAGGAAACTAGGTCTACTCCAAAATTGACCTTCGGTCGGGATACCATCAAGTGAAAGTTAAAGCAGAGGACGTTTCAAAGATAGCTTTTCGAACTAGAATTGGGCACTACGAGTCCTTGGTAATGCCGTTTAGATTTGACTAATGCACCATAAGTATTTATGGACCTAATGAATCGGGCATTCCATTAGAACTTTGACCAGTTTGTTGTGGTATTTATTGATAATATACTAGTCTACTCGAAGGGTTTTGAGGAACATAAGGAGCATTAGAGGCTGGTATTGCAAGTATTAAGAGAAAGGAAGTTATATGCTAAATTTAAGAAATGTGAATTCTAACTGAGGTAGGTCACTTTTCTTGGGCATGTGATTTCTGGGGACGACATATCAATATATCCAAGTAAAATAGAAATAGTGGTGAATTGGGTGAGACCAGTGAATGTTCAGGAGATTAGAAGCTTCCTAGGTCTGGCAGGATACTACCGGCGTTTTATGGATGATTTTTCCAAATTATCAGGTCCACTAACATGACTCAGGAGGAAAAATGTGAGATTTGAATGGACCAATGAGTGTGAGCAAAGCTTTTAGGAATTGAAGCAGCGGCTGGTCACTGCACCGGTATTATCTATTCCATTAGAAGAGGATGTATTTGTTATATATAGTGACGCGTCCTAGAAAAGACTTGGTGCGTGTTGATACAGCATGGGAGGGTTATTGCTAACACTTCTTGGTAGCTTAAAGAGTATAAAAAGAACTACCCAGTACATGATTTAAAATTAGTTGCAGTGGAGTAGGCCCTAAAGATATGGAGGCATTATCTTTATGGTGGGAGATGCGAGATCTTCACTCGACATAAAAGTTTAAAGTATTTCTTTACCTAGAAAGAAATGAATATGAGGGAGAGAAGATGGTTGGAACTCATTAAAGATTATGATTGCACTATCAATTACCACTTAGGGAAAGCAAATGTGGTGACTGATGCTCTAAGCCGAAAATAAGTGGGAGCAGCATTGTCAGCAGTAAAGATTCAGCATCTGATTCAGATGGATTTGGAGATGCTCGATGTGAAGCTAATAGAGAATGATCACCAAACATTTATTGCCAACCTAGTGTTACAGCCTACCTTATAGGAGAAAATTAAAGCTGCTCAGAGAAATGACGTAGAATTGGTAAAGCTGATAGAAAAAGTGTCAGACGGACAGGGGGAGGAGTTTAGTATTTCAAATGATGGAGCTCTATGGTTCTATACCAAGTTGTGCGTACTTGTAGATGTTGATATTAGGAGAGATATCCTAGAGGAGGCATACAAATACCTTTACATAGTGCATCTTGGAGGCACTAAAATGTATCGGGACCTTCGGGAATCTTTCTAGTGGAGTGGCATGAAAAGGGAGATAGCTAAGTTTGTAGAACAATGTTTGACATGCTAATAGGTAAAGGCTGAGCACCAAAGACCAGCGGGACAATTGCAGCCACTTTCCATCCTTGAGTGAAAGTGGAATCATATATCCATGGATTTCATTACGGGATTACCACCGTCGTTCCATGGGTAGAATGCTATTTAGGTGGTTGTTGACCAACTGACAAAGACTACTAATTTTCTCCCTATTAAAGTCAACTACTCTATGAGCAGACTGACAGAATAATACATTAAGGAGATAGTTCGATCTCATAGTGTGCCAGTATCCATAGTTTCATACCTAGACCCACGATTTACATCGCGATTTTGGAAGAGTTTGCAGGAAGCTTTGTGGTCTCAATTATCATTCAACACAACCTTTCATCCTTAGACTGATGGGCAGATAGAGAGGACAATCCAGATACTTGAGGATATGCTACGAGCATGCGTGCTAGATTTTGGGGGTAGTTGGACTAAGTATATCCGTTGGTTAAGTTTGCATATAATAACAGCTACCAGGCCAGCATCGAGATGGCACCATACGAGGCATTATATGGTAGAAGGTGTCGTTCTCCACTATATTGGGATGAAATGGATGAGAGGTGAGTTTTAGAACCAGAGTTTATGCAACAGGTGTATGACAAAGTCCGACTAATGAAAGATACAATCAGTGCAACTCAGAGTCGGCATAAAAGTTACGCAGATACTCTCCGTCAGAAGTTGGATTTTGATGTGAGAGATCAGGTATTTTTGAGAGTAGCACTGCTTAGAGTAGTTATGAGGTTTGAGAAGAAGGGTAAGCTGAGCCCTAGATTTATTGGCACATTCGAGATACTTGAGAGAGTGGGTCCAGTTGCCTACAGGCTAACTTTACCACCAGCTCTATACAGAATTCATGACGTATTTCATGTTTCCATACTAAGGAAATACGTCCCAGATCCTTCCCATGTGATCAGCTATGAGGAGATAGAGCTTAAAGATACTTTAGTATATGAGGAAACACCAATGCATATTCTAAATAGAAAAGAACAGGAGTTGCGCACCAAAAAAGAATCCACTAGTAAAAGTCTTAAGAAGGAATCATACAATGGAGGAGGCCTGCTAGAGTAGGAGATACGACAAAAATACCCACATTTGTTTAGTGGGGACTAGCATTAGACAGGAAAAGGAACAGTGACAATTCAGGTAAAGTAAATATAGTCTGGTTTTATTATATGCAGAACAGGATAATGTATGTATAATTTGTACTTTAGATTATAGAATAGGTAGTAATTTTGGTTTAGGGAGACTTTTCTTTTATGTGTATACTTGTAATTTTCCAGAACCAAAATTGTAACCACGGTATTCCTTCGCCATGAGTGAGGGTAATTAATAAAATAAGTAGCAATTTTTTCTCAGATGATGGTGTATAGCACAAATAGCAAATTTTGAGGACGAAATTTTATAAGCAGGGGAGAATGTAGAAACTCGAAAAATAAAAGGAAAATTCAAAAGGAATAAAGCAGGGTTCGTCGATGAAACCCTTGGTTTCATCGAAGAACGCCTATATACGGTTCGTGGACGAGCTTTAGTGTCTCGTCGACAAAGAGATACCGAGAGGGGGACATTCAAACCCTTTGGTTCGTCAACGAACTCATCATCCTCATCGATGAACTCCTTTCTTCGATTCGTCGATGAGTCCACATGTCTCATTCAACAAAACCACATGGCCAACCATCTATAAATACGCGAAAAATCATATTTTGGCGAGAAAATTAGCTTTCTTCACTTTCTCTCTCTAAAAATTCAGTCTCTTCACCTTCTCTTTAAGATTTTGGCTCTGTTTTTCCCTGATTGGACGATCAGAAGTTACCACGATGTTCTTGGAGAGATTCTTTATAACTTAGCTGGAGTAGAATTTTGGTTTGAGAAGTTCATCCCAAAATCAGGGTAATTGGGTTACTTTAGGGTATATATGGTTAGTAGGCTTTATGAACCCAGATCTTGTATTAGATGAAAATATATTGAAATTTGAATTGGTTAAACTAGGGTATCGTAATTTCAGGGTTTGCGTTTCCAAACACCACAGGCATGGGTTGAGGATCCCAACGGGTGTTTTCTCAGGAACTCAGGTAACACTGATAAATAACTAGCGGTTTATAATTTTATGGATAAAGATATATGTGAGTCTGGGGAAAAAGGTAAGTATAGTATTATTCTGAGTTTGGATTGATTGAATTAGGAAATGTACATTATTTCAAGGTTTTGAGTTTGGTATGCCGCGAGAGTGAGAATAAAGTTGAGGTCAGGCCTCCCAATTAGTTAGGTAAGGGAAATATGCTATACCAGTAGATCAGATATTTTTACTTGAAAAATATAGTATTTGTTTATGGGTTTCTAAAGTAAGAAATTATACAACTTTATATATTATAGTTAATAAGTAATATTTACCTGTGTGGCTTGAGAAATATTAGTATAGTACAATATTCTACACAGCTTTTATAGAATTACATTTATATAGTTTATAGAATTATGTTACACAGAATATACTATTTTATTTACAAAGCTACGACTATTCAACATTTACAGAATTATGGTTTATTATAGTTTATTTAGATAAACAATTATTTGCAGATTTACAGTCTTACTCAGATATACATTTTTATTCAGATATGCAGTTTTCATAGTACCATGATATACAAAATATAGAACCATGATATACAGATATTACAGAACCATAACATACAGATATTATAGTTTATACAGATCAGGTTTACAGCGTTATGGTTAATACAACTTTGCAGAATCATGGTTATTACAGTTATACAGAATAATGGTAAATCAGTAATGTTAGACCAAGTTGTTAAGGGTCTTTCATTCCTACCGTGTTTTGATGACAACAACCCATGAGCAGTTCTTAAGGCTACTAACGTTTCTCTCTAAGTCATGTTTCAGCTATACAGAATGGAATCTAAAGCAACAAACAGTCAAAGCAACTCATACCATGACCAAAAGCACAAGCCTCTCAACGCATTCATGGACGATACACAATATACAAAGTCATCTGAAAGATGAATGTGAGAATGAGAGAGAGACCACCTTGTAAATATCTTGTATATAGAGTAAAACTCAAAACTAAGAGCAAGAAATGGGCGTATCACACACACACAACAAAATACAAGTAAAGTTATTTAAAAGCGTGAAAAGAAACCCCCAAACGGACAAGGACCTTCTTTGTACTCAAAAGAACAAATCGTAAGAAGAAGGAACTCGTCGACGAACACAGGGCTTCGTCGACGAGTGTAACACAAACTTCATCGACTAACACAGGGTTTTCGTTGACGAAAATATACCAAGAGCCATCTGAATTCAGAGCCACAACTTGTCGACAAACACAGGGTGTCGTCGACAAATGTAATGAAGAACTCGTCGACGGACACAGGGTTCTCGTCGACGAAAATATACCGAGAGGTACCTGAATTCAGAACCAGCAACTCGTTGACGAACACAGGGCTTCGTCGATGAATTTACTGAAGAGCTCGTCGATGAAGTTCAGGCTTCGTCGACGAACGTCGGGCAGCAGCAAACATTAAATGCTGCAAAACGGCTAGTTTAACTCTTGTCTCATATTCATAAATGCCCAACGGCTCTCCAGCATTCCCCTTGCCCATTTGGTGTTTAAATAGGAGTAAATAGCATTTATTCCTCACCAAGAAAGTTGATATTGTAAAAAGATCATTCATTGGTGTTCTCACTTTCTAGGGTTTGCTCATACACTCACTTGCCCTCTTCTTGCTGCTCTTAGTCTTGCTTCTACTCTATTGACAAAAGGACATTGAGTAAGGATTTTATTGTTGTAATCATCTCAAAGCGAGTATTCAAGTTTACATTTATTTCTCATCTACTTCTTGTAAAGAAAGGCTCTTTGTGAGCTACTGTTGGGTGTCTCTAAGTGAGCACTTTGTTGAAACTCTTTGTGAGCTACCGTGTATTGGCTTCTCCGCCAAAGGAGGATTTTGAGAATCCTTGAGTTGGTCTCAAGGCGTAGACGTAGGCGGGGTGCCAAACCACATTAATATCTTTGTGTTTAACTTCTCTTCTCTTATATCTCATTTATTATTATTGTGATTTCCTGCATCTTTACACTGCAAATTTATACACTTGCTCTTGGTAATATTTTTGTGGTTGTAGAAAGTTAGCACATCCGTGAAGAAAGTCTATTCACCCCCCCCCCCGGGTCTAGACATTCAACCGGGCCAACAAGTGGTATCAGAGCGCCAGTCGTTGAAATTTGGAATAACATCTAAGCGAAAAGATCAACATGGTAGACATGTTTGCCTAAGATCAATCCATGGACCGCCCTCCCAAGTTTTGTGGAACTAACTACCCAGCATGGAAGGATCGAATGTCTATCTTTATCTAGGCCTATGACTACCATATGTAGAATGTCATCACCGAAGGAGACTATACCTTCAAAAATGAAGACGGTGATGACATACCCATTGGAAAACTTCCCGAGGCAGATGCAATACTGGCACAACTTAACTTTAAAACCAAGAATTTCCTATATTGTGCCGTAAGTGATGAAGAGTACAACCAAATATGCGGTTGCAACACGACCAAGGAAATGTGGGAAAAACTTCAGGTAACGTATGAAGGCACTACCCAGGTAAAGAGATCTTAAATTTATATGCTTGTAAAAGAATATGAAATGTTCAAAATGGAAGAAGGTGAAACAATTACAGCTATGTTCACACGGTTCACACACATCACTAATGGACTAAAAGCTCTCGTTAGAGAGTACTCTATGGAAGATAATGTGCAGAAAGTTCTTCGGTCTCTACCAACATCTTGGCACGCAAAGTCCACAGCAATTGAGGAAGCAAAGGACCTCTCAAAGGTCACACTTGACAAACTAATTGGATCTCTCATGACCTACAAGATCAAGAAGAAAAATGCTGCTGCTGAAGCTGAAGCTCCCAAGAAGGCTACCGGAATTGCTCTGAAAGCCGGGAAGCAAAAAGAGATCATAGAAGAAAAGGAGAATGATGATGAAGATGAAGTTGCCCTACTAACTAGAAGATTCAGAAACTTTCTGATGAACAAACAAAATGGCAAACAAAAGGAGAAAGGAGAATCGAGCATCAGATGCTACAATTGCAAAAATATCGGGCATCGCATGGCCGATTGCCCTCTCTTCAAAAACAAAAGCAACAATCAACAAGGAGACAAGAAGATGTTCAAAGCAATGAACGCAACTGAATGGGATAAACTAGATGGAACCTCAACCGACGAAGAAGTCAAAGAAGAAGTTGCTCATTTCTGCCTTATAGCGGACAAATAAAATGAGGTAAGTTCTGATGACGAATATCTCCCTTCATATAAAGAATTAGAGGAAAATTATAGAAAACTCTATGTTGAGCTAAGAACATCTAAAAAGAAACTTAAACTTTTAGAAGAAAATTATTCAAAATGCAAACAAAAACAGATTTGCTCATGTGACACCTTGAAAGCTGAAAATGCATCTTCTCGTCTTGAAAAGAAAAGCTTTCTAAAGAATACTTAAACTACAAAGAGTCCTCTCAAAAAGAAATTGAAAGCTTAAAAAGTCAAGTAATTGAATTCCTTCAAGAAAACTTTTCATTGAAAAAGAAAGTGGAGGATCAAAGCAATACTATATATAAATTTACAAATGGTAAGGAAAATTTCGATAGATTACTTGGACCTCAAAGATTTGGAATTTTCAAAGAAGGTTTAGGATACGGCTTATCATCTTCAGAATCGATAGGATTTGCAAACCTCTATGCGAAAAGGAGTTCTGCATCAAAGAAAAGTCATGCACCTAAACTAAACCCCTCACACACAAATAAAGTCTACCTATATTGTGAGAAAAAGGGTCACGTGCGATTTACTTGCCCCTTCAAGGGAAATAGAGGAAAAAATATGAACTACAGATTGGTGATTAAGAACACTAACCTAGTAGGACCCAAGAAAATATGGGTACCAAAACAAATCACTTGATGTTGTGTGCAGGTATGCTTGAAGAGCAACTCCATAAAGAATAAATGGTTTCTAGATAGTGGATGCTCAAGGCATATGACGAGAGATGCAAGCAAATTCCTCTCCCTCACCTACAAAAAGTAAGGGCTTGTCACGTTTGGAGATAACGCCAAGGGAAGAATCATCAGTAAAGGTAAAATAGGTAATTCATCCTTGGCTATTGAGAATGTTGCTCTAGTTGATACTCTCAAACATAATTTGTTAAGTGTTAGTCAACTATATGATAAAGGATTAAACATTATTTTCCAATCCACAAAATGCCTAATAAATGACTTAAATGGAAATACCATTCTCATAGGAAAATTCGAATCCAACATATACACAATTGAGTTTGATGACATCACAAATTGTAACATTAAGTATTTAGCTGTCACCAATGAAAATTGTTGGCTATGGCATAGGAGACTAGGTCATGCAAGCATGGATCTTCTTCATAAACTTTCATCCAAGAAACTAGTAAACGGCCTACCAAAAGATAATTATGTGAAAGACAAAATATGTGATGCATGTCAATGTGGAAAACAAGTTAAGACCTCCTTCAAAACTAAGAAAGTAATCTCTACATCAAGACCCTTAGAGTTAATTCATCTTGATCTATTTGGACCTAATGACATAGCTAGCATTAGTGGAAAGCTGTATGCATTTGTCATAGTTGATGACTTCTCTAGATTTTCATGGGTAATTTTTCTTGCTAACAAAAGTGATACTTGTAATGCATTTATTCATTTTTGTGGAAAAATCCAAAATGAGAAGGGAATGTCAATTATACACATTAAGAGTGATAGAGGAAGAGAGTTTAGAAATAAAGAACTTGAGGACTTTTACAACGAAAATAGATACACACACAACTTCTCCACACCAAAAACTCCACAACAAAATGGAGTAGTTGAAAGAAAAAATCGAACTCTCCAAGAAATGGTTAGAACAATGCTCAACGAACATAATTTGCAAAAATACTTCTGGGCAAAAGCCGTTAGCACAACATGCTATGTTAGCAACCGAGTCATCATTAGATCCAAGATAGGAAAAACCCCATATGAAATATGGAAGGGTAGAAAACCTAACATCTCGCATTTTAAGGTTTTTGGATGTAAGTGTTTTATATTAAACGACAGGGATCATTTAGCTAAGTTTGATTCAAAGTCCAATGAGGGGATTTTCATAGGATATGCCATGAATAGTAAAGCATATAGGGTATTCAACAAAAGGATTCAAACTGTTCAAGAATCAACCCATGTTGTATTTGATGAAACAAATCCTCACGCATCCAGAACACCTATTGAGATAGATGAAGAAAACCAAGTCACTACCTTTAGAATTGAAAGAGAATTAGAACAACTCAAGTTAAATAATGATCAAGACACAAATTGTCAAGATACAAATGTCAATCATCTAGGATCTTCTCCTCAAGAGTCTAACCAACCAAAAGAAAAGGAAGATCATGAATTACCTAAAGCTTGGAAGTTTGTAAAAAATCATCCAACTGATCTCATCATAAGTAGTCCCTTTCAAGGAGTCAGCACCCGATCTCACCTTAGAAGTGGATGTAATCACATTGCTTTCGTATCTCACTCAGAACCTAAAAACTTTGAAGAAGCTTGAAATGATGAAAATTGGTTAAATGCCATGCAAGAAGAATTAGATCAATTTGAAAGAAACAAAGTATGGAACTTAGTCCCTAAGCCCAAAAATACTACAATAATTGGCACTAAATGGGTATTTAGGAATAAGAAAGATGAAGATGGAAACATTGTTAGAAATAAGTCTAGATTAGTAGCCCAAGGATATAACCAACAAGAGGGTATTGACTATGATGAAACTTATGCTCCTGTAGCTAGAATGGAAGCCATTAGAATGCTTCTTGCCTTTGCTTGTTACAAAAACTTCAAATTATTTCAAATGAATGTTAAAAGTGCCTTTTTGAATGGATACATAAATGAAGAAGTATTTGTCAAGCAACCTCTTGGTTTTGAGAGCCACACTCTTCCCGATCACATATATAAACTCTCAAAAGCCCTTTACGGACTTAGGCAAGCCCCAAGAGCTTGGTATGAGTGCTTAAGCAAATTTCTTCTAGAAAATGGGTTCACAAGAGGAAAATTCGATACCACTCTTTTCTTAAAACATAAAGATAATGATATGCTAGTTATACAAAATTTATGTGGATGATATTATCTTCGGGGCCACAAATGCGACCTTGTATCAAGATTTTGCTCAAACTATGCAGGAAACATTTGAGATGAGCATGATGGGTGAGCTAACCTTTTTCCTAGGATTACAAATCAAACAAATGAATCTTCATAAATCAGGCCAAATACGTTAGGGACATGTTAAAGAAATTCAACCTTGAAATGGGTAAATCTAAGGTAACTCCTATGAGCATCTCAACAAAGCTTGACGCTGATGAAAAAGGGAAAAACATTGACCAAAAACTCTACCGTGGGATGATAGGTAGCTTATTGTATCTCACTTCCAACAGGCCTGATATAATGTTCAGCGTTTGTCTATGCGCTAGATTTCAAGCTTGTCCTAAAAAATCCCATCTTTATGCGGTCAAACGAATCTTTAGATACTTAGCAGGCACTCATGACCTAGGACTCTTCTATCCTAAAAATGCTCCTTTTAACCTCATATGCTATTTTGATGCTGACTACGGTGGTTGTAAAATCGATAGAAAAAGCTTTAGTGGAACATGTCATTTCCTTGGACACTCTCTTGTTTCCTGGTTTTGCAAAAAACAAACCTCCATAGCTCTTTCCACCACTGAGGCTGAGTATATCGCAACCGGCAGCTGTTGTGCTCAAGCATTATACATGAAACAACAACTTGAGGATTTCAGAATCTTAGTTAAAGGTACTCCAATTCATTGTGACAATACTAGTACCATTAACATATCAAAGAATCCGTGTCTCCATTCTAGAACCAAGCATATTAAAATTAGGCACCACTTCATTCGAGATCATGTCCAAAAGGGAGACGTTGAGTTGGTTCATGTTCCCACCGAAAACCAACTTGCCGACATTCTTACCAAGCTCTCAATGAAGAAAGATTCCACAAAATTCGACATGCCCTAGGAATGTGCACTCCTTCAGATGTACTATAGGATCCTCATGTCAGCTCCTACCCCCGGACTCACTCACCATTCTCTTACACTTAGTTTTTCTTTTCTCTTCCTCTAGTTCTCGTTGACGAACACAGGGTATTCGTCGCCGAGAAGTCCGTATAATTCATTGACGAACACAGGGGTCTCGTTGCCAAATTTTCCATAATTTCATTGACAAACATAGGGCTTCGTCGACGAAAACCGTTGGGCTACTTATTTCTTCCCAGTTAAAACAAACCAACCCTAACCCTCTTCATGCACCTCTCCTTTCTCTTGGCTCTGTGTCCTTCCTCTGCCCACCCTGCGCCACCACCTACCTCTCTCGCCACCACCACGCTACCAGCTCCTCCTCTCGACTGCCCTCGTTTGTCCCATTCCCTCAAGCTCCCTCCTCCTCTTGGCCATGTCAATTCTCTCCGCCCCTCCATGGCTCCTTGCCCCAAACGCCGGAATCTTCAAACTGAAGCCGGCGAAGGATCATCTCGCCCTGCCTCCGGTCCCCCTACACCTGCTCTAGCCAACCCCGACCCCCGCTTCGTCTCCCCTGAAGCCGCCTCCCGTTACCAAAACAACATCCTCAAAGGCATATCGTCTATGGCAAAATCGTACCCTCCGATTTTCTCTAGCTTCATTTCCCCACCCTTCTCACCAAGATTAAAGCCTTCGGGTGGGATGCCCTTTTCAATCTTGATGAGCTTGTTTATGAAGACTTTGTTCGCAAGTTCTACGCGAATTTCGTTTCCTCATATCGTGGCATGGCCGCTTACTCCACTGTTCGAGGCACCTTTATTCAACTTTCCGATGATACGTTCTCTGCGGTACTCGACTGCACCTCTTATTCTCTTCGTGGCATCCCCAAGTCATCTTGGCCGACACGATTCGACTGGTTCAACCCACACACCACCCTCAAGCTGATTACTAGTAATCCTCGTATTCTCGCGATGGCTCGCCCGAAATCCAAGGACCTCACTGTGGAATTTTGGGTCCTCCACCATATAATAACATATAACTTGTGCCCTCGCACTGGTGGCAGGGATTGGGTCACCCTCGGAGACATATTGTGTATCTACTGTCTATGGGTTGGCCGTGGTATCTATCTTCCCTCTATTATTGTTTAGAACATGGAAGAAGACCTCAAACGGCAACGCGGTTGTCTCCCGTACGGTCGTCTCCTCACGACCTTCTTTGATCACTACGACCTCATTCGCGCCAGCCTGCCTTGCATTCGTCCGGTGCCGGAAGATGTTTACAATGAGGCGACTTTTCATCGCATGCACTTTGAAAAGGACGAAGCCACCAACACGTGGGTCAAAGCCCATGAGCAGGGCAATATTCTCGTCGATGAGGTTAAGGCCGCCCTGGAGGCCGAAGAAGAAGCAGAAGAAGGCGAGCATGCGGAAACCGTGTATGGCCACATACTGGAGCGCCTGGACGGGCTTCAGCACGCTATGACACAATCAGAGCTTTGACACCACCATCGTTTTGACTCCATAGATGCGTCTCTTGCTACGCAAGAGAATGCTAACCGTGCTCGTTTTGACTCTCTCGACGCGTCTTTCGCTGCACTCTTTGATCGACTAGGTCACCCGCGCGAGTAGCGCACTCTCTCCGCTATCCCCCAATTTTGATTATGGCAAAGGGGGAGAGATTATTTAGGTCTCTTTTTAGTTGTATTCTTTTCAGTTGTATTCGGATGTAGTTAGAATAGAATATATTAGCCTTAAACACTATTTGTAAACACAACACATATTCAGTAATGAAACATTAGCAAACATTGCATCTTTTAAATATAAATGCTCTATCTATGTACTTGAATGATTGATATACTAGACTATCATGGTTTATGTAGGGATAAATGGAAAATATCTTACTTATAAACAACATGCTACCAAAATTTAATAAAATACTCTTTCATAAAATGCAAACATTAAGGGGGAGAATTTTATTCAAACTCTAAACCATTCCTTTTAGTAAGGGGGAGCATTTATCTTTCAAAAAGAACACTAATGGATTGTCATCATCAAAAGGGGGAGAATGTTAGACCAAGTTGTTAAGGGTCTTTCACACCTACCGTGTTTTAATGATAACAACCCATTAGCAGTTCTTAAGGCTACTAACGTTTCTCTCTAAGTCATGTTTCAGTTATACAGAACGACATCTGAACCAACAAACAGTCAAAGCAACTCATACCATGACCAAAAGCACAAGTCTCTCAACGCATTCATGGACGATATATAATATACAAAGTCATCTGAAGGATGAATGTGAGAATGAGAGAGACCATCTTGTAAATATCTTGTATATAGAGTAAAACTCAAAACTAAGAGCAAGAAATGGGCGTATCACACACACACAACAAAATACAAGTAAAGTTATTTAAAAGTGTGAAAAGAAACCCCCAAACAGACAAGGACCTTCTTTGTACTCAAAAGAACAAATCGTAAGAAGAAGGAACTCGTCGACGAACACAGGACTTCGTCGACGAGTGTAACACAAACTTCGTCGACGAACACAGGGTTCTCGTCGATGAAAATATACCAAGAGCCATCTGAATTCAGAGCCACAACTCGTTGACGAACACAGGGCGTTGTCGAAGAATGTAATGAAGAACTCGTTGACGAACACAGGGTTCTCGTCGGCGAAAATATACCGAGAGGTACCCGAATTCAAAACCAGCAACTAGTCGACGAACACAGGGCTTCATCGACGAATTTATTGAAGAGCTCGTCGACGAAGTTCAGGCTTCATCGACGAACGTCAGGAAGTAGCGAACATTAAATGCTGCAGAATGGCTTGTTTGACCCTTGTCTCATATTCATAAATGCCCAACGACTCTCCAGCATTCCCCTCACCCATTTGGTGTTTAAATAGGAGTAAATAGCATTTATTCCTCACCAAGAAAGTTGATATTGTAAAAAGATCATTCATTGGTTTTCTCATTTTCTAGGGTTTGCTCATACACTCACTTGCCCTCTTCTTGCTGCTCTTAGTCTTGCTCCTACTCTATTGATAAGAGGATATTGAGTAAGGATTTTATTGTTGTAATCAGCTCAAAGGGAGTATTCAAGTTTACATTTATTTCTCATCTACTTCTTGTAAAGAAAGGCTCTTTGTGAGCTACTGTTGGGTGTCTCTAAGTGAGCACCTTGTTGAAGCTCTTTGTGAGCTACCGTGTATTGGCTTCTTCGCCGAAGGAGGATTATAGTGGATTTTGGGAATCCTTGAGTTGGTCTCAAGGCGTGGACGTAGGCAGGGTGCCGAACCACGTAAATATCTTTGTGTTCAACTTCTCTTCTCTCATATCTCATTTATTGTTATTGTGATTTCCTACATCTTTACACTGCAACTTTATACACTTGCTCTTGGTAAGATTTTTGTGGTTGTAGAAAGTTAGCACATCCGTGAAGAAATTCTATTCACCCCCCTCTAGACATTTAACCAGGCCAACAAGTAAGATATATATAACAGTATTATACAGTATTAGACCCTGATGGAACATATCAAATTATAGAGCATGGTACCGTAGCTATTATAGTATATAAAGTGCAACCACATATCTCAGATAGTGTGTGGATTTTATGAGTAGTCAACCATGCCTTGGGAGAGATTGCAGGCTCCCTAGTAGTTTGGTTTGAGGCGGTCGATCTGACGATAGAGGTTTCAGTTGACTTATCCTAATAGGCCAACTAGTGTTGAGTCCCGCCTACAAGCTGCACAACCCTGTCATGAGGGGTTAAATCATGACATACAGCTATCCAGGGAAGTTTCTACAGTTTCATATATATATATATATATATATATATATATATATATATATATATATATATACAGATTTATAAAAAAACAACAGATATATCTTTAAATACTAAAAGTGTGTGTGTGTGTGTGTAAATACTAGATGATCTAATGGTGAAGACTGGAGTGATGTGTATATATGTGTGTGTGTGTGTTTTGGGAAGATACTGAATTCTAGTATTGTATTTATGATTATATGATTTTATGTTTTTTGCTGCATAGGTGTGTGATTCTATGAACAAGTATTCCTCGGTGCCCACTTTGGGACTGAGATGTTATAGTAGATCTTATCAGGGGTATCAGAGTAATATAATTTATAATTGTAAAAAAAATTATTATGAATTTTCGAGTCATTACAGGTCAAGCTCCAGATCATATAAGGCAACTAAAGTAAGTAAAACACAAATTAAAGTATGTTTTACCACAGGTGAGAAAACTTCATGAAAGTCTACACCTTCCCTTTGACTGTAGCCTTTTGTTACCAAACATGCCTTGTACATAACATCCTTAACTTCAGGAATTCCTTTTTTTCTTTTGAAAACCTATTTGCAACCAATAACCTTTTGGCTCTTCGGCGATTTAACTAGCTCCCATGTCTGATTTCGATGAAGAGACTCGATCTCTTCAGTCATAACAACAATCTATTTAACAAATTCTTTGCTTACAATGGCAACACGGTACGTGGAAAACTCATCCTCTTTGATGAATTCTGTCACAGACAAAGCACAAGCAACTAAATCTGCATAAGCATACCTCTCGTGTGCTTAATCTTCCTGCGCTGTCTTCGAATCGTAATATTGTCTTGTTGCAGTGGTGGTGCTTCTTCATGTTGCACCTCCTCCTCATTAAGTTAATTTGTCGGTGCTTCAAGCATCGTCTTTGAAACATCAAACTGAAATTCCACCTGATGTCTATCACTTTTACTACAACCTGCATCAAAAGAATCCTTTTTCCAATGAAACATAAATGATTCATCAAAAGTGACATCCCTGCTAATTAGAAATTTAGGTGACTTAGGATCAGGACACCACAACCTGTATCCTTTCACCCCTTGTCCGTATCCAAGAAAGATGCATTTCTTGGCTCTAGGCTCCAATTTCCCTTCATTAACATAAGCATAGGTTGGACAATCAAAAATTCTTAAACAAGAATAATCAGCAAACCGATTTACCTGACCATAACACCTCAGATGTCTTACATTCAATAGCAGTCGATGGAAACCTGTTCATTAGATAATAGGTTGTGTTGATTGTCACAACCCAAAATTTCTTTGGCAGACTTGTTGTAAAAAGCATACAACGTGCTCTCTCCAAAATAGTTCTATTTATGCGTTCTACAACTCCATTTTGCTGCGGAGTACCCTTGACCGTACTATGTCAAACGATGCATTCGTTCTTGAAAAACTCATTAAATTCTCCTGAATAGAATTCTAAACCATTATTAGTCCGTAAACTTTTCACATTTTTACCGGTCCGATTTTCTATCATAACCTCCCACTTCTTAAATTTCTTGAACACATCATTTTTATTTTTCAAGGTATAAATCCAAAATTTGCGGGAAAATAATCAATAAAAGTCGGTATATACCGAGAACTACTGAGAGAGGGAACTTCTGTATTACTGAATTTAATTCTCTTATATTTACCAAAAACACAATTTTCACAAAAGTCAAGTTTACCTGTATTTTGTCCACAAAGTAAACCTCGTTTACTTAATTCGGTCATGCCCCTCTTGCTTATTTGACCCAAACGCATATGCCATAACCGAGTAATGTCTGAATCTGAGTCAACTGATAAAGAAACTGAAGTAGAACCATAAATTGTATTGCACTACAAAAAATAAAGACTATTTCTTCTATTCCCTTTCGTCAAAATTAGTGCACCTTTCGAAACTTTTAATACTCCACCTTGAGTTGAAAACTTACAGCCGATAGCATCAAGAGTACCTAAAGAAATCAAATTCTTTTTCAACTCTAGAACATGCCGAACATCTATCAAAGTCCTTACAATACCGTCAAACATCTTAATTTGAATTGTACCTATTCCAACAGTTTTACACGTCATACTATTACCCATCAAGACGGTACCACCATTAATTGATTGATATGTGGCAAACTAATCTTTATTAAAATACATATGATCAAAACAACCCGAATCAAGAATCCACTCATTTTCTGAGCTAAAATCAATAACGGTAACTGAAAGAACATATTCGGCATCTTAAGATTTATTTTTTCTACAACTTCGGCAACAACTGAAGAATTTTCATTCTTGTTGTCTTTTTTATCTGATTTATTATTTTTCTTAAGTTTAGGACAATTCCACTTAGTGTGCCCCTTCTTGTGACAATAGAAGCATTCAACATTTTTCTTCGATTTGGATTTAGATCGGCCTCTATTTTTAGATCCCTTATTTTGACTCCTTCCCCTTGCCATAAGATTGTCTCCAATTTCTTCGGTATAATTGTTAGAAACTTTTTTTCTTAATTCTTGTGAATTTAAAGATGCCTTAACATCTTTCATACTAATGGAGTCTTTACTATAAAGTAAAGTGGTAACAAAATGCCCCTAGGAATGGAGCAATGAACATAATAAAATAATGGTTTGATCTTCATCATCAATTTTAATCTCAAGATTTCTTAAATCCATAATTATCTGGTTATATTCATCAATGTATTATTTAATAGGCGTACCTTCTTTCATCTGTAGTGTAAAAATTTTGTTTAAGGTACAACCTGTTGGTGAGAGACTTCGTCATGTAGAGACTCTCGAACTTTTACCACATTTTCAATGCGTTGTCTTCTTCCACAACCTCGCATAATACCTTATCTGATAAATTGAGAATAATTGCACTGCAAGTCTTCTCGTCTACTTCTGCTAGCTCCGCAACAAACATTGTTTTCGTCGGAACGGTTGTTACGATCGAGGCTGCCGATGTTGTTGTCGACATGGTCGTAGTTGGAACCTTCCTATCGACTCCTTTTTCTTAGAGCATTTTTTCTCGTGGCCATAGTGCCTTTTGCAGTCCTTGTTGAACCAAAATGGCATGCATTTTAATATGCCATAAACTGAAACTGATTTTGCCATCAAATTTCTCGATCTCATATTTGGTAGACATTTTGAAAATTTAAAAAACTCTAAATAGATATAAAAAAACTAAAATAGCTCCGATGCTAGTTTGTTACGGAAATTGGCCCAGAAATAAATAATATTTCTGGCAAGATTAGAATTTGGAGTTGAAAATAATCATGAGAAATTAATGGTAAAATAAATAAATAAATAAATAAAACAGCATGCACAAGACACAAGAGATTTACGTGGTTCAACAGTGTACCTACTCCATGAGCGAAGACAGATAAGAAGTATTCACTACATAAAATAGTAGAATACAAAATATTAGTCGCTCACACTCTCGAACCTAGAACCCAAATACACTCAATATTCCTCACATGATATACACAAAATTGGATATAAATCACTCAATTTTTCTGGTTTTAGGATGGATCTCACAACTGAGCATGCATGGCCTTATATAGGCAATTGGCTGGCACAAGATTCAAATATGATGGGCTGCATAATTTAAAAAAAGGTAGCTATGAGTGTGAAATCAACAATGGAGGCTCGAAGCTGGCTGCTGCATGGGCAACTGTGAATTCAGCAATAGCTGCTGCTACCCATGAAAGTCAATAGTTGCTCTAACAGTCTGGATGATCCTTTTGGTCTCAATTACACACTTGATCCTCTAACTATTAACACGTCAGGAGAATTAGTTTCACGCATCGACTTTATATTCTCATTCGCTTTGAGTTATGAACTATCAACTCTAATACCACTTGTTAACACCGGAAAAACCTATGAGTGAGATTGATACACACGAGTGAACATCAACTTGAACTAAAATGTTAAACCTATTGGATTTTAAGTCCAACCATGTATATAAGTAACTATCATTCACTCAATTTTTTTAATGTTGAACAAACTCATAAGTGAAATTGTCAAGAGGTTGTAGTAAGTTCGAATGGTTTTAATAAATAAAAGATTATAAAACTACATCCCTCTAAGAAGTAATAAAATATTAAACAACTCTATTCATTCATAAAGTTCGACTTTGATTACACCAATCAAACTAACCTGTTTAACAATAAAATTTCTCTCATGTGACTGATCAGGTGCATCACCGACAGAGATACAGCTTATCCTCAAATCCCCACGATCTGATGACTTTCTCACTTGGCCTTTTCAACGGCTGTGATGGATGACGAGGTTGCCGTTATGGAGTCGTATCGGAGCAACACGTAAGCAACAATTATGCAAGCAGTGATTATCACATACTCCTTGCCCGCACACTGCTTATTCGAAGCGCTGGGCGACCCGGTTTGCGGCCCGTTCGACCAGTACAGATAACTCAGTAACTCGCGCCCCTTCTCCTTCGTGAACCGGTCCGGAACGAAACTTTCCGGGTCCTCGAACACTTTCGGATCTCTCATCACCAGCTTCTGGTACCCGCACAGAAGCTCCCCCTTCTTGATCTTGTACACCGAATCGTGCGAACTCAGCTCGAAATCCTTCCGGGCCCGCCCGAATTGCAGTGGCACCGGTGGGTAGCACCGGAGCGTCTCGTACACGAAGGACTGGACCAGTTCCATCTCCTTCACCGAGTCAAAACTCAGAGCCGACAGGGTTGAACCGGTTTTCTCCCTCACTTCCTTCTTCAATTTCTCCTGCAACCCGGTCTTGTCGCTGCCGAGGGCGTTTATCAATGTGGGTAGGAAGACGGAGAAGCCGCCGAACGCGTTGAAACCCAGCATGAAGAGGATGTTGTGAACTATTTCTTGATGACTCAGTCCGAACTCGGTCTGCCCCCTTTCAACGGCCTCCTTGCCTTCTTTCTCGACGAACTCGACGAGTTTTCTGTAGTCGCCGCTGACCAGGAAGAAGGGATAGGCGTAGGAGTGGAGGAAAATTTCTTCAAGGGGCTGTAGGATTCCGATCTTGACGGTGGGTAGAAGCTGGAGGGCGAGCCATTTGTCGAGCATGGCGTAGCCGGAGTTGGCGATTTCCGGGGACGTCGCCGGGTCGGCGCCGGCGAGGCACTTGGTGAAGAATCGGAAGATGCACTTCTGCAGAGGGACCAGGTAGCTGGCGGTGCCGTCCTTGGCGATGGCGGCGTCGATGGCATCCCACATGGGATCCAGGCTGGACACCAGCTCCAATACCCAAACGGTGGAGCTCCGTTTCAAGGTGTCTAGAGCGAAGTTTTTTATCTGCAAAATTAATGACGATTAAATAAAAACATGAGTTCAAGTATATATTTGTTATGCTTTCAATTTATAAAATGGGGTTTTCGTCTATTAAAAAAGTCATTATATGAAGTTAATATTTAGAGACATCTCTTTTAACCGTGAAAAATGGGTTTCAATTTTGGTTTCCAAATTTTTAAATAATCTTAAAAAAAAAAAAAAACTGTTGTTACTGGTATTCCTCTTTATTTTAATATTATGACAATTTTTTTTTTCTCAACCATTAAAATTAACATCAAATATGCATAAAAATTTGAATGACACTCAATTGTATAAGGAGGAGAACAACCGCATACAGATTCAGGTTATCCGTTTGACTTGGTTAAAGGCATCATTTGAAGCAAAAGCCGCTAGGAATTGGATCCTATGAGAATTAGTTAAAGGCATCATATGTCTAATGACCCTATGTCTAATGAAGACACTTTATACTCTTTTAATGAGAACTGGATGTATTGTACTTGTCGCAAGTCCTTGCGAGGCTGATGCGAAATAAAAAAGGTGATTTTGAAAATATTTTCAAGAAAAAAATGGTGTAATAGAGTTGCTATTAACCTTTTGAAATATGATTAGAATACTTGATTACTATCCAATTAAGAGTAAAATCGGTCTGTATTACCAAAGCAAAGATCGAGAGTTCGGTTACGCAATGGGAAGGTATTAGTACCCCCTACACACCCGTTCTACGAACGGTACCTAATTAATTAGAAAATTGTCTGAAGATAAATTTAACAGTCTTTATAAATTACTCCCCACAAAAACATAAATACTATATAAGTATTCCCTTAGAAATAGGGCACAAGAACTTAAGGAGCTCATACCCTTTGCTTAAAATCATTGAGATAGAAAAATTGAGAAAATATTTTACAAAATATATACTCCCAAGATTTTGAAATTTTATAAGATTCTTTTAAGTATGAAAATACTATTTTAAGAGGTTTAGGAACTCATTTGGGGATGAAAAGCTTGTAAAACAATTTTCCAACCTCAAAAATGTTTTTCTAATTTTTTCCTATTTTTTTCTAAATTTTTTTGTGAATTATCTGAATTTTCAATTAACAAAAGTCAATTAAAGAAAATAGTCAAGTCAAAATAATTCTAGAATTTTCTCCTAATTTTCCCTGATTTATTTTTTTGAATTTTTATGATTTCTTTGAATTTTTTATAATTTTTGTGAATTTTTAAATCGTAAAAATAATAAAATACAAAAAAGACAAAAACAGGGAATTGGTCCATGACCGGTTCAGTGGACCAGACCAGTCAACCTATTTAAAGCCGGGTCAAGGCCACGGGTCAGCTGCTGAATGGGCATGCGAAAATGAATTAGATTGGGCACATGGTCTAATCCTATCCGCGCCTAAGGAATAGGGATCGAACCGCTCAGGGAGGGCCATGTGGAGTTGTGTGCGCGTGTGGGCAAGTGAGCCACGTGTTGGTGGTTGGGTAGAGGAGCCCAGGTAGGTGCAGATTGGTGACGTGGCTCAAATCCAAACCGCTACAAGGAGATGTAGATTGAACGGCGGAGAACAAGGATGCACAGATTGACAACGTGACATTAATCCACACCGTCTCAAAGAAACACAAGAGGAACGACTAGGATTCGACCGCGTCAATCCTTGGGCGTATGGAGCAGGAGGCGCCACGTGTCACCTAACGGTGGTCTCGAGGGCAGAAATACAAAAACTAAATTTTTTTTTGGTTTCATTTTTTGTCTCTTCATTCTTTGGGCTATCTCTCTCCCTTCTCTCCCTCCCCTCTAGCTCTTACTCTTCTACAACTCCCTAAATCGAAATCTCCTCTTCCTTTTCAATCTCTCAAGCTCTCTACAATCCAAATCCCCTGAAAAACCTAATCCTTTCTCTATCTCTATCTCCTTAGACTCTGAGATTTACCCATCTGAAACCCTAGATCCCTTGTTCATCTCTTCTCTCTCTGTTCTTCCTCTCGACAACCTACAGTCGAACCCTAATTCCTTCTAACATCTCCAATCTCTCTCTGATCTATCTCAAAATCTCCAACTCTCCACCCGAAGCTTATTTCTCTCCTTTCTTCTCTTGATCTCAAAGCTCTAAAGACCTAAACTCCCTTCCCTGACTTAATGCACTTTCATTGAGGATGTTTGTGGCCTGAACACTAGAGGGTGTTCCTAGGAGTAAGGTTGTGCACGGGTTTCGTGGGTGGGTTCAACAAATACCACGAGCTAAGTATCCCTTCTTGATTTTTATTATGTGTTTTTCGATGTGTGATGTGTATGATATGAGGATTCGTGATTGTTGTGGTGGTTTGAATAGTGTTGGTGTTAAGTTTTGATTTTGGGGATTTGGGTTAGGGTTCCGGTTTAGGGCTAGAAGACGAGTTAACTCATCTTCGCCCAGTGAGTTGCGTCAAGGTTGACTCGTGCGAGTCAACTCGTGAGGATCTGTGTAGACTCGGATGAATCTGAGTGAACTGCGTGGACTTTGGCACATGCGGGGGCGTGGGTTTGTTTTAGTTTTAAGATTGCGCCCGAGTATGCGTTTCCAAATTGGGCTTAGGGTTAGCCCTTCAAAATGGGCTTTGGCTAAAACATTTTAATGGGCTTGGTTTAAAAGAAACAAATGGGCTTTGGGGTTTTAAAAAAAAAACAAATGGGCTCGGGTGGTTTTTCAAAAGGGTTTGGCTGGGGTAAACTTTAAAACAAAATGGGAGGTAAACTTTCAAATGAGCTTGGGGATTTTTAAAAAAACAAATGGGCTCTGGTGGTTTTCTCAAATGGGCTTGGGTCTTAAGTTAGAATAGAGTTTTTGGGTTCGATTTAAAAGAAAAGGTGGGTCTCAGGCCTAGTTAAGGGGGTTTGTTCCGAGTCTAAGGGGTCTGAACCTAAGTTCGGGTTTGGGTTTAGAGAAGGAGTTCTTGGGTGACCTGGTTCAGGTTCGGGCGTGAACCTAAGGCTTAAGCAATGACACCTGCATCTATAATTCTCATTTGTAGTGCATATGAATCATAGAAAACAAGGAGGAAAACCACTAGTTTTACCTTTAATCTCTTTCTCCTCCGGTCTTCTCCTTCCTTCTGTGTCTGTTAGTGTGTCTAGGTATCTTCCCCTTTGTATGTTTTTGAATTGGTCTCCAAGTTCTGGGTAGGGAAGCACCACGGAATGCCTCTCGAATGCTATTTGCTCTCCGCAATCTTAATTCTGCAGAGCCTTCCCTCAGTTCTCTCTATCTCCTTTTCTTTCTTATTCCCCAATTCTCTCAGATGCTTTCTATTTTTCTGCAAGGTTTTCCGTCTCATTTTTTTCTCAATTTATGCAAAATACTCTTTTGCGATTGCTTTCTCTCTTCTTTTTTTTTCCCTCAATTCTGTAGAATTTCCTTCCTGTGACTCCTTGATTTCCTTACTTAATTTCTGCAGAATCTCTTTTCAACAATTCTTTAATTGTGTGTGTCCATGTTACAATGCGAGACTCTCTATTTATAGGGAGTCTAGGTGCTGGGTTTAGCACCAAAATTCCCCTCCAGCAAGGCTCTCCTACTAACAGAATTCCTACGATCTTGGTAGGACATATTCTAACAAACTTTCATTCCTTGTTATTGCGCACATGTGAGTTTACTATTATTATTTTTGAATTTTCTTTGATAACTGATGTATTATTTCTCTCTTTGAGCGCAGGTGAACTGGAATGCCTCCAGCTATGCCAGCTAGCAATCCAGGAGTAAAGGGCTTGTATTTTTATTTTATTTTTTGTAATTAATTTTTTTTGTATATTTTTCCTTTGGATGCCTCCTGCAACTTTTATTTGTAATATAACATTTTTATTTCCCTGTACTTGACATTTTTATTTCCCTATATTTTTGGTATTTTTATCTTCTATATTTTTGTATTATATTTTTTATTTTCTGTACTATGCAACATCACTCTGTATCTCACAGAACATGGGCACGTGCCCTTCTCTTTTTCTGAATAAAATGTGACCTCATGCATTTTTTATTTGGACTAAAGTTCCACCTCTAAGCTGACCAAACTTGATCAAGAAGCAACTGGCCTGTAATAAAACGTGAATTTGGGACTGACAAACTCGTTTTTAAAATATCAAGACCTAATCTAAAATTTATCAGACTTTAGTTCAAAAAAATTGAAAGGCTCAAATTAAAATCCAAAAATTCAATTCAAAAGTTTGAATGATTCAATTTGAAAATTCCTAGACTTAAATTAACGAAATGGAAAAATCGATTTTTCAAAATAAAAGGACTAAATTTTGAAACTTAAAAGACTTGACTAAAAATTTGAAGAATTTAATCATGATGACTTAATTTTTAAAAACCTAATAAAAGAAACCAATTTTTAGAGAACCTTAGTTTAAAATGACTCGATTTTTTTTTTTGAAAATATAGGACTCAATTAAAAGAAAATGGTACTAGGACTCGAATTTAAAACTTAGGACTCAAAAGGACTTAATTTTTGAAACTCGGGACTCAAAAACTTAATTTTGAAAAAGGGTTTGATTCAGGACTTAAAGTCACCTTTATTTCATCGGGTCTTCTCAGGGAAGGTTGGATTAAAATTGGGGTGTCTATAGTACCTTTGCTCTCAATTAATGCTAGATGTTTCTTTCCTTTGCTTAGATCATATTATCACCAAAATTTAAATATTTTGACAACAAACACAACAAGAATTTCTTCATTCGTTTAATGGAGAAAAACACAATGGATAAAGCAAAACATAACAGTATTTGCAAAAACATTATAATAAATGAGATAATCAGTTCATCGGCACTAACACATTAATCCTCATTGGACATTGATGTGTCTAATTCGCATGATAACCCATTCAAAATGGAAGCTTAGCTTTCCCCTAGCCCCTACAACTCAACCTAAGTCATACACAAATAATATCCCCCCCTGTTCCAGTCATGGAATAGATGAAATAAATCTAAAAATGGATTTTTGTTCAAGAATGAAATCTTATTGGAACTGTCCATATCCGGTTCATCCTTCGGAACCATATCACATCCCGGATCTCTATCAAAAGATTAACACAAACACACATATTACTATTTTTCTCTCCTATCGTATTCAAAGCTTATCGCTTCGACAAATAGTCATCTCATCAACTATAACACGCCGTGCATTTTAGGATTGCAATATTAGCAACCCAATCATATATAATATGCACGATTTTCACAAAATAAAATTAAAGTTCATATATTTTTGTCAAACCCCTATGTTGTCCGTGTGATATTTGAAATCTCAAGGGAGGTTGCAGATAATGAATTCATTCAAATTTTATGTGTATTTGAAAGTGTAAAGTTTTAGTTTTATATTAAAACTTGCATAGATTTGGTAACGCCTCGAACCCAAAATGGTATCAGAGCAATTATCCAGTCGGAAGTGTGATGAAATTCAAATCGCCTGAGTTTTGAAATGTAGGTTCGCAACGAAGACGTTGCGTTCTGTAGATGGGGGAGAATGTGATATCCCGTGAAAGAAAGACTTAAAAATGATTTGATATTACTACCCATATCAACAATGTGTACCTTTCTTTTCAGGAGTTTTCTCATAAGAACTTCATGGTTAAGCGTGCTTGACTTGAAAAAATATTGAGATGAGTAATCTTTTGGGAAGTTTTCTTAGGAAGTGTGTGAGTAAGGATAAAATACACTAAAAAAGATACGTATTGGTTTGTAGACTCCCTGACAGACTCAGGTTGGGGCGTTACAAATTTGAACCGAGTCTAATATAATTTTATAGTGCATTTTATTTAAATTCATATAAATTTATATATAGAATTTAAATTAAATGATAAAATACACTGAAAAAAACACGTGTTGGTCTGTGAACTCCCTGACAGACTCAGGTTGGGGCGTTACAAATTTGAGCCGAGTTTAATATAATTTTATAGTACATTTTATTAAATTCATATAAATTTATATATAGAATTTAAATTACAAACTAACAAATGGAGAATTACAAAATAATTCATGTTTGTTTGTTGAGGAGCATATCGTTCACCTAAAAATATATTGGGTTTTTTTTTTTAAAAAAGAGATATATAAACCAACCAAACAGGGTGTTGGAGGGGGAGAGGTCACATTTAATGTGGAAGGCCCACAATCAAATCATGTGAGACAAAACCTAATTTAAGATCCCCAATCTACGTATGCCATATGCCAATTATCACATGATTCACGTGGTGGGGACCAACTAGTTAATTACCAACGTCCCTATCTGGCCTTCCTCTTTCTTTCATTTTCATTTACTCAAGGAGATAAGGTAAGGCCCATTGTCAATGCCTAGTGTCCATTGACGGATGGACGGATTAGTATTGGGCCGCCTCCACTCCATTTTTGTAGCCTAAATTTCGTATAATCGTCTTTATGATTATTTATAACTCTCATGATTATAAGAGTTACTATTGATGTCCTACATAACCGTTTTTAGTAACCCATAACATCCTTAAATATAATTGTAAGTCACCCATAATTTCTTAAAGCATAATGACGAGTCACCCATAACCCCTCTAAGCATAATGTCATACTCATAAATGTCAAGTTAAATGAGAGTTTACGCCTTACCACTATAAAAAGAAGATCTCAGGAGGAGTTACGTATTTGATTCTCACTCGCTCTTCATTTATTGTTACAATATGAACCTCTCATTCTCTAACTTAAGCAGCAGAGAGTACACCCCGAGTCCTCTAAACTATTTTTTTTAATTCCTTTCAGGTGGTTGCACTTGAAGGACGATTTAACAATAGTCGTACGATACTTGGCAGCAACATAGTTATTTAAATCAATATACATTCAAGTTGGAGATCTTAAACTCGAATTTTTGAGTACAAATTATATTAGAAGCAAAGATTTCACACTTTTGATTATAATTTACATAAAATTTATTATAATTTTATATTTAAAAAAGTTTAAATAGAAGGAATTCAGATTCAAAGCTTTGAAATATGAGTAAATGAGACACAAGTTGAATTCAATATTTTAAAATAAATTCCAACATATTATATTATATAAAAATGTAATGTTGGCCTATTCTTATAAATAAAATAAAATAAGATAAGAATATGTAAGAACCTATATGAATATAATAATTTAGAAAAGAAAAAAAAAGGTTCATTCAAAAGCTTATAATTCTTTATAGCATGATTTACGGCCAATAAAGTTAAATTATTTTTTAGGAAATGTCCCATCAATTAAAGATTTCAAGTGCTATATTGAAAGTTAGAGAAATGAGAAAAGAGACCAACTACTTTCTTTTAATGGTATCATTAAATTTATAATTTAATTAGATCGGTTTGAAACTTGAAAAAAGTTAAAGCACAAAATAAAAAAATTTACTTTTTTCTATTTCGTCACAAAAAAAAAAAAAAAGTAAGAAAGCAAATAACAATTATAACAAATGAGGAATAAAAAAAATTTTATTTTCTAAAAATAAAAATAAAATTTTTTTAAACAGTATTTACGCAGGTAAGGAAATAATATTAGTAACAATAGAAGAAGGGAAAGTAGCGACAAGAAAGACTAGATAGTTTTTATTATATGATGTTAAAGTTTGAAAAGAAAGAATAAAAGTCAAGGCGCATGTACACTGTCACAATCAGTCACAGTTGCACTATGTAGTGAAATGTTTTTTTTTTTTTTTTTCTCTCTCTTTTAATATTTAATTAATTAAAAAGAATAAAAAATAGAATTAAATCTAGCTGTGTTGTCCACTTCTCATTCTCAATGTGGCCTTTGCCCACAAAAGAGTAATGCTATGCGCCCACACTGCTGCACCCATTGCTCACCTATCATGTGGGCTCGACTCATCACAGGCCTGCGTCATTCAACATTTTCCTTACCCAAACCATTCTTTTATAGAACAAAAATGTTGACATGATGAGCATTGATATGACCTCCAACTTTGCCACATTTGCCTAGAGAACTAAGAAATCTCAAAGCATTGCATAATATAGCTCATTTCCTCTACCTTAGATATTTCAACATAGTGAATTTCTAAGCCTTATAAGTTCCTAGTACTTGGTAGACAACAAACAACAAGCCACTATATGCTTTTAGGTAACCTATCCTGATAACTTGAGCTAGGTTCAGGCTAGCAATTAGCTATGGCTTCATATTGTGGTTTCTTTATATGAGACTTTAAAACGAAATCTAAGAGCATACTCAAATCACATAACCTTGGTTTCATGCCGACAATAACTAGTGAATCCAATCATTGTGCGTATATGATTTTGTTCAAATTTCTCACAAATGATGCCACTTGTTGGTACATGAATTTGTTTATAGTTTAGATAGCCCAATGAACTCGATGCAAGTCCTTAGAAGTAATTAAGGGAGTTCCAACAATTGTCCTCTAATGTCAAAGTTGGTATATGAGAATAAGAAAGTAAATAATAGGGGTTTGAGGCCTGTCTCCTAAATCCAAGTTTAAGAGTTGATTGATCTTTTATCATTTTGTTCATTGGTTCTTAATAAGAACGTTAAGCACAGAGTGCTTCAATTGATGATTGGTTTGGGATGTATCGGATTGATATTTAATCCTCACTAGTTATTGTAAAATTTATACTCGTCGGCATTGTCGCTAGTGATGGAAACATGATATTTGCGTCTCACTAGCAATTTTTAAAATTATTTGATGACGAATTCAGATATAGACCAATTTATCAATGTGACAATTTTATATGACGATAATTCGACAAATAACTTTCATTTATTTGGCACATTCTACGTGATCATCCTTCCAAGTCAACGAAGTCGATTCCAGCGTTTTTAACTTTTTCCTTATAAAAAAGATAAAAATAAAATAATGGAGAAAATAAGAGATGTATCTCATCCCTAGAAAGTAAAAAAAAAAAATTTCAAACAATGGGGAAGATAAGAAATATATTCATTACTTAGCATAATCTTGGACCTCATAGCAAAAATTCTATTAATTAATGCGCTATCCCAATTGATTGTGCCAACATAATACATATTTATAAAAACACAAATTGTGTGTTTTACCTCTTTTGTTTTGTTTTTAGGATTCTCAAATAAATTAGAAAAGATAACGTCACTTGAAAATATCTATAAATTTAACATAAGGACACGTGTCATGTTACTAATGCATTTAACATAATGAAATGGAACCTTATCCCATCACATGTGCATCTGAGTTCGCTAATTATCCTTATGCAAAGTTGTAGCTATAGTCTAATTAAAGCATTTTTCCTGTTATTATAAATATAAAGATCCTACCAAATGTCGTTAATTAATCCTCAACAGTCACTGAGCCTGAGCATGCCCGGGCAAAACAGTAGAACCAAAACCAAGGCGACAGCGAATCAAGGCAAGGGCAGGCGGGTCAGAAAGCATACCTTGGTGTGTTGGGGGTCGGAAGTGTCGAGGTAGGCGCAGACTCGGAGATCGCCGGTGAATCTGGTGCTGGGCATGAAATCGCCGACGAGGACGTTTGACTTGTCCACCAGATCGGAGTCGAAGAGGTGGGCGAAGGACTTGCAGTCGAGGAGGGCGACGACGTTGGGGTTGACGCGGAGGAAGAGGGGGAAGGAGGGAGGGACGTTGGTACGGAACACCGTGCTCTTGTTCTTCTCCGCTCGCTTCCGGAAGAACGTCTCCGGTCCCTGGAACCAGAAGTAATCCAGCCGGTCCGATATCGGCCCCAGCAGCGGCCACCCGTACCCCCCCGGGATCGTGCGCACAGGCAGAACCGACGGGGCGGCCGTCGTCGGCGGTGCCGGCTGCGACGTCGGTGGGGGCGAGAAGGACGACGGCATTCCCGGCGATGCGCTCATGATCAATTTCATCATATTGGTGCCAATTTCTCGTTCTCTCTTTCTCTCTCTTATAATGCCTCTACTAATTTGTGGCGTGAGGGATACTCTCTCTCGCACGCTTTAAACGCTTGTGCTACGGTGAGAACTGAGACGAGGGTACTCTCTCTATCTCTCTCTTTCTGCGTATGTCTCTTCCTTGGTGTGAAATGAAAAGGAAGAGAGCAGAGGGAGCAGGAAATGACAAAAGGGGGCATGGTACCACGTACACCCAGGCAGCGACCGTTCATATCCGCAGAGTGGGAGCGAGAGTGGGCCTATAATTGTTGATAGGGGTAAGCTGGCATTCCACATGTTCGTATATAGATGATATTTTCATTACCAGGTTTGCTTCTTTAGTTTTTGATACTTATATATATATTTCATAAGAAAATTATTATAATTTTATTTTAAAGAGGTAGTGATGTCTTAATTCTAAAAAATTAAAGATTTACACATCATTTACAAATATCTTTGATAAACCCTAAATATTTATCAGGGTCAAAACAGTCCATCTGCTATAAAAGAACATTATGGCGCAGCAACAATTAAGGTCATCATCACTCAAGGATAGCTACTATGAAGGGATCAACCCCATGCAAGTTAGAACAATTCATGTGTAACGCCCCGAACCCTTAAACCCGAGTCTGGTGCGTTATACCTGATCATATCCTCATAAATCATATTCCATAACATACGCAGCGGAAAATATGATCATAATCTCCATATAACATAATACCAGAGTTTACTAATTCTAACTATAATCCATATTAAATCATTCAACACCTGCATTTTCATAAATCTACATAACTCCCAAAATAATTCAGTATGTTCACAAACTTTCTTTTCTCCATAGACTTAAAATATAAGAACGTAAAATATAAATTTTGTACATCTCAAATTTAACATAGAAATATACCTTTTACTTTTTATATTCCCCAATAACGCTATAAAAACCTCGAGCTTTCAAAGCTCGATCTCGAGGAAATCCTGAAAAAAAATATATTCATATTCGGGTGAGACACATCTCAGTAAGGGAAGAAACAATATATTAAACTCAGTGTGTGGCAATCATAAGATTATACATATCATTTTATAATATTTACAAATTATCAACATAATTTTCTGAAACCATTCCCTGTTTCTAATCAAACACATGCAAATGTTTAACCCACGAGATTATCCGAGGATAGAGGTGATTACCCGCCCATACAAGTAGCACCACTCTACTCTGATACATTTGGCAACCCAAAGGTCACAACTAAAGCATATCAGGGCACTCACCTTACTCAGTAAGCCCTCAAGTAGGGGTGAGCAAACGGTTGGTTCGGCCAAATTCGGTTAATTAACCAAATTAACCGAAATTTTCTGTTAATGATTTCTGATAACCGAACCGACCGAACAAAGGAAGCTCACCGAACCAAACCCGACCGAATTACCTTTTCGGGTAATTCGGTTAACCGAATTTAACCAAAATAATTTGAAATTAATTATTAAAAACATAATATAATTATAACTTTTTTACTAATTCGAGCTTAATTAAGCATCTCATATATTAATTTTATTAATAAAAAAGATATTTTGGTATTAAACTATAAGAGTAGAATCACTAGAATCATTAATTATCAATTCGATTAATTCGGTTAACCGAATTGATAATTCATATTAACCGAACCGATAACCGATTAACCAAAAATTAGTAAAATTGTAACCGAACCGAACCGACCCTATTTCTTGACCGAACCGAACCGACTGAAATTGGTCGGTTAATTCGGTTAATTCGGGTTTCCCCGAATTATGCTCACCCCTACCCTCAAGTGATAAATTGATCTCGTACTCACACAGTTCATACAAAAGTTTACCGGCAAAGGCCCTAAGGATAGGGAAATCTACCCGCCCATACAAGTAGGTTCCCTCTGCCCTAGTACGTTATGCAGCTACTACCACATTTGTAGCTACTAGTGCACTCGCTTTATTCAGCAAGCCCTCAGGCGAAAAGTATGCCTCACCCAATCGTAACATGTTCTACATACATACATACTTCTAATATCATAATATATCATTCTTTTCTGTCATTATACACTCATGCACATTCATTCCTATTCATAACTTAACTTTGCATTTCATTTCACTTTAAATGACTCTTCCCTATTTATACTATTTATCTTTATCATTTCATTTCATTGTCATTTCATCGTCATTTCATTGCATAACATTTCATTTCATTACTTCGTACTACAGCTGGTCTTTAGCCATCATAAGTTAGTTTACATAGAAACATGCTAGATCTGCTACACAATTCCTTTTAACTGTCATCAGTTAGTCTACACAGAAGTGTGCTAGATCTGTTAACATGACTGTCTTTCAGCTGTCTTACATTTACATGGTTGCATTTAACATACACAGGCCACATTGTCCATATCATATTTTATTCTCACTGTTTTACTTACTTAGCCTGCATATCATACATTTAACATATATTTGCATAGATTCTCATGCTACACAATTTAACAGTAAAATTCATATATTGCCTGTAAAATAAACTAACCAACATTTAATGTTTATATACTAAAGATACCTTTCATGCCTTACATAAATATTCTGAAAATATTTTTCCACTTTCATCAGTTCATTTTCGCATATACATATCTAATAAACAACCCTAAACTCGAAAAAATATAATTTAAATAGTTGGCATTTTACCCATACCAAAACATATACACGTACATATAACACAATTTATTTTTTCATTAAATTCATAAAAATTCTGATTTAATATATATTTTTTCCCTTACCTGGTTTCTTGAACTACGCCAATAGGGACTCCGAAAAATACCTGCGGCGCTCAACCGGACCCTAAAATTAAATATCTAGTTCCAATAAATTATTCCTAAATAAAATATTAATTTAATACTTCCTAGGCCTTTAAATACTTAATAAATAATTATCTCTTTAAATTTAACCAAATTCTCAAATCCCACTCTCGCTTTGGAGTAGGACCTAGAAAACCCCAATTGAAAAATTACCTACGTCAAAATGACGATAACGACAACTAGGACCCCGTGGTGGTGTCCGATCGTCGATTTAACCATATATTAACGGCGAAATTGAGAAAATTGAGAAAAATTACCTTTCCCTAGGAGCAGTGTCTAAACATTTCCCATGAAAAATCTACTCCAATAGAAATGACGGCAACGAAACCAGGATTCCAATGGCACCTTCCGTTTCCCGATCCGTCACAAACTCGCCGAGTAATTGAGAGAAAAGGAGAGAGAAGGAGACGGAGTGGCTGGCCTCAGAATATTTTTCCGAGGAGGGTGCATCTCCTGCCTTCTTCTTCCTTCTTCTTTCTTCTTCTTTCTTCTTCTTTTACTTTTCTTCTGTCAGATACTTTATATATATATATATCTTATTTTAATTATTATTATTTTTAAATCCAATATAATAATATTTAATTTAACAACTATTTATTTAATTATTTAATTTATCTTAATTTAATTTAATTTCTTTAATTTTTTATTTTTTTATTTTTTTTAATTTAATTTTTTTTCTTTTTCCCACGCCATTCCTTTTATTTATTTATATATTATTTTATTTATCTTTTTTTTTTAAATTATTTTAATCCTTTTAAATTTTCGGGTCTTTACATCACGCCCACGCCATAACTTGCCAATAAATAGTCATATACCCTCGAGTTAACTTATGCTACTACAAATAGGGATTCGGGCAAGAGGTCAAGGTAACTCACTCTTAACTCAATCTTACTGTTGCATTTAACATCTTCAAAGCGTTCCCTTACTTAAACATCAGAGTGATCCCCCAGAGTACATCCCGGGTTCTTCAAGCCTGTTTTGTTTTCATTCTTTTCAGATTATCGAAAGTCGGAGATGTTAGCTTTACCGTGATCCCAAAATGGGGGGTAAATTGGTATTTTTAAAATTTATCTCCTAAGTATTCCTCCTAACAGCAGTATGTTCACAAGTCTATAGTCAATCTAGTGCAAGTAATATAAATATATCAGAAATTAAGTAAAACAGTTTAATTACTCACACAAGCACCAGAAAGCAATAAAGAGAGTGTGATACACAGATATGTTATCGAGGTTTGGCCAACTGCCTACGTCCCCGTCTTGGCTAACCAGTACAAGGATTATCACAATAACTTGCTCACTTAAATAAGTGGAGTGGCACCTATACAAACCAGGTCAATTAGCACAGAGCTGACCTCAACCTTTACACCAATCCTTACCGGGCTGGATTACCGCCCCCTCAGGCCACGCCTGGAATCACTCAGATATACAATCAAATGGTACAATATAAAAGTGCTTTCACGTAAAGCAGATTTGTACCCCAAATGCGCACAATCACAAACATCACGGATGATTTAAAATGTAAGCTCTGTGTGGTCTAAATAGTTCAACTCTCAAAGGTATTTTCTATAAGTGTAACGCGTACGTGAGAGTGTCAACAAGCAATCTGTGTATTTCAAGATATTCAATCAAACGTGCTCACACAGAATATCAAGAAAGTCTCAAGAGTATCGATCAGTAGAATATCTCAATCACATAAATATGTATATGCTTGGACTTACAAAATATATATGATCTTTGTTTCAGCAAAAATATATGAGTGAATAAATATTGCAACAAAGATGTTTCACCTCAAAAACAAATATCTCCTCAAATGGTTTTCAAAATGAAGAGCAATAGATATTTGTAAATGATTTTGAAAATATTTCGCAACCAAAAGCAAATACGAGCTTCTCAAGATGTTGCAATGAATATGCAATCTCAGAAGATCTAGTAAAGTCATCTTAGGATGAACTTATTAGCAAAGTCCCCTAAGAATCCTTTTGGTTTGGCTCTCAATAAAAATGGATCAATCTCACAACAAAGAGAGAGCAAACCTTCCTATCTAAACACTCAAGAACACTTACAGATGATTTAATGAGTTTTGAATGTAAGTTAGAGTGTATTTGGAAGAGTATGAGCAATGAGAAATATTTTGCTTGAGAGAGAATTTGATTTTCTAGTGTACTCTTAATTTTCCCAAATGAGAGGGTATATATAGACATACTAGAATTTTTGACCATTGGGGACCTATTAGGGATTGTTAGAAAAGATTAATGATGTTTAAAACATTTTAATCCTGTTTAAAAAATGTTTAACCGCGGTAAAAAGCAGGGCAACCCGAGAAGTCTAGTCAACCAGAAATGTTTCGGTCAACCAGGTCTCATATGAGTCAACCAGGTTTCATATGGTTTGGTCGACCAGGGGGATTTTGAACTAAAGGCTCGGTCGACCAAGAGAAGGCGATTTTTCAAATCTGCGAGGTTCGATCGACTGGGTCATTTTAACCCGGCTGGTTCGGTCGACCAGACCGTTGGGAATTTTCCCGAGGACCCTCGATTGACCAGGTAGTTGGAGTACAAAAGTGGTTCGGTCAACTAGATGGTCAAAATGTTGACTAGAGAGGGTTTCGGTCGACCGGGGGTTTTGAATTGCATAGGTTCGATCGATCAGGACCTTGATCAACTATTCGCCAAAATGAACTATGTTGGCCGGTCGACTGAAAGTGCACCAAGTGTACATTTCGGTCTCGTTTCGAAACATACAAACCCTATTCAAGTGTCTAACAAACATATGTGCAAATGTATGTGTCCTAGGGTCATTTATGTCCAAAATTAAGACACCAAAAAAGTCTGATGTCGGTCGACCGAACCCTAAGGTATTTCTACAGTCATTTTTGGTTCATATTTGGTTTGAGCTTACAAAATAAACCATGCATATGTTGTGTATGCTTATTACAAACCAAATATCTTAATTACTATTACAGATAAATTTCACTATAGAATATTACAATTGAGAACATAAGTTTGTCTTCAAACTTTAAGCTTTCATGTGCCATCAATGTGTCTATTAATATAAACCTGCACATGAACTAGATATTTATTAAATACAAGAGTATTTGTCATTATCAAAACCAGGCGTGACCTATAAAGTCAACAGGAGAGCAACGTTGCAGATCATTACCATTTTTATCCCGCAACAATTGGTGCCATCTATGGGAACCACTTTTGAGAGGTGCACATCTTGCTTCTAACCTCTGATTCTCGAATAATGACAACAACCCACGGCTCAAGCTCCGGTCCTGACGCTGGTAAAGAATCACCCCAGTCCGTTCACTCCATGCCTGGAGATCGTTCGAGGGTCACCAGGGAGGAATTTCTCGCATTCCAAAGAAAAATGGAAGCCTCCAAGAAGAAGATGGAGGATATGTTCAACGTACTCCTACAACAAAAGGGTAAGGAAGAACATGTCCCCCGCCAACAACAGGTTAGCCCCGACTCACCTAAGAAAGCAAAGAACCCAAATGAGAGTGAGGGAAAAACTAACCTCGCTAAGAGGGTGGAAGACGCGAACAACGTAGGAGTCAAAGAGTAAAGATCAAATGAGTTAAAAGAGAGGATAAAAAAAGTAGACCAAATCGAGAAAATGATGAAAGAGAGTCGAACCAACCCCTCTTACAAGGAAACCTCTTTAAAATCCTTGGAGCCACCGTTCACCAAAGAAGTGATGGAAGTCCCGCTGCCCAGCAAGTTCAAGATGCCTACTTTTGAAAGGTATGAGGGTTTGGCTGACCCGATCGATCATCTAGACACCTTCAAGGTGTTGATGCAATTGCAGGGTGCACCTGATACTATTATGTGCCGAACATTTGCAGTCACCCTTAAAGGTAGTGTCAGGGATTGGTACCGAACCCTACGACCTGGATCGATTGACTCCTTCTTTGAGATTGAGCAGCAGCTTACTAGCCATTTCATCAGCAGTCGAAGAATTGTCAAAACTTCGGCTCATCTGATGAACTTGGTTCAACGAGAATGGGAGACGTTGAAAAAATTCATGCACCGCTTCGTCACTACATCCATGAAGATCCGCAACCTAGACATTGGAGTGGAATTGGCAACCCTGACCACAACCCTTCAGCCAAGGAATTTCCTATACTCATTGGGGAAGAAGCCGCCAATTGATATGGGAGAACTGATGACCAGAGCACAGAAGTATGTCAGCCTAGAGGAGATGATGGATATAAGAGAAAATCATATCGAGTTGAAAAGGAAGGGTAATAGAGAGGTCGATGAATCTTCCAGAGCTGGGAAGAGATAGGAGAACAGCACGCTGCAGCTCAGCTCTAGGGCAAGGGGGCACACCAGTAAGTTTCAAATCTATACTCCCTTAAACGCACTATGAACCGGTGTGTTTATGCACATAAGAAAGGAGTATGTTTCTTGGCCTAAACTTATGTGAACACCTTCATATAAACAGAATATGTCAAAGTTCTGTCATTTCCATAGGGATCATGGCTATGATACCAAGGAGTGTGTTCAACTGAAAATTGAAATTAAGACCTTGATAAAAATAAAAATAAAAAAGTCATCTGTCGAGGTTCGTAAAGAAAGGGGATCATTGAGGGAAAGCTCATGAGTAGAAAAGGCCAAACGGAGATGAGAAAGAGGAGCATATCGTTGGAGAAATTGTTGTGATCTTTGGCGGATCCACCAATGGCGGAGACAATAGAGGCGCCTGAAAGAGGTATGCCAAGTAGGTGCTCTTAACGGAGAAAAGGGAGTTGTAATAACCCTAAAAATGACTATACAAGATTAGCGGGGTAAATTCAAAAAAACAAAAAATTTAAATTTTAAAAAATTAAATTAATTAATTAATTAAATTTAAAGGAAAAAGAAAAAGAAAATAATTAAAATTTATTTTTATTTTTATTAATAAAATATATTATTATTAATATTAATTAATTATTATTATTATTATTATTATTATTATTATTATTAGTATTATTATTATTATTATTATTATATATAAATGTTAACTTCTAGATCCTTCAGGAAGACTAATTTCCCCCCCCCCTTTTCTTTTCTATTTTGCTTCTGCGCAAGTCTCCTGCGAAGTCTCTCTCTCTCCTCTCATTCTCTCTCCCTCTCTCCTCAGTTCCGTGACAGATTCTCGTCTAATCAGAAAAGATACCCCTGGACTCCATTCTTCGCTTCCGTCATTTCTACCGGAGCGGATTGGTGGTAGGAGCGGCGTAGACGTATCTCTTGGGGTAAGCTAATTTCTGATTTTTTTTCTCAATTTCTTACAAATTATAAGTTCAATCGGTGATCGGACACCACCACGAGAATTTAGGGATAATTCTCTACAAGTCTAGTGAAGTGGAATTCTCGTGGGGTCGTCGTACGCATAACCCCAAATTTGGGATAAGCGGGTTATTAAGGGGCTTATTTTAAATTAATTAGGGTTGATTTAGAAATTCTAGAATATTGAGTATTTGAGGTTGAAGTAAAATTTTCAAAATTTAGGGTCCGAATGAGCGTCGTGGTGTAATTTTGGGACCCGCAGGCACAATTCAGAAAATTAAGTGAAGGTGTTAAATATTAGTTTAAATGTTAATTTGGAGTGTATGGAGCCTAGGGAAGGTTAGATTAGTATTATTTTGGGAAAATGAGTTAATTAATCTGGAAAAAATGCAAATTGTAGGATTTGAGTTTCGTGCGCCAAGGGCATAGGATCTGGGTGTTAACGAGTCTCTCAGTAAGTCAGGTAAGGAGAATAAATTATAACATTATTTTTAGAACTACTATTTGAATTAATATGTGAAAATGAGCATATGGTATTTTTTCTCAAAATTATTATGATGTAAATATCAGATAAATTGGGTGGCATTTGAGTAATATTAAATTGTGATATTTTGGTGTGTGAAATTAATATATTATGAACATTAGATGAGAACTGTGTGGCATATGACATGTATTGAAAGATGTGAAATATAATGATGAGTAATTTCTGAGAAAATATTGAAATGAGAATTATTGATATGATTAGTGGAAAATAATGAAATATGGTATTTATATGTGATATTATTTGCATGAAAAATGAGATTTTACAAATTACTGATATGAGTATTTTAGGAATTATGGAAATACATGAAATGTGATATGTACTACTATTATGAGTTGATGGAATGTGCACAGAAAATGATGGGAACATTTATATTGAAATGAATTGAGCTATACTGATATGTGAGTAATGATGTATATTGAAATGGAAATATTGAAACGTGAAAAGAAAAACATGACTTTTGAAACGTATATACTAAAATATAATTGATGATATGTCAATACCGCATAATAATTGCGGATAGGTGGTGTTCCTTTCCTAATGATGTCGTTGGTGAGGTATGCTCAGTAGGGAGATTGTGTGTGTGAAGTTCCTACTGATGCCGTTGGGGAGGTATGCTCAGTATAGAAATTGTGTAGTGAAGCTCCTATTGATGTCGTTGGGGAGGTATGCTCAGTAGGGAGATTGTGTGTGTGAAGTTCCTACTGATGTCGTTGGGAAGGTATGCTCAGTATGGAAATTGTGTAGTGAAATTCTTACTGATGCCATTGGGGAGGTATGCTCAGTATGGAAATTGTGCAATGAAGTTCCTACTGATGTCATTGGGGAGGTATGCTCAGTATGGAAATTGTGTAATGAAGTTCCTATTGATGTCGTTGAGGAGGTATGCTCAGTATGAAAATCGTGAACGTGTTGAGAGTTGGAATTATGTGATCTATTGTATTATGTAAAGTACATAGATGTGAATTTATGTATACATAGATATGTAATGAGTTAGAATGAGAAATGATTATGAAAAATGAAAGAGTGTGTGTTTTATAAAATAAATAATGGAAGCGAAGTAAAACTCTCCGCCTGGGGGCTTACTGAGTAAGGTGAGTGCCCTGATGAGCATCAATTGTAGTTGAACCCGAGTTAATCGGGTAAGATTACAAACGATATCAGAGCAGAGGGGAGCTGCATGTATGGGCGTGCAATCTCCCCTATCCTTAGAGACTTCACTTGAGAAATAGTTTTAAAACTTATAAAAGCTTGTGTTTTATATCTATATGATTATGAGTATGTATATATATATATATATATATATATATATATATATTAGTGTATTTTCTTAGATGAATTGATAATTTGAGAAGTAAAATGTGTTAAAACTGAACTCATATTGTCACACACTGTAAATAATTCATTCCTTCTTACTGAGATGTGTCTCATCAAAATTATCTAAATTTTTTAGGGAACAAGGATAGGCCAGGTGATAGAGCTCCGAGACCATAGGGAGCTAGGACCCTGACACACAGGGTGAGTTATTGTACTAGGGAGGTGTAATTTCCCTAGGATTGTGTTGTTTTGGGTATGCGATGGTGATGTATATATGTATATATGTTGATACTCTGGGCATTGTACTCTGACTGTTATGTATATACCGTTTTCCCTGTTAGGTTGTATAAATGAAATTACTTTTTACCTGATACCCAATGCGGGTCGGGTCTTATGACTGGTAATAGGGTTGTTGACGTGGTTGATTTATGGATGTTGTTGATGACGAGTGAATATTAATTGATTATTTTTTTTTTTCAAAAAAAAATTGTACGAAAATCGGGGCATCATAGTTTGGTATCAGAGCTTAGGTTGCTAGGTTCTGTAGACTTTAGTAGATAGCGGAATAGAATACCAGAGTATAGGAGTGGATTTTGAGAGAAATGGGGGATGGGTAGATTGAAATGTGAGTTAGTGATTGTTAGAGGATGAGGTAAGAATTTAGGATTCTATCTTGTGGCCTAGAGACAGGAGTACCGAGGTTGTTTCTGTGTTTTTACTGGGGTGACGATTTCAGGAAAACCATGGATACTATAGTTGGGTTTTGTTTCTGAGTGGTAGGATTGAGTCTTAAATGGGGATTATAGATGTTGAGATAAATGGTTGTAGAAGAGTAATTTATGAATTATAGCAGTGTATGGGTTGTGTGATAGTAATTGTATACTGAGATTAGTTGCTTCCTTTGCAAGATGGATCCGAGGAACAGTAACACAAATGAGGGAGGTGATGGAGTAGGACCTTCCAGTATAGGTGGTGGAAATCCTAATGCAGTACTGCGTAGCGTCACCTAGCAGGTGATGGCTGAGATGGCTAGGAGTTTAGGGAAGCAGAGCTGCACGATTGAGCAATTCAGGCATATGCGACCCCTGTTGTTCTTTAAAGGGGCTGATCCACTCGTGGCCGAAAATTGGATCTAGGATGTAGCAGATATGTTGGTAGTTCTTCCATGCACAGATGAACAGAAAGTGTTGTTTGCAACGTTCAAGTTGGCTGGGGAAGCAAAACGCTGGTGGAGATCAGCGAGACTGTTAAAGGAGCAGAGACCTAACCCGATAGCGGTGACCTGGAGCCGCTTCAGAGAGTTATTTTTCGAGCAATACTTCCCCACTACTGTCAGGAGTGCGAGGGCAATGGAGTTTCTTCATTTGACACAAGGGCATATGACAGTGCATCAATATACAACAAGATTTGTTGAGCTGTCCCAATTTGCCTCATATTTGGTGCCGGATGAGGTAAAGAAGGCGAGGAAGTTTGAGAAGGGCTTGAGTCAGGGATTATATAAGCAGGTCGTAGGCTTCCAGGCCCAAACTTTTTTAGAAATAGTTGATAGAGCTGCAGTGATTGAGAGTAGCCTATAGAAGTGTGTTGCGGCACAGAGTCAGAGGAAGAGGCCAGCACCTCCAGATTTTCAGGTAGGGTCCAGCCTGGGACCTTGGAGGAGGTATGGTAACAGTGGGAGTCAGGTATAGGAAATGAAAAATTCGACATTTCGAGGTAATCCATCATACGCTATTTGTCCTAGATGTAACAAGAGGCATGAGGGAGAATGTCGAAGAGGAACGAAGACTTGTTAACGGTGCGGTAGATTTGGCCACTTCGCACGAGAATGTCGGAGGCTGTCAAGCAATGCAGCCCCATTAAATCAATACCGGGGAAATAATCAAACACCCCAAGGCAACCAATAGAGGAATACTGCCAGGTATGTGTTTATTCTCGTACTCCGGGAAAGACAGGGAATGCTGGAGATATGTAACATTTTATATTTTTGAAGTAAGCAATAGTCTTGTTTAATTCTGGAACAATTCATGCATTCATATTTCTGAAGTATATTTAAATATGTGAGATAATAACTTAATTAAAGAATGTTGTTTATTTATGGTTGCACCGATGGGAACTGTAGTGATATGTAGAAAAGTACTTAGTGATTGTCCAATGGATGTTTAGGGAAGAACACTACTAGCCATTTTGATGATGTCTAGCATGTATGGATTCGAGGTAATTTTGATGATGGACTGGCTAGCTTCTAATTGTGCCAGTATTGACTATTATAAGAAGAAAGTAGAGTTTAAACTACCCGGGGAGTAAAAATACATATATATTGGGTTGTGTGTGTGCGCCTCGCCACAAATACTGTTGGTTAGACGGGCAAAAAGACTATGCCTGGAGAGTTGTCAGTGATACCTAGCTTGTTAAAAAAAAAAAAGTACCAGAGGGAGAAGTAAAGCTCAGGGATATCCCAATAATGAGGGATTTCCCTGATGTATTTTCCAGAGGACTTAGTTGGGTTATCTCCCGACCATGAAGTTAAATTTGATATTGATCTATTTATAGGGATGGCACTAGTCTCTAGGGCTTCGTATGTAATGACTCAATGGAGTTAAGAGAGTTGGAAAAGTAGATGCAAAAATTATTGAACAAAGGATTCATCGGGTTTAGCACGTCACCTTGAGGAGCACTAGTGCTTTTCGTGGAAAGGAAGATAAGTCGATGAGAATGTGCACGAGATTAGGAGTTTCTTGGAATTGGTTGGGTACTACCGCAGGTTTGTTGAGGGCTTCTCTAGACTGTTAGGCCCATTAACCAAATTGACCAGGAAGGGAGTGAAGTTTGAGTGGTCTGATGAATGTGAACAAAGCTTCCACGAATTGAAGCAGCGACTCATCACTACGTCTGTGTTGACGATTTCTTTAGGAGAAGAGGGGTTCGTAATTTATAGTGATGCGTCCCATAAAGGGCTTAGATGTGTGTTGATGCAGCGAGGGAGAGTGATGGTCTATGCCTCACGACAGTTGAAAGAATATGAAAAGAACTACCCTATCCATGATCTAGGATTGGCAGTGGTTATTTACGCATTGAAGATTTGGAGGCACTATCTATATGGGGGTAGGTGTGAGATATTTATTGACCATAAGAGTTTAAAATATTTCTTCATCCAGAAGGAATTGAATATGAGGCAGAGGAGATAGCTGGAGCTAATAAAAGATTACAACTGCACTATCAGCTACCACCCAAGAAAGGCTAATGTGGTTGCTGATGCTTTGAGCCGAAAATCAGTGGATTCATCTGTGTCTGCAATGGAGATTCAGAATCTGATCCAGATGGATTTAAAGAGGCTCGGTGTGGAGCTGGTAGAGGGCGATCACCAAGCGTTTATTGCTAACTTGGTTTTGTAGCCAACTCTATAGGAAAGAATTAAAGTAGCTCAGAGGAATGATGCAAAACTAGTAGAGCTTATGGGGAAGGTAGAGGATGGTTAGGAAACAGAGTTCAACATCTCAGATGATAGAGCCTTGAGGTTCCATATCAAGTTATGTGTTACTGCCGACCCTGAGATCAAGAAGGTTATTTTGGAGGAAGCAAATCAGTCCCTATATATTGTACATCCAGGTAGCTCTAAAATGTACAGGAATCTTCGAGAGTCCTTCTGGTGGAGCAACATGAAGAGGGAGATAGCCCAGTATGTGGATTAGTGTTTGACGTGTCAGCAAGTGAAAGCTGAGCACTAGAGACTAGCAGGACCATTGCAGCAACTCTACATTCCTGAGTGGAAGTGGAAGCATATAGAGATGGATTTCATCTCAAGATTACCGCTGGCATTGCATGGACAGGATGTTATCTGGGTAATCATGGATCGACTAACAAAGACTGCCCAATTTTTGCCAATCAGAGTTAGCTACTCCATGGACAAATTGGTTGAGTTATATATCTAGGAGATAGTTAGGCTCCATGGTGTCCCAGTGTCCATAGTTTCAGACAGAGACCCACGGTTCACATCTCGTTGTTGGAAGAGTTTGCAAGGAGCCATGGGTTCTCAGTTGTCGTTCAACACAACTTTTCATCCTCAGATAGATGGGCAAATGGAGAAAACAATACAGATTCTAGAGGATATGCTGCGAGCATGTGTGCTGGACTTTGGAGGTCGTGGGATACAGTATTTTCCATTAATCGAGTTTGCGTATAACAACAGCTACCAGGCCAATATTGGGATGGCACTAATTACGCGTCAAAAGTGCGTAATTAGGCATCTTAATCCGGGCATTATGGCTTATATTTTTAATTAAATGTCCAATTACATCCAATATTTTAATAAAGTGCCGAATTTATCATTTTTAAGTTTTATTGCATAATTTATGAATTTTTGGTAATTTTTTATTGCAGGAAAATTTCCGGAAACCAAAACCGGCACTTGTTCGTAATTCATGCATAACTTTTTCGTCCGAGTTCCGATCGAGACGATTCAAATTTTTAGAGAAAGAGGAAAGGATTATCTACAACTTTTGTGCTTTTAGTTTTGCGAGAAACAGGCTCTAGAAAGGTCAAATTTGGCTGTGAATAGAAAATTAAAAAAAAAAGAAAAAAAATAATTAAAGTGTTGATGTGACCCATCCATGCGGATGTGCGTTGGGTACTGGGTGTGTGGGTGAGTTTGTGTTTCTTTTTTTTTTTTATGCTTTGAAAAGTCAAATAAAGGGGCAAGAAAGGAAAGAAAAAAAGAAAAGAAAAGGAGGTAGGGTAAGGTTGAAGAAATGGAATTCTTTGGGAGGGGGGCAGCAGATGTAGTCTTCTGGGGAGTCTGCGTGCTACTGGACAGCAAGGAGACCTCCTCACGGCCAGCCCTCCATTGATCTCTCTCTCTCCTTCATTTTCCTCTCGCTTCCTCTCTCTCTCTCTTTGAATTTAATATTTGTTAAGGATTATTCTCATTGTTAAGTCTTTAGTTTACTTTTATTTAAAGTTAATGTTGCGATTAAATTCTGGTTTAAGTTGATTAGAGTGTAAATTTATTCCATTGTTGAAAAATCTTTCTTATTAGATTAATTTCTGATTTACTCCCTCTTTTGCTCTCGCTCTCTCTTGAATTTGAATACTTGTTTGAGTTATTGTTGAATGTTATTTGGGTTGTTTTATTATTAATGTTAGTTTTTTTTTTCTTTTTAATTAAAGCCATTAAATCTAATCTAAGTGATGCTTTGTGTTGAGTTTGCTTGCTGCATTTATTTAAAACTAGTGTTGGATTTAAATATTTGTTCAAGTAGTATCTTAGGTTAGTTTATTATTGAAGGACTTTTGTCGAGGTTAGCTTAGTTAATTTATTTGTTTAATTGTATGTTAGTTATTATCCTATTTATGCACGTTATGTTCTTGTTTTAGGTTTTAATTTGTTTCAATTTCATCACGAAATTTCAAAACCACCAAAAATTTTGAATCTAAATCATGTTCAGTAAAATTTGTTTTCTTATTTTCTTTTTTTTTTTGTTTTGCACTAGTTTAGAACTAATCTACATTCCCCGTGGAGACGATCTGGCCTATTTGGGCTAATTATTACACAATGTAGTCCTATACTTGGGATAGTCCTAGTGCTACTCATTTTTAGAAGTGAGTCAGGCACCATATGAGGCGCTATATGGCAGGAGGTGTTGATCCCCATTATACTGGGAGGAGATTGGGGAGAGACAGATATTGGGTCCAGAGCTGATGCAGCAGACTCAAAATAAAGTCAGACTCATCAGAGACAGGATCCGAACAACACAGAGTCGGCAGAAGAGTTATGCAGATACTCGCCAATGTGAATTGGAGTTTGACGCAAGAGATCACGTGTTCTTGAAGGTGGCACCGATGAAAGGTGTTATGAGGTTTGGGAGGAAGGGTAAGCTGAGCCCTAAGTATATTGGACCATTCGATATTCTAGAAAGAGTGGGTCCAGTTGCCTATCGGTTGGCATTACCACCGGTCCTATATAGGATCCATGACGTATTTCACATTTCTATGCTAAGGAAATACGTCCTAGATACCTCCCATGTGATCATTTATGAAGCACTGGAGTTAGGAGATGCTTTAGATTATGAGGAAGTGTCAGTGCATATTCATGACTAGAAGGAACAGGAGCTACGCATGAAGAAGATTTCACTGGTGAAAGTTTTATGGCGTAACCATGCCATTAAGGAGGCTTCTTGAGAATTAGAGGATCAGATGCGCCAGAGATACCCACACTTATTCAGTGGAATTCTGAGTTGAGCCAGTCAGAATAAAAGGAATGATACTGTGTATTTTTATTTGTATAGTGTAACATAAGTTAGATAAAGTTTTTAGTTTTGGAACATGAATGGCTTTGGAGTATTTTGAATAGTTGTAATCTCCCAAAACCCTCGTTGTAACCACGGTATTCCTCCGCCATAAGTGAGGGTAATTAATAAAATTTGAAGTGTTTTCTCAAAGAATGAGAAGCAAACGAATAGCAAATTTCAAGGACAAAATTTTTATGAGCGGAGAATGTAATAACCCCAAAAATGACTATACAAGATTAGCGGGGTCATTTTAAAACAAAACAAAAATTTAAAAATTAAATTAATTAATTAATTAAATTTAAAGGAAAAAGAAAAAGAAAATAATTAAAATTTATTTTTTTTGTAGCCAGTTGACTGATGCAAATATGAAGAATTGTGATATATGGTTGTATCATTGATTTGTTGAAGATTGGAGTAAATTTGGGTGCTTTGAATGCTTTCATGTCTGGCCTATCTATGCATAACCTTTAGTCCCATCAATATGATTCCTTTTATTAAAGGATTCAATGAGTCGTTTTGTACTCCTAAGCTAGTTTTATAGAGTTTATATTCATAATTCTAAAGTTTTTACTTCCTTGACATTGGCTTTTCTTATCAATGTATAACCGCATTTTCTTCTTTAGTCTCTTTTTTGGCATTTTCTTTTATCTTCTTATCTCTATTTTCTTTAGATCCTACATAACTTGTATAGTTTCCTCAGCATTACGATACTTCTCTCCCCTCTTCAATTATTTCAACATTAAGACACTTGGTGTACTCTCATATCTGTTATACTTCCCTATACCAAATCTTCACAAAATTTGCAAAAAAAGTCTTGTTACATTCTCTTATTACTGAATAAAATTGATATTGGACTAGATTGTTGATAGTAATATATAATGAGGCTACCCTTAAGCCTAAGTACTAAATTCGAGATGACTTCTTCAAGATCATGGTGGAAGCCTTGCACATGGTGACCTCTGGAGTTTAGTGGAGAACTATAATGCCTTAAAGATCTCTAAGCAATCCATGAGATCCTTTTTGTTATCAATATGGGACCCTATGGTTTATATGTTGAATCCTTGTGACAAGAGTCCCTCAATTATCCCTCCGTAAGCAATACTTGAGTAGGTGGGCTTTGTTGAGGAGTCATTACTATCTCACCCATTATTATTTTCACCTGTATCCTAAGGAGCCTGAAACTGAGCTTGGGTTGTGATAAAACTAGAGCAAAAGGAAGCGAGAGGAAAATAAAAAATAAAAGATAGCAAAGAATGAGTTGCTGTTGATGGGTTTTCAATCTCTGTACAACCCCCTATTTGCACAGAGAACTAGGGAACATGTAATTAAAATAAAATCAATTTGTACGCTCCTTTCCAAATTAGAAATGATTTGCTAACTTTTCTCTTTAGGAAAGTTTACATGATTTCAATCGTGCTTTGGTTCCTTGGTTTTTGTCATGGAGTGCGGCATTCCTCAACACTCCCCCTCAAGTTGGCGTGGATATTTATGACACCCAACTTACTGAATAAATAATTAAAATGTACGAATCCAAGAGCTTTAGTAAAAATATTAGCAAGTTGCTAGTTGTATGCATGTAGACTATTTGTATGTTGCCACTTTGGAGTTTTTCTTGAACCACATAACAGTCTATCTCGATATGCTTGGTTCGTTCAAAGAACACTAGATTTGAAGCTATGTGTATAGATGCCTTGTTGTCATAATACAAACTAACTGGTTAAGAATGCATTACTTCAAGGGCTGAGAATAGAGGCTTTAGCCAAGTAACCTCACAACATGTGGAGGCCATATACCTATATTATGCTTTGACTGACGAGCATGAAACTGTTTTTTGTTTCTTGGTCTTCCAGGAAATGGGTGATTTTCCAAGTAGGATGCAATAACCGGCGATCAATCATCTGGTGTCCATGCATCGTGCTCAATCAGCATGACAGTATTCATAGTGTTGAATTTCGCTACAAGCAGATAAGAAAATTCCTTGACTTGGGGTTTTCTTAAGGTACCGTAAGACCTTGTGAGTTGCATCCAAGTATGGTATTTGTGGCTTGTCCATAAACTGACTTAGTTATGCACTGAATAAGCTAAGTCAAGTCTTGTGATGGTCAGATAAATTAATCTTCCAACAAGTCGCCTATATGACAAAGGATCCGAGATAAGTTCGCCATCACTTTTATTGAGTGCAAGATTTTGATCCATGGGAGAGTTTCCAGGTTTAGCTCCAAGGAAGCTTGTACCTTCTAATATCTCGAGTGCATACTTCCTTTGAGATAAAAATATTCCTTTGGCTAAACAAGCTACTTTGATTCTTAGAGAGTATTTGAGAATTCCAAGATCATTGAATTTGAAATGATGGCTTAGGTATTTCTTGATCTCATTGACTTGCTACAAACTGTTTCCTCCAACAATAATGTCATCCACATAGACTAGAATGGTAATGAAATTGCACTCATAGGATTAGACAAATAGTGAATAATCTGCCTTGGATTTTTTGTGTCCTGCATCAATGAGAGTGGATAAAAGTTTGGCATACTGTTGTCTTGAAGCTTGCTTGAGACCATGCAGAGACTTAACGAGCTTTCAAACTCTAGTCTCCCCCTTTTGTTCGAATATCAGGGGAAGCTACATGTATACTTCTTCATCAAGTTCCCCATAGAGAAAAGCATTACTGGCATCAAGTTGATGGATGTGCCAATTGCGAGCGAAAGCAAGAGCCAAAATTGTACGGACGGTGGCCATTTTAGCAACTGGAGCAAATGTTTCGATGTAATCAATGCCTTATTGTTGACTGTAGCCCTTGGCAACTAGGCGAGTCTTGCATCGTTCGATGGATCCATCAAGGTTGTACTTGATCTTGTATACCCATTTGCAGCCAATGCGTTTCTTACCAGGAGAAAGAGGAGTAAGGTGTCATGTGTTGTTGAATTCGAGAGCATCAATTTTAGCATACATGGCAGTACGCCAGTTGGAATCTACCATGGCCTAAAAAAAATGATTGTGGTTCTTTGGCAAGAGAGAAGGTTGTGGTGAAAGCTCGGTGAGAAGGAGATAAGTGGGAATAAGATAGAAAGTCAGTGAGAGAATAAGGGTTACCTGACGAATGAACCATTGCAAAATCATATGATTGAGCGGGCTGAGATGGTAGAACCTGCTCCACATGAAAATCTTATAAGTATGTCAATGGTTGAGTAGGGTGACTGGATCATTGGAGTGGTGGAGAATAAGGTAAAGGATTAGATGAGGATGGACGAGAGGTAGGCAGTGAAGATGGTGACAAAGGTGGAATTTTAGTGATGTTGTCAAGAGAAGGAATAGGACAGGGTCCATGGGTTTGGGAGTAGATGATGCAAAGGGAAAGGAATCTTCATGAAAGAGAACATCTCGAGACACGAAGATTTTATGCGTTGCAAGGTTATAAAGTAGGTAGCCCATTTGACCATATGGATAACCAAGAAAAGAACATTGAGTTGCTTTAGTATCGAATTTAGATGGGTTTTTCAGGAGAGTGGAAGCAAAGTATAACAATCCAAAGACTCGCAGATGACTATATGCAGGTTTGAAATTATGCAATCTTTCATAAGGATACAAACCACCTAAAACAAGAGAAGGGGTACATTCAATTAATGAGATAAGTTGCAATAACAATGACATCTCCCCAAAAGTGTTTAGGCATATGGGCTTGAAAAATTAATGCCCATGAAACATTGAGAAGGTGACGATGTTTGCATTCAACTACTCCATTTTGTTGGGGAGTGTTGATGCAACAAGTTTGATGTGTAATGCCTTTGGGAGCATAGATAGAGGGCATGTCAAACTCAGACTTATTATCACTTCAAATGATTTTTGTGGTGGTGGAGAATTGAATTTCAATAAGATGGATGAAGGATTGCAAAAGAAAGAGGATGTTAGATTTGTGGCGCATTAAGTAAACCTAGGAACAACGGGTATAGTCATCAACAATGGTGAGAAAATAATGAGCACCAGTAGTGGAAGGGACACGATGGCTCCCTCAAATGTCAACATACATCAGGTCAAAAGGTTTAAGAGAAGAAAAGGAACTAAATGGAAATGGTGCAATAGTTTGTTTAGCCAATGGACAAATTAAACATGAATCTGAATTAGAACTACAAATTTCTGAGAATTTATTGGAAAGAAAAGATAGATTTTTATTTGATAGATGACCCCCACATGACGGAACCAAATTTGAAAAGTGGATGTGGATTTAGCGACTTGACAACAAGTATTTTTAGTGTTGATGAAGTGGTATGAGCCATCCTGCTCAATTACCATCCCAATCATCTTCATCAAGTGTAGGTCCTAAATGAAACAAAAATCGAAACAAAAAATAATGAGACAATGATGGATTTTGCATAATTTACAGATAGAAATTAAGTTGAAATGAAAAGTCAGAACCCAAAGGACATTGTCTAAAATAAGATTGGAAGAGAAGTGAGCTGATCCAATATGAGTGATGGTGGCATGAGATCCATTTAGTAATTGAATAGTACGAAGATGTATTAATAAAGAATATTAGGTGAGAGCTGTGGGTGAGCAAACCATATGATCAGTTGCACCACTATCAAGAATCCATAAGAGATCATCATGGGATTTACCTTACAATGAAGATTCGACACTACCTACTTGGTGTGTCATGGGTTGAGGGGGAATGAAATTGTTGAAAATGGCCAAAAGCTACTAATACTGTTCAGGGGTGAAAGGAAAGCTGCTGGTAGATGGATTTGAAGAAGTCTAGTGAGCACAATGCTTGGGACTTTGATTGAGTTTAGAGTTATGAGGCCCTGGAGGGAAGCCATGGATGCTGCAACATCGATCTATAGCATGGCCCTCTTTGTCACAATGAGTACATTTGAGACACTTTCAGCGTGGACTGGAGCATCCTTCCTTTCATGGCTTATAGTTGGTGGTAGCCAGAGTAATGCCTTCAATGGATGGTGGGAAAAAAAATGTTGCGATTGCATTCTTCTTGAAGCACAAGGGCATAGGTGCGGTTGAGAGTGGGAAGTAGATCAATCAGAAGTATCTACCCACGGATTGCAGTGTAGAAATCGTTGAGCCCCATCAAAAACTTCAAGACGTGGTCTAGTTCTTGTTATGTGAGAGTCTCCTTGTGTGTGCTACAGGTGCAGGTAGACATTCCTTGAATTGCGCATAACTCATCCCACAAACTCCTCAATTTGGAAAAGTATGCACTAACTGATAAATATTCTTGAACAAGATTAGCAATATCTTGTTTAAGCTTGTATAGACAGGGGCCATTGACTTGGGAGTATCGATATATCGTCCCAAATGGTATGAATAGTTTCACAATAGATCACACTTTTATAAATCTCTTTCGAAATGGAATTGAGAAACCAAGAAATTACTATAAGATTGCATTGTCTCCTTTGTGAGTATTCTGAGGATTCAGAAGATGGTGGAGGTAGTGTGCCATCAATGAAGCAAATTTTGTCCTTTGCTTGAAGTGTGAGAATCATCACACGACTCCACGTGGAATAATTGTCCTTCGTATGCAGTGAAGAAACTAAAATCAATCCAAGGTGATCTAATTGTTGGAGGCATAAGTGATGATTGCGATCATCATATTTTTCCCCCTTGGTTGCCTTTTCAGTCATGAGAGGTGAACCTTTTTTAAAAAAAATATGGACTGGGATGTGGTATGAATCGAGCCGCAAGTCAACCTGGGCGCAGGTTGGCCTGGGTGTGGGTTGAATTTGGGGCGCGTCTTGGATATGTGACATGGATCTGATTTGGGGCGCGGGTCTGGCCTTCAAATTAGAATCCTTGAAGAGAAAGAGAATGCGGCCCAAAGGAAAACTCCTTTGGATTGGGCATGTGTGATCTTCCTTGAAAACAGAATAGTGTGAAGCCCAGGAAAATAGCCCAAATATGATTTTCTTCAACCTTTGAACAAAAAGAGAATGTGCAGGTTGTGCACCTCAACTGTGCGATAAAATTCCCAATGAAAATAGAAATCCAAATGAACAAGTTGACCGAACCAAGTGAAAAAGAAATAGAATCAGAATAATCCCACAATCAAGAGCAGCGGAATTTTGAAAAATAAAACTTACACTCAACGTTTGATAGTAATGTTGATACAAGAGAATGAAAAAGAAAAAGAAAAAGAAAAGAAATAAAGAAGCTCTGCTTTGTGGTATTCAAAGACAGGGGGATAGAACTTGAGGAGAATTATCCTCAGACAAAAATTGTACCTCTCAAAGATTGATTTGCTCTGATACCATGATAAAGCTAGAGAAAAAGGAAGTGAAAGGAAAATAAAGAATAAAAGATAGCAAAGAATAAGTTGCTATTGATGTATTTTCAATCTCTGTACAACCCCTTATTTATACAAAGAGCTGGAGAACATGTAATTAAGAAAATCAATCTATACGCTCCTTTCCAAATTAGAAATGATCTGCTAACTTTTCTCTTTGGAAAAGTTTACTTGATTTCAGTTATACTTTGGTTTCTTGGTTTTTGCCGGGGAGTATAGCATTCCTCAACAGGTTGTACTTCACTCTCTAGGCTAATGTGAATCGCCTTCTCTCTGAGATTGGAGCATTTAAACATTCTAGGTTCAAAGTCTCATTTGGTCTTACATAGCTTGAAAATTCTTCAAGGGGAGCACAACATGACCTAATGAGACTTGTTCAAGTGTGGGCTTAGGTGGACTAGAAGGTTTACAAATGTAAGATAAGACCAAGAGATGGTCACCATTGTCCTAAAGAGGGGTTGTTTTGAGTATTCCAATAAGAATGGTAATGAACCATGGCTATTTCTTTCATTCCCATTTACAAAGCCAAATTGGAAGTGACCAAATTAAGGCAAGATGACAAAAGAAATTTGTGATTCTTAAGTCAATAAATGGAAAGAAATAAAAGGGGAAGAGCGTAATTTGGAAGTTTAGTGATGTTTAGAGTTATCACCTCTAGGGAGGTTCATCTCCTTTAAAAAGAGTTGTATATTGAAGTTGAAGTAGTTATTCCACAATGATTACGCAATGAGTAGTCTAACCATCCAATCGTGGTTCATATGGAAACGGTTCATACGGTAATAAATTTGTTGATATAGTGGCCTAGTCTAACCATCCTACATACCGTTCCCTAAATGTTGAATAATTGGCTCCTTATTCTTAAGCCAAATATAGCGATCTTACTGTACTATATATCAATATTAAACACATATTAGACATATATATTGTGAGTCGTTTAAAACATTTTGACAAAGTTATATCATTTTTCGACCATTCTTCTTCTTTAAAATAGCTTTCTCAATAGGTGGCAGATAATCTTCATTACAAATTGAAAAAAAAAAAATTCCGGCAAACCCTTTCTAATTAATAACCCCTTTTTAAAAAGTTTTAAAATAAAAATTTTTAATTAGACAAGTGCCATGCAAAATCAAGATCTGCAATTGACTAACTAACGTGGTTGTATGATTTTAAATTATACATGCATGCATGTGAACTATGCACCGGAATGGCATTATTGATAATAATAATAATAATAATAATAACAACAACGGCGAGAACCCATTTAAATGTGCTTATGTTTACATGTGAGAATAATAAAGTTGAGCCCAAATATATGGAAAGTAGAGCGGATGGTAATTGGAGTAAGCTCAAAAGGGGAGAAAATCGCCATCCCATGAGCTCGGTGCTGCATCGGGGGGTTCGAAGTGCTTGTCGATGACTGGAGTTCCCACATATACCCCAAAAAAAAAGGAAGGGAAGCTCTAGTTCATGGCATATATGCTTTTCCCTTGCCTCCTCTAAATTGATTTTCCTTGTCTATTCTACCTTTTGTCAAATAAACAAGAGATGGGTGAAGTCCAAGGAACTAGCAGTAATACTTGACAAAGGATAAATGACTGCTCCAATTACATTTCACTTGGAAATTCAAATTGGAGGATGGCTTGGGAGAAATTATTATGTCGGTCGGACATTCAACCAAGTCATATATGAGGACAGCCAATTATATGAATTTTGAGGTTTTGTTTGGTTCACTAATAAATATTTTTTAAAATAAAATATAATGATAAATTAAATCATATTTGGTTTTTAAAATAATTATTTTTTGAAATAAGATAAAATATAATGAAAACATTAGGAAAAGAACACATATAACTGTTATTTCTCATATATTTCTTACTATTTCATTCGATGTATAATAAAAAATTAAAATAAAATAAAATAAACTATACATTCCCATGATAAAATTTGAGAATAGATATTCTTTATTATTTGCTTTAGTGTAATAACGTTTTTTTTTTTTATGTAACTAACATATTATAACTAATTTATTTTTACAAATATGCATTCCACAAACCAAACATAACTTAAATCAATTTGAATTAAAAATTATAGATATGGGTCATACTTTGTCAAAATTATTTAAAATTCAAAAATATAATTGGTTATTTAAAACATGACGTGATTATATAATTTAACTTAATAATTTATTGTACAACAATAATAATAACAACAACAACAAAAAACTAACTAATCCTTAAAGTAGCGTCAGCTACATAAATCATTTTTCACCTATTTACGCAATCATGGATAATTTTCTTTGATAAATTCAAGACTATTAAATCTTTACTCACTATCTCATGTCAAGTTAGTTGAGGTCTTTAGTGCCTCTCACAATAACTAGTTCATTCCTCTTCACTGATGCACTTTTTGACTTAAATTGCAAATGTCCAAACCATTTAAGTCATCTTTCCCTTATCTTATCTTTTACAAGAGGTACGCCTAACTGCAAATATGTTCATTTTATAGTTTATCCTTTAATGTTATACCATTCATCATCCTTATCATTCTCATCTAGGAAACTTTTATTTTTTGAATATATTGTTTTTTAATTGCCCAACATTTCTAATCCACGTAGCATAGTCAGTCTTACAACCATTCTATAGAACGTCCTTTAAATTTTAAGGGTTTTCTACGATCATACTAAATACTCAAAATACTTCTCCGTTTTACCCAATTTGCTTTGACTCAATGCATTATGTTTTCTTCAATTTATCCTTCGACTTGCACAATAGATCCAAGATATCAAAATCTACTAGTGTTACTCATTTCTTTTGACCATCAAGCTTAACCTTTTTTCCAATATTTTTCCTACTATAATTGAAATTACATTTCTATACTATATTAATCTAACAAGTTTATATTGGATGTCAGTTATCTAGCTCACCCCTCTTCCTTTATCGGAGTTTGGAATCAACTGTGTATGAAAAGATTACATCATTAAAGGGAGCTCACTAAATTGAGATTAATATTAATATTTAAATGAAAAAATTAATATATATATATATATATATATTATTTAATTAGTTTATCGCTCAAGGAGTCTTAGCTATCATGATTAATTGTATTATATATATATATATATATAGTTGAAATATATGAATGAGTTGTTCTGTATGTGTATAGAGACACCCACTAATTCACAAGTGTAATATAAAATTGATAATCTTGCAGCATCAATAATTGTTATGCTTCCCATTCAATTGGATTTTGTTCTCAAATATTAATTAATTGTCGTTGTTGTATTGATTTCATCTTTGATTCAGGTATTTTGTCGGTTTTCTATTTTGTCTAGGCATCGACTATAGTGGCTTGTATCATTGTAATTATAACTTTTTTATTAATGAAAATTTATCTTGTGCAAAATTGTCTCCCTTTGTTATGATTGGGAAAGAATCCTTTCTCCTGGTTCCCATTTGAAATTAAAAAATATTAAAATATATATATATATTAAAGAATCCACATTTTCATATTTAATTATTAAGTAAATTAAGAGAGAAAATAAAAAATATATCAAATTAATAAAAAAAATTTTGATTTTACACATTATTAATATTTAGTTTTTCTTAATTTTTAAGAAAAATATAATGAAAAATGTGTTTCATCCTTTTTTTTCTTTTTTTTCCTTTTTCCAAGTAAAATCCTAGAGAAAAGGAAAAAGAGGGAAAATGAGGAGGAAACTCATTTTCTATTGTGTTTTCCTTCTATATTAAATACTATTTAAAATAAAATTTTATTTTAATATGATTAAAAATATGAAAAATTCAAATATTAATGATATATAGAATAAAAATATTGTTCATAGATTTTGTGTATTTTTTATTTTCTTTTTCATTTTTCTTGGTAACCAAATATAAAAATATGAATTTCTTGATATTTTCCTTTCATTTCCTTAATGTTTTCTGAATTCCAAACGAAGCCATAATCAAAGAAAAAGGATTCCAACCTCTTGACAACATGCATTGAAGTCACATCCTTTTGTTTTTTTGGTAAACAAGAACCTTGAAGGGGCCTACTGCAGAATAGCCCTAAGATCTAACTGTAGTGCATACGGATAACCAAAAAAAAGGATCTTGCATACTCAGGTTAAACAAAAATTCGATCTTTCAAACCCATATCACAATAAAAATTTGATCTTACAAATCCTAATTATGTGATTAGGATCACACTTGCAAGATCTCTTTGGTTTGATCTTGAACCTGCAAGCACGAAGAAGCACTCCCGAATTTGCAAGCACGAAGAAGCACTCCCAAATCTGCAAGCACGAAGAAGAACTCTCGGATCTGCGAGATTGAAGAAGAACTCTTGATGACGACCAGGGATCTTCTAATGTATTCCTCAAACACGCCTTGCTCCTCTGAGAATGGGCTCGGCAGCGACGACTAGGGTTTGCTTCTCATGAAAATGTCTGCCTCTGTATGTGCATTTTCGTCCAACCCTCACCGCTAAATGGAGCGCGTGTGTATAGGTTACAACAAGGACCTCTGGACAAATATGACTAGGGCTTCCAACGTAATTAAGAATTCCTAATCTGACCCAAATTAATCCTTAATTATGTTAATTACAATTCATACCACTAAAGAATTATAATTGCACTTTCTGTCATATTTGAAATTAAATTTTGAGCTCCTATTATTAAATGCTTATTTATCTCCCCATGTAAAGATTACAAATACCCGTCAATTAAATTAAATTACTGAAAATTTAATTAATTAACATATTAATTCCCTAAGACCTTCCACTTAACTTATTTGATATGTCAAATTCAAAATCCACCCACAAGGTTTGACACAATCAAAACTTATAAGCTTCCTCAAGGGGATATCATCAATTCCGATACCGGGACGTGGATTCCATTAATAATTAACGTTCATCATACACATATTATCATTACCCAACTCATTGAATTTATTAACCCATAAAGAATCTCACTCTTCTATGAATCAAAGTAATAAACACTAAATGCACGTGTCCAATAATCATATCAGAACTAAGAGCATAAACACTCATAATAATCATAAGGTATTAATTGTTTTATATAGTCAATATAAAAACAATTACCCCAAGACAGTCATGTTCAATACGCACAAAGTGTACTAACACAAGGAGTTAGAACTATACCATTCCTCATAGTCAAGACAGACCTATTAAAACCTTATGCTACAGTCCTACCAATGGTGTGTCCAATTCCATTTATGACTGTGAACAATAAACTTATATTCTATAAGAACTGATAATCTAATCTTCTGTGTGTAAGTCGTGCTCTATACACTATATCACCTACTATATAGAATAAAAGACACACATGCATAATCATTAAATAGATAATGTTAAGCAAACATTACTCACAAGGATTCTCATTAAAATGGAACAACTGAAGTTATTAATATACAATAAAATTGATTACAATAAAACATGTCTTTCAGTATAAATTTCTAACAAAATAAAATGTGAGATAATAATCAAAAATAAAAAAATAAAAAGAAACATCATGCACATTTGGAAGAAAGATGATATTCAATCCCTAAAAATATAAATAGTTATTCATATCTAATTCTTTTCAAAATTTGTGACTAGAAACATTTGAATAAAGTGCACCATTCCAGAACCATTATCTCTGGCAACTGAAAAATGCGTGTTATACAGAACTCGTCCTATTGAGGCTTTCCTCTCCGTTTTATAGTTAAAAGGATCGTCATAAGGAAAGTAAACTTCCTACAATTGACAGCAAATTGTTCGCCCAAACCACCGAAGGTATCCTACCATTTCTTTCTCTTCTTGGTTGTACTTGATTTTCATGTATTGTGAATGCAAAGATGAAGTTGGTTTTTAGAATCAACAATATATTTGCACATTGACCATCTTCTTTTAGAACATGTTGGAGTATAATTTTTCAATATCTTCTAACTAAATTGTGAATATCAATCAAGAGGCCACCAAGAGGATCATAGTTCAATTTGCTTAAATGGATCAAATTAAGCACGTCCATTGAGTTCATTTCAAATATTACCTAACAAAATTCATTTCTTCAATTCTTTTGAATATCAAGCATTATAAACATCACCTCAACTACCATATTAGAGATTGAGCCTATATTAGCAAAGAATCTTGAATGGGACCAACTCATCTATTGTGTGAAATTTCGATTTTAATGAAAATTCCGATGGTCTCAATTTATGAAAATTTCGATGAAAATTTCAATTTTGATTTCGATTTAAAGAAAATATGAAAAATTTACAGCAAATGATGGAATTTACAATTAAATTTTAGGAAATATTAAATAGATGGTTATGCTTAATATGGTATCAAAATAATTTTTTTAAAAAAAAAACATATATAACAAGTTTTTAATGTATAGAATATTAAACCACATATTGTGAAGCAAGTTATGAAGTGAAGAACATTCAAATGATTATAAAGTTCAGGAGGTATTCCTTCGTTGATTTAATCAAACAAATGTATTATTTAAATAACTACATTTTCAATAAACATCATACATTTAATGATCTAATACCACATGGAGTTTCTTGGTGGCTCAAATTCATCTCTCCTATCCCTATCATTGGGATTTTGAGATGATATATATTATTTACAATAATCACTCCATATTACATATACTGTTTACAAATTCCACCCAACACAGAGTTAGGTAATATAAAACTTGTTTTTCCTTTTCTTAGAAGTTGTTTATATTTTCTTATTCTAAAAATAATCATAAATTAGAAATCCTTAAGAAATGTTTGAGAATTTTTTTCACTATCGTTATATTTGAAATGTGATATATGAAATCAAGAATGGCATACATGTTTCCCATCATTGAGATACATAAGCATAGGTTGGAATGTCATAAAAAAAAAAAAAAAGCACAGATACAATAATTTAGGGGGAGAAAAAAAAAAAGTTACACATACAAAATATTTTGTTATTGCATCTAATGTGGAATAGAATAGAAAGACATTTTTATGATAAATTTTGGAATAACCATTCTTTATCTATTCATGTTATGAATAAATAAAACTTTTGTTATGCCATTTAATTTATGATAACACATTTTATTTTATAAATTATAAAATCATTATATATGATCTCATTCTTAAGATTAGACATTATGAGCCAAGCATAACTTTAATTTTATGTATGGGTTGGGATAAGGGGTTCACAAGGTGGGGTGATTTTCCTCAAACATTTAATAGCCCGAATGACATCAACAATCAATAGGAACACTAGCAAGGCCACAAATGAGTTGAATAAAGTCAAGTAGTGTGATCTTTAAATTTGATTTTACTCTAAAATTGTGTTTAAACTTTGCTTGAAATTGATTTTTAATATGCTTATTCAAACTTGGCTTGACAAATTACAAATAAATTAGAATAACTATGTGCTCAAATTACAGATCATGTCAAATCTAGTTCAACCTCAAGCTAAACCTCAAACAACTAAATCTTAATCTTGTCCTCAAAAAGTTGGATTCAATTACTAATCATGCAAAAAGGAAATTTTGAGTTGATTCAAGCTTATTAAGTTACATTGGTTTCAGGCCTAAGGTTATATGTATAAAAATCAAGTCATAAGCTTACACACCATGTCAGTCTTGCATGCAATTGAGCTCGCCTTGTTGTAAGATGTCAATTGTTCATTTGCCCTCAACTGCCAACAACCTTCCTCGAGGTACAAACCATGTGGATAAAATATAAGACACCAAACACAACACAAATAAATCAAACCGTACAGTAAAAGTTTTTCCCCTGAAAAAAAAAACATTTAAAATAAAAAAAGGGAGTTTGATACAAGGCAACCAAATTTCTGATCAGAGCTAAAGACCTAATACATTGCATAAGGCATGCAGCGGTAGGACCAAAATTCGCCTCTTGCTGTGGATCAAAGCAAGAAGAAAAAAAAAAAAAAAGGAACTGAATGTGACGAGGTGTTAACAAATGGTAGTTGGCAATTCTACACAAGGTTCAGACCGAATCATGACAAAAGCAATGCAGTTTATGGAATTCTCTCCTTTCACAGCACAAGGAAGCATGATCACAACAGAACTTCAAACCACTCGTGTCTCTTTACGAAAAAAGGTATATACTGAGATCATCCAAGCTATTGCAGCCACGGATGTTTAGACCGTGCTCATTAGCCAAATGCAACAAGCATATGAAACATAAATGAGGAGAGATATCACCGCGTGCTGTGGTTGCTTGGCAGTCACTTGGAAAACTAGCCAAGATGTTCCTGAATGATACCATTTCTTCCTGCAAACAAATCATCAAAAATTACAGTTCTGCAGTTCAAAATAGCAAGAATAGATTATCCTCTACCTGCAAAGTAACATCCAAATTCTATCCCCAGATAACAAACAAAAAACAATATAGGCTTTCTCGCCCTATATGAATTATGAAACAAGTCAACTAAATAAATACACAGAATTTCATGGTTTCTCTAATGTTCAATGGGCATATGCAATAAAAATTGACAAAATAAAGGAAAAATCAGTATCTATTTTTTTCAATCTATTTTGTACAAGGGTGAACGGGTATATATACAAATAATCTTTCCTACAGTTAGTCCATAACTCATGCCTTAATTGACGGCTACTGCTTGACTCCCCCTCAAATTGGTGCATATATATCTCTAATGCCCAACTTGCCAAGTGACTTGTAGAAGCTCTTGCTGCATACAACTTTTGCAAGTAAATCTGCTAAACTGATCTTCGGACTTAACAAATGGAAATCGAATTGTCTTGACTTCAAGATTTTGTTTGATGAAGTGTCGATCTACTTCCACATGTTTGGTTCGATCATGCTGGATTGGATTATGAGATATGTCAGTAGCAGCCTTGTTATCATAGAATAAGTCCATCTCGTAGCTTGGTGCAAAGCCAATTTCGGTTAATAGTTTTCATAACCAGAGAAGCTCACACAAACCCTTAGCCATCCGACAAAACTCAGCTTCGGCACTTGATAATGCTACCACATTTTGCTTCTTACTTCTCCATGTAACTAGGTCCCCCCCCAACAAATGTGAAATAGCCTGAGGTAGATTTTCTATCTGAAATTGCCCAGTTAGCATCTATATAACCTTCAACTTTCAAGTGGTTGTTTCTTGAGAACACAAGTCCTTTTCTAGGGGAGGACTTTAGGTATTGGAGAATCCGAATCACCGCATTCATACGATCTTCACTTGGATAATGCATGAATTGGCTTACTACACCAACTGCATAGGCGATGTTAAGTCGCGTGTGGGAGAGAAAAATAAGTTTCCCAACTAATCTCTAGTACCTTCTTTGTCTGTTGGCACTTGGTCTAGGTATTCTCCAAGTTTGTGATTATGGATTATTGGCATATCTACAGGCTTACAATCCAGTAATCCAACTTCTTATAATAAATCTAGGATATATTTTCGTTGGGAAAGGAATATGCCTTGCTCAGACCTGGCAACTTCAATTCCCAGAAAATATTTGAGTCCTCCTAGATTTTTCATCTCAAATTCCATCGCTAATTGCTCTTGAAGTCTCATTATTTCTTCTGGGTCATCTCCTGTAATGATCATATCGTCTACATAGACTATCAAAGTTGTTATCTTACTCCGTTGACGTTTTAAGAATAGTGTATGATCTGAATTGCTTTGTTGAAAACCATATTTATTCATTGCCACGTTCAATCGCCCAAACCATGCTCTAGGAGATTGCTTCAAGCCATACAAAGTTTGTTGTAGCTTGCATGCAATTTTAGTTTCAAAGTCTGCCATATATCCTGAAGGGACATCCATGTATATTTCTTCTTCAAGATCTCCATGGAGAAAAACGTTTTTAACATCAAGCTGGTGCAATGGCCGCTCAAGGTTTGCTGCAAGAGATAGTAAAACTCTGACAATACTCAACTTTGCCACTAGTGAGAATGTCTCTTGATAATCTATGCCATATGTCCGAGTATATCCCTTTCCTACTAGTCTTGCTTTGTACCGTTCAACTGACCGATCGACTTTGTACTTGATGGGGAATAATACCCATTTACACCCCACTATATTTTTTCCCTCAGATAAGGGAACAAGAATCCACGTCTCATTTTTCAGTGATGCCTCAATTTCTTCCTTCATAGCTTGAACCCACCTAGGATCTTTCAAAGCCTCATCAACACTTGTGGGAATATGGTATGAGGAGAGTTCATTCACAAAGTTCTTGAGGGGTTCGAATAGCTTCTTTGTAGAGACATTATCAGCAATCGGATATTTCGATCTTTGTTCCTCCATTTCTGGAGAATATCTGTTTGGTGGTTTGCCCCGACTCTGCCTAAAAGGTAATTTATAGCCAACAAAAGTATCCTCTTCATTAGAAATGTGAGGTGTGACAAGAGAGCTTACCTTAATGATTTTCTCAAGAGATGGGTCGTTGGATACTGAGGAGTGGGGGGATACTGCTACTTCAAGAGGTACTGCTACTTCAGCTTCTAGAGATGTCAGTTCCAGATTAGGGTCCTCAATGATCGATTGAGAGGCATTAAGCATTGTATCAATGTCCTTGAACCAATCGAATGTCCACTAATTCAGCTCTTCTTCTCGTGTCTCCCCCTGAAGAGAGGAATTGGATGCGACATGAGAATAGAAAGTGTCGGATTCAAGGAACGTGACATCCATAGTCACATAAGTGCGCCAAGTAGTTGGATCATAACAAAGGTACCCTTTTTGATGTACACCGTACCCCAAAAAAAGACATCGAATGGCACAAGGATCAAGTTTTGTGCACTGGTTCTTGTGACGGTGAACAAACGCAACGCAACCAAAGATTCGAGGTGGAAGCATTAACACCGTGGGCAATGAAACATAGGTTGACAAGGCCTATAGCGGAGTCTTAAACCCAAGGACTTTGGAGGGCATGCAGTTAATAAGATAGACGGTCGTGGCAATAGCAGCATCCCAGTGGTGGTTAGGCACATGGGCTCCAAGTAAAAGAGCTTGAACAATTTCAAGGATGTGGCGATTTTTGCATTTCGGAATACCATTTTGCTGAGGGGTCTAGGGGCATGATGTCTCATGAATTAGGCCATGGTGTTGGAAATAATCACGCCACTGTTGATTCGAGTGCAATCATCAACAAATATCACAAACTAGCGGATTTCAGATATAGTAGATTTCGGGAAAGGACCCCATACATCAGAATGAATCAAAGCAAAAGGAACGTCACTCTTATTCATACTTAACGGATACGATACTCGATGACTCTTAGCTAAAATGCAAGCCTCACATTTAAGATCCAAAATTGACAAATCTGAAAAAAGATCAGGAAACACATGTTGTAGATATACAAACAAAGGATGGCCTAATCGACGGTGTCAAAGCCAAATCAATTCTACTCTGAGGTTACTCGAGCGGTGCACGTGATGTGCTCGGCCTACACTGAAATCTTCCATGTAATAGAATCCCCCCCCCCCTCTTAGTACCACGCCCAATGATCTCCTTCATGAGAATACCCTGAATAAGACAAAATATAGGATAAATGAGCACAACATAATTTAGATCTTTAGTAGCTTGACTCACAGATAGTAACTTATAAGAAAGAGAAGGCGCAAGTAAAGTATTAGATAGTGGTAGGGCCGGTGATAACATTACAATCCCAACCCCGATTATCGAAGAGATGACTCCATTAGCATTGGCGATGCTAGTTCGCCGAGAAAGGGAGTGCTGAGACAAATCATTTGCATCAAACGATATATGGTTTGTTGCTCCAGAATCAAATATCCAAGAATGCAGTTAACTTCTTTAGTAGAACTGAGGACAGCATTACCTAGGTTGGAGCTTGATTTATCGACTGGAATGAGAGAAAGATGTGGTTCAGTTGCAGCCACTGCAGCCTTGCCCGTGCCTTCATCATTCCCAACTGCATCACGACGCCTTCGAGCTTGGAGGTTGTGCAACCAATCAGGATACCCGTGTAGCTTAAAGCATGTCTCACAGGTATGCTTTGTACTCCCACAATGAGAGCACTTAGATCCATTGGGGGTGGATTGGGATTTGGAACTAGATTTGCCACCATGCAAAGAGAGAGACTTGGAGGATGCTGGAGGATGCAAGCCATGTTTGAAGCTCTTGGACACCAAGACCGCTCCTAGTATATCATCGGGACTACCAGTCAACACTGCTTGACGAAGGGCTTCCCTACGGACGTGTGCATAAGCTTGCTCCATAGTTGAGAACGGTTTTATCTGCAAGACATCACTTCGGATATGGTCTAGGTGGTCATCGAGACCATCCAAGAACACATATACCCGATCTTCTTGAACTAGAGTATTGTAGTGTTGAACATCGATTGGGCATTCCATCAAGTTTGGTCGGCGAAAGTCTATTTCACGCCAGAGACCTTGGAGATTGTTGTAGAATTTTTCAAGAGAGCCTCCAACCTGTTTGAGGCGAGTCACGCGTCGCCAGAGATCATACACCTGGGAGGTGTCGCTACCATCGAAATATGCAGTAGCAATTGCATCCCAAACCATTTTCGCTGTCAGAAATCGAATGAAGTTACTGATCAGGGAGGAGTCCAAGAAATTAATCAACCAACCCTTAGCAATAGCGTTGTCTGTGCGCCATCATCTAAAGGAAGAGTCCATCTGAGAAGGTTGAGGAAGATCGCCATTTATATATCCTAATTTGTCTTTGCCTGAAATATAGATCTCAACAACCTCGGATCAAAGGGCGTAGTTGGTACCATCCAACTTGATACCAATCAAGACAGTAATAGTATCAATGGTCTGAGTCAGGACTGAAGCTTTACTCAAAACTTCAGTCATATTTGTTGTCAATTCGGCAAGGATGGATGATGATAGTGATTCATCAATATGGAAGTTTGTATCAGCCATGGAGGAAGGGTTAACAAGCAGGAAAAAACAAAAAAAAAAAAGGGCCAGATGGAGTGCTTTTCCCCCTTTATATATATAAACTGAATAATTGAGGCTAGTTGGGTCAAGGAGCAGAAAAAAAAAAATACTGGATGGGGTGCTTTTCCACCTTTATATGTGTATATATATATAAATTAAATTGTATGATTGAGGCTAGCTATAAGTGGGCACAATCTCCCACTTCTCACAGAATCCCAAAAACAAATTATCTAGCTGCTCTATCCTTCTGAAGGGGCTGGAAGGAGTTGGTGAAGGTGGAGTTGCTGGAGGAGACTTCGGTGGCAGACTTTTTAGGTGCGAGGATGTTTGCAATTAAGGGAAGCGCCGTTGTCGCCGTCGGCAGAGCACTCACTGCTGCTACTTTTGGCGAAAAATGATTCCGAGACGTCGTACCAACGGGTCCCCTCGGTCTGGAAAAGGTTCGGACAGAGACAGCTTGCCTAAGCCGAAGGGCGGTTTTGTGAGGACAAAATCAAAGGCTCTGAAGATTCGTGGAGATCTCAAGAAGGTGAAGCCGCTGATTTCGCCCAGCAGTAAGCTTCGCAAGCTTTCTTAATTCACTTTTCACAGCTGGAAATGCGAAGAAACCTAAGATCGCGTCGTCATCTAGGCGAGAGATGCCCGTAAAAAATTTAAATCAACAGAGGTCCTACGACTTGCTCTGATACCATGACAAAATAAAGGAAAAATAAGTACCTATTTTTTTAAATCTATTTTGTACAAGGGTGAACGGGTATATATTCAATCTTTCCTACAATTAGTCTGTAACCCATGCCTTAATTGATGGCTACTGCTTGACTATCCATCCTACAATCACACCATAATTGAGGCTTGACTTTTCTTCCTACAATCACGCCAACAAAAATAAAATGGATGCATATAACTACAATAGTTGGGCTTCAATATTTGATCTGCATCTCTAGATGCAAGTTCCACATATGCTTCATGATCCAAATCAACCTTCTGGCATTAATTTTCTCAAAAATTATGCTTCATGGTTTTGATTACCTGATCTATTTTTGTTGTTTTTTCTTTTACTCATTTATGTTGTGCTATTAAATAAATTAGGACATTGCAAGATCAAACACTCAAGCAGCAACAAAAAATTAGAAGGTGCCACAAACAATCAGTGGTGTCTAAGAAGGACCAACCACTCTGCATGGGACCAAACTCTCAAGCATCAATCCAATTACCTGCTAGGGCAATCACAGATCAACTTAGAAGGTCCAACTAACAAAATCATATCACAGAATGAAAAGCACTTACCACCAAATCAGAAACCAATGAAGCAAGCTTGATATGCTTCAGGCCATTTGTCAATTATGTCCCAAATGAAGCATCATTGACAAGTTCAATCATTGTGGGAAAAGAAACAGAAATATTCACAATAAAAAGAAAAAAAAACAAAGATGAAAATGGAGTAAACAATATGTCACAGTTCAATGACAAAGGGGAGATAGGTGGATAAGGGAAATAGCCTGTTCATTATGGCACATATGCACTACAGAATCATGCAGTTCAAATTTTTAACCAATAACAATGAGCACATGCTTTGACTATAATCCATCTTTTGTTGTAACAATCTTTTAATTTAGACATGGAAGTAAAGCATGAAGTTATGAAGAAAATAGTTAACTGCCATGAACACCCGCCCGACCCATCATAAAGAGAAAGAAGAATGTCCACTAAGTATTTACAAAAAAGCAAAAATATTAGCTTACCATAATAGGCATTTGAGTAGATCGTTGTATACAGTCCCAAAGGGTTTCCTTTAGTGCTTGGACATCAACTTGTTTTGAGGTTTTGTCATACTGGACTTCAATTTTATTCACCTGAGGTATTATATTAAGATTCAGGAAGCAAAGCATAAGCTTAGAGTGCAGATATTTTTTACTGCACACTAAAACCATTTTATTTATACCCTTAAATACATAATGGCCATATCAGGAAAGAAAATAACTTTTCCTATTAGAGAAATACAATAAACTGCAAATTATCACATCATAATCCTCAGCACATGACGTTGTAGTCCAATTTATTAGCCCCACCCATCCTCACTGCTACTCTCATGCAGATGCACTTATCAAATGACTAAAACTGACAGAAACTGGAGCTTAAAAACATCAAACCAACCTGGCGAGGCTGAGAAACAAGCATGCTTGAGTCATCTATGTCGCTATGACCACTTCTATTGTCATATTCATCACAAAATGCACCATCATCCCATGATGGAAATTGGGCATCGTTCTCACTTTCCTGCCTCGGTTCGTCTGGAATAAAATAAATGTTGACAACCACGTTACAAGATTAAATCACTAAATGCAGATTTTAATTTGTATAATTAATGATTTCAAAAGGCAGAGACATTACAATCACTAAATGAACAACCAAAAATTCCTTTTTTACTTTTGGGTTAAGGACCGGCTGAATCACGCAAGACAATAGATCCATATAAATTTATTTAGGAGAGAAACAACAAGCATTATGCTGGCTTAATGAACTATAGAATAAATTATAAGAAATGTTTCAACTCACCAGAAAAATTGCATCATGGAAATTTTTATGGACACCAGAACGATAGAGAAATTATCTTTTATGTGATGAAGCATTTTTTATGCATAGGGACAAAGTGTGAAAGAAAAAAAAAAAAACAAACATTTAGATAACAGAATGTGCTTATGCCTCTAACTACTCTCCCTTTTTTAGGTGCAATTGAAATTTATCAATCAATTTCATTGAACTTTCCATCCTTATAAAATCAAGTATTTATTCATTAAAAAAATCCAAATATGTCACTTTCAAAAAAAGGAGGAGGCAACCAAAATAAAATTCTAATAGAAACCCATCTTATTATCAAATTTAGTCATCACAATAACAGCATTTTACTGTACAAATTCACAAATCACTGTTTTGGGACAAGACCACAAACTCACAAAGAGAAAATGTTAAAAAAACAAAACAAAACAAAAACAAAAACGACAAGATAAAACAAAACCTCAAGCTGTCCTCATTCCTCCTTTTGCTCTGCAGTAAGCTTGCCCCTCTTGGCAAAAAATTTCACAGCTAACATGAAGTAATCAGTGCAAATAATCCCTGGGAGTGAAAGCCCCCATCCTCCACTTCTCATTAACCGATCACAAATGCTCATCACCAATTTCCATAATCAAAGTCCTCAACTGACAACACTACATCTGAAACAGTCATAACAACAGATACGGCTGCAAACGAGCTGAGCTGAGCTGAGCCTAAACATGTTCAAGCTTGGTTCGGAATAAAAACAAGAAGACTCAGCACAGGCTCGGCTCGACATGAAATTTAAAATCTAGGCTCAAGCTCAGCTCGAAACATAAATTACCAGCTCGAGCTCAACTTGGGCTCAGCTCAGTTATACCACACACTTAATATTAAATTAGTTTAATTCAAATATTGGAGGACTCCGTGTGGGGCCAGGAGCTTGTACAACTCAACCATGGGATGGAGTAATGTGTGGGAGAATCTTGGATTTATAGGCAAAGGAGAGGCTCAATGTTGAAAGAGTTTCCGATGTGGAACATGGGATGGAGACCGGTTGCAAGTTGCAAACTATTTTGAGCATTTTATCCCACATCGAAAATTCTTAAGTGGGGAGAGCCTCCCTATCTCTATAAAATCTCACCACCACCACCACCCCTACTGCCACTTCACACATTTCTAATTGTAATTTTAGTAAATAATAAATTATTAATATTTTAAGAGCTGTAAATTAGTAGTGTAAAAATTATAATACAGAAGGGGAATTATAGATAAGACAGTACTTAAATTTTATTAATGTAAACATATTATTGTTGATTTGTGATTGAAGAAATGGCTAAATTAAGAATTTAAATAAATTAGTAACCAAAAAAATACTGGGCTCGAAATTGAAATTGAGCCCATTACCAAGCCTAATCGATCTGTTCACCAGCCAAAACGAGATGAGCCTATCCTTGCTCATGCTTGGATCGTTTCGTAAACGAGCCTGAAAATTGGACTTAGGGATCGCTCATTAATATAATAAACAAGCTCTTATCGAGCCGAGCTCCCAAGCCGCTCGTTCATTTGCAACCCTAACCACAGACCCCAACCTCAACCCATACTTCCCATCATCATATCTCAATTGAACCCCTTTTAGTTTATTGAGAATCAAAACCCCATAGGAAGCATCCAATCGTCGTCCATTTTCAAATCCATCAATTGAAGCCCTAGGCTGAAATTAGCAGTCGTCATCAGCACCAAAAGCCCACCATTCGCTGGGACAGCAGGAAGAAGGGTGAGGCAGAAAAAAGATTGGTAAGAAAGAGAGGAAGAACAGAAGAAGGAAGAAGGGCAATTGAAGTGCAGTATGTACAGAAAAGGGAGAGAAAAACAAAGGAGAGGAATGCTGATTCAATTCCAGATTCTCAACTAACTCCACAGCATGCAATTACCAAATACACATACACCCTACAATTAACAAATATACACGATCACATATTAACTACTAAATAATATAAAAACTCAACAAACAGAGAAATTTAAATAGATGCATCCACCAAATAGGCAGCCTAAACGGCGGTGGCAGTCTGTCATTTAACCTTTTGTTAAACCAAAATTGTTAGCATTGAAATTCCATCTAGATCTGACAGATCACAGCCACAAAATCCCCAACAACCATCCATGCTCAATTGGCTGTCTTATTCAGCCGACCATTTAGAAAACATCATCACTGACACTATGGAAAACCCTGACACCAATCGCATTTCACCGCAACCATCTTGAGCATCTCAACATTCTGGCCAAAATTGTTTGGAAGCAGAGAGAGAGAGAGAGAGAGCGGGTGAATTGAAGAGTCAAGTCACCATCAGTGGAGAGATGCAGCAGCACCACCAACTACCATTGAGAAAGAAATAGAGCCCTACATCTGAGGTCAACAAAATCAGAGAGAGAGAGAGAGAGAGAGGGAACTTGGCATTCACAGGAAAGAGACTTTTTGTCTGAGAGAATTTTTTTAACGGAAATCTATTTTTTCAGTTGACTTCCCTCATTCTGCAGTTAACATTAGCTCATAAATAAGAAAAGATAGATATCACAAGGCTGCAGCTGAAAACAGTGACATTCATAACACAATCTTCATAGAACAAAGACCAATGTATGCAGGAGCAACTAACAGCATCAAAAAAATAAAATGCTACAACACTTTCAACTCAAAACTATGAACATTCTGTGTACATCCAAGAAATTATTTTATATGAAAAATAATCTTACCCAGAGACTTTCTTCCTGTCTTGCCTAGACACTACAAAAATAGAAAATATTTCATCAAGATTAATTAAAATGAAAATATAAAAAAAGAAGAAAGCGTACAGTGAAGCTCATCAAGAATATTATTTCAACAGCAAGTGATATTCTGTATTTATCACCAGTTATGAGTATTACCATTGTATTTGGAAGAAGAAATAACTTTATCAGTTCTTCTGGTTGATAGTGGCAGTCTTCTGGCAGTTTCGTATTACAAGGTACTCTATTGGCAGAGAGTAGTAAGGACTTCGGATTTCTGGGAGGAGCAAAGATGTCTGGCATTTCTGTGTCCCATGCTTTTGTAAAATCAATATCAAGTTCAGGTTGCTTTTTACCCCTTGGTTTCTTAGCCGTTGAAAGTGATCCATTTTCTTTAGCAGGATCAACCTCTAAACCTACAAAACACATTCCGCATAACATTAAGGCAAATAATGAATCCTCACAACAAAGATGCTACTTCATTTTGTCACCAGCAACAATCCACCTAAAACATACATTTAGGTTTCCGATATTTCCAATGATCAGGACCTGCCCAGGCATTTTGTTTTGAAGTAAATCCTAATCCTAAAAGCAAATACCCATCAACTTTCTCAAATCTGTCATCCAAGTCAGGATTGTGAAAAAATGATTCATTTTCCTGCAACAAAAATAAACAGCTTATCAAAAAATGGGTTTGCTCTTTTCATCAGATAATGAAAAGAAAAATCAAATTCTTAAATTTGAGACTGCCAAATCCACTTGCATGAGTAATATGTCACAAGCACCTCATGTTGACTAGGGAAAAATGAATCTGTATGACTAATATCTTCATCAACCATGCAAGTTGGCTCATCATGGTCAGAGGTCCAACTCCCACAGATCTCAAATTGATCAGCCTCCCACTCAGCTCTGTTGTCATTAGCTGTGTCAGCTTGTTCAGTTACTTTATAGAATGTATCCGATGGCCTCCGATTGTCTTCATCAAATTGATTAACTAAATGCTTAAGAGAGGGTGAAATTTCATCTTTCTCACGCATGCCCGACACCATATTTTCAATGCATTCTATAAAGAAGAAAAATTGATTCACTGAAACTAAAAATGCAATTTACTACTTGAAAACGTGACAGCACAAGAGAAAGCATTCGCTCTATATCAACAAAGATGACAGACCACTGATGAGAGAAAGATCAATTGTGTCTGTTTTATCATGTTGAGTTCCATTTGACATGCACTTCCCTGGCACTTCTGACGAATCAAAAAGCACCCGGCAGTCACCATATATTCCAAGATTATTCAATAATAAACCCTTAGCTCCGCCTTCATCAAATTGTGCAGATGTTTGATGATAGAGTGGATCCACTGCGAATGCAACTGAAAATAAAAACAGAAATTCCATATAACCTCATTCTTAGATTATACATTTTTAAGAATTTAAAAAAAAAAAAAATTTTCATCACCATCAAACTTCTTTACATTAAGAGCTTCAAAAGATGATTCCAGCGTTGATAGAGGTGACATCTGCATACATTGACTTGGGTTAGTTTATGCTCCAATTCATTTCAATTTTCTAAAAGCTGGAGCATTATCAACCTTCCTCTCTTGTTCTTTCTTAGAATGACCTTCGTCTAGTCCATTGTTGATATCAGTATCCTCCACAACAGTATCTGGTAAACCCAGTAACAACAAAAAACTGCTGCTAAGTCAGTGACATCAAAGATCCTATATCATGTGATTGTTGACTTATAAGGCATAATGTATAATATCTGGTACTAATGGTAGTAAATATAAGATATTTGTACAATGAAAAACAGGAATAGAAGATTATATGGAAAGAAAAAAATATATGATTATAAAACTATTTGGATACGCATAAATTGCCGCATTTAAAAGGGTTCATAGGATCCATATCAGATTATAAATATACCATCACAGTTGAAAAAGAACCTTTTTAGAGAGAAATGTGTGACAGATAATATGAAAAATCAACTAGTAAAAAGCTTTAGGGAAAACTGCATCCTCTAGTTGCTATAGAATAATAAAGAAGCCATATGCACTATTGCACTCCCATAAATATTTTATGAACAAAATATTTGAATATCCTAAATATATTGTTACTATTGCAACTCAAGAGCTTGAAATGTAATTATTATTTCAACCATCAGAAAGACAGCAATATCCATTCCTCTTCCTCGTATGGTATGAAGAGTCCTACGGATCAATACACTTGAATTTAAGCAATCTCCTCTCATGTCAGCCAACTACACAATACAGGCAGTCACACACATACAAAAAAAAAAAATAACCAGCCAATGGCACATGCATGAATTAAAAAGTTGGGCAGTTTGAAAGAGGATTTATGGGTAGTCATTTAAGAGAGAGTGCAAATGAACAGAAAGGTAGTGGAGAGAGATGAAGAAAAAGGGCAGCTATATACAGTTTTTATTTTTGAAGCTTATTGCATTGTAATGTAAAATTATTTTTTCAAATTTTTGTCTTTAAAGGAACTTAATGCCACAGCATTACTTTGGAATCATACAGGCAAAATATGCAGATGGAGAAGTACTCGGCCTTCTCTTATTTGGTAGTAGGCATGTATGCATAAATACACACAAAAACACACAGACAGAAAGATAACATATAGGCATGCATGTATGTGTGTGTGGTGGCAAATCATACAATTATAACAATTATCTGCATATCAAAACCATACTTTTCCATACACATTTCCCTCACTTCATTAGTTGTGCAGAATTAGAAAAGCAGAATAATCAAAGATTGGCTACAAACAGGAAAAGAATCACACAACTTAAGTTGATGAAAATTAAAGAAAAAAAGAAAGAAAGAAACTGAACAGGCAGGCTGAGTTGCAGGAGACAATCAAAGAACTTAACCTTGTTCATTTTCTTGACCTGCTCTATTAATCCCACCAAGGACCTTATATGCCTCTGAATGCACAGAATCCACTCTCAATGAGTAAATCTTAACTCCAGCTTCAAGAGTACAACTTGCCTGCAGAGAAAAATTGTCAGTAACACACATGTACATGACAGATTCATTAGCATTGCCAAATTCAGAATGGCTTAGCATACAGGCTCTTTTGAGGTTACTATCAACATGTCAGCCTGTCAGGTACTTATCCAGATTCCAAAAAAAGATTATCCTCCAAACTTAACATCATACATGCCTTTCTTCATGGCTAAAGAGGAACATTAATGTGTTGTTGTTTGGCTTCTTTAATTTCATATTGTGACTTTGGGGCAATAAAGAAACTGATCTGACATTTGCTGTTACCTTTAAAAAACAGAGGGAGTGGGGGTGGAGAGTTTACACAAAAATGCAAAGACGGAAAACAATGATGGATGCAGCCTTACCTCCACAAATGGACAGGCTGTTTCCATGACTTGAACCAATTACCTACTGCCCTTCTAGTTCAATTGTAACACCTTTCTACGTAAATAAATTATTAATACAAAATAAACAGATAATATATAATCAAACTTATACTAATGTCTTTAAACCTATTATTAACAGTGAAAATAATATCAACAGTCCTTTGCCTAGCAGTCTTAATCATAGTTAGAAGTTTGATTTTAAAGGACAACAGATTTCACATCAATTTTTGTAACTTTCTGCAATAAATATGCTCAGATTGGGCAGGGTAAAATGACTAATGGAAGCATATGCCTAGTGTGAAGTGCCTAGAGTGCAAATGTGAAGTCCACCCCCCCCCCCCCCAATGCCTTATCAACAATTAACACATTAGGGTACCTTTGTAACAACAGCATTAAAGGCTTATGCAAACTCCTTCAGTGTCTCAAGAATTAAGCTACACACACATATCCAATAAAATCCACATATAAACTTTGAAGTTGAATTCTATGCAAAACAAACAGATTCAAACAATGAATGTGTCCAGCATTGTCAAAGTCAGGCTCACTTTAAATTAGTTGCCCTTTTTTAGAAATTCCACTGCTTAGGCATATGCATGGGAGGATTATCATTGTTAATACCAATGTACCTCAACCACCTAAATAGGCTCAAATTACTACAATGTATGAACATATAAAGTATGAAAAACAATGAAATAATATTATTTGGCTAATTCATCTTAAAAGAGGACCACCACATAGGCCATCCATTCTACCCACCTACTTTAGCTGTAGGTTGAGGAAGTTAGGAATATTATGTTAATTTGAGACTTATATTTATTTTAGGAGCTCTTAGTTTATTAGGGGTTTTTGTACCTAGATGCTTTATTTTTAAATGTAGGGTGCATAAAGTACTTTGGTTGTGGGTATTGACTAGTTATTGTGCAGTTGTGAATTAAATTCCCATTTCTCTCTCTCAATCTCCTTCTCCCTCTTCCATTCAGACTACGAATGTTTTTTCTTCTTAATCTGCAATTTTTTTCAGGAAATTACAGCTGTGTCCCTGAAATTTGAACACCCATTTCCAAGAAGACTTTTGCAACACTGTGCACACCATCAAAGACCGACCCTCCCCCCCCCCCCCAGAACATCCTTATCTGAAGTTTCATCACTGACCCAACTACCAAAGGCCCCCACATGCCAGCTGAAACATTCCCAGCTGACTACCCCTCTGAATCTCCAAGTTATGCAGTTTTCTTGATACACCACCACCCTAACTGGAATTCCCACCCCTCAACCAGATGAAGCACCACCGCTGGAGGACCTTCACTTGCCGCCCACACGCTAACCATGCACATGCGGAAGTAACTGAATTTCTCCTTTACTTTCCATATGAACGAGATATTGCCTCCAGCTGCAATAAAGTGGGTTTTTCCCATGAAATTGTGAAGCTGAATTGAGGGAAATTCAAGAGCTATTGCAAGTTACATCTTGGAGGATAATTTCAGTACCAACACTGGATTCAGACTTCATTTTCTGCATTTTGTAGGGCTTTATTTTGTGAAGGCTTGAGAAATTGGGAAGTTAGCTTGAGATATTGGGCTGCCAATGCAAATTTCAGAGTCTTGAAGGTCTGCCAGCATTTGAATTGAGGCCCAGCTGCTGTGTTTTGAGATTTACTATGACAAATATGTTTTCCTCTGAGAGTTTTGATGTTAGTTTGAAGAAACTCATCTTCGATTGTTTAGTACATATTTTTGGAGGATAAATTCAGTGTGCCAGCACCCTTTTCCAAGTTTACAAGTGGAATTTCTTGGAGCGCTTGTGAGAGATTGAAGTGGAATATTTGAAGAATCTCTAAAAAACTACAAAGTCAGGGCAAGGACCATTTGGTAACATTGTATGAACTTACACTACTTGGACTCCACAGAAATTGAATGAATGTTGCTTATCTATTTGGTACTTGTTTGAATTTGCATTGGTCCATATTTGCACTTCGATTTAAAAAAAGAAAATGGTGAGTTGAATCCACATATCTAGTTCCTAGCTAGTTGGTAATTCTCAACAACTAAAAAAACCTAGATGTCCTTACTTTGGTGGTTGCTCAATTCCTCAACCTTTCCTAGATTGGTTGGATGACATGGACAATTATTTTAATTTGGCTTGGATTGCCTGACCACTAAAGTATGTACTTAGCTAAAACAAGACTTCTTGGTTTAGCAAATCAATATTGGTGAAAAGTTTAAAGGGACAAAATTTGTCTTGGAGAAACACCAATTACCACATTGTCTAAAATGAGATATATTTTAAGAGAAAAGTATGCCCGCATTCTTATTGGGAGCAATTAGTGGACCAACTACGCAGTCTTAGGCAACTTTATTCTAGAGTCACCAATTATTACCTTAAATTTAGAGACTTCATTTATCGGTGTGCTCTTAGTAAGGAACCTGGAATGGTAATTTTATTCAAGAAAGAGTTAAAGGATGAAATCATAAGGCATTTGATTATTTGAAAATGTCCCATACTCTAAGGCTTACTGTATGGCTTTAAAATTTAAGAGATTCCTCCAGCAACCAACTCCTTGCACCACTTCCTATCTTAAAGAATTTCATAAGATTTCTCCATGGTCACGAGGTGTTCCTATATCCTCCCAAGATGTTCAAGAGAAAACTCAAATTGTTGAGGATAAACATTCAAATATCACTAGTTTCCGTGCAAATTCTTGCATCGTCAAGTATCATGACAAATTATCTTCATTTTACTAGTGCACAATTTTTTGATTCTTCTGTGGACATGAGTCATCAATCTTCTCAAAATATGGCTGTAGACTTGTCTTTAGTGACTTTAAATACTGTTGGAACCTCTAGGCAGGAGATGGACCTTGACTTGTCACCAAACTTGGTTGTTGAGACTTGCAATGAACATCAAGATGAGTTGCCAACTACTAGGACAGATATGTTTATCAATGACCTTGCTCTCAATCTCAATTTTCCATTTCTAACACTAACCCAAAGAATGAGGAACACTTGGTTGCCCCAGAGTTTGTTGAAATTTCTTTTCTCATGGAATCTATTGTTGATAATCCCCTTGAGATTATTTTTCCTTAATTAGATAAACTAGTGCTCCCATCCCTCTCATCTTCTCCCTCTACATCTTCCTTAACCAAACCTAGTGAAACATTGTCGATCATCCTAGAACATGGACTGAATGCACTTTTTCTTGGGCTGCCACTAGATTTAGATATTAAATTGATTTCTTGTTTGGCAAACTTGTTACTTTATCAAAGGACATTGCAGCCTTCTATGCTACTTCCAATGGTGATTGATGATAAAATGCAAATTGTATCTCCTCTTGATTTGCCTACACATTCAACTTTGTTCCACTCATGGAGTTAATGCTACTACACTAGTTCATAACTCAAGGTCAAGTTTTCTCTAACAAGGGGAGTTTGATGGAGAACAACCAATGGAGAACTTTAGATTTTATATTGTAACTATGTTTTTATATTTTAATTTGAGCAAGAACTGGTTATTTTAGAAGTTTAGTTAATTTAGGCTTATTTTTGTATTCAATTACTTTGGAGTTACTTTGTAATTTCTTGTTTTATTGGGGCTTTTACTTAAATATGTGTTTTATTTAATAGTGGGTATAAGTGCAATACATGCAAGTTGTTGTACAGTTATCATTTGAAATCAGCTACATTTTCCCTCTCTCCATCTGTCTCTCCCACAGGTTCCTGCATCTCTCTTCTTCTTCTTCTTCTTGGGCTCTCGGATTAAATCTTAGGAGGAGTGGAAATGGGTATGTTACCCCCCATGACATTCCAAATTAATTTGCCATTTTAAGAAAAATATTTTACCAAAACTGCCTCACTACCAATTATCCATTCACTGAAGAATGCACAATGTCCTTGTATGTCAAAAGATGAAGTATACTTCAAGTTAGTACAACACAGCGCAACTCATACAATCAAACACACAATACATAATCACAAACGGGACAAGTGATTTTTTACTTGACTGTAAACAATGCAAGAAAATGAAAAATGATCACACGTGCATAGAATGAATTCTAGATAGATAGGTAAATCACCATTACTAACTTTTTTTTTTCTGAAACGCCGCTAATTCAATACTCAAAGCAGGTTATTACATACAACAAAGATCAATTAGTCACCAAAGCCAGATACTTGTTCCAACCACTCTACTATATCTCTAACCAAAAAAAAAGTACTTATCATGACCCCATCAATGAACTTTCAGTAGGAACAAGAGCACACCTTCTGAAAATTCGTCTCTGCATCATCTTCTTCTTCAACTTTGATAATCTCACACAGGTGGTCTATAAGACCCAGCTCCCACGTATTCTTCTGATTAATTTTCTGCACCGCACAACCCAAACCCCAAACCCCAAATTAAGCGTCAATATCAGTGCCAATAGAAGAAAAAGGGCCAAAATTCAACCACTAGAGAGAGAGAGAGAGAGAATTTCAGACATTTTCGCTGGCCAATTTGATGCAATTTTGAAACAACTCAAGAATCTGTTGTTTGCCAAGGCACGGATCGAGCGAAGGAGGAGGAGCAGCAGCGGGGGTAGTGGCAGTTTTGCGGCGAATAGCGGCGGCGCGGGCAGCGCGTGCCTGGGCGCGTTCGAGTTTGTCATCGTTGGATCCCAAGAAGAAGGGACTGATGGGAGATTGGATGCGAGAGGCGACGGTGGCTCTTTGCTTCAGCGCCGTCGACGGATTGGGGCTTAGGGCTTCAGCCATGGATACTACCTTAGCGGATCACCGTAACTGATCAGAGTATCAGAAATCTCATAGCGTCTCCGAAATCCTTGCGCTTCTGGGGAGTGTTTCTGAACCGATAGGAAGAAGGAGAAGGGGTTTCAAGGGCGATGCTTGGAGTACGGGGATGCAGGAGGAATGAAATGATTTTTCATTTTTCCCTCCCTTTTATTTGAATCCGAGTAGTGCGAGTGTTCTGGTGCGCGCGTGCGCACGCTGACTGTTCCCGTAGGCCATATATAATTTTTGAAAAATTAAAAAATATATTATATTTTGTAAACATTTTGAAATTTAAAGATAAAAAATAAAAAATTATTTTAAAAAATTAAACAGAAGAGTTTCTAACTTTTAAATACAAATTTCAAAAAAAAAAAAACTATAGTAAGTTGAAATTTTTATAATTCTCTAAAAAATTAAAAAAAATATATTTTGTACGCTTCTAAACAACCTTTGCACGGTAAAATTGTCACTTTTCAGCCTTATATATGAGTTAATTCTTACTTTAAAAAAAATTAAGCATGCCCTTACATTTTTTAGAATCTTGATAAATGTTTTAACAAGATTATTATCGTGCATTAAGGAGGAGGGTTGCGTTAGGTAACTGACAATCAGCGTAAAATTTGTCAGATCACTATGATATAAATCCTTACCGAATATTTACTAGGGCGTCCCCTACGAGCGACGCATTACACTTGAACCACCCAGGTGTAGCGAAAAGTGGGCGAGGGTGGGCTAGGTCGTTGCCCCGAAGTGACGTGCCGTGTCGGCGCCTAGGTACGGTGTCAAATATGCGAGGGTTCCTGCATCATTCTGGACGTGGGCAGGTAAAGACATTAGTTCAGGAAACTATTATTAGATTAACAACTTGGAATATAGAGACACTTATGGGTTAAAAGCATGAAAATTATGGATACAGTGATTAGAAGAAGAATTAATATAATTTGCTTTCAAGAAACAAAGTGAGTGGGGGAGAAAGTTAGAGAAATTGATAAATCAAGATTTAAACTTTGGTCCACTGGAAAAAAAAAACATAAGAATGGAGTAGGCATTATTATAGGCAAAAACTTAAAAGATAGCGTCATGGATGTAACTAGAGTTAGGGATAAAATTATAAAAATCAAGATGGTATTAGGACAAGAGATAATAAATATCATTAGTGTTTATGTTCCTCAAGTTGGCTTAGCAGAAAATCTTAAGAGACAATTTTAGAAAGATATGGATAGTAATATACAAGGCATATCAGGGACTGAGAAAATATTTATAGGAGGAGATCTGAATGGACATGTTGGAAGAGATAATAAAAATTATGAGATGATGCATACAGGATATGGATATGGAGACAAAAATGAGTCTGGGGAGATGATCTTAGACTTTGTTATGTCATATGATTTTAATATAATGAATACTTGTTTTAAGAAGAGAGAATAACACTTAATAACCTTTAAAAGTGGACAAAATAAAAGCCAAATAGATTTTTTTTTAACTAGGAGGGTAGATCGTTTATCATGCAAGGATTGTAAAGTTATTCCAGGTGAAAGCCTAATCACACAACATAGAGTCTTAGTGTTAGATATATGTATTAAAAAATGGAAAAAAAAAAATAATAAAATAAACCAGTGTAGGAGAACTAGATGGTGGAATCTAAAAGAAGAAAATATAATAAAACTTAAAGATAAAATGATCAAAGATGGGGATTGGACCTTAGAAGATGGGATAGATACAAATACTCTTTGGAATAGATTAGTTAACTCTATTAAAAAGATAGTAAAAGAGATTTTAGGTGAATCAAGGGAAAAATTCTAGAATAGTAAAGAAAGTTTGTGGTGGGATAAAGATGTACAAAAGATCATAAAGACAAAAAGAATTTGATATAAAACGTGACAAAAATGTAGAAATAGAGATAACTTTGAAATAAGAAGGCAAGAAAAGATGCAAAAGGGGGCCGTTAGTGAAGCTAAATATAGATCATTTAATAGTTTGTATGATAGATTAGGTACAAAAGAAGGAGAAAGAAATATATTTAAACTTGTTAACGCTAGAGAAAGGAAAAGTAAGGACTTAGGAAATGTAAAATGCATAAAAAGTGAGGATGATATTGTTTTGGTTAAGGACAAAGATATTAAAGAAAGATGGCTAAGTTACTTTAGTAGGTTGTTTAACGAAAACCAAATAGAAGACTTAAGCTTAGAATTGTCAAATGAGGAAAAGACTAAAAATATAAAATTTATTCGCAAAATTAGAGTTAACAAAGTTAAGTTTGCACTAAAAAAGATGAAAAATGGGAAAGATATGGGACCGGATAACATCACAATTGAAGTTTGGAAATGCTTGGGTGATAACGGAATTATATGGTTAACTAATTTATTTTATACAACTGTAAAAACTAAGAAAATGTCATATGAATGGAGGAAATAATATCTATATACAAAAATAAAGGAGATATTCAAAATTGTAATAACTATCGTGGAATTAAACTTATGAGTCATACGATGAAACTATGGAAAAGAGTAGTTGAACAAAGATTAAGGTTAGAAACGAAGATCTCAGAAAATCAATTTGGTTTCATGCTTGGAAGATCTACCACATAAGCTATTTATCTTTTACGAAGATTAATGGAAAAGTTTAGGGAAAATAAGAGGGACTTGCATATGATATTTAATGACCTTGAGAAATCGTATGATAGGATACCTAGGGAAGTTCTATGGTGGGTTTTAGAAAAAAAGGGTATATGTAGTAGGTATACCGATGTCATTAAGGATATGTACGAAGGAGTAGTGACTAGTGTAAGGGCTATAGATGGAGAAACTAATTTCCAATTACCATAGGTGTACATCAAGGATCTGCTTTGAGTCTTTATCTTTTTGCTTTAGTGATGGACCAATTGACTAAGAGTATTCAAAAGGAGGTTTCATGGTGTATGTTGTTTGCAGATGATATTGTATTAATTGACGAAACTAGGGATGAAGTAGAGGCTGAGTTAGAATTTTTGAGAGAAGTTTTGGAATCTAAAGGCTTTAGGATAAGTAGAAATAAAACAAAATATATGAAATGTAATTTTAGTAATGATAAGAGGAATATTGGAGACAAAGTTAAACTTGATGATGAAGAAATAAATAGCACTTGTAGATTTCGATATCTTGGATCTATTATGCAAGTTGAAGGAGAAATTGAAGATGATGTAATGCATAGAGTTAAAGCAGGTTGGGTAAAATGGAGAAGTGCTTCAAGTGTGCTATGTGATCGTAGAATACCCTTAAAATTGAAAGGAAAGTTTTATAGGACAACTATAAGACCGGTTATGCTATATGGATCAGAATGTTGGGCGATGAAAAAACATAGTATCCAAAAGGTAAAAGTTGCCAAGATGAGGATGCTAAAATGGATGAGTGGTATAACATTGAAAGATAAATTAAGGAATAAACATATTCGTGGTAAGTTAGGTATAGCTCCTATAGAAGATAAGATAAGGGAGGGACAATTCAGATGGTATGGATGTAACGACCGGAATTAAAAACGGAATTTAAATGATAAAAGAAAGGGGAATGGAAACAAAAATAAAGAAGGAAGCTGCCAAGCTTCGTCGATGAACACAGGGTTTCGTCGACGAAGGCTTTAAGGATTTCGTTGACGAACACAGGGCCTCGTCGACGAGAAAATACCGAGAGGGGGGTTTTCAGCCGACTGAATTTCGTCAACGAAGACTAGATTTCGTCGACGAAATTTGTGAAAAACTCGTCGACGAAGGTCGGGCTTGTCGACGAATTCTGCTGTCTATATATATGAAAAATCTGATTTTTACTTCCCAATTAAGCTTCCTCTCCACTCTCTCTCTCTCTCCTCTTCGGCTCTCTCACTCTCTCTCTCCGATTTTGGGCTAGTTTTACGCCGGATCGAAGATTTGAGGCTACCATGACACTCCTGGCAGAGTTCTTTACGAGTTTGCCGGAGCGGATCGTTGGGAAAACGAAGTTGGAAATCATCCCTGGATTGAGGTAAGGTTTTTTAAGCCAAATTAGACTTTATGGTAGTTATAGAAATTGATGTACGCATGAAAATACTGATGATTAATATTGGGGGTTTTGAGTTTCAGGGTATTGATCAGGAAATCATACGGGGGTTAGCCTAGGATTCTTTGGGGGCTTTCTCAGTAGCCAGGTAAGGGAATAAAGTAAAGCAGTTATTTTTCACTCAATTTATTTTTAGTTATTAGTAAATTTATTTTCAGAAAAGCAAATGTTATACCTGCATATTATAGATGAAATGTACGTTTGGGAAATACTGCTATTATGACGAAACATATATGTATGTATGAGATGCCAGAGAATTACGATTTTAGAATAAGAAGTATGATTTTATACAGTGCACGTGTGGCATGAATATTATGTTATGTGAACATATTATGATATGAAAGATTTTATGAACAAAGTATGATTTCAGGTATTATGAAAAAATATGTTATGTTACGATCATTTTGACGAATGTATGATAAATGAATTATTTTTAGAATGCATATACCTGAAATGATGTTGGCACGAGGCCATGTATTTTATGTTATCGACACGAGGCTGTATTCATGTTTTGGCGAGACCATGTATTTATATTATCGGCACGAGGCCGTATTTACGATTTTGGCCCGAGGCCATGTATTTATGATTTCGGCACGAGGCCGTATCTATGTTTTCAGCACGAGGCCGTGATGATGTTATGTATGTTCATGTATTTTATGTTATTACAACCAGGATGTTAGTTTAGTTCAGTTCAGGGCTCGATACCGTAACTATATGTGTAGATCAGATATCTACGTCAGATTAGTGCTAACCATCCCACAAGAGGATGAGAGATGGATAGTCGATGTGGCTTTCAGTAGAGTGCGGACGTCCACCTGGCAGTCCAGACCAGGGTGTGGCGGGCCCATCGTACTTACAAACATATTTGATTTGGCAATGGTCGGCCAGCCATTGTCGGGTCCCACCTTCGAGCTGCACAACCCGTCATGGGGGGTAATACATGACATTAGCTAACTATTCATCCTGGGTATGTTTTCAATATTTTCAGTATTACAGTTATAACAGATGCTTATGTATGTTATGATTTATTAACAAATATGAAAGTACATGATTATCCAGTATGATATTATGATTATTTCCAGAGTTATGAAATGTACTGTATATGTATAAGCACTTTAAATGTTCATGTTGTCACACAACTGTATTTAGTTTATTTTTCCTTACTGAGAAGTGTCTCACCCCCAACATTAAATGATTTTTCAGGAGCCCCTGAGAGACCGGCGAGTCAAGGCCACCATTGAGCTAGTGAGATTACCTTGTGAGAAGGGTAAGATTTTGTAATAGGGTCAGAGTTATTTTGTGTTCGACCCTAGAGATATTTTGATGTATATGAGGATGTATAGAAGTACATTTTTATAATGTTATAGAAAGCTCTGGTATTATGTTGTATGATTGGATGTTTGAGATTTCATGTTTACTGCTGCTAGGTTTTCCGCTGTGTTTGATAGGTGTCCCCGCCACCCACGGGTTCGAGTTGACTATTTTATTTATTATGTGACATTTTATATTAAGAAATTGAGAGACGCTACAATGGACACTTGCAACGTAGGCCTTATAGTGCACCTATGAGGAAGAGCGACTTAGTTACTGTGGTGGGCAGTAGAAGGGGTAGGAGTAAACCTAAAATAACTTGAGAGGAGATAGTGAATAGTGATTTAATATCCTTAAATCTATCAAAAGAAATGATCAATGATCGCATAAATTGGTGGAAAATGATTCATGTAACCGACCTCACTTAGTGGGACTAAGGTTTGGTTTTGTTGTTGTTGTTGTTATGTATCGAATTAAATTTATTTTTTAAAATTTTCAATCATAAAAAAAATTTGAAAATCGACATATAATAAATCAATTAACCAAAATAGAAAAAGCAATATAGTCTCAAAATTCCAACAATTAGGTTTAGTAATAGTATTAATTTAATTTTACTTGTTTACTTCTATTTAATATTATAGATATAAAAACAACATGTAATAGTCCTATATTATGGGGCATTAATGTCTAATTGGCCATAACATTGAGGATAATTTAATCCCAAAAATAAAGTATCAATTAGTATGAGATCCATGGGGGAGCATGGGGATAAGGTTCCTACATTTTATTGAAATCCTTGTTTGAGAGGGGTCTGAATTGCAAACTACTTCGTGAACTTAAGACCTCTAGGACATAATGTAGAAGCCTTGTAGATAAACCATTCAAATATTCCTTCAATAGTGTTTGAGAGGAGCATGGATTTCAATTTTAGATTTATATTTGTATGGATTTGGAAGAAACTTAATGCAATTTTGTATCCAAATTCAAATAAATCCAAATCTTAAGTCCCAATTCTATCTCCCAAACACAATGTTAAAAAACATTTTGGATGATTTTTGAATTTCACTCATTTAACAAATAATATCTTTACAAATTTTGGATCAATATTGTTTGTAAATCTATTATTTTATAAATTTAGTGGGCGCATATTCATATTTTTAATCTAAATATTTCATAATTTAAAACATAGTTTACTATTTCTTAAAATTTCAGGGGAGGCAAGTGCCCATTAGATTGAACTTGGGTCCGCTACTACATAAGGCACTCATCTAAGTGAGACAAGCCATTCGTTACCCAACCATATAGGGAATTACAAGGTAATTGAAGTCGTCCAAGTGAGGCACATGACAAATGTTAAACTAGGAGAAAAGTTTATTTTTCTCTATTGATTCACACTCATTACAACGATTACAGGGGTATACATATACATGAGATAATTGAATAAAATGGAAAGTGTATATTTGTCTAAAATGAAAAGTATATATTTTTCTAATACTCCCCCTCAAGTTGGAGCATGAAGATCCGTAATGCCCAACTTGCGTGATAAGTCTTGGAAGTATTCATGACCCAAAGCTTTGGTGAAGATATTGGCAAGTTGAATGTGGATAGGAATATGCTTAGTGAAGAAGAGGCCAATGCGTAACTTTTCACGAACAATGTGACAATCAATTTCTATATGTTTTGTACGTTCATGGAAAACTGGATTCTAGGCAATGTGAAGAGCCGTTTTGTTGTCACAATATAAGACCATAGGCCAAGAATGCGGTACTCCAAGATCATTTAAAAGAGTTTTGAGTCATGTAAGTTCCCCAGTAGTGGAAGCAAGTGTCCGGTACTCAGCTTCGGCGGACGAGCGAGACATTGTAGTTTGTTTCTTAGTGCGCCAGGAAATTGGACTAGTGCCCAACTGAATGAAAAAACTAGTGATGGAGCGACGAGTGAGGGGACAACTAGCCCAATCCGAATCAGAATAGTCTGAGACTTGAAGAGTGTTGGCAGAGAAGAATTAATGTATCGAAGAGCACGTACGACAACATCATAATGTGGCCGTCTAGGCCGGTGCATAAATTGACTGAGAATGTTGACTGAAAATACAATGTCGAGACGAGTGATGGTGAGATATATCAAACGTCCAACGAGTCGCTAAAATGAACTTGGATCGGAGAGAAGATCACCATCAGTATTATTGAGCTTGAGATTTTGTTCCATGGGAAAGGGGGCAGGACGAGCACCAAGATGACCGCTATCAGTGAGGATGTCAAGATCATATTTGCATTGATTAAGAAATATGCCAGTGGGAGAGCGAGCAACTTCGAGGCTAAGGAAATATTTCAATTTGCCAAGATCCTTTAGTTTGAATTTCTAAGCAAGCATGACTTTGAAAGTGCTAATATCGGAGAAATCATAACCTATCATGAGAATGTCATCAACATAAACAAGTATGAATATAAAAGACTGACCTCGAGAACGGGTCACAAGAGAATGATCGGCCTGAGATTGGGTGAAACCCGCAATAAGTAAAACAGAAGATAATTTAGAGAACCAATTGCGATAGGCTTGCTTAAAACCATAAAGGGATTTCTAAAGACGAAAAACATGAGTCTCCCCTTATTTTCAATAACCCGGTGGAGGGAGCATATAAACCTCCTCATCGAGGTCACCATGGAGAAAAGCGTTGTTGAAGTCCAATTGAACGAGATGCCAATTTCAAGCTGCAGCCACTGCAATAACACACGTAATAGTAACGAGTTTAGCAAAAGGAGCAAAAGTGTCATGATAATCCAAACCTTCGACCTAAGTGTAGCCCTTGGCCACCAAGCGAGCTTTGTGTCGCTCTATGGATCCATTGACCCGAAGTTTTGTTTTGAACACCCATTTACAACCAATTGATTTTTTTCCAGGTGGAAGGTGTTGAAGAACCCATGTATTATTGATTTCTAAGGCTTCGATTTCAGAAGCCATGACATCAAGTCAATGTGGCAGCACAACCTAAGAGGTGGGTTCGGGATGTTGAGACATAACAGAAAGAAAAGCTAAATGCTGATTAAAGAAACGATGATAAGATAAAAAAGAGGAGAGACAATGAACCGTACCTAAGGAACATCTTAAAACTTGTGAAGCCGTGGAGGACTTTGGTAAAGTAGGGTAGATTTAATCAGTCAAGTAAGAGGGATGTGTGACAGCTCGTTTGGGCCGTGAAGAGGTGGGTGGAGGGGGTGGTAGGGAAGGGGGTGAGGGTGGGGGTGTTGAGGAGGATACCGAGGGAGAAGGAGGGAGAGATGAGGGGCTAGGGTTAGGTGTGGTTGGTGGAGGAGATAAAGTGTAGGGAGGATGTATATCAGGAATATGAAGAGGAAGGACTTGAGAAAATGTAGGAGTTGGAGAGATGAGATGATAGGGAAAAACATTTTCTTCAAAAGATACATCACGGGAGATGAAATTTTTTTTATTTTCAAGATCGTAGCCTTATGATGAGCAGGATAACCTAAGAAAACACATCGAAGAGCATAGGGAGAGTATTTATCGCGGTGTTGACGAGTAGTTTGGGCATAGCACAAGCACCCAAACACGCGCAAGTGTGTATATAACGGTGATTTCTAAAAAAGAAGTTCATAAGGGGACTTATGATTGAGGCTGGGTGAAGGAGTGCGGTTAATTAAATAAGTAGCTGTAAGAATGCATTCACCCCAAAAAAAGATGGGAAGATTAACTTGAAAACGTAAACACCGAATCACATTAAGAAGATGACGATATTTACGCTCGGCAACACCATTCTGTTGAGGTGTATCCACACATGTGTGCTAATAAAAAATGCCTTGATCATGAAAAAGGTTTGAAGTGGAGTGAATAGAAATTCTTGACCATTATCAATGCGCACATGCTTAACAGTGCAATTGAACTGATTTTTAACCATGACGCAAAAATTCTTAAGGCAAGTGGAAGTATCAGATTTCATGCGCATAAGATAGACCCATCTAGCATGCGAGTAATCATCCACGATTGTTAGAAAGGAATGTGCACCAGAAAGTGAAGCTGTAGAATAACCACCCCATATATCACAATAAATCCGATTAAAACAAAAGGTGCTCTTATTTGTGTTCAAATAAAAAGGTAAACGAGTTTGCTTTGCTCTAGCACAAACATAATAAGGCAAATGAGAAGAAGAAATATTTAAGGTTTTTGGAATACATGGAATAGAAGGGTACCAAGATGTTGGTTCCAAAGAGTAGTGTCAGAAACATGCTGAGAGTGGAAAACTGAGGCGGAGGGAGGTTTATAGTGGTAAACCCCATCCCATACTTCACACGTTCCAATCAGCCTCCTCGTTGATAGGTCCTGAATGACACAAAAGGTAGAAAAAAATATAGCAACACAATTGAGCTTAGTGGTAAGTTTGTTGATAGACAATAAATTAAATTTAAATGAAGGCACATAAAGAACATTAGAAAGAGAGAAATTAGAAGAAAATCACAAAATGCCAGTATGAGTTACAGGAACAATGTCACCATTGGAAAGTTTAATAGGGCATGGCAAATTGAGGAGTTGAATATTATCAAGAGAAGACAAATTGGAAGTCATATGATCGGAGGCACCTGAATCAAAAATTCATTCAGTATTAGAAAGAGAAGCAGAATGGCAAGAGGCAAGATTACCAGTAAAATTGGCAGAGTTGATGTTCAAGGGAGATAAAAGATCCAAGAGTTGACGGTATTGTTCGTTGGTGAGACCAAGGATAGCAATCTCAAAAGAGGTTGAAGAACTTGTGAGAATATTTGCCGCCATTGAAAAACCAGATACTTCCATAATGTCAGATCAATTCAGATGAATCAAATCGCCGAATTGGGTCAAATCCGATCTTTGCAACGACCAAAAATATAAACCTTCGATTTGATAATCTTCGAGTTTAATCAGAGAAGCCGAAGGTGCTATTGGAGTGTTGAGACCACTAAGGCGAGTCGAAACCGAAGATGATCAACCGAAAAATTGCGGAAGAAGATGGGCGCTAGAAAAGAAAACACGACTGAGATCGATCGCCGGAAAGCTACGAATAGGAACTAGCTGAGACAACAAATTGGAAATAAGAGAGATGATGCCGAAGATGGGAAAGAACCGTCGGATAACTGAGGAATGATGGAGACGAGACTTTGCCGGACTGAGATAATGTTAGAGATGATGATGTCGGAGAACTGAACTGATACGGGATCGTCGGAGAAGGCGGCCGGAGTAGTTGGTTGCAGAGGGAACTGAGAACAGCTGAAAGACTGAGATATGATGACCAACGAACACAGGAGATGCTGGAAATTCATCGCAGCTTTGCTGGAAGGCCGCCAGATATAACTGTGAGCGACGGCGGATGTAGCAGATGCAGCAGTGTCTGGTCGCTGGTGACAGGCTTAGGGAGATAGCCCCGGATGAGGAGGTTCTTGCAGGGAAGAGATGAGAATCAACTGGAGATGCAACGGCCGAAACGGAAAGCTGATACCACAAACACTGAGCATGACAGAGAGCAGAGAGTGACGCCGGAATGCGGAGATGCAGCAGTGAACTCGTGAGTACAGAGAGTGCAGCGGCTTGACAGAGGAGGGGATGAGTGCAACAGTGAACTCGTGAATACATAGAAGGAACGGTGCCGGTGTTACAGAGAGTGCAGTAGCGAACTCGTGAGCGAGGGCGACGACGACCATTGGTTTGTGCGTCTTTAGCATCGCGAATCGGAGGTAACCCTCCAAAAAAAAGTGAACAATCGAGAGTTGTGATGATAACACGCCGGAGAAGACAATCGCTGCTGATGTCGAAAACGGGACAGCCGAAGACGACTGACGCCAGAGAGGAGGAACTAAGCTACGCCGGAGAAAGGCCGAGCGGGAGAGAGCCGAGACAGAGTGAGATGAGAGGGTACCAAGAGTTGCAGTAGAGAGACGCCGGAAAGAGCCGAGACAACACCGGAAAAAAAAAAACTTGCAGCGTTCGGTGCAGAGACGACTGTAGAGACTCAGACACGGCGCACGGTATTCGGAGAGTGTAGGGACGACGACGACTGTGAGAGCTGCGAATGACCACAATAACGGCTTTAGTGCAGGGAAACCTGAGAGATGCTGCCGGAACTAGGAACAAAGATAGACCGAGAGAGAGACCACCGGAGCTACTGCAGAAGACAGACCAGCCGAGAAGAGGAAGCCGGAGAGGACAACGGCAAGAGAGACCCACAACAGTGGGGGCGGTGCGGCAAGAATGAAAGAAAAAGAAAGAAAATTAAAAAAAAAAAAAGGTTTGCTCTGATACCATGTTAAATTGGGAGAAAAGTTTATTTTTATCTATTGATTCACACTCAGATTAGAAGGGTATATATATATATATATATATATATATATATATATATATATATATATATATATATATATATGAGATAATTAAATAAAAGGGAAAGTGTATAAAAGTATATATTTCTTTAATAACAAACATTAACCAGCTATAAAAGCAGTCATCTAAGTGAAATGAACTACTTATCGCCCAACCATCTAAGAGATTACAAAAGGAAATTGCCTAGGCAAAGTAGTCAGCTAAGAAATCAAAATGGATGGTTGCCCACGGAAAGGCAAAGGCAACATTGCTAAGCCCAAGGAGCCACAAGTAACCACCCAAATGAGACCAGAGAAGAGAAGTAAATTATAATAATCATGTTGTTTAATACTTGGTAACCCCTTAAATTTATGATTATGATTAATGTTTTTAATTTATGATTAAGGGAGCATTTATTTGTTCTGAATGACCTCCAAATAGAGATTTTGTCTCAACTAGTTCACTAAATAAGTGAACCAATTAAGCATTAGATTGTTTGGTGGTAAGTTTGAATTTTCTTAAAATTCCTTTCTTATAATTAGACATGAAAACAAGTATGATTTAGATTCACAAGTCTCTTTTTTAATTTATCCTTTATAAAAAAAAAATGAAATGTCAAAAAACTTAATACCCAAGAGATTAAAATTAAAATAATAAATTTTATTTTTATAAAAAAATATATTATATTATTTTATTTATAGTCATTAATTAACTACATGACAAGAAATTTATGTTAAATTTAAAACTTTAGCTTATGTATTGCTTATTAATTTTATCAAATATTTTTACTTTTAAGCGTTAAGGAGGTTAAAATTGAAGAACATTACATATTCATATATTAGATACCAAATAGTTTAAAGAATTTAAATTTTAGATTTGGTAACTAGTTCAAATTGAGTTTAGAATTGGTTCACAAAATCATACTTGAATTAGTGTTCAACATTTAACACTTAATTTTACCAAACATCCCCTATATTTAATGTCTTGAATTTATGATCTATAACCCATAAAAATGAGATAAGTTCGACTTGCAAAGGATATAAATGTTTGAAATTCTTATTGTAAAAGGACATTTAACCAAATTTACAACTAATACAAACTCTCTCTCTCTCTCTCTCTCTCTCTCTCTCTCTCTCTCTCTCTCTCTCTCTCTCTCTCTCCTTCTCTCTGTTTCTCCACCTCTTCTAATAAGTTGTCTAGTCACTTCCTTACTTCTCTTTTTGCCTTCTACGTGTTGTACCTCTTGTAAAATATGACACTATTCCAAAACCTCTAGCTGGGTTGGCATAACGATCTCATTCCACTTCCACACTCAAAAAATTCCTTAGTCCCACTCTGATCACTATTGAAAAACAATACTTACATATCGTCTTCCAGTTTGGTAACTCTTTTTTTTCAATGTAGGGGTTTGAATTCCCTTTTGGTTTTTTGATTCTGAGTTTCTTAAAATTAATTTACTGTGTTTTTTTTTTCTTTTTTTTGGGGTGGGGGGGGGGGGGGGTGGTGTTTCAATAATTGGATGCTTATGGAAAACTATTCTATTTTTAATTGTTTCTTACATCAGCTTTCATGAAGGATTTGGAACCATAAAACTTTCTAGAGAGTTGTCCAAAATCAACGGGCTTTTTGTTATTTTTCAATGGTTAACCTGTTCTATGATTAACACCGAATATGAGACTAAATAATAATCATAGCCAGTTCAATCTAATTAAATAATGCACTTGAGAAGAGCTTTCAATCTAACCATTTGAAAAATTAAAAATAAAAAAATAGAGTTTGATCCTTGAATTGAAGATTGTGTAAAATTTGACAAGTCCTCAATACAAATTTCTATTGTGCCGTACACATCCATTATTTCAAATCTAGTGCACAAATTTTACAGCAATTGATGTAAACTACGCATGTTTTCTATCAAAGAAATCCTGTATAGAAACAACACTTCGTTATTGTCATATTATTGTGTTCGGATGAGCATCTAATGAAGAGTACTAAGTTTTAAAATGCAATGGGAATGAAGATTGTCAGGATTCTTTCCCTTGGATTAACATGTTTACAGGATCCTGTAGTGTTGAGGCTCACCAGCGCAAAAACAAGAAAGGCATTTGTTGCATGTTAAATATTTTGTGTACAAGAATGAGCCAAAAATGGACAGAAAGCATTATTGCCCTAATGAACAAATTAGCGGATCATTTTACATGATTTCAACAATTACAAAATCATTTAGCAGCAGCAGACTTGACCTTTCCCAGCCAGTACTGCTGTGCATATCGAAACAGCTCATTGCACAACAAGAAGGTCAGAGCAATATCTGTGGTAACCATGTGCTAGCTAGAGCTCTTCATCAGAAATGCTACTATGCATCCCAGCACAGCACCGACAATAACCTGCACCGAAACTGGATCGAATTATTACCATTCTTTTAACAGAGGACAGAGAGCCATTTTTGGAACAAGTTTAACATCATAGACAATAAAATCAGTATTGGTTATGGAACTTCCTTCTGTTCCCTTTGAAAAACCAAACTGCCATAATCATTCTCTGATTATTCTTCACATTTTTCACTCAATGTTTCCGCACATTCCAGCATGCTTGATGGCTTGATGCTAAAATAATATATGCCTACTCTTGGCATCGCAGAAGGCTGATAGCCATGGGTATATATATTGCAAGTACAAATTCCAAGCTTTCTCCTCATTTATCTTCTTGTGAGGAAACACAACAAGAAACAAAAGTTGGTGTTTAATAACTGATTGAGGTGTGGAGTGCCAGATTGGCAGTAGCAAGAGTGCGTATCTTTCTTATATTGCTCCACCTCTAATGGCAACAAACAGAGAAATACACTCCAATAAATTCTACAGAAATCATTTTCTACAGGATGCCTGACAGGAGACACCCACTTCTCTCCATTCTCAATAAATACTCCGAAAGCACCTTCTGTGAACGAAGGAGTATTGATGTACCCAAGTTCTGTAGCTTAAAACAATGGTAGCTTTAAAGAAAGAAAGCACCGCTGGAGAGAGAGAGAGAGAGAGAGAGAGAGAGAGAGCACTTAAAAACATTGCTAGCTTAAAAGAAAACGCAGTATATCCGGCAAAAGACCTGAAGTGGAGTGTGCCCAAGCGAATCACGCAGAGGTCTGGCACTGGATAAAGGGTGCTCTGGAGGAAGTTCAATGACTATTTGATTCAACAACTGCAACATGAATCAAATGAAAATAAAGTAAGATTGCATGAAATATAAATATACAAACACATAATATGCTTAATGAAAATTGCACTCAACTGATAAATCAGTAATGAGCAAACTAATAGTATCACTCAGGATTGAAGAAAAATCATTACAAATGTAACTAGATCTCATCTTTAGGACAAATAAAAAAGCAGTGGCTAAAGAGTATCAGTCAAAAGCGCTGGTAAGATTTTCTCATAAACTCTGCCATCCAAGCAGCCAAGCCCATGCACAGGAGCTGAAGTTGGACTGCTCAAAACTCAGTCCTCAATTTCATCAGTGGGTCAGTCCTACCATCTTATTTTGAATGACAGTCTTGCACTGGCACAAAATATATAGATGTGTTTCCCCAACAGAAATGTTTAACATCAGGAATCAAAAATGACACTACTGTAAAAGGAATAGCACTGCAAACAAATTCCAAGAAGCTGCAATAGAAACATATCACACACTACTCATGGCTCCCATGCCATAGTGGGGTCTGAGGAGGGAATAATAAGCCACAATGAGAACAAATCAAGAAGCTACTTCATAAAAGAGGAGAAAGTAGTTTACATGCAAAGGAGGTATAATGTCATATAGCTGTGAGTAAGAATGTCATGATGTTGCACAATTTTAGAAAAAAAACTGGAGGTTAAAGAGAACCAATAATGTGTTTTGAGCTGAATTACAGCTCATTAGTCATTCCCTTCGATGCAAGTTTATTGCTTGAAGATCTTGCAAACATTTAAAAATTCTGGGGGAAGAACATACACAATCCATAAAATGCTCAAGCTCATGGAAACATAACTTAAATTTCAGCACTTCAGTAATACAGATGCCATACATCATAATTTACTACCAACTTTGACTCCTCCTAAACACAAAAGATTCTGAAACATTTGATAATATAATTGCAGGAATATTTGAAAGTTGAAAGAGCTTAGCAAGCAAGGAAGCACAAAGGGCTTACAGCAAGAAAGGAAAAAACAAAATTTTCCAATTGTAACAGAATCTTACCTCAGCCTGCCGGCCAGCATGAAGTCTTACCCCGGAGGCATCATACATAACCTGCAATATTTTAAAGTCATCAATTATGCTGACACAGCTCAAGAGTCTTGTCTCTAAATTAATAAAATAGAAAAATAAATATTAAATCATTAAGGACAGTATAAACCAACTAAAATATACAGGCAAGAAACTTGAACCAGGAAAGACTGGGTACATGAACAAAATATACCACGTTACCAATTTCGATTTTAGGGATGTTCATGTGTGTCTCAATTCAGAAAATAAGCTGTTAAAGAGTTCAAAATTTTCAACATGAAGGACCACCATGGTCATTCTGAAGAAATATTCTATGGATCTGGCCCGCTCCTCCCCCCCCCCCCCCCTTTTTTTCCAGGTGCATGAATGCAAGTTCTAATTTCTTGCAATATGCAGCAATATAAGCAAAAAATTGATTCTTTAGGGCTGTCATGAACTCTCACGACGTGATATAAAGGAAACCAGATAGAGCCAAGGAAAGGTACTTAAGACTGGTCCAAGATAGGACAAACTCTTGTTAAATTATGTTGCAACACAGAAAAACTCCCACTCACAGCTTGGATAGCTTCATAATGACAGTCCCAAATTATCAGCACATGTGGTAAGTCCATCTGAAGGCATGCACTGTAACATGCATTTGTTTCCTTGAAACAGAGTTTGTAAAAATCTTGTGCACCGACTAGCTTTAATTTCGAAATGAAAGTCATTCTTGAGTAGAGTTGGACTTCCCATGCAAGGATTTTCATTGCAAGAGCAAGGTCATCGGTCACATAGAAGTAAAAATTGTAAATACTGGTATCATACTTCAACCAGGCAATGACATTGCTTGTATTCATGGTCTTGATAATGACAGGTGAATTAGTAGAATTTGAAGAGGGTACGACGGGCATTGCTCTGAATTTGGAATCAGATACTGTTGGTATTGTATTAATGGGTGACGGTTTAATGATACAAGAGGGAAGTTCTGTAAAAGCAACAGAAAGTATTGTCAAATAACAGTGAGTCTTATTTGATTCGTGTTATAAATGCACTGGCGAAACAGCCATTGTCCAGTCAAAGTAACCTCACTAAAACTAAATTACCCGGTCTAATTGCTAACGGCAGTAACATTATTTATACAGCTTAATTTCATTATTTAATCAAAATGAAGGCAATTAGATGTTGTCAGGAAACTAATGGGCTCTATAACCACAAGAGTTTAGACCAACCAAGCAGTGTGATGTCATTATAAGAAAGACGACCCTCAGTATATATAATATGATAAATAAGAATTGTATGAGAGAAAGAAAGAGTACAACAAAGAGAGGAAAATAAAAACAAAGAGAACAAAACACCCTCCTGTTACAAAAGGAAAACAGCGAGAGAAGAAAAAAGAAAATAATTATACAACACTCTAATGAAGCAAAGCAATCTGATCTCACTCTAAGTCAATATATTGCTAAAAGAAGCCATTCACCGAACACCAAAGTGCTGCATGAAACACCAGTATGATCAAAGCACGTTAAGAGAAGTGGTACGTCCTAAAAAAATTTTGGGATCAAAAACACCAAATTTTTAGCCAAGATAGTGCACTGCCACAAATCTTTCCTCTCCTTTACCAAGCCCCCTAGACATAATACTGCAGAAAACCTCCAGAAAAAGAGGGCAAACCCAGTTTTCGCCAAAAATATCAAACAAATTATCCCACGGAACCAATGTGGAGGGGCAATGTAAAAACATTTGAGCAGGTCTCCTCACTAAGCGAAGGACACAAACATCACACAGCAGTGCCTTATTAGGTCTTCACTTCTGAAGCAAGTCATCAGTATTGATTTTCTCAAGGATTGCAGTCCACATAAAAACCTTTATCTTTGAAAGAACTATCCAAATTAAAGAATAAAGGGAAAAACAAATAACACTAGGATCATTAATCACATAAGAAAAGAAAGACTTGCTAGAATATGCCCTTGAAGAATCTGAACTCCAAACTCTTTTATCATTCCCAAATTAAAGAGTGTCGCTCTCATTGAGGTTCCTCACAAAATGGAAATCCCAAGAATGCTTACCCTCTTGCAAAAGGAGAAAAGCACAAATAGGAGTTCCATGAGAAGTAAATAACGAAAAAAGATGAGAGTATACAAGAGCCAAAGGAGCCTCCATAATCCAATGATCCTCACAAAAGCAGATCCTCTCCCCATTACCAACTCTATACCAAACATTATGGAAGACAAAACGACAAATTATATCACACAAATTTCCAAAACTCAAGTAATATTAACTCCAAAATAGCAACCCAGCCACTTTGTAGAAGTCCAAGTTTACTACAAATTACCATATGTCAAGTAGAAATAGGGTCTTATGGAAAAATCCTGTAACCACTTTCCTATCAAGGAAATGTTTTTAGATGCCAAATTACATAGACCCAAACCTAGCTCCCTTTTAGCCCTACTCATAATCGCGCACCCTACAGTTTGATCTCTATCTCGCTCACTTACTCCCACCCATAAGAAATCCCTCATCAATTTATCTAATCTCCTCTCCGCTAATATTTACAACATACTTCCTCTACTTTTCTACATTGTAGAAATTGTCATGATTAGAACTTATATTTAATTGCTATTATTCAAACCAATATTTGTAGTCCTCCATCCACCACTTCTAAGTTGGCTATCTCTGATTTGTTTTTTTGTACTCCAAGATGATATAGTAATGGATGTGGCCGCAATTTCCTAAGCGTATACCACGCTGTAGACAAGATAGAGCATCTAATCACCAACACTAACAACCCAAGAACCAACTATAGAAAAGAGACAAGAACTTTTAATATAAGGAGCACACACTCTTTTCCTCTTTTCTTAAGAAAGAATCACCTATTCCATTTTCCACAAAATGATTACATCAAGCAAAAAGGTACTAAAAACTATGCATTTTAGCTCATTTTCCCCACTTCGGTCCCATTTCAAGATTGTATCACTCCTTGAATCAACCAAGACACTGAGACTAAACTAAGTGTCAGGTCCTAAAGCTCCCTTACATGGCACAATGAATAAAGAGGTGATTGACAAACTCACTGTCGTACTTACATATACATCATCACTTCACAAGGATTTGCTGAGGTTATTGATCTCTAGTGTGCCATCATCTTAAAATAAATAAATAAATAATAAAAACAAAAAAATAAAAGAAAAAAAGGACAACATACAAAATTCTATAAAAATCTAGACTCCTTCCCGAGGAAAAATAGAATCAATATCACTTTATAACTTTTCAACATTCAAGGCTTTGGTTCAGCTTAAGATGAGGAAAAGAATGAAGATTATGTTCAGTTAGATAAGGGTGGTGAGTATTGTGGGAGATATGGAGAAGTTAGGTGGGATTGTTTATGGCTAGTTCTCGATTGTAGTTTAGAAACAAAACTAATTTTCAGTTTTTTGGTAATTTTTGTACGCCCCTACTGCCAGATCCATATTGAGCATAGTGCATGATTGTGGATCCAATAACCATGAGTTTAACTCCTAAAGTCTGTCAAGAAGAAGTAATAAATCCTTTGATGTTTTGGGTTAGTGGGAGCATATCATGTTGGGCTTTTGTGGAGCCTAGTTACGTTAAATCTGGATGATGACCCGACCTTTCTTTAATGAGAGATTTCTATCCTAAGGCTTAGTCCATGGAGCGAAAGCTGGGGCCGTAAATTTTTGGGGTCCGTTTTGTAGCCCGTTCGGAACCCTGCCTGCAGCATATAAAATCATTATTTTCGGGTGATTAGGGTTAAGCGGTCACACTTGCGAGAGAGTGAGAGAGCGAGAGCGAGAGTATTGTACCGCCGCATTCTCTGTGTTTTCTTCCTGATAATAGTGAAATCCCTACAACTCCGTGAACGTAGGCAAAATTGTCGAACCACATAAATATTGTCTTGTGCGTGTGATTGATTTTTCTTTGGCGTGTATTCTTTCTCTATTTTGTTTCTTACAGGTTTCGGGAATTTGTTCTTAATTCCCAACATATCATTATTGTAGTTGCAACTTTATTTTTAATTATTGCCATTCATTGTATTGTGTGCACATATATGTAATTCTTGTTTATGGAAATATTTGTGAATTATTTATTTAAGATATTTCAACCCAATCTCATTTTTTTTCATGTTTTTAGAACATTTGACCTTAGTCTCCATTAGCTTGTATGAAGCACAAGCATTTTGGATGGGTGCTTAAACCTTTGGGAGACATTTCGACCCAATATCATTTTGTTGCGTTCCAATACCTATCAATCTTAGTCTCGATTTGTAGCTCAAGCATCTTGGATAGATGCTTAGATCATTTTGGAAAACATGCATGTTGATCACATTTAGTTATGTGGTTTTATACCACACTTCGGTCATGAGGTTTTATGTATTTTGATATGTGTGACATCAACATCCCTTTTGGACGTGATTATTCACATTGTTGGATATACATGATTTCATTTTGGACCTATGTGTATGTAATGATCACAAGGTTGTGTGTATTTGACTCATATGATGTGAATATCCCTATTGGACACAACTTTCTACATTGTTGGATATACATCATTTCATTTCGGATCTATTATGATTAGATGGTACTCGCTCACATTTGACAATCATTGTGGTGGCCATATGTTATGTAATTTAATTCGGAGAAATTATTTTTAAAACTTTAGTTATGCAGTCCTAGGAAAATGTTTGAATTTTTATGGATCGATATAGCCTATTTAGTAGACCCCACGTTAAATTGAGTGTTGGAAATTTTGGAACATTAATGTAAAGGACCACGATGGTAAGTGATTACCATCTTTAGTATTGAGCCTTTATGCATCAACAGGATTAGGTTAGTGTGGGCTTGTATGTACAAGACTAGAGTTGGCTTGAGACTGTATATAAACACAATGAAAGGCCATCACTCGTAGTGTGATTCCCCATCAAGTCACGACTCAAGGGAAAGGGAAGAGGGGAGTCCACTCTCCACACGTTTCAAGGCCAAAAAAGAATCACTCCCATGGATTCGACAATGCAAGGTATGCAAAGCCCTACTTAGTTTCATGTTCATATACCTGTGGATGGATTGATGGCAGAAAATTATCAAAGCAAATATTCAGTCATTTACCAAGGGCTTCATTAATGATTTCCATCATCCTAATCCAGAAGCCACCTTCCCTAGTAGAATGGCACACCATGTCCCAATACACCAAAAATGCTTTATGCTTTATTCTTGTCCATTCCAAAGGAATTTTCCATTTCTCAAGGCTTCTAGCAGCCAAGACTAGGATAAAGGAAATGGACAAGAAGAACTTTGGGAGATCTAAATCTAAACAAAATAGCATGCAACGAGAAAAAAGGTCTCCTAGAAGTTGCTAGTACTGTTATATATCTATGCACCAAAAACATTTTGCTTCAATATATCTATAGGCTGCAAACTATAGATCCATTGTGGTCCGCCCCTTCCCTGGACCCCGCATACGCAGGAGCTTTGTGCACCGGGTTGCCCTTTTTCTTTTTTTTTAATGATCCTACCATGTTGAGGTCGACCATTACCTTACCATGAAAACTCACCATAAGTCTTGCCCTATAATAAAGACGGAGCAACAATTGATAAACGACGTAAGGAAAACATGCCTTGGCATTCTTTGTCAGTAGGAAGAAGTAATAATCATGTTTCAACTCGAGGTAGTATGTATAGATTTGTGTTTTATCAATATGAATGCAATTTTATTGACAGCAATATTGTAACTTCACTTCTTGTTATATAAGTGTCAAGGAAGAAGCTATTATCATGCTTAATGTTCAGAATTATTTGTCAACAATCCATGTTTCACAAACTCTTTTGTAAAAAATGTTATGCAAATTAATCTTGATTTCGCACTGGAAATATGGATAAAATCGAACTAAACTTTGCCTGCAGAATTGAATTGTGGACAAAAAAACCTACTTCCTTTTTAGATCATTAATTCATGAAGGTCCCATCAACGCAATCAGATCAAAGTGTCACAATATGCTGCTAGAGCAATTATCGACTCATATTTTATAGTAAACATTGTGATGTAGGGCTCTAGGGAGAAGTGAGAGAAGAGTGAGAAAGAAAGAGAAAGGGAAGAAGAAAAAGGCAGTGAACATAGAGGGGAAAAAGATAGAAACAGAGTAGGGCTTATGATTGAATTTGAATTGTTCAACTAAATGTTTATAACACATAAAACTACACGAACATTAGGAACCGTGCAATTAAAAATAGCAAGGTACATATATACATAACCCCTAAAAAACTAAAAATCACTAAACATAGTGCCCATAATTTTAGATTTAACATGTAATTCCTAATTTCCTAAGTTTGCATCTAAACTAGATGTGCAAAATGGTGGCTGAAGCCATCATATTGTCTAAAAGAAAATGTTCAGCACCTACAGCAGCATTAACCCAGCATGCAAACTTGCAAAAATAATCTGAGAAAAAAACAAACATAAGCAAGAATGCTAAGTCGGAACTAGGTGTGTAAAATGGCGGCTGAAGCCATCATATTGTCTAAAAGAAAATGTTCAGCACGTACAGCAGCTTTAACCCAGCATGCAAACTTGCAAAAATAATCTGAGAAAAAACAAACATAAGCAAGAATGCTAATAAAACATCAGTAAAAAAAACCTCATTAGAAATTACATACCACACATGCCAAGACTACTGCAATGGCAAAAGATGATGCTCCTGTACCATCTTGTAGACCTATAGCCATTGCTAGAGCTGTCACAGTCGCAGAATGTGAGGATGGCATTCCACCAGAATCAAGCATCCTTTTAGAATCCCACCTCTTTTCCTTATACCTGAGCATCTAGGAGAAAAATATTGATCAACTGAGCCAGCATACTTGTCTATACACATGTTATTAAAAAGAATCGTTTACACAATGCAAATGGCAATAGAGCAAGCCAAAATCAAATTGAAATTGATTTTGCATTTATGCACAAGTGACTCATGAACCAAAGTCAAAGTCCTTTTCAATATAACAAATAATATTTCAAGTGCTTTTCTTGTTTTCAAATATTAGTGACTGCCTTTTTTTGTAATCAGCAAAAAAAGGCAAAAAAAGAATTCATTCAATGGCATTGGCACCAAGAAGGTGCCACCCATTTACCGAAAGAGTGACATAAGATAAATGACTGGTAAAACAGGGTGATAGGATACACATAAAGAAGATGAAGTCTCTGACAATACTAAAGATCATCTCTTTCTACAATTCTAACAAGCTAAAAACATACAATTGGCCAAACATCAAAGCAACTACGAAACAGGTCAAGTAGAATGGATTAATGCTTTGGGTTGTTGTGGGACCATAAAATACTGTTGAAATTAAAAATGAAGTTATATAAGATGGTTAAAAGATCAGTTATTTTTTCATGGATCAGAATGTTAGCCAAACTAAGAAACAGCATATCCAAAAAAAAAAAGTGAATACAGCAGGAATGTTGATACTAGGAATGAGCGGTTTGACTTTATAAATAAAAGGTAAAATGTAGAACATGGAATGAACATATTCACGGGAAGCTCAGTGTAGCACATGTAGAAGATAAGATAATAGAAGGCTGAGTAATAATTAGGACACGCACAATGCAGATCCAATACTGCTTCAATGAGAAAGTAATTTAGTTTATGTGAGGTGCGACACCACTCAATTTTTCTCTTTTTTTTTTTTTGAGGTTTTGCCCTAAATCACGCAAAACGAGAAAAAAAAATCATATAACCAAGAACCAAGTCTATCTTGAGGGACTTGAGGCATGATTGTTGTCCTCATAGTATCATCCATAAACATAACTATCTGGAATATGCGTAATACATTAATTTTCATTTCGGTAAGAAATCAAGTCTACTGCGGATGTTCCCATTATCGAATATGCATAAATCTGCAAGTAAATAATTACAACCCCATTTCAATGTTTAATTTTGTGGATTCTAACGTCAAAAAATATCCACTTACAACACAGGTAACGCACCACCAGTAATAATAATAATATTAATTAATATGAATATCCTCCCTATATATTGTAACGACCTCAAATCAGAGGCAGATTCAAACCACAGAACGCATCAAAATGCAAGGATTAGACAAGATATCAGTAAAAATATTACGATTGACGCAATCGAAGGAGCGACAATTAAGATATATACTCAAAGAAAAAAAAACAATTGGTAATATGAAATTGCGAGAAATAGTAGAGAGTATGGGAAACCAAACAGACCAGGTGGTAAAGATCTTAAGGAACTGAGCAAGAGCACAGGCGAGGAATGCAGAGAGGAAAGGCAGGTTCGCAGGGAGAAGAGATGGCGACGACGACGCCGACGTCGTCGTTCGGTTGCCGGCGGACGCATCGGCCGCCGTGATCACCTCGTCCATGATTTCAATCAATGGAAGAGACGACCTCTCTCTCTCTCTCTCTGGATTCCTTTCTCTCTCCTCCCTCTAATGGGCAGAAAAGTTTTAAAAAGAAAAGACCAATTACAAAAGCTTCCCCGAAGACTGCTGGAGTCATGGGGAGAGGACCAGCGCCTCCACGTAGGCCGAGCGCTGTTCGCTGAGCGCGCGACACGTGGAAGGAGCTCCTCCTTTGACCGTCCACACCGTTACACTGCCGGTAAATAAATAAATAAATAAATAAAACCAGCTGAGAACGAGGGGCCGCCATTTTTGAATTTGCAAAATGTGGAAATTGCTACAAAAAAAAAAATCATTAGAGTAATTCATTCAATTATTTCAATGGAATGAAAATGAAAGTGGATTTTGTTGGAGGGCCATTGAAACCTATTTAATGGAAATCATTAGGTTTGGATATATAGGTCATTTAAACACATCATATATTAAATAATTAATTATATTTTTAAAATTTAAATGATTACAAATTAAAAATTATCAATTCAAGTTATTTTTTCTTCAAATTACTAAAAATCATATCAAATTTAAATATATAATTATTGTTTAAAATGCATAGTCGTTAGACTATCACATTATATTCGATATTTCAATAGTGTTGGCACTACCTGACTTGACCTGTCGATCTATCTAGTATATATAAGTCATGCATATCTGTTATATGCATAAAATTTGAATAAATTTTGAAGTTAAAACAAATAAATAACTAATTTTTGGGAGCGTGAATTTTTAGATTAAATTTGTGCAAATTTTGAAGAAAGTTACTTTATGTCTAAGAGTATAGATTTCAGACCTTAGATTTGGATTTAGATAAATTTATGTAAATTTTAACATAATTTTATATTACATCTTATTCAAATTTTATACAAATCTAAATTTAAATTTTCTTCAAATATAAAGTTAATATAAATTTATATTATATTTTATGCAAACCCACAATATACATTCAAAGTTCAAAGTCCGTGCTTCCAAACTAAAGACAAATGTTTATTTTATGCTATTTTTAAGTGATTAAGAAGGAAAGGGGTGTGCCATGCTAGAGGGAGGATGCCACATTGTTGGCAGTTTACTTTTCAAGGGAAGGCTTTTTTTTTTTTTTTAGATTACGTTGGGTGTCGTGGCTTTCTCGGCTCATCCAATTATGACGGAATTTTCAGGGTACACAGACTATTCCCACGCCTACGGAAGCTGCCCCCACAGCCCTGCAGAAATAAAGCAAAATTTAATCAAGTAATAGAAATTGAACTAGACCTCACCATCAAGCGGCAATTCCCAGCACGACCTTTCCACTGATCCAATGCCGAGGGGGGCAAGGGAAGGCTTCTTAGACTTTTGAGGTGGATAAATTGATGGCATGAGGTAAAAGACACAAGTAGATTCATTGATATGAACTCATAAGCAAGTATTCATTAATTAGTCTTGAACTATTGGGAATCACCTCCACAACTCAAGTTCATTGCCACACAATCCAACTTTTGTCAGCTCAAAGGTAGGTTCAGCACTGAACCTACTGTAGCCTTTTGCTTTTTTTCTTTCTTGGCTCAATTTGGTCTTTCAAAAAAATATATACCTTGTGTCATTTTTTATGTATATTTTTTCTATGGCATATGTGTTTATTTATGTTGCATACATGAATTGTACTTTGAATGGACAATCATATTTAAAGAATATTACTTTGTCCTCTTTTACAACATTTGCATAAGAAGCACAAGTTTTCCCCTTCATTATTTACTAATTTTTTTATATAAATGTCAAGAAATTTAAAAATAATGCGACATTTCTGTAGTTCTTTAGAAAACGGGAAAAGAAAATACTTTCCCACACACAACCTTACATTTGCAAGACTTCGTATTTAGCCTTTGTGTTCTAGACTTTTGGGTGCATTTGATTGGGCGGCTAGGCTAAGGTAAGACATACTATGGACTCCTAGCTCGTGTTTGGTACAACCCACTATTGGAATACTATTGGCTAAAGGGAGGAGGCTTAATCTATTTGTGTGGCATAGAGCCGACTCCTCCATCCCTCCTCCCTTCGCCCACTTGGCAACCTTGACTAAGAAAAAAATAAGACAAGGATGGTCATCATCTTATCTCAAGTTTGTAATTAGAAGCTTTAAGCACTTTAAAATTGAGTTGAAGAAAGTCAAGATCTTGGAGATTGGTTTAAAATTGATCTGAGCAGCATATCACCATTGGAGTTGATTTGAAGTAGATCACTAAGCTGACTATAGAAATTTTTGGTGTTGAACGGGTCATGAAAATTACCAAACATGTTGTGACATTGATTTAGAGTAGATTATTGAGTAAATGGTTAAAATCACTGGCGTCAATTTGAAGTTATATTTCCTGACATTGATTTCAAGTGAATCGTTGATCGCCAACGTCGATTTAAAGCCATATTTTTTGACAATTTGAAGTTTCGATTTGGTGTCAATGGAGATTTTCAAGTGATTTGGGCATCCTTTTGAAGCATAAAAGGTTCTCTTGCTTATGCAACTCCCATTTACTTTAAAATCATGAGCATCTATACCCATTGGTTGAGTGTTTTGAGAGTAGAAATGGAGATTTGTAGAGAGATAAGGGAGGTGGGTTGAGAGGGATTTGGGATTACAGAGAAGGATAAAAATTCCCATGGATCCGCAAGCCACAAGTTTGCCTAAAATTTGATGTTATTTTTGTTTTTTTAAATAATTACAATAAGTGCCTCAATTCAAACATCAAACTTTAGCATAATAGCCAAAATTAGCATAATTGAATCCTATCTTACAAATTTTAGTCATTAAACTAAACATGTTCTTCTAAAATTCTTAATTTAACTAGCAAACTTGAGGGATTGGTGAACTTTGAACACGAAATGTTTGTTGAAAGGACCCTGTGGGTGATCTCTTGTACCTATGGTTGCAACAAACCTTTTAGTTGGAGTGGTGTTTGGTGACAGATGAAGTCAATAGTTGTCCTAGAGGTCTCAAATGTGCTTTGATTTCAATAAAGCATATATTTTTGTATTTGACGTATTGGAGGAGTTAACTAGAACGGTTATTTTGGAGCTTTTCTCTTCTTTTGTTTCCATATTTCAGGGGATTGTAGATCTTCTTTTAAAACTCTCATTCTATTATGATTTTGTTTAGGTAGGTTTGTAATTTGGTAGGGATAAAGGAATGAAAAACACAAATGAATTCAGTTTTTTCTTATATTTCTTTATCAAAGAAAGTAAAAATGAAAATAAAATTTATAATAAAAAAATTTAATTTAATTTTAAGCATGATTGATATTAATTTTTTAATTTTTATTATTTTTAATAATATTTGATGTAAAGAGAAAATAGAATGAAAAACATATTTTCTTTCTATTTTTTTTTTTTTTCCTTTTTTTTCAAACAAAATTCTTAATCTAGACATAGTCTTTTTTTTTTAGCTAATTTTTCAATTTTACTAGTGTCAGCTCGGGTGTGCGTCTAGAGGGGGGATGAATAGAAGTTTTTCGTGGACAGGTGTAGTGGTGAGGTTCACTTGAGTATTTGTTGGAGAGTCGAGTTTCCACTTTGGGGGGAGAGTTTGAATTTGGCTTGGGCGTCCATGCATATATTCTTATAGATGTTGATCTTGTAGGAAAAGAGTGGTAGATCCTAAGGATGCTAATCCTGTGGATGGTTAGACTCCTATAGTTTCATAGTCTTTTCCATTGTTGAATAATGACTCCTAGTTGGTTGCATGAGAATAAATGACTTCAATTCAAAATGAAGTTGTTATAACTCACAAGTAAAGGGGAGATTGTTAAGAATTTCACTCTACAATTTGTCACATATTTAAAATTTGGGCAAAAGACACTTACCTCCCGTGAGTTTTGTCAAAAAGACAGGGACTTCCCCTAAGGTTTCAAAAATTTCATCAGCTTCCATTGAAGTTTCAAAAATGACACAACCTCCCCTGAGATTTGTCAAAAAGATACAAGACTCCCCTTAAAAGACTTGTCTCTTTTGCAAAATAGAAGGAAAATTTTGTGTTTTTTTGGCAAACCTCAAAGGAGGTTTATGAAATTCTTGAAACCTCATAAAAGATTTGTGGAATTTTTGGAACCCTATGGGAGGTCAGTGTCTTTTTATCAAACCTCAGGAGAAGTCAATATCTTTTTCCCTTAAACTTTTGTGTGGATTATGAGTGCTTATATCCATAATTGATTCAAAAATCAATTTAAACTTTATGATTAAGCTTAAATCAATTTAAACTTTTGAGTCAAATAAGTGTTAAGCTGAAATGGAAACGTAGAAAATGGAAACAGAAAATTAAATGGCTTTGAAGAGGATGAGTTGTAGACGAAAATGAGCCAGAGGAGCCAACTTTCATGCGCTGGAATGATAATGCCCGTGTTCTAAAATAACCCATTAAATATCCCAATTACTTCCTTTGTTTCCTATCCATTCAATATAGCTATATAATGAAATAATTGTACGTGAATGTGAATATAATGAAGTGAATGAGCAAGGAGTGTGAGAGTGCTGAAGGTGAGAGAGAGAAAAGTGTGAGAAGAGTTGAGTTAAGTGTGTGTCTTCTTCTCTTGTTTTCTCCCAGGTTATAGTAAATTCAGTGTGTTCCATGGACGTACGTTAGATAGCCAGATCGGAGCAAAGTCACCAGATTGGAGGTCCCACGAGCTATATTATGCTAATTACATGTCTAAGGAAAATTCTGTCTAGGAAAGTGGGACTTAAGCGGTCCATTGTGACCCCCCACTTCCCTGGAAATTTACCTGGTGTAATTTAGCACAATCATCACTAGGCCCCACTGCCATATCATCAGTCAACCCACTCTAGCATGACGTCATCATGTCGCGTTAGTAGTGTTGAGTCAGCATCCTCATTAGTGCCGCGTTAGCATTGTGTCAGAGCCACGTCAGCAGACATGTGTCAGCAGACACGTGTCAGCCGCCACGTCATCCCTAGGCCCACTTGCCAAATCAGCACCCACGTCATCCCAGGACCCCACCTGCCATGTCATCATCTAGGTAACGGTGTCAAGTAACGGCGTTAGGAATATTTCGTTAAGTGGGAGTATATTTTGTTAAGTTTAACGAAAAGTTGACCAATTTTGACTAGGAGGTTTGACCAGGTTTTCGAAGTCATTTCAAGTCCATTTTTCAAATGACTTGAACCATTTCTATGTTTTTTCGGCCATTCTGGATTCAACCGTGCTATCTGTTTGAGCTGATTCCATCTCTAGATTGATGAATTGAGATGTCGAACAAAAAGAGCTCAAAGATCGAGATGTTTAACAACACCAACTTCAGTTTCTAGAAGATGCAGATTAAGGACTACTTGTTTGGTAAGGAGTCTTGGGTCTTAGACTCTAAAGCCTCATTTCATGCTACTTGTAGTAAATATTGCCTAGAGAAGTATATACCAAGTGACTTTGGTAAAGTATACCTTGGCCATGATTAACCTTGAGACATAGTCGACAAGGAAATTGTGAAGATCAAGATCAACAGGTCAGTATGGAAGCTAAAGGATGTCGGATATATTCCAGACTTGAGAAAGAACTTGATCTCAGTTGGACAACTGACAAATGAGGGATACACCACAACATTCATTGGTGATGAATAAAAGATTTCAAAGGGTGCACTTACTATTGCACGAGGTAAGAAAAGTGGAACGCTTTATGTGACTTCTAATGTCTGTATGTCTATTTCAATTGCTATAGGAAATGACGATAACAACATTTGACATCAATGACTCGGTTACATTAGTGAAAAGGGACTCAGTGTGATGTAATCAAAGGGACAATTGAGTGATTTATGATTAGTAGAGATTGATATGTGCGAGGATTGCATACTCGAGAAACATAAGAGAGTCAGTTTCCAAACATACACCAGTACCCCAAAGAAGGAGAGACTTGAACTAGTCCACTTAGATGTCTCATCAACAGGTGGAAGGAATTACTTCGTGACTTTTATTAACATTCATTCTTGGAAGGTATGAGTTTACTTTCTGAAATACAAATATGATGTCTTTGATGCTTTCAAGATTTGGAAAACAATGATTGAAAATGAAACTAGTTTGAAAATCAAGAAGCTGAGAACTAATAACGGTGGTGAGTATGAAGACACTAGGTTCAATAAATTCTACTATGAGCATGGTATTAGGATGGAAAGAATTGTGCTAGGTACACCTCAACACAACGGTGTAGCCGAGTAGATGAATCGATCATTGACTGAAAAATCCAAAAGCATGTGTATGCAGTTAGGCTTACCAAAGCAATTCTGGGAAGAAGCAGTCAATATAGCAGTATACTTGATTAACAGGAGTCTATCAGTACTGTTGGACCACAGTCTACCAGAAGAGGTATGAAGCATAAAAGAGGTGAAACTTTCACATTTGAAAGTTTTTGGTTGTGTAGTATATGTGCATGTTAATGATCATGTTAGAAACAAGCTTGATCCAAAGTCTAGGAAATGCACCGTCGTCGGTTACGATTGTCACGCCCTGAACCAGTGGATGGGTCCCAGGTGTGATTTTAGTAACCTAACCTGTCTTTGTATCATTTAAAACATACATGATACTATACTGAATAAGGGTTCAACCCCGTGGGGTACACGTAAACCTATATACAATTACATACATGCCCATACACATCAAATACGCAGTGAAAATGTTCTTTCTATACATACATCATACCATACCAGAGTCTATGCATAACTGGAATATACGTTCCCAAAATACAGTACATACTCCGGGTGTTTACAAAACCTAACACTGACAACCCGGTTACAAAACCCGTACTTACACAGGTACTAAACGTAGCTAACCGACACCCACGCTTTAGGACGCTAGGATGCTAGTTTCAACTACCCAAAGGACTTGAAAAATATTTGTATATTCGAGATGAGACACCTCTCAGTAAGGAAGAAAGCATCTTATATCAGTGTGTGGTATACAAGTGTTATTTCAACATAAAGCATAAGACGATATAGTTCCAGTATTTTCACAATTCAGTTCCAGTATATACAATACCAAATATACGGTCAGCGTCGTCACACTCAAGCACACGATACCTTGCAGTAACCGAAGCCTCACAACGATATGGTTGCCAGTACGGTGTCCACTCACACCCATCGGTGACTAGCTGAAACAAACTAGTGATATTTCACACCCTCGGATATAGAGTCGGACACTCTCACCCACGGTAATTAGTTGAGACATGGCAACAATGTTAGCCGCCCCTAGATGCTTTACAAAACCTGGAACAATTTTGGAACTCATGTTCCTATACTCATCAGTGTACGGTAATTAGCTGCCTCTAGTTGTTTTACAAAACCTGGAACATTTTACATATAACTATTCATTCCACACTTATTTGAGCATACACAAATCATATCGTTTTCAGTTTGAGCAATACAATTTAATACAAATACAGGTGCAGTCATCTCAATACTACAATTTTATACAACATATGATTTTCCAACAGAAATAGAGATGATATTCGAAACCCTCAATTTTCCCAAAAACTGTAACCCGAAAATTCTGCATTTTCACCTGATAGATTTTCCTAAATAAGTAGCCAAAACATACATACGATCGTAAACTACAGGTTTACCGATCCCAATTTCAAAAATAATTGATATAAACAACATCCCCTTACCTTTTCCCGAATATCAAATTACGAACTCTACGATTACAAAACTACGAACCGAGTTCCCAAAACCTAAACATCCAAGAACTATACTTCACTACAATTCTCATTACTACATATATACCGAAATGAAACTGAAATCGGACCCTTACCACGGTTTTGGGTCAAAACCCAAAAATCCTCGAAACGAAATTTTGATCCGCTATAAACGTAGAGATTCCCCTCCTGATCCACGTGATAACGTCGGATCGTAGATTCCAGCAACTGACAGCCTGAAATCCTAAAGAGAGAGAGAGAGAGAGAGAGAGAGAGAGAGAGGTTTTTCGGTTTCTTAACCATTAAGCAAGTGAAAATATATTTATAAACAAGTTGACTCATCCAGACTCGTCGAAGAGACGACATCCTCGTCGACCGGTCGCAAAAGGAAGTTCGTCGACGTCAAGGTGGCATCATCGATTAGTATGAGATTTCAAGATTTCCCAAAATCTCTCGGCATCTCCTCGTTGATGAGCTACTGAATCTTGTCATTGAGTTAAACAAGAGGCTTCGTCGATGAGCAAAGAAGCCTCGTCGACGAGTCCTGCATATTTTTGCCTTTTAAACTTTTCTTCTCTTTTCCCTATTTTTTGATACACTTATCTCGGGTTGGGTTCTTACAACGGTGAAGATGAGTATGGGTATTGCATTTGGGATGATGAAAATAAGAAGGTGATTAGAAGCAGAGATGTGATCTTTAATGAAAAGGTGATGTACAAACACAGACACATAACAGAACCAACAGAACCCACAGAACCAGTTCATAATGAAACAATCTATGTAGAATTGGATGATGTCCTAGAATGTAACGACCTGCTTAATAAACTGGGGTTTATATATATATATATACTATTATGATAATCTACATGCTCTGATACCATACTGGGGGTAAATCCAATCGTTAACCTAAGCAACAAGAAGCAGAAATCAAATAAACATAACCATATGTAATTATATACAATACCAATACCAGAGTGTTAACATGTTTCTCAAAATATACACATGTATCTGTTTCCCAAAATACCCTCAACTATACTGGTATATACAAAAATCCTCAAAAATACATACCCACTATCTACTGGCAGGGCACTACAGAAGCCCTTTTATCTACGAGCCTGGTCTGCTCGCCTACCTGGATCACTTGAAAAATGATTCAACACTGGGATGAGCCAACGCTCAGTAAGACGAAATATGCTATTATTAGTATATGGCAAATGAGTTACAGTATTATGAAAATCTATTTTCATATAAACATGTATAACTGAATATGTAATTATAGTATAAATCATAAAATTCACCCCCTTTCCATGTTACTTAACATAACAGTATTGTAGGTTACTATTCACAATAATTCTATTATACATAAGTATGTTCCTTGTTTCTGGAATCTATACATACGTAATAGTAACTGAAAGCTTTCCCTGTGGATAACTGTGTGTCATGATTTAACCCCTCATGACAGGGTTGTGCGGCCCGTAACGGGATTTGCCATGGCTGGCCAACTAGGAATAAATCACTATGCTCCATCGGTCTGATATGCCATCTCAACCCATATCTGATGGGGAGCCTATCCATGTCAAGGGCCTAGGTGATCGACCTACTACCACGTATTATCTAAATAGGTGGTTGCACTCATAACATATCATAATATCTATAGCAACGGTACCGTACTTTGTAACTGCATAGTCCAACAAGGTTTGATACCATGATTCTGAAATAACTGTAATAATCATGATACTGCATAAACTGTACTGTAATTCATACGTTAAAATACTGAGAACTGTATAATCATAACACTGAAATCGCATAATCATAATACTAAAATTCGTATAATCATGGTGCTAAGATTCGTATAATCATGGTACTAGAACTCATGAAATCATGGTATTGAAATTCATAAAATCATGGTAGTAAAATTCGTATAATCATGGTACTGAAATTCATAAAATATACCCCCGTATTATATTCATATTCTCAAGCCACACTATACTTTAATACATAATTTTCATAATTAAATAAACTGTACAATATTTCAAAATTTCCTAGCATAGCATATTTCCCTTACCTGACTACTGAAAAGCCCCTATGGCTTACTAGTCTAACACCTGTAGGGCCTCCTACATAACACCCTAAAAACAACATTTGTCAGAACAAAATATCAGTATTTTTTCGCCTACATCATTTCCTATAACTGTCAGAAGGCCAAAAATTGACTAAAAGGCCTTACCCTGAATTTGGGATGAATTCCAACTTTATTTTCTCGACGATCCGCTCCGGCAGACTTGTAGAAAACTCCGCCAGGAACGTCGTGGTGGCTTTAGATCGTCGATTCGGTGACTGGCAGGGCCGAAAATGAAGAGAGAAGTGAGAAGGGGACATAGAGAGAGAGAGAGAGAGAGAGAGAGAGAGTAGAGAGAGAGGGGCGTTGAAAAATGGATAAAAATATAGATTTTAGCTATTTATAGGGTCAGATTCGTCGACAAGACATGTCACTTCGTCGACAAATCCTTCAGTAAATTCGACGACGAAACCCTGTATTCGTCGACGAAATTCAGAGTAGCCCAAACCGTCTTTCGGTATTTTCTCGTTGACGAAACCCTGTGTTTGTCGATGAAATCCTTAAGACCTTTGTCGACAAAACCCTGTGTTCGTCGACGAAGTTTACGGCCTCCTTCTGTTCATGTTTCCATTTTCTCTCCCTCTTTACTATTATAATACTATTATTCTTTGGGTCACTACATAGACGGTGTTAGGACATAACACACCGAGAATCCTCAGGCAAAGGAGACACAACAGTAAAACACCGAGATTCCTCAGGCGGAGGAACTTGTGGAGCAGATTGTCGCACCATCGCCTCCTACTCTAGCTTCGGAGCTTAGGAGATCTTCTTAGCTGCATGTACCAAATAAGAGGTATATGAATTATTTAGTTCTTATAGATGGAGGAAAACCTGAATGTTATGATGAAGCATGTTAGGCGGGAGATTCGAGTAAGTGGGAGCTTGCAATGAAAGACGAGATGAAGTCCCTCAACTCCAACAAAACGTGGGAACTAGCTGAGTTGCCCAAAGGTATGAAGGCCCGTCACAATAAATGGGTGTACATGATCAAAGAGGAGTACGATAGATTCAAGAGTTACAAAGTTTGATTGGTAGTCAAAGGCTTCGAGCAGAAGGAAGGAATTGACTACACTGACATCTTTGCATCGGTTGTGAAGTTAACAACCATCATATCAGTCTTGAGCATTGTTGTCTCGGAGGGCCTACATCTCGAGCAATTGGATGTGAAGACAACATTTCTTCATGGTGATCTTGATGGGGAGATTTACATGCAACAACCAGAAGGATTCTCAGTAAAAGGCAAAGAGAATCTTGTGTGTAGATTGAAGAAGAGCTTGTATAGTCTCAAACAAGCTCCCAAACAATGGTACAGAAAATTTGACAACTTTGTACGCAAGAAAGATTTTTAGAAGTGCAATGCAGACCACTATTGCTACTTCAAGAGGTATCAATCTAACTATATCATTCTATTGCTATATGTCGATGACATGTTAGTTACAAGTTTAGATATAGAAGAAATCAGGAAATTGAAGCAACAAGTGTTAGAGGAGTTTGACATGAAGGACTTGGATTTAGCCAAGCAGATACTTGGGATGCGAATCTCTAGAGATAAGTAATAGGGAACGTTGCGATTATCTCAATTTAAGTATATTAACCGTGTTTTACAGAGATTCAACATGAGCAGCGCCAAAACAATAAATACGCTATTGGCCGGTCACTTCCGTCTCTGCAAGGACTAAACTCCCTAGATAGATGAAGAGAAGGACTTCATGACTAAGGTACCTTACACCTCAGCCATTTGAAGTCTCATGTACGTCATGGTTGGTAACAGACCAGACATTGGTCAAGCAGTGAGAGCTATCAGCAGGTTTATGTCAAATCAAGAGAAGACTCACTGGGAAGCAGTGAAGTGGATTTTGAGATATTTATGTGGTACTATTGATAAGTGCCTATGTTTTGGAAAAGGAGATTTGAAAATTCGAGGGTATGTTGATGCCGATTTCGCTGGTGAAATTGATCATCACAGAAGTACCACTAGATATGTGTTCACTGTTGGCACAACAACTGTTAGTTGGATGTCATAGATACATGAGATTGTTGTTCTATCCACTACAGAAGCTAAGTATGTAGCAATAATAGAAGCCAGTAAATAGATGATTTGGCTTTAAGGTTTGTTAACAGGGCTCGGAATAAAGTAAGAGAGAAATGTTTTGCACAGCAACAGTCAGAGTGCGATACATCTAGCAAATCCACAACCAAACACATTGGATTACGTTATCATTTTACCAGATCTCTGTTAGAGGATGGAGTGTTGATACTGGAAGAAATCTAAGGTAGCAACAATCCGGCAGATATGTTGACAAAGGTAGTGACTACAGAGAAGCTGAAGTTGTGCTTAACTTCAATTGGTCTTCATGCTTGAAGACATATTTGAACACATCATTATCTATATATTGGATGAGATAGTATCTCCATCTCCAAGTGAGAGATTGTTAAGCTAAAATGGAAACGGAGAAAATGGAAACAAATTAAATGGAAACAAAAATTAAATGACTTTGAAGAGGATGAGTTGTAGATGAAAATAAGCCGCAGAGGAGCCAGCTTTCATGCGCTGGAATGATAATGTCCGCCTGCTAAAATAACCCATTAAATATTCCAATTTCTCCCTTCCTTTCCTATCCATTCAATATAGCTATATAATGAAGCAATTGTATGTGAATGTGAAAATAGTGAAGTGAGTGAACAAGGAGTGTGAAAGTGCTGAAGGTGAGAAAGAGAAAAGTGTGAGAAGAGTTGAGTTGAGTGTGTGTCTCCTCCTCTTATTTTCTCCCAAGTTATAGTAAATTCGGCGTGCTCCGTGGACGTAGGTTAGATTAGACTGAATAGCCACAGTCAACATACACTAGATATTCCAAAAGCATTTCAATGAAGAAATCAAAACAAACATCTTTTATAGTTCCTCATTCGCTCTTATCACTTGATCACACACCCTAACGAGCATGAGTCAGATCAAACGATTTACAAATGTGTTATATTTTAATATTTTAAAACTTTTTTGTAATGCATTTACACCTTTTATATTTTTGATGGGGCTATTACTCCTAATTTTGGTCCAACAATTGTCATTCCAATCCAATCATCACAATATTATTTCATATATCCAGCCTAAGAGAATCAGTAATAATACACAAGTAAAACCAGTAACAAAGCAGGAGAAGGAAAAAAAAAAAAAAAAGACATCTTACACTTTAGCAAAGCTTTCTTTTTTCAGCATAGACTGAATTCCACTGTACATAGCCAATTGAGGAGCAGTAAACTAGTTGCCGTGGCTAGTAATGTGAATTAAAATTGAGAGTAAAATAATAGAAAACTTTAAAAGACTTTGGTTCAAACTCACAGTTCCTCTTTTTCGCCTTTCATGCTGCTCAACAAGTTAAGAGCCACAGCCCCCTAAAAACCGGGCGAAAGTCTGTATGTTAAGAGTTAGCACAGAGACTGTTTCTTTGTGAGGAAAATATCAGTGTTTTTTTTGGAAGAAAACACTGCCAAGTATCACAAGAAAAACTGAAATTATCGTATTAAACAGAGGAATTACAATAATTAAACATGTTTGACTTACCCAAAGAAGCCTGGCCATGCATGAGCGGCATAGTGGTGCAGTGAGCATTGAATATATAAATTCACAAAATAATAATATCATTAATTTGAAAAGGTCAGAATATGTTTTTTGTTGGAAGAAACAATGTATAACTCGATTGATCATTGAATATAGTTCCCAGCTCCATAAATCCACAACTGCTGCAACATCTTGTTATCCTTCTTTTGGGTTGGGGTGGGGAGGGGGATACGGGCATCTGTTTGGCTATTGCACTCTTGCTTACATTGATCTTCCCTTGGGATCTTAAAAGCTTAAGTCTGTTCTCACCATATGAATTTGTCCATCCACGCCCCTTTTGATTGTTCTTGCCATATGGATTCATTCTTACAGTCTTACAGCAATAAAAACCTTCAAGTATAATAGATCTGAAGGTAATCAACACTTGTAAAACCCAGTCGAGTCGGCTCAAGTGGGAAAGACCACTTGTGACTTTTGGTCATGAATTCAACCCTTGTACTCTTTGGTAAGGCCACACTTGGTTTGGGTACCAGTACCTGACTGAGATTGGTCCCAATAATACAAAAAATTCTGAGCAAAAAAAAAAAAAAAGAACAAAAATTAAAATAATGAAAAATGTTTAGTAGTTCAAAATACATTTCCTCAATGCAGCATGATCTACTTGCAGTCCTTAAATACCATTCTGCAATAATTCTAGTATGTATGCGGATCCCTTGAAATAATTTCTAATAGTTCACATAGAGATTGTAGTTTGAATTTTGCACTTTCTTTCAAGAAGACATTTTCATCCATGATTTATGAAGCCACAACTACATCATAAAAAGTTGGAAGTGCAGATTGCAGGGAAAATGGAGTGTGCATGGTGAACTGTTATTTTATTCCGGGGGTTGAGATTTTCCTTTGCAAAACAGGCTTGGGGGCACCCTGCCAAACACAGTAAATAACTAGTGAAGAAAATCTAGAGATTTATCCATATCAACAACAAAGCTCATCCCAGATGAAGATACCTGCAGATGGTGATACCGAAATCAACAGATATTAAGGGGAAAAGAAAATCAAACAATTTCAAGAAATCAATTTCCACCAAGTTGCAGCCATGTCACGAAGGCATAAGCACGGCTCACATTAAAGAATGAACATAAAATTGTTGCTTCCCAAAACAGCCAATGAAGATAGCAACCATAAAACCATTTCTCACCAAAGAAAAAACCAGAAATTTCATGTGATCAGATAAAACAACAGCTATAACTAAAGAAACATAAAATTAAAAAAATTACAATTTCATTAACACCAAATACCAACAGCCCAATCATCACCTCTAACTGCACAAATCAGAAAACAAATATCCCAAAGAAAAGAAATAACCTTTTTTTTCTCCCAAAGCCAGAACAAGGCATAATCACGCAAAACCAAAGAATGCTAAGTGAAGGATATGCACACAATAGCCACCAAACAGCGCCTTGAAGAATATGTCTAGAGCATGGGATACCCAACCCAACTCAAAAAGCTGTAGTCTGTACAGGGCCCAAGTCCTCAAAGAACTACACGATGCCAACTCCATCCTAGACGCCAGTCAATTCAGCTTCGCAGCATACAGAATGCTGGGAACCTAACCCACCCATCACTTCCATTCCTTGCAACAAAACCAAGAGACAAAGGGAAACACCCAAAGCAACCCAGCCCCTGCTTGAACAACTCAACAGACCAATAAAATGGTGACACATGGCGAGGTACATAGCACACAAAGAGGTCGCTGTATTCAGTCTTAATAGAGATTATAGATTATAGATTATAGAGAGGTGCAAATGACTTCTTGGTAGGAGTGTTCACATAACTGCCCAATCCACCTGAGCCGATCCAGGACACTCCCAAAGAATTGTTTTGGATGTGTTTGTGTTGGATTATGGATTGTAATTCCCTATAAACCGAATTTTTGAGTGGGTGAGGCGTTGAATGTGCAAACCCAATCCAACCATAGTATAATAGAAAAAATAGAATAAAAATTAAAACAACAAAAATAAAGAGGAGAGAAGGGCAAAGGCTGCACATTGTAGCTCCAACTTTGAGGCTAACATTCCTCAGAGAAACCCTTCCTAGTTTAATCTTTGTATTTTGACCCACTAGAGATTTAGCTCTATTAAATGAGTCTGTCAGAGTTGTTGCCAAGATTGATAATCTTGGGTTAGGGATCATGAGAACCGCTCTCCTTGCAACATTAGCTTTGACAACTAATCCTTTTACTTATCTAGTTGATAACAGCATTCATATGTCAAACTTCACTTTCTAGTATTGATCTTGCATATTTTCTGCAAAATTTCAATTTTATTCATGCTTTTCCAGGTTATTTGTTTCTCAAAAAAAAAAAAACCTTAAACCACCAACTCAACCCGATCCACCCATGTATCTAGCAGATCCAAACTGCATCCAATGTGGTTCCACTTTAGTTTAAGTTTTTCTCAAGCCTACCTAGTCAATTTGGTTGGAATATTGAGCTCAACTTGACCCACGAACAGCCTTACTTCTTGGTTCTATCCCAAGATCAATGTGACCATGTTTGACCAACACCACATGATTGGGAGAAAACAATAATGAATCTTTCTGAATCTATAGCAGTGGCCTAAAGCCTAAAGGCCACAATCAGCACCTTGAGAAAAGAACATAGGTTCATTATTTGAATCCTATTATGGCTGTGTTTGGCAGCATAGATTTTGAGACTTAAATTTGAACATTTGTAGAGTTGAACAAAATTCAATACAATTTTGTACAACATCTACCTTTTTGTACAATCCCCCACATGAATCTAAATTCAAGATTCAAATTCCGAACTCCCAAAGACAGAGTAAACGTGCAAATAAACCTTCGGGATTATCCTAAGGCCAACATGAATCGCTGAATAGCTGCATATATGCCATGGGGATCAGTACAAGTGCCAGTTTAGCTGATGGTAGTGTTTAACCAGCAATCCTAGTCCTTATGTGATTACATCACTAGCTGCCTTATGATTCAAGGTCATAAACATAGCCAAAAAAAGCAAAAGAAAAAAAAAAGGAAAAAAAAAACATTGCACATGTAAAAAATGACAGAAGCACCTACTACACCGTGTGAAAAGGGCACAAGTAAAAAGACGACGGAAGCACCAACTACACCATGTGAAAGGGACAACTTGAAGGGTGTCACAAAATCCAGCATACCCAACAAGCAATAGACCTGAATTTTAAAAAGGCTTTTCATGCATTCTGCATCAATATGTTAAGGTCATTGATCCATCGGAAAAAAATAAATCAATTGTGGATTGTACTCAAATAAATCAATTAGGGAAGGCATTCCTTCACCTAACTTCCCCCAGTAAATCGCGAAATAATTTTCATTTTGGACCAACCTTTGGAAGAAAGAAGGAGAAGAAAAAGAAGAAAATCTTGATCTAGTCTTCATCTGTCCTATAACAGAGATACTAATAAATCCATAAAGACATGTTCATTGGTATTTATCTGGCAGGCGGTATCTTGTCATGACAATCTTGTCAGCAAACATCCTTCCAGACTTTGGCATGACTTGCCAGCACAATGTCAAGTTGAACTCTTTGCCCTGGAGATTATTTCCCTGTAATTAATCAAAATGATCAAACCAAGTAGAAAATGGTCATATTCGGTAAAAAAAATATAACACCAAACTTACGATGAATAACCAAAATGAAAAAGTAGTGAGTTCTATGAAAGCTTAGCACCACATGGTTGTTAGTGTCAAACTTGCAATAGGAGGTAGTCAGCAAAAATGTAGGTCCATGATTACAGTGAAATATAGATGCAAACTGAGTTCCATGTGTCACACAGATACAAGGTGTCAAAAGAAAAAAGAGCCAATTCCGGTCAATCCTTGTTGTATCGCTAGCATTGGTTTAAGTTTGGAAGGTGGTGAACAGGTGGCAGACATTATCGTGTTGGCTCACCTGATCAGTGAAACGATACTTGTTCTTGATGTGGATTGAGAAGTCCGCATACTCCTTAGCAGGAATAATCCTATCCCATAGGGATATCTGTTTTGCAAAAACTGAACCAAGTAAATGTATTGATCATGGTTTTTTGAAATGGAGACCACAAACATGGACACAGCATATATGGCAAGCAAACTGTAATTAAAAAATTGTTAAAGTAGAAACCCATATTGTGCATAGAGGATTTTATGCTATGAGCTAGGACCCTGGGTTAAACTGCAAGACTTACCAGATAGTTTGCATTTGGACCACAATGGAACACAGGCACACATGGAGTTTAATTATGCTGTCTTCAACATTCCTTGGCACTAGATTCTTGTATGGTAGGTGTCCTGAACTTTAAAAAGTTCACAACATTTATATTTAACTCTTTATTGTTATGGGCTCTCAGGCTAAAGTTCACATATGTGAATGACACAAATCGATACCTTATGTCATATCTCTCATAGTTTATCAACACTTAAAAATAACTATCATAATTTACTGGAAAATTATAAAAAATAATGCAAACTTCTCTCGAACATGATAACCTATTGATATTAAAGTTACAGTAAGATAAATGACTTGCATACATAGTGATCTATCTTTAACTCATTGCAAATGCTTTGATCAAGCAATCAGCAAGAATTTACATTTCAATGCCAGTCTTATATGCCCTAAACTAGTCTACATAACCCAATTCCTCAATGTTTTAGATGTACTAACAACACAAATTTCACTGAAAACAATACCACTTTGTTCCATGGTTTGGATCATTAATTGATTACAAAGTTCCCTCACACTGCATGCGTTTGTTAAGGAGACTATAAATGACTAAGGCATTGAGTCCACTTCCCCACCCATCCCTCAGCACCACCACTACCACCCCCAAAAAAAATATTCGAGTCATTTATTCTATAAAAAAATTCTGTTAACATCAAATGATGTAAACAGCTGATATCTAGATTGGGCCTCATTGGTTAAATTCTTGTCAAATGTGCTATTTGTTCACGGATGAGAAAGCAAGACAATTATTAGTTGCCCCATGACCCTACATTGAAACAAACAGCATGGCATTGCTCCATATCAGGGAATCCCCATTTGTAAACCAAGTCAATCTATTTCTCATGTACAGCATGGACTACAAAAAATATAGCCATAATGTTACTTGAAAACAATTCTCAACCATGTCATTGATCGTTCTAATATTTCAGTCAAATCAGTAGATCTTGACTTGCACAACGAACATACATGTAATTTAAGCTACGTTGGCTCGAGGGCCTGAGGCTATATAATTGTGGCAAGAACTATGTATAACAGGTCAATGAGAAAGTAACACATATTTTCTGAGGTAAAAAAGTAAATAAAAACTAACACCACAATAAACATTAGAAAAATATTAATTTTAATTTCCTCAACGTCAAGCAAAACAAAAGTTCAGTCTCCCATGCACAGATCCAGAATAAGTACACATTGCCGCAAAAGATACGTGCATCAAATAGTACTAAAGCATACCTGATTAATTGAATTCTTTGGGGTTTCATATTCAGCTGCTACAAAGAGAAAAACCTGCAACACTAGAGCAACTGTGAGACGAAATATACATTTGTTGGAAACAACTAACTGACCAGACCAACCAAGGCAAGAAGTTCAAGGGGTAATGGACCTAATACAATGCGCTCAATGAAGAACCATTTTCCTGATGAGAGATCTCAAAATATCAATTGTCTGGCTCTAATGCTCCTTGAAAATCAAGAAATTATGGCTTCAAGAAAGAAAAATTGAAACCTAGGCCTAAGCTCAAAATCTGAAAGGTATTTTCTCAAAGGGGCAATGAATTAAGGCCTGGTCAAGGCATCCATTAGGCAGAAATGAGCAAGACACAGCAAAAGCATGGCATGAAAGACAGAAAAGGAGAAGTTGAGAACTTCTAACAACAAGCAGTTGAATATAAGAGACGCATCCGCATGTCGTACACCCATTTAGAGAACTCCATGAGATGTAGAAAGAATGTTAACAAAGAAGAAAAATGGGCTTATAGAGAGCTGCCTGCATTAGTGGCCATAGAATGCGAACACACTCATTTGAGATACATCAAGTATGACCAGTAGAATTCACATGCCTTTTCTAATGGCCCAAAACAATTGCCATATTACATTGCTGTAACTGTTGTAAGAAGTTGGCTTTAAGGATAGGGCTTAGGACGAGCACATTGGCGTATGCTAAATTTCACCCTCTTTCATGAGGGCCATGACTCCGGGGGCAAACATTCTAGAACACATTGAAGTTCTACTCAACAAAGGAGTTAAGTAGTTCAACTAAATTTATAGTTCCCCTTGAACTGCCACCAACATAGACAAGAGACCATGAGGCAAGGGATGAAAAATATACCTGCTTTGTGTTCCATGTAAATGTCGACTGTAAATTTGCTGAGACATTTAATTCCAGGCCCACCTGGATATACATATGACTTCAAAAACCTTTGGACAATAATTAGATTGTAACTCTTCAAGAGTATAAAAATGAATATATGTCATGAACATAATGAAAAAACAACGCAATAACAAGGCCAAAGTTCTAGCAACCTATAATCATCAAAATGACAAGATCTACTCGACTGAAGCTTTAAAACATCCTAATTTTATAATTTAAAAGTAAAACAATCTATTAAGTTGGTCGCATGCATATTTTTTAGAGTGAAGCCAATTCTTTTTCTCATTCTCTATTCATCCTCGTCATTGCCAGCATCATATTGCCAGCTAAAAATACAATGAAGGGGTTCTCATCCATGTGGGAAGATGATCTCATATTCCTAGGGCAACCAATAGTTGTGTCATTTGTATTTAAATGTTTAGTGACAATATTAATTGATAACTTCAGTCTTATTTGTGTTGAGAGGGGCATATGCCTCCTCTGTTATAGTCTTTCTTTTAAGTTTGTATTATTACATTTGCAACATCTAACCCATCCTGATATCTGCAATAGTCAGTCTATGCATAATTCAAGTTAAGTCGTTAACCATATTTGATGGATATTTTGTCTGCCAGGCTTGGGAAGTATACTTCTAGCTAGATTATCTGAAGCTGAATCATAGCAAAGAAGATGAAAACAGCAACATATCATAGCTATACCATACAATGTAGGGAGTTCCCCTTTATTTCATGTGTGGCAGCTCCTCTGGCTGAAATTATTGAACATGGGCTTCAGCTTTGGAGCCCTGGCTGTCCTGAGTTAAGTCAGTGATGAAGGACTACTAATACTAGCACTCACCCTATAACATGTACGCACGAGAACTCAAACAGGTGGATGGTCACTTTCCACTACAAATGACCTAATACCTTTCTCAGTTGCAGCTCATTCTTCCTACTAAGGATATACTCAAATTATTCTTCAGGATGATGGTCTAGCTGACCATAGTGTCCTCTGCCAAACATTTATCAAATTCCATGCCACCTGGATTGCTTTGTGAGAAGGTAATGAGAAAACCACCGTAATGATCTTAGTGGTATGGGTATTGCATTTATATAATATTTTGTACAATATGACAGCTAGATGATTTACAATAGAGTCAAACTATCCATCTATGCTATTGTCTATAATCAAGGGATTATGAAAGCTAGATGATTTACACCAGAATCAAACTATCCATCTATGCTATTGTATATAAACAACGGGCTGTCTAGAATCATGTGATATGATGAGATTGGCTAAATTATTGGAGATGTGATTTTTGGATCCTTTCATAACTGTAATACACCACCCCCACCCTGTGCGCGCGCGCAAGCCTAGCGACTGAGAATCTTGGATGTGTAGCTTGGATCACAAAAAAAATGAAGGTAGGTTTGCCAAGTCTCTTTGTGAAGACGTCTGCAACTTGGAGATTAGTAGGGACATAAAGAATTTGTAGGTCTTCGAAAGCCACCAGTTCTCTCACAAAAAAATAATCCAAATCAATGTGCTTAGAACGTTTGTGAGAAACCGGATTAACAACAAGAAAAATGGAGCTTTGATTATCACAAAGCATTACCGGAAAGGAGACCAAAGGCACATGAAGATCACGAAGGAGATGACGGAGCCATTTAACTTCAGCGGTTATGAGAGCCAATGCCCAATATTCTGATTCACAACTGGAGCGTCAGTTGCTTTTTAGAGCTTCAGGGCACAAGATTATCACCAAAGTAAACTCCATAGCAAGAGATTGATTGACGTGTGTCGGGACACCCAGTCCAATCGGCATTGGAATAAGCAAGGATTTCCCGAGAAGAAGATGGAGTAAAAATCAGTCCAAACCAAAGAGTTCCTTTAACGTAGCGAAGAATTTGCTTAATTGCTTGAAAATGAGAGACATATGGCTTATGCATGTACTGACTGACGGCATGATCGATGTCCGGGCGAGTGATAGTGAGATGTTGAAGAGCTCCAACAAGTGATCAGTAGAGAGAAGGATCATCAAAATCGGGACCAGTGGCTGATAGATGATGAGCAACCACCATTGGAGTGCTGACCGGTTTGGAATCGAGGAGCTGGGCACGCTGGAGTATTTCATGGGTGTACTTGGCTTGATTAAGAAAAAGCCTAGCAGAGATTCGGGCTCTTCAAAAGAATCATACATGGGATCTAGTTTTGAGACCACCCAATAAAAATGTTGTGGGCTCTAAATGGGCCTTTCGTATTAAATATTTATCCGATGGCACCGTGAACCGTCTCAAAGCTCATCTTGTTGCAAAGGGGTATACTCAACAACCGGGTCTTGATTTCCATGACACCTTCAGCCCTGCTGTGAAGGCTTCTACCGTTCGGGTTGTCCTCTCCTTGGCCATCCCTAATAATTGGCCTCTTCGTCAACTCGACATCAAGAATGCCTTTCTAAATGGGTTTTTGTAGGAAGAAGTCTATATGGACCAGCCACCCGGCTATTCCAAATATCCTACATATGTTTATTGCCTTTGCAGGGCTCTCTATGGACTCGAGCAAGCCCCACGTTCTTGGTTTCATCGGTTCAAGTCTTTTCTCTTGGTTATGGGCTTCACTTGTAGTAGTTCTGACTCATCTTTATTTATCCCCTTTATAGGTGCTGATTTAATTTATTTATTACTCTATGTTGATAATATTGTGGGCACTAGCAACAACTCGTCTCTCCTTGATGGTTTCATTGGCAAATTGACCCGTGAATTTGCTACCAAGGATCTCGGGACCTTGAACTATTTTTTGGGCCTAGAAGCCCAAAGGACCTTTGTTGGTTTTTTTCTCAGTCAAGTCAAGTATGCCTATGAAATACTCCAGCGTGCCTTGCTCCTCAATTCCAAATTGGTCAGCACTCTAATGGTGGTCGCTCATCATCTATCGGCTGCTAGTCCCGATTTTTACGATCCTTCTCTCTACTGATCACTTGTTGGAGCTCTTCAATATCTCACTATCACTCATCTAGACATCGCTCATGCCGTCAATCAGTACATGCATGAGCCATTTGTCTCTCATTTTCAAGCAATTAAGCGAATTCTTCGTTACGTTAAAGGAACTCTTCGGTTTGGACTGATTTTTACTCCATCTTCTTCTCGAGAGATCCTTGCTTATCCCGACGCCGATTGGGCTGGGTGTCCCGACACACATCGATCAATCTCTAGCTATGCAATTCACTTCGGTGATAATCTTGTGTCTTGGAACTCTAAAAAACAACCAATGGTATCTCGCTCCAGTTGTGAATCAAAATATCGAGCATTGGCTCTCACAGCCGCTGAAGTTAAATGGCTTCGTCATCTCCTTCGTGATCTTCATGTGCCTTTGGTCTCCTCTTTGGTAATGTTTTGTGAATCAAAGCTCCATTTTTCTTGTTAATCTGGTTTCTCACAAATGTTCTAAGCACATTGACTTAGATTATCATTTGCGAGAGAAATGGTACCTTCCGGAGACCTACAAATTTTTTTTATCCCTACTAATCTCCAAGTTGCAGACTTGTTCACAAAGAGCCTCGGCAAACCTACCTTCATTTTTTTGCGATCCAAGCTACGCGTCCAAGACTCTCAGTCGCTAGGTTTGTTGGGGGGGGGGGTATTATAGTTATGGAAGGATCCAAAAATCACGTCTCCAATAATTCTGTCAATCTCATCATATCACATGATTCTAGGCAATCCATTGTTTATATACAATAGCATAGATGGAGAGTTTGATTCTGGTGTAAATCATCTAGCTTTCATAATCCCTTGATTATAGACAATAGCATAGATGGATAGTTTGACTCTGTTGTAAATCATCTAGCTGTCATATTGTAAAGAATATTATATAAACGCAATACCCATACCACTAAGATCATTACGGTGGTTTTCTCATTACCTTGTCACTTTGGCTCAAAATGATATCACCAACAACAATTGCATTATACGGGTATGGAAAGATTATTCAGTCCGTCATTCTATTTCCATTTCAATTATCAACAATTTCCCCTCTATTTCTTCTCATTCAGCAATATTCTCTGTTCTTCCCCAATACACTTCCTGAGATACAGCACTCCCTTAAAAGCCATAATCACTTGATCTCATATCAGATAACTCGCAAATGCTGAATTATTCAAAAGCGAATCCCAAATTCATCCCTTTACTTCTCTACAACTTTCTGAGACACCAAAAATCCAAATGGTTTCGAACAAACGCAATGCATTAAAGACACAACCCTTGAGGAATAATGTTCGAAATTCAGAATATCTGCAAGATTAAATAAAGACCAAAAGAGAAAGAGGTTTCGAACATATATATGAACAATGAGCTACCTCATCGTCACCACTGCGGTGCTTCCGAAACCGACTGATTTTTAGCACCTACAACAATAATTTAAGCAATGTCTGAGGCATACACCCAGATGCCGATCGGCTTAGATCTTGGAGTGATAGAGAGAGACCTGAGCATGAGCTGAAGGAGAAGGAACGTGGAGATGGTCACAGAGAGAGGCCATTGCACATATTGCGCCCAGTGATAAGGCTGCTACCGTCAACAGATTGCCCATTCTGTTCCCATACGAATGCATTCTTCTTGCCTCTTCTCTCTCTTTCTCGGTCTCTCCTCTGTAGCGAGTTTCGTTATGCCATGAATCTTTGAATTGAATCAGAGGCAACTGAACTCTTTGATTTTTCCTATTATATAAATTTAAAAAATATAAATAGTGCCCAATAAATAAGCATCTTATGCATTTATTTCATCATTACTCTCTCCCTCTTTTTTTTTTTAGATATCGCTCCGGGTGTCCACGTCCGTCTAACGGTCCGCGACTAATCCTGTGCCCCGTGCCAGCCTGCCCCACAGCCCACGGAGAGGATAAATTTCAGGAGCCTGCCACAGGAATCGAACCCGGGAGGGGAGAAAGCCATGACCTCGTGAAAGGCACTCCCAAGATCCGTCCGGCCAACTGAGCCACGCCCTGGGGGCTCTCTCCCTCTTTTTTAAATCCATTATTGGTGGTATTTTCAAAAATCTTAATTTTAATTTTATTGACAAAATAAAGACTATTAGCCCGCTGCTATCTATACGTGAAAAAATTAATTTCATAACAAAATAATATTTTTAAAATGACTCCTATTTAATAAATTAAATTTAAAAAATTAGTTAACATAATATTTTAAAAATTAATTAAGCAACTCGAAGACCTAATTGATTCTCAAATTAATTGATCTATCTAATTCAATAGCTTTAAATCAACCAATTAACGTCATCATGTCAAAAAAATATTTTATTATTTTAAATTTTTTAAAAAAATATATGAAAAATAAAAATTACTAGTAAATCATAAAAATGTCCACTAATTATAATAATATAAGATATTTATTATATATAATTTTCAAAAAAGTTTAATGACTAAACGCATCATAAAACAAATAAAACATAGTTTAATATTTTTAAATTTAAATAACTTATCAAAATAGTGTTAAAAAAAGATAAAATAAATTTCAAAATTCATTTTTTTATAAATTAAAATTTAAAATGAGATGTTAGTTCTTTTGTGTGTAAAATATGAATGTTAAATGAATAAAGAAAACTCAAATTTTTATTAATTGATTGACCATTATTTGAGACAATTCACCTGAATTTGCCTAATTTTATTCAAGTTTTATGTTATTGAATATGGTATTCAACCAAACTAAAAAGAAAGCCACAAATTGACCAATTGTCTGATCCAAATTAATTTTTTTTAAATATATTTTATTTGTTAATGATATATTTAGTCATTTAATTTTCATAAAAAATGTATGTAGCAAATATTTCAAACAATATAATTATTTAAGTATTTTTTCTGAATTGTTTGTATTATTTATTTATTTTTCATAATTTTAAATTTTTTAAAATGATAATTTAATTATGTTGTCATCTTTTGTTAATCGATTGATCCAGTTTCTTCGGTGTATGTTCAATTCACTTATAAGTTTAATTTTTTTTAATTGATCAATTTTTCCAATTTAGTTTATTAAATTAATATCATTTTCTTAATTTATCTTATTAAAATTGAGTGGAAGGGTGTTATATTTTAGTTATGAGTTATACATGAGGTTAAAAATCAACAAAACAATAAAAGAAATAAAGAGTGTTATATTTTAGTTATGAGTTATTTTTGAAAACATTTATGTAGTTATAAGTATTTCGTATATGTTACTAATGGACGCCTTATGTTCTAAATATTTTTCTAAAATTTGTTACTTAAGCAATATTCAAATCTGAGTATTTTATACCAATAGAATTCACACGAAATGTTCATAATTTTTTTTTTTTGTTCTTTTTAAAAATTTTAAAATTAATTCCATATATCTCTAGTATTACTCTCCACTCTACTGTAGAGCAATATATTTCATTGGCAAAGTATGTAATATTTTTATATAGTATTATATATTTTGACCGGTTGTTAAATTTACATTCTTAATTTGTATACTCTTAACAGTTATACGAAATAAGATTAAGTTTAAACTTCATATATTTACTCATAGCAAATATGGCTCATTTAGATTAGAAGTTTTATTAAAAGAAAAGTAAAGTAAAATAGGAAAGAAACTCATTTTTCATTTTATTTTCTCTCCATATCAAATTTTATTAAAAATTTAAAAATTTTCTAATATAATTAAAATTTTAAAAAATAAATATTAATGATGTGTTAAATCAAAATGTTGTTATAATACTTTCCTTGAGAATCAAAGATAAAAAAAAGTTGACTCTTTCTTTTTCTTTTTCTTTTTTCTTAATATTTTTCAAATTCCAAACAACACTATAATTTATAAAGTAGACATAAAACCATTAAGTAAAATAAAACATAAAGCAACACAAAAAATAAATACCATAGTTTATGTAGTTCAACTTTGATGCCTATACATGACCTAGTTTTAAATGGATAGAATAAAAAGCCATCCAAATCATAATGACTCAAGAATTGAATTGTTACGTCAAATTAAAACTACAGTACTACACATAACTGCAACATGTCGACGCCTTAAAAGAGACAGGTAATTGTCATTTTATTTTATTTTTCTTTTCTTAAGAAAAAGGGTGAATACAGACATATATATAGAGTTTTTTCCCATTTTATTATTAAAAATATATAAAATATTAAATAATACTTTGATTGGGAAAAAATTTCCCAAAGTAATGCTTACGTAATCTCGTAGCTTGATGCTGCGAGATTTAAAGTGATCGACGCTGGAAACACGACGTGTGGCAAGGGGAATAGCCAATGGGAAGTTAACATGTGGCGCATAAAGGGAGAAAATCTCGCAGCTTGGAGCTGCGAGATTTTAACAGGACTGGATGCTGCCGGCAAGGATGGTGAGCGACGACGGCGGCAAGGGGTGTTGGCGACGGTGGCGGCGAGGACTAGTTCTGCTTCAAGAGGTGTTGCAGGGAGGCTGGGCGAGTGGAGCAGAGAGCGGCAGCGGTAGCGGCGGCTACTGTTGCTGCGAGTTGCCGAGAGGTTGAGGCTGGGCTCGGCGATGAGGTGGCCGAAGTGGTGAGGTTGAAGTTGCCGGGGACGGAGAAGACGTCGTTGACGCCGATTTCGACGAGGTGGCGGCCAAGGGTGGCATCGGAGGACGCAACGACGGAGGTTGAGGCCGGGCTCGGCGATGAGGTGGCCGAAGAGGGTGAGGTTGAAGTTGCCGGGGACGGAGAAGACGTCGTTGACGCCGATTTCGACGAGGTGGCGGCCGAGGGTGGCATCGGAGGACGCAACGACGGAGGGCGACGGAGGACGCAACGACCGACGGTGGGATTGCAGGCGTCCAGCGCGCAGATCTTCACGGCTCACCCTAAATCTCGCAGCTCCGAGCTGCGAGATTTGCATCCTGCCACGTGTCAGCCCTCCAGTGGCTACTTTCTTTAAATCTCGCAGCTTAGAGCTGCGAGATTTGGTCTTCTACTTGCCACGCGTCATCTTCTTAGTGGCCATCAATTTAAATCTCGCAGCTTGATTACGTAAGCATTAGTTTGGGAATTTTTTTCCCATTCAGAGTATTATTTAATATTTTATTTATCGATAATAATAAAATGGGAAAAAACTCCATATATATATATATATATATAGAGAGAGAGAGAGAGAGAGAGAGAGAGAGAGAGAGTTAGGGCTTTGAAATCTCAATATCATAATAAAGTTCTAACTTATCAAAAATATAAATAAAATAATAACAATTCTAACCAAAGAACCAATGTTTCCACTGCGCACTCTGATTATTGTTATACTTATGGTATTTGAAAAATAATTGATCATGATGGGGTGAGACACCTTAGCATAAATTACTGTCAGTATGAGACAACATGAGTTTTAATGTATCATAACACATTCATTTAATAATTAATTTAACAGAGAAATTATGAAAATTGTACTCATAACTATATATATATATATATATATATGTATATATATCTACTTAGACACAAGTATTATCTTATTATTATAATATTATTTTATTTATTTATTTAGTTTAATATAATAATAATTATTTTTTTTAAGATTATTACACTAATTTCATATAAAAATTTTTGGGATCATTACATTCTCCCCTCCTTATAAAAATTTCGTTCTCAAAATTTGTTAAACACAACTCCGAATAAAATTTTTCGTGGACCGAACGAATTTAATTTAAACTCGTGAACAAGATCCCCCCCCCACAGCGCTTACTCCAACTGTCTCTCACACCGTCTCTCTTGTCTCTCTCTCTCTTTCTCTCTCCTCAATTTTTCGACGAAACCTGCGTCAATTGAAGAACGAAAAATATCTCTAGGTTCCAATTTCAGCCACCGATGTTTTAATCAAGGAGATTTCGTGGTTTGAGCGTCGTAGGCACCACTCTTGGGATAAGGTAAGGGAGATAAATGATGTCAATTGTTTTTAAAGATTAACCAATTAAATTGAAAAATATGAGTATATAGATATCTGGTTGGTGATTATTCCAAAATCAAACTGGTTAACAGGAGTATATGAGTTTAGGAATGTTATTGTTAGATTATCACTTTACCTAAAAGTTTAAGCTATTAGGTTGTGGGTCAACAATGTGTATCAAGCTTTAACACTCCTCTGCACGTGCAGCCCGATAGCACATGGAGGGATAAACAAATGACAAATAATGCCACAGAATAAAGACGAGCAACTAGATCAGAACCCAGGACCTCCTGATAAATAGAGCTCTGATACCATGTTAAGATTAATACAAACTTTATTAATCTTTTTGTACCAATAAAATTGTACAAGGCCATCCTTTATAGGGGAAGGAGGCAGACTACAAGGGTATTTGAGCAGACTACAAGGGTATTTTAGTAGACTACAAGGGTATTTTGGGGAGATATGCTAACAGTTATAATAGTTGTTATTCCAAAATTGAATCAATTAAACTAAAGTATATGAATACAGAGTTTTGTGCTCCGAACGCTACATAAATCGTTTCGAGATCCTTATAGGCATATCTTTAGTAAACATGTAAGGGGAATAAATTATGTCCGGCATTTTGGAATTTAACTGATTAATTTAAAGCATGAGAATATGAAAATATTGTATAAGATTTTTTGACTTATTAGGAATATGAAAATAGTGGTTTTGGATTATCATATATTTTTCTAGACAATTATTATATTATGAAAGATTACTTAAAATTTGTGTGGCATGAGAAATGGTTTTACTATTGTACAATAAACATGTAAGAATATTTTATGATGAAATGTGATTTATGCTGGTTTGTGGGAAATATTGAAAATATGACAGTTATTGTGAAATGATGAAATATGATTTTATATTAGAATATGTGATGATGAATTTATACCAAAATACAGACATGATATTTTTGATATTGAGATATGTGATGACGGTATTATACCGAAAAATGAAATGACAAAAATGATAGTTTTTATATTGAGATGTGGAAATGAGAACCCTAATAGACTAGTGATGTACATGACAGCACATGATCGTTGCTAGTGAATGAGTTAGTGCAACTACACTACTTGGGGAGAGTGTTGGTATTGGAAGTTGATTGGCCTGTGGAGAGATGTTGACCATCCCTGAATCTGGACCAGGCTGTGGTAGGCCAATCGTACTACAGACGCATACAATTTGACTTAGCCTGGTAGGTCAGCCATGGTTAAGTCCCGCTTTCAGGTTGCACAACCCAGTCATGTGGGGTTATTACATGACGGTGATATAAAAATGTCCACTCAGGTTGGTTCCTTATTACAGATATGATGATTCTACATTAACAGATATGTTGTGTTTCGTACACAGAGAAACTTTTTGAACACGAGCATTTTTTTTTTTAGAAAAATATATGTTTGCAAATGTATATATATGGTTATGAGTACAATTTTCATGATTTCTCAATTAAATTAATTATTAAATGAATGGGTTATGATACATTAAAACTTATGTTGTCATACACTAACAATAATTTATTCCTTCTTACTAAGAGGTGTCTCACCCCATGATTATCTAATATTTTTCAGATGCCTTATGGAGTATAATAGTGATTAGAGTAACGTAGTGAAGCGTGGGTGTGATAGAAGATTGTATTTAGAATAGATCTTATTTTATTATATTTTTGATGTATTTATAATTTTAGGGGTGTTAATTGTGATATTGGAAATGATATTGTTATATTGAATTAATTAGTACTCTGGTAATTTGTATTTGAGGTCTTCTGCTATATGAAAATATTATTACAGGTGCTATAAGAGTAGTGGAATTTCTAGGTCATCACAGGACAACCATCCTCCTAGCACCCCTATCAATACTCATTAGTAAATGGTTAACACATATGTGTGTTTGTGTTTGTGTGTGTCCAACAAAAAGAATATTTTGTGAGACTTTTACGGGTGACCAAACCCCATGGAGACTCCACTATTTATCCTTTCTGAAAAATGGTTTAGGATCCACTTGGTAAAGAAAAACAGTTTTTATTTTGGACTTAACCTATCCTTTTTTGGAGTAAACTACCTATGCACTCGAAACCTGGGATCAAGTCGATGTAATTCAGAAAATTTTAGTTCAAATATTTTTGAAAATGAATTATCCTTGGAAGAGTTGATGTTTTTAAAAAGAAAGTAAGAGATTTTAATTTTAGGGGAATCTGAGGTTTTGAATTAGGGTGGCTATCCCAAAAAAAGGGTTTTGGAAAAAAGAGAAATAGTATCTAATTTGAAAAAAAAAAAAAAAGATGATCTTGTTTTGGGAAACAAAACAGTTAAAAAAAAATTCAAAAGACTTTTAAGATTAAAAATATAAATATTTTGGGACAAAATCCAATTTTAGAAAAGAAGGATCAAATTTTCACAAATGAAGTAAAACAGATAACACTGATTTTGAAAAAGGATTTTGCGGTGTCCATGCGAGAAAACTAATGCTATGGGGGCCTTATTACTTTCTCAAAAATAATTTTTTGATGAAAACCAACATCCATTTTACATTTCAAAATCGAGACAAAAACGAGTTTTGATTCCTTAAGGAGAGGCTTTCATTGGGCTAATGTGAAGAAATAAATCCCACAAGGTCCCATTACTTTCTCCAAAGTAATTTTGGCAAAAGTCGATTTTCCTTTCTTATAATTTGAGGATAAAAGGGGAAGAATGAAACTTCTATTTTTAAAAGGAAGTTGTTAGCCTTGGTGGCTACACCATCATTGTTTAAAGTGTGATATTAACCTATATATTGTTCCTCATGTCTTCCTATCTTTGCAGATCATATTTAATACAGGTACTCGTACATGAAGTACTGGATCGAAAGTAAAGATCGGACTGAGTTGACATGTGAATTGGAAGATCAAAAGAACACGTATTCAGAAGGACCTAGCACAACCGGAAGCTTAAATTGTAGAATTATTTGTAATAAGGGTTGTGTGTGTGGTAGGAACTTTTTGGAACTCTTGCGTTTTGTTTCTTGCATGATTTCTGAGTAAGAGTTTAGTGTTGGTTTTTTGAGTTCGATCTCCGTTTTGATGCTGACAAATACAAGATTCTTATGTGTGCTTTTAAGTGCATGAACAAGTACAATTCAGGTCACACATAAGATCAAGTGGACATGGAAGCCATGACACGACTCAAAGCTCATATCTGGCGTATTTCATAGAGTTAAAGAGCAAAGAAGAAAGAAGAAGACATTTGTGTGTTTACTTGTATATGCATTTATTTTTATTTCTCGTTTGTAATATTGCATGCATCTACATGATATGTTTTAAATGTTCAGATGACTGTTGAATAACCATAGGGACCGAATGACCTTAGGGCGGTCGACCGATGTCGGATTTTAAGGGGTATATCTCAAAGGCCTTAGACTGACCTTAGGTCCCTGAATATTTCATAAAAATATGTCCTATTAGCTTAACATTAATCATTATATGAATAGGGTAAATTGTATAAGTAAAAAGAATTGAAATGCACTTAATATGCATGTTCGGTCGAGCGTACCACCAAGTACAAAAACTTCCTGGTGGACCGAATCAGGACCGGGTCAACAGTTTGACCATAGCCCGGTCGACTGAACTTACCGAGTTCATTCTCTCCCAGTCGACTGAACTCCCTAGGAGTCAACTTTTTGACCACCAAATCGATCGAGCCCTAAATGCATGCCAACACCCTGGTCTACCGAGTTCCCGCGTGTGGAACTCAATGCCCTGGTCGACCGAACTTCTTAGTTCAAAATGTCCCGATCGACCGAACTTCTAGTTCATTTTTTACCTGGTCGACCGAACTTGGCTCCACGGTCTACCGAACCACAAAAGTGGTCGATCGAACCTCTCAGGTTGGAATATTTTAAAAGTGCTAAAACGTTATTAAAATTTAATCAAACTTTTTCAAAATACCGAGCGTGTCCCTCAACGGTCAGATTTGTTGAAAATCTATAAATACCCCCTTTATAACTCAAATTAGCAACTTTGATTAACCCAAATTTTCTCTCTAATCCATTGTTAATCAAAGTTCCCCCAAAATATTTTTTGTTGTTTAAATCATTCTTTTGAGGCCAAATTTTTATACAAAACTCTTCAACTCTCTTCCACTCTTTCATTTCAAAATTACTTTTAAAGAGAGCAAATTTATATTTGGGTATATATTTTTACATGCTTACTCTCACTTATTCTTTATTTTTGAAAATCTTTTTGAGAATATAACTTTGGTTTTCTCTCGGATTATTTATTTGATAAATATCTTTTGGGAGAAAATTATTTACTGCACAAATACTTCCTTGAACATAAACTCTAGATTCTCCAAACACTCTTATTTGCAAAAATCTTTGTTGGAGAACATATTTCTCATATATATATTCATATATTATTTGTGCAAAAATCATTGAAAGAGCAAAACCCTAGGTTCTCCTATATTATTATTGAAATATCTTTTTGGAGAAAACTTTTTAGTAGGGTTTAAATATAGTTAAGCACCCTTACTTCCTTGAGCATTATTTCATATCATTGGAGTATGTATTTGTATGTGCTTAGTGTGTACATTCATGTTTGTATTTAGAGGCTTTTTCATATGTACAAATTTTTTTTAATGCAATGGTTGGGTTTAGCCCATTAATTGAACTGGAGAGTCTCGGCTCCGTAAATGAGACCAGTTTGGTTCAGCTTGGAATTGAACTGGGGAGTCTTAGGCCCGTAAGTGAGACTAGTTTGGTTCAGCCTAGTAATTGAGTTGGAGTTTTCCTCGCCCCATAAGGAGAGGATGTAAAAGGCTTTGGCTCCACTTGGTTAAGTGAGTAGGTACAGTGAAACCTTGGGGGGTATGCCTAAGGCGGGAATGTAGGTTGGTTTGGCCGAACCTCGATAACAAATCTGATGTCGCTCTCTCTATCTTATTTAAATTCCTACATTTTAATTTCAGCATGTGTATGAATGTTTATTTAATGTCAAAATTATTTGCATGCACACATTTGATTTAAAATAAGATACTGCACACGTGTATGTTTGCTTTTATTGTTAAACTCATTTCACATACACGTATATATGTTGAATGGGATATGAACTGTGGTGAATCAGTGAAATGTTTTAAATTAGCTGAAAAGTTTTAAATGTCCAATTCGCCCCCCTTTTGGGATCACACCAATTCCAACATTTAGATGTGCACATGCATACTAGGACACATGAGTTTATAGGATTGCACTAAAGTCATAAACACAAACTCACCTTTCATGGTTTACTTAAAGAGTTTGTTAAATGAATCATAAACTCAAAACATGGTTTTCAAAGGGACAATTTTTTAGCATCTTGGTTTTACAAACATTTTCATACTTGGTCCCAAATGTGTCAAAATGAGTCTTATGTCCAAAAGCTTCAAAGAAGTCAAGTATTTTTCATAAAAAGGACATAATGGCATATAAGATATCAAACGAGCTTTCAAATGGGTTTTTATTAACAAGATATCTTATAATCAAGGGGAAACTCACTTGGACAAGTTTTGAACTTCATTAGACTCAATATCTTTCTCATATTTTGTCCAAAAAATGTTTCAAGTCATCAAAAGGCTTTTTGACAAGGAAAAACCAAGCAATCGTTGTTTAACGTAGTGCAGCCTCGAGTCCTAAACACTTTTTGATTTTTGGGGCATAACTTTTGTTAAAAAGGTCCAAATAGGACGATCTTGGTGCCTATAGAAATTTAAGAAAATTTTCCACAACTTTTGTGTTGATGACTTTTTCTGATTTAGGGTTACAGTTGACCAAAACAAGGTAATGGTCGACCACTACAGGGGAATGGTCGACCAAACATTCTAGTAGCTAATTTTTCCTCACAGACTAGGTGAATGGTCGACCACTGCAGGGCAATGGTCAACCATTGGGTGAATGGTTGACCATAGAAAGTAAATGGTCGACCACTGGCCTCGTGCCCAGCACTGTAACGGCTAGTTTTGTCAAGGGAGTGCTCCTAACGGCTATTAGGGGCTTTGGGCTATATATACATGTTCCTAAACTTGTTTAGGAATGTTTTTGAGTATTATTGATCATATTGGTGAAAAATATATTTGACTCCAAAAACCTAGCACTCAACACTTGCATTTTATCTATTCATCTCCAAGTGCTTAATTCTCTCTTGCTTAGAAAATCTTGTGTGATTCGATTGTTGAGAGAATAGTGTCAGGTTTGAGTTGTATTTCATATTTGCTCATTTGAGGAGCATTGATTTGTAATCTTCCATTTCTTTTTTGTAAGGTTATTTGTGAACCGTTGTTGGGTGAAGGTTCTTTGTGAACCGAATATTCTCTTTGTGAGCGATAGAGATTTGTTCCCAAGGCATGGATGTAGGCTTGGTGCCGAACCACATAAAATCTCTTGTGTTGATTCTTCTCTCCCTACATTCTTTTATTGACTTGTCTTGTGCTTGTTTTAATTTATATATTGTGATATAATCGCTTGAACCTTGCCAAGAGTTTTGTTTTGTAGATAAAACTTTTAATATGCGAAAAGAGTCATTCACCCCTCCTTTTGACTTTATTGTATATCTGCTCTGGGGCACACGTCTATACTCCACGGGCTGGGATGATTAATAGAAGCTTTTTCGAGGCTCATGCGAGAAAATTAATCTCATGGAGACTCAATTACTTATTAAAAACCGAATTTTGAACTCAATCATCTCAACCTCAAAATATACATACTATGCAACAATAGGATGTTGTGTCGGGCACCCCACTTGTGCCAAATACCAATACTACAACTAATGCTATTGAATATATAAAAAACTAAAGCAATGCAAAAACTAATAATAAAAGACAGTAAAAACAAAAACAAGACAAGAATTTAATGAGATTCAGTACAGAATTACTTACGTCCTCGGGCGTCGACAATCAATCCATTACTTCTTGACAAAGTACAACTTTGAGGTGTTTTTTATAAATGGAGAGTTGAGCTCTTTATATAGCTTCAACTTTAAGTCTAAAAAACACTTCTCACCAATGTGGGACAAACAAAAAAAAAGTTCAAAACAACTTTTCTACCAATGTAGGACAAAAAACAACAAATTTCCACCTTGACGATAAATTCAACAAATTTTTCAGTCATCAACATTCTTTGGAGTTCCACATCATCGGCGCCTTCCAAAAACATTCAGATTTGTAGGATATTGATCAAGTCCAAACAATGTTTGAACTTGATTATTGTCACAATCTTGGTCAACATATCTATGGGATTTTTAGTTGTAGCAATCTTTTGAAGAAGTATCTTGCCTCCATAAATAATATCCTACATAAAATGAAACCAAATGTCGATGTGCTTCATTCGTGCATGGTAGACTTGGTTCTTTGCCAAATGAATAACACTCTGGCTATCACAGAACACAACGATGTGCTTCTGAACAACTCCCAAATTTTCAATTAAATCCTGCAACCAAATAGTCCTTAACAGCCTCTGAAACTGCCATGTACCCTGCTTCTGTTGTAGACAAGGCAATGGTAGACTGTTAGGTAGACCTCCAACTCACTGGATCATTAGCAAACGTAAAAACATATCCAGTAGTGCATCAATGTTTATCCAGATCACCTGCAAAATCAGAATCCACATATCCAACAACCCGTTGATCAATAGTATTATTTTTCTTAAATACTATACCAACATCAATCATATTCATAATATATCTCAAAATCCATTTCACAGCTTGCCAATGTATTTTATCAGGATCATGCATATACTTGCTTACCATACTAACTACTTGTGAAATATCAGGTCTAGTACAAACCATTGCATACATGAGACTACCAATAGCACTTGCATAAGGAGCCTGTGACATATACTTACGTTCTTCGTCTGATTTAGGAGATAAAGTTGCACTAAGTTTGAAATGAGGAGCAAGAGGAGTGCTTACTGGTTTTGACAGCTCATACATGCCAAAACTCTGTATTACCTTCTTCAAATATTGTTTTTAAGACAAACTAACTTTTCCTCTCATTTTGTCTCTGCGAATCTCCATGCCAAGTATCTTCTTTGCTTCATCAATATCTTTCATCTCAAACTCTTGATTTAATTGACTTTTCAACTTGTTGATTTTTTCCCTATTCTTTGAAGTTATCAACATATCATCAACATATAAGAATAAATATATAAAAGATCCATTTGTAGTTTGCGAAAATAAACATAATGATCATGTTTATTTCTAATATACTTGTGACCCATCATAAACTGATGAAATTGTTTGTATAATGTCTTGGAGACTGTTTTAAACCATACAACGATTTACCCATTTTACATACCCAATTTTCTTTTCCAGCAACCTAAAATCCATCTGGCTAAGTCATATATGTTAGGACCGGAGGAGCCTATGGATAGGCTTGATACACATGGGTGAACACCAATTTGACCCAAAAGCTTAAGCCTATCAGGTATTGGGCCCAACTATGTATATAAGCACCCATCATCCACTCAAATTTTCCAATGTAAGACAAGCTCACAAGTGGAATTCTCAACAATCTTGTAATGACCTACAAAATTTTTATCATTTTTTTTAAATATATACAATAAACATTCCTACGCAGCGGAAACACAAATCATAAAATCATTTATACATCAATTGTACAATACCAGAATCCAGAATATACAGACCATACAAAAATGTCCCTCCAGTGTCATCTATCCAAAAACATACACCATTCTGACAAAAACTCACCCTATAACCAGGGTGATCTTAGCTGCACTCTATTCGCGAGCCTGATTTGCTCGCCTCACTGGCTCACCTGAAAAATATTAGAGTAATGGGGTGAGTCGATGCTCAGTAAGTAGAAATATGCTATTGCTAGTGTGTGGCAACTAAGTTAAGAATACTTAAAAATAGCAACTGAACTGTAATGCAATAAATAATCTGTAAAACATATCTTTCTTTCTCAATTTAAAATGTACTATATCGTCTGTATTTTCTACTTTTCATACTAATAATATCATATTATACTCATCATATACTGTAAAGTTGTATACATATAGATATAACTGTACTTATTCCCTGGGACTCTGTACATCATGATTTGACCCCTCATGACAAGGTTGTGTGGCCCGTAGGCGGGACTCTATCTGGTCGACCCTCCAGATAAGTCATCATACTCTACACTACCTTAGCCTGACCAAACTGCATTCTCTCCTAGGCTCAGGACTGGCTACTACCTCGTCAAACCGACCCCCTCAACCTATTGTACTGGGGAGCTGCATACTCTTTGAGCACGGCTGACGGTACCCACGTACTATCTGAGATATGTGGTTGCACTCTATTTGTATCTAGCAACGGTACCGTGCTCTGTAATCTGTATCTGTCTGTGTATCTTTCCTCAGGGATCTGATACTATATACATATATACATATATACTCTTTTACTGTTTTCATTATGTTTCCAAAATTACCATAACTCTATCTTTCTGTACTGTAAATACTGTATCTCTATGTACTGTATCTGTAGCATCTTGATGCTACCTCTGTATATCTATCTGTGTATTCTATATATATACTTTGTCTGTATGTTCTGTATGTTATGGTAATAGGAAAAATATGACATGCTATAACACTGTATATATATACTGTTCTGAGTATCTGTATACATGTATATGGATATATGTATATATCTGTTTCATGAAACCATTCATATAAAAGTTGTATAAGCATTTACATTTCTCTGTGAATATAAATCTATATCTATATATTCTGTGTAAACCCATATACTAGAAAAATTATGTAAATTGTATGTACTGTCAATAACTGTGTATTCAGTATAGTATGATATATCACAAAACTATATAATATCTCATGAAAATCTACTTAGGCCACACAAGCATTTAACTCATATTCTGTATAAACTATATAATAAACTGATATGAATATATGTTTATAAATTCTCTAATAACTTTATAAAAATTCCTAGCATAGCATATTTCTCTTACCTCAACTTTGAAAAACCCCTATAAAATCTGGCTCTATACTCGCAGGATTCCTAACTCAACATCTTGAAAACACAATGTCCCAGAACAAAATATCAGTATTTCTTAGTCTACATCATTTTCCTATAACTGTCAGAGAGTCAAAAACTCAATAAAAAACCTTATCCTGATATGGGATGAAATCCAACTTTGTTTTCTCAACGATCCGCTCCAGCAAACTTGTAGAGAATTCCACTAAGAGCATCATGGTAGCTTCGGATCGTCGATCCGGCGACTGGTGGTGTCGAAAATGAAGAGAGAAGGGAGAGAGAGTCGTAGAGAGAGAGAGAGAGAGAGAGAGAAAGGAGAGAGAGAGAGAGATTTCTTAAAAATGAAATAATTCCCAGATTTTCTTATATATATAAAACAGGGGATTTCGTTGACGAGCTCGTTCTTTGTCGACGAGTCCTTCACAAATTTCGTCGACAAGACCCTATATTCGTCGACGAAATTTAGGCTGCCTCAAAACCCCTCTCAGTATTTTCTCGTTGACGAAGCCCTGTGTTCGTTGACGAAATCCTTGAAGCCTTCGTCGACGAAATCCTTGAAGCCTTCATCGACGAAACCCTGTGTTCGTCGATGAAGCTTGGCAATTTCCTGCAACTATGATTATTTAATATTATCTCCAAAATGCAATGTCGTCGACGAATGCTTCGGCCTCCTTTTATTTCTGTATCTACTTTCTCTCCCTCTTATTATTAAAATGTTATTATTCTTCGGGTCACTACAAATCTCCCCCTCACTTGTGAGTTCCAACCGCTCCCCTTTGAACGGAAATCATTTCTTTTATAGGAGTAAGCTCAATTCCCCAACAGTTGCTTAAGTGGGCCATACCACTGACGCCTTACGTGCCTCGGATTGCATTCCACGTGCCTCCGAACCAATCCTACCTCCCACGTCTTAACCTTATTCAGATCCATCCCAGGCTTAGATGATCCTTGTTGGCCTCAGTTACACACTTGGTCCTCCAATTGTTAGCATGCTAGGAGAATTAACTTCACATCTCGACTTTTACGATGTCGCTGACCCAGAGTTATGAACCATCGGCTCTGATACCACTTGTTAGGACCGGAGGAGCCTAAGGGTGGGCTTGATACATATGGGTGAACACCAACTTGACCCAAAAGCTTAAGCCTATTGGGTCTTGGGCCCAACCATGTATATAAGCACCGATCATTCACTCAAATTTTCTAATGTGGGATAAGCTCATAAGTGGAATTATCAACAATATATATTTCCTCTTCCAAATCACCATGTAAAAATGTAGTTTTTACATCAAGATAAATTAGATCAGGATCAAATTGTGCTACCAAAGCCAACAAAATTCGAATGGAAAAATGCTTAAAAACTGGAGAAAATATTTCATTATAATCAATGCCTTCCTTTTGTGCTTAGCCTTTAGCTACCAATCTAGCTTTGAAGCGAACATTATTTGCATCTAGAAATCCTTCTTTCTTTACATAAATCCATTTGCAACCAATTGCTTTCTTACCCTGGGAAGCTGGGCTAGCTCCCAAGTCTGATTCTGATGAAGAGACTGCATTTCTTCATTCATCGCTTTTTTCCACTTGTCTGATTCAGAGTTCTTCATTGCTTCTTTGAAAGTGCAAGGAACACCATCATCTACAACTAGAATTGCATAGGCCACTATATCAGTATACCGAGCAGGTTTTTAAATTTCTCATCTTGGCCTCTAAGAAACAATTGATTCTTGTTGCTATGAAGATTCTCGGATTGAAATCTCCTCTTCTTGTACACTATTCCCCACCGTAACTAGAGAGTTACTTCGTGTAGTTTCATTTCTTATTGGGTTTCCCAAAATTGTCTCAACCTCCACCAGTTGTTGAGTATCACTGGTCTTTTCTTCAATTGGTGACTCCTTGCGTATTGTTTTCTTCATCATTGCAAGTTCATTAAAAGTCACATTCCTGCTTAAAATCATTTTTTTCGCCTCTAGACACCAAAGACAATATCCTTTGATTCCTGCTCTAACCCCCAAAAATATTGTTTTCTTGGCTTTTAGATCTAACTTAGATTCTTTAACATGATAATAAGTCATAGTACCAAATACATGTAAAGAATCATAATCACTAGCAAACTTTTCAGACCATACCTCATAGGGTGTTTTCCCCCCTATTGTAGATGATGGTAGACGGTTGATGATATGCGTGCATATCTAACAGCCTCAGCTTAAAACCTTTTGTCCAACCCAACATTAGACAACATACATCGAACTTTCTCCAGAAAATTTTGATTGATGTGCTCTACCACCCCATTCTACTGTGGCGTATCTCTAATTGTGAAGTGTCAAGTAATACCTTCATCCTGACATACCTTCATAAATGGGTCACTCATGTATTCACCACCATTATTTGATCTAATTCGTTTAATGTTTCTGCCAGTTTGAGTTTCAATTAATTTTTTCCACTTAAGGAAAAAATATCACACACTTCATTTTTATGCTTCATAGAATACACCCAAACTCTCTTGGAAAAATCATCAACAAAAGTGACAAAATAATGCATACAACCCAATGAAGCCGTTTTTGTGGGCCCCCATACATTTGTGTGGATGTAGTCTAAAATACCTTCAGTATGGTGGATTGCAGTGCCAAATTTCACTCTAATCTATTTTCCCATAATGCAATGCTCACAAAATTCAAGTGTACACACCTTTGCACCCTTCAACAAACCTAACTTAGCTAATTGTTGCAAAGATTTTTCTCCTGTATGTGCTAATCGCATATGCCATAACTTGGTTGTATCTGAACCTGTATTTTTCTCATAAATAATAGCTGCTGAGCCAATAACTGTACTACCTTGTAAATAATACAAGTTATTTTTTCCTTATTCCTTTCATCACCACCAACGCACTTGATTTGATCTTTAAGGTTCCATCTTTCAAAGTGATAGTGAACCCTTTAGATTCTAAGGCAGCCAATGAAATCAGATTTTTATTTAGGCTTGGAATATACCTAACTTCAGTCAAGGTTTTAATAGTTCCATCTTGACTTTTCAATTGTATTGATCCTATTCCAGTTGTTTTACAAGTATTATCATTTCCCATAAAAACAACCCCACCATCTAATTATTCAAAATTAAAAAATCATTCCCTATTGGGACACATGTGATAGGAACAACTAGAATCCAAAATCCACTCACCAAAATAATGTGACGAAGATATTCCAACAAGATAAAAATCTGACTCACTTCCATCATCATTGACTATATTGGCATTAAAATGTGTTTTACCCTTATTCTTTTGCTGTAATTTAGGGCAATGTTTCTTCCAATGCCCTCTCTCATGACAAAAGGTGCATTCATCTTTAGCAAGTCTCCCTGAGATTTACTCCTCCTATGAGATTTACTCCTCCTTCCAAGCTTACAACTCTGAGAACGTCCCCTTATTGTTAGTGCCTGATGATTGATCTTTTCACAATCTCTGTCACCCATATCTACTGGTTTATCATCCAAAGTAATATCTAATTCTTACTGATACAGGATGTCCATCACCTCACATTGCTACATACCAAAATTATTGGTACCATCAAATTTCTCCATCTCAAATCGAGCATTAGTTATTGTCTTTGACGATGATGTTGAAGCCGTTGGGGTTAGAGTTCGTGTGGACAAAGTTTCTTCTACTGTAGTTTCTATCATCTTCTATATATTCAAAAGCAACCAAAAGGCCTAGGATGAATAGTACGTGCCAATTGTGTCTACTTTATTTTATCCTATGAAATTTCACTTTGACCAGGCCGACCTCCACGGAGCGATTGAGCCGTAATGGTCTCTGAGCACTCGCTTATACAAGGTTTTTCTTAAGCATCAAACGTGGAATCAAGGATCCTAACAGAGGAATACCTCCATATCGACACTAGTCAACCTAGCTCTAATACCAATTGTTGTGTCAGGCACTCCACTTGTGCCAAATACCAATACTACAGCTAATGCTATTGAATATATAAAAAAACTAAAGTAATGCAGAAACTAATAATAAAAGACAATAAAAAAAAAACAAGACAAGAATTTAATGAGGTTCAGTACAGAATTAGCTACGTCCTCGGGCGCCGACAATCAATCCACTGTTTCTTGACAAAGTACAACTTGGAGATGTGTTTTACAAATGGAGAGTTGAGTTCTTTACATAGTTTCAACCTCAAGTCCAAAAAACACTTTCACCAATGTGGGACAAACAAAAAAAAGTTCAAAACAACTTTTCTACTAATGTGGGACAAAAAATAACATAGGATTCCTCATGGAAGAAAGGCATCTGATTTTAAAAAACGATGCTAATTTCCCTAATTATGCAAAAACTACATAAAATGGTAATCATGTGATTCTCATGAAAGTAGATACATCATTCTTTCCAAAGATGTAATCTACCTAACAATTACATGCAAAATTACATGTGAGTATGATAATAATATATGAATTTCATGAAGGAAAAGGGAATGCAAAGTTGAATATTATATAACTACATGAATTTCATAAAAAAGATGTCTCGTTTCTTTTTTAAAAAAAGTCAATTGCACGCACTTTATGTAAACTCACATGTAAAGATGATTGTAATGTCCAACAAATGATAATTATATGAATTTTATGACAAAAGTATGCAAGATTTCATAGGAGGACGACATCTTTATATAAGATGATAACTATATGAAAAAGGTGTAACCTTTTGCTCCTTTTTTTTTTTTATAAAAAATGCAAGTTACATTCAATATTTTATGGAAAAAAATGATTTTTAGAATATGATGACTACATGAATCTCATGAGAAGAAGAAAAAAAAAACATGCAAAATTTTTTAAATGGGAATTGCATGAAAAGTATGAAAAATTACAAAAAAAAAAAAATTTCTAAAATAACCCAACACAACAACAAAACTAAGCCTTTGTCCCACTAAGTGAGGTCGGCTATATGAATCATTTTTTGCCAATTTATGTGATCATTGACCATTTCTTTTGATAGATTCAAGGATATTAAATCCTTACTCACTATCTCCTCCCAAGTTATTTTAGGTCTACCCTTACTACTTCTACTGCCCCCCATAGTAACTAAGTCACTATTCCTCACAGGTGCACTATGTGGCCTACGTTACAAGTGTCCATGTAAGAACCCGGAAAAATATAAATGGATTCCTGCAGATTTCGTCGACGAAGCAAGATTTCGTCGACGAAGGCAGTAAACTTTTCGTTGACGAAATTCAGAGGTTCGTCGACGAGAAAAAGCCGAGAGGTCTGGAAAAGTTTAAATATCAGACTTTATAGACGAGGCTACCGACATCCGCGACGAAATCCTTGACTTTTCGTCAACGAAAACCGGGCGGGTCAAAGGCTTAAAAAAGGGAATATTTGTTTCTTCTTCACTAAGTCACTCACTCACTCTCTCTCTCTCTCTCTCTCTCTCTCTCTAAACTCTCTCTACTCTCTCTCTCTCTCTAAACTCTCTTTACTCTCTCTCTCTCTCTCTCTCTCTCTCTCTCTAGATTTCCTTGCCGGTCGTTAATAAAATCGGAAATCTGAGGTTACCACGAGGATCATGGAGGGATTCTCTACAACTTCTGTGGATTAGAATCTCGGTTCGAGCATTTTTGGGTTTCGAGCCAAAATCGAGGTAAGACTCGGTTTTCATTTCTGATTCGGTATATGTGTAGTAGTATGGATTATAAGCATGTTTAGTATTGTGGTTTGTAGATTTCGGAGTCTCGGTTCGTAGTTTTGAGCGCCATAGAGTTCGCGGTTTGGTTTAAGGTTGAGGTAAGGGGATTCTATTTATATTAGTTCATTTTCGAAATCAGGATCGGTAAGCCTGTAGGCTACGATCGTATGTATGTTTTGACTACTTATTTGGGGAAATCTATCGGGTAAAAACACGGGATTTTCGGGTTATAGTTTTCAGGAAAATTGGGGATTTCTGGTATCATCTCTTATTTGATTGGAAAATCGTTTATTTTGTTTAAACTGTATTATTGAGGTGACCGTAATCCATATTTGCATAAACTGTATACTTGAAATTGTAAATGATATGATTGCCGTAAACCAAATAAGTGTGGTATGTGTGTATGTTTGTATTTTGTTCCAGATATTTGTGAAAACAGCTATGTAGCGACTTATTACCGTACGCTGAAATGTATAGAGACGTGAGTTCCAAAGTGATTCCAGGTTTTGTGAAAATCGGCTAGGGGCGGCTAACTACCGTACGCCGAAATGGCTAGGAGCGGCTAACTACCGTACGCCGTAACAGCTAGGGGCGGCTAACTACCGTATGCTATAACAGATAGGGGCGGCTAACTACCGTACGCTGTGCCCTCTAACGATTAACTACCGTGGGCAAGAGTGGCTGACTCTACATCCGGGGTGCGAAATATCACCAGTATGATTCGGCTGGTCACCGAATGTAGCAACGGACCACAGTGGGCCTAGGTTGATGCAGCGTAGTTTGCACATGGTAACGTAATCGAGGTTAGACCAGGTGACTTTGTGTAGTTGCATATGTAGCAATGGATTCATTATTGGGCCTGAGTCGGAAACCTTCGTAGTTTAATGTGTTGGAACGTAACCGCTGTGAGACTAGGTGACTTGTGCAGTTGTGAGTAGTGTGACGACACTGAGCATATGTATGTATGTATGTATTTGAGTATTGTATGAACTGGAATGGATTTTGTGGAAATACTGGAACTGTATGGAATGGTATGGGAATGTATGGAACTTGTTTTGAAACTGTACGTATGTGTTTTAAACTGTATCGTATGTATGTGTTATGAAGTATGAAAATGACACTGATATGTCACACACTGATATAATCTGTTTTCTCCCTTACTGAGAGGTGTCTCACCCCGAATATATATACAAATGTTTTTCAGGTCCTTCAGGTAGCCGAAACTAGCATCCTAGCATCCGGAAGCGGGGAGTGTATTTAGCTACTGTTAGTACCTGATAGGTACGAATTTTGTAATCGGGTTGTCCTGATGGATTTTGTAGACACCCGTGGTATGTATAGTCTTGTGGGAATGTTTAATCTTGTATGGTATAGACTCTGGTATGGTACAGTTTGATGTAAAGAAAGACCGTATTTCGCTGCGTATATTGATGAGTATGGACATGTGTATGTATGTATATATATAGGGCATCCGTTACCCCACGGGGTCGGACCCTCTTATATATGGTATCATGTATGTTTTATATTGATACAGACACAGGTTAGGTTACTTAATTCACCCCTGGGTCCCATTTCAGGGTTCGGGGCGTGACAGTCCATACCATTTGAGTCATCCCTCCCTTATCTTATCTTCTATAAGAGTTACACCTAACTTACCACGAATATGTTCATTTTTTAATTTAACTTTCAATGTTATACCACTCATCCATCTCAACATTCTCATCTCGGCAACTTTTACTTTTTGGATATTATGTTTCTTCGTCACCTAACATTCCGATTCATATAACATAACTGGTCTTATAGCTGTCCTATAAAACTTCCCTTTTAATTTTAAGGGTATTCTGCGTCACATAGCACACTTGAAGTACTTCTCCATTTTACCCAATCTGCTTTAATTCTATGCATTACATCATCTTTAATTTCTCATTCAGCTTACATAATAGATCCAAGGTATCGAAATCATTTTCTAAAATAACCCATACATGGAAAAAAAAAAACACAAGAAATTTTTCATACTAAAGGAAACGAGAGAGTGGGGAAGGAAAAGATGTAAGTTGGAAGTGGGTTGACTCACCAGAAGAGCTAGTGGAGAAGGGAGAGAGTGGGAGAGATAGTTAAAATGAGGTCTTTTATTTTAGTCATTTTATTTTTTGGAAGACTTTTCGAGATTTTAGGATGGTGGTAAGGCCATGGCCAGGCCAGAATAGGTCATGGGGGTGGGGTTTGGAAAGCTAAAAACAATTTTGCCAAAAAAAAAAGGAAAAATATTCTGCCAAAATTCAATAAAAAGTTGGCCTTGGAGATTAATTAAAAACAACCCCCAAGCCAAAATAGTATCGTTTTAGCCTTTTTAAAAAAATAATTTATATAATTTTTTTTGAATAAAAAGGACATTGTGTCAATTAAAAAGTGCGAGTTCGCACGCACTTAATTTTTTTTTTTTTTAGATGCATCATCAAAATTATGCCATTTTGAAGCACGTGCTTGCACACATGCACTTGGGCCACGCATAGGAATATAGGGGAGGCATTGATAGTTGACTAGTCAACACGAAATGACACCGTTTTGGCTAGGTGCATGTCCACACACGCTTGCGTGTGGTCCTCCACGCACTGGCATGTGCCACCACATGTCTAATTATTTTTAAAATTTTTAAAATTTTTATTTTAAAAAATAATTTAAAATAATTAAAATTTATTTTTAATTTTTTTAAAAAAATTAAATTTCCTAAAGTAGGAAAAAACCAACATAGTCTGGAAAAAATAAATAAAAATTTAGAAAAATCTAGAAGAGGTAGAAAAACCTAGAAAAGGGGCAAAACTCTGTAAATAAGGAAATTTTCAATTCTCATGCCAAAAATCCAAAATTTGCCCAAATTGCTCTTAACCATTTTAGACCCTTTTGATTCACCCAGGATAGTCAAAATTGATAAAAAGGAGCATAAATGATCAAGATAGGAAGAAAGATTTTGTCGATTTTCATGCTAAAAATCTAAAATCTGTCCAAATTGCTCCAAACCCTTTCAGACCATTCCAAATCATTCGAAATGGTCAAAATTGATCAAAAGAAACTAGAAATGCCCCAAATGGATAGGGAGTTTTTCTCGATTTTTGTGCTCAAAATTCAAAATCTATCTAGGTTGCTCCTAACCCTTTTGGACAATTCCAAATTACCCAAGATAGTAAAAAATAGTTAGAAAAGAATAAAAATGGTAGAGAGATTTTCTCAATTTTTGTATCAAAAACTTTAAATCTGCTTAGGTTACTCCTAACCCTTTCGAACCATTCCGAATCACTCAAGATGAAAAAAAATTGGTCAAAAGGGAGCAAACATGCCTAAATGGGCTGGGGGATCAAGTCGTTCAATTTTGGTAGCCCATTCAAGAAATGATTATCGACACAACATAATGAGTAAAATACAATGGGCCTTTTCCTTTTAATTGGTCATTTTCCCTTTATTAGCTAGCAAAGAGAGGCCCCATATCAATAGGCTTTATGCATGAGAATTCAAGACATATTAAATAAATCTTTATTTTTTAAAAGAGTTTTGTTAAAGTATCAAAACTATTATATATAGAGCATGGAAAAACTTCACTTCAACTTCTCCATGAATTCTTGAAATGCACCAATCATTTACATCGATGCTAATGGAATTCAAGCAACACTTGAATTTGTCAATCAAAATTGACTTTGTGATCATTATCGATAGCGATCATGTTAACAATCATATCACCAAGTTACACACAATCATATACAAAGTGACAATTAAACAACAATGTCCTTGGTTCTCTCACATAACATCTAGGAGTGAAGTTAATAACGCATAATATTAAAGCAAAAGGCTCTTTATCTACACCTGTATTACTGTTAAATATTTTAATCATAGAACTTGATAATTCTAAGTTTGATGGTGAAATTGGATGGTAATATGTTTATTTGTTAATGATATGTTGATTTTTCATATCAATTAAGAAATTGCTAATTCAACCAAATTATTTTCGAGAAGCTTATACATTTTTGGTATAAGAGTTCAGCATAAGCATAATGGCTTTAGTTTGATCACAATGGCATAAGCTTGTCCTAGCTGATTATGTAGAAAAAATTTTGAAAAAAATTGACCACTTCCACTATACACCTATTAAAAATCCTTACGATACTAGTGTATGCTTAAAGAAAACTAAAGGTGATATTTATTAAGGAAATTACTCAGTTTTCCAGCAAACCGTCAACGGTTTCAATAAACCATTCAATGGTTGCTTTGACAGATTAAGACAAAATGCTTACTGTGATTAAAATGTTGAAGCAACCGTTGAATGGTTTATTGAAACCGTCGACAGTTTGCTGGAAACCTAAGCAAAATGGTACAAGTGAATGTCGACATTAGCACATTGTCGAAACTGATCTCACCCTATTGAGTCCAGCAAGTCTCCCTCCTTCTTATTGGCCCTACGCATTTCAAGCGACGATTTATTTAATAAATCGTATGCCCACTCCTATTTTGAAAAATAAAAGTCCTTTTAAATGTTTGTTTGGTCGCCGCCCCAATTACAAAAAGTTGCATATTTTTGGTTGTTAGTGTTACCCATGGCTCAAACCTTATGCCACTAGTAAACTTCAACCAAAACCTACATCTTGTCTCTTTCTCGATTACTCGAGTTCTCAGAGTGCCTATAGGTGTATGGACCTTGTTACCTCTCGCATTTACGTGTCTAGGCATGTGGTCTTTGATGAATGTGTTTTTCCCTTTTCTTCCTTTGCCCATGTTGTTGTGCCTTTTTTATCAGTTTCAGATGCTATGACAAAAAACCTTGCCATTCCAGCGGTGCCTTCCATTGGAAGGATACCCTCCTCTCCTACCACCGTGACAAACAATGCTCCTTTAGCTCTAGCTTCATCACCCTCCCCTGCACCTTCTCCTTCAGAGGTAATCCCTTCATCCACCATACCTACATCTTTGGCTTGGTCCACCCGTACTCATGGTATGACTACCCAACAACTTTACCTTCCCACTCGACACCTTCTTCCTCAACCTGTTGAGCTCACATATGTGTCTTAGGCCTTGAAAGATCCCAAGTGGCGGCATGATATGTCCAAAGAGTTCATTGCGTTGGTTAAACATGGTACATGGGAGCTAGTTCCACTGCACTCTACAATCAAAACCGTTGGCTGCAAATGGGTTTTCCGTATAAAACAGAATCCTAATGGTAGTATTTCTCGTTATAAAGCCTGATTAGTGGCCAAAAGTTTTCATCAACGGCTTGAATTTGATTATAATGAGACATTTAGCCCTGTTGTGAAGCCGATAACTATTTGGGTTGTCCTCTCCATTGCTGTTCATAAACATTGGCCCCTTCATCAGTTGGATGTTAATAATGCGTTTCTCCATGGCCACCTTCAAGAGGATGTATTCATGGTTCAACCTCCTAGTTTTGTTGATCCTAATATGTCTTCTCATGTTTGCAGGTTAAAGCAGTCTTTGTATGACTTGAAATAAGCACCTCATGATTGGTATCAAAAACTGAGTGCTTGTCTTATTCAACTCGGTTTTTAGCAGTCTAAATCAGATTCTTCTCTTTTTATCTACATGAGTGCTAATGTTACTCTCTACTTTTTAGTATATGTGGATGATCTCTTAATCACTAAAAGTAACTCTACTACTATTTCTAAGGTTGTTCAATAGCTTGGTCATCGGTTTTCTCTAAAGGATCTTGGTCCCTTGCATTATTTTCTTGGTGTTGAGGTGATTTCAGTTCCCCATGGACTATTCCTCTCCTAACAAAAGTATATTCGAGATCTCCTTTCTTGCACTAATATGGATGGTGCTAAGGCAATGATGACTCTACTTGCCACAAAAGATCTTCTTCAACTCCACGATGGCTCTTCTCCTGCTAATCCGACTAAATTTCACAGAAGTTATAGGAGATTTTCAATATCTCTCTCTAACTCGGCCTGACATTGCCTTCTCGATCAATAAGTTAGCTCAGTTCATGCATAAACCATCTCAGCTCCATTGGACCACTACCAAGCGTATTTTGTCGTACTTGAAGGGTACTCTTCATGATGGCATCCTCCTCAAGCACACTGGGAATCTCACTCTTCAATAAGTTAGCTCAGTTCATGCATAAACCATCTCAGCTCCATTGGACCACTACCAAGCGTATTTTGTGGTACTTGAAGGGTACTCTTCATCATGGCATCCTCCTCAAGCACACTGGGAATCTCACTCTTCAAGGGTTTTCAGATGCTGATTGGGTCGGTGATAGGGATACCAGATCCTCCAACCCCGCCTATCTTATTTTTTTGGGTGATTGTCCCATTTCATAGAGCGTGCGCAAGTAGCGTGTTGTGGCTCATTCCTCCACTGAGGCAGAATATCGGGCTCTTGCTTTAGCCACCTCCAATCTTGTTTAGATTCACTCGTTGTTCAGGAACTTGGTATTCCGATTCCTAAGCCCCTACATCTGTTTTGTGATAGTATTGGTGCTACTCAGTTGAGTCTTAACCCTATTATGCATTCACAAATGAAGCATATTGCTATTGATCTTCATTTTGTTCGTGATATAGTTATAAAAGGTTTGATGCAAGTCTCTCATGTTAGCACCCACGATCAACTTGCCGACCTCTTAACTAAGGCTCTATCCCGTCACAAATTTTACTCTCTATGCTCTAAGATTGGCTTAACTGATGGCACCCCTATCTTGCGCGGGCGTATTAAGGAAATTACTCATTTTTTCAGAAAACCATCAACGGTTTCAATAAACCATTCGACGGTTGCTTCAATGGATTAAGACAGAATGGTTATTGTGATTAAATTATCGATGGTTTCACCTATTGCTGAATTGCCGAGAATCCTAACAGTTGAAGATTTGCTAATATCCGATTGTATGCGGCGATCTGGGATTCCTCAGTTGTATCACTTGAATAGTTGTTTGTATTTGATAGACTAGGATATGTTTGATTTGATATTTAAATATTTTTGAATGTGTAACAAACATACCCTGTACAAGTCCTATATATAGGACATCGTATATCAAATGAAAAGTGTCGTGCATTTTCTATAATATTGTTGTTGAGATTTAGTGTGAACAAATAGTTGGTTCTCTAATACATTTGATAAATTATACACAATTAAATTGGATGGCATTAAAAAGATTGTTGTATAATAAATTATGGTTTATTTTTGTTGTGGATGTCCTATAGTTATAAAAGCATTTTCTAATGCTAATTAGATACTAGACACAAATAATATCAAATCTACTAATGGACATGTTTTTTTTACCAAAACTAGTGTTGTTGTTTCTTGTTTTAGAAATAGACATGTATAACGAGATCTACTATGGAAGCAGAGTTTGAACCTCCAAAAAACAAATAATGAGGCATATTTGTTAAGGAATATGTAGGTAGATATTCCTCGGTAAATAAGGTTGTTATTTCTTTAATCTACACAACGTGATTGCTTAGTAGACAAAAATAATATCAAATCTACTAGTGGACATGTTTTTACCAAAACTAGTGTCGTTGTTTCTTGTCTTAGAAACAGACATGTATAACAAGATATACTATGGAACCAGAGTTTATAGCTCCAAAAAAAAATACAAATAATGAGACCTATTAGTTAAGGAATATGTTGGTAGATATTCCTTTGTGGGTAAGGATGGTGTTGCTTTAATCTACACAATGTGATTGCTTAGTAGCAATAACTCGAGCAAATAATAAGATACATAATAGCATGACTAGGTTAGTATGCTTAAGACATAAGATAGTAAGAGAATTTGTATCACTAAGAGTGATCACAATGATTTAGGTGATGTTATAGAGGAATTTATTTGAGCCTCTAATTATAGGCTAGTGACTAGTAGAAGAAACATCGATAGGATGACTTTCAAACTTTTAAGACAAACTACTAATGGGAAGTTTTTGGTATATTTTGTGTTCAAATTGATTGCCCGTACTTGTTCCACTTTTGAAATGAAATATATTATCCGTCCACCTTTTATATTGGTGGTTAACTTCTAAAATTCTGGGCGATTTCAAAACCTTATTTTATAGCAACAATTTTCTTGTGTTAATTTACGCATTAGATCTGTGTTTTTTTATAAAAAAGAAATCAATGACAACCGTTTTCTTTTATGGTTGCATTTTAGTCATAGGCCTCAATTTGAACCATTGAGTAGGCTAGAGGATATCCCTCTATGCAACCTATAAAAGGCTTGCTCCAATATCATTTGATCTCTTCTTCTCTTTTCCGCTCTCACTCATAGATACCTCCAACCACATGTTCTTATTTTCTGGAAGTTTTCAACACTTCAATAGCTTCTAGCTAGTGGTGGTGTTTTGTTCTTGAGCAATCAAATACTCTATAATCCTATAGTACTTTAGATATTTGTGAGTGTGCACAAACTATAGTCTGATGAATAATTTTGAAAACCATGTGTGAAGTGATTATTTGTACCAAAATTCACTCTCCGTAAGTACCAAATTAATTTTAGGGCAATGCACCATCCATGCCTTAACTCTAGTGAAGTAACATTTTCTTGTTTTTCTTTATTTAAATTGTTTGTTTTATCACACCTTCTTTGACAAGGTTGAAGACCAATTAGAGATGTAAAATTATCTCAAATCATTTTTTAAATATAGAGATATGTATATCATGTGTATATATACTTATTGACATCTAAGAAGATACAATATGGATCATATTTTTTAAATATAAAAGTAAAATAAAAAAAATGCACTTTGTTGATGTTCAATTTCATCTTATAGGTTGAAGCTATATGGGTTATGAATACTTTAATTTGACTAAGACTTCAATGGCATTTGTAAAAAATAATAATTATAATACGAATTTGTTGACCATTTCATAAACTTTAAGAACAAATCCACTATATTGGGTTTTTATATTGGGATTCAAATTATTAGAAAATCTAGAAATATGTATATTGTGTTACATTAACATTTACTTAAAATAAAATCGCAAAGATAATTTAACCTATTTAAAAATATCGCTATATTTTAAAAATGATTTGAGTTAATTTTATAATTTTGTTGCTCACGATTTTCGCTCATGCTATGATCCAAATTTAGGTGAAAAAACCTTTCATTATAGCAAACATTTAGAAGATAGTTTCAAAGAAAGAATGCATACTTACCTGATTAAACTCTTTAGTGTGATTTGTATTCAACTCTCACCTTGATTTGTGCTTAACAATGCATGTTAGTATTATTTATAAATTTTTGTACTTGTGTAATGAAACTCGATATCATAATTTTTTGAAAATTATTAATATTTATACATGAATAATATTTTTTGATAAAAAAGGCTTCCCTCATTGTTGGATTTGAACATTTATATCAACTAAATGGCGATTTAGGTTAGATGAATTTTTGTTTTTACGTGAAGCGGCAAAGAGATATTTGTTTTTTATTGTGTAAAAAAGTTAACCCCTAAATGATTTAAGCACAATAACTGGGTTTATTGAAAATTCCACCATAATATATTATAAAATATATATATATATATATATATATATAGTTTTAAAAATAAAATAGTTAAATAAGTTGGATACTAATACTACTATTTTTCCTATCCCTATACAGAGTATTTTAAAAAATAAAATACTCAAATAAGTTGATAACATAGACCAAAACTTTTTAAGAGTATGTTTGGAGTCTCTGTTTAGATTTGTATTGCTGGACTAGTTACCTTGATATTAACTCTTCCAAGTAGAGTTTCCATTAGCCAAGGGTAAATGGTGGAGATCATCAGTGTAATCAAGAATCCACCTATCATTGGATTTAAGTTATTTAAACAAAATTTCTAGGGTCATATGGATTTATTTCATTCTCTCTCTAGTTAATCGTTTTCATTTTTTCATAAGATGAATGTTCCACAAAACAAAACCCAACCCCCCCCCCCCCCCCCAACCAACTTCAACCCAAGAAAGTTTATGCAGACTTCAAGTTCTGCCAAAATATAAGTTCTGCCACATTAGCTTCAACTTGTTTCCGTGTAGAGTAAGTGACATACAAAGTCTAGCCTCTACACCTTTGTTTCTCCTGCTGAATATAAGTTATATAACTACTTGCAGGCATTGTTTTCAACTGATTTCCTGCAACCACACCACCAAAACCAATGACTGCATCTCCTCTCTCTCTCTCTCTCTCATATAAAACTTATCTGTTCCCCTGTCAATTTTCCTCTACATCCTGCAGCTCTCTAATTTACAATGCAATCTGTACAACCCTGCATTGGCGAAGGACAAATCGTAATAACAACTAGAAGGCAGCTAAAGTTTAAGCCCGGAAGGAAGGTGACAGTGAACCACTTCCTTTGCTGGGCAATGGCGTGTTCTTTCGTGACTGTCGCTTTGTGGGGACAAGTGGAGGTTCCTCCTCAGAGTCTTCCAAAGCTGTGTCACTCTCGCTATCCTCTCCACCCTTGAATACTGGGTGGACATAAGCATTTTGGAGGTAATCTTTCAGGTTCAGGTATGGCTCTCTTGCACGTTCCAATGTATCTTTCATCATTGCTTCCTGAAAACCAACCAGAGAAGTTAAAAAGAAAGGAACACAAATAAAAAGAGAATGCAGTGAGTGATGAGATCTATTAAAGTTTAAACATTATTCTTGAAGTGCATATGGAGGACAAAAAGGAAACAAAAGTTTGTCCATTGTGAAACAATGAAAATGCTGACAGGCTGCGTTAACTATGTTGTAAATCATAGTAGTCCTTTAAAAGAAATTTACGATTTTTCTGAAAAAAATTTTAAGACTAGTATCCCTGAATTGGAAGGCAAAGGCATACAAATTATCCTTCTGCTTTCTACATTGAAGATGTAGTAAAAATGATCGTAGATCTCGAGCTCACTTTCATTTGGTCCAAGTAAACCAAGTAGGAAAATAAATCTCAAAGAAAATGCCTCTCTTTACCTGGAGAAATGTTTCATCTCCAAACTCGACTATGAATAACTAGGGGAGCATGAAAATCATGGAACGTAAGGAATAAAATTGAGGATACAAATGAAAAATGAAATTTTATTGGTTATTCACATTCAAAGAATTCAAATGGATCATCAATTTCATTAGACAAATCCAAAATGTTAAAATTTTAACTTGGAGATTTCCCTATTATCCTGTAAATTTCCAATTTGCAGTAAGTCACTACAGGGCATCAAACAATCAGCACACTGATAAAACAATCCTTCGATAAAGCATAGGGAAATAGCAACCTGATAAATGATGGAACCCATTAGTTACATTGGTTGTTAATGCAAATATATGTTGATAAAGATAGCAGAGAATATGGCAATGTCAGTATCCAACAAACCTGCAATGGGTATCTTACAAAAGCTGGCTCATAACAGGCTTTGCAAAATCTATGAAACCATATTGTAAGTACTGGGAGCATGATGAGCAAGGGGGTTGACTGGGAAGCCTCTTTTGTACTCAACAATCCCATTAGAAGCAACTGGGAGACTATTAAGGCAGCTACAATTCGCCCATGGACATCAGGCCAGAATGCTGCAGCACTTTCATATTCCTGATTGTAGACATTTATAATCTGCAGATACATTAAATAATTTAATTAGGGAAATATTTTCCAATCAGATCCATACATGCAATTTGATGTCTGATGTGCAGTAATAACTGTTACCCATCTTACCAACTTGGGTCTATGATATCTTCTACACACAAAAAATAAAAAAATTAAAAATTAAAAACAGCCCAATCTGGAACTCTGAAAATGAGGTAAAACCCTATCAGTAGACAGCTGTACCTTCGTAGAAGGTTGCTTCTAAGAGAACAATGCATAATTTTAAAAAGATGATGCTGAGATGTCTTTTCAGCATTGAAATAATTTCATAGAGAATCACTGGGAACCTTGGCCCTTGGGGGGACGAAGCTCCCACATTATTAGAGATTTTTGTTTGATGCTAGCACATAGTATTGGATTGCCGTTCCCATTAAAGATTATGCTCCCATTTGTTTCATAATTAAAACCTTTTCACAGAGAAATCAATTTTACAAGCAAGGCCTTCATTACAGTAAAACAACTTACTCATATTCCTTTATGGGATAACACAAAATTCTCTTCTGTCTTCATAAATAATTTTTCCAACATTCGTGCGGATTACATTAGCCAAAACCAATAGAGCTTACATTTTTGAGATTGAGATGAGATGTTTGAAAAATATGAAAGCCAGTAGTAGGTCACATGCAAATGTGACCAGTGCTTTAATTTCTTTTGTACAACGGATTAAATATAATCACTTACCTACATTATAAAAATATTCAAAAAATTATACATTCTAGCCCACAGAGCAAAATACCTTTTGTACTGAATATCAATTTTTACCTGATGACGAAAGACAACATATGCCAGGCTGAAGAATATTATAATGAAAGGGAGTAGAATGGGAGTAACCACAGCATATACAAGACCAAGTAAGAAATAAAGTTGTATTTGAGGCTCTCCTGTGTTGAAACCAAGGCTTCCTGGATCCATAGCCTCTTCCCTATCCTTTTCAGTCTTCACCAAGAAGAAATTTTTTAAGTGATATATTATCAAAGGTTTCAACCTTAAAATCTCCCCAGCAATACCAGCCCATCCATCCACCATTATATATGTTATAAAGAAAGTTGCCTTCATTGGTATTGAGACTCCAATTGTCTTTGGTATCCTGCACCAGAATGCATTGTTGTTTATTGAATGTGTTGGACTTAAATCAGCTCCTGAAAATACTTCCAGAAGAAAACAAGCGATGACAAGCACCGTATAAGCTCAGATCATATTATACCAGAAATATCAGTTACAATGCTCATAACAACGCAAAATTACAGGTAATATTACATCCACACAGCTGGTGCATGAATTTTTATTAGGAACTATAAACTGCCTTGGACTTGTACCTTAATTTTTGCTTATGTCAACCACCTTATCTAAAAGCTTAAACTGTTACGTTGTGGGCCCATAATGTATATCAAGCTTTAACACTCCCTTGCACGTACATAGCATGTGGAGAGATAAACAAACGATAACATCAGGGAATACATCAATTTTTAAACATCACACAATAAATGCGGGCAACAAGATTCAAGACTAGAACCCAGGACCTCCAGGTACCAGAAATATATATTAAGCTTTAACTGCTTGTTGTCTTTATTGCCTACTTCACAGTAGCGGTATACTTTATTTCTTCATTTTTATTGGATTACTTTACCTAAAAGCTTAAGCTATTAGGTTGTGGGCCAAGAATGTATATCCAGCTTTAACTGCTTCCCATCTTTATTTCCTACTTCACATTGGCGGAATATTTTATTGCTTCTTCTTTCCTTTGTAATATTTGTTGGGAATAATGAACAAATTCCCGAAACCTGTGAGAAACAAAAATAGAAGAAAAATAACGCCAAAGAAAAATCAATCACACGCACAAGACAATATTTACTTGGTTCGGCAATTTTGCCTACGTCCACGGAGTTGCAGGGATTTCAATATTATCAGGAAGAAAACACAGAGGGTGCAGTGATACAATGCTCTCCCTCTCTCTCTCTCGCAGGTACAACCACGCCAACCCTAATCACCCGAAAGCAATCCTTTTTATATGTTGCGCCTAGGGTTCCATTCCGAATGGGCTCCAAAAAATTTCCCGAGGGCAACGCCCCCGGACCCCCACAGCCCAAGCCTTCACTCCATGGACTAAACCTTAGGATAGAAATCTCTAATTAAATAGAGGTCGGGTCATCATCCAAATTAAAACACAATTAAGCTCCACAAAAGCCCAACAATATTCTGCATGAATTGTCAACAGGCTTAACTTATACAGCCTAATCAACCAAAGCTACTGGTTTTTTATGAATTACAAAGTAAAAATAAAATGACAACAAAGCCAATATGTAGTTATGCATCTAATTTCAAGGAACATGACTACAGGGACACTCCATTATGTTCAGGGAATAGAAGCAGCTAATTTGAGGTCATGGATACAAGGAAAATCAAAGAAACAGCTAATAACAGCAACTTAAAATAGTTTATTAGGATTTTCATACCAAAACAAGAAAATTGTCAAGTTTTGGGGCTAGTAAATACATTCCATAACTACAGATATATGACAGGATCATACTCATTTGCAGACTGATGGATGAAATTATTCAGCTGTTGAAATGCAGTTCCAGTGATTATGCTCCCAAGGAACACATTAATAAATTGGAAAATATAATATCTAGTTGCAGATCTCCTCTCTAAAGCTGACATTGAGATAAATCCTTCAAATTTTGACATTAACATCAATATTGTAGGAAGGAATAAAAGAAAAATCTTCAAAGCAATTCCTGGAAGAAAACCTTGGATGAATGACTTGACGACTTTTCTGCAAGAAAAATTCAATGGTATTGACATATATAAGTACTAAAATATTAAATTGCCAATAAAAAATTGGTTAGCGCGATAACATGGATCAGTCTTACAGTTATCGTAATGTTCAATGACTAATAATGATCAATGGAAACAGTCACATAAGCTATACAAGAGCAAACTAAGGATTGTAATTTTTGTGTAAAACCATCAACTTCTGCTTGTCTTACATCTAAATCAGTAAATGACATGGTGAAACAAGGATGTCCACAGCGTGCCAACCAAATTGCTGGATAATTTCTAATCTTATGTTTCTACCCAAAGTACTTTCTAGATCTACTTCACGACTTCCAAATGCCCTTTTGTCCTTATCTTTTATTAGGTGCCTAGTGTTTATGATTGTTCTAAAAGAAATGAAGCAAAATGGTTGAGTTAGGAAATTGTGTGGGGTCTACCCAATGTTTATGCAGAGCAGCACAATAGATCTAATATGAACACTGTCAGCTTTCATATAATAAAACAAAGTGCTGCTAACACCTTCTAGGTTTCTTCTCCTTCATCCACAAAATGAGCTAAACGAAAAAAGAGGACTTCATGGATAATGTGTCAGGTATCCATAAAAGCATTTGACCACAATTATTAGATTGGTTTCATGAACCCCATCCCACAAAAGTAAGCTGGTAACCCCTAATTAAAATACTATAGGGAATCATTCATAACATAAAAATAACAGAGTGGTGACCACCCACATGGGTCAAGTAATCACGAGACAATAAGCATGACTCCTGAGGTCTAGAAGTTTGTTAAAATACTAATAAATTTATAACTCTTGCACATTGACAAAATAATAGCACTCTCTCTCTCACGCACAAAAAAAAAAAAAAAAAATTGTTGTTAGTTGCCTGAGATCAAGCCTTCTCCTTCTCCATTATGTCATTTTCCTAACAAATCTACTTGCTAAGCTAAATGAATTTAATAATATGGATTTTTGTTGTTAAGGTCTATTTTCATATTTCTAATGTATATTAAATTATTTGCCATTGTTATACCTTATCCATCAAAGAATATAATATAGAAACAGAAAGAAGTTCTCCAATGGCATGGTAGGGTTCCCAAATCAATTGGGATTTTATTTGTTGTGTTAGAATTCCCAAATCAATTAGGATTTCTATTTAATGTTATGATTCCCAAATCAATTTGGATTTCTATTTAATGGGCTAAGATTCCCAAATCAATTAGGATTGAGCCCAGTAAGGACATGGATGGGATTTTTTACATTCCTAATAGGCATAAGATTCCGTACACTATACATATGTAACCCTATGGGGCTTTCACATACAAGAAATAACATAATTTGAGCCTTCAGCTTATTTTTTGAGTCAAATCCCCTTGAACTGATCTCCATTTTCTCTTTTTTATTTTCCATCTTTTCAATTTCCCCAATTTCTATATGATAAAACCCTAGGGACTTATCACTTGGAATCAGAGTTGGTGTTTTTTATGGATGTTGTTAACCTGCTGACAAAAGCAAGATCTTGAAATTCTTGATCTTCACTCATATGCAATGGCTTCAGAAAATTTAGTAGAGTCCCAAATGGAAGCTTAGATAAAGCTGAACTTAGCTATATGTTTAAGCCTCAATTCGAAGCGATCCATGCATCCTTCTTTAAACTACTTAGTACAACTTCCAATAAAGAGAGAGAAGATGACGCCTCTAGATAAGCTAATCGAAAGGAGCATCTAGACATGTGCGAAGGAGGTTACCAAGGAAAGCATGATAATGGTCTTTCTCGTATGAAGGTGGAATTTCGTTGGTGGGATAGTGATGACCCTATTGATTGGGTTTCGAGGGCTAGAAAATACATTCACTTCCACCGTACTCCAGAAATATCTAAAGTTGAAATTAATACTATTAGTCTGGATAGTGATGCTATTCAATTGTACTAGTTTGAAGCTTGTTATGGAATGCCTTCACGTGGATAATTTTGTTTTTGGATTTCTTGTACTATTTGGACCACTGGATATGAGAATATTATTGGAGAGCTTGCCAAAATATGCCAAACTAGCGCTATCTTGGAGTACTATACACAATTTGAGTGGTTATCAAATAGAACTAAAGATCAGAAGGAAATCCAACTTGTCAATACTTTTATTAAAGGTCTCCTACTTGAGATTCTGGTGAGGTCAATGTGCATCAGCCATGAACAATGACTACTGCAATTTCCTTTGCACAGTTAGAAGAAGAGAAGTTGGGAGAAGAACGATGTTACTCTAGCAAGACCATTAGCAAACAAAATGTCAGCATTGCAATCACACCACCTACTCCTTGCCATCCTGCTACCAAACAATTGACTCAAGAGAAACTTAAGGAGCAAACAACAAGCATTTGTGTTGGAGTTGTGATGAGAAGTGGCACATGGGACACTGTTGCAAAAAGGGTTGACTCTTGATGATTGAACTGGTAGAGAAGCCATAGGAGGTTGAGGATGATTGTGATGATTTAGATCAGGAAGGTATGACAGATATTTATAATGAATCTATCGCTTCTTTAGTTCATGCTTTAGCTGGGTATGCTAATCCTCAAACCATGAAAAATAATGGCATCCTAAAATGCCAACTTGTCACTATCTTAATTGATATGGATAGCAATAATAAATTAGTGGATACTAAAATTGCTAAATGACTAACTTGAAGCAATTTGAAAAGTTTGAAGTGAAAGTTGCAGATGGAAGGACCTTGACATGTCAGAAAAAGTGTCCAAAGGTTAAACTTACTTGAGGTGCCAAACGCTCCCGTTGATGTGAGCTTTTACGGAAGATCAACCTATTATCCCTAGAGTAACTTTTATCCATTGAGCAACAACCTTTCCACTCGACACCATCAGATCATTAAGACCGACTTTTGTCCAAGCCATCGTATAACGAAGCTTCTTAAAAAGAAGTGACATTGTAGCCTAGTACAAATTTGAGCACTAGAGGAGTTACAACATCAATCTAGTCAAGAAGAAAGGCTAGAATCTCTTATTTGATAATTTTTTGATTTGTTTGTGGAGCCCCAGGGATTTGAACCTCAGCAAACATAGGATCATTACATTGCTCTATTGCTCCGTAGTCTCCCTAATAATGCTCGTCCTTAACTTATCCTTATTTTCAAAAAGCAAAAATAGAAAAGATAGTGAAACAAATGCTAGATGTTGACATAATTGAATCCAGTATTAGTCCATATTCTTTTGCTACCTTAATGGTGAAGAAGAAGAATGGTTCTTGGTGGCAGATGGTGTTGATTGTCGAGCACTGAACAAGAGCAATGTGAAGGATAAAAATCTTATCCTTATTGTGGATGAGTTGTTAGATAAGTTGGGTGGTGCCTAATTGTTCACCAAACTCAACTTGAGACCAACTATCACTAGATTTGGGTACATGAGGATGACATTCAGAGTTGCATTCAGAATTTATGATGGCCATTACAAATTGTTGGCTATGCCTTTTGGGTTAACCAATGCACCTTCCACCTTCCAAAATCTCATGAATTACATTTTCTGACCTTACCTACGCAAGTTTGTTCTCATATTTTTTTATGATATCCTGCTACATAGCTCGTCTCTGGAAGACCATGTATCTTATTTGGGAATTGTACTCACCACTCTGTGTAAGCATCTTTTGTTTGTCAAGAAATCTAAATGCAACTTTTCTCAACTGTATGTGGAATACCTTGGGCATATTGTTTCCCAAAGAGGTGTTTTAGTTGATCCTTCTAAAATACAAGAAATGATAGACTAGCTTATTCCACAAACAATCAAGATGCTATGAGGATATTTGGGGTTGACTAGTTACTACCAAAAATTTGTCAAGGATTCATGGAAAGTTTAGTACTACCAACTACTCTACTGAAAAAGGAGGTTAATGTAAAGTTTTCGATTACTGACAAAAGTGATTGATGATGAATGTGTTCAGCATTCACAGACTCACAAACGGACTCATGAATAGACTCTTTTACAAACTCACAGACAAACTCTTAAACAAACTCACACGCAGATACTGTCAAGAACTATCACAGACTTACAAAAAGACTCACAAACAGACTTTGCCACAGACACGTGAACAGACCCTGTCAGAGACTCATGAATAGACTCTCTTACAAACTCACAGACAGACTTTTTCATAGACTCACACGAATACACTATCAAAAACTTTTTCACGGACACTGTAAAATTATTGTCTAGATTAGTGTGCATTCTTGGTAAACTTGCTGAGCTAATATGTTTTGAATTATTTCCTATTTTATTAATTGATATCTTAGACAAATTGCTAACTTTCCATTGATATCGTAGACAAATTGCTAACTCTCCATGTCAAAGCTTTAATGTTCAAAATTTAAATTGGTGAATCAAAAAGATTCAATCAAACGGCTAGGAGTTTCCTTCTTTGGATATCACAGCAATGTTCATTGCCATGTGCAATGATCCTCAAGCTCGATCATGCATTGACTATAGAATCCAGAAGAGGCAAGTAGGGAACTCAACCAACATTCTATGTATACTAGCCAAAGTAGACCAAAGAAGGGAACAACACATGAAGAAATAGAATTACACATGTTTGAGTTTCATGCTGCTGTTTGTTTAATTTGGTTATATTACTATTGTAATTCTCGTTCTATGGTTTTATTGTCTTATTCTACCTAATAGGTTGAGTCCTTCGTGAAGGCTCTCTAGACTCACATATTATGAATAGTCAAATTGTGGGTGTGAGTTAGGAAAAAACCTCAGAGGTTTACTATATCATTGTTATTCTTTTGGGTGTAATCCCAATTGGGATTGTGTATCCTTCCTGGAGTGCTTCGGCATTGTGTTTTCTTGGGTGTAATCCCAATTGGGATTGTGTACTGGAGTGCTTCGGCACTGTGTTTTCTTGGGTGTAATCCTAATTAGGTCGCGTGTCCTGGAGTGCTATGACACTAAGATTGGCCAAGGGTCATATCAAGGTTGTGTTGACCCCATAGGGCTTTGTGTTCTTGGGACTATGACATGGATTGTGGGTAGCTATCTAACAATGCAGGACTGTTGTCCTGGAATTTGTAATACCATGGATATTAGTGAAAAGCTCAAACTTGTTGGTTTGAGGAGTAGACGTAGGTTAAGAGACCGACCCACTATAAAAAAAAAATTTGTCGTGTCACTTTTATCCTTTTTTTACTTTAGATTTTGATTGCACTATATATCAATCATCCTTAATTAATCAAATTAATGATTAAATCATGGTTGTGAATCTTATATTGTGATTGTATATTTCATATTAATCATTCTTAACAAACCATCTTAATAATTGGGTAAATAATATTGTGATCATCATAAGTTTCCTTGATCAACCAACTCATTGTTTGGATAAGTTGAATTTTTATTGAATACTTTAGCTGATTCATTTTAACAAGAAAGCAAGCATAATTTGTTTTAAAGGTTGAAGTTTAATATCACTCAATTCACCCACCTCTTGGGTGCCTAATTGGATCAATAAATGCATTCAAATGGAGTGAGGAAGTTGAACAAACCTTCTTGTCAGGCTTAAGTATGTAATGTCCATTATACCAATTCTTGCCTTGTTACAACAAGTTCATCATCATTGAGTCTAATGCATCAAGAGTTGGCATCGGTGCAGTTTTAATGCAAAATAGAGGCTCTTTCTCAACCCCATATAAACATGTCTGTTTTTAACAAAGAGATGCTACCCACTGTGCATGCAGTTACAAAGTAGAGATTGTATTTAATTGGCTAGCATTTCCAAATCCGAACTAATCACCAGAGCCTAGTATATTTTTTGGAGCAATGACAAAAGTGGGTATCTAAGTTGTTGGGCTGTGACTGAGATTATTTGCAAGAAAGGGGGCGACAATGCGGTGGAAAATGCACTCTTATGTCTTTTTGAGCAAGTTGAACTTGTAGCTATTTTTGTACCAAGATGGCTGCATGTACTACTCTTGACCAAATCACAAAGGAATGGTAGCAAAATCAAGAGACTGGAGATATTATCCCAAGGCTACGAGAAGGGCCAAGTTCAGTCCCTATTTACTTTTGGGACTCTTTAAACTTACTATATAAGGGGAGGATTCTATTAGTTCCTAATTCACCCCACAAGCAAACCATACTGCAAGAATTACACACATCACCAGTTGTAGGTCTAGATTTCGTAGAGCCTACAAGCACATATTTCAAGAGTTTTACTGAAAGGGGATAAAGAGTGAAATCAAGAAGTGTGTGACAAGAATTAATGTTTGTCGATGACAGAAGGATGAAACAAGGGCATATCTAGGCCTTCTACAAACCGTTTCTATTCTAGAGGAAGCTTGGACTGATATCCCCATGGATTTCATGGAGAGACTGCTATCTTCTCATGGTAAATCTACTATTTTTTTTGTTGTGGACCATCTCAAAAATATTATCATTTTTGTGCTATAACTCACCTTTATATTGCTAGTGGTGTTGCCCATACATTTGTTAAGAAAATTGTTAAGTCACATGGAATTCCCAAACTATTGTAAGTGATTGTGATAGAGTCTTCTAGAAACTTTTGTAAAGAGCCTTTTCATTTGCAAGGAACATAATTGAATATGAGCAATGCAAATTATCCACAATCAAATGGACAACATGAAGTTGTTAATAGGTGCTTGGAGACTTATTTTTGTTACTTTGCTAGCTACAAACCGAAGGATTGAGTGCGATGGTTTCCATGGGTAGAATGGTGTTACAATACCACTTATCATTCCTCCACCAAGTTGACTCCATTCGAGGTTGTTTATAGTCGAGCTCCTTTTGTCCTTGCTAGATATTCAAGGTATCATAATTGAATATGAGCACTGTAGATCGTCCACAATTAGATGGACATAATAAAGTTGTTAATAGGTGCTTGGAGACTTATCTTCGTTGCTTTGCTAGCTACAAACTGAAGGATTGAGTACGATGGCTTCCATGGGTAGAATGGTGTTAATGTGTTACAATACCACTTCTCATTCCTCCACCAAGTTGACTCCATTCGAGGTTATTTATGGCTGAGCTTTTCCTGTCCTTGCTAGATATTTAGGGGATCCTCTATATAATTAATCAAGTTGACAAGGAGTTACATGATTAGGAGAAAGTACATCAGATCCTCAAGGAAAATCTTGTTCCACCTTAAGCTTGTTTGAAACAGCAAGTTGACAAACATCATAGTGAAAGGGAATTCTCAAAGGAAGATTGGGTTTTTCTCAGGCTACAACCCTATAGATAGATATTTGTGGTTCAATCTGCAATGAGGTTAACTCCTCGGGTTTGTGGGCTTAATAAGATTCTGAAGCAAATAGGCCTTGTTGCTTATTGTCTTGACTTACCAATAGGTTCTAAGGTATATCCAGTTTTTTATGTCTCTTGCACTTGCTGGTGAGGCTCAAGGGCAGCCGCAAGCAATTCTTGATCGCCAAGTGGTCAAACGTAGAAGTTGAGACATCATAGAAATTTTAGTTCATTGGTGTCACTTCCTAGTTGAAGAGGCAACTTGAGAAACTTGTCAATCCTCGGGGAAGAACTTTTCAGAGTTTATTGTTGCTCAAGCTCAGCCTTGAGGACAAGACTGTTGAAGGGGGCGGGGAGTGTTAGGATTCCCAAATCAATTAGGCTCCATTTAATGTTGTGACTTCCAAATCAATTTGGGTTTCTATTTAATGTATTAGGATCCCAAATCAATTAGGATTTCTATTTAATGCTATGATTCCCAAATCAATTAGGATTTATATTTAATGTTTTAGGATTCCCAAATCAATTAAGATTGAGTCCATTAGGGACTTGGATTGGGATTTTTTACATTCCTAATAGGAGTAGGATTCCTTATCCTATACATATGTAACCCTATGAGGCTTCTTTATTCAAGCAATAGCATAATTTAGAGCCTTTGGCTAATTTGGAGGCAGATCCCCTTAAAGTGATCAACCCTATTTTCTCCTTTCATTTTCCATCCTTTCAATTTTTCCAATTTCCCTATTACAAATCCTTAGCGTCTTATCATGGCAAACTTTGAGCTTCTTCCTTTCATATGTGGTATACAGAGTGTGTGTGTATATCAGTCCAAAAGTTGCCATTACATGATAATAACAACTTCGCAATTTTGCCTATTACCTACTTACACAATCATAAGTCATAGTGTGTTAATAAAATGTATCACAAGCATGCCAACTACAATAGAAACTAAAATATCCTGATGTTCTATATGCACTTAAGGTTGTGTTCGGGATCATGGATTTTAAACTTTGGATTTTGATTTGTGGATAGACACAGTCCGGTATAAGTCATTGCATGTTAATAAAATGTAGAACACGCAACCAACTAGAACAAAAACAACACTAGCTTGATGATTCTATATGCACTAAGGTTGTATTTGGGAGCATGGATTTTGAATGTTGGAGTTGCATTTATGTGGATTTAGACATGCAAACAATTGAGAAGTAATGAAACTAAAACATAGCATTCATATAAATTATTAGAAAAGAAATCACAAAATCCATAATTTCCAAGAGATGTGGCAAGAGTTTCTCAAGATATGACAATGGCAAAAGCTGACATTCTATGAAAATAACAGTTTTAAATTATTTTCCAACTTGCTCACACAATTATAACATGTTGCTAAAATGTTGCACAACCATACCAAGTGGAATAGAAACCGAACTAACTAGATGATTTTAGACTTAAACATAATATTCTCAACACAGTCACCAATGACAATGTAATTAAAACATGCAAAAGTTTAATTGCGATATTCATATTTCACATGAACTGGTCGGGACAAATGCATTGCTATCTCTTAATCTAGCAATTTCAAGAATCAATTGTTCAATTTAATTTATGAAAGTAATGTCATCCAATGAATGTGTTTACTTTTTAAAAGAGCCCAAAAAATACCTATCTTAAATTGTGTGGAAGAAAGCACAGTATTGCAAAAATCCCAAGTGGTGTCAGATTTCCATAGGATATGAAAATATGACAAAATTTAGTAACACAGCATAATGCTATATTTTAACAAACATGGCAACAATGAAATATTTTTGAATGCAGAGACCACATTGCAAGGCCTCAAGATAAGAAAAATATAAAGGGCAGGGAGGAGGAGGTTAAGATGGTGATAATATGATGGCGATGATGTTTGTAATGATTATGGCAAACTTACATTTCAATTATGGGCTTCAGAAAAGGCACAGCTTTCTCAATTCCTTCGATGTTTGCAAGGGACTGTACAAATGCAATGGGAATCATGAAAAAGAAGGTGAGGAAGAAGAATGCAACGGCAATGATTAGCCTTCTAACTGTGAGCAAAACATATGGAATTGCCAGGTTATCCCAATATACATCACGGGGCTCTGGAGCCCACTCAGTTATCCAAATGGTTGGATTTCTATATAATTGAGTTTGTGCAGAAACGGCAGCACCCCATCGATTTTTGAAGGAAACAAAAGCTGCTGGCATGATAGATTTATGGTTGCTCATAATCTTATCTCTTTCTCTGTTTATCTGAGAATTTTGTTATTCAAAAGAATAAAAGCAATTAATCATTCTCCAAAATGCCAACAAAGAAAGGAAGCATAGCACTAAACACATATTTCTAAACTTGCACAATTTATTCCACATTGCATCTGAAGTTTCAGAGGGATCACACAGTCCAATTTTTGGCAAAAATATCTACAATACTATTCATGCAAAAGTTGAGACAAACCTGCTCAAATTATTAGAGTGAGAGGAGAGTTTATCCTTTTGGGCGATATAATTTTGTATTAAACTTACAACCACATCATTTGACCTCTTTTCTTATAAACTAAACTAGCTTGCAATGCTTACTAGCAAACCTGCCCACCTGCCTGACCCAAATCCAAAAGAAGTAGCCAGAGTCCTCACCCCAAACCTGAAAGATAAAGCTAAGCAGCCAAACTAGCCGACCTATACCCATTTGGATACAAACAAATGTGGCACTTGTCTGTCAATGAACCAGTTGAAATCTTGTCACTTCCAAAGAACTGATTTGTCGCAGTTTTTGGTTCTCTGTGATATCGAGCTACAAAATTGTGTTCAACTGGAGGAAGTTTATAAACCTTGAGCAACACCATGCATATTACAAATCAATGTTTTTCAGCATCACCATCTTATGGACAGTGCACTAATCAACTGTGTAGGGCTTTAAGAAACAATCTAACTCATAAACGACTGCTTGAGTTCAAATGAAAATCCCCCACAATGAGATAAAGAAGAAAATAATTAGCAGGACAGGCAATAAGCCTTAAAATTTCAGACCATTTTTGGAAAATAACAGCAAAACATCTGTGAGTTGCAAGTATCATTTCTTCTATTATATTTTTATAATGGTAGTATATGTGTGCATGGTATTGTGTAAATAGTAAAAGAAAGCTAAGATTCTTGTTCTAGAAGCCAAAAAGAAAAACAGTACAAATTGGAAATACAAGAAAAACACAAAGTCAAAGAGTGGCACATACTTTTCTTGATAGCCTCTCAATCTTGGCTGTATAAAAATCAATTGCATCAACTCTAATTCCCCAAAGGCCAAGAAAACCAGTCTGCTAAGAGGAAAAGAAATTCCTCACAGACCGTTAGAAGTTTGGAAAGTAAAAGTGAGAAATAAAGTGATTTCATATTCTTCTTTATAACACTAATGCCAATATATATCAAGTAATTGCAGGGCTTTAGCAATCAATACCTTCAAAGATGGCCTCTTAGATTCGTCTCGAGAATATTTAAGTTGATAGAAGTCAAGCCAATTGCGCATTTTTTTCTTCTCATTTACTAATGTAGTTACTTCATTTGCATTATATACAACCTGCATGCAGATCCCTAAATAGATTTAGAAAGAATACTTCATCTTGGAATAACTAACCATTTCAGTGCATGAATATAATTTACATAAAAAAGAAACAGATGGACCCTGTCAACCATATTAAGATTGTATTTGTAAAAAAAAGTGAAACAACATTGTGGAAAATGAACTTGGATGTCTTATTACACAGCATGTATTCAGAAAAGTGATTTGAAAGTTCATTTGTAAATGAAACATAGAACAGAGAAAAGTTATGATTTCAAATTAAAAAAAAAAAAAAAACACTTTTCTATGGGGATTGTCGAACTTAAGATTTCAATGTGTCTAGTGCAAGGTTTGGATGCCCAAACTTTCCTATAATACTTATGAGAGACTCATTTAAAAGTAAACAAAGCTAGCTAAATCTTAGAGTTGCCATAAAATTTACATGATCATTCCCATAAGCTCATCTGAAGTACAAAACACTACAATATAAGTCAAAATTCACCTCAAACACAAAAATAAATTTTCATTTTCACCCTGTAGAGAAATATTATTGCGTACTCTTTCTATGCCTCTTTAGAGTTCACATTGATCAAACTAACTTGCCCCTCCCTTGCAGATGAAAATTTAAAACAAAAGGAGAGAAGATATGTACTAAAACTGCATGTTAATCATTTACAATTTTTAAAGGTAATAAAAAATAAATTAAAGAAAACTGATATGAGCACAGCCAGTATATGAAAACTGCAACCTTAAACCACATTACTGAAAGGTAGATTTTATTCTTAACGGAGAGTTAAGAAAGTTAGGAACTCCAACAAGATTAATTACACAAGAAAAGCTGAAGGCAAGAGGACAACTCAAACTGGTCATTGGACTTTGAAATGTCCATGTACTCAACCCAAACTGATATGATCACTGGAGATCACTGGGCCCAGCATGCTTGAAAGCACATCAAATCTTGGGCAAACCAAGCTGAGGTGAGGTCACCTAAGGAAGCATCAGCCAACATTATGTAAATGGTCATTTTATGATTTTGTCCCTAGTTAAAAAAATAATCTCAAGCTTGGCCCCAAAAGAAAGAGAAGAGATAGATAAATCAACAGACTAGAGAGAGAAAATAGGGAGGGGGAGAGAGTACATAAAGAAGAGAATAAGAGAATAAAGCACAGAAGAAGAAAGGAGGAGACATGAGAAAGAGGGAGAGAATCAGATGCGAGGAAGAAGAGGAGAAAGACTCCCTTAAGTGAGAGAGAGAGAGAGAGAGAGGGAGAGAGTGAGAGAGTAATGCGAGACTCAATTAAACATCCAAAAATTAATTATCCTTACATCACAAGCCTATACTTATGGGCAAATAAGAAACCCTAAAGATAAAACTATATAAAAAAATTACAAAAATCCAAAAAAAATAAAAATTTTAAACTAACCCAAAAGTGATTAAAAATCATTAAAATAACTAATATCCCCAAAAAAAATATAAAATCACTAATTTTTTAACTATACGCCTTTTAATATTTTTTATATCTGTTTAAAATGCAGCAAAAGTGGCCCTCCGGCATACTCCCTCAGCTAAAAAGAACTCAACTCCAAAGAGTTAGACTACAAGTACAACTGTAATAGCTCAAGATCAAGCAAAGATCATCCTCAGGTAGCCAAGTAAAATGCAACTTCTTCAATAAGGAAGTCACCCACTCATCATTTAATATAATCTCAATCTCAACTTGCTATCATGGAATAGAAGGTACTTAACATAACGTGCCTGGATAAGATGTCAAATCCTCCACATAAAAAACAATACTAGTATATATAAGCAGACAAATCAAGCATATAAGCATTACATCCAAATTTTCTGATAATGGGAAATGGAAAAATGGCCAGAGCATGCAGTTTCTTAAATGAACTCTTGGGATACTGCCATAGATGAACACAAGTCATGGCACTATCACCGACATAACATCTCTAGCTTTATGATGCATATCAGCATCAAATTTATGATCTATATTATCAGCATCAAGTTTATGATCTATATTACTCGTGGCAAGTTTGTGGCTAGCCTTAACATGCAAAAATCATGGATATGTTGGGCAAAGGACTCAGTAGGTTTATAAGTGCAGCATTATGTGGTAAAGGAATAAGAGCAATGGGAGCATGGGGTTTGTTTGGAGCGTGATTGATAAACTTTACATCCCTATAGGCTATAGCTAAGCAAACCCTGTAGTTTGACAACTTCCCAAAGAGTAGCTTAGTGACATGTGACGCATGAGAAGTCTTGTGACAAAGAATAAAATGCACCATTATGGAGAATGTGTTTACTACCACAAAAATAAAATCATGAACTTGGGCTGTTAAGGGAAAACCTACAACAAAATCCATACTCAAGTCTTTCCATAGCATGTGTGGCAAAGGAAGAGATGTGTAAATTCCAGTGTTTTACTTCCTAGTTTTTGCTAATCGGGAAGTGTGATATTGGGAACTAGCCTAGCAATGTCTCCTTTTCAACCAAAATAGAACCTATCCTCAACGCGCAATGATCTTGTCTCTAGCTAAATGCCAGCTAAACCACCTACATGCAGCTCCCAAATTAAGAGATCTCGAAATGAAGGAAGAGATGTGTAAAGTCCAGTGTTTTACTTCCTAGTTTTTGCTAATCGGGAAGTGTAATATTGGGAACTAGCCTAGCAATGTCTCTTTTTCAACCAAAATAGAACCTATCCTCAATGGGCAATGATCTTGTCTCTAGCTAAATGCCAGCTAAATCACCTACATGCAGCTCCCAAATTAAGAGATCTCGAAATGAAGTGCATAGGATGCATGGTCTAGTGCCCTTAAATAAACAATCTCCCTGGACAACAAAATCAATGTATTTCATACAGGTACCACCACTCACTTCCAAAAAAATGATCTCAAAATCAAGGCAGGCCATATATACTCATCCTTCAATTTTCAAATCCAACAACCTTAGCGCTTATCCTATGAAGAACAGTTACTACTCAACCAAGGCCATTGGAAACCTTATTCTCAACACATGAATGGCACAAGAGAGAAAAGGTGTACTTATTCAAGAATTCTACTCTCCTAGCATGCCTAGAACCAAGGTCTTAAATTTTGATTTCGACTCAAATTTCGAAGCTCCAAAAGAACGGAAATTTTGATGGAATTTCCGATTTCGATGTCAATTTTGATTTCGATTTAAAAAAATAACGGAAACTAGTAGTAAAGCATGAAATTATTTGTGAAACTTTAGAAATGGTTAAAAAATATAATAATATAAGTGTTAAGACTAATATATTACAAATTAAATACATCTATGTTTTGTATAGGGTGGAAAAGTTGTAAAATAGTACGTGTATCAAACATGTTTGTAAGATAATGTACATTAAACAGATTCAGTTAATGCAAATGAAATTCATAATTCATTTAAATATTATTTATTATACAAATATTGATAATTTAGACATGAATGGTTAAATAAAATATTACTATAAGTTTATTTTTTCATATAATTTCAAAAGCACTTGTGGTCACCTTTTGTTTCAATAATATAAATTAAAATAGAAATTTCACTTCACTCTTGAATCTCTCGTTTGAATTTCGACGAAATTTCATTGTATAGTTAAAATTTCAACAAATTTCGCTAAAATTTCGAGGTTTCAATAAATTTTGGATGATTCATTGAGATTTCAATAGAAATTATGCAAGACGGAAATCGACTGCCATTTCGATTTCGAGGGTGATAGAAATCGGAAATTTCGACAGAAATTTCGACAATTTCATGGAAATTTAAGACCATGCCTAGAACACAATTTAGTTTGTGACTTAGAGTTGAGCACAAATTCTTGAGGCAAAAAATAGTATCTCCAATGGTGGAGGGATCTAACCACAACATAAAACTCTTTATCATAAGTGTTAACCTATTTTTAACCTCAAAGAGTTTTTCACTAAAAAATGCTATTGTGTATCCCTATTAGGCCTACTGGCTAAAAACATTGCTTAAACCTATTGTAGATGAATCTCAAAGACTTTACTGAAATTAGGATGCCTAAGTACACATGCTTGAATCATCTCCCAATCTTAACAAGGCCCTAGCAGCTTTAGGGCCCAATGAAACTCTCCATTCTTCATACAATCAATGGTAAAAGACATGATAGTACTAAAACCCCTAATGAGATACCTATACAAAGTAGCTAAGCCATGAAAACTCCAAACATCTGAAATAGTCCTAGGCTTAGGCCATTCTAGTACTCTCTAACGGCTTTGACATTGTATAGGTAAGCTACTATATCAAGTAGAGTTGGCCACTTGGCCATAATGTTTTGATGAAAACAAACTATTAACGCTAAGGATTTTTAGTTTGAGTTGATTTCAATAGTTTCTAAATCATTAGAGAAGGATTTTTGAGAAAGCTTGAATATTTAACAAACAAAAACACAACAACCAAGCCTCAAGTCCCACTAGCTTTAATTTTAATTTTTCAATCTTTTGTACATTGTAAATGTTCAAATTAGTAATATTGTGTGCTTAAACTCTATAGGTTTATCACGTCATGTCATAAGCAAATAAAACAATAAGAATATAGATTGTTCTAGGCCATTCATGCACGAAGTGGTTGACCGCCCAAGGGGTTAGTTGGCCGAACTCGGCCAAGGTGGCCGACCGCCTTTTTTTTGCTATTTCTTTGCACAATAATGGCTAGTTTCCAAGTTAACTGCTACAAATCTAGGTCTACACAATGATATGCACACAATAGCGGGCAAAAACATACACTGCGACCATAAAACTTATATATACGCCCTTTTAGCCTAAAAAAACAGTACTGAGACTATTGGCAAACATACACGAGCTAGTTTTCTTTTCCATTCTCTCCTTAATCTCTATATCTGATCATCTACTTTCAAAGACAGAACTTTTAAGAACTCTTTGTGGCATAACTTGATACCCCTTTTCCCTAAAGGTTTTAGATACATAAGCCTTGCTTCAAACTTGTATACTTATGCTTGTGAATATATAATTATATATATATATTTATATTTCTTCCATGTTGTAAAATTTGGTGTCCTTCACTTGGTGAAAGAAAATGGATGTTACAAGATTTGGATATTGGAACCCAAAGGTGGTTAAGGCCTTGAGATAGTGGATGAAGGCTTAGGGAGTCAAACCACTACAAAGAGCTTGCTCTTCTTCTTCTCTTAATCTCTTTAATTACTTTTGTTTGTGTGTTTTTGCTCATGGTAATTTAGTTTGAATAAGCTTAAAAGTTTTAATAAGACCCAATTCACCTTTTCTTAAGTTCCCTCTGGGATAGCACATAGTGGCTACGAAATATAGGAGGAGGAGTACTCTAGTTTGCAAGAAAGTACACTTCTTAAAATTAGCGTAGAATTTGGATTCCCTAGGAGTGGTGAAGACCTAACATAGATAACATAGATGCTCCTCTCCAGACCTACTATATGCTAAGATATCATCAAAGTAGACCACAAGGAATTTTTATATGAACGGTTGAAATAAATGTTTTGCAAATTCATAAACCTTATGAAAGTACTAGGTGTTGTAAAGTTAGAGATGGAGGAGAGAAGAAAAGAAGAAGAAATCAAAAGAAAGAAGAAGGTGGCAATTTCCTGGAGACTTATGTACAGCTCCACGTTTGCCCTCTTATACATTAATAATAGCATAAGTCTTAAGGACAAAAATACCCCCCCACTCACAAATAACCTAATATCTTTTAACACTCCCCTTCAATATGAAGGCATATAAATATCACCAAACCCCAACTTATTACAACCATTAGACAAGGTAGGACTAAATAAGGGCTTTGTAAAAGCCTCGCCTAACTAATCCATAGATCTCACAAAAGGAGTCCTTACGACCTTCTTCAACACAACATCCCTCACAAAAATGACAATAAACTTCGATGCATTTTGCCCTTAAATGGAATACTGGATTTGTAACGCCCCGAACCCACCAAGTGGGGCCCGAAGGTTATGTTTTTCATTCACTTGTTTCTGATACCATACACCACAATCATGCAGTAGAAATAAATATACAACCTCAATTTAAATACCAGAGTCTATCTATAAACCTTGAAAACAGCTGCATCCATCTGTTTATATTACATCATTCCTTAAAGTCTGCAGAACCGTTTGGCTTTATATATTCCATATTAATAATAAAACTTAAAATACCCTACTTACCATAATTTTGGGATGGTGCCCCAAAATCCCAACTCAACGATCCACTCCGGCTACTTTGCAGAGAATGGTCCTACGAACCTCGTGGTGGTTCCGGATCGTCAAAACGGACCTTTATGGAGCAAGAATCAAAGAAAATGGAGGGAGAAACCATAGGGTTTCGGAGAGAAAGAAAGAAGGAATTTTGATTTCCTTTGAAATATGCTCGCAAGTCTTCCTTAATGTTTCCTCTGCACAGAAAACTGTCGCCGGTTTTCTTTGGCCTCCAGAAAACCGTCGCCGGTTTTCTTTGGCCTCCAGAAAACCGTCGCCGGTTTTCTGTTCCCTCCAGAAAACTGTCACCTGTTTTCTCTCCTCCCAACCAAAAACCTCCTTTTCTCAATTATTTTTATTATTTTATTTTCCCGGGTCTCTACATTCTCCCCTCCTTTTAAAATTTCGTCCTCGAAATTTGTTAATCCATCATTTTTCACAACTTAAAAGTTAGCTAACCACATTCATACAGTTCAATTAATTCTAACATATGCAGCATTGAATCACTTAAAATCAAACAAGACTATCGCTTATGCAAACATATACATATTACGTGCACCTCTAGCATTGTCCCCCTCAGTCGTACCAAGCATATAAACATGCTCGGGCCACCGCCGCCACAAGGCACCTAGTTGTTCCTCTTATTTTGATCAGGAGCGGGTGCATTATATGGTGGAGCACAACAATCACAAGCTATGTAGCCATATTTGCCACACCTATAACATACAGTATTTCCACCCCGACATTCCCCCCAATGCCTCCGATTACATCTGGCACAAAGGAGGTGGAATGAATTCTCCTGATAATCTTGATCTGCCCTATTCAACCTCTGACCCCTAGCATCTTGATCTCCCCTCTAGCAATCCTGTCGGACATCAGTATGTGAGCTGGAAGGTATGGATCTCTTCTTCTGTTTCGCTTCTGCCTCACTCTCCTGTATACTAGCCTCAACTACCATGGCCCTGTCCACCAGCTCAGAGAAACTCTGAGTTAAGCGCGTATCCTCTGCCTCAGTCCTCTCTCAAACATCTGGGCTTTCAGTGACTCGTTCGGGACCATGCATGGAGCAAAGCGTGATAACTCCACAAACTTGGCCGCATATTGTTGCACAGTCATGGACCCCTAGGTCAAATGTAGAAACTCCTCTACTTTCGCCTCTCAGGTGGCAACCGAGAAGTATCTGCCGAAGAAGACCTCCCTAAAACAGCTCCAGGTAATAGATGTATACCCTGGCCGCTGCTCCTCTACCAGCTTTGCTGACCTCCACCACCTCTTGGCCTCCCTAACCAGTTTAAAGGTAGCATATTGTACCATCTGCTCCTCAGTACAGTGCAGAGTAGTCAGAATCTCTTCCATCTCCTGAATCCAGTCCTCAGCTACAATCAGGTCTGCACCTCCTTTGAAAGCCAGCGAACTTGTTCGGGTGAACTGCTGAAAAGTGCAGCCCCCATCTGCTAGTGGACCCTGCTCTCTCTGAGCTTCCTTCTTAGCCTGACGTACGATACTACGCAGCACCACCGAGACATCAACGTCATCCTTACTGGAGGTATCCACGTGTTTATCTTCTCCGATATCAATGTCCTTCCCCCTAGGATCCATCCTGAAGATAGGATAAAAACATATTTAGAATCTCCTCATTTATCATAACTCAAACAAGTTTAAAATGAAAAACTACTTTAGCATAGAAGTTCTAATCTACAATTCGTTCATACCATCTTACCACAAAACCGTAACATCGAAACGATAAACATACTTAACCGACCTAGCGTTCCGACTTACGTGCCCAAGTTCCAGTCTCTCAACTCAGAAACGAAACCATTAATGGATTTACCATAATTTTCCAGGGAGCATTGCGTCTCGCCTCCTCCATCTGGATCAAACAACAGGAGGCGGGCCTTATCGAACTAATGACTAGCCCCAGAGACCAACATGTGTCCTTTTCAGTGTGTTTTGTCCTCACTTACACACTTCCTCAGAAAACTTCACAGAAGGTCACCCATCCCATGATTACTCCAAGCCAAGCAAGCTTAACCGTGGAGTTCTTATGGGAAGGCTCCTGAAAAGAAAGGTTCACCTTGTTGATATGGGTAGTAACATCAAATCATTTTTAAGTCTTTCTTCCACGGGGTATCACATTCTCCCCGACTTATAGAACGCAACGTCCTCGTTGCCAACCCACATTTCCAAACCCAGGTGATATGAATCTCATCACACTTCCGGTTAGGTAATTGCTCTAATACCATTATGTAATGGCCCAACTTGGTTCTGTCAGGGAGCACTGCATCTCTCCTCCTCCACCTGGACCAGACAACAGGGGGGCGGGACTTGTTAGATTAATGACTAGCCTCACAGACCAACACGTGTCCTTTTTAGTGTGTTTTGTCTTCACTCACGCACTTCCTGAGAAAACTTCTCAGAAGGTCACCCATCCCAAGATTACTCCAAGCCAAGCACACTTAACTGTGGAGTTCTTATGGGAAGGCTCTCGAAAAGAAAGGTGTACCTTGTTGATATGGGTAGTAACATCTAATCCTTTTTAAGCCATTCTTCCATTGGGTATCACGGGATTGCAAGCGATATAAATGGCAACTTTATTATTATAAAATATATCAATTGGTTTCATTATCGAGACCCCATCTCTAGAATAAAATATTTTAGCCATATAATCTCACTCACAGTATAAGGCATAGCTTGGTATTCTTCTTCAGGACAAGATCTAGCTACAATTGTTTGTTTCTTGCAATGCCAAGCAACAATATTACCTCCCATGAATGTATAGTATCTAGTAGTAGACCTTCGGTCAACAATAGAGCTAACCTAATCTGTATTAAAGTATTCAATGATATTTTTATTAAATTTCTATATCAAACATTTGTCAAGAGAGCATTTGAGATACCATAAACCCTACAAACAACATTCCAATGTGGTGGTTTGGGATTTTCCATAAACTGACTCACCACCCTTACTGAAAAAGATATGTCAGGTCTAGTGATAGTCAAGTAGATCAACTTGGCAACCAATTGCCTATATCGACACTTGCCTTCAAATTCTGATCCAACATCCCTAGACAAGTTCACTCTAATAGATTCAACCTTGTCCTACATTGTAGAATCTCTACGCTAAGAAAGTAGCTAAGTACCTAAGTCCTTGATTTGAAATTTAACTTGAAGCTACTGCTTAACATTCGCAATCCCGCTCTAGTCACTACTAGTGATGATGATATCATCAACATAAAGTGCTAGAGTACCACACTTGTCTCTGATTTGTGAATAATGACTGAATGATTAGAATAGTACTGGATAAAGCCAAATGTAGAAACCAACACACTGAATTAATCAAACCAGGCTCGAAGAGATTGCTTAAGACCATTAATGGTCTTATGCAACCAAAATACTTTGCCATCCTCCCCCTAAGTAAAATACCTAGGTGATTGCTCTATGTATACCTCTTCTCGAATCTCCATATAAAAAGAAACTCTTCACATTCAATTGGTACAAGGGCTAATCAAAATTAACTATCAAGGAGATCAATACAAGAATAAAATTTAGTTGAGCAATAGGAGAGAAGGTTTCAAAATAATCAATACCATGCTTGGGTCACTTAGCAACCAATTGAGCCTTAAGACGTTCAATAGAGCCATTAGGAAGATATTTAATCGTTTAGAGTCTTTAGACTCAATGGCACCTAACTAACTCCTTATCAAGAGGAAGATCCACCAAGTTCCATGTCCCTCGAGTGGTCAAAGCCTCCATTTCTTCATCCATTGCATGCTTTCAATTTTGGGTTGGCAAGCACCTTAACATGCGAGGAAGGAACCAAAATAGAGGAAATAGAAAAGGCAAAAGAAATTGTAGGATTACGAAGGCAAAGAACTAAAACATAATGAGCAATAGGATAAGTAACTAAGGATCACATACATGTTTGAGTACCTTTCCGGTGAGCAATGGGCAAATCCAAGTCATATTGGGATGGATCTCCAAAACCAAAAGTCGAAATAGTAATGGGCAGAAGAGGTAAGTGCATGGTGTTAGTGATGTTCGTGCTTGCATTTTGTCATTCATAAACCCTCAATTGTTTATCTTTGTCTACATCTAATGGATTTGGAAGAGGGGCAGAGAATTTTGGGAGAGGGATAATGGAAGAATTAGAGGATCAACACATGATGGGGAATCAAAAATCATTAATAGGCTCAAATATATTCATCCAAGGAGGACCCTACACTAGAGAAATAAGGTTTCCCTTCCAAAAAAGTGAAATTTGGACTAACATAGTCCTAGCGAGTATGGGGATCATAACATCTATATCCTTTTTGAGTTCTCAAGTGCTTGACAAGGACACATTTAGCAACATAAGGATAGAATTTGTCCTACCCAATATGTGGGACGTGAACAAAACAAATGCAACCAAAGATATGAGGCACAACAAAGAACATGGGTGATTGAGCCACACTACATGTCATATGGGAGGAGGCGCTAGAATCAATCACCTAGGGTGAAGAGGATGAAGAGGCAAAAAGTCCGGTTGTAACAAATGGGCCACAATAGTATTATATGTAGAAGAATGAGTTTTGAGTTGTTAAACCATGCAAACAAAATTGTTATACTCTTCCTAGGATACGGTAAATGAGAACTGAGATTAAAGGTGTACTCCCTAGAGGGGGGTCAATTGGGTGATTAAAATTTATTTGCAGAATTTCAGTTGATTATTACCCTTTTATTTTAGATTACAGCAATCACATAATCATAAAGATCTATCAGCGACCGTACTATACCAATAGCAATCCTAGGTATATATGAATGTAAATATGAGATTATAAACCAAATCCAAATTTCAATGCTTCAATAGTTGAGCAATATTCAAAATCAGTGTTTCTTTTCAGCAATGAACAATAATAATCTCAAGATACAACTTCAATAAATCAATCTTAAGTATCTTGCAATTTTTGTTCAATAGAATAATCAATCACACTTGTTTTACCTCAGCTTTTGTATTCAGAAATTCAGTAATTAAATCTTATCAGAATTTTCAATTTAACAATCATAACCAATATAGTTCCTTGATTCAAATACAACCAAAATCAGTATTCCAGCAAATTCCCAATATCCAGCAAGTTCTCAATGATTAAATAAGCATACACACAGTTTATAATCTTGCAAGAATGTACAGAGTTTAAGGGAAGAAGAGCTGAACACCAGATTTTTACAAGGTTCAGCCAGCGGCCTACATCCTTGCCTCAAGCAACATGCTATGAGGATTTCCTTTCCACTTCGTTACTAGGTGAAGCAATCCTCTCTCCGTTCAAGGTGGAGATCCATCTCTAACAAGAACAACCCTCTCGCTAGGCAACGATTCAAATACCCTGAACCGTCAAAAACGATCACAAGGAAACAAACTTTGTTCGTACAATGAAATACTCTCAAAAAGAGCAGATTCTTACTAGTTAGAATCAATATACTTCAATCAAAAACAATAAAGAAGTTGAAGCCCAGATTTATATCACCAGTGTTTTGATTTAAAGAGTGAAGAAAGCGAGAGGTTGAATCAGAATTTCAGTAGAAAATTCAGCAAGAGCACAATAATGCTTTCAGCAAACTTTCAGCAGTATAATTTTGAAAATATGATTCATATGTGCTTTGTATGTTACCCTAATGTGCAAGAATAAAACATATAAATAGTGCACAAGGGTTTCTTATCATTTTCCCCAAGTTTTCTATAAGTTTAGAAGCCAAGAAATCAATTTTGGAAACTTTATCAGCGCTGTTTAAAACTTAAAACTTGGACTTCAGTTGACTAAGACCCGAGGGTCAATCGCCTGAGCTATTTAAAATTAGCACATTTTGAAAGTCAGTGCTGAGTCAGTCGACTAAACTTAAGGGCTCAGTCGCCTGCTCCTGTTCTATCCATTTATTAACAAAGTCAGCAACACATCAGTCGCCTGATGTTTAAACATCAGTCGCTTGTTCTGCTTGCTACTTCTTGGTTTTTCAAGATTTGGTTTCAAAACTTAACTTCGAACTTGGAAAACTTATTTGAGACTTTATGAAAAATATTTTCCCTGATTTAAAACAGGTCTCTAAGTCAATGATATTTCCTACGAGCTTCAAACATCAGTATTGAATTTTGTGAAGTACTTACATGAGACTTTTATAAGATTAAAACTATCTAAGCTCTAAGTCTTCATGCTTTAGCTTCCATGCTATGTCCTGCTTGAACCATTTCTTCAATATGCTTTAACTTTCTCATTACTCATAGCTTTAAGTGCAAACTTCATTTAAGCTCGTCAAATACTTGAACTTGATCTCATGAATACCTTTGAGCCCTGAAACTATACTTAAACAAACATGTTAAGTACCCTTGATTTGTTATCATCAAAACGAGATTAAGCCTTGTTAGGCCAACAAGAACCATGTACACAAGATTGTAATACTCTTTCCAGGATATGGTAAATGATGTACTCAATTCCCAGTGGAGTGGCTAGGTACACTTGAACTTTCAACAATAGGGTCACCCTCAGCAACAAACTTATTAGCCCAAGTTGGTTTCCAGTAGAGATCCTAGCAGCTATCAATAGGATGGTTTTTCTTGCCACAATTTGTGCAAATGTGAGAACTACCATGAAAGGATCCTCTTCTAGATACACTAACTCTACCTTCCAACCCCCATCCTCATCCTCGAACACTCCCCCTTACTATGGCTGGAGGTGGTGCTAAACATGGCTAAAACTATCACGGGAAGAAGCTTAAGGAGAAGATTGAGAACCATCTTTGGTGATTTGTTGGATTCTAAAGTAGGCTTCATCCATGGATGATATGGTTCATTGGCAAGAATATAATTGATGGTGGGTTGAAGCCCAAAACTCAATCTAGTCAAAACTTGGCAGCCAAAAATTCTGTCCATTGTCTCTTAATAATCTCAATGTTGGAACTAATTGGTTGATAGATGTTTAGTTCCTCCTCCTACATACCCTTGAAAGTGCTATAATACTCATTAATGGATCTACCTTCTTGGTCATATTTGAAAAACTGGATCTACCTTCTTGGTCATAATTGAAGAACTTCTCATATAGGTAAAAGATACGAGTTTGATTTTTATCTTGAGAGAAGCTTTCACAAATATCATCCCATACAGGCTTTGCTGTTTTATGAAACATCATGTTCACAGCAATTCTTGGTTTCATGCTATTCCACAACCACACAAGCAATATATCATTCTCTTTTATCCTATCTTCATAATCCTTGGAGTTTGGAGCTGGAGGAGAATGCAACAAGTACTCCCTTTTACATTAATATACACATGCATCCCATGAGACCACAACAGTTAGTTGGAGGATACAATCAATTTGATGGATATGATCAGTACATTATAGTATCTACTGAGGCTCTTTCTATAGAGGCCATCAAAACTATTCCCCTATAAACTAGGTGCACATTTGTATTGGGAATGGATAACGCAGAAACTATGGAAGATCAAGCAGCACACACGAGCACAACAGGCACTTAATAAACTATATGGTAGCACAGCAGCTGCAGGAATTGTTGCTGGCAACAACTAGACGAAAGTGCAAAGTCATTGAAAATGAATCAAAACAGACCACCAGAAATTGAAACACGATTGTGAGAAAACAAGCAATCGCAAACACGTAAAATTGAAACAACTTCATCATGCCAACACCAGCCAGAACAGCATAACAGCGCTGGCAGTATTCCCTAAGAAGAGCATAACTTCTTCACATCAACAAACCACCACAAACAGACATCGTCCTATCAAGGATGGTGTAGAGCCAAACCGCGATAAAAATTGATCCCTAAATGACTCTCAAACCAACCAGAAAATCAATTTTGAGAATTAATTAGGTGATAAGAGAAAAAACGAAAAAACAGAGTATCTGAAAAAACAGCTGTGATAAATCAGATTTAGACGTGATTAATGCATTGATACCATGTTGTAAAGTTCCAGACGGAGGGGCGAGAGAAGAAGAGAAGAAGAGAAAAAGAAAGCAAGAGAAAGAAGGAAGGGGTAGTTTCCTGGAGACTTACATACCACTCCAGGCCTGCCTTCTAATAAAAGTCTCAAGGACAAAAATAACCCTATTTGCACAACCTAATTGCTGAAATAATCTATTCTCTTCTACTAACTAGGATCACTAGAGAGGCCAAAGGGCATGATTCGCCACTCAAATAAGCTAATTGATTCTTAATTGCCATTTCCCATTTATGTTCTTGTCTAATGCAAATTTGATGACAAGTCGATCTTGGAGAAGCAACTAGAGCCAACTAAAATATTAAGCATGTTCTCAAGTCTAAGGATAGGAATCTATACTTGATGGTGATCTTATTAAAGGCTCTACATATATGCACATCATCAAAGATCCAATTTTCTTTGTATGAAGGGTAGGCACCGTAAATGGACTAAGGTTATGTCTCACATAGCTTTTTTGGAGAAGATTTCTTACCTATAGCATGCTCCTTTGTATTCACCCTATAATGAAGCATGCTGCTTTTCATTCACCTTTAAATGAGGCATGCTAGGCAATTGTGGCACTGGGGACAAATCTGTAGCATGTTGAATGTCTTGCAATGAAACCCACTACAAACCTTATTGGGTACTATGTCACAAAACTCAACCAACAACTTCCATACCCATCGCAAAAACTCACTTTGGAACCTAGTGGTCTAGAGGGAACAAATTGAGCCATGACTTCTCAGAAGCACTTGTTCTCTAAAATTTTTCTATCGAAGTCCTAAAATCTAACAATTGGATACTTTTACTAATCCTAACAGCCTAGCAAAGACATGTTGGTTTGGCTTGTCCTAAACTTGGGATTCTTGTGGTCAAAAAGATCTTCCTGTCTTTGTATATGAAAACATAAGTGATCTTCCTACAATGTTTGGTTAGATCAAGATCATATAACCATGGTGCCCTAACACGAAATAGGGTACATCCATGGATAGCACACTATAAAAAACTCATCTTAGTGACTGGTATATTCATCTTGTTTACACAATTTACTCTAAAAGGATGGTGGTGTGGCTCTACCTTAAGGTTTAATCTATTTAGTGCAACTTAGGGGACTACATTCACGCTACCATCCTATTAATAATCAATTTACATGTCCTATCTCCATAACTAATGAAAATGTGAAAAATAATAGATCACTTCCATGTCTCATTGTCCATAGAAGTGGAGAAGACATATCTCCCACACTAATGCGGTTCTCATCCCCATAAGAATTATCTACTAGTTCACCCTCATTTCCCCAAATACTCCAAAGCATCTAATTTTGATCCTTACACTTTGGTATGTCATCAGCCTTATGCTCCAATGCTAAGGCTCATTAGGGACAACGAGCAACTATGTGACCGAAAGGGTGTCATCAATGGCACTGCACAAATGAGCTTCTAGCTTGAGGAATGATAAATTTAATAGAATGAGTGACACAATAAGACTCCACCTACCTAGTGTGGAAAATAATAGTTTAATTCCACTTCTCATTGTCCATAATAGTGGACAAAATGCATCTCACCACACTAACATGGTTCTCATCCACTGCAAAATCATCTACTAACTAATTATAGCATCCATAACCTTATCCTCATGTTTGAGTATGTCATTGGCCTCATGTTCTAATGCTAAGACTAGTGAGGGACCACAAGCAGCAACATTACCTCAAGCATGGCAATGATGACACTGCATAGATGAGCTACTTGCTTGAGTGAAAAACCCACTAAAACAAGTGACAAGATGGGTCTCTACCAGCCTAGTAGTACTCTCTTTAGAGGTAGACCGAGGTGCAATTCTCTATTAGGGAATGATAGACCTTGACTAAGCAAGGGATTTAGATTGACAGGACTTACTCTCTTGAACTGATATCCTATGAGAAGTCTTCAAGTACTTCTTTGCGGCAATGACTTTTAGGTAGGCTATCTTTAGAGATTCAAGTGAATACAACTTGAACTATCTTTTAATATCCTCCTAGCAATTAAGGAACCTAGTGGGCATATGATATATGTCCTTGATAATAGCACTCCTAAGAAAAATATCCTCAAATAGTTCCAATGGCTATGGTGGTGGTTTATCTCTTGTTCAAGAGCTTATTAAACAAATTACTATAAAAAAAAGCCCATTAAACAAATATTTTTTTATAGGAAGAAGGGAGGTACTTTTTAGCCTTTGTCTGATCACTTGGTAATAAGAGGTTCATCAAACTGGAAGGCTTGAAGAACAATTTTCCAATACTTCTTAGTTGGACCAATGAGTTTTGAAAACCAAGGTGCAGTCCCAAGAGGGGGGGTGAATTGGATTTTAAAAAAATTTTCTTAATTCCTTTTAAGACTTCTTACCCTATTTTATTTCCTTTAACAAATTCTTGACTTGTTTGTTTAATTTGTCAATCACACAAGAACTTAGTTTCTTTTATATAATCAACAATACTACTATCTAAACAACCAAGTAACCAATCAATCAACTAAACCAATTATCCAAAACACAATATTCAAACCAAGATATATAAGATACAAGATTCTAGCTCTTGTTTATTTGCAGCCCTGAAAATATGAAAGTTTGATTCAAGCCCTGTAGAGAATGTAATTTGTTTCTCAATTTAATATTCAACAAGACATTCACACTTTTCCCAAAATTCAGAATTCAAATAAACTCTTAGTTAATTTATCTTTGGGATGTTAACCAAGTAACGTACTCCCGTATGGTTTAACCAATGTACTCCCTTTCGGTTTCCGCAACCCAAATCAAAATTATACTTTAAGTTTACTTGATTTCCAAATATACGTAGTATATATGATTACCAATTAAACCATCTACGCAATTTATATGTGCTGAAAATAAAGAGTAAGGGAAAGAGAGAGTGAAACCAGGATTTTTATGAGGTTCGGCTTATACCTAGCCTACGTCCTCGCCTTTGGCAAACCACCAAAGGATTCACTAAAACCAATTCCTTTGCCGGGCGGAACAACACTGTTTACACACTCCTTCAGTAGGCTAGAGCCTGCCTCTCCAAACGATGTACCCTCGTTCGGTCACTCCTTCAATTAGGCTAGAGCCCACCTCTCTAAGCGATATCCCCACGCTTAGCCAACTATCCAAATACCTTGGACTCATCACAATCTACAAGAGATACAAAAAATAGACGTGTACAAAGAGTGCTCTCACAAAGAGCTGATTAGTACAAGTTAGATCTATATACTTCAATCAAATTCACAATATGGAAATACGAAGCTCAAGAAGATATCACTGTAAACCTTCTTTCTAGGTTGAAAGAATTAAAAGTAGGCTCAGAATTTTCTTGATAAATTCACAGCAAATCTCAATAGTGAAACTTGGAAATTGATTCCACAAGAGGGCTTTGAGAGAATTTGGAGATTTGAGAGCAAGAAAGCTTGTTTGCTGTATTTTCTTGGTGTACTTAATCCTTAGCCTTGGGGGGTTATTTAAGGATGAGAAATCAAGTCTATTTCATGTTCCCCAAGTGACTTGGAGTGTTTCCAAAATTTATAGAAAGTTTGGAGCACGAGAAATATAAGTTTGAATTTAAAAACTTCTAAAAAATATGACTGTTAACAGTGTTCAGGCGCCTGAAGTCTCGGGGTCAATCGCCTGAAGTTTCATAAAACTGTAATTTTCGAAGTCAGTACAGGTTTAGGCACCTGAACTCACAGGGTCAGTCTCCTGAGGTTGTTCTGTCTGCTGTTCAGTCTTCTGAAGTTCTGCCATAAACAGTGTTCAGTTTGCTGACAGCTTCGACCTTGCTTCAGTATTCTGGTCATAACTTTTTCTATACAACTCCAAATTAGGTGTTCTTGATGTCAAAAGAAAGGTAAGATAAAATCCTACAACTTTCATGTTGAACACTTTTTAAAATAAGGAGCTTTTGATAGAGAAAAATGCACCTCAATGCGGATGTAGAAAAAATGACAGCATTTGGAGAAACCTCTTTTTGATGCTTTTCATTTCAAAAATAATTTTAACCTTTTTGAAATATCTTTTGACCATATAAAAATATTTTCCAAGTATTTTAAAAGGTATCTAGGTCCAAGAAATTAACCTAAGAGCTTCATGCATCCATATTGAAATTATTTGAAGTACTTACATGAAATTTCCTATAGACTCTTTCAAATTTTCAATTCTTGAATTCCTTGAGGTCTGTTGACCTTATAGGTCACGCCCGGTTTTGATAATGACAAATACCTGTTATATCTAATGGGTATTTGAGGTTATGTGCAAGAACTCAAATTGACAGATCATAATGCACAAAGAGAAAGTGCAGTCGAAGACCGAATTTTTATTGTATTTCAATTTTATTCAAAGGGTCTGTAATAGTAATTAGGTTCTATGGTTTGTAATAATCACACACACATCACATGCATGATCTAGTACGTAAGCTCAAACTAAAAATAACTGAAACAAGACCTAGAAATGACCCTAGGACACTCACTCACTCACTTGTATGAGTAAGTCATTTGAATAGGGTGTTTGTTGGCTGAAACAGGACCGAAATGCACTAAATGTGCACACTCGGTCGACCGGCACTTCATGTACATTTTGCCCCCGGTCGATCGACCAAGGACAGGGTCAACTGGTTGACCACAGCCCGGTCGACCGAACTTTTGCATTTCATTTGACCCCGGTCGACCGAACACCCCAAGGTTCAACATTATTGATCTCCTGGTCGACCGAGTTCCCACATGTGGGAACTCAACGGTCTGGTCAACCGACCGGCTTAGTTCAAATTGACCCTAGTCGACCAAACCTCGCAAATATGGGAAAATCGCCTTTGGACATATAAGTCCGGTCGATCGAACTCCCAGTTCATTTCTTGCCCGGTCGACCGAACCCCAATAACTTTGGTCATCCGAACTTGTCCTGGTCGACCGGTGCTCTCGGGTTGGTCCGAATTTTTTTACCATGGTTAACTCGTTTAAACAGGGTTAAATTAATTAAATAATATTAAAACATTTCTAATAATTCCACTTGTGTCCTTAACGGTTATAACCAGGGGAAGTCTATATATACCCCTTCAATTGGAATGATTAGGAACTTGATTAGAAAACCTGATTAAAAATTCTCTCTCAATTTCAAAATCCATACTACTCATTTCTAAGCTACATACACTCACACTTACATTCTCTTATTGCCAAAATCATTCGTAAGTTTGATTTGAGTGTTGTTTGCTCTAAAGGTTTGCTCTTCTTTGGTTTGTGATTGATTGATACGATTTTTCTTGAGATCCAAACCTAAGTATTCTTAGGAGACTTTGTTAATAGGTATCTCCTAAGAAGACTTCCATTGAACTTCTGAGTATTGCATAATCATTGCAATATCTTGTGAAGTTTGTATTTGTTTTTGGATTGCAAAATATTTTCAAAACATTTTCAAATATCTTATGTGACTTATCTTGACATACCTTTGAAAAGATATTTGTTTGTGATAAAAATCTTTGTTGCAATATTCATTGATTTATATCATTTGCTGAATACAAAGATTAAACTCCTTTTGCAAACCAAGCATATACATTACTTAAGCCTTACACGATTGAGAAAACCCACTGGTTGAAATATATGAGATTTGATTTATATCTTTGTTTGAGCACTTTGATTGAATACATCTTGTGATACAAAGAATATATTGATTGCACTCTCACGCACCGAATACATTGATAACAAATATTTATTTGAGAGCATATATTAAACCACATTGAGCTTACATATTATATCATTTGGTGGTGTATGTGATTTGCCGTAACTGGGTACATATCTGCTTTACAAGAAAGCATAATCACTGTACCAATACTCATTATTGTAAAATCTAAGTGTTTCCAGGCGTGGCTTGAGGGGGCGGTAATCTAGCCCGATAAGGATTGGTTGTAAAGGTTGAGGTCAGCCTTGAGCTACTTGACCTGGTTTGTTTAGGTGCCGCTCTACCCGTTTAAGTGAGCAATTATAGTGGTAATCCTTGTGCTTGTTAGCAAAGGCGGGGACGTAGGCAATTGCTTGAACCTCGATAACATTTCTACGTGTCACTCTTCCTTTACTGCTTTCTGGTGCTTGTGTTGTTAATTAGACTGTTTTATTTAATTACTAGTACATATTACAACTGATTTACATTACCTGCACTAGATTGACCATAGAGTTGTGAATATACTGGTGTTAGGAGATTTACCTAGGGTTGTGAATATACTGCTGTCAGGAGATTTACCTAGGGCTTAAATTTTAAAAGTACCAATTCACCCCCCCTCTTGGGATCATGGTAAAGCTAAAAAGGTAAAAAGGTCTTGCTTCATCTTTCTTTAAGCTTTCATCAAGTTCTCTTTAATCCTTATGCTCTCATGATCTTCAAGCTTTATCTTTAAATCCATTTTTGAATCCATGCTTTAAGCTTCATATTGATCATCCTTTTTTGAAATATAAGCTTTCATGAATCCTTCTGAACACTTGACCTTGCATTCATCATTGAATCCTGAAATGACATCACTTCACCAAATATGTTAAGTTCTACTTGTTTGTTAGCATCAAAACAAGATGTTAAGCTTTGTAAGGCCAACAAGTTTCATCTTGGCAAAACAGACTATAGTGCCATTTAAAATAATCATCAGTCTCCTCTGTCTCCTCTATCCAATCTAAAGCAACAATTGGTCTAGCTTCCTATAAGCCTTTACCCTCCTAATAATATCCTTGTAATATTCATGGTCAAGCTTAATGGATATATATTACCCTTATTAGGAATTCTATCATAATACTTTTAGGTTGGCTGCCTAGGGGTAAGTAGTCATTCTATGTATTAACCTCATGATAATACCTACCTTTCAATGTGATTAAGGGACTATCTGGATTACGCCTATCATTAGGTAGAAGGACTTGACTCGCCCTACTGGTGGCTTTTAGTGCTCCAATAATGACGAGAATACCTTTAGCTAACCCTATCATGAGTCTAGTTTTTAGTGCAACCACTGTCAGCAATCTTAGAAGAGCTCATATTCTAAAACAAAAGCTCATTTATTGAAGAATTCAAAAGTTGGAGTAAAAGGCATGTCCTAAGGTGTCTATGGAGTATTTTGTTGAGGTGCAGAGATTGAAAAATGAAGGAGAACATAGGAAAAGCCAGCAACTGTCATTGCCTTGTCTAGCTCTGCCACTACTTCTTCTCTACTTTAATACCTCGAATTCGTCTTTTTTAAGAGAAAAAAGTGCTTGGAAATTCTCCATTGGTGAAAACATTTCAAAGGGATGCAAGGAACCATTTGAAATGCTTAATTGCAAGGATGTTTTATTCTAGTGGTCTACCCTTCCACTTTGCTAGAAATCCATATTATATGGAAGCATTTAATTTTTCTTTTTAAGATAATAAAAGAAGATATATCAGGAAAAAGAATGTACAATCATAGGGAGGATACTAAATACTTAAAAAGAAAAGGAAAAAGAAAATAAATAAATAAATAAATAATAATAACTACTTCAATCAGCCAAGAAAACCCCTAATTCACCGAACATTTCAAATTAGCTAATTCCCTTCGACCCTTCTTCACCTTAGATTTTCCACCATCAAGCCTAACTTCCTTTCCTCCTTGACTAGAAAACATGAGGCCCAAGTCATCCAACAAACTCTAAGTTTCGAGGTCCTTCCTAGAAATTTCTTGAATCGAAATAGGCAAAATTCCACCCTTCACCTTATGTTCTTCTTTAGGACCATCATCTTCAAAAATATTAATTCCATGCCTTCAAAAGGAGAAGGTTGCACATACAATAAGTCCCCAAGGTGATTGGTAGAAGAATCAAAAGTGTAACCATGTCAATCTTAAATTTGATCCAAAAGTAAGCCCCTGCCACAATCAAAATCACAACTTTCTGCAACATTGTTGTTTGAAAAATCGCCCCATCTTTTACAATCCTTGCTGGTACTAGCCCTCTCACCAATTGGCTCCTCCACTATACTTAACTCACCTTTTGAATCTATCTAACTTTTTTTTTTTGGTTTTACTGGATGATTCTTGAATTTCTTCAAAATGTTTCCTCGATTCCAAACCCTTTTGCACTTCCTTATGTTGAAAGTAAACCTTTTGATCTCTTTGATTATCTGAATTAGCTTTCTTACCATCTGAAATTCCATTGGAACCCACAATAAAATCCTGAATTTCATTCTCACAATAATTAATATTCTTAGATGAATCTTTCCTAAGGACATTCTCAGAATCCTTCCCACTAGCATAATTCTTCTAAAGAGAAAAATTCTTTAGAAACCAACCTTTCTATTCCCACCTCCTTCTCTTTTCTATTATTAGATCAACTACTACTCTCCTCTTAACCACCATGGGTCTACTTTGATTTTTCTAGATTCGCTGATGCTTCTGCATCTTCCTATTCTTCTAAAAAATGAACAGAGCTACTACCTTACCCACTTTATCCAATCTTAGGTCAAAGGATTTCCGTTCAATCTGTATTGAACGAACCACCATCGAAATCTACCAGCCCCATGATATAACATGATAACAATATGAAAGATAAGAATACTTTTCTATGTGAGAGAAAGCCATCATGGAATAGCATTAACGTCAGAGCACTGCTAGGCCAACGTCATAACAGTGTCGGCCATATTCGAAACCCTAGTTTATCACAAATAGAGAGAGAGAGAGAGAGAGAGAGAGAGAGAGAGAGAGAGAGAGGTGAAGACATAAGGCGAGGCATTTCACCTCAGATGACTAATACATTATCACTGTTAAGTTTGTTATTCTTCTTTAATTGTAAATTCGCATCAATCATGGAAGCATTTAATTATACTGCTAGCAATAATATTGTTGGTTTTATTCCTCCAAGATATAATGCTTTGAGAACAACGCTTTTACAAAAGGAGAAGGCACACATTGAGAGGTAGTTGCAACCAACTAGGGAGACTAGGAAAGAAAAAGGAGTGAGCATTTTGTCTAATGGGTGGACTAATCCATAAAAAAGGTTGTTGATTAATTTTATGGCTATATTGTAAGGCGATTCAATTTCTTGAAGGTGGTTAATGGAACTAAAGAATACAAGGACAAGCAATACATTGCCCAGTTGATGTTGTTAGAGATATTGGATCAAAAAATGTGGTCCGAATTATTGTTGATAATGAACCTATAATGAAGGATGAGAGATCTATGGAGTCTAATTATCCACATATTTTTTTAGCTCCATGTGTGGTGCGCACAGTTAATCATGCTCTAAAGAATATATTCACAGTGAAAAACATTGAGCAAAATGAAATTACTTATTAAGAGTGCAGTTGGATCACTAATGTGGCAAAGTATGTGAAAACTAAGGTGTAGTCTCAAGAGGGGGGTGAATTGGGTTTAAAAATTTTATTTTAATTCCTTTTAAGAATCCTTAACCTCTTTCACTTCTTTTAATGAATTCTTGACTTCTTGTTGATTTATGAATTCTTGACTTCTTGTTGATTTATCCAATTGTTACTTAGTCTTTATACAATTCACAACCACACAATTATTTAATCAATCAAGTAACCAATCAATCAACCAAACCAATCAACCACAATATGAGATTCAGCTTATATGCAAGTTTCAGCTTTTGCAACCCTGTGTATGAGAATTTGATTCTAGCTCTTAAAGTAAAGATTGATAATGTAAGTTTGCTGATATAAAGCTCTGTATTAATGAATTTGCTTTCTCAAAATGAAGTGCAATATAAACTCCAACACTCTTTCCAAAAGCTTAGACTTTAAATAAACTTTCAGTTAAAGAGTCTTTGGGTGTTAACCAATCAACGTACTTCCTTACGGTTTCCATAAAGTATTGATCAACCAACGTACTCCCTTTCGGCTTTCGCAAGCCCAAAAACAATTTAAACTTCAATTTATTTAATTTCCAAACTTTGTAGTATTTATGATTAAGAATTTAAAACTTCCACGCAGTTTATATGTATGCTGGAAATTAAAGAGAGTAAGGGAAAGAGAGTGAGACCGGGTTTTTACGAGGTTCGTCTTATCCCTAGCCTATGTCCTCGCCTTTGGCAAACCACCAAAGGATTCCACTAAACCAGTTCGTTTCCGGGCGGAACAACACCGTTACACACTCCTTCAGTAGGCTAGAGTCCACCTCTCCAAGTGATACCCCTCACTCGATCACTTCTTCAATAGGCCAGAGTCCGCCTCTCCAAGTGATACCCCTCACTCGGTCAACGATCCGAGCACCTCGAATCGTCTAAGAACTACAAGAAATATAAAGTAAACACCGCGTACAAGAACACTCTCAAACAGAGCAGATTAGTACAAAATTCAGCACTATGTACTTCAAGAATTAAATATCAAGATGAAATAGAATTGAAGCTCAAGTAAAGAGATCACCGTGGGTTCTTTAGTGATTGAGAAAACTTAGTATTAGAACTGTAAGCTTGTGAATCAGCAGCAATTCAGAAGATATCTCCCAAAGAACTTTGAGAGAAATTGAGAGTTTGAATACAAGAATGTTGTGTGATTGCTTGGTGATTAATTTCTTGGGATTAAGGGACTATTTATAGACTTTTTAGGATTAGTTTCCTTGTTCTCCAAGTTACTTGGAGTGTCCACCAAGTTTTTATAACGTTCACATTTAAAAAACTAATTTTTAGAATTTTACCGTTGGGAGTTTAAAAGTATAATCCCGTGGAGTCAATCAGCTGGACAGGTGACTGGATAGTTCATTTCATAGAGTCAATCGGTTGGACAAGCGGCTGAGACCTTTTTGTTTGCCAAAAATTAAATTCTGTAAAATGTTAGTCGGCTGACTTAACCACGTTCAAAATGAGTCAGTCGGCTGATTGATCTCAGTTCAAAATGTTAATCGGCTGAGCAGGTTTATTCATTCTTGGTGTTTGTTAGTCGGCTGGCCAATCTTAATGTGTTCTGGTCAGTTGGCTGACCAATTTCATTTTCTGAAAAACTTTCATTTTTTATTTTTAAACTTTTTGTTATTTGAAAGACTCAAATATAAATTTTCAAAATCATTTTCCAGGGTTTTAAAAAACTGGTCTCTAAGTCCATTTTCAACCCTAAAAGAGCTTCAAAAATATTTCAAAAGATATTTAAAATGTGAAGCACTTACATAAAGACTTATAGGATTTTGGACATTCTTGGCGCTTGAGTCTTCATGCTTGTCTTTAGAGCTCTCTCGCTTTGCTTTTCTTTGGCTCTCTTGCTTTGCTTTTCTCTGGCTCTCTTGTCTTAAAGCTTTAAGCTTTTAGCACATTCCCTATAACATCCACACTCTCATGATCTTCAAGCTTTAATAGATATTATCTTTACATCCATGCTTTGACTCATCTTTGTGATCATTTTACTTCGTATTCTCATTCTTAAATCCTCAAATATCATTAATCAACCAAATATGTTAAGTTTCACTTGTTTGTTAGCATCAAAACAGATGTAAAGCCTTGTAAGGCCAACAGTATGCTTCAGCTGTTCACACTTTCATCACAAATAACTACCTAAGATTAAAAATTTTTAATGAGTATGTGTCACTCAAATTGCTTTCTATATAGCTAATACGAGGTTAGCTTTGATAGCAATCATGCATAAATGGATGAATTTGAAAAAGAGAAACCTCTTAAACCATGGTCATTTGTGATAAGTGGTCTTCTTATAAAGAAAACGATGTTGGGAAAGCTATGCATGGAAAGGAAATGATTTTAAACAATGTTTGGTGGGGAAAATTTGATTACATTTTATCTTTCATCAATCCTATGTATGATATGCTTCAAACAATTTATACTAATAAACCTATTTTGCCTTTGGGATATGAAATGTGGGACACCATGATGGAAGAAGTACGGTAGTATATCAGCGAGAAGGCTTGGTAGCAAGGGGTTCATCACCCTTTTTATGAGGTGGTGTAGAACACATTAGTTGCATGATGGACAAAAAATTGTACACCACTTCATTGCTTCGTTCACTCTTTGAATCTGAGACGATCTTTTATTCTTTTTCAGCTTCCATAAATTATATGCTTACTACTCTCTTTTACCACAAGCATATGTAAATTGCTATAGGCAACGGTTTAGAACGGGTACAAATTGTGTCACTCCACATGTAGAAAATGAAATTTTGAGGAAAGAAGCAAATGTGTCTGAAGATTGTTTCTTGACCTAAGGATAAGAAGAAAGTAAATGTGGAATTTGCCAGATTTTTGGTTTCATGGATGTGTATGTAGCCTTGAATACGTACAAGATAGATACACTTTGGAAACAAACTATATATGGTATGTCTATGATGCATTGGCATGCATGCTTCAAACAATAACCTTCAAGCCTCTAGGGCAACCTTGCTCATCCTTTTGTTGTGACAGGACTCAGATTATTTGTTCATTTATCCACTCATTGAAGAGGAACAAGATGGCAGCAGAACATGTTGAAGATTTTGTAAATGTGCATACTATCTTCAGCTTTTATCAAGAAAAACTAAAGAATACAAGGAAGGACCAAATAAGTTATGGGGCATTGAAGGAGATACTTGGGATGAGCCATTTGGAGGTGCTAAGGTGCTTTAGATTGTAAGTGTTTCCCTTGATGAACTAGATATGGAGGAAGTTTTTTAAGAGATCGTGATGGTGAAAATGAACGCATAGTTAATGGATGTCTTGAGACTCTAATTTTGATACAATCAGATTTATTGTTGGACAAATATTTTTGTACTTTTCTTGGAAGCCTTGGACCACTTTTTGATTTTTGATGAATGATGATTTGTCAATGATTATGCAATTCATAATTAAACATGAATGATGCCTATTCCCTTAATATTTTTCACTTAAAAGGAAATCATGCCTAAATATGTATATTTTTATATTAATTAACTAACGTATCCTGACCATATCATATCCTTGTTTTTATAAAATTGTCCTATCTCCATGTTCATATCCTGTATTGGTATTGGTACTTCCTAGATTAAACCACTCCCTCGAGTCACCATTCACTGCGATAAACATAATAACCAAGGATAAGCATCCTTTAATCCAACTCCTGCAAGCTCCTCCAAAACCCTTTTTAGCCATAACATGATCCACAAAGCTCCAATTCACCATGTCATAGGCCTTTCCAAAGTTCAACTTAAATAGACCCCCCTCCTTACATCCTCCACTTCATTAGTGACCAAAACATCATCTAAAAATCTGCATACTCATGATGAAAGCAGACTGCACTAGGGTAAATGTACCCTAACCCTCGCAACCTTTTAAACAAAACCTCAGCCAAAATTTTATAAAGAAAAGTAACCAATCTTATTGACTGAAAATCTTTCACTTTCTTAGACCGCTCCTTCTTAGGAATAAGGGTAATAAAAGTACAGTCACAATCTTCCCCACCATCCTTTTTCTATGAAATTCGTGAGAGGACTCAATAAAATCCTACCTAATCACCTTCCAACTCTCAAGAAAGAAAACCAGGGTAAAACCATCTGGGCTTGGAGCCTTATCTCTCTCATTCTCAAACACAACCCACTCTTACCTCATTAATATCAAAAGGTATCTTCAAAAAAATAGCAAGGTCCTCACCACTAGGTCTTCCCTTATTTATTCTTGGATAGGTTTTTTATATGATTGCAAACTATGGATACTAGCACAATATTCTAGTTTTTTTGGATATATTTTGTTTTGAGATGGAATGAAATGGATATTTTTTTTATTTTTTATTTTTCTCTCCTCTCTTAAAGAGTTCATGATGGATGTGTCATTCTGTTGATAACCTACTCAGAGTACACTTGGGAGCTTCTATTTTAATCCTCATCCATTCTTGATGATTATCACTTGAGTCAAGGTATAATACACCAAAGTTCCTGTGTCGACACTCCTCAGCAAAATGGAATTTCCAAAAGAAAAAACCGGCACCTACTATGTTGCCCGCTCCCTCATGTTCTCTACACATGTATCGAAATACTTTTGGGGTGAAGCCATTCTCACTACAGCCTATCTCATAAATAGGATGCCCTCTCGCGTTCTCAAATTCCAAAATCCTTGTCAAACTCTACTTTAGTCCTTTCCCAATACTCGACCCAGCTCCACTATTCCCTTCAAAGTATTCGGGTGCTCAGCTTTTGTTCATGTTCATAGTCAACACTGGGGTAAACTTGATCCTAGAGCCCTTAAGTGCATTTTTCTCGGGTACTATCCAAACCAAAAGGGTTATAAATGCTATTCACCAGCTACTAAAAGATATTATCACTCCATGGATGTCACTTTTTTTTTATCAACAACCATATTACCCCAAATCTGAAATTTAGGGGGAGATTACAAAGGAATTCCAGCTTTGGGATATTGAAGAGTTATCTCACCCTTCTTTTGATTCCGACCCTTCTCACCAATCACAAATTTATGAATCTATTCCAATTACTGACTCCATTTCTCCTTCATATCCCTTCTTAGAATCTACCGTGAAACATCAACATCTAGACACTATTCAACCAACAAATAATGATGAGTTGATTACCTATTCACGAAGGAGAAGGAACCTAAAGGAGATAGAACAACAAGCATCCCTTGAGCAAATCCAAGAGTTTGATTTGAGCCCTAGTTCAAGTGAAAATCCTCCAAGTAACTCTAACCCCGAGACTTCTCATAATGAGCTAACTAATGATGATAGTGATTGTCCTATTGCTATGAGAAAAGGTGTGAGGTCATGCACAAAACACCCAATATACACTTTTGTGTCATATTATGGGCTGTCATCAAATTTTAGATCTTTTGTTGCCAACCTTGACAAAATCCAAGTTCCTAATAACATACAAGAGGCTCTCGGTACACCTAAATGGAAGTCTGCTGTATGGGAAGAAATCAGAGCACAAGAAAAGAATGGATCATGGTAGATCACAGAATTACCAACTAAAAAACGTCCAGTAGGTTGCAAATGGATATTCACTGTGAAATACAATAAAGATGGAAGTGTTAACCGATTCAAAGCTCGGCTGGTAGCAAAGGTATTCACTCAATCATATGGAATTGACTACAAAGAGACATTTACCGACAGCCAAGTTAAATATAGTGCAGGTCCTCTTATCTTTGGTAGCAAATTTAGACTAGCCTCTTCACCAACTAGGTGTCAAGAATGCCTTCCTCAATGGAGACCTAGGTGAAAAAATCTAGATGGAAATTCCTCCTAGATTCGAGACGCAAGCTACACACAACAAAGTCTACAAACTCAAAAGATCTAAATATGGGCTCAAGCAAACCCCAAGAGCCTGGTTTGAGAGATTCACAAAGCTAGTTAGGAGGTATGGCTATTCTTAATGTCAATTAGATCATACACTATTAGTTAAATACTCTCCTGAAGGAAAAAATTCTATCCTCATTGTATATGTGGATGGCATCATTCTAACAGGAGATTATAAGGAGGAAATTAGTAGTCTCAAAAGTCTTCTAGCTAAATAATTCAAAATCAAGGACCTTGGGAATCTCAAATACTTCCTAGGCATGGAAGTGGCATGGTCAAGGAAGGAAATCTTTGTCTCCCAAATGAAATATGTTCTATATCTTTTGAAAGAGACTGGGATGCTCGGATGCAAGCCAGTAGATACTCCTATGGATTCAACAACCAAACTAGGAGCCAAGGAAGACAGTGCACCAGTGGATAAAGGCAGATATCAAATACTAGTTGGAAAACTTATATATTTGTCTCACACCTGACCTGATATTGGGTTCTTCTTTAGTATGGTGTGTCAATACATAAACAATCCCAATGAAGAACATAGGGAGGCAGTTTATAGAATCCTACGATGTCTGAAGCTAACACCAGGAAGAGGATTATTTTTTTAGAAGAATCAAGGAAGAGATATTAAAGTATTCAATGATGTAGATTGGACAGGATCAATACATGATTGAAGGTCAACTTCTGGGTACTACACATGTGTGGCGAAACCTAGTTACATGGCGAAGTAAGAAGCAATCAGTTGTGTCAAGAAGTAGTACAGAAGCTGAATTTAGGGCAATGGCACACGACATCTGAGAAGGAATATGGCTAAGAAGGCTTCTAAAGGAATTAAAGATTTCAGGTGAAGAACCCATGAAGATTTTTTGTGACAATCAATTAGCCATCAGCATTGCAAAGAACCCACTGCATCATGATAGAACAAAACACGTGGAAATTGATCGACATTTCATAAAAGAAAAAATAGAGGAAGGAATAATCAAGATGTTGTATGTGCCTACGTGTCTTCAAACAACCGATATCCTTACCAAGGCTTTGCCAAGAAAGAATTTTGATGATCTGAGTTCCAAGCTGGACCTAATCAATATTTACAGCCCAACTTGAGGGGGAGTGTAGAATTATTAGATATTTGTTAGCCTTTATTAGAGGCTGATCTTTAGGAGATTTTCAAAAAATACTTCCCCAAGTGGGGGTAGAGGCTGTCTCCATAGGATTCTTCCCCTTCATCAAACTCATCATTAAGTCCAGCCAAGAATTTAAAAATTTTTGCATTCTCCACCATCTTATTGTGATTGCAATCAACAGGTTTTTTCCATTCATAATCATTGAAAAATCCAGATCTTGCCATAGGCCCTTAAGAACATTGAAATACCTTGTTACATTGCAGTCTCCTTGATAAGTATTGCTGATCTTCTGCTACAGTTTATAAATCTGAGAGTAATTCCCAAGGTAAGAGTACATCTAACTCACATTGTCCCAGAGTTCCTTTGCAGTAGGATAGCACATGTAAATAGCACTAATCTCTTCATCCATAGCATTCACGAGCCATGCTATCACCATGGAATTTTCAGCATCCCATATAGCATAAGATAGGTCTGTCTTCTCGGGCTCCTTAGCTTCACCACTCAAGTACCCTATCTTCCCTCTTCCACGAATATACATCCTGACAAATTGTGACCACCACAGGAAGTTGGCATCATTCAATCGAATATTGATAATTTGGACAAAGGTTTAGAATGGGTAGGTTTGGTTTTGGGTTTAGCTTTGTTTGAAGTTTCAGCCATGGCTACAACAATAGAAGAGATTAGGGTAGAGTTGAACGAGGAAGAAAAACCTATAGAGATTAGGGTCAGATTTGTGCCGCCAAGGGAAACTAGGGTTTACACAAGGCCAAGAGCCGGACGTAGCTCTGATATTATCTAGAATGAGATAGCTTCTTGTGGAAATAATTCTCATTTATCATAACATAGGTACAAGTTTGTATAAATAGATGTACAGCAGAAGAATAGAAGGAAAGAACCAAGAAGGAAAGAACCAAAGATGCTAACTTCTAAGGAAACTAAATATTCTAGGATATTCACACATTTACAGCCGAGATTCTCTTGGAAAAAAAAAAGGAAAGTTGACTAAACAGATTTGAAACTTTCCAACACTTAGGCTTTCTCCTAATTTTTGCTTCACTTTCCATTCTTTGCATCTTGACAAGATACTCTATAGACACCTTAGGACATGTATTTAATATTATATTTGAAATTTTCAATAAATGAGCTTCTACTCTAAAATATGAGCCCTTGTAAGATTGTTGGCAATAGGTGCACTGAAAACTGAAGCTTCCACCTCCCTCGCCAATTTCCCTAATTTAGTAACACAAGCCCAAAAAGGGGCATTATCATCTATTTCTAGTTATTTTAGTCATTAAGCATTATTAGTGAGTTAATTTTATGTTAATGAGAGTTAGCGAGAGTATTATCATCATTGGTATATACTTGACATATATCATAAATAGAGGTTTTTGGGTTAATCTGAAGACACGTCTTGTTGCTAAGGGATATATACATGTGTATGGTTTGGATTATTTAGACACATTCTCCCCCGCTTCCAAAACTTACTCTGTTCATATGCTCATCTCCTTGGCCACCGTTTATCACTAACCTTTGCATTAGTTAGATGTGAAGAATGCCTTCATACCTGGTGATCTTGAGGAAGAGGTCTATATGGAGCAACTACTGGGTTTGTTGCTCAGGAGAATTAGGTTTAGTGTGTCGAATAAAGAAATCCTTATATGGTTTAAAACAATCTCCCAGAGCATGGTTTGTTCGATCCAATGTTTTTGTACTTGAGATTGGTCTTCAACATTGTGTCGTCGATCACTTTGTAGAGACCTGAAGAATTATAATAATTAAATAATAAAAGAAAGGAGAGAAAAAGATTTTTCGAAAAGGGGTTTCAGCAGGGTCTCGTCGATGAGTGCAGAGTGCTCGTCAACGAATCGGCCTCTTGGGCTCGTCGACGTGGACACGTGCCTCGTCGACGAGAACTTACCGAGAGGGCTGTTTTCAGGGCCTAAAACTCGTTTACGAGGAGTAAGTGTTCGTCGACAAATCCGCACCATATAAATAAATTGAGGACGAGTTTTTCGGCAAGAATTTTGCATGGATGCCTTTCTCTCTCTCTAAAACATCACCCCCTCCTTCTCTCTAAGTTTCTGGCTTCATCCTTCATCGGTTTGACGATCGGAAGCCGCCACGCTACTCCTAAGAAGATTCTCTTCAAATCTGCTGGAGTAGGTCGTTGGTTAGGCCAACTTGGGCACCATCCCAAAATCTGGGTAAGTTGGGTATTTTGAGTTTTATAGGGTATTTAGTATTTCTGGACTGAGGAAAAATGTTTTAGTTAGAATAATACTGAAGTTTTGTAGGGGAAAATGCAATTTCTGGGTGTTGAGCTAGGGAACACATGGGTGTAAGTTTGGAATATTTTTTGGGCTTCTTAGTAAGTCAGGTAAGGGGATAAATTAAGTCAGTATTTTTCATGAAATTATTATGAATTAAACAACATTTATTTTCAGGAAAATATGTATGATATAGAATTATATTTGGGAATACTGTTGTTGAACAAGGAAATGATTTTAACACATTTTATATGGAAATATGATTTCAGAATTAATTATGAGTTTATAAGACTAAGTACATTTGTGTGGCATGAGTACAATATTTTTATGAAAATTATGCCATATTGAAATATTATGAGTTTTCCAAGATAAGCATGTTACAACAATTTTCAAGAAAACCCTAAAAATAGTATAGGAAATATGTTTTAAAGATTATGTTAAATAATACAAGAATATAAGTTTATTATGTTATGAATTATGCCGGCGTAGATGTCGTAATCCTTATGTTATGAATTATGCTAGCGTAAATGCCGTGATTCTTATGTTATGAAATATGCCGGCGTAAGCACCGTGATTTTTACGTTATGAATTATGCCGGCATTGATGCCGTGATTACGTATGACATGTAAGAAATCATGAAATATGTTTATGTCAGATATTACTCTAAATTACAAAACAATTATGTTTTAATATAGAATGTATTATATGTTATCAGAACCCGGATAGCTTAGTTCAGTTGTACGAAGCACGGTACCGTAGCTATATGTTTACGAATATGAATATGTTAGTGCTACCACACATCTTATGTAGAGTGTGGGAGATGGCAGTCGATGTGGCTTTATGGTAGTGTTGTAGTTCCCCTGGTAGTCTGACACAGGTGGAACAGGCCAATCGTACATACACACCTATGTTTGACTTAGCATGGTCGGCCAGCCATTGCTAGGTCCCGCCTTTGGGCCGCACAACCCTATCATATGGGGGGGGGGTAAGACATGACGACAACTAACTAACTATCTATCCTGGGTAATAATTCAACTATGATATGGTTATATAAGATGATTTTGCAGTACAGAAATTTAGTATGCTAAGTTATGTTATGATAAACCATGTTTTATTTAGATACAATACAACTATTTAAACCAGTTATGAATTATGTACTGTGTATATGTATATCACGAACAATACTCATGTTGCCACACACTGATATTAGTTCATCTCTCTTACTGAGAGGTGTCTCACCCTAGCAATTACAAACATTTAAGGGAATCTAGGTAGGAGGGCGGATACAGCCCCGAAGCAGTAGAAGTGGATTGAGCTATCCTGTTTCTAGGGTAAGTGGTTGAGCTAGGGTCCGATGAATTTTTTTTTTGGGTTATGACCCTAGGACACTTTTTGGGTCTTTTTGTGGATGACTGTATATATATATGACAGAGTTAGTAGAACTCTGGTATGATTTTTGGTATTCATGGCATGTACATGATTTTATGCTTTCCGCTGCTTAGGTATGATAGTTTTATAAAAAATATATCCCTGGTACCCATGGGTGGTTGACCATGACTATGACAGCTTAGTTGGATTATTATGTATGTTATAATATGGAAAAAGGAAAAAAAATATATATATGGAAAAATAGGCAGGTCCTTACATACTTTGTATTTTATCGTCAAACTTTGTCAGGGAGAAATAAACTTATTGTGCATGTGGATGATATTGTGATTACATGGGATGATGATCAAGGTTTTTAGGGCCTAAAACATTTTCTATAAACAAAGTTTCAGACCAAAGATTTGGCACTATTGAAGTACTTCTTGGGTATAGAAGTATCTAGATAATGGGAACTGTTTTGTCACAAAGAAAGTATGTTCTTGATCTTTCGAATGAGACTGTGCTATTGGCATCCAAACCTGTTGATACGCCCATGGATTCTAATAGCAAGTTAGTTCTAGATATGGATGATTTTTGTTTGATCAAGGATGACTTGAGCAGATATATCTTCTGCAACAAGTGTTATGAGTTAGTTTTTGGATTCCCTAAGGAAAAGTCATTTGGATATTGTAATTCACATATGAGATATCTTAAAGTTGCAACTAGGAGAGTTCTCCTATATCGATATCGGGGTCACACTTATATTCAAGGATATACAGATGTAGATTAGGCTGCATTATCTTCACATAGAAGATCCACAAATGGGTATACCGTATCTATGTTGGCAGTATTTTCGTTTCCTAGAATACTAATAAAAAAAATTATAATGGCCAAATCAAGTATTGAGTTAGAGTATGAGGCCATAGATCACACTATATGTGAGCTTTTTTGGTGAAAATACATATTGGAAGAACTTGGTTTTCCACATTCTCGATCTATGTTCCAGCTTCAGGGGGAGTGTTAATGGTTATTTTAGTCATTTAGCATTATTAGTGTGTTAGTGATATGTTAATGAGTGAGAGTTAGTGAGGGCGTTATGGTCATTTGTATGCAGTTGACATATGTTATAAAAAGATAGAGAGACCTATCATTGTGTTAGGTTTTATATATTACTCAACACTTCAACATTATCCAATGCACGTATTTCAAATTTATTAGTAATAGAATTAGAGGATGAAGAACTCTTTGAAGCCATTACAATCACAAAATATTTACAAATTTTGAACACTCCAATCACAATCAAAGAATCAAATAAACAAGCAACTAAAGAAATGAAAACAATCTACTTTGTAATTTTGTAACTTTGTAACTAATATCATATTAATAATTATGATCCATATCATCCTTCAATTTTTTTTCAAAAAAAAAAAAAATACACAAAAATAAGCAAGTGGCAAAATCATGTTCTTGCTATCCTGCATGGACCCACCTAATAAAACTAGCAGCTTAGCCCTCCTTTTAACTTTTGACTTTTAAAGCACTGAAACATTAACATCAATTTTGTATTTAAGTTATTTAACCATTACAGATCAAACGTTCAAAGTCTCAAACACCAGTTACACTAGAGTAGCAATTAACCAACGAGAAGAAAGAACCTTTAACAACTAGTAACTAGTAAGCAAATGGGGAATAGGGAGGGAAGAAGGAGGGAGGGACTCACGTTGCAAGCCTTCGAAAGAGAAGAAGCTTCAACTTTGAATTCTATTTTTGGACCCCTTCGACAAGAAAAGGCTTTGAGCCTTCAAAGACCAAGATTCAATCATTGGAAGGAGTTTCAAAGGCCGAATCCGAAGATTGAAGGGAGTTTCGCAGGCCAATTCCGGTGACTAGAAGCTCGTAGGGAAGCTTGATGGCTGAGATTTCAGTGAGTGGAGCCTAGGAGGGAGGTTTGAAAGCAAGTAGGATGGGTCAAAAGCGCTAGGGTTCCACATTAGTTGTCAAGCATTGGATCTATTGGTCTTTTCTAACTTTTTTTTTTTTTGGGGGGGGGGGGGGGGTCTTGTATAAAATAGTCCAAATGCAGCATTTTACCTCAGAATGTGTCCCAAGCGTATCCAAAATATATCCTAATATGTCTAGCTATATCCAATTATGTCTAGAAAATAAATAATTAAAAATAATTTCAGACACGTGTTAGACATGTATCTAGTCGTGTCAACGTTGTATTTATGTTCGATACTAACACTCTTGCCCTTTAGTAGTTGTAGACACCCCAATTTTCACCAGGCCTTTCTGAGGAGACCCCGTGTGATAAGAAAGTCGACTTTGTATGTCGGGAGTAGGAGGATCCAATTGAATCCCAGTTTATTTCAAAATTAGGCCTCTTTGACGCTAGCTCGGATTCTTACAACCCTCACGCGACTTGTAGGCCCCACGTATCTTGTGGAGCCTACATATCTCCATTGGGCCCCACATCTCCTGCTACGCTAGTTCGGATTCCTACATTCGGTGCATGTTACCCTCCTCAATGCTAGCTTGGGTTCCTAATACCCTCACAAGACTTGTAAGCCCCACATGGCTAGTGGGCCCCACATCCCTTGGCATGCTACGGCTCGGATTCCCACATTTGATGCACGTCATCTTCTGGTACGCCACGTCGGATTCCTACATCCAATGCACGTTACTCCCTTTGGTACGCTAGCTCAGATTCCTACATCCAATGCACGTTACCCCATTCGGTACGCTACCTCGAAATCCTACATCTGATACACGTTACCCTCTCTAACGCTAGCTCGGGTTCCTACATCCGGTGCACATTACCCCATTTGGTACGCTAGCTCGGATTCCTATATCTGATGCACGTTACCCCCTTTGGTACGCTAGTTCGGATTCCTACATCCGGTGCACGTTACCCCATTTGGTATGCTAACTCGGATTCCTACATCCGATGCACGTTACCCTCTCTGACGCTAGCTCGGATTCCTACATTTGGTGCACGTTACCCCAATTGGTACATTAGTTCGGATTCCTACATCCGGTGCATGTTACCCTCTCTGACGCTAACTCGGACTCCTATAACCCTCACGCAGCTTGTAGGCTCCACCCAACTTGTGGGCCTCCACATATCTCCATTGGGCCCCACATGGCTTGTAGGCCCCACACATCTCCATTGGGCTCCGCACGGCTTCATGGGCCCCACACGGATTTGAGTCGTATTTGACATATATTTATTTTATTATTATTATTATTATTATTATTATTATTATTATTATTGTTATTTATCTAATTTGTAAAGTGTAAGCATGCTTTGTTCCCCTCATTATCATTCACCCCATTTTATATTCCCCTCATGATTATTTACCCCATGCATTGTTCCCCTCATTATTATTCACCCCATGCATTGTTTCCCTCATTATTATTCACCCTATGCTATATTCCACTCATTATTATTCACCTCATGCGTTGTTCCTCTCATTATCATTCACCCCATACTATATTCCCCTCATTATTATTCACCCCACATATTGTTCCCCTAATTATCATTCACCCTATACTATATTCCCCCCATTATTATTCACTCTATGCATTGTTCCTCTCATTATTATTCACCCCATGCATTGTTCCCCTCATTATCATTCACCCCATGCTATATTCCCCTCATTATTATTCACTCCATATTTTGTTCCCCTCATTATTATTCACCCCATGCTTTGTTCATAATTATTCCCCTATGTCATGTTTCTTATGCTTTCCCTAAGCTAAATCTATAAATAGTCTTCTCATTCTAAGCACAAGGCAGGAGATTTATGGGAGATATTGAAGTCTTGCATTGTTAGTTTGTTTCTTTTTGTGAGTGAATGGTAAGGCTACGTTTCATTTTATCGGGAAATCTTGTGGTAGACTAATCATGTTTCCTACTACTGCCGGGTCATCTCACCTAAAGAAAGTACTCTGTAGTGCCTCAATTCGAAGTTCAGGAACCATCCTCGGAAAGATGCTATAGACAAACCCCTTGAAGACTAACCAATAAGAAAAGAAGACCAGAGGAGAGGAAGAAGAGAGGTAAAACTAATAGGCTTCTCCTTCCTGAGTCACAATTCTAAAATGTGATAGAATATGTATGAAATTGTGAATGTGGGAATTCAAGCTCAATGTTAGGTTCAACCCTAGATTTAAACTCCGTTTGCTCCTCTGAGAATAATTGGATTCACTAAACCGGTTTGAACCGGTTACCTAGTATTTTCTTATTTATTTTTCTACTATGTTATCTATTTGAAAATTCGGGCTAAATTTGGGGGAAAAAAAAACTAGAGAAAAATCCAAAAAAAAAAATGTTTTTGAAACCCAGAAAATTATTTTGTAAACTTTTCATCCCGGACGAGTTTAAAAACCTCCTAGAAAATTTATAAAATAATATTTGATATTTAAAAAAATAATAATTATGTAAAGTTTATGAAGCAATTATGGGACAACAAGTTCCTAGATTGAGTCTCCATCCTCCCTCGCACAGGTCCGGATATAGCTCGCATTGAGCGAAGTGGTTCACGGGTCCCATCAAGCTTTAGCTACAAATGGACAAACGGTATTACACCCCTATCTAGTCCTAGCAGGAAAACCCGGGTATAGGGTGTGCGCAAGTGTGTGAGTCCGTCCATTTTAGTCTATACCCTCTATCCCACATTCATCCACATGTTATTTAATCAAAACATTCACAAGTGATCTTATGCGTATTCAAACAAAATATTCACAAGTAATCTCATGCTTTATAAAACAGCAAAGGAAACAAAGTAGCATGCTTATTTAAAGTATTCACAATTGATCATATGCTTAACAAAGTATTAATCACATGCTTATTCAAATAACCATGGAAACAATCAATGTAATCACGCACCCCTTTTGTGTGCCAAAATTCAGTAAACAGATATGTGCAGCGATGTGGGATTTTCCAAGCTTTCTTGAGCAGGTTGATTGACAGCAAATGTATAGAGATCGGTTGTATTTAGAAGGATGGAGAAATATCAGCTATCGGGGAACACGAGCCAGAGCATCGCCAATACACACGTCGGCCCTTCATATCGGTTATAAAGAACACACTCCATACCCCGAAGGCACTGGCCTGACTGATAATCTCCACTCTCCGGCCGTTCCTACACAAGAACGACAAAGCGGTGCCATGGAAATATGATTGTGAGGCCCATATTCAGGGAGGCACGAACAACGTGGTAGGGGTAAAAGGAGTAACGCGCAGTGGAAGAGTCTATACACCAGAACGACTATAGAAGCCAAACTTAGAAAAGGTAGGAGAACTGAGTAGAAGGCTAGAAGCATCAAGAAGCCCGTGCCGCCACAAGAGGTCGAGGAGTTTCTAAAGCTGACTAAGCATAGCGAGTATAGTATTGTCGATCAGCTAAACAAAACGCCAACACATATCTCTGTTCTCACTTTGTTGATGAATTCCGAAGTACACCAAGAGGCCCTTTTGAAGATATTAAACCAGGCATACTTCCCCCAAGACATCAGTATTGACAACTTCAATCATGTGATTAGGAGCTTAGCAACGACCAATTACATGACTTTTGCCGATGAAGAAATCCCGCTAGATGGGAGGGGTCATAACAGAGCGCTGCACATATCTGCCAGGTGCAAGGATCACATGATGGCACGAATTCTGATTGACAACGGGTCCTCACTAAATGTTATGCCCATGGTCACATTACGGAAATTTCCTGTGGACTGCTCATATGTTAGACAGAACAATTTAGTGGTGAGAGCCTTTGACGGAACCCGTAGGGAGTCAATAGGGGCCATTGAGATCCCGTTGCAAATCGGGCCAGTGGTTTTTGACGTTACTTTTCAAGTTATGGACATCAATCCATTGTACAGTTGCTTGCTTGGGAGGCCCTGGATTCACAATACCGGGGCAGTTGCATTGTCATTACACCAGAGGGTGAAATTTGTTGTGGAAAATAAGCTGGTCTGCGTATATGGCGAAACCGATGTAATGATCACCAAGCCCTCTTCCACCCCCTATGTGGAAGCTGCAGAAGAAGCTCTCGAAGACTCATTCCGGGCACTCGAGGTTATCAATGCCACAACCGTAATAGAAGGATTCCCCATTCCTCGACCTCGAATTTCGCCCACAACATGTATGATGGCCACGGAGATGATTAGGTAGGGATACTGTCTAGGAAAGGGGATTGGAAAGCACTTGTAAGGGATCCAAAGGCTGCTACTTCTTAAGAAAGCAAAGGACAGGTATGGCCTCAACTATGTACCCACTTCTGCAGATCGAAATAAGAAAGCCATGGAAAAGAAGATGCGGAGGATGGAAAGGCTTACCAGTGAAGCAAGTTCCCATTGGGAATTGATTGTCCGGTCCATTGATCAGACCTTTGTTAAGAGCAGTCAGTTTAACCTCGAAGCAGAAATGAAGTAGTAAGCATATCGGTGATTGACTCAGAGGATTCCGTAAATGCCGTAAGCCAATGGGTCTACCTGTTACCCTCCGAAACAAAATTGAGAAACTGGGATGTTGCTGACTATCCCACCTTCATCATGTAAAAGTTTTTTATCTTATCTTGTTTTAAATCTTCTTATTTTTTTATTTTTATTTTGATTTGTAACCCAAAGACAATTTGGTCCCGAGAAATGTTTCTTATTTTAATGAAATGGATTATGTGTTGCTTGTCACCCCTTGTTTCTTGAGATCCATTGTCAAGGGTGTGTTTGCTTTAATTTCATGCAGGGATAGGGAAAAAGAAAACACCAATACACATGAGTCATGGGTTGATGTTAACTTTGAAAATATAGTTCAAGAGGCCGAAATGGAGGAAGGAGGACCCAACCTATCCCTTGAAATGGAAAGTTTGTTAAAATATGATGAAAAACCTGTTGTAACTAGTAGTGATCCCACTGTTACCATCAACTTGGGGACTGAGGAGGAACCAAAGCAAGTGAAGATTGGAGCACTAATAAGGGGTAGAGAGAAAGATGAAATGGTAGACCTTCATGAAAGAATATCAGGATGTTTTCGCATGGTCATACCAGGACATGCCAGGATTAGACACTGATTTGGTAACCCATAAGATACCAACTTATCTCAAGTGTAAGCCCGTGAAGCAAAAACTGAGAAGGATGCGGCCCAACATTGCTCATAAAGGTAAAGGAGGAGGTCCAAAAGCAGTTCGAGGCTGGATTCTTGGAAGTAGCCCAGTATCTAGAGTGGATGGCCAACGTGGTCCTGATAATAAAGAAGAATGGGAAAGTGCGAGTGTGTGTTGACTATCGGGATCTGAATAAGGCTAGCCCAAAAGATAATTTCCCACTCCCACACATTGATGTGTTGGTGATAACAAAGCAGGGCATGGCTTGTTTTCTTTCATGGATGGCTTTTCAGGATATAATCAGATTAAGATGGCCCAAGAAGACAAAGAGAAAACCACATTCATCACCTTATGGGGAACCTTCTGTTACAAGGTCATGCCATTTGGGTTAAAGAATGCAAAGGCCACTTACCAAAGAGCCATGGTGACACTATTCCATGACTTGATGCATAAGGAGGTAGAAGTGTATGCAGATGATATGATCATCAAGTCACGGGGCGAGGGAAACCATGTGGCAAATCTAGAAAAATTGTTTAAACGGCTACGAAAATGTCAATTAAAGTTGAATCCAGAGAACTGTACCTTTGGTGTCACTTCGGGAAAGTTGTTGGGTTTCATTGTGAGCGAGAAGGGGATCGAGGTTGATCCGGACAAGATAAAGGCTATCCGAGAAATGCCTAGCCCAAAAATCGAGAAGGAAGTTCGGAGTTTCCTAGGCAAGCTCAACTACATTGCCCGTTTCATATCCCAATTGACCACCACTTGTGAACCCATTTTCAAGCTGCCGAGAAAAAATAATCCGGAGAAGTGGAATGATGAGTGCCGGGAAGCATTTGAAAAGATAAAAGATTATCTTTTGAGTCCCCCGGTGTTGGTTCCTCCGGTGCCAGGGAGGCCGCTCATCCTATACTTAGCTGTATCTAAAAACTCCTTGGGTTGTGTATTAGGGCAACATGATGAGTCTGGAAGAAAGGAACGGGCCATCTATTACCTAAGCAAGAAGTTTACGGAGTGTGAGTCCAAATACTCGGAGTTGGAGAAAACCTGTTGTGCTTTCGTATGGGTGGTTAGCAGGTTAAGGCAATACATGCTATACTTCACAACATGGCTAATCTCCTAGATGGACCCAATCAAGTATGTCTTTAAAAAACCAGCAGTAACTGGCCAGGTAGCTCGTTGGCAAATGTTATTGACTGAGTACGATACAACTTATGTGACAAGAAAGGCAATCAAAGGGAGTGCCATAGCAGAGTATCTGGCAGAAAGAGTTGTGGAAGATTACCAACCCATGGAGTTTAATTTCCCGGATAAGGATATTAATTCAATGAACCAAGCGAAGGAAGATCATGAAGGATGGACCATGATGTTCGATGGGGTAGCTAATGTATAGGGACACGGAATAGGGGCAGTGCTCATATCCCCAAAAGGTAAACACTGCTCTGTCTCGGCCAAACTTACCTTCCCCTACACCAACAACATCACTAAATATGAGGCATGTGCATTGGGTCTGCAAGCTGCCAAATACGGAGGCATTAAAGAATTGACCGTTAAAGGGGATTCAGCTTTGGTAATTCATCAGTTGACCGAGGAGTGGAAGACACGAGATTCAAAGTTGATACCGTACCAAGAATACATTAAAGAGATGATCAAGGAGTTTGACTAGATCAGCTTTTCCCACTTACCTAGGGAAAGCAATTTGATCCTTGATGCCCCGGCCACGTTGGCCGCCTTGATAAAAATGGAACTAGGGATAGACATTGAGCCCATTCGTATAAGGATGCAGGCGGACCTACTATGCAGTAACCGAAGAAGTCGATGAAAAACCATGGTTCTATGACATTAAGACGTACCTCCAAAAGCAAGAATATCCCGAAGGAGCCTCTAGTAATGATCAGAAGACGATAAGGAGACTATCCATTGGGTTCTTTTTAGATGAAGAAGTTCTCTACAAGAGAAACCATGACATGACACACCTACGGTGTGTGGAAGCGCAAGAAGCAAAGCGAATTATGCAAGAAGTCCATGAAGGTGTTTGTACCCATGTCGAAGGTTACTCACTGGCACAAAAAATCATCAGAAGTGGGTACTATTGGATGACCATGGAAAGGGATTGCATAGAATATGCTCGGAAATGCCACAAGTGCCAGATTTATGGAGATCGTATACAAGTTCCACCGGCCCTGCTCCAAGTTCTATCCGCACCTTGGCCCTTTTCAACATGGGGGATGGATGTGATCGGCCCGATAACCCCAAAGGCTAGCAATGGGCATCGGTTCATTTTCGTGGCAGTTGACTATTTCACCAAATGGTAGAAGCAGGTCATACGCCAATGTCACTCAGAACGTCATTAGCCGCTTCATAAGGAGAGAATTAATCTGTAGGTATGGGATCCTAGAGAGAATAATATCGGATAATCCCAAAAACCTGAATAATGAAGTGATGGCGAGGTTGTGTACTCGGTTCAAGGTTAGGCATCATAACTCAACTCCTTACAGGCTGCAGATGAACGGGGCAGTTGAAGCAGCCAATAAGAATATCAAAAATATTCTAAAGAAGATGACCGACACTCACAAAGATTGGCACGAGAAGCTCTCTTTCACTTTGATGGCCTATCGAACCACAGTTTGAACCTCCACGGGAGCCACTCCTTTTTCTTTGGTGTATGGAATGGAGGCAGTGATCCCGGTTGAAGTTGAGATTCCTTCTTTAAGGCTCCTGAAAGAGGCAGAATTGACCGACACCAAATGGGTACAGTCCAGATACGATAGCTTAAACCTGATTGAGGAAAAGAGAACAGCCGCCATAGCACACGGGCTATTGTACCAGAGAAGGATGATGAGGGCATTCAATAAGAAGGTGCAACCCCGACAGTTTCAAAAGGGGAACTTGGTGTTAAAAAAGTTTCTACCAATCCATACTAACCCGCGTGGCAAGTGGACGCCCAACTATGAATGGCCTTACGTGGCAAAGAAAGCATTTTCTGGAGGTGCCTTATTGTTGGTCGACATGGACGAGACCAATTTCTTGCACCCTACTAATTCATATGCTGTAAAGAAATATTTTGCTTAAAGGCCTTTGTAAACTCTCCAAACAATTCAATAAAATATGGTGTTTATTCCGTCGATGTTTGGACTCCTCATGTTTCGATTAAATGATTGATGGCCATTTTTTGGCCAAACAATTTTCCCTAAAAAAACCAAACATTTGGTTACCACTCGGAAAACCCTTTGAGCTTGAAAATTAAGCCATTTTCTTCAATAAGTCATTTCCAAAAAGTTAAACTGAGATGGGGTTCTTCAAGGGTCCGACAAATCATGCAAGATGACAACAAAACACCAAAATGACAGCAGGCCATTTTTCCGCTACCCAGAAAAGCCAAAAGAAAAATACCCTTTGCTATCCTCATTGAGCCTAAAACGTACAATTCCCTATTTAACCTGTCAAAGGATCACACCCCACACTGGGGCAGCTTGCAAGTTTAGTCCCAAATGAGATATGAATAAAAATGAAGTCACAATTCTTTCGCAAGAGAGAAAAAGAAAAATATGACAAAAGAACCAAAGGAAGAAAAGGAAAGGGACTTACCTCACAAGTGATCTTTGACCCAAAATTACCCTTGAAAAGACTAAAACTTTGAGCCTAGTATGTCCATTTCTTCTTTAAACCAATACCTAGAGCCTATATTACGGTACGAATGAAAGACCTGACCAGACTGGCATGTGTTGTTATCTTAAAAGACTTGTCAGATTCAATGTTGAGTCTGAACTACGTAATGACTTGATCCTGAAAAGGGTACGTAGGCAGCTTGTTCAAAGGACAAGTTTGGTCAATATCTTTCAAAAGCCCCAACGTAAACTAGGTAGGAAAAAGTCATCTCGGGAAGGAAGTCTTGAGCCTTGGTTTCCTATCTTTGTTAGAACCTAAAATCCTAAGCCTACGTTTCGTCCTGAGTTCCAAAGACCATCTTGAGATTGAAACATGAGGTTGACAAAACTATGGGTAAACACTCCGACAAGAGAGAGTTTTATTTGGTTCCACAACGCACCAGGTATGCTTTAATGAAACTGGGGACAATTTATGGAAAAGGGGAGATCAATTACTTCAGGGTTTAGTTTGATAAAGTAACATCAACCTCATTTGACTCAGTAATATTTGTGTAAATTTTTCCCATCAAAAAAGTGTTTGCAAATGGCAAAGTATCCTTTGTACATATTGATCTCTTGATTTAACAAATTGATGTCAAGCATACCTAACCGTTTCTAAAACTTTTTGTCCTAAGGAAGAGGGGATAGTCAAAAGGGCACCAAGATCCAATCTCATTCGCCAAATAGGAAGAAAAGTGAGTAAAATGGCTCGGAGAAGTCACAGTTACGGGTAACAGGGGCGGACTCCGTAATTGATCCTAGTACTAGTACTTCCCACAAATTGAAATCATGGGCAGGATCAGTGACTGATGAATGGAACTGGGGCAGTCTTTGAATTCCATTACGACCAGTACAAGCACCTTCATATCCGAATAAAGGAATAGATGAGTGAAACTAGGGCAGTTTTCGAGTTCTAGCAGGGCTAGATCAGTTGCCTTCACACGAGTGAAAATATGACCAGGACCAGTGAGCAAATGGATGAAATTGGGGCAGTTTTGGAATTCTAGTATAGTCAGTTCAAGCACCTTCATATTCGAATAAAAAAATAGATGAATGAAACCGAGGCAGTTTTTGTATTTGAAGCCCGGTCAAAAAATCAAAGAATGGGGCCTCTAAGCACAGGTGCACTGGAAAAAGCAGACCCATGCATTATCATGCATTTCATGCATCTCATAGAAAAGGAAACAAATGTAAGCACATCATATAGCAACATATACCCGCATTTAGGCATCATAAGTGAGTAACATGCATACATATAGCAACATATCCCTGCATTGCAGCACCACAAGTAGTAGCATGCATCATGTAGCATCGTTCATATTTGACACATTTTCTGCATCTTTTATTGATAAGCAACTTTTGGTTAACTATCCATAAATGGGGCTAAATTGGCTCAGGAAAGGATCTCGAGGTCTTGCACCTGATTGATCATCCCCAGCGAAACAATTTTTTGGGACCTAGAATCCCGCACCTGAATGCTCAAAAGATCTTGGATCTCACACCCAATTGATCATCCCTAGTGGAGCAATGTTTCGGGGACTTAAGGCCCCAAACCAGAGAACATTTGCCAAAAGATCTCGGGATCCTGCACCCGATTGATCATCCCCAGTGGAGCAACTTTTCAGGGACATAAGGCCCCAAACCAAAGAACGTTTGCCAAAAGATCTCGAGATCCTACAACCGATTGATCATCCCCAATGGAGCAAACTATTTTAAGGAGTTTGAATCCCGCACCGAAGGCCACTTTCCAAAAGATCTCGGGGCCATACGTCTTATTGGATTTCCCCGATGAAGTAATCATTTTTCAAACACAAGATTTCATACCTAAATACCCAAAAGTTTTGGCTTGGATCATCAAATCCCATGTGGCTTGGATTATCACATGCGGAGCAAGTCATTTGAAGAAAGTTTCTGCTCAAGTCATTGAACCCGCTGTGGTTCAGATTATCACATCTGTAGCAAGCCATTTCAGGAAAATTTTGGCTTGGGTCATTGAACCCGCTGTGGCTTGGATTATCACATCCGCAGCAAACTATCATAGAGGCTTGGGTCTTTGTACCCCCGTGGCTCGGATTTCTACATCCGCAGCAAGCCATTTTGAAGAAGTTTTGGCTCGGGTCAGTGAACCCACTACAACTCAAATTTTTGCATCCACAGCAAGCCAATTTGAGGAAATTGTGGTTCGGGTCGGTGTACCAGCAATACTTTTGTCCTCATTTAAAAGAAAACCACCAAAATTTTACTAATTACCCTCACTTATGACAGAGGAATACCGTGGTTACATTTACGGTTCTGGGAGATTACAATAACCAAACCAAAGCTCTCCTAAAACAACTAAAAAAAAAAAAGCATACACATGCTTACATATACATCATGCACGCCTCATAAATATATACATAGCATCATTTATTTACATTTGTTGTATAGTGTTTCTGTATAGCTCTTTTCATCCCTTTCATGCCTTTTCACCTCCCCTTTCAAGTTGAAAAGTGAGAAGTCTGACCTTTTCCATGCACGGTAGTTTTGAGCCGTTTGTGCTCCAGCTGGAAGTCCTCTCGACTTTTCTCCAGCCCGACTATTCTAGGCCCAAGATCGTTGGAGTAAGTGTCCACCATTTTCAGCTCCTCAACCTGCCGTTTCAGCATTTTATTTTCTTGCTTTAAGTCTTTCATTTTTTGTTGTTCTTCTTGGTATTTCTGCCGCAAGAGGTTGACTTCATTTTCGAGGAGGGTCACGATGTGGTTCCGACTTTGCAAACAACGAACTAAGTGAGATGTTGAGGCGACTGCTTGGGCACCGAAAGAGAGTGCTGCCTGGGTAGCTACACCTACATCAGACATCGTGACCATTACCATTTCATTCCTCAGCATATCACTTTGGAGCTGAGGTGAAAATTGGAATGAGCCAAAAACATTAGGGAAGGATGGCACCTCCGGTGCTGCATTCAGGTCGGGAACTTGTTTGGAAGACGGAGGCCCTGCCATGGGAATGATTGAGAGTTTTTAAGAATTGAAATTTGAAATGTTTAAGGCGTGGTTGTCGTGACAGAGGGTGTGGTCGGAGATGGGCTGTGGTTGCACATGGAGGTTGCCTGTAGTGTTAAAGGTGTGGCTATCGTGAAGGTGGCTTTGTTATCTAAAGAAGGAAGGAGGTGAGAGGAAGTGTGTTAAAAAGAACAACAATAAGGTTGTTGCCCAGCTGGATGTGATTTAAAGTGTGTGAATGTTAGGAGTTAAATGCGCGTAGAGGCCCCCAGAGACTGTGAGTGAAGGTGCGCTGTGGGAGCTGTGAAGCCCCAACTATTAGGGAAGGTCTGCGTTCACAAGGCTGCGAAAAATATCTTGAGACAGATTTTGAAAGATATGGAGATTCCCAAGAAGTTCTGTCATCGCAATGTCTAATCTCGAGAAACCATAAGATCATTTTTCTCTAAAAAAGAAAAAAACCAAGAGCGTTTATTTCCGAGGCCCACTTTAAAAGACCCGAGGCCCGTTCGTGTTTTTGAAACCCAAGCCAGTAATGTTTTTAAAACCCGAGCCAACAACTTTTTTTAAAAAAACCAAGGCCCATCTTGTTTTAAAACCAACCCAGGCCACCTATTTTGAAATAATTGGGCTGGCCCGTTTCTAAAATTCAACTCAAGTCCTATATTAAAAAAAAAAAAAAAAACTAAGCCGACCTGCTTTTGAAATTTAATTCAGATCATATTTTAAAATTAACTGGGCCGGCCCATTTTAAACACCCCCAGCCCATTTTTAAAATCCACCTTGGGTGAGCCCATTCCAGAATCTCGGCCCATTTTGAAGCTCAGCCCAAAACCCCTACGTGCCAGATCACACGCTCGACCAAGCTTAACTCGAACTTCGCCGAGTCCATTCAACTCGCCCGGGTTTGACACATCCGAGTCAACCCTTATCTTGACTCGATGAGTCAAAGACGAGTCTCCTCGTCTACAACCTCATCTCCATCCCCATCTTGAAATCCTAACCTGATTCAGACCATCAACCCTAATCCTTAACTCAGCAAGTTTGGACTGGAGACTCTGACTATTGTGATAGCCATAATAGTGCCAGTATTCAGATCATCACAAACCAAAAATTCCATACACATATTAGATCTCAAATAAAAAAATAATAAAAAAGGGGGGGGGGGTAACTTATCTTTTGCGAACTTCGTGCTCAAATCCCAAGGAGGGGGAGCCCTATCGCCGAACCTTGGTCAGACCCGTCCTGGGTCTCAAGTCAAATCACCCACTGAGATCATTTGACCTACCGAACCTTCTTGAAAGAATGAGGAATTAGGTTTCCATAGGGATCTGAAGATATGCGAGAAATCGAGAAAGATTTAAAGGGTGAAAGAGAGAATAGAGATGGGGGTTCGAAGGAATTTAAGGTTTTTAGAGAAGAGCTTTAGAGAGAGAGTCACTGAGATCACAAGATCTGAAACCTTAGGGTTTTAGATCGCTCGAAACGAGAAGGGAAAGAAGAAGTGGAGGATCAGAGCTTCAGAGCACTCGAAAAGAACAGAGAGTTTTCTTCAGAGAGAGGAAGAAAGAAGAGAGAAGAGGGGGAGAAAGCATTTGAGAGAGAGATGAAGAAATGAGAGAAAAGGAAAATTTTTGGGTTTAAATATCTCAGACCTCGGGACCACAAGATTCAAGCACATGACACACTTTTGCCCGTCTGATCAGAAGGCTACGTGATTACCTTCATAGCTGTTCGATTTGCGTTTCTCCACAACGGACAGGATCGTGCCACGTCTTAGATCTAGGTCACATTTGACCCACCACTCAGCTATTGAAGCGTGGCACGCCATCCTCCACACTTTCATATGCTACACGGTCTCTTATGAGCCATTCGATCTGCGTTTCTCCACAACGGACAAGACCGTGCCACGTTTTAGATCCGAGTGACATTTGACCCACCACTCAGCTACTGACGCGTGGCATGCCATCCTCCACACTTTCATGTGCTACGCAGTCTCTTGTGAGCTGTTCAATCTGTGTTTCCCCACAACGGACAAGATCGTGCCACATCTTTGATCCGGGTCACCTTCCATCTCCCCTTTTGCTGGTCGACACGGCCAGTTATTGACCTAGTCAAATCACCTACAATCTTCCAGTGACGCTAGCTTGGGTCCCTACATCCGAGGCACATTACCCACATTGTACTTTCCCTCGATGCAAATCACTCGGATATTTTGATTCAAATTCATACATTTGAATCGTTATTTTCAATCCTTTGTGTCCCCTTTACTAACATATCCTGAAGAATCCACTAACTACTAACTTCCTATAGAAAGGTGCGACATTCCCATATTGCCCTAATTACTTTTTTCTTATCCCTTGTTGATAGAGGCAAACAACACCTGATTGATTCGAAAGCCTTAGGCAATTGTGTGGCTTGGCTAAAATAGGTATCTTTTATCTCTATAGGCTTGTTGCTATGGATAATGTAGGAGAGTTCCTACAGTTACCTCGAAGCAACAAGGCCTAAAAAGAGGGGCAGTTGTAGACACCCCAATTTTCACCAAGCCTTTCCGAGGAGACCCCGTGTGATAAAAAAGTCGACTTTATATATTGGGAGTAGTAGGATCTGATTGAATCCCGGTTTATTTCAAAATTGAGCCTCTTTGATACTAGCTCGGATTCCTACAACCCTCACTCGACTTGTAGGCCCCACGTAACTTATGGGCCCCATATATATCTATTGGGCCCCCACATCTCCTGGTATGCTAGCTCGGATTCCTACATCCGGTGCACATTACCCTCTTCGACGCTAGCTCGGGTTTCTACAACCCTCACGCAACTTGCAAGCCCCACATGGCTTATGGGCCCCACATCCCCTGGTATGCTAAGACTTAGATTCCCACATCCGATGTGCATCATCTCCTAGTACACTAGCTCGGATTCCTATATCCGGTGCACGTTATCCCCTTTGGTATGCTAGCTCGGACTCCTACATCCGATGCACGTTACCCTCTTTGACGCTAGCTCGGGTTCCTACATCTGGTGCACGTTATCCCCTTTGGCATGCTAGCTCGAATTCCTACATCCGATGCACATTACCCTCTCTTACGCTACTTCGGATTCCTACATCTGGTGCACGTCACCCCATTGGTATGCTAGTTCGGATTCCTACACCCGATGCACGTTACCCTCTCTGACGTTAGCTCGAGTTCCTACATCTGGCGCATGTTACCCTATTTGGTACGGTAGCTCAGATTCCTACATCCGATGCACGTTATCCCCTTTAGTACGCTAACTTAGATTCCTACATCCAGTGCACGTTACCCCATTTGGTACGTTAGTTCGGATTCCTACACCCGATGCACGTTACCCTCTCTGACGCTAGCTCGGATTCCTACATCTGGTGCACATTACCCCATTTGGTACGCTAACTCGGATTCCTACATCCGGTGCACGTTACCCTCTCTGACGCTAACTCGAACTCCTACAACCCTTACGCGGCTTGTAGGCCCAACGTTGCTTGTGGACCCCCACATATCTCCATTGGCCCCCACATGGCTTATGGGCCCCATATATCTCCATTGGGCCCCACACATCTCCATTGGGCTCCGCATGGCTTCATGGGCCCCACACGGATTTGAGTTGTACTTGACATATATTTATTTTATCATTATTATTATTATTATTATCATCATCATCATTATTATTATTATTATTATTATTACCATTATTTATCTAATTTGTAAAGTACAAGCATGCTTTGTTCCCCTCACTATCATTCACCCCATGCTATATTCCCCTCATTATTATTCACCCCATGCATTGTACACCTCATTATTATTCACCCCATGCACTGTTCCCCTCATTATTCACCCCATGCATTGTTCCCCTCATTATCATTCACCCCATACTATATTCCCCTCATTATTATTTATCCCATGCATTGTTCCCCTCATTATCATTCACCCTATACTATATTCCCCTCCTTATTATTCACCCCATGCATTGTTCCCCTCATTATCATTCACCCCATGCATTGTTCCCCTCATTATCATTCACCCCATGCTATATTCCCCTCATTATTATTCACCCCATGTTTTGTTCCCCTCATTATTATTCACCCATGCTTTGTTCATAATTATTCCCCTATATCTTGTTTCTCATGCTTGTCCCAAGTTAAGTCTATAAATAGTCTTCTCATTCTAAGCACAAGGCAGGAGATTTTGGGATATATTGAAGTCTTGCATTGTTAGTTTGTTTCTCTTTGTGAGTGAACGGTAAGGCTACGTTTCATCCTATCAGGAAATCCAGTGGTAGACCAATCTTGTTTCCTACTATTGCCGGGTCATCTCACCTGAAGAAAGTACTCTGTAGTGCCTCAATTCGGAGTTAACCATCCCCGAAAAGACACTATAGACTGACCCCCTGAAGACTAACCAACAAGAAAAGAAGATCAAAGGAGAGGAAGAGGAGAGGTAAGACTAATAGGTTTCTCCTTCCTGAGTCACAAATCTAAAATGTGATAGAATAGGTATGAAATTGTGAATGCGGGAATTCAAGCTCAACGTTAGGTTCAACCCTGGATTTAAACTTCATTTGCTCCTCTGAGAATCATTAGATTCATTGAACCAGTTTGAACCGATTACCTAGTATTTTCTTATTTATTTTTCTACTATGTTATCTATTTAAAAATTCGGGCTAAATCAGGAAAAAAAAAAAAAAAAACTAGAGAAAAATCCAAAAAAAAAAAAGTTTTTGAAACCTAGAAAATCTTTTGTAAACATTTCATCCCGAATGAGTTTAAAAACCTCCCAAAAAATTTATAAAATAATATTTGATATTTAAAAAAAAATTATGTAGAGTTTGCGAAGCAATTTTGGGAGTTATTTTCATAAAATATTTTCTCGATTTTTTTCCCTATGATTTCAACAAAAGGGCATAAGCTTTTAAAGCTTCCTGTGCCTTAGTTCTGAGGGAATATGTATATTTGTATTATTTATTCCTTTGTTTGCATTTTGTAAATCAACAAAGGGAGGAATCTAAAGGATAAAAATTACCTTTGCTAACTAATTACTTTAAAGTTAAATAACCTTGAGGGTCACTTCTTCCACTACAATGTCTCTCTTTCTTATGAAGATGGTCGATCACAGATTAAGTTGTTCAAGCTTCGCATACCCCGGTTCTGAGGGAATATGTACATATTGTATATTTGTGTCATCAATTTATTTGCATTTTTGTTCATTCTTGTGCATTTCATAAATTCACAAAAAGGGAGTAATTTCAAAGACTCGTTAAATTTAATCTATGGGATAATGTTCGATTAATTAGGTTCCATTTAAAGAACGAGCGTGTAGGGGGTGTTCACACCTTCCCCTTGTGTAACCGAACTCCTGATCCTGTCTCTAGTAACGCAGACCAATTTTGCCCTTAATTGGGTAGTAATCAAGTATTCTAACCACACTAAAAGGTTAGTGGCGAATCCTTCACACCATTTTCTTTTTCACGAAAACATTTTTAAAACCACCTTGTCCAGTTTGCGTCTGGGAACGTCGCGATAGTAGTATCCATGTTTGCCATGGAAGTTTGTGTCCAAGTTTCCTGTCTTTTCTTCTGTTTCATCTGATTTCAAGTTAGGAATGGCAACATGGTTTAGTTTGGAAGCTTGGGTGGGGTAAGAGTTCTTTGGAGCTGATAATGCCACGCTTGTTCAAAATTTCTACCCATCACAATGCACCTATCAGCGCCTTTTTTCACTTCTGCAAGGAACTCGCTTTCTTTGAACTTCCATTTTTTTTGGAGTCTTAATGAAAGATAGATTGATGATCTATCCAGATCAGTTGTCGAGTGTTGGACCTTTTAGTCTTCTCTCACCTTAGCTTTTGTTTTTTCGTTTTTTTTGGGTTTTGTATAAAATGGCCCAAACACAGCATTTTGCTTCATAATGTGTCCCAAATGTATCCCTGTATGTCTAGCTATATCCACTTGTGTCCAGAAAATAAAAAATGAAAAATAATTTTAGACACATGTTAGACATGTATCCAACCGTGTCAAGGCTGTATCTATGTCAAATACTGACACTCTTGCCCTTTAGTAGTGTCCATGTTTTCCCGTGGAAGTTTATGTCCCAAGTTTCTAGTCTTTTCTTCCGCCTCATCTAATTTAAAGTTAGGAATGGCAACATGGTTTAGTTTGGATGTTTGGGTGAATGAGAGTTCTTTGGAGCTAATAGTGGCATGCTTGTTCGGAATTTCTACCCTTCACAATGCACCTATGCCTTTTTTCCCTTCTGAAGGGGGCTTCCTTACTTTGGACTTCCAATTTTTTTGGAGTCTTAATGAAAGAGAGATCAATGATCTTTCCATCTTACTTATCTCTTTGGATCAGCTCGTCCTGATCAATATGAGACTATAAGTGACGAGAGGTTTTTGGAGGGTGATTCATCAGGTCTCTTTTCCACTAAATCTTTCTTCTTGCACCTCCCTTAAATCTCTTTCCCCCAATTTTTTTCCTCTTGGAGCCACATCATTTGGAAGGCTAAGGTTTGTTCAAGGTTCGGGCTTTCATCTAATCCATGACTTTGAATAGGATTAACAGAAAATTTGTCATAGGTTAGAGGGCCCTTCAATGCCCTCAACCCTAAACATGTGCAAAATGTTCTGCAAGTCCAATGAAATGAATGCACACATTTTCCTTCATTGCAAGGCAGCGTCTCATCTCTGGAGTGCTTTCTTTTCTTATTTTAGTGAAGTTTGGGTGTCTACTTAGTTGGTGGACAATTTCTTGTCAGTGAGATATTTTGGTTCGAGCAAGAGTTGGACGGGAGTGGTTCTATGGCGCAACATGGTTTTTCTATTTTTTGGACCTTATGATTGAGAGGAATGCAAGAATTTTCAAGGATCATACTACACCTCCTTGTTTGTTGTGGGATAGAAGCAATGTACTTGGCTTCTTGCTGGTTCACATTCTTTTGGGATTTTTCTATTTGTGCCGCTGCCCAATCAAGTTTGGGATTGGAAGGCAGCATTAATATAATTCTCTGCTTGTCTTCTTTCGTTGTTTGGAGGACATCTTTTTCTCCCTACCTATTGTACCGTTTTTGATAGTTGTAATACATTTTTTCTTATCCATAAAATAAAATAAATGGCATTCTAAGACTTAACTAACCTGGTGGGTGAGGTAGTCATTAGGATGGTTCACCAGAAAAAAATGCTCCACAAGCTGACTAACTGATTCATGAGGATCTACCGGCACATTTCTGACAAGCACCTATTAAAAGTTCATAAAAAATCAATTTAATCAGAAACCAGAAATAGAAAGCATAGAGTTACAAGGTTATAGTCTAAAAGCCATAGCTATGGGTAAGTTGACACTTGAATAGATGTAGTTATAATTAATAATCATTATGAGTGAGCATATCAAGCTCTTGTTGTAATTCATTGCAATCAAATAGTGCAAATATAGAAGCCCGAGCATTGAACTATAATATTTCTGAATGTATAAATTTTAAATGCTGGGAACAACGCAATATATCTATGACAGCAAATAAAAAAGTTAAAATCTCTATTAACATTCCAATATGCATGCAGTAAGTACCACCCAGAAGAAACTTGAATAGGCAAAATTAATTAATAATCATTATGAGTAAGCATATCAAGCTCCTGTTGTAGTTCATGGCAATCAAATAGAGCATATATAGAAGCCCAAGCATTAAACTATAATTTCTGAATGTATAAATTTTAAATGCTGGGAACAACGCAATATATCTATGACAGCAAATAAAAAAGTTAAAATCTCTATTAACATTCCAATATGCATGCAGTAAGTACCACCCAGATGAAACTTGAATAGGCAAAATTAATTAATAATCATTATGAGTAAGCATATCAAGCTCCTGTTGTAGTTCATGGCAATCAAATAGAGCAAATATAGAAGCCCAAGCATTAAACTATAATTTCTAAATGCATAAATATTAAATGCTAAGACCTATGCAATATATCTCTGACAGCCACTAAAAAGGTTAAGCCGCTATTAACATTCCAAAATGCATGCAAAGTGCGACCTAGATTCCACCCTGAATAACTTTGGGTTTATAGGGCATTCCAAAATTCTCATTGGAACTATTGGACAACTTACAAATTCAATAATAGAATTAGAAAGAAGATTAAATGACTTTTTAACTAATTATACAATAAAATTATCTTTATTTTTCCTTAAGTTCTTTCTGACAACTAAAAGTAAGGGTTCAATTGAACTGATGCACGCAAAATTATGATAGTGAACTTATTTTTGACTTTAATTCTAGACAATAATTTTTGGCGAAGTCAACAATTATAATGAACTATGATTTATACGAGCAGTGCACTTGTAAAACCATTAACTTAATGAGAGATGGAGTTGGTCTTACTGTAAATTGATCTGGGCGCCGTTGTTCTGAAGCAAGAAAATGTAACCTCATTGATGCAACAATCTCATATTCTCTTTTTAGCACATAGCATGTCCAGAAAGTAAAGGCATAAGCCATAACCAAATGGGTCCAGAATCTACAAACCAAACAAATGAGAAAAAGGTAACACAAAAAAATAAAATAAACATGCCAAGGAGCTTTTAAGAAATTCAGAGTTACCTATGTGATCCAGTTGGAATATTTGAAATAGAAAGCTTGTCAATATTGCTGTATGTTAAGTTAGAATGCTCTAGAGTTCTGTTGGTCCAGTTAACTGGTACCATGATTGTAAAAGCAAGACATGTGATAGGAACAAAGATTTTAAGTCTGCATTTAAAGGGAAAAAAATATTAGGCATGAGAATAGAAGGCAAAATAAAGAGGCAGTCTCAGAAGTGACACAAATATTCAGTTGAAAGATGATATAATTGTAAAAGACAACAGTGTTCCATACAGGGCCAATTGGTAAACAAATGAACCTTGAAAATGAAGAACTTGAGATGAGCTGAATATAACTCATTGTGCTCACTAAAGGCATTAAAGTTACGATATCCACAACTACTATGGGAACAAGGATTTAAGAATTCATTAAAAGGATTTTTTAATATTCTTTTAGTAGGTAGGTGTATAAGCTATAACTCCAAATTCAAGAAAATAATTTACTCATTATTTCAATATGTATTAATTGCTTCCTATTTGCAAACTTCAATAGTTATATGCTTCCATTAATTCTATCAATTATTTTGTGTAGTTAATTGAAAATTTGGGAATTGTTTTGTAGGCACGGAGACATCCCTGTCTTAATTGAAATAATATGGTCAGGGTGTTTGTAAGTTCTAGAACTTGATGCAACTATTCTCCTGGCTCACACCCCTCTCCATTTCTCTGTCTTTATGCAGGTATGGGTTGCACATGCATTCATGTGTGCGTGTGTGCGCGTGTTTGTGTTAAGGGGAGGGGGCACGATATGAAGAACATCATTTTATAGTTTTCTGTCTTTTATTACTGACATTGGGACTAGAATTTTTTTAATTTTTTTTTGAAATTTTATGCCTTGGGATTATAAAATTGTATGCACTCAATAATGAATTAAAGTACATACACACAATATACAAATATAGAACTCAATTCTAAATGGACTAGAAGCCCTGAAAGTAACTTACTGACTTCTGACGTCAAATGTGCCTTTTTAGAACACTAGGCTCACATAGTCACATCCCCCAAATTTTCTTCTTTTCTGAACCCTCAAATAGGGGTGTACTCCATTAATTTCAGTTTGGTTTTAGCTAAAACTGAAAATCAAACCAAATTAACCAGTTTTAAAATATTAAAACTGATACTGAATTGGTCAATGATTGTTAGAAGAGAATAGGTTATTGTCCGTCAGACTTGTTAAAGCATGATATACATTGTTGGCCCACAACCTAACAGCTTAAGCTTTTAGGTAAAGTGGTAATCTAACATGATATCAAAGCTAGTTACCAGGAGGTCCTGGGTACTAGTCTTGTTGCCTGCGTTTATTGTGGGGTATTTAAAAAATTATTGCATTCCCTATAATGGGTGATATTATCATGTATTTATCTCTCCATGTGCTGTCAGGTTGCATGTGCAGGGGAGTGTTAAAGCTTGATATACATTGTTGGCCCACAACCTAACAGCTTAAGCTTTTAGGTAAAGCGGTAATCTAACAAGACATTTATTATAATTAATATATGAAAGGGCAGACCTGGAAATATATCTAAGCCTTCAGAAACTTCCGGCTCATTCTTTTCCCCTGCTTTCTTCTTCTCTCATCCATCTCTAACATTACAACATGGTATTAGAGCATTAATCACCTCTAAATCTGATTTATCACCGTCTCTTTAGATACTTTGTTTTTCGTTTTTCTCTTAACTTCCACTAATTAATTCTCAAATCTGATTTCCTGGTTGGTTTGAGGCTCACTAAGAAACCCTTTTTCATCATGGTTTGGCTTCGCAGCATCCTTGATAAGATGCTGTCTGTTTGTGGTGGTTTGCTGATGTAAAGCAGTTAACCTCTGTTTTGGGCATACTGCTGGAGCTGTTCTGCTGTTCCGGTTGATGTTGGCATGATGAAGCTGTTTTTACGTATTTGCGATTGCTTGCTCTCGTAATCTTGTTTCAGTTTCTGGTGGATTCAATTGGTGTTCAATGACTTTGCACCTTCTTCTAGTTTCTGCTAGCAATAGTTCTTGCAGCTGCTCTGCTACCATGATTATTAAGTGCCCATTGAGCTTGTGTGTGCTGCCTGATTCTCCATACCTGCTGCTTTACATTCCTGACACTGGTGTACCCTGATTGTAGTGTATACGAGGTGGTTTTGATGGACTCTACAGAGACAGTTTCTGCTGATACTGTTAACGTACAGATCACAACCATCAAATTGGTTGGATGCTCCGACTAATTGTTGTGGTCCCAAGCAGTGCACGTGCATATTAACAAAAAAGGGAAGTCCAAGTATTTGTGGCATTCTCCTCTCTCTCCTCCTTCTGCAGCTGCTGTGCTACCACGTAGTTTAGTAAGTGCCCATTGAGCTTGTGTGTGCTGCTTGATTCTCCATACTTGCTGCATTATTCATTCTTGATACTGGTATCCCTGATTGTAGTGTGTAGGGGGTGTTTTTGATGACCTCTACAGAGAGAGCTTCGGCTGATACTGTTAACACACAGATCACAGCCATCAAATTGATTGGATCGTCCAACTACTTCTTGTGATGCGGTGTGCATATATATTAACATGAAAGGGAAATCCAAGTATTTGTTGCATTCTCCTCCATCTCCAAACTCCAAGGATTATGAATATTCGATGAAAGAGAATCATATATTGCCTGTGTGGTTGTGGAATAGCATGTGGAGCCATGATTTGTTGTGAGCGTGATGTTTCATAGAGCAGCCAATGCTGTATAGGATGATCTTTGTGAAAGCTTCTCTTAAGAAAAAAAAATCTAAATTGTATTTTTTGCCAATATGAGAAGTTTTCAAAATAAGGCAAAGCATGTAGGTCCATTAGTGAGTATTTACAGCACTTTGACGGGTAAGCAAGAGGAACTAAACATCTATCAACCAATTAGCTCTGACATTGAGACAATTAAGAGGCAAAGGGCAGGATTTTTGGATGACAAGTTTTTGTGTTGGTTGAATTCTGAGCTTCAACCCATCCGTGATCAAATTCTTGGTAGTGAATCCACACCATCCATGAATAAAGCATAATCCAACAAATCACCAAAGATGACTGTCAATCTTCTCCTCCAACTTGTTCCTGTGATAGTTCAACCATGTTTAGCACCGCCCCCAACCATAGTAACGGAAGTGTTGAGGACGAAAACATGGTTTGGAAGGTAGAGATAGTGTATTTGGATAAGGAACCCATCCTTACAATGCTCAAATTTGCACACATTATGGCAAGAAAAACCATATTGTTGATCGTTGCTAGAACATCCACTAGAAACCAACTTGGGCTAACAATTCTATTGCTAAAAGTGACTATTATTGAAAGTTCAAGTGCACCTAGCCATTCCACTGGGTGGTTGGGTACATCATCTACCATGTCCACAAAAGAGTATAACAATCTTGTCTGCATGGTTCAACAACTCCAAACTCATTCTTTAACATCTAATGCTATTCTAGTCCATTTAGGTACAACTGGGTCTTCTTGCCTCTTCATCCACTTCACCTTGGGCTATTGATTCCAGTGCCTCTTTCCATATGACAAGTAGTCCTAATTTATTTAAGTCCTTGAAACCCACTACTTTACATTCTAAATTTACTCTTGCTAATGGTTTAGTGACACTGGTTTCTGGTCGTGGAAATACTCTCATTTCCTTCCATGCCTCTTTACTCTGTCTTATATGTGTCTAAATTTCCCTTTAACCTATTATCAGTTAGTCAACTAACAAAATCTCATAACTGCTTTGTAACCTTCTTCCCTTCTCACTATGTTATTCAGGATCTCGTGACGAAGAAGAATATCGGTGGAGGTCATGAGAAGGATTTCTTGCACTACTTCGATGGTGGTGGTGGTCGACCCAATTCTTGTCATGTTGCTTCCTCAATTTCTACTCGTGGTGTTTCTCTTGATTAGTGGCACGCTCATTTGGGTCATCCATCCCTTCAAAAACTACAAGAAGTTTTTACCATGTTCAAATTATGTTTCTCATTTTGAGTGTTCTACGTGTTAGTTGGGAAAGCATGTTAGGACATATTTTCCATCTAGAATCGAGTTTCACGGTAAATCATTATTTTCTCTTCTTTATTAAGATATTTAGGGCCTGTGTAAAGTCAATAATTTAATTAGTCATCAATATTTTGTGTCCTGGATTTTTTTGTTAAAAAGATAGATTTGAATTTTCAATGTATTTTTTTCGAGTCTACCAATAAATAAAAACATAGTTTGGCATTGATATTCAAAATTTTCAATATGACAATGCACTTGAATTTGTTCAAAATGAGCTTCAATCTTTTTGCTTGGCTAAAGGAATTATTCATCAAACATCAAGTATACATACATCTCAACACAATGGAGTAGCTAAAAGAAAAAAGAGACATTTACTCGACATAGCACGGTCTCTCCTCCTTCATATGCATGTTCCTAAAACTTTGTAGACCAATGCTCTTGTTATAGCTTGTTTTTTGCTTAATAGGAAGCCCCTTAGTGTTCCAGGGAGACAAATACCATTCTTGAACATGTATGTGGTCCTTAGTAACTTATCCTATTGCTCATTATGTTTCAATTCTTAGCCTTCCTAGTCCTATGTATTCTTTTCCCTTGTTTATTTCCTTTATTTCTATTTCTTTTTCGCATGTTGAATCGCTTTCCAACCTTGGGTGCTTGCCAACCCTAGGTAAGATGTCATTGGGTCTACACTATTAAATATCTTCTTGGTGATGCCTTATTGAATGACTTAAGGCTCAATTGGTTACCAAGGGGTACACCTAAACATATGGTATTGATTATTTTGAGATCTTCTCTCTTGTTGCTCAACTAAATTCTGTTTGTGTATTGATCTTGTTGGCAGTTAATTTTGATTGGCTCTTATACCAGTTGGATGTGAAGAATGCCTTTTTATATGGAGATTTGCAGAAAAAGGTATACATGGAGCAACCTCCTAGGTATGTTGCTCAAGGGGAGGATGGTAAAGTATGTAGGTTAAACAAATCTAGTGCTAGTCTCATAGTTTGCTTTTTGGGCACAAAACAGAGGCAGGTGTGTACTTCTAGTAGTTTATGTTGATGATACCGTCATCATGAGAATGGCTGAAGCAATTTTACAAATGTTAAGTAGTGGCTTCGAGCTGAATTTCAAATCAAGGACTTGGGTACTTTGCATTACTTTCTTGGCATTGAGATTGTACGGTGTAGGAAAGGTTTAAGCCTATCTCAAGGAAAATATACTTTGGACTTGCTAAGTGAGACTGGTTTGTTAGGAGCTAAACCAACTGACATATAAATCCCAAACAGCCACATTGGGATGCTGTTTGTATGATTTTGCAGTATCTCAAATGCTCCCCCAGCAAAGGTTTGATATATAAATGTAATAAAAATAGTGAGATCGTGGAATACTTTGACGCAGATTGGGCTGGCTCTGCTGATGATTGAAAGTCTATTATTGGATATTGTACATTTGTGGAAGGTAATCTTGTTGCCTGGTGTAGCTAGAAACGGACTACTGTAGCAAGATCTAGCGCTGAAAAAGAATACTGAGCCATGGCTGATACTGTGAGTGAGCTCATCTCGCTCAAATCTCTTATGTCAAAGATGGGGTTTTCAGTAACGAAGCCAATGGATATGTTTTATGATAATCAAGCTGCCATTTATATTGCTAGCAATCTGATATTCCATAAGAAGACAAAGCACATTGAAGTTGATTGTCATTTTGTGAGGGATGATGTATTGAAGAAGGTTGTGAGACTCCTTTTGTGAAATCCGCAGATTAGTTAGGCGATGTTTTCACAAAGCCTTTATTTAAGCCTGCCTCGTCTAATGGTGTAACAAGCTGCAGTTGGGTGATATTTAAACACCGACAGCTTGAGGGGTAGTGTTAGAAGAGAATAGGTTATTTCAGCAATTAGGTTGTGTTAGTGGGTGTATTTTTGTCTTTAATACTTATATTATCATTATATAAGAGGGCAGACCTGGAGCTGTACATAAGTGTGATAACCATACCCCTTAGGCCACGGTAAATTTAAACTACTTGGATAAATTAGCATGACTTGCTTTGTTTCTCAATAAATAAGTTCATACTAGCGATATTATTCATTTATTTGAGTTGTGTTAACTGATATTGGAAATTCCTTTTGACTTTAAATGGTAGGATGGGCTTAGAAGAAAGCAAATTACAAGGGTCGAGCTAAAACCTAAATAGCATTAGAGTTGGGGCAGAGAGAGAAAAAAAAAAAAGATGGGGCATGCTGAAACCAGGTGTGACACCTGCACAGCTGTTAGCACCGCAGGACCCCCTGTTGCCACCTGCTGCTATGGTCCTGCCAGGTGTCCAGCTGCTGTCTTGACTTTTCCATCCTCCAAAACAGCCTGAACATAGAAAAGAATACCCCAAAACTCTTGCTGAAAACCCTAGTTCTAGAGAGAGAGAGAGGGGGGAGAGAGAAAGGGAAAGATAACTCTGCAGAAAATCATGGAAATTCATAGAAAATCAAGAGAAAATACAGGAAATTCAGAGGGGAACTTAGACTAAGGGGAAGAAGCTGAAAATCAAGGCAGGTGATGTGGCCAAGATTAATGGACATATAAATGAGGAGCCACAGTCAATTAATCACCATTACTCCCCAGCAAAAATGTCCCTAAATTAATCTATAACCCCGTAAGCAAAATAATGTACCCATAAATATTGAATTAAATAAGGGCATGCCACTACTACTATAAAAGCGACACCTCAGGAGGAGGTCATTCTCATCATTCTCATCCATTCTTCCTTACCGTTGCATTCTAACCTCCCTCAATTCCTGACTTAAGCATACTGCTGCTGCCAAAAATTGAATGGCTTATGAGGATTGACCTTCGACCATGACCACCTGAAAGGAATCAAACACAAATAAATTAGAGGACCTAGGTGTATTCCAAGGGATCACTCCGATGCTTAAGTAAGGAATTGAGGGAGGTTTAGACTACAACAATAAGGAGGAATGGATGAGAATGATGAGAGTGAGATGCTTACCTCCTCTTGGGGTGCCCCTTTTATAGCAACGGGGGCACGCCCTGATTTTAATGCAATATTTATGGGTACATTATTTTGGTTACGGTGGTTATAGATTAATTTACGAACATTTATGCTGGGGAGTAATGGTAATTTATTGATTATGGCTCCTTGGTCATATCACTTCCCCCCCCCCCCTCTTTTACTCTTGAATAAAAGGAATTTAGTTCATAAATTCGAGAGTATTTTAAGTCACTACGATCTTAGGCAGTCATATCACTTCCCCACCCCCCCCCCTTTTTACTCTCGAATGAAAGGAATTTAGTTCAAGAATTCGAGAGTATTTTAAGTCACTGCGATCTTAGGCAGTCTTCCATGTTTTTGGCTCGTAACTCCCTTTCCCTTTTCTTTTTAGAATGGTTCATTCTGGGCCGATGTCGGGCATTTGGCCTTAATCCAAGCTAGTTTTAGACACTCAACTCAATCTGGGCTGGTGTCTTATATACAACTCCATTTGAGCCGTTGCTAGAGGTGGAGGGCTCAATCCGAGCCGATGTCAAGCATTTGGCTTAATCTATGCTGATATCTGAAAATCGGCTCAATCTGAGCTGGTGTTAAGGTAGAATGGCTCGATCCAACCGCTAAGGATAGCTTATTCTGAGTTGGTTGCCTTTGTTTAGTTCAATCCGAGTCGATAGAGCATTCGGTTGAATCCGAGCCAGTGTTTGATGAATATGCCTCATTTTGAGTTGGTGTCATGCGTTCGACTCAATCCGAGTTGGTGTTGATGAGGATAGCTCATTTCAAGTCGGTGTCACATATTCGGCTAAATCTAAGCCGCTATCTAGCATCCGACTCAATCCGAGTTGGTGTTTGATGACGATGGCACACTCCAAGCCATTGTCACTTGCTTGGCTCAATTCGAACCAATAATTAGGGAGGATAGCTTGATTCGAGCCACTGTTTGATGAGGATGGCTCCTCCTGAGCCGATCTCAAGTACTTAGCTCATTCCTGGTGAGCAGTGCTCACTCTCAAGTTGCCTTATGAGCAGTGCTCATCAGTTGGGTATGTCTTTGGACTTCATGAGCGATGCTCATCAGTTGGGCCATTCCTGATGAGCCGCGCTCACTCTTAAGTTGCCTCATAAACATTTTTTATCAGTTAGGCATGCTTTCGGGCCTTATGAGCGGTGCTCATTAGTTAGGCCATTCCTAGTGATCCGCGCTCACTCTCAAGTTGCCTCATGAGCATTTCTCATCAATTGGGCATGTCTTCGGGCCTCATGAGCAGTGCTCATTAGTTGGGCCATTCCCGGTGAGCCATGCTCACTCTTATGTTGCCTCATGAGCATTGCTCATCATTCAGGCATGTCTTCGAGCCTTATGAGCAGTGCTCATCAGTTAGGCCATTCCTGGTGAGCTGTGCTCACTCTCAAGTTGCCTCATGAGTAGTGCTCATCAGTTAGGCATGAATTTGGGCCTCATGAGTGGTGATCATCAGTTGCGCCATTCCTGGTGAGTCGTGCTCACTCTTAAGTTGCCTCATGAGCAGTGCTCATTTGTTGGGTTGATATTCATGGAGCATCATAATTTGTGCAATCACTTGTTTATAAATTGCCTACATCTTCTCCTTATTCTTGTCATCCTGGACAAAGTTGCTTTGGTAAGAGGTATGCTCTCTTCTCTCTTTCCTTGTCTGCATTCCTTAGTGATGTTTGTCATGAATGTTTGAATGCTTGTGGTTGCCCTTGGTTGTTTTTCATTAGTTTTTCATGCATTCATCATGTGTTCTTCATGCATTCTTTAAGTGTTCTTAAAAACTTCCAAAGAGTCTTCTTTTTATCTTCCCTCATGAATATAAAAGTGTTGATTTTTGTCGTTATTCTTCCTTTAGGAGCCTTGTAAGAATGGAAACTTTTGAGGCTCAATCTTCAATAGTAGTTAGTGTGAGGAGTGTCAGATCTTGCTTATCCTCAGATGACTTTTCTGGTCCTCCAAAAATCATGGCGATTTCTCTCACAATATGATCCTCTTTTTGCTCAGCCTTTGGCTTTTGATGACTACAGGCTTTGGCTTGGCAATCACTTCTTTTCATGAACTTAGACAAGTATCCTCTTCTTATTAGAGCTTCAATCTCATTTTTCAAGTGGACACACTCTTCTATGTCATGCCCGTGATCCTTATGGAATTTGCAAAATTTTGAGGTGCTCCTCTTATACGATGGTGTGTGCATGGGTTCTAGCTAGGAGATGTGGCCTTTCTCTCTATTGTGCATCAGAAAATTGGTTCGGGAGACATTCAAGGGGGTATAAGATTGGCACTTAGGTGTTTTCCCTAACGAATTTAGGAAATCCCTTGGCTGAAGAGTTGTCATCAAGGCCGCTACTGCCACCCCATGATCCAACTTTCGAATTTCTAAGGTGGAGTTGACAAAGTGGTGCATGAACTCTTCGAGTGTCTTCCTTTCCCCTTGAACAATACTCATTAGATGAGCCGAGGTTTTTTCCATTTTCCGGCTGCTAACAAAATGTCCTATAAACTGCTGCTCCATTTCAGAAAATGACTCAATGGAGACAGGCTTTAAAGTTCAGTATCATGCCCTGACATTCCCCTTTAGAGTGACTGCAAATGCTCGGAACATGATTGCATTTGGTGCACCTTGCAATTGCATTGGCACTCTAAAGGTGTCCAAGTGATCAACAAGATCGAACAAACCATCATACCCTTCAATACTTAACATTTTAAACTTGCTAGGCAGAGGAATATCCATTGCCTCTTTAGTAAAGGGAGGATCCGAAGATTTGATTGACAATTCCCCCATGGAGGGATAGTTGTGCACTTCCTTCATCATCTTTTCCAATTGGTCAATTTTTTGGAACTTTTCCTGCGACTCATGGGACCATTGCTCATAGATGCCCACACTATTTGCATCTTCTACCTTTTTTGTTGGATCAGGAGCCTTAGCAACAATTTCAGGTGCGGCTACAACCTTCCCATCAGACACAACTTCTATTTGATTAGCCTTAGGACCACATTCCCCATGATCCCTTTCTAATGTAGGATCATAGTCAACATGTCCTCCACTTTTCTCTAGAAGGCTATAAATTCATTCAGTGGTACACTGGGGTTGTCAATCGGTGCAGAATGAATTGAATGGGGTGACTTGTTACCTGTAGCAGGTTCGGACTTTGAGTTGTGTGATGCGGCCATGGTCAAGGATGGGAAAACCTCCCAAGAGTTCCCACAGATGGCGCCAACTGTTGCTGCCGAAAATCGAACATCTTTTGTGAATCGTCCTTCAACCGCGACCACCTGAAAAGAACCTAATGTGAATGGCTTGGAGGACCCAAGGTGTACTCTAGCAATGTAAATGTCTCTAAATTAATCTATAACCCCCGTAAGCAAATTAATGTACCCATAAATATTGAATTAAATAAGGGCATGCCACCACTACTTTAAAAAGGGCACCCTGAGAGGAGGCAAGCATCTCATTCTTATCATTCACATCCATTCATCCTTACTTTTGTAGTTTAAACCTCCTTGAATTCCTGACTTAAGCATCGGAGTGATCCCCTGGAGTAAACCCCAGGTCCTCGAAGTTAATTGTGTTTGATTCCTTTTAGGTGGTCTCGGTCGAAGGTCAATCCTTGTATGCCATTCGATTTTTGGCACCAACAATAGGTGTTCTTAATTTTCATTTATTCACCTAGGGATTTTAGGTATTTATAGGAAACAAGGGTAGAAACTTGTATAAAGTTGAATCCTAGTACGGAAGATTTAAGTTTGTTATATCTCTAATTACTTGATATGGCTGCAAAATGCATATGTTTCTTTGGTCATCATAGTTGCATAACTTGTATGGTTGGAAAATTTTCATGTGATAAATATTCCTCTTGTAAGGATGATGGTTTTACTTGCTATGGAAAAACTTTTGTATGCGCTTATTGAATTGTTATTTGGTGAAATAGATGGCACCATGTGTTGTTGTGGCTGTGATATTGTGGAATTTTGAGCAAGTAGGGATTGTGTCTCCCTTGGGTGAAAGGCCCTAAACCTCCGAAGGGTACTTTTGTGTTAAGCGGTGGTTGGCCAAGCTGGAATTTGGCACTTGTTAATATTTTTGTGTTAAGCGGTAGCTAGAATTTGGCACTTGTTAGTATTTCCATGTTAAGCAGTGATTGGCTAAACTAGAATTTGGCACTTGTTAGTATTTTTGTTTTAAGCGGTGGTTGGCCAAGCTGGAATTTGGCGCATGTTAGTATTTATGCATTAACTGGTGGTTGGCCAAGCTGGAATTTGGCACTTTTTTGAGATAAAATGTGTACTTGTTGGGACGTCACTGCTATGTTGGAAAGAAAAATGTGTAAATGCATGCCATTTGAATGTTTTGCATTGGTCACTTTAGATGAAGAGACTGCTTTAAATAAAGATTGTGCTCATGCACCTTATGATCATGCATACATGTAAGAAATCGTGTGTTATTTGAATAAGGGGAAGTTAAGAATGTTTACTGAGCTTCTGGTTAGTCACCCTATTCCTTAATGATTTTAGGTTCAAACTACCATTTTGATGTTCTCCAAGATACTACCATTTTGACATGTATTACAGGTCGGCAAGAAGGCAATAAGGATACTAAGCATGTGTTCAATTTTGGGCCGTTATGTATGTAGACAAGGGAGTGAGTAAAATGTTGTTTGAATTGTACAACCCAATGTAAATAGCTTGTTACTAAATGAAAAAAAAAATGTTTTTAGTTGCTTATGGAATATATATGTATATGTGTTTTATGTTTTCAACAAATGTTCACTCCTAATTGGATCTTAACTTGGTTCCAAATGATGATTTGTAAAAGAAATTTTTGCCTAGGCCTAGTGACCCCATAGGATTTTAGATAGAGCCACGGCAGGTGATGTGCCAAAACAGAGTGGTATCAGAGCTTTGGTTGCATTGGGCCTTAGCTAGAGAGAGAGGGCAAAATAATATTAACTCGAGTAGCAAGTGGGTGGGTCCTTTGACTTGCATTTGGTTAGTTCATTTCTATATTATGTTTTGTGGATTTAGGCATATGCATAAGTATAATGAATACAGCAACCTGTGTAGCTTAGTCAATGACTACATATCAATCAAAATATTTCATGATTTCGTGAAAACACTTGATATTTTTCTTTTCCTTCAAGGAGAATGAGACAAAGGGGCGGTCCAAGTTCATCGACCCCACCACAGACAGCAGGGTATCAATTCAGAGCAGAACGTTCCAAGAGAATCTGAGAGTTTAGAAGGAATTTACGCAACCTTATGGAGTATTAATCAAGCCATAGTTACAGTTAATCAAAATAATCAACCAACTCAGCAAAATAACCACGAAAGTCAGCTGAATCAAAAGCCAACGATGGAGCAAGTGCTAGAAGAAACAATTTCCGAAAAACAAATGCATATGCTAAAGGAGTTTAAGAAATTAAACTCTCCCTGCTTTGCAGGGAACTTAGAACCCCTGGAGTCAAAGAATTGGCTGCGGAAAGTCCGTAAACTTTTTTTATATGCTTAGAATGCCAGATGAATATAGAGCCTTCATTGCAATTTCCTTATTTGAGGGTGAGGCTGGCCACTAGTGGGAATCAGTACAATGGGAAAGAGATGTTGAGGCTATGAGCTAGGCAGACTTTGAAGCAACTTTCAATGAGAAATATTTCTGAAAGACATTCTGAGAAGCCAAATTACAGGAATTTATATAGTTGACTCAAAGGGACTTGTTTGTTAGCCAATATGAAAGCAAATTTGCTGAATTATCACGGTTTGCACCAGAACTTGTCAACATTGGGGAATGATTGGTTCGAAAGCTTGGAAGGGGACTGAGACCTACTATTAGGCCTAAACTTAAGGCCCTGAGGATTGAGAGTTCTAGAGAAATAGTGGAAAGAGCTGCCTTGGTGGAGCAAGACATTGAAGGCACTCAAAAAATTTATGACCAGAAGAAGAGGTCATCATTTAGCCAATTTGGATCAGTTGGAAAGAAGCCAAAAGTCTCTCTGACACCAAGTGCTCAAATTAGTGGTCCCTTCCATAGGGTTATAAAGTGTCATGGGTGTGGACAAGAAGGGCATATAAGGATGGAGTGTCCAACCTCTCAATCTCTTGCGATACTGCAAAGACAACAACGACCAGCAACCCAGTTCTCTCATCCTTGACCTTATCAACCCTATCCATCCCAAGGTTTGAGTTTTCCTTAAAATTCAGCGCAACCAATCCAATTAGATGCTCCTACAAATCCATCTAAGGTTGAAGCTTCATATAAAGGAAAGGGGAAGGAGTTAGGGAATAAGGTGCAAGGAGGATTTTATGTCATTGCAACATCTCAACATGGGCATCATGCAGAGCAACCAAATGAGGAGGCAAGTAATGCTATGGTGGAAGGTATGATTCTATCATACAACACTTGGGCAAAAGTTTTATTTGATTTTGGTTCTACAAACTTCTGCATTGCTACATCCTTTGCCAATATGTTGTGTTTAGAATCTGAAAATTTGTGTGGTGTCCCGTGTGTTGCTTCACCTATGGGGAAAACTATAAATGTGAACAAAACATGCCAAAATTGCATTTTACAAATTGATGAACATGACTTCCCATTTTACTTATTAATTATGGATATTATGGATTATAACGTAATCCTAGGAATGGAGTGGTTATCCATTTACCATGCACTTGCTGATTGTTTGAAAAAGAAAGTAGTACTCAAAGATCCAAATGGAGCGATCGTTTCCTTCCATGGAGACCAAACTAAGAGGCTCTCATGTTTGATATTTATGTTGGTTGTGAAAGGATAGAATTTTGGCAAATTTCTAGGATTTATAGCAGCAATGAAAGAAGGTACACAAGTTCATAAAACCTGAGCTGCCCATAGTTGATGAATTTCCATATATTTTTGTAGATGATTTGCCAGGACTACCTCCAAAGTGAGAGATTGAGTTTACTATTGATTTAGTGTTGGGGACGGAACCTATATCAACTGCCCCATATAGAATGGCTATGGCTGAACTAAGGGAACTTAAGGTGCAACTACAAGATCTCAACAAGGGATTTATTTGACCTAGCGTATCACCATGGGGTGCACCTGTATTGTTCACTAAGAAACATGATGGGTCCTTGAGACTATGCATTGATTATAGGAAGTTGAATCAGGTTACTATCAAGAATCGGTATCCACTTCCAAGAATTGATGAACTATTTGATCAATTAGTAGGATCCCAATATTTTTCAAAGATTGACTTGCGATGAGGTTATCATCAACTAAGAATTCAGGAATCAAACATCCCAAAGACGGCATTCCGTACATGATATGGTCATTATGAGTTTCTTGTGTTACCATTTGGGGTTACCAATGCACCTGCTGTCTTTATGGATATGACGAATCAAGTTTTTCAACCATACCTTGATCAATTTATTATAGTTTTCATCGATGATATTTTGATATATTCAGTGACTCAAGAAGAACATGAACAACACTTGCGATTGGCTTTAAAAACATTACGGAAACATCAATTATATGCTAAACGAAAGAAATAAGAATTCTAGACAACGAGTGTAAAATTTTTGGGTCATGTCATAACCAAGGATGGATTATCTATTGTCATTCTAAAGTTGAGGTTGTAGTGAGTTTGGAAAAAACCAAAAATGTGTCCGAAATATGTAGTTTCCTGGGTTTGGTAGGGTTCTATCGCAGGTTTGTGCAAAATTTTTCCAGAATAGCTATGCCATTGACTGAGCTGACAAGGAAAGGAAAGAAATTTGTGTGGAGTGAAGAACATGAAAAAGCATTTCAAGAATTAAAGCATCGGTTAACAACAACCCCAATACTAGCTCTTCCAAACAACGAGGATTGCTATGTACTATATACAGACGCTTCCTTGAATGGTCTAGGATGTGTGTTGATGCAAAAAGAAAATGTGGTTGCGTATGGATCATGACAATTAAAGCCACATGAGTGCAATTATCCAACACATGACTTGGAATTGGTTGCTGTTGTGTTTGCATTAAAATTATGGTATTCATACTTGTTTGGAAACAAATTTGAAGTGTATTCAGACCATAAAAGCATTAAATATCTCTTTACTTATAAGGAATTGAACTTAAGGGAAAGGCAATGGGTGGAGTGTTTGGAAGATTATGACTTTGAACTCTTTATCATCCAAGTAAGGCAAACGTTGTGGCAGATGCACTAAGTAGGAAGTCTTGACAGACATTGGCACACTTGAAAACTCAAAGGTGGAAGATTTTGGAGGGAATAGATTCATTCAACTTGCAGACGACCCTTCAAGGAGATAAGGTTTGTATATATAACTTAAGGGCACAGCCAACTTTGTTGGAGCAAATTATCATAGGACAAGAGCAAGACCCTCAATTTTAGAAAATATTGAGAGGTATAAAAGAGGACATACTCTGAAGGATGGACAAAATCTTTTGATGGAGGACTTCGTTATTTGGGTAGGCTCTGTGTTCCACATGATTTGAAAAAGAAAGTCTTGTGGGAAGCACATTGTTCTAGATACATAATCCATCTCGGTTGCACAAAGATGTACAGAGATTTGAAAAGGCAATTTCGGTGGGCAAGTATGAAGAAGGACGTGATAGAATTTGTGAAAAAATGTCTAACTTGTCAACAAGTAAAAGCTTAACATCAAAAGTCTGCGGGTTTATTACAACCATTACCAATAGCACAATGGAAGTGGGATGAGGTAACAATGGATTTTGTTTCAGGGTTGCCAAAGACTACCCTTGGTCATGATGCCGTGTGGGTTATTTTGGATAGGTTGACAAAATCAGCTCACTTTTACAAATCAAGATTTCAAATTCACTCGGAAGGCTAAGTCGATTGTATACAAAATAAATTTTATAGCTACATGGGATTCTGTTATCCATCATCTTAGATAGAAATCCAAGATTTATTGCTTAATTTTGGCAAAGTTTCCAAAAGGCTAAGGGCACACAATTAAAATCTAGCACTGCCTATCATCTTGAAACAGATAGCCAATCTGAAAGGGTAATTCAAATTTTAGAGGATATGTTGAAGGGTTGCATTCTAGACTTGAAAGGGAGTTGGAGTGAGCATCTACCCTTAGTAGAATTTGCCCACAACAGTAGTTTCCAATTGAGAATAAATATGGCACCTTATGAAGCTCTATATGGGAGACCTTGTAGATCACTGGTGTGTTGGGCAGAGATAGGGGAAAATTAAATGATTGGTCCATGTTTAATTCAAAAAACTACTAAGAAAATTAAGCAAGTACGAAATCATCTCCTCACAGCCCAAAAGAGTTATGCCGATAAAAGAAGACGATCACTAGGAAGTCGGAGATTTTGTATTCCTAAGGGCGTCACCTCAAAATGGGATATTTAGATTTGGAAAGAAAGGGAAACTACAACCTCGATATGTTGGGTCATTTCAAAATGTCAAACGAGTTAGGAAACCAACATATCAAATGAGGTTGTAGTTTGAATTAATCATATTCATAATGTTTTCCATGTCTCGATGCTTCGAAAGTATGAACTAGATCTGAGTCATGTTCCAAAATGGTCCAATATTCCGTTGAAGGAGGATGTCAGTTATGAAGAAAATCCTATCTAGATTCTTGAAAAGAAGGAAAGGGTCTTAAGGAAAAAGGTTATTCCTTTGGTCAAGGTACAATCGCAACACCATGGAATCCAAGAAACAACCTAGGAATCAGAAATTGACATGGTTGAAAGATATCCTTATTTGTTTACAAGCTAAAATTGGATGAAATTTCAAGGATGAAATTTTTTAAGGGGGAAAGAGTTGTCAAAACCATAGCCTTTCGGCCATGATAAATTTAAACTACTTTGATAAATTAGCATGACTTGCTTTGTTTTTCAATAAATAAGTTCACACTAGCCACATTATTCATTTATTTGAGTTTTGTTAACTGATATTGGAAACTCCTTTTTATTAGTGGTAGGAGGAGCTTCGGTAAAAGCAAATTATGAGGGCTAAAACATGAATAGCATAAGAGTTGGGGCAGAGAGAGAAAAAAAAAAATGGCCATGCTGAAACTAGGTGTGACACCTGGCAGCACTACAAACCAGCAGCCGCCACCTGGCAGTTCTGAAAAACCAGCAACAGACACCTAGTGCACAGCTGTCAGCACTGCAGGACCCCTGTTGCTTCCAGCTGCTACCGTCCTACCAGGTGTCCAGATGCTGTCTTGACTTTTCCAGCCTGCAGAACAGCATGAGCAAGGAAAAAAATACCCCAAACTCTGGCTGAAAACCCTAGTTCTAGAGAGAGAGAGAGAGAGAGAGGAGAGAGAGGAAGGGAGAGATAACTCTGCAGAAAATCAGGGAAATTCAGAGAAAATACAGGAAATTCAGAGTGGAACTTAGACTAAGTTGAAGAAGCTGAAAATCAAGGTAGGTGTTCTTAATTTTCATTTATTCACCTAGGGATTTTAGGCATTTAAAGGAAACGAGGGTAGAAACTTGTATAAAGTTGAATCCTCATGAGGAAGATTTAAGTTTGTTATATCTAATTACTTGATATGGCTGCATAATGCATGTGTTTCTTTGGTTATCATAGCTGCATATCTTATCTGGTTGGAAAATTTTCATGTGATAAATATTCCTCTTGTAAGGATGATGGTTTTACTTGCTATGGCAAAGCTTGCATATGCACTTGTTGAATTGTTATTTGGTGAAATATAGATGGCACCATGTGTTGTTGTGACCGATATTGTGGAATTTTGAGCAAGGAGGGATTGTGTCTCCCTTGGATGAAAGGCCCTAAACCTCCAGAGGGTATTTTCATGTTAAGCACTGGTTGGCCAAGCTGGAATTTGGCAATTTTTAGTCTTTCCGTGTTAAGCAGTGGTTGGCCAAGCTGGAATTTGGCACTTGTTAGTATTTCTGTGTTAAGTGGTGGTCGGCCAAGCTGGAATTTGGCACTTGGTTAGTATTTCCGTGTTAAGCAGTGGTTGGCTAACCTGGAATTTGGCACTTGTTAGTATTTCTGTGTTACGTGGTGGTCTGCCAAGCTGGAATTTGGCACATGTTTTTATTTCCGCGTTACGCCATGGTTGGCCAAGCTGGAATTTGGCAATTGTTTGAGATAAAATGCGTACTTGTTGGGACAGCACTGCTATGCTGGAAACAAAAAAGTGTAAATTCCTGCTATTTGAATGTTTTGCATTGGTCACTTTGGATGAACAGATTGCTTCGAATAAAGACTGTTCATGCACCTTACAATCATGCACACATAAAAGAAATCATGTGTCATCCTTATTATTTGAATAAGAGAAGTTAAGAATGTCAACTAAGCTTGTTGTTGCTCACCCTATTCCTTAATGATTTCAGGTACAAACTGAAGGAGAACTCCACTTGTTAGGCTCTCAAAGATAATACCATTTTGACATGTATTACAGGTTGGTAGGAAGGCAATAAGGATACTAAGTGTGTTCAATTTTGGGCCATTATGTATGTAGACTAGGGAGTGAGAAAATGTTGTATGAAAAGTACAGCCCAATGTAAAGAGCTTGTTGCAAAATGAAAAAAAAAAAAAAACCGTTTTTAGTTGCTTACGGTATATATATATTGTCGGATTTCTAGGGAATAAATTAGGAAATTCTATTTTTGCAAATAAAATATGGAATTACTTTTTTAGATTCTAGTAGTTTCTGTTTCCTGTTTTCTAGCCTAGAGCTGATTTGATTTGCTGATTTTGTGGCTTTCCTATACTATTTATCTCGTAATCGTGTCTCGTGAAATTTAATAAGAATAGTTATTCTTCTTCTCAAAAAAACCTTCATGGTATCAGAGCCTCATGCTCTCTTTCTATTTTGTTCTTTCTTCTAATGATGTCGTATAAGTCGGCGATGACCGGCGCCCAAAGAAATCCTACCGGCTCTTTCGGTACTTCCGAAACCATTAAGCCCAATCCCACTATTCCTCCCAATCCTGTATCTGCTGATACTATTCCCAGAATTCAGCCTTTAATCTTACGGTTACAAAACTCAATGGGCACAACTATCTCGAGTGGGCTCAGTCCATAAAATTGGTGATGATGGCAGCGGCAAAATGGGGCATTTGACTGGCGAAATATTGAAACCTATTGCTGGTGACCCTAATCTAAAAAAATGGTACTCCGAAAATTCTCTTATTATTGCTTGGCTCATCAATTCCATGGAACCTTCCATTGGAAAACCTCACCTATTTCTTCCTACTGCTAAAGATGTCTGGGAGGCCGTTTGAGATCTTTATTCAAACTTGGAGAATTCTTCTCAAATATTTGAGTTGAAAACTCGACTCTGGAGATCCAAGAAGAATGATCACGATGTTACTACTTATTACAATGAATTGGTAATGTTATGGCAGGAACTTGATCAGTTTAATGATGATTTTTGTGAGAATTTGAACGACCACACTCGCCACAAGAAGAGAGGGGAAAACGACTATTTACAGGTTTTTAGACGGCCTTAATCGGAGTTTGGATGAGGTCCTAGGCCGCATTCGTGGCAAGAAGCCATTGCCCTCTATTTAGGAAGTTTTTTCTAAAGTCAGACATGAGGAGTCAAGGAGAAAAATCATGTTACGCAACACCAAACTTGATTCAACCTAGAACCTGAGAGCTCTACTCTTGTGTCAAAAGGTGTTGATTTAGACAACAACGGGCATAAGAAACCATGGTGCGAGCATTGCAAAAAACCGTGGCATAAAAAAGAGACATGTCAAAAGCTTCACGGTAAACCAGCAAATTGGAAGCCAAAATCCAAATGTGACAATCACGCCTTCCAAGCCATCGCTGAAGAGACTCAGGAGCCTTTTACCAACTCGGATGCAGTCCCTTTCACCAAGGAACAATTAGAGCACTTGTACAAATTGTTTCAATCTCCAAAACTGTCCTTAACTCCATCTTGATCTTTGGTATAGAAAGGTAACTCTCTTGATACTGTATTTTTAGGTGTTATTCCTAACTCTATTCATTCTTGGATAATTGATTCTGGCACAACTGATCATATGACCGATTGCTCCAAATTGTTCTCATCCTATAGTCCGTGTGCAGGCAATAAAAAGGTCAAAATCGCAGATGGTTCACTCTCGGTAATTGCCAGGATGGGAACTATCAAACTCACTTCGTTGTTAACTCTCCATGATGTGCTCCACGTTCCCAATTTGTCTTTGAATTTTTTGTCCATCAATAAAATTACCTCTGATCATCAATGTCAAGCTAATTTCTACTCTTCTTATTGTGAGTTTCAGGAATTGATCATGAGGAGGGAGATTGGCAGTGCTAAGGAAAAATATGGACTCTATTATTTTGACGATGGACCTAACTCGAGTAGACAATGTCAAAGTACTTGCTTAAATTTTGTTTGTGTTTTTAAAGATAATGATATCATGTTATGTTATTATAGGTTAGGCCATCCTAGTTTTCAATATTTAAAATACTTGTTTCCCAATTTATTTCGGAATAAAAGTCCATCTTCTTTTCAATGTGAAGTTTGTCAGTTTGCTAAACATTATCATGCAACCTTTTCCACCCAACCCTACAAACCAACTACACCATTTACTGTGATTCATAGTGATATCTGGGGCCTATGTAGAATGTCTATGTATTCTGGGAAAAAATGGTTTGTGACCTTTATTGATGATCACACGAGATTAAGTTAGGTTATTCGATGAAGGAAAAATTTGAAGTGGAAACAATTTTCAAAAAATTTTACACCATGGTACAAACATAATTTTAAAAAAAATTAAATTAAATAATGCAGAGTGATAATGGTCGAGAATATTTCAAAAGTATTTTGGGCCAATTTTTTCTTGAAAAAGGAATTGTTCATCAAAGCTCTTGTGTCGACACTCCGCGACAAAATGATTTGGCTGAAAGAAAAAACAAACACTTATTGGAAGTAGCTCAGGCATTGCTTTTTACCAATTAGGTACCTAAATATCTTAGGGGTGAAGCCGTTCTTACTACTACATATCTCATAACTAGAAGGCCTAATAAGGTTTTAAGCTTTGAAACACTTTTTGATGTTTTTCATACGTTTTATCCAACAAATCGGCTTTCTTATTATTTACCACTAAAGATATTTGGTTGTACCACTTTTGTTCATATCATAGTCATAATCGAGGAAAACTTGAACCTAGAGCCACAAAATGTGTGTTTGTTGGTTATGCTCCCACTCAAAAGGGGTATAAATTTTTTGAACCTATTTCCAAAAAATGTTTGTTACCATGGATGTTACATTCTTTGAATTACATCCCTATTTTACGCCTCATCTTCAAGGAGAGGGGGGGGGGGGGGGGAACAAAACAAAGATTCAGCTGTGTTTCATGATTTTTTCCTAGCTGAAGACTCGCAAAATGATTTTTTCTCCAACTTTGATTATTCAACTTGAAAACCCAAGCTTTATTATACCAGCAGAAAGTGTGTCGATTTTTTTAGATACTAAAAAGGCAGGTCTTCCTACAGTGCCATCTCATGATGTTCATGATCTTATAATGACTAACAATGGAGAAACATAAAAAAACACCATAGCGTTGGTACCATTTGACATTGTCTACTCGCCATAGAGGACAACTCGAAAGAAAGGGTCTTCAAATCCTTTACATTGTCCAAAATCCGTAAACCCTCCACGTAAGGTCCTCATCGAGTCTCTACCTCATGTTCAGTCCATTTAATATTCGAGTTCTGAGTCCTCTAGTTCTAAACCCGAGTCTAGTTCCAATCTTGAGTTTGATGATTATGAACTCCCCATTGCTATCCGGAAGAGTGTGAGGTATTGCACCCAATATCCATTGTCCAATTATGTGTCATATGAAAATCTCTCACATGTTTTTGTGCTTTTACCTCACAATTGTCTTGTATAGAGATTCCTAATACTGTGAAAGATGCTCAGAAAGTTCTTGAGTGGAAGAAGGTTGTCTTCGAGGAGATGAAAGCTCTTATAAAAAATGGCACATGGGAGTTAATTGATCTATCAAGAGGAAAGACAACCGTAGGGTGCAAATGGGTGTTTATAGTTAAGTATAAATCTAATGGTTCTCTAGAATGGTAGAAAGCTTGATTGGTCGCCAAGAGATTCACTCAGACCTATGGCATTGCTTACTTGAAGACATTCATGTAACGACCCGGAGAATTTTAACTATTTAAAATAATAAGAAAGATAATAAACGGAAAAAGGGGAAATAGAAGAAAGGAAAAAGAAATTGTAAAAGGATAACATTCAAGTGCTTGTCGATGAGCAGGATTTTCTCGTTGACGAGAGATCTTGGGGCCCTCGTCGCCGAGCATGCATGTCTCATCGACGAGGATTAACCAAGAGGGTTTGATATGTTCTAAAATTCATCGACGAGCTCACGGCCTTGTCGACCAGTGTTCTTCAGTGGTTCGTCAACGAGTCCTATCTTCTCGTCGACGAGTCCATGTGGCAAAGACGATTATAAGAAGGTTTAGGGAAGTTTCCACACGAAGGAAATTATTTTTCCTTCAGCTTTCTCTCTCTAAAACGTCTCCTCTCTCTTCTCTCTAGCTTTTTGGCCCAAATTCAGTCCAAATCGACGATCGGAGGTTGCTATGGTGTTCTAGGGAAGATTCTCTACACATCTAGCAGATCAGTTTTCTAAACTGGGCTTTTCGGGAAACGCTCCTAAGTTGAGGTAAGGGTTAGAGTTTTTAGTTTTAGGTTTTTAAAAGTTTATTTAGGATTTATAAGTTGAGAAAATGTAGAAATAGTGGTTTATTTGGGGCTTATTTAATTAAACTAGGGTTTTTTAACCAGGGTCCGGGTGAGTGTCACAGGTATCTTTTGGGGATCCCTATTGACGTAGTTCAATAATTTAGGTAAGGGAAAATTATATATTAAATCAGGTTTTTATGAATTAAATGAAAATGGACTATGTTATATATATGTATATATGTTTTCATGTGGGTATAAAATGCCAACCATGTAAATTATGTTTTCTGAGCTTAGGGCTGCTTACTTAGCTATGTATATGTGAAAATGAGTTGATGAAAGTGGAAAATATTTTTCAGGATAATTATGTAAGAAATGAAGGTATATTTTCAATATATAAACATTAAATGTTGGTTGGCTTATTTTACAAGCAATGTATGAATTTTACCAGCTAAATTGTGTGGCATGAGTGGATAGTAATGCAGTGTAAACATAAGTTATATGTATGAGATGCAGGCTATGTAAGAAATGCATTGATAATGAAATGTTATAAGGACTATGTTGCTTGTGTTTGATAATGCAACCATGTATACAATGACAACTAAAAGGAGCCCGTAGACTAATCGATGACAACTAAAAGGAATTGTGTTAGCAAATTTTAGCCCATATCTATGTGGACTAAGTGATGTACAGCTAAAAGGAGTTGTAGTACGAATGAATGAAATGAAATGGAAATGTGAATGAAGTGGATATAAAATGTGAAATGTGAACGATGTAAAATGTGAAAGGTTACGTATAGTGAAATGTTATGAAATGCTAAAGTTATGAACATGAACAGTTATAAATGGTTGAATAACGATAGACAGAATAATGTATTATGCTAAAGTTATGAGCATGAACAGTTATGGATGGTTGAATAACGATAGACAGAATAAGGTATTATGGTATTATCAGTATTATGCTAGTAGAACATGTAACGATAGGGCAGGGCAAACTCTTCGCTTGAGGGCTTGCTAAGAAAGGTGAGTGCACTAGTAGTATCAGATGTAGCGGTAGGCTGCATAACGCACTAGGGCAGAGGGAAACTATTTGTATGGGCGGGTAGATTTCCCTATTCTTGGGGGCCTGGTAAACCTTTGTATGAACAATGTGAGTATGAGATTTATCTATCACTTGAGGGCTTACTGAGTAAGGTGAGTGCCCTGGTATGCTTCAGTTGTGACCTTTGGGTTGCCTAATGTATCAGAGCAGAGGGGTGCTACTTGTATGAGCGGGTAATCACCCCTATCCTTGGGTAGTCTCGTGGGTAAATACTTTGCATGTGTATGATCAAGTTCAGAAAATGATTTCAGAATTATGTTAATGGTTTGCAAATGATAATAATTTGTTATTTATGAATCTTATGTAGGCCACACGTTGTTTAAATATATATTGTTTCTTCCCTTACTGAGATGTGTCTCGCCCGAATATGAATTTATCTTTTTTAGGACCTCCACGAAATCGAGCTTAGAGAGCTCAAGGCTGATAGCATTTTTGGGTTATAGATAGAGAAAGGGTATAAACATTTTGATGATATTTTGGGATGTGTATATTTTATGATTTATGTTTTATGTTTTAAGTCTTCTGGAAAATGGATGGTTGTGAATACTGGAAGTGTAGGTTATGATTTTGGAGATATGTATATGCAAGAATACAGGTGATGAATGGTTATTATGGATTATGGATAGAAATGGTAAACTTTGGTATTTATTTTTATGATTGAGGGTCATAGTTACGTTTTCCTCTGCGTACATGGCATTTATTTATGGATGTTTAGGACTTAATCAAGTATAATGCACCGGACCGGGTTTAAGGGTTCGATGTGTTACAATTTGGTATCGGAGCAAATAGATTTTGGGTTCTGCAAACTTAGGGATGAATGATGATTTATGCTAGAGCATAGGAATTAGTTAGGATAAGGATACTAGATAAATAGGTTAGGTGTTAAGAAGTAGGTTTGATGTCAGGAAGTATAGGATTTTGTTTTGTAGTTTAGAGGTGGAAGTACGTCGACGATTTCCTGAGATTTTTCCGAATTAGTTGACGACCTCAGAAAAGCCACGGTAAACCTTAGATGATTTCTTTTTTGAATTGTGAGACTGGTCCTTATATGGAGAACTTGGATGTATATTGGATTTAAATTATATAAATGTGTGTTGGAGTTATGATATGAAATTCTTATCTCTTTTCTGCCCTATTTTCAAGATGGATCCTAGAGATGAGGATGTAGAGGCTGAAGGAAGGAAAGGTTCAAATACTTCTAGTGAAGAGGACATTGATACCTCCAAGATACTGTGGGGTATAGCCCGCCAGGTTAGGGTAGAGATGAAGAAGGATCCTAAAGAACATAACTGTCCACCTACAGGTCAGGGTTGCGGCATTAAGGAGTTTATGAGGATGAACCCTCCAGCTTTTGTAGGAGGACCTAATCCAGTGGCTGCAGAGAATTGGGTACAGGAAATAGAGGAGATTATGGTTGTACTCGATTGCACGGACGAGCAGAAGGTCCGTTATGCTGCATTCAAGATAACTGGAGAGGCAAAACGCTGGTGGCTTTCTGCGAAGCTGCTAGAGGACTAGAGGCTGGAAAAGATAGCTCTTACCTGGGAGAGATTCAAGAGCTCTTATTTGACAGGTATTTTCCTTCATCTATCAGAGAGAAAAAGATCGAAGAGTACACTAATTTGACCCAGGGGGATATGACCGTTGCGGAATATGCAGCAAAATTTGTGGAGCTTTCTCGCTTCGCACCATTTCTGATTTCGAACCAGGCAAGGAAGGTCAGGAAATTTGAAAAAGGCCTAAGACACAGAATATATGCACTGGTGGTGGGGTTTTGGGTTCAAAATTTTTCAGATTTAGTTGATAAGGCTTCGGTGCTGGTGAAGAGTATTCAGAGCAGCACAGAGCCTTCAGAGCAAAAGAAGAGGCTTGCACCATCTAGCTTTCAGGCAAAGGTCAGTCAAGGATCAGGGAAGAAAGGAAAAGAGGTAGTGGACTCCGTATGCCACAAATGTAATAAAAGGCATAGGGGCGAATGCTGGTTTGGAACTCCCAATTGCTTTAGGTGCGGTACGTCAAGGCATATCAAGAAAAGTTGTCGGGAACCGTTGCCTATGGTATCTGTTCAGAACTAGGATCGGGAAAAACAGCAAGTACCACTTGGAAGAGGTGCTCCAACTCGAACGTATACACTTCAAGCTAAAGAGGATGCCATTAGAGAAGCAGGTATGGATGTATGATTTAAAAAGAAATGATTTAATTAAATTATGGATAGTTGGCAAAGTTATATGGTGATGTTATGTTATGAATAGCATGAATATAAGAAATAGAATGAGTTTATGAATGTTTGAAATGAGGAAAAATGAATTAGTAAGAAAAAATTTCAAGGACAAAATTTCTTTAAGGAGGGAGGGAAGAACGTAACGACCTGGAGAATTTTAACTACTTAAAATAATAAGAAAGATAATAAAAGGAAAAAAAGGGGAAATAGAAGAAAGGGAAAAGAAATTGTAAAAGGGTAACATGCAGGTTCTTGTCGATGAGCAGGATTTTCTCGTCGACGAGAGATCTTGGGGGCCTCGTCGCCGAGTGTGCATGTCTCGTCGACGAGGATTAACCGAGAGAGTTTGAAATATTTTGAAATTCGTCAACGAGCTCACGGCCTTGTTGACGAGTGTTCTTCAGTGGCTCGTCGACAAGTCCTATCTTCTCGTCGACGAGTCCACGTGGCAAAGACAATTATAAGAAGGTTTGGGGAAGCTTCCACGCGAAGGAAATTATTTTTCCTTCAGCTTTCTCTCACTAAAACATCTCCTCTCTCTTCTCTCTAGCTTTTCGGCCCGGATTCAGCCCGAATCAACGATCGTAGGTCGCTACGGTGTTCTAGGGAAGATTCTTTACACATCTAGTGGATCAGTTTTCTAAACTAGGCTTTTCGGGAAACGCTCCTAAGTTGAGGAAAGGGTTAGGGTTTTCAGTTTTAGGTTTTTAAAAGTTTATTTAGGATTTATAAGTTGAGAAAATGTAGAAATAGTAGTTTATTTGGGGCTTATTTAATTAAACTAGGGTTTTTGAACTAGGGTCCAGGTGAGCATCACTAGCATCTTTTGGGGATCCCTGTTGACATAGTTTAAGAATTCAGGTAAGGGAAAATTATATATTAAATCAGGGTTTTATGAATTAAATGAAAATGGACTATGTTATATATATGTATATATGTTTTCATGTGGGTATAAAATGTCAACCATGTAAATTATGTTTTCTGAGCTTAGGGTTGCTTATTTAGCTATGTATATGCGAAAATAAACTGATGAAAGTGGAAAATATTATTCAGGATAATTATGGTAGAAATGAAGGTATATTTTCAGTATATAAATATTACATGTTGGTTGGCTTATTTTATAGGCAATGTATGAATTTTACTGCTAAATTGTGTGGCATGAGTGGATAATAATGCAGTAACATAAGTTATATGTATAAGATGCAGGCTATGTAAGAAATGCATTGATAATAATGTTATAAGGACTATGTTGCTTGTTTTTGATAATGCAACCATGTATACAATGACAATTAAAAGGAGTTGTAGACAAATTGATGACAACTAAAAGGAGTTGTGTTAGCAGATTTTAGCGCATATCTATGTGGACTAATTGATGTACAACTAAAAGGAGTTGCAGTACGAATGAATGAAATGAAATGGAAATGTGAATGAAATGGATATGAAATGTGAAATGTGAAGGTTATGTAAAGAGAAATGTTATGGAATGCTAAAGTTATGAACATGAAAAGTTATGAATGGTTGAATAATGACAGACAGAATAATGTATTATGGTATTATCAGTATTATGCTAGTAAAACATGTTACGATAGGGTGGGCAAACTCTTCATCTGAGGGCTTGCTGAGAAAGGCGAGTGCACTAGTAGTATCAGATGTAGCGGTAGGTTGCATAACGCACTGGGGCAGAGGGAAATTATTTGTATGGCGGGTAGATTTCCCTATTCTCGGGGGCCTTCGCTGGTAAACCTTTGTATGAACTATGTGAGTACGAGATTTATCTATCACTTGAGGGCTTACTGAGTAAGGTGAGTGTCTGGTATACTTCAGTAGTGACCTTTGGGTTGCCTAATGTATCAGAGCAGAGGGGTGCTACTTGTATGGGCGGTTAATCACCCCTATCCTTGGGTAGTCTCGTGGGTAAATACTTTGCATGTGTATGATCAAGTTCAGAATATTATTTCAGAATTATGTTAATGGTTTGCAAATGATATTAATTTGTTATTTATGAATCTCATGTTGGTCACATGTTGTTTCAATATATATTGTTTTTTCCGTTACTGAGATGTGTCTTATCCGAATATGAATTTATCTTTTTCAGGACCTCCATGAGATCGAGCTTAGAGAGCTCAAGGCTGATAGCATTTTTAGGTTATAGATAGAGAAGTGGTATAAACATTTTGATGATATTTTGGGATGTGTATATTTAATTATTTATGTTTTATGTTTTAAGTCTTCTGGAAAATGGATGGTTGTGAATACTGGAAGTGTAGGTTATGGTTTTAGAGATATGTATATATGAGAATACAGGTGATGAATGGTTATTATCAATTATGGATAGAAATAGTAAACTCTGGTATTTATTTTTATGATTGAGGATCATAGTAATGTTTTCCGCTACGTACATGGTATTTATTTATGGATTTTCAGGACTTAATCAGGTATAACGCACCGGACTGGGTTTAAGGGTTCGAGGCGTTACAATTCACCCCAGTCACAAAGCTAAACTCTGTAAGAGTTCTTTTGCCAGTTGCAGCTAATCGTGACTGGCCTCTGCAACAGTTGGACGTAAAAAATGCATTTCTCAATGGAGACCTGGAGGAAGAAGTGTACATGGACGCAACTTGTTAAAATTTAGGGGTATACTCAAGGGCAAGGTGATCATACGATGTTTATAAGACATTCACGGGATAGGAAGATAGCGATACTGATTGTGTATATAGACGATATAATTCTCACTAGAGATGACGTACTTGAGATGAACCGATATTGCTTTTGCTATGAGTTTGGTAAGCTAGTTTATGCATTCACCCTACGAGAAACATCTTGAAGCAATTTATCGGATTCTTAGATACTTGAAAAGTATACCAAGATAGGGTTTACTCTTCCAAAAAATCACACAGCAGAACATAGAGGCATACACTGATGCAAGAAATAGAATGTGGTTGCAGGGAGCAGTGCTGAGGCAGAATATAGGGCCATGGCTAACGGAGTTTGTGAGATGCTATGGCTGAAGAGAATTCTCGAAGAGCTGCAGATGTCGGTGAACATGCCAATGAAGTTGTATTGTGACAACAAAGCTGCCATAAGTATTGCTCAAAAACTAGTACAACATGATTGCATGAAGCATGTAGAGATTGACAAACACTTCATAAAAGAGAAGATTGATAGTGGAGCTGTTTGCATGCCTTTTGTTCCTACTACTCAACAAATAGCTGATATCTTCACCAAAGGACTTTTTAGACCTAGTTTTGAGCTCTTTGTAAGCAAGTTAAGCATAATAGATATCTATGCTCCAACTTTAGGGGGGGATGTCGGATTTCTAGGGAATAAATTAGGAAATTCTATTTTTTGCAAATAAAATATGAAATTACTATTTCAGATTCTAGTAGTTTTTGTTTCCTGTTTTCTAGCCTAGGGATCTGCTGATTAGATTTGCTGATTTTGTGGCCTTCCTAATTTGGTGGCCTTCCTCTACTATTATCTTGTAATTGCATCTCTTGAAATTTACTAAGAATGGTTATTCTTCTTCTCAAAAAACCTTCATATATGTTTTGTGTTTCAACAAATGTTCACTCTTAAATGGATTTTAATTTGGTTCCAAATGATGATTTGCAAAAGGAATTCTTTCCTAGGCCTAGTGACCCCATTGGATTTTAGATGGAGTCACAGCCAGTCACGTGCCAAAAAAACTTAGGGACGTGACAATAAGCCTCCAGAAACTGTCATCTCATTCTTTTCCTTTGCTTTCTTCTTTTCTTCTCTTCTACTCTTCTCCTCTTCTTTTCTTCATCTCTCATCCATCTCTTTATAACAGATTATTTTTTAAAAAACTGACAAGAAGTTTACCGCTTTGGTTCAGTTTTTCTCAATTTTTGACCCAAAAATAAATTCTGTAAATTATGGTTCAAAAATTTTGAATTTCAAAGAGAAATTAGACGGCAGCTACATCATTGGGCAAAAGGTCAGGCCATTCCCACACAAGGATACACATGAGTTCCAAGAGAGAGTGATTTCACAAACCAGGGTTTAATGGAATTTATAGGAGGGGATGGCCTCCATTTCACCCACTACTTGTGGGATTTCGTGCATCAAGGATTAGAACCCTCATTGAAGTCGGGCACCTTCTTCTATGATTCTATCTTGAGATGTTGTGATATTGTCCCTGCAGCCAGCAACATCATATTGTCCTACATCAGAATGGTTGAAATGGAGCTTCTCCCCTCCCTCATGATATATAGAACCTTGTCTTACTCTCTTTGTATTTAGCAGCCTTCAATTAATGTAAGTAATTGGAGTAAAATTAAGAATCTAAATTGGTTAATATAATTTCAAAAAATAAATAAAGGCTATATGATTGAAATATTGAAGTTAGAATATGATTTGTACAATTTTTATAATAAACATTTAACTTGGAATTTTTTTTGTTCTCCCTCAAAAATGGAAACCGAAACACTGAAACCCAATTTATATTATATTGAAAACTGAAACCGAGAATGTAACTGAAAGCTGAACTGAAATGTGAAAAGGTCTGGTTTTGGTTCACTATTCGGCTTTTTGGTAACTTTCTTTATGCCTTAAATCTCCACCTCATTGACAGATATTTCTTGGAAGCTAATGCAGTTCTCCATGTAGCATTTCTTCTGAGATTTCTTTTAAATTAGTACACTTTGATCAAGTGGACTCATTAGTCACTATTTTCATTTTGTTCATAGGAAGATCCTTTGTGCCTTGAGATAGGCTCATCCCTCCATCCCATAACCCCTTCCCAAGTTTTGAATATAAGACCTCCAAGATGGACATCCCAAGGCCAAACCACTGGGCTGCCCTGTAAGAAACACAAATCAAAGGCCACCCTATGGAACCAAAACTACCATTTATCTATAATGCTTCAATTAAGAAAATAAAAACTACCTTAGAGAAACCTTAAGATCTGTACAGTTAAAAACAGCTTCTCCATATTTTTGCGCATTTCTCCAATTAAAATTTTTCTGCCTTGTTAGTTGTTACAAACAAACCTTGGAATTTCACTAGAGATTTGTCATATCAATTATTTTTGTATTGCCAAGTACACAAGCTATAACAAGATAAAAATAAAAGTAACAATAAATAGAGCGTACCCTGTCAAGTAAATCCTCAAGTAAACAGCTGAATCCAATCCAGCATGGTCAACAAGCTCAGGTTCTGGCATTTGCAATGCAGCTGGCATCCAACTTAAAAATCGCATATACGATCGAAAGTCCAAATTGACAAACTTCTGGACAAATGCACCTGAATGGATTGGGCTGCTTCTTAAGCCCTTCAAATACCATTTGGGAAAGTAAACCCTATCATTAAGAGGTTGAATACGAAGTACAGCAAATGCCACAAAAAATGCACATGCCGTTAGTATGTTGATTGTCGCTGCAACTGCTATATCACTTAGTGTTGCCATTTATTGACATAAAAAAAAAGGTATATTTCCCTGCAAAATAGGTTAACCTTATCATGAAAAAAGCTAAAATATTTATTGCAATGAACTTTTGAAGAAAAATTACTGGCTGCTTATTCAGATATCAATAATTTAATATCAGAGGCACATCCAAACTAAAGTCAAACTCCTAAATATGTGTGCAAAACATGGTTTAAATGGAGAACATTTAACTTCATATTCTTCCATTTGAATCGAGGCACCCGACATTTATAGGGGATATTTAAAGAAAGGAAAAGCTTTAGATGGAACCAAAAAAAAGCACTTGAACCAAAAAAAACCAATTAAAGTGGATTGTAATAATGACCTAAGAATAAGACTAAAAGCCAAAAAATTGAAATGGTAATAGGATAAAAGTAATCTCAACAAAAGAAGAAAAAATTATAAGGCAAGCTTAAGCTAAAGCAAGTCAACCAATGGAGACTTTTCAATCCTCATGATTCAATTGCTTCATGTAATCATCTATGAAGCACCAACACTCTTGAGAGCCTGGAGTGTTAGTATTTCTAAATGCGTAAAATTACCACTTTGCTCTAGTTTGTTGACTTGATCAATGTCAAACTTGCATAAACATATTAATTATATTATGCTTGTATTCTTGCAAGATATTAATATCAATGCTGCATGCTGGGATTGGCCATAGAGACACATGGCAGGGTCTCTACCAATCTCGATCTTTGGATGTTCTAGAGAGTTTTGGTTTGGTGAGCTCGAGTCAAGTTTTGCTAAGTGGGTTCCTACCCCTTGGCCTTTTCTTAAGTTGTTCAAGTGTTTGCATGTCATTCGTGACATATGTTCATTTTTTTATTTCTTCTCACTTGATTCATGTGCCATTGTTGGATTTGATCAAATAATACATCTTTTTCATCAATTGAGACATGACAAGTCAATCTATTATTGAAAGATGTAAACTTACAACATTATGATTCTCCTCTATAAATAATATCCTATAAGGCCAAGATTATTCTTCACAGAGACCTTTTTTGGATAGTTGAACCATCAAGCTCTCTCTCTCTCTCTCTCTCTCTCTCTCTCTCTCTCTCTCTCTCTCTCTCTCTCTCTCTCTTGCTTTTTCTCTCGCCCTCAACTTTTGAATCCCACTAGTTTAGAGAATCCTTACAACCATAAGAATACCTTCATCTACCACAATCCACGTTCAAGCTTCTTGGGAATTGCCTAGCTCTCTCCAGATAATCCATTACTTGCGAACAACGAAGTTCTCTTCCCTTCTCAAGAACCCCCTCCACATTTTGGCGACACTGCTGGGGAGAGTTTGATTTTGAAAAGTTATGGCTAAGAGAAAGGTAGGCATTTAACTTGAGGCTAATACCCAACTCAATCAAGACATTGAGAATGGTGTAGATTCCAATGATCATCTTGTTGAGCATAAAGAATCCTCGAACGTTGCCACCTACCTGACCCATATGATGAAGACGTTTCAAACTTCCCAAGAAAAAGTGCTTGGTGTTCATCAACAGAACACTAGAATGCTTAATCAAGAAGTTGCTACCATCAGTAAAATGATTCTTGCATCTTCTTCGGGATCACAACCTTAAGGGGCTGTCTTGAACCCTCATGTTGAGGACTCTACTAATCCTCCTAGTTCTGGGTGACACGATAAAGGCACGCCATCAATCCAAAGAGATAAATTTACCTTAAACCCTATAGTAGTTTCTCAAACACCACTAGTTAGGGGACCAATCCTTGTTATTCCTCCCGCAACTACTACACCCATTCCACAAGTTCAACATCGAAGATCCACTTCACACGTCCCACCAAACCTCCGTCCTTCTCCTTCAAGACCCATCATGTCCAATTTTGTCCCCTACATCACTAAGGAGGATCTGGACAAGATTTTGGAAAAGAATTAGAAGAAGTCTCTTGTCGTAGGATGAAATTTAGTCTCCTTTATACAAATTGAATTATCTTAAAGCCTTATCTAAGGACTGCACCAGCCAAAAATTAAAATTCTTCAACAAAAAGTTTTTGTTAAGACATGTAGTGTCTATGGGTTGGATGATGACCTTAACTTGAAGGAAGTCTCCAAAACATTGTCTGAAAAGGCATAAATGTGGTATGTTAATCTCAAACAAGGGTCGGAAAAAACCTAGTATTAGATGTGCGGCGCCATCTTTTTTGAGAAAAATTATTGTCTACTCAGGAGAATATGACTTTGGTGGATCATGGGAGGAAGTATTAGAAGTTATTCAATGGACTATATGGAATGCTTTCGAGATTGTGTGTTAGACATCCAAGCCAATATTGGGGAGCGGGAGCTTGTGAAAGTCTACATCCAAGGGATGCTTATTGAATATTGGCTGCACTGCAAGAACTTGGTGCTATCATCCTTTGCTACCCTAGTGGAAGCTACTTGAAGAACTATTAACTCCATTTAAAGGAAAAGGAATGACAATGGCCATTTTGAAATTTCATCCAAAGGAAGAAAAATTGAATAAGAAATCCCGCAATGATAGACAGACTAGGTGACAGTCCAATTCAAATGCAATAGCGAGGCATGAGATGTTCTCCTTTATGGATTATTTTTGTGGATATAATCAAACTAAGATGGCTTTAAAGGATTAGAGAAAACTGCATCCAAGTTGCCTTGACTGCAATGACTATGTCGATTAAAGACTTTCTTATTAAATTGTATCTCACTTCTACCAAAATTTTCATGGGTGAGCAAGAATGCCTAGTTTATTAATTAAGCAAATTCATACATGGGCGTGAAGTTGACAACTTAGCAATAGAAATGCATTGCCTATCACATATGTTCGCCTCTTAGAAGCTTTGACACTATATTCTAGCATGGAGGCTAATCTTGGTGATGAAATATGATCCAATCAAATATCTTTTCACTAAACTAATTCTTTTTAGAACGATAGCCAAATGGTTTCTGTTACTTGAACAAACATGATATCACCAGTGCTAACCTAAAAGTTATCAAATCTCAAGCCCTTACAAATGTTTTGGCACAAATTCCATCTCAACATGACGGGGTCATATATCCCTGGGGTACTCCATGAATCCCTACTCATTGCAACAAAAAGCTAAGTGCAGGATATGTACTTTGATGGTTCTTCGACAACTACAAAAGGATGTATTGGGCCTATACTACAAGGTTCAAAGGATAACTCCTTGGAGAAGGGTCGAGAGCCTCTCTCCCTAAATCCAGGTCAAGAAACACTCTCCTTAGAGTTAGGTGGAGATTTTATCTTTTGTCTCCAGGTTGATAGATATCCTCCTTGAAAATGATACAAAGATCATCCTTAACAAATCTTAATCACATGATAAATACTCCAAACATATGAAGAGAGGATCTCCTCAAAGCTAGGTCGAGATCCCATCTCCCTAGCATTGGGTAGAAAGGTGATCTCCTTATCAGAATGTTACATGATTACCTTGATGTTGGCAAGATATATATGGTGTTCATAACTAGGTTGAGACCTAACCTCCCGCACATTGGGTGGAGGTTGTATCTCCCCAATGCCTGGTTAAAGTTGGATCTCCGTAGTCTACATATGTTTGTAATAAGTTTAATATATCCTTGAGAGTTGTACAAATATCCTCCTCCTTGAGAAATCTTAATTATGTGATGAAGAATCCAAATTTAGATCGAGAGATTATCTCCCTAGATCTAGCTAAAGATCTTATCTCCCTGACATTTGGTCAAAGGTTGCTCTCCCTATCCTAAAGTCACAAAACTACTATGTTATCGGATAGATATATTTTTCACAACTAGGTTGAGGACTAACCTCCCATGCATTAGGTGGAGATTGTATCTCCACAACGCTTGGTCGAAGTTCGATCTCCCTGGCCTAAATAAGTTTGCTCAAGGATTGATAGTGTTACTAACTTGCTTTAAGTAAGAATCAAACATGTCTAGTTTAAACTCACATCTATAACATCTAAACCACAATCCAACTAAAGGATAGAACTTCAAGGATTGCATGACATGTAGAATACTTGCCCAATGACAACCAAAAGAAAATGACATTTTTCTCCACTTGATATGGCACCAGTCATGAACTCGCTTACAAGGTTATAAAGATGTTCTAAATAATTCATATGCTACTGTGAACTCTATTAAGTTATGAAACTTTACACTGTCCAGAACTCACTTACAAGGTTATAAAGATGTTCTAAATAATTCATATGCTAGTGTGAACTCTTTGAAGTTATGAAACTCTACATATGTGGGACCACCCAAGGCACTAGGAAATTCCTTGGATCATGTAAATCAGTCCCTTTGGAATTAGGGGAGGAACGGTGCAATTGGGAGAATCCAAAAGATGTTCTAAATAATTCATATGCTAGTGTGAACTCTCTGAATTTATGAAACTCTACATATGTGGGACCACCCAAGGCCCTAAGAAATTCCTTGGATCATGTAAATCAGTCCCTTTTGGAATTAGTGGAGGAACGGTGCATTTGGGAGAATCCAAAAGAGACAAGAAGCTTCAAGCAGACCATCCTAATAAAATTGAGATTTCTTAGGAACATATTCTCTTCCTTCATTCCCTCAATCCCTATGGGTATCTTCGCTACCATAATTCTCACTAACATTGAGAGAGGCTCCGCCAATTTCTCTCTGAAGATCTTTAGGATAAGCATCATCTTTGTTACATCTATATTTATGGACTCATGTTGCAGTTTCCTGAATGTGAAACCTTCTTTTCATAGAAAACTCCTTACTAAGGATATGATGCTAGAATTTCCATGTCGGGGTCTCTCATATGTAGAACCACTTTCATTGATTTTTCCAAATTATTATGTGGTAACTCTTAGATGTGTCATCTCCACGAATGCCACAGATCTAACAATTAGAAATGATGAAAAGAAAAATGCTAATCCAAGCAATCAAAACAAAAGGAAGATACTTAGGGAAGTTTTACATTCTATTACAACTTTTTAAAATATATATATATATATATATTTAAGTTTGCACCAAGTATTAAAGAGTTTCCTGTGTCTATATTAAAAAATGTTTAGATTTCAACCAAAAAAAATATATATATATCTTTTGTGAATTTTTAGAGAAAATTTTACAGGTTTAAAAAAAAATAAAAAATAAAATCTGCGTTTAGGAAACTACTGCAGGAAGTGTAGTAATCTTCCCTGCGTGCAAACCCCGCGGGATGCATATACTCCCCCATGGGCACAATCCGCGTGCAATCTGGCTAGGACTCTTTCCTTGTGTCTGCAATCTCAATAGGACCCGCAATCCCCGTAATGCACACCTTGCAGGAGACAAGCGCACAACTCCACGAAACTCGCACTCCCAGCATCTACATTTACTCGCAAGACTTGCATATTTAAAAACTTAAAAAATTCCACATCTAAAATTCAAATTTTTAAAAATATCTTTCATCTTATTTAAAATAAAATAAAATAAAATAAAATAAAAGATTGTGGATTTCAGAAAAATATTCATGAATTTGAAAAAAAAAAAAATCTCTTTTGAGTGCACAACTCCAATTGAACTCCTAGACTCCTTGCACATGCGCAACTCCACGTAACTCCTAGACTCCCCCATACGTGTCTTTGCGAGACTCCCAAAACTCTCCACATGCGCAACCCCCAGAATGTCCCTGCGTGCACTACTCCCCTAAGACTCCCAAAAAAATTTAATAATCTAAAATTCAAAATTCAAAATTCAAAATTCTTATCATATTTTTCTTAAAATGACGGTGGATTTCAAACTCTCTTCATGTACAACCCCTGTAGACTCCCAAACTCCCTATGCACATGCAACTCCTACGAGACTCTTAGAACTCCTTGTGTGTGCTCAACTCCCGCGGACTCCCAGACTCCTTACGTGCCCAACTCATGCGGGACTTGCAGAACTCTCGCGCATGCACAACCCCCACAGGACTTTCGGACCTCTCTCCACTCGCATGTGACTGTCGTGGGACTCTTCAACCTCCTGTAAGCGACAACTGCGGAACTCCCGGACTTCCACGCATGTGCGCAACCCCTACGGAACTATTAGACCTCCCCATGTGCATGTGAATCTTGCAGGCTCCCACACCTCCCTACACACACTTAACTCTCACAAAACTCCCACACCTCCTGGTGCACATGATAATTGCGGGATTCCCATACCTCCCTACACACACTTAACTCTCACAAAACTCCCACACCTCCTAGTGCACATGATAATTGCGGGATTCCCATACCTCCCTGCGTGCACATGACACTCGCGGGAGTCCTAGACCTCCCCACATATGATTCCTGTGGAATTCCTAAATCTTGCTTTTGTAAAGTTAGAGATGGAGGAGAGAAAAATAAAAGAAGAGAAAAAGAAAAGAAAAAAAGAATATGGTAGTATCCTGGAGAGTTACGTATAGCTCCAAGTCTGCCCTCTTATATATTGAAAATAATAAAATTCTTAAGGGAAAAAATGCCCCCACTCGCACAACCTAATTGCTTAAATAACCTATTCTCTTCTAACACCCCCCCTCAAGCTGGGCGTGTATAAATATCACCCAACCTCAGCTTATTACAACCATTACACAAGGTGAGCTTATATAAATTCTTTGTTGAAAACATCGACTAACTGATCCATAGATTTCACTAAAGGAGTCCTCAAGAGCTTCTTCTATATGACATCCCTCACACAATGGCAATCAACTTCAATGTGCTTTGTTCTCTCATGCAATACTAGATTGCAAGTGATGCAAATAGTAGCTTGATTATCACAAAACATATCCATTGGCTTCGTTATAGAAAACCCCATCTCTGACACAAGAGAAATTAACCAATAAGTATGAGTCATAGCTCGGTATTATGCTTTAGCACTAGATCTAGCTAAAATAGTTTGTTTCTTGCTACACCAAAAAACAATACTACCTCCCACGAATGCACAATATCTAGTAGTAGACCTTTGATCATCAATAGAGCTAGCTCAATTCACACCACAGTATCCCATGATCTCACTATTTTTGTTACATTTATAAATCAAACCTTTGCCAAGAGAGCCTTTGAGATACCGCAAAGTCCTACAAACAACATCCCGATGTGGTGTTTTGGGATTTTCCATAAATTAACTCACCATCCCTACTGCAAAAGAATTGTAAGGTCTAGTGACAGTCAAGTAGATCAACTTGCTAGCCAATTGCCTACATCAATGCTTGTCCTCAAATTCCATCCAACAACCTTAGACAACTTCATGTTAGGATCCATAGGAGTATCAGTTGGTTTAGCTCCTAACAAACCAGTCTCACTTAACAAGTCCAATGTATATTTTTGCTAAGATAGACTCAACCCTTTCCTACACCATACAATCTCAATACCAAGAAAGCAATGCAAAGTACCCAAGTCTTTGATTTGAAATTTAGCTCGAAGTCACTGCTTAACATCTACAATCCTACTTTGGTCACTACCAATGATGATGATATCATCAACATAAACTACTAGAAGTACCACATCTGCCTCTATTTTGCAGACAAACACCAATGATCAGAAGAGCACTGGATGAAGCCAAATGTAGACACACTAAATTTGTCAAACCAAGCTCGAGGAGACTGGTTAAGACCAAAATGGCCTTGGGCAACCTATATACTTTGCATCCTCCCCTTGAGCAACACACCCAGAAGGTTGCTCTATACCTCTTCCTACAAATCTCCATATAAAAAGGAATTCTTCACATCCAACTGGTACAAGGGCCAATAAAATTAACTACCAACGAGATCAACACATGAATAGAGTTTAGTCGAGCAATAGGAAAGAAGGTCTCAAAATAATCAATACCATATGTTCGGGTGTACTCCTTGGCAACCAATCAAGCATTAAGTCATTAAATGGAGTCGGCAGGAAGATGTTTAATACTGTAGACCCAATGACACTTAACTAACTTGTTACTAGGAAGAAGATCCACCAAGACACTCGAGTGGTCAAAGCATCCATTTCTACATCCATTGCATGCTTCCACCTAGTGTTGGTAAGCTCATCAACATGTAAGGAAGGGATAAAATAAAGGAAATAAACAAGGCGAAAGAATACAGAGGACTTGGAAGGTGAAGAATGTAAACGTAATGAGCAATAAGATAAGTAACTAAGGACATCATACATGTTTGAGCACCTTTCTGGTGAGTAATGGGCAAATCTAAGTCACACTTGGATGGATCTCCAAAATCATAAGTAAAACAGAGATGGGCAGAAGAGGATGACTTCCCCTTGCTTTCAGTTGTTCATAAACCCTTAATTGTTTATCGTTGTCTGTATTTGATGGATTTGGACAAGCAACTAAAGAATTTTGGAGAGGGATAACAGAAGGAACCAAAGGATCAACACATGAGGGGGGATAAAAAAATGTTGGTGGATTCAAAGTAGATTCATCCGAGGAGGACCTTGCACTAAAGAAATAAGGTGTCCCTTCAAAAAAGGTGATATTTGCCTTACATATTTCTTGCGAGTATAGGGATCATAGCATTTATAACCTTTCTGAGTTCTCGAGTACTTGACAAAGACACATGTAACCACATAAGGAGAGAACTTGTCCAATCTAATATGTGGAACATGAACAAAACATGTGCAACCCAAGACATAAGGCACAATAGAGAACATGGATGTTTCTAGATGCACAATGGAGAAGGGGTGTTTGTCCTCTTAGAACACTGGAGGGCATCCTATTAGCACAAAACAAGTTGTAAGAAGAGCATTAGTCTAGATAGTTCTAAGAGCATGCATATAAAAGGGGGGAGACCATGCCATGTCAAGAAAATGTTTATTTTTTCTTTTAGAAACTCCATCCTACTAAGGGGTATGTATACATGATATTTGATGAATAATTCCTTTGGTCAGGCAAAAGGATTGAAGCTTATTTTGAACAAGTTCAAGTGCACTATTAGATTAAAAAAAGTTGAATACTTGTGCTAAACTGAGTTTTTATTTCTAACGAAAAATCCAGGTCATATGCGAAAAATCATTGACGAAGGATACAAAATATTGATGGCTAGTGAAATTCTTAACTCTACATAGACCTCAAATATTGGAATGAGTAAGAGAAAACAACGATTTACTACAAGAATTAATTTTAGATGGAAAAGATGTCCTAACATGCTTTCCTAATTGGCATGCAGTATAGCCAAAACGAGAAACAAACTTGAACATGGGAAAAACTTATTGTAGTTTTTAAGGGGATGGATGATCGAAACGAGCATGAAACTAATCAAGAGAAAAACCATGAGTAGAAATTGAGGAAGCAGTATGACAAGAATTGGATTAACCATCATCACCATCAAAACAGTACAAGTCGTCCTTCACAAGCCTCCCACCAATCATCTTCTTTGTTTGGAGATCTTGAATAACACAATGAGAAGAAAAGAAGGTCACAAAATAGTTATGAGATTTTGTTAATAATAGGTGTGGGAAAACGTGTTTAATGACTTGTATTCTACACGTGTATAGTTAGCTATTTTAGGAAATTTTGTAATAGCTTGTATTCCTAGAGTTAGGCTGATTTGGTTAGTTTCCTATTCTGTTAGAATGTCCCATAAATCATGGGATCTGATATAACCTAGTTAATTTTCCTTTTTTTCTGCTAGGGTTGATGTACATAGCTAACATTTTTTGTATTATTCAAAGATGAAGAAAATTCTTCCGTTTCTCACTTTGTGTTATGGTATCAGAGCCTAAAGCTCTTTTTTGGGATTAAAAACCTCTTCAGACAGGCCTCCATTGCAGAGACCATGTTGCTGCTACTTTGTACCTTGTTTTACCCTATTTTTTGGTTCAAAAACAGAGTACTTTTGCACTTTTTCTGTTCAGCCTTCATTGCTGAAATTTCTTAGAAAAGCTTCCATTCTTATTTCTACCTTTGCCAGCGTTCATTGCTAGTGGTTTCCGTTTTGAGTGATCGGCCTTAGTCGCCAAGAGATTATTGTTTGTGAAGAATGTCAGAGGTTGCAGAGATGATCGCTACAGCACAATCGAAGGAGATTGTTCGATCACAACAACCCAGGGAATTGCAAAATATCCAGGCAGCATATAGGATGAATGGGAAAAACTACCACAAATGGTCTCAACTTGTCCACGCCATGCTGAAGGGAAAGGGAAAGATCAGCCATCTCATGGGTACAGGGCCAAAACCAAGAGATCCTCGTTTTGAAGCATGGGATGAAGAAGATTCCATGATTATGGCGTGGCTGTGGAATTCTATGATTCCTGAGATTAGTGAAACATGTATGTTCTTGGCTACTGCCAAGGATATTTAGGATGCGATTCAACAGACATACTCAAAAGCTAGAGATGTGGCTCAAGTATATGAGGTGAAGGTGAAGACGATTGCAGCCAAACAAGGGAGTAAATCTATTACTGAATATGCCAACCAATTGAAATCTTTGTGGCAAGAACTTGATCATTATAGAGTGATAAAAACCAAGTGTCCTGAAGATGTCGCTATTCTAAAGGATTTCATTGAGCAAGATAGAGTCTATGATTTTCTTGTTGGACTTAATCCAGAGTTTGATCAAGTGAGGATTCAAATTCTTAGCAAGCAGGAAGTTCCATGTAATGAGGTGGTGGTACTGATTTGAGGCGGGGAAATCAGAAGTGGTATGATGCTTGAACCACAGAACACGGACAACTCGGCTACGGTGGCAATAATTCAGTCACAAATGTGCAACAAGCACCAATTTTTGAAAATGGGAGACCTGGTAAGCTAGAGGCCCAGAACCGTGATTACAAGAACAACTTGTGGTGCACTTATTGTAAGAAGGCATGCCATACTTGTGAATGGTGTTGGAAACTTCATGGAAAACCTCCAAGCTGAGAGTGGAGATAGAAAGGAAAGCAGCCAAGGAACAATGGTCAGGTCCATGTTGCTATGGTACAACAAAATGAAGCAGCACCACAAGAGTTAGGCGATCTCAACCAAGAAGAGGTCGAGAGCATGTGATCTCTTATTGGCAATCTTGACAAACCTTCAGGTACTTGCTTATTGGCATATTCAGGTGAGTTTGCTACCTTTATTGGATTAAATGTCTCGGGTGAAACCTTTGCCAAGTTCTGGGTCATGGACTCCGGAGCTACCGACCATATGACCCACTCATCAAATGGTTTTTTCACGTATTTTCCATGCCCAAGCAGTAGGAAAATAGCCACAATCGATGGTTCCTTGACCACTGTAGCAAGTTAAGGAGATGTCAAAATAGGCCCATCACTGATTTTAAAATATGTTCCCCATGTTCCTAAATTATCCACAAACCTCATCTCTGTTCAAAGACTCACTCAAGATGTATGTTGCAATGTGGTTTTTCATCATAGTGTATTTCAGGACGAGGATTCAGGGAGGATGATACTACCTTGAAGCACCGAGTCAGTCAAGCATTACCAAGGGCAAATTATCTCACTCTTTTGTTTCTGAGCATTTTTTGTCCAATAAAAAGAAAGTTTGGCTTCAACATCTCCGAATTGGACATCCGTCATTTAGAGTCATTAAAATTTTGTTTCCTTCTTTATTTAAAGGTTTAAATGTTGAGAATTTTCATTGTGAAGTGTGTGAACTTGTTAAACACAAACGTGTATCTTTTTCCAATCAGTAATAAGAGAAGTTCTATTCCTTTTTATCTAATTCATAGTGATATTTGGGGTCTTTCTAATATTCCTAATGTTTATGGGGCACAATGGTTTGTGTTAGCCTTAGTGGCTACGTAATCCTAATTGTCATATTTTGATGATAACAACCCATTAGTGATTCTGAGTTAAACTAATCCTTGCACATCAAGGTAGTACAGGGACAACATAAAGATACTGGATCAAACGCAAGATCAAGTGAACATTCAAGAAGCAAAGATCAAAGCTCACTCAGAAGAACCCAAGCACAATCAACTAAAGCAAATGTAAAGTCATATATATAAATGGGAAGTGTTTGAGGCAGGAATGATTTGTAACTCTTGTTGTTCTGATTCAAGCAAGTTTATTTAGCAAGAGTTGAGCAATTGCATAAGCATACTAGTATATAGGATATCAACGATT